>NC_134575.1:149018971-150238346 GCF_050947875.1 Dermacentor variabilis | reverse complement strand
CACATAGCGCTTTGGTATTATCCGAGACCTTTCCACTATGGGTATCCGCGGCAGTATGCTGAGTTTCACCGAAAGTTACCTTTCTAACCGTACATTTCGTGTAAGGGTGGGCCATGCCTTGTAGAGGTCTTTCACCCAGGAAACTGGTGTTCCACAAGGTGATGTGCTAAGCTGCACACTCTTTATTGTGAAAATGAATTCTTTGGGCATGGCTATCCCACGAACGATGTTATACCCCGTATATGTAGATGATGTTCAGCTTGGATTTAAATCTTGCAACTTTGCTATCTGCGAACGCCATGTCCAGCATGCCTTAAATAAAGTTGCGAAATGGGCTGAAGAAAACGGTTTCAGGTTGAGCCCACAGCAAAGTACATGCGTTATTTTCACGAACAAGAGAGGAACAGTACCATGTCCTGCTATTCAGCTCTCGGGTATCAGATTACCCGTAAGTGCAGAGCACAAGTTTCTCGGCATCATATTGGGCTCGAAACTGACATTGATCCCGCATATTAAATACTTGAAGGCTAAGTGTCTTAAAACAATGAACTTATTGAAACCTCTATCAAGCACAACATGGGACAGTGACAGAAAATGTCTTTTGAACTTGTATAGGTGTGTTGTCGGCTCACGTCTTGACTACGGTGCTATAGTATATCAGTCCGCTACACCAAGTGCTTTAAAGATGTTGGATCCTGTCCATCATTTGGGAATCCGACTCGCGACCGAAGCCTTCAGGACAAGCCCCGTTCAAAGCCTTTATGCAGAAGCTAATGTACGGTCGCTCCATCTTCAGAGATCATAAAGCAGTTTTACATATTTCCTTAAAATAAATTCTAACCACGAACATCTCTCTTATTCATGCATAAAAGATATGACCGCTGCCATACTCTTCAATAACCGACCTGCAGCGAGAAGGCCGTTCTCTTTGCGTGCAAGGAACCTTAGTGAGGAAATGGGTTTTCCGGTGCTTGAACATTGTCTTATGGCTTCAGCGAAACTGTTACCGCCATGGCAGTAGCAGCTGATAGAGTGTGACACATCCTTTGTAGAGGTCACTAGACATGCGCCAGAGACACATATTAAAATGCATTTCTTAGAACTCCAGTACAACTACTCGTGCACAGAGTTTTACACAGACGCTTCTAAGTCACATGCCGAGGTGTCTTACGCAGCCATTCGTCCATCCCTCTCAGAATCGGGTGTACTGCACCCTGCAACAAGTATCTATACGGCTGAGGCCTACGCTGTTTTGTCGGCTGTGAAGCATATACAAAATCAAAACTTTAAAAAGCAATTATATTTACAGACTCCTTAAGTGTCGTAACAGCCTTGAAGTCACTCTGTAAACACAAAAACCCGGTACTTGCTGAGCTCTATTCCATTCTCTGTAGAGCGTATATATCTAACCAGCAGGTGAATGTATGCTGGGTGCCTGGCCATTGGGGCATCGAGGGCAACGTTCTAGTGGACCAGATGGCCACATCAATCCCATCGCACGCTGTCAAACGTACCGCGGCAGTCCCTGTCACAGATCTCAAGCCCTTGTTACGAAGGAAACCGCGAAACTACTGGCAACGCTTCTGGGACCTGGAAACAAATAATAAGCTGCACGTAATAAAGCCACAATTAGGTTTCTGGCCTTCTGCAACAAAATCACGCCGGACAGACGTCCTATTCTGTTGTCTAAGAATAGGACACACATTTGGCACCCATAACTTTTTACTCACTGGGAATGATCCTCCAACCTGTGGCAGATGCGGGGAGAGGCTGACCGTCCTCCACGTCCTCCTGGAGTGTCGGGAAGCAGAAACTGAGAGAAAGAAACATTTTGCCTTAGCATACCGGCAGCACATCCCCCTTCATCCTGTAATGTTACTTGGGCGAGAACCGCTCTTTGACACAAATGCAGTCCTAGATTTCCTGAAAGATGTTGTTTTACATGTTATTAGCCCCATATATTCGTAGCACCTCCTCTCTTCAGAGGATGCCGCTGTGATAGTTGTTTCGTATAGCACATACCTTTAAGCTCTTGTGTTTCAAAGGTTCTGGCGAGGCAGACGCGTTCTAGACAATTTTAGCATCTCGTATTTTGTATATTGAATAGTATGTTTATTTGGCCATATTATATACAATATGCCCTCGAGGTGAGGCTAAAGGAGGTAGACCAAGCATACCTCCTGACAAGGCCTACACCCCGATCACACATCATGGAAACGGGGGCCGAATGGACAAAAGAAAAAAAAGAAAAAAAAAACAATGAGCAAACATGATCACAATAGAAAAATAGTTAATGATAGACAATAATAAATATCAATTAACAATAAACAAAACATTATACAGAATTATACAGAACAAAACAAGTATACAGAATTAGCTGAAATTTAACCGGGGGGGAAAAGAATCGTCAGTTTTTTCTTAAATACAGACACACTATAACTTTCTAAAGCAATCTGAGTAAGAGACTGGTAGGCATTACACAATGTTGTAATTTGATAATCGGTTGTTTGTTTACCATAATTTGTTCTGGGTCTTGCAGTAGATAGGGCAACGGAACGTAGACCATACGCAACGTTTCTTGAATTATAAGTATTAGAAAAAGAGTTAAAGTCATGCTTGATTTTATAAAAAATGTGAAGAGCCAAACTAAAATTGTATAAATGAAAGAAATTGCGAACATGAAATGTTTTGTAAAGATTTGCTTCAACAGATGAACTTGAACTTAATAAACGTAGAGCTCTTTTCTGGAGAGAAAGCAATTTGTGTGAATCAGTTTTGTTGCATGTACCCCACACTAGGTTGCAATACACCAGGTGAGACTGAACAAGGGCAAAATATAACTGTTTTTTAACTTGTAGTGGGAGGAGATGTCTAACACGATAAATAATATAAATAGATCTGGCCATTTTTAGTCTAATGTAGTTTATATGATCACTCCAACCCAAATCGATACGAAAAAACACACCAAGGAACCGGCAACTATGAACTTGCTCGATGTTAAAGTCATTAAAAAATAGTTTGATGTGATGATCTAATGGTTTGTTTTTTGGATGGAAGAGCATAAACTTTGTTTTGTTTACGTTTAATTGAAGTTCATTAACATAGAGCCAAACCGCTAACTCCTCAAGCCAGGTATTACATTGGTGTTCAATTACTTGGAGACTGGAGCCGGAAAAAAAGACATTAGTATCGTCAGCATACATCATGATGTTAGGAGTTAATGGAATGTTTACAATGTCATTAATATAGAGAATAAATAAAAGTGGTCCCAGAATTGAACCCTGAGGGACACGGAATTTTATCATACCAAAACTGGATTTTACATCATGAGTCTGAGTGTACTGTATCCGTGCAGTTAGATAACTTTCCAAAAGTGAATTTGCCACTCCACGGATCCCGTAAGTCTTTAATTTGTGGAGCAGTATTGTATGTTGCACAGAATCGAAAGCTTTGCGCAGGTCGAGAAAAATTCCAACAGAAAAGAGCTTAGTTTCAAAATTGTTAATTATAGAGTTTTTAATATCTGACAGAGCAGATTCTGTTGATTTACCGGCCTGAAAGCCATACTGTTGGGGGCAGCTAAGATGTTTAGCTTGTAAGAAATTGTTTAGTCACCTATAGAGTATACGCTCAGCTAACTTCGAAAACAGAGGCAATACCGAAATAGGACGGTAATTATTTTGGTCATTTTTGTTGCCTCCTTTGAATAAAACGGTAACGCGCGCGATTTTCAATTTGCTAGGGAATACACCAGAAAGAAGCATTCTGTTACAAGAATGCGTAAGAGGGCCAGCAATAATATTTACAGCACATTTGATAGGAAAAGCAGCAATTTCGTCATCTCCAGGTGAGCAGGTGTTCCTGAATGAGTTAATGATAGAAATAACTTCATCCACTGAAGTAGGGGACAAAAATATAGATTCCGTACTGCAAGAGGGTAAGTATGAGTCAACAGACAGAGTTGAATGACAGCTAGCAGAGGGTCGGTATGCTCCGGCAACTAAAAAGTGTTCATTCAGCATATTGGCAAGTGAAATTCCAGCATAATTCACCCCATTGACTTTCAGCTCAGAGGGAAGACAGTTCTTCCTGTTCCCTATAATAATGATAATACCTTGCCAAAGTAATTTAGGATTGTGTAAGATTGACGAAAACTTATTAATATAGAAAAAAGATTTAGCTTTCTTTAGATGTGAGTTTAATTTATTTCGAAACTTCTTAAACTTAACTAAATCATCCGGGCATCGCGTTTCCAAAAAACGAGAGAACATTTTGTTCTTTTCTTTAATTTGTTTCAAAAGTGCTCCTGTCATCCATTCTTTTCTAGCCTTTCTATGTTTTTTTATAGTTTGAGTTGGGAACGCAGCGTAATAGCATTCAAGCAGCTTATGTATAAATATATCATAAGCACGGGACGAGTCATTTTCACCATATACATCTACCCAATTAATTGTAGACAACAGGTGACAAAATCTGGAGATGCTCTTTTCATCATTAACTCTACGAGCGTGAACGCGTTTATTCAATTTGGTCGTATCAGGAAAAAGTGAAAAGAAAGGCAAGTGATCACTAATTCCAGAAGAAAAAACACCGGATATGCAACTCTGAGGTGGGAAATTAGTGAAGCACAAATCAATTAATGTTTCAGAGTGCAAGGATATGCGAGTAGGCAATTTAATAGTATTGTCACAACCATTGGACAGCATTATTTCATTTAAGTTAATCTTCAGAGCGTTATCCTCCAAAAAGTTAATATTGAAGTCACGTAGCACAATGATACGCCAGTTGTTTTGGTTAGCAAACTGCAGAAAACAATCAATGAAGCGAAAAAAATTGTCAGAATTTCCTTGAGGGGGGCGATACACAACCATAATAGCAACTCTATGAAAAGCAATGCACACAGTTTCAAAATCAGTACAAACAATTGAATAATCCGACAAGACCTCAAAGCACAAATAATTTTGCACATATAAAGATACACCACCACCACGCTTTCCATCTCGAAATACTGAAATGGGTTTCTAACCAGGAAACTCGCTGACATCTGCATTTGAGGTAAACCATGTTTCAGTGAAGGCAATAAGGTCAAAATTAAAGTTCAGTTTAGTTAATTCAGCTTCTACTTCTTCTGATTTATTTTTTAGGCTTTGACAGTTCAAGTGGTAAAGAGATAGTGTGTTGCGAGGATTGTAAGCACCATCCTTTAGAAAGTCGGTGAATGACTCGGCAGTAAAATAAGCCATTGTTGAGCAGGTGTACTGCGCAGTCTCGCAGCAACAGTGATTAAACCATCTTATCAATGTCCTCCTCACAAGCGATCCTGATGGCTCGTGCACCAGGTTGCTTTCGAGCGTAGATCTTTCCTTCCTTTGACCAGACGAAAGCGTACTTCATTTCCTTAGCCTTCATTTTAGCGAGCCACAGTAAATTCCTGCTAGAAGCCGTCAGGTTATCAAAGAATCGAATGTCATCTTCGCATTCTTTGCGCTTTGAAATCCAGTCTGTTTTTGTGGATCGGTTGGCAAAACGGATCAAAACCACAGGCACCTTGTCTGGTTGAGATGGAAGGCGGTGTAGCCCTTCAATGTCATTTGCTACAAGTGTGAGCAAGTCAAGCTTCACAGCAAGGCTGTTTACTTTGCTCAGTAAATCTTCACCATCTGTCACAGGCATTCCATGTATTTCCATGTTTTGCCGCCTACTGTACTGGCTCAGGTCGTTCAATTCCTGACGCAGTTTTCGAATTTGCTGCCCGTCCTGGTTTGCCTCAATGTCGTCAACTCCCTTACGCAGGAGCTCAATTTCCTTGTCATGCCTATTAGATACTTCGAGCAATTTGTCATACGTGTCAGACATATGTTGTACAGACTTTTCAATGCTTGAAACGGTTTCCTTCAAAGATGTCAGATCATCCACTTTGGCCGTGAGATTTGCCAATGACTTACTAATCTCAGCAAGCCGTTTGCATAGGACAGCAGAAGATGCATCACTGTTGCTATCCTGACTGCGAGACGCCGAAGATCGACATGTCAAGCATTTCAAGGCTTTTCTTAATTCAGCATTTTTTTCTTTGAAACTCCGCTCCCCAACCCCTGCACACTTCCCTATATGAAACCTTTGACAGCAATCTGCACAACTCATAAATTCTTCACCATCTATAATGTCTTCGTAGCATGCAGAACAAGGATCAAAATTTTCAAATGACATTGCAAGCAAGACACTAAACCATGGGCAGCAGTGGCAGCAGTGGCGGCAGTATGCACTGGCAGCTTAACAACAGTAAGAAAAGACAACTAACCTGCAAAATTCAAAACAGTTGTTTGAGCACTCTTGTGCAGCAACGTGCCACCGCCACCGCTGCCGCTGCCCGATGTGTGAAGGCTCTCGACGACTTGCGCAGGTTTATAGCCAGAAGGAAGGGGCGTATCTTCACGTGATGACAGCACGTAGGCAGCCACACACGGTGCGTCAATGAAGCCAGCAGAATGCAGATCGCGCTTGATACGGAAATTCTTGCAGACGGACAGCAGTGAAGGAACTGCAAAATTCAAAACAGTTGTTTGAGCACTCTTGTGCAGCAACGTGCCACCGCCACCGCTGCCGCTGCCCGATCATTCTTTCCTAATGAAATGTTACGTGTGGAAAGACACAGACGAAAGATGCTATTTACACGCTATTTACACTGGAGCCAGGCATCCAGGCAGACACTCGCTCGTGCCAAGGGCACCGACCAACTTCTTCGTCGTTCTCGCGGCGGCTCGTCTCTTGAGCATCGCTCAATGATATCGTAATATTACCCCCCGCCGGCAAAAGCACCGTCACGGTGCTGTTAAATATCCAAGGTGCATGGAGAGTTGTAGGGCTTGAGTCGGGCAACGTGGACAATGTCACTGGTTGTCACAGCGGAGGACGTAGTGGGCGTGGCCAGAACGATTTCATAGGTAACATCGGTCACTTTGTGTATCACGCGATATGGGCCTGTGTAACAGGAAAGCAGTTTTTCACAAAAGCCGACTTTCCGCGATGGTGACCAAAGCAACACGAGGGTGCCGGGCACAAAATGGACATCACGGTGACGGAGGTCGTAGCGTTGTTTCTGCTTGTCTTGAGACACTTGTAGACGAGCGCGCGCAAGTTGGCGAGCATGGTCAGCATGGGCGATTGCATCACGGGCATAATCGCTAGTTGAAGCTGTGGCGGACGGAAGCACAGTGTCCAGTGGTAGCGTCGGTTCGCGGCCGTACAAGACGTAAAACGGGAAAAAGTCAGCAGTTTCGAGACGGGAAGAGTTGTATGCAAAGGTAATGTAAGGTAGAGCCAGGTCCGGTCACGGTGGTCATCTGAAACGTATTTGGATAGCATGTCTGTAAGGGTGCGGTTCAAACGCTCAGTGAGGTCGTTCGTTTGGGGGTGGTAGGAGGTGGTAAATTTATGCTGTATTGAGCAGGCACGCATGATGTCGTCAATGACTTTGGCCAAAAAGGTGCGGCCGCGGTCTGTAAGCAATTGACGCGGAACACCATGCATCGAAATGATATCATGTAGGAGGAAGTCCGCCACATCAGTTGCCCAACTGCTCGGAAGAGCACGGGTTACGGCGTAGCGGGTTGCGTAGTCTGCCGCGACTGCAACCCACTTGTTTCCTAATGTAGATTCCGGAAATGGGCCGAGAAGGTCCAAGCCGACACGATGGAAGGGCTCGGCAGGGATGTCGAGCGGCTGCAGGTAACCAGCGGGGAGCTGGGAAGGCTTCTTGCGTCGTTGGCAAAGTTCACAAGCGGCGACGTAACGTCGTACGGAACGGGCAAGGCCCGGCCAGAAAAAACGGCGACGTACACGGTCATAGGTTCGAGATACGCCGAGGTGTCCTGCCGTTGGTGCGTCGTGAAGCTCTTCCAGAACGGTGGAGCGGAGGAGTTTAGGTACTACAAGCAGGAATTCAGAGCCCTCCGGATGAAGGTTCCGACTGTACAGAGTACCGTCGCGGAGGACGAAGAGGCGTAGAGCAGCATCAGCCGGAGAGTGTTCAAAACGGTCGATGAGTGCTCTGATGTAGGCGTCACGGCGTTGCTCGTCGGCGAAATGAAGCAGCTGGGATACAGAGAATACGCAAGAAGCTCTGGCAATATGGAAGAGTCAGAGTATCCAACAGGGTAACGCGACAAACTGTCACCGTCTTGGTGCAGGCGGCCAGACTTGTACACCACGGAATATGAAAATTCCTGTAGCCTCAAAGCCCATCGACCAAGCCGGCCTGTAGGATCTTTTAGCGACGAGAGCCAGCAAAGAGCATGATGGTCAGTGACTACGGAAAAAAGGGCGACCGTAAAGGTAAGGACGGAACATCGCAACCACCCAGACAACAGCAAGGCATTCGCGTTCCGTAATGGAATAGTTGCGCTCCGATGGTGCTAGGAGGCGGCTCGCATAAGCAATAACGAGATCCTTACCACGCTGACGCTGGGCTAAGACGGCACCCAGGCCATGACCGCTGGAATCTGTACGTAATTCTGTAGGGGCATCAGGGTCGAAGTGGGCGAGAATGGGTGGTGAGGTTAGAAGAGTGACGAGACGAGAGAAGGCGGCGCTTCTGCAGTACCCCACGAGCATTGTACGCCTTTCTTCAAAAAACAAGTTAGGGGCCTAGCAATTGTCGCAAAGTCTGGAACAAAACGACGAAAGTACGAGCATAGCCCTACAAAACTTCGAACGTCTGCGGCTGTCTTCGGAACCGGAAACTCTCGGACAGCACGAGTTTTGTCGGGATCAGGCTGTACTCAGGAAGGGTCAACGAGATGGCCCAGAAGAGTAAATTGTCGGTGGCCAAAACGACATTTGGACGAGTTAAGTTGCAGCTTCGCCTTACGAAATACATCAAGTATAGTTGTAAGACGCTCAAGGCGAGTGTCGAACGTTGGCGAGAAGACGATGACGTCGTCGAGGTAGCTGAGGCATGTGGACCATTTGATACCTTGGAGCAAGGAGTCCATCATACGCTCAAAAGTGGCAAGGGCGTTGCGTAATCCAAACGGCATTACTTTAAATTGGTATAGGCCATCAGGTGTGATGAACGCGGTTTTTTCTCTCTCCATATCGTCAACAGCAATCTGCCAATATCCCGAACGAAGATCAATAGACGAGAAATAGCTGGAACCGTGCAGGCAGTCAAGGGCATCGTCTATACGTGGGAGTGGGTAGACGTCCTATTTTGTAATGCTGTTCAGGTGACGGTAGTCTACACAGAAGCGCCACGTGCCGTCCTTCTTCTTAACCAACTTCACAGGTGACGCCCAGGGAGGGACTCGATGAAGGCTCAATGATGTTTTTATCGAGAATTTTGTTCACTTCATCTTGAATTACTCGATGTTCCGACACAGAAACTCGATACGGTCGTCGCGAATAGGCGCAGCATCTCCAGTAAGAATGCGATGCTTGACCGCGAGCGTCTGGCCTAAAGGGCGATCGTCGAAGCCGAAAGTATCGCGGTAGGACGATAATACTTCGCAAAGGTCTTCAGCCTGCGTAGAGGACAGGTCCGTCGCAACCATTTTCTTTATGTTGGTATCGACGCCCGAGGCTGGCGCGAGGGGCATGCTAAGCTCGGGAGAACCATCGGTCGATAACGCTGCCACGTATTGGTTGCCGAGACAATCAATGGTGGCAAGGCAAATACCTTGCGGTAGAACTTGCTTTGCCAATCCAAAGTTACAGACAGGCATGCGAGTGCGGTTCGCAGTAATAGTAAGTATGCTTTGAGGCACGGTGACATCATACTGTATTGGGATGTCGGGCAGAGGAGTGACGAGGTAGTAGCCATCAGGAACTGGTGGGAAAGACAACAGTTCAATGTAGGCTATGGATTTTGGCGGCAGGCGAAGAAAGCCGGTGGAACGTAAGCGGCAGTGGGGTGCGTCAGAAGGTTCTGCGAGCATGGGCAACTCAAGGCGAAGGGTACTGGAAGAGCAGTCGATAAGAGCAGAATGGGCGGAGAGAAAATCGAGGCGAAGAATAAGGTCGTGGGGGCAATGAGCAATTACGGTGAAGAGGACAGGAGTGAGGCGGCCGGCGATGCTGACACGTGCCGTACACATGCCGATGATAGGCCCAGTACCGCCATCCGCAACGCGGACGACGCGTGCCGACGCTGGAGTGAGGAGCTTGTTCAGTAGTCGTCGGAAGGCAGCACTCATAATAGAAAGATGTGCTCCTGTATCGATGAGATCCGTGACAGGATAACCGTCAACGTCAAGAAGGTTTCGGTTAGTAGGTAACGTGAGCACAGGATTTGAGGGCAGGGTCGACAACGCAGCTTCACCTCCAAAAGCTGCAGTGCCTAGTTTGCCGGCTGGGTCCGGGAGGCGATAGGCGGCGAAGAAAAGCGGCGGGTTTGGGGCGAACGAGACTGGTGGCGTCGAGGTGAGGGCGAGCGGCTGTAGCGAAGGTTCGGAGCAGGGGCATCAGCGGTAGTGGGTTCATGGCGGGTGGCATAGGGTACAGAAGGTCCAAAGGTGCGGGAATAAGTGTCGGCGTAAGTCCGAGGAGGTGGTGGCCATTGGTTGCGGCAGTGACGGGCGACGTGGCCGATGCGACAACAGTGGAAGCAGATCGGCGTGTCATCAGGGGTACGCCATTCGGACGGGTTGCGGCTAGATGTGGCAGAAAAGGACTGCCGGGGACGAGGAGGGCCGCTAGATAACTGGGGAACGCTGGATCGAGACGTGGAACACACGGTGTTGATACCCATGTTTTCAATTTCTTGTCTGACGACAGCCTGAATCTTCGCAATGGTGGTTGCTGGCGGATCGGGAGGCGTCGTGGAGAAGGCTGGCGAACAGGCAGCCTCGAGTTCGCGGCGAACAATACGGGTGACGTCGTCGCAGGTGGTGGTCTGACGCGGTCGACCCTCAGATGTCGACGTAGCAGCAGTGTTGAGTAGCCGCACAATGTGGCGTGAGATACGGCGGCTCTTAGCCTGTTCAAGGCGACGGCATTCTTTTATAATGGCTTCGATAGTCGAGACATTGCCGAAAACAAGCAAATTGAAAGCGTCGTCGGCGATGCCTTTTAGCACATGTGCCACTTTATCTGCGTCGGACATATGATCGTCAGCTTTACGGCATAGAGCCAAGACGTCGAGGATGTAGGAAACGTATGGCTCTGTAGGTGACTGAACACGAGACGCAAGAGCCTTTCTCGCGGCAGCCTTGCGCCCAATGGAGTCGCCGAACAGTCCCCGTAGCTGTTCTTTGAAACTGTCCCAACTGGTTATTTCGTCATCATGCGTTTGGTGCCACACGGGTGGGGTGCAGCCGAGATAAAAGACGACATTGGCGAGCATAATCGTTGGGTCCCACCTGTTATTATCGCTGGCATGTTCATATAGCTTGATCCAGTCGCCGACATCCTGTCCCTCCAGGCCAGAGAACACACCTGGGTCACGATGTGGGGCAACCGTGACGATTGGAGCTGTCGGACAAGCCGAAGCCGTTGCAGAGGCGGGCTCATCACCGGGAGGCATGGTGACAAGGTCGGTGTGCCTACCACTTCGGAGTTCCGTGGTGAGGACGGGGATTGCTGACCTCCACCAGAAATGTTACGTGTGCCAAGACACAGACAAAAGATGCTATTTACACGCTATTTACACCGGAGCCAGGCAGCCAGGCTGACACTCGCTCGTGCCGAGGGCACCGACCAACTTCTTCGTCGTTCACGCAGCGGCTCGTCTCTTGAGCATCGCTCAATGATATCGTAATATTATTTTAGTGTTCATAGTAAATGTCAATAATCATTGCAATAATTTTATTACGCGTAGATTTTATGCAATTGACCCTAACTCTTTTAGACCCCTTTACAGCCACGTCACATTAATTTCACAGAACCTATCAGACCACTACGAACTCATAAACTCTAGCATGGCGCTCTTTGGTCATACCTGGTCCTTGCGCCATCAAAGATTCATTCATTCTTCGCGCGTTGTATGCTTTCGTCCCCTAGACATGCCTGTGTCGGCGGCGTTGGCCTTGAGTGAAAAATCCCGCAAGGCGTCATATTGAAGCAAATGCCGAACCCCGTATACCCAACCAATTTTCTACCACCTAAGTTGCTCAAACCTTCTCTTTCATTCTTTACAAAGTTACTTCTCGGAATTTTGAGAAGGGCTGCCAACAAACAAATGTAATGGGAAAGAACATCGACAGTGCATTTCCTTTATGTTAGCTCTTCTCAGATTGAAATATTAAAAGTGCGAAACAATAACAAAACATCGATGCACGCAAGAGGCCGCGTTTCTCGCCTTCGTGCATGGCGTTCGCAGCCAGCGTTTCCCGATAAACGTTACAGTTACAGAACCTGCAGTTGCCGGGAAACATTAAAAGCGGTTAATGGTCTTTGAACGCTGTCGCCTTCTGCCCTTAAAAGCAAAGCTGAAGCGTCCTCCAAATTTTCTTTGCCCGCGCGGTGAGGTAGTGGGCACAGACCACCCATTTGATGATTGCTGTGTCTGAAGGTAAGTCCGACAGATTTTCTCGCGCCTGCGGCGCTGTTGCTGAGTCAGTCACCTGCGGCCTTTCAGCCCCTTGCGTTCAAGCGCGATTCTCTTAACCCCCTGTGCAGCGCGGTTGAGGTGTCCTCTACGGAGAGACAGTTACTGCGCTGTACTTCATCCCATATTTTCATCCCCTCCTATACGAATCTCCATCTCATTGCTAAGGCACCCTGCCTTCCATATTTTCAATATATGCGGCCCGTGCTCTACTACGGTCGCTACTGCTCCTACAGGTACATCTAGCTGTGATGTTATTTACAAGGTACATCGCCGTCAGGCGCGAGAAAGCATGCGTCAGGAAACCTTCCACTTCATTATCCTCAAAAGAGCTCAATTATCTTTGTTCGCGCTGAACGTGTACATGTCTGTGAATATGCGAGCAAAAAGAACTGCCTACGCGTGGTTCCCAGTTCATTTCTTATTTTTTTGTTCATTTTCACTGAAATTTTACGCGTGCTGTATGACGTTTCGTGGGTGTATATATAGCGACGAGAACGGGAAATTCGTTGACAGTTAGCGCTGTGTGTCAGATGTGTCCTTCTGTTGTCCTTCTTCAGCTTGCGCTATAACAAAATAAGTTATGATCCACCACGACTGACTTAGCACGAGTGCCGCAGGTGCGAGACAGTCTGTCCGACACAGCGGTCGCCAAATCGGTTGTCAGTGCCCGCTGCTTCACCTATTTTACCGCGCTGGCAGCGAACGTACGAGCGTAAACAAACTCGACCCGACCCCTCTCCGCAATGCCGGCACGCCCAACGTTAGACACTTGGCACGCCTAGGGCCAAACGCCTACAAGAAACCTGCGTAGCATAGGTTCTACCATGGAGGAAGGAAACTGAGGAGAGGCCCTACCCCCTCCGCGCGCTAGGAGAAAAGTGTGGAGGAAATGACGTAGTAGGTTCTCCTTTTTCTTGCTGTTTTTGCTATTTCTTTGATGTAGTGGCCACGCCTTTCGGGCCACAATGGCGGCTTTGTTATGGTTCTGTGCGCTCACACGTGTTGGTCCGTAGGTTTCGTACCGTGGCAAAGGCGCCGTGCGGGCAGGTTTGCATTGGTCTCCGTGTTTTTTGCGTTGCGTTATCCGGACCGTGCTCTACCGGATGTTGCTGTGGCCAGGTCGGACAGGAGGAACTAAAGTTCGTCAAATGAACGCGCATGCAACGCTGTACGCAATATACCGCGCCACGGAAGTGGCAACGGACGAAGGAATATCCACGGGAAATTTTGCCCTCTTTGGCGGAATCATGCTAACGTGCCATCGCAGGCCGAAACCGATGCGCTTCAGAATCTGCACAATGAACGCCTTGCAGGACAGTGATTCCTACATTTGACAGCGCATATGGTGCATTTGCGTCACGTAGAACGTACGTTATGAATGCATAGTTCGTGTTCAGTAACAGCTTGCTTTTGCGCATATTAAAACACATGTTGCTTAACTGTTGCTTGCTCCTTGCAGTACTCGCGGCAGCACGAAGTCTTTTAAGCAGAGCGCGTTCGGGGTTCATGCACACCTGCACAGGTGTACCTCAATACACGTGCTGATAGAGCGTACGTTACGCAGAATATGTGCATTTTGCTGCCCTCGGCACCGTGCGCCTGCCAGCCGACGCTTTATCCTGGAAGATAGAAAGAAGCGGCTGCTTTGACTAAAGGAACGAATCCTCCCTACCGCAGGCGTATCTTATCTGTGCGCGCGAGAAGCGCAGGGAAGTGAAGGTTAGCTGATGCGCTGCAAGAGTCGGCAAGGCCCCACAGAGAGTACGCCTGCGAACACATCAAACGAAGCTTCCATGGCCGCATGTAGGCTGGTTCTACGCGCGTACTGATCTACACCGTGCGCCGGCTATCGCAAAACTTTGGTTCCGTGATGCTTCACTTACCGTGGTAAAAATTAAGGGACCTCAGGCCACAGTCAATGAATCTAACCGCGGAGTCAGAAATTACATTCTGCCTCCTCGTCGGCGCGCTGTCGCAGTGATGCGCGGCCACCCGAAGTATGTTCAATAAAGCATGATGATTCCTCAAGCCACAGCGAGAATATGTTTGTGCTCATAAACTCCAAATGGATAGCAAATGGGTCGGTGTGTCGTGCGTGTCTCCAGTGCGTTCTTGCAGTGCAGTCAGAATGCGTACATTTTTGTCGTGTCGCCAGACGTCCAGCTCGCAAGACCCACAAGCAGAGAAATGTAGAAGGCAGCGATAAAGGTGACCTTTTCTCTAAAAACACGCGAAAAGTGGGCAGCGATAGGTACCTTCGGTTGATGAGAACAGTTCAGATTGCTGGCCTTGTGAGGCATGTTTTTTTTTCATAAAAGCCGGTAAAAGCAGCCGATTCGACCTCACGGCCCAATTTGCGAAGTTCATTATGAACTTCTATTAACATGACCTCGGCAACGGTAATGCAATGAGACATCGCAATTGTTTAGTATTGCTGCGGCCCCGCAGAGGCGTCTGCGTCAGCAGGCGTTTGGTGCGTTGCGACACCACGTACCCGAGCACACGAGGGTTGGACCCTCCCGCGTGTAGCCGTGCGCGGCTTAGCCGTGTCCGGGGAAAGGGCGATGCTGGGGGCTGAGCTGATGCCGGGTGTTCGGACCGTTAAGGCCCCGCGGTGGAGGCAACACGCCTCTTCGGCCTCTGCTTCACGTAGACGGCACCTCCAGGCTGACCCACCTGGGGGAAATCGGCAGTCGCCCCCCGCTCTTCAATCTTTTTCTTTCCTATCTTCTTTCTTCTACTGTCCTATCATCTCTTCTCTTCCGTCACTTCCTAATTTCCTAGGGCGGCTAGGGTTAACCTTGTGTATGTGCCTTTCCTTGGGTATAATATATTAGGTTATAGTGGCAATGTACGGTTGGCGCCTGCAACCTTACGCGTTAAGTTCTGCAGCGTCCCCAAGTTGGGCTCTGTGGTGGGTGGCCCCCATTGCTGCCGAAAACAAGCCAAAATACTATGGGAACACCCGCATTTCCCCGTCTACTTGATCGTCACCCTCAGAGGAGGGGACGCACCGAAGACTTAAGCACATGTTTCAACCGCACAAAAGAGACCTACCCAAAATGCCACGTAGTACACAGTGAGAACTCTGAAAAACAAGCCAGATTCATTTCACCACTCACAGTAGCAAAATCTTTGACCGAAGCTTTAGGGTCAGGTTATAAAGTGACGAAAATGGCTACTGGAGACCTTCTTGAGATCCCTCAGAAAAATCAGTATGAGAAACTAGGCAGGCTTGTGACCAGTCTCTATTACAACCCACAGATCAATGAATAGGTCCCGCGGAGTTATGTCAGAGGCAGACCTCCAAGATTTGACAGAAGCTGAACTCCTGTTAGGGTGGAAAGAACAAAATGTCACCAATGTAAAACATATTTTACTTAGACGAGACAACAAGGAAATCTCCACCAAGCATCTTGTCCTAACATTTGCATCCAGCGTACTGCCAGAAACCATCGAAACAGGATATATCAGGTTAACTGTCCAACCATATATCCCCAACCCTAGACGGCGTTTCCAATGTCAGAGGTTCGGCTATGGCTCGCAGAGCTGCCGTGGTAAAATAACTTGTGCAAAGTGTGGAGTCCAGGGCCACCCCTCCGACAACTGCAGTGGCACACCTCACTGTGTGAATTGCAGTAGTGACAATCCAGCCTACTCACGCTACTGTCCGAACTGGAAAAAAGAAAAAGACATGGTCACCCTCAAGCTCAAAGAAAACATTTCGTATAAGGAAGCCCGTAAGAGGTGCTCACCTTCCACAGCTTACCTTATGCTGATACGGCGTGTCGGGGGGCAGCGTCGCAGTGGCCATTGCCAAGTGCCCAGCCCGCGTGCAGCGAGCAGGCACCTTTGGCTCCTGCCCCCAGGGTGGAAGTAGGTAAGCCTACTCCATCCAACCAGCAAACAGGCCAGGCTACCCTTGAATTGCCGGCCCCACATGAGTTATCTGCGGCAACCTGCGCTACACGCAGTGATCCCGCAGGACCGATAGCGGCCCCGAAGGTAGGCGCAGCCAAGGCTGCCTCAACCTCCCCGGCCCCTTTCAGCGCCGGCAACAGCCGGCGCAACCAAAGCCCACAGGGATCCCAATCGACCTCCGGGTTGGTGGGCACAGGGGTATTGCCTTCCGAAGCGGGACTCTCTCGGAAAACTCGCTCGCAAGAGCGCGTGTCCGGCGCCTCACAAGATGTAATGAACACTACACCTACCCTAACGGCGCACCAAGCGCCTAAGGAGCGCCAAGGCTCCCTCGAACGCTCTAGAAAGGACAAAACCCCCGTTACAGGGCCTCAAAAGAGCTCTGTAATCTAATCTCTGTAATATCTGTAATCACTACTTCTGTTTCTGTCGACACAGCACCAATTTACTTCCAATATGGATACACAAATTATTCAATGGAACGTCAGAGGTCTTCTTAGAAACCTTGATGGTGTGCAAGAACTTATCCACGAACACAATCCAAAGGTGCTGTGTTTACAGGAAACACACCAAAATCAAAACACACACACTTTCTCCGACAGTATGTTACTTTCCGCAAAGGTCGCGATGGTGCTGTCGCATCATCGGGTGGAGTTGTCATAATAATCCAAAAAGCATAGCGTGTCAACGTTTACAGCTACAAACACCCCTTGAAGTATTGGCGGTTCGAGTTGTCCTCCTGAACAAACTCATTACCATTTGCTCGCTTTACATACCAAACATTACAACATAAACAAACATGAATTTCAGCCCTTTATAGATGAATTGCCAGAACCTTATTTTGTTCATGGCGATTTAAGTGCGCACAGCTGCCTGTGGGGCGACTCTCGTGTAGGTGAGCGAGGTCGTCTCATTGAACAGTTCCTTTTTTCCTCCGGTGCGTGTCTGCTGAATAAGGAGGAACTCCACATTACTGTCTTGCAAACAGAACCTTTTTTTCAATCAACCTTAGCATAGTTTCCCCGTCTATACTGCCTGAACTTGAATGGGAAGTTACCAACAATCCTTACTGGAGCGACCACTTCCCCATACTGCTAAGAACATCTAATGAAAATGAATATACTCCACAGGCTCCTATGTGGCAGATTGACGCAGCCGATTGGGAGAAATTTCGAACTCTCACTAGTATCTCATGGGCTGACATGTCTTCGTTAGGAATTGATGCTGATGTGGAGTATTTCACAGCATTCCTAATAGATGCTGCATCTAAATGCATATCCGAAGTAGTTTGGCATGCAAACGACGTGTACCGTGGTGGAACCACGAATGTAGGATCGCTCGTAGGAAACAGAACAAAGCGTGGGGGTTGTTACGTGCTTCTCCCACTGCAGAGAATCTTATTAACTTAAAGAAAGTAAAGATTAAAGGCAGGAGAACGCGCCAACAGGCCAGAAGAGAAAGTTGGCAGAAGTTTTTACCGGGCGTGAACTCGTATACAGATGAAGTCTGGAACACGGTTAATGGGATAAGAGGGCGACAAACATATTCACTCCCTTTGGTAAACACACAAGGCGATACCCTGCAAGACCAGGCAGATTCACTTGGCGAGCATGTTGAGAGCGTGCCAAGTTCAACCAATTATTCAAAATCCTTTCTCAAATATAAAAAAATAGACGAATGTAAGCCATTCATAAGAAAATGTCGACAGAATGAACCGTACAACCGACCTTTCAGTATTGCCGAGTTGAGAGCTGCATTGAGCTCATGCAAGAGCTCTGCACCGGGATCTGACCGAATCATGTATGAAATGCTCAAAAACTTACACAATGATACGCAAGTTACACTACTCACACTTTTCAACACTATTTAGGCCGTGGGATGGCTTCCAACCGCATGGAAAGAAGCCATTGTGGTCCCAGTTTTAAAACAAGGCAAAGATTCTTCCTCTGTGGCAAGTTACATCCCGATAGCCCTCACAAGTTGCCTTTGTAAGATATTTGAAAAAATCATTAATCGGCGACTCATTCATTTCCTTGAACTGAGCAAAATGCTTGATCCCTCTCAGTGTGGCTTCAGGGAAGGACAGTGCACAACCGATCATCTTGTACGTATATATCCGTGAAGCATTTGTACACAAATAGTTTTTCTTATCCATATTCCTCGACATGGAGAAAGCGTACGACACAACGTGGCGCTACGGCATCTTCTGAGACTTATCAGAAACGGGCATTCATGGCAATATGCTAAATCTAGTAGAAAGCTATTTGTCCAATTGTGCCTTCCGGGTAAAAGTCGGCAATGTACGGTCGCGTCCTTTCATACAGGAAACTGGTGTACCCCAGGGAGGCGTGCCCAGCTGCACACTCTTTATTGTTAAGATGACAACACTTCATCCTTCATTACTACCGGCCATTTTTTTTCCCGTCTACGTGGACGACATTCAAATAGGTTTCAAATCCTGTAACCTCACAGTGTGCGGGCGGCAGGTACAGCATGGCCTGAACAAAGTGTCAAAGTGGGCAGAGAAAAATGGATTTATAATCAATCCTCACAGAAGCTCTTGTGTTCTTTTTACAAGAAAGAGAGGCCTGGTCCCGGATCCTTGCTTAGAACTGCGTGAATAACAAATACCTGTCAACAAAGAGCACAAAGCTCCAGGTATTATACTTGACTATAGGCTCACTTTTATTCCACACATTAAATATTTGCAAGAAAAATGTCTAAAAACAATTAACTTAATGAAACTTCTATCCCAGACTACGTGGGGTAGGGACAGGAAGTGTCTAATAAATCTGTACAAGAGCCTAATATGGTCACGATTGGATTATAGCGCCGTAGTGTATAACTCTGCCGTCCCGAGCGTGCTAAGGATGCTGGATCCTGTCCACCATCTAGGTATCCGCTTACCACTGGCCTTTCAGAACAAGCCCGATTAAAAGCTTACATGCCGTATCGAATGAGTGGTCGCTCCACCTGCATAGATCATACATCAGCTTTACCTATTGCCTTAAAGTGCACTTTAATCTTGAACATCCATGTTTCAATACCGTAACCGATGTGACGTGTGCTACACTTTTCCGCAATCGTAGTTCTATAAGGCAGCCTTTCTCGCTGCGTGTGAAGGAGCTTAGCGATGCAATGCATGTCCCACTCCATGGGCAGCGTCTAACGCGCCTAACCAAGCTATTACCCCCTTGGGACTGGCAGGTGAAAGAATGTGACGTATCCTTTCTAAAAGTTACAAAGCATGCTCCAGAGGTCGAAATCCGAATGCATTTCATAAAAATTCAGTACAAGCACTCGTGCACAGAGTTCTTCACAGATGCTTCCAAGTCACATGCCGGAGTGTCCTATGCAGCCGTCGGTCCATTCTTCTGGAAATCCGATATACTACACCCAGAAACAAGTATCTTTACGGCAGAGGCCTACGCAGTATGGTCGGCTGCAAAGCATATAAGGAAATCAAAACTCCAAAAAGCCGTTATATATACAGACTCCCTAAGTGTGGTGAAGGCCTTGATGTCACTCTGCAAATATAAAAAACCCGTACTCACTGAGGTCTGTTCCGACCTGTGCAAAGCTTATCTATCTAACCAGCGTATCATTATATGCTGGGTACCTGGCCATGGGGGAATCGAAGGTAACGTTCTGGCAGACCAGATGGCCACGTTAATTGCAACTCCTGCTGTTAATACTACTGCTTAGGTGCCTCTCACAGATCTGAAACCTTTCATACGAAAGAAACTGCGAAACCACTGGCAACGCATGTGGGACGCAGAAGTAAATAACAAACTGCATGTGATAAAGCCACAGTTAGGTTCTTCGCCCTCCGCTACAAAATCACGGCGAACAGATGCGCTATTCTGTCGTCTCAGAATAGGACACACATTTGGGACCCATCATTTTTTACTTACTGGAAGTGAACCTCCAAACTGTGGTAGATGCGGTGAGAGGCTGACCGTCCTACATGTTTTCCTGGAGTGTCAGGAAGCCGAAACGGAGAGAAAGAACCATTCTCCGCTTGCATACCATTATTACATCCCTCTACACCCGGCTATGTTTATTTGTAAGGAACCGTTTTTTAACACCAAATCAGTCCTCAACTTCTTAAATGATGTTGTCCTACATGTTATAAGGCCATTAAATTCGTAGAGCTTCCTCGTTCCAGAGAATGCCGCTGCGATAATTGTTTTGCGTAGCACATGCCTCCAGGCCCTTGTGTTTCAATGGCTCTATGGAGGCAGTAGTGCTCTAGCCAATATTATAACCTGATATATTTTACACATCGTATCATTCTTTTGAAATGCATCTTAATGTTTATTGTACACGTCATATGTCATCGTCATATTCTTATTATAGAGATTTTACGCACTTTAGAGCGACTATTTTTCAGGCCCCTTTACAGCCACGCCACACCAACTTCATATAACTCATAATTATACTGCAAACTCATTACCACGGACATGGCGCTCTTTGGTCATACTTGGCCCTTGTGCCATTAAACATAAAACATTCATTGAGTATTGCTGCGGAGCGCGCGCGTCCGAGCAGCCCGGTTACGCGCAGCGCGACGTGGTTTCAGGAGAAAAGTAAACAAGAGAGGAGAGCTGGCCCGATGGGCGGAGCAACACCGTGAGCAACGCCAACTTCCAGCTTCACTTTAGCTTCACAAAGAGTGACGTCAGGGCCTCTCCCGAGTTTCCTTCCTCCATTCCATGAGTTATACCATAGCCTCCTATATTTTTCATGCCCGCGCAATGGTGCCGCGGGGACGGTTCGTGGCCTTCTAACTTCTTCCTCGATTTACGCCTCGGCTCACCGCGAGAGGCGCTCGTGCCCCATACTTGCAAATTTAAACTGGAAGAAAGCGGAAGAGAAAATTCCTAAGCGCACAGCCACAGGGCTTAAAGAGGTTCCCGTTAGGCTGATTAATGAACTAGGACCAAAAAGTAAGGAAACTCTGGTGAAAGCAGTGGAACAAACTTTAATAAAAGATGGACGAATACCAGACAGTTGGCGACAAAGTAGAATGAATTTAATTTATAAGGGCAAGGGGGAGAAAGACAGAATTCACTCGTATAGACCGTTGGCCATTACATAGGTAATGTGCAGGCTAGCAATGCAGGCAATCAAATTAAAGCTTCAAGCATGGGCAGAGAATAATGGCATTTTGGGAGAGCTTCAGAATGGCTTCAGAATAGGTAGGCGTTTGGATGATAACTTGTTTGTTCTTACTCAGTGTATTGAAATATCAAAAGGAAAAAGCAGACCGTTGTATGTGGCCATTTTAGACATTACAGGAGCCTACAACAACGTAGACTGCAATATTTTGTGGGATATTCTGGAAGGGGAAGGCTTAGGTAACCACTGCCTACAGCTTTTGAGAGAGATTTACCTTGAAAATACCATTTGCGTTGAATGGGAAGGGATGAGGAGCGAGGAGAAAGTTCATATCAACAAGGGACTGAGGCAGGGGTGCCCTTTATCCCCGCTGCTGTTTATGATGTACATGGTGAGGATGGAGAGGGCGCTAGAAGGAAGTAATATCGGGTTTAATGTCTCATACAAACAGGCGGGTACGGTAGTAGCGCAGCAACTCCCAAGTTTATTTTATGAAGACGACATTGTGTTGCTAGCTAACAAGCAAAGTGATTTGCAACGCCTGTAGAATATCTGTGGACAAGAAGGCAACACTTTAGGTGTGAAATTTAGTGTTAGAAAATCAGGTGTTATGGTATTCAATGAAAACTGTGAACAGACAGTGGAGATACGGGGCCGAGAAATACCTCGGGTAACAGAATATAAATACCTTCGTATATGGATAAACGAGTGCAATAAATATATGGAAACACAGGAAAAAAACCATAAGAGTAAATGGGAGACAAATGCAGCCATAAAGAAGCACAGAGCGCTATGGGATACTATAGGTACGAGGTCCTCCGAGGTATGTGAAAAGGTGTAATGGTTCCAGGACATACTTTTCGAAATGAGGTTGTTTCCTTTAAATCAGGGGTACAATCAGGACTCGATGGGAACCAAAGGTCAGTGGGTCGCCTCGCATTGGGCGCTCACGGGAAGACTGCAAATGAAGCTGTGCAGGGTGATATGGGCTGGACTAGCTTTGAAGTGAGGGAAGCTCGCAGTAAAATTGAGTATGAAGAACGGCTGAGGAATATGGAAGAAAGTAAATGGGCTGGGATAGTGTTCAGGTATCTGTACAGGAAAAACATTGATTCACAAAGGAAAAGAACTAGGAAGCTTACCAGCAAGTATGCGGCCTGTAGGGTTGGCAACACAGCGACAAAGAAGGTCAAGCGGAAAGTCAGAAAGGCTGAAATAATTTCATGGGTGGCTGCAATGGAAAAGAAACCTGCCATGAGTAACTACTTAAGAGGAAAAAACAAAATCAGGAAAGAAACCACGTATGATAACTCAAAGGGAAGCTCATTACTTTTCGAAGCCCCCGAAGGGCCGTCTGCGTCAGCAGGCGTTTGGTGTGTTGCGACACCACGTACCCGAGCACACGAGGGTTGGACCCTCCCGCGTGTAGCCGTGCGCGGCTTAGTCGTGTCCGGGGAAAGGGGGATCCTGGGGGTTGAGCCGATGCCGGGTGTTCGGACCTTTAAGGTCCCCCGGCGGAGGCAACACATCTCTTTGGCCTCTGCTTCAAGTAGACAGCACCCCCAGACTGACCCGCACGGGGGAAACCGGTAGTTGCCTTTTCCTGTCTCTCTCTCCCTCCAGCCCTCGTCTTTTTCTCACTTTTCATCTTTCCTGTCCTCTCCTAGCTTCCGCTTACTTCCAATTTTTCCAGGCAGCAAAGGTTAACCTTGTGTGAATAGCCAATCTAGGTTATCTCGTATTTGGTTATAGTGATAACGTATAGCTGGCGTTTGCAGGACCTGTTTTTACAGTCCCTGTAGCGTCCCCTTGTAGGGCTCCACGGTGGGTGGCTGGCGTTATTGCCGAAAATTACATTATTCTATGGCAAGTTCCTGCTCTCCCCTTCCTGATAGCCTCAGAAAAGAGGGCGCACCGAAGATGTGTTCCAGTTTTTTGGAAGCCAAAGGCTGAACTTTCCACGATATCATGTCATCGACTCAGATAAATCAGATAAGCAAGTACGAACAATCTCCCCTTTTCTAGTTTCCAATTCTTTAACTGATGTCCTTTGTCTAGGCTACAAGGCATCAAGGATGGCAAGTGGTGATCTCTTAGAGCTGCATGATCTGAAACAATACTTAAAGTTGACCAGTCTAGTGTCATTTGGAGATGTTCCATTGACAGTAACTCCACACCGCACTCCGAACACCACCCGCGGCGTTGTCTCTGATGATGATTTGTTTCAGCTGACAGAGGCAGAGCTACTAGAGGGCTTCAATGAGCAGAATGTTGTTAACCTGAAAAGAATAAAGATGACGCGAGATGGCAAAGAAATATGCGGCCAAACACCTAATACTCATCTTCAGTTCAAGTGTCCTGCCCGAGTCAATCGAAGCCGTGTACATAAAGCTCCGTGTTCGGCCGTACGTCCCTAATCCCCTGCGATGCTTGAAGTGCCAGCGTTTCGGTCACAGCTCGCAGAGCTGCCGAGGCCGCCAAACTTGCACGAAATGCAGTGCTCATGAGCAAACCTCTGAATCTTGTGAAAACTATCTCCACTGTGTAAACTGTGATGGGGAGCACGCCGCGTACTCGCGGTCGTGTCCATCCTGGAAAAAAGAAAAGAAATTTTGACGATAAAAGTAAAGGAAAATATAAGTTTCAAGGAGGCACGCAGGTGGGTATCCTACCTGCCCAAGAACACTTTTGCCGATGTGACGCGTCAGGGGGCAGCGACACAAAGGCTTCCGGCGGCTGTCCGACCCACACCCAGTGAGGCTGCACTGACGCCATTTGCCTCCCCCCCTCCGGCGGCTGCAGCTAGCGCTGCTACGCCAACCCAGCAAAGGGGGCCATCTACCTCCTGGTTGGTGGCCTCAAAGACCTCATTTAATGTGCCGAGGCCTTGACGTCAAACAAAGCGCTCGGAAGAGCGCGTGTCCAGCGCTTCTCAAGAGGCGATGGACACAACGACCAGCCAGACGGCGCCACCAGCGCCTAAGGAGCGCCGAGGCTCTCTCGATCGCTCCAGAAAGGACAAAGCTCATTTATCATAATGGAAACACAAATACTACAGTGGAATGTACGAGGACTACTAAATATCTGGATGACATTAGAGAACTAATGCAAAAACACTATCCTAAGTTGCTGTGTGTTCAAGAGACACATTTGAAACCCACACAGACAAACTTTTTACGTCAGTTCACAATCTATCGTAAAGACCGCGACGAGGCTAACGCCTGCGGCGGTATTGCAGTAGTTGCGGATAAATGTGTAGCTTGTCAACAGATAGCCCTCCCGACACCCCTTGAGGCCGTGTCGGTTCGGGCAATCCTCTTTAAAAAACTGGTGACTGTGTGCTCTTTATACATACCACCTAACTATCACCTGAAAAAAAAACGATTTCCATAACCTAATTAATCAGCTTCCTGACCCCTACATACTCGTGGGTGATTTTAATGCCCACAACCCGATGTGAGGAGATTCGCGGTGCGACGCGAGAGGTCTAATAATTGAAAATTTTCTTTTGACCTCTAGTGGCCTGCCTGTTTAATAAGAAGGAGCCGACGTATTACAGTGTCCAACACAATACATATTCAGCAATAGATCTAGCAATCGGTTCTTCTCTTCTGCCTCACCTAGAATGGTCCGTGATCAATAAATTGTATGGAAGTGACCACTTCGCTGTGATTTTAAGCCTGATAACTTTGCATGAGAACCCTCCGCATATTCCTCGATGGAAATTAGCATCGGCGGATTGGGAGCATTTTAAAGAATCATCTTATTTGCCACCAGATTTTATAAATAATTGTACTATAGATAATGTCGTTGCATATTTTACCGCTTTTATTATGGATCTAGCCGAAAAGTTTATGCCGCAGACGAATGGTGGCTCACTAAGGAGAGGTGTTCCCTGGTGGAACGAAGACTGTAGAGAGGCGCGAAAGAGACAGAACAAGGCATTAGGCGTATTGCGCAGATCGCCTAATGCCGAAAATCTAATTCACTTTAAACAAATTAAATCACAGGGAAGGCGGACACGACGTCAGGCAAAGAGAGAAAGCTGGGTGAGGTTCCTCTCCGGCATTAATTCATACACGCAGGATGCAAAAGTGTGGAATGGCTTGAGAAAGCTGCAAGGGCAACAAATCCATCCGTTGCCTCTGGTGAACGACCAAGGGGATAACCTTGCAAGATAAGGCAAACTTTCTTGGGGAACACTTTGAGCGTGTTTCGAGCTCAATACACTATTCTGAATATTTCCTTAAATATAAAGAAATAGAAGAACTTAAGCCATTCGTAAGTAAATTCAGACACGACGAAGCGTATAACCGGCCATTCAGTATTGCCGAGTTAAGGGCTGCCTTGATCTCATGCAAGAGCACTGCACCGAGACCTGACCGAGTCATGTATGGCATGATCAAAAACTTGCACACTGACACACAAGTTACACTACTCGCACTCTTCGACACTATTTGGGCTGCCGGATACCTTCCACACACATGGAAGGAAGCAATTGTAGTCCCTGTTTTGAAGCAGGGGAAAGACCCATCCCTGGCGGCTAGCTATCGCCCGATAGCTCTTACAAGCTGCCTGTGTAAGCTTCTTGAAAAAATGAATAATCGCAGACTCGTACATTTCCTTGAACTCACCAATATACTTGATCCCTATCAGTGTGGCTTCAGGGAAGGCCGGTCGACAACAGATAACCTTGTACGCATTGAAGGATATATTCGGGACGCATTTGTACATAAACAGTTTTTCTTATCAATATTCCTTGACATGGAGAAGGCATATGACACAACATGGCGCTACGGCATCTTGCGAGACTTGTCGGGAATGGGCATCTGTGGAAATATGCTAAAAATAATCGAAAGCTATTTGTTGAACCGCATCTTCCGCGTGAAAATTGGCAACGTATTGTCGCGACCTTTCACACAAGAAACAGGTGTACCGCAGGGAGGCGTGCTTAGCCGTTCGCTCTTTATCGTGAAGATGAACACGCTTCGTGCTTCATTACCACCTGCCATTCTTTATTCCGTCTACGTGGACGACATTCAAATCGGCTTCAAATCCTGTAACCTCGCAGTATGCGAGAAACAGGTGCAGCAGGGCTTGAACAAGGTGTCTAAGTGGGCAGACACAAACGGATTTAAAATCAACCCCCCCAAAAGTTCTTGTGTTCTTTTTACTAGAAAGAGACGCCTGGTTCCAGATCCTTGTGTTCAACTGTGTGGACATCAAATGCCTATCAACAAAGAACACATAGTTCTAGGTATTGCACTTGACTCCAAGCTTACTTTTATTCAGCACATTAAATATCTCAAAGAAAAATGTCTAAGCAGAATGAACTTACTTGAAATTCTGTTCCACACAACACGGGGTAGCGACTGGAAGCGTCTGATGAATGTTTATAAGAGCCTAATTCGATCACGATTGGACTATGGTGCCGTCGTATATAACTCTGTCGCTCCGAGCGCACTATAGATTCTAGATCCTGTCCACCATCTAGGTATCCGCGTAGCCACTGACGCTTTCAGGACAAGCCCTATTGAGAGCTCATACGCGGAATCAAATGAATGGTCACTCCATCTACAGAGAACTTACATCAGTCTTACATATTTCCTGAAAATACACTCCAATCATCAACATCCATGTTTTAACACTGTTAACGATATGACGTGTTCTACACTTTTCCATAACCGTCTCTCTGTAAGACAGCCTTTCTCGCTTCATGTGAGGGAGCATAGTGATGAAATGCATGTCCCACTCCTGGAGCTTCTCCTAATGCATCCAACCAAGCTGTTAGCACCTTGGGAGTGGCGGGTGATAGAATGTGACATATCCTTTTTAGAACTAACAAAACACGCACCAGAGTTCGAAATCCGAATGCATTTCCCAGAGCTCCAGCACAAGCACTCCTGCGCAGAGTTCTACACAGACGCTTCGAAGCCAAATGTCGGGGTGTCTAATGCTGCCGTCGGCCCATCCTTCTCACAATCCGACGTACTGCATCCGGAAACAAGTATCTTTACGGCTGAGGCCTACGCATTACTGCCTGCTGTGAAGCATATAAGAAAATCAAAACTTCGAAAATCAGCTATATATACAGACTCCCTAAGCGTCGTAAAGGCCTTGATGTCATTCTATACACACAATAATCCAGTACTTAATGAACTCTATTCCGTCTTGTGTAAAGCGCACATATCTAACCAGCATATCATTATATGCTGGGTGCCGGGCCATAGGAGCATTGAGGGTGACGTTCTGGCGGACGAGATGGCCACGTCAATCGCATCGCAAGCTGTTAGCCCTACCGCTGAGGTGCCTGTCACAGATCTGAGGCCTTTCTTACGAAATAAACTGCGAAACCACTGGCAACGCATTGTGGGACGCGGAAACAAATAACAAGCTCTACCTGATAAAGCCACAGTTAGGATTCTGGCCCTCTACTACAATATCGCGACGAACAGATGCCCTATTCTGTCGTTTCAGAATAGGACACACATTTGGCACCCATAATTTTCTACTCACTGGAAGTGAGCCTCCAACCTGTGGTACATGCGGGGGGAGGCTGGCCGTACTCCACGTCCTCCTGGAATGTCGGGAGGCCGAATCTGAGAGAAAGAGATATTTTCTCTTAGCATACCGGCAGCACATTCCTCTTCATCCTGCAATGTTCCCGGTCCAGAACCGCTTTTTAATACAGACACATTCCTAGGTTTCCTCAGAGATGTGGTCTTACAAGGTATTAGTCCTATACATTCGTAGCGCTTCCTCTGTTAGAGGATGCCGCTGGGATAGTCGTACTGTAGAGCACATATGCCTCCAGGCCCTTGTGTTTCAAGGGCTCTGGTGAGGCAGTTGTGCTGTAGCTAATTTTTGCACCATACATGTTCTGTATATCATATGATTCTTCCGCAATGCAGTGTAGGACTCATAGTACTCATTAGTCATCGCCGTAATCTTATTGCACGTAGATTTTACGCACTTTACAGCGACTCTTTTAGCCCTCTTTGCAGCCATGTCAGATCAACTTCACAGAACTCATCATTCCACCATGAAATCACTAACACTATATTGGCGCTCTTTGGCCATACCTGGCCCTTGCGCCACTAAACAACACACATTCATTCATTCATACCTTTCGAAGCGAGATCGGGATGCCTTAGAACGCCCACCTATAAAGCGAGATATAAGAAAGAAGAAGAAGCATGTGCTTGCTGCGGAAATTAAAGCTAGGGAAACGACGGAGTATGTTTTACTAGAATGTGAAAACGTCTACCCAGCGGTCGATTTAGGCACCACTGGCCTCCTTGAAGCCCTTGGGTTCAGCGGGAGCAGTGGTATAGCAAACATGTCTGCAATAGGCATTAGTAAGAGGCGATTGGAGGATTGGTGGAAGAAAAGTAGGGAAACGACAAAAGACGGAGAGGTACAAACGCATAGTTCGCAATAAGGGATCACAAAATTTGGGCGTAGTAGTTCATAGAGTTTTTTTTTCTTTTTTCATTGTTTAACCTAGGTAGGACATTAGGCAGTATAATAGCAAGAGCTTGGTGGCGCAACCCAGCACCCTTTCCAAAGGGGACGCTCATAACATCCATCCATCTATCCATGCATTACCCCGAACTCGCTGACCGAGCTCGCTTCTCATCCCTCATCGGAAGGGCGTGCTCTTTATATTGTAGACGAAATGCGCGTGAAACAGAGGCTACTTTAGTATAAACAGAGGCACACCTTCATCGGCGAAGTAGACTATGGTGGGAGCTTTCCTAAGGAAACAACAAATGAGCCTTTGCTGGACAACTCACTTCTGTGCTTCGTCCTCAACGGCCTTTCAGTTTTGTTTAAAATACCCGTGGCCTGCTCCTTCACGAGAAATTGCACTGGCGCGAGCTGCACACGCTCATGCAACATGTCCTGAAGAAAGTTGAAGATATATAATTTTTCGTCTTGCGTATTGTCACCGACAACCACAAGCTCAATGTGTTAGCGCTCCAACTACTATTCAACGGAAGCCCCACGCATTCTATTGAGCACCCAGGAACACCGAATGGAAAGCTTTTCCTAGCATTCGATCAGTGCCACTTGGTCAAAAACGAGCAATCGCAGTTTTTGTCGCTTGACATCGGAAAAGACGGCGAAGTAACGGCGAACCACTTGAAGAGTCTCTACAAAATGCCGCTCTTTCTTGTAGAACCAGTTCGATTTCTAACAAGAAAACACGTGTTGCCACAAATATCGAAAAAAAAAATTAACGTGAAAAGAGCAATTCAAGTTTTGTCTCCCGTCGTGACAGCTGCACTGAAGCTCCTGCAAGAGCAAGCGGGCCTCACATGCGACGCAAGTTGCCCGGATGTCGGACCGTCCATGCCCATGCACGTGAGCAATTGTACCCAGCACATACACCAGAACAATGCCGACTGCAAGCAGTTCGAATCTACAAGCGACAAACGGATAAACTGACTTGAAACAAGCTTCCGCGACAACCTGGCCGATCTGAAAAGGCAGTGCCTGGCGAAGAAATTCTTGACCAAGGAAACTTACGAAGGCCTGGTGTTGACAACTCGTTAAAATGTTGACTGCATTCGATATCTTCTTGAAGAGATGTGCTTTCACTTTGTTTTAAGGAGGAAAATGTCGTCTGACCCAATCGAGTCGTTTTTTGGCTGGCTGAGGAAGTCAGCCGGCTCAAATGATCAAGCGGATGCCCGAGCTGTTCTCTCACTTATTGAGAAGACTCCGAAGACTGGCATCGCGTCGGCGTCAAATACGAGCAACGTAATGGCAGCAGAAGGCAACGATTGTTTGTCAACGCTGCTGTAACAGAAAAACACATGGGAAGGAACCAGCAAGGAATTCCATGCAGATGCATGTAGAGAGCTCACAGAGCGACTCAAGCGAGAATAGCTCTGCTTCCTACTCCAGATGTCGCAGAATTGGCTACGGTAGGCGGTTACTTGGCAAGAGCCGTACAAGAAAAGATCGATTGTGTGGAGTGCGTCAGCCTGTTAACAAAGCCAAACGTCTCGGCGCCCTCGCGCTTGCTGTTAAAGAACAAAGACCGCGGTGGACTCATCTACCCATCTGGACAACATTTAGCGGTTCTCTACGCATTCGAGAAATTTATCAGCGTTCTTCTCGCAAGAAGAAGGCACATGGACCACCCTGTAAATGAGGCTGTGAGTGGAGGCTGCAGTACTCCGCGAGCGCAAAACCTTGATTTGCTCGATGCCAGGATGCCAAGAGAACCTGCTGAAACTATTACTGACAAAGTTTTTTATGCCCCATATTCACAAATTTTGCAATGAAGGTGACAGACAAACACGCCTTGGCTCAAGTGTTTGAAATAAAACCGCTCTCACAAAAGACCCTCAAAATGTGAACTATGATGTCACAGTTCGGTGCTTTCTGGTGAAGGGCTGACTCTCCACAATATGTTTGTGTTGCTTACTTCCGATTCACATTGTTTAGAAACATCAATTCAATGTACGATATTATATTATAGTTCCATGTCAAATACGAACGCCAAACGTGTCTCTACAAGCGCGCGCGCAAGCATCGTCGTCGCGTCGTCTGCTCTGGGACAGGATGGATGGATGGATGTTTTGAGTATCCCCTTTGGAACGGGGCGGTTGGTTGCGCCACCAAGCTCTTGCTATTATACTGCCTAATGTCCTATCTAGGTTAAACAATAAAAAACAATAAAAAAAGAAATACTATGCACTCACACACCCAAATGTTCCGATCCCCTATTGCTAACTGTGCTTTTGTACGTCTCCGTTTTTTGTCGTTTCCCTACTTTTCGTCCACCAATCCTCCAATCGCCTCTTACTAATGCATGTTGCGGACATGTTTACTTTTCCACTGCTCCCGCTGAACCCAAGGGCTTCAAGGAGGCCAGTGGTGCCTAAATCGTCCACTGGGTAGACGTCTTCACATTCCAATAAAACATGCTCCATAGTTTCCCTAGCTTTACCGCAGCAAGCACATGCTTCTTGTTCCTTCTTATATCTCGCTTTATAGGTGCGTGTTCTAAGGCATCCCGATCTCGCTTCGAAAAGTAATGAGCTTCCCTTTGAGATATCATAAATTGTTTCTTTCCTGATTTCGCTTTTTCCTCTTAAGTAGTTACTCATGGCAGGTTTCTTTTCCATTGCAGCCACTCATGAAATTATTTCAGCCTTTCTGACTTTCAGCTTGACCATCTTTGTCGCTGTGCTGCCCACCCTACAGGCCGGACACTTGCTGGTAAGCTTCCTAGTTCTTTTCCTTTGTGAATCAATGTTTTTTCTGTACAGATACCTGAACACTCTCCCAGCCCATTTACTTCCTTCCATATTCCTCAGCCGTTCTTCATACTCAGTTTTACTGCGAGCTTCCCCCACTTCAAAGCTAGTCCAGCCCATATCACCCTGCACAGATTCATTTGTAGTCTTCCCGTGAGCGCCCAATGCGAGGCGACCCACTGACCTTTGGTTCCCATCGAGTCCTGATTGTACCCATGATTTAAAGCAAACAACCTCATTTCCAAAAGTAAGTCCTGGAACCATTACACCTTTCCACATACCTCGGAGGACCTCGTACCTATTGTATCCCCGTAGTGCTCTGTGCTTCATTATGGCTGCATTTGTCTCCCCTTTCACTGTTATTGTTTTTTCCTGTGTTTCCATATATCTATTGCCCTCGTCTATCCATATACCAAGGTATTTATATTCTGTTACCCGAGGTATTTCCTGGCCCTGTATCTCCACTGTCTGTTCACAGTTTTCATTGAATACCATAACACCTGATTTTCTAACACTAAATTTCAAACCTAAAGTGTTGCCTTCCTGTCTACAGATATTCGCCAGACGTTGCAAATCACTTGGCTTGTTAGTTAGCAACACAATGTCGTCCCCATAAAATAAACCTGGGAGTTGCTGCTCTGCTACTGTACCCGCCAGTTTGCACGAGAGAATAAACCCGATAATATTTCCTTCTAGCGCCCTCTCCATCCTCACCATGCACATCATAAACAGCAGCGGGAATTAAAGGCACCCCTCCCTCAGTTCCTTGTTCATATGAACTTTCTCCTCGCTCCTCACACCTCCCCATTCAGCGCAAACAGTATTTTCTAGGTAAATCTCTCTCAAAAGCTGTAGACAATCGTCACCTAAGCCTTCCCCTTTCAGAATATCCCACAAAATTTTGCGGTCTACGTTGTCATAGGCTCCTGTAATGTCTAAAAAGGCCACATATAACGGTCTGCTTTCTACTTTTTATATTTCAATACACTGAGTAAGAACAAATAAGTTATCATCTAAACGCCTACCTATTCTGCAGCCATACTGAAGCTCTCCCATAATGCCATTATTCTCTGCCCAAGCTTGAAGTTTTAATTTGCTTCCCTGCATTGCTATAGCCTGTATATTACCGATGTAATGGTCAATGGTCTATACGAGTGAATTCTATTTTTCTCCCCCTTGCCTTTATAAATTAAATTAATTCTACTTTGTCGCCAACTGCCTGGTATTCGTCTGTCTTAAAGTTTGTTCCACTGCTTTCACCAGAGCTTCCTTACTTTTTGGTCCTAGTTCATTAATCAGGGAACATTGTTTAACTGCGCGAATAAACGGACCACAGAGACAGCATGGGACAAGGACGGGCGCAGTCCTTGACCCATGTTGTCTCTGTGGTCCGTTTATTCGCGCAGTTAAACAATGTTCGCTAATATGTACCAACTCGCCCAATAAGTTCTAAACTTCATTAATCAGCCTAACGGGAACCTCGTCTAGCCCTGTGGCTGTGCACTTAGGAATTTTCTCTTCCGCTTTTATCCACTTTAAATTTGTCAGCACCAGCTCCTTTTCCACTTGGGTCTCTTTCATGCTCTTTTTTTTTTCTTCAAATACAAACTCGTCATTGCCTTGGAAATATGCGGCTGTTATTTTTCTGATGTGATTTATTCCCGCTTCTACTTCCAGTCTGTTTTCATCTTCGTCGAGGATATGTTGTTGTATTGTTCTTGACTTCCTGCATAACAATTTTATGTGGTTTCAAAATATTCTAGGTGCGGCCTTCTTTTTCTCGCGTATTTCTGACAACCAACGTTCACTTTCACCTTTTAATTTTGCTTGCACCAGTATTTGAACCAGAGACTTTTTCGCCCGGTATATTTCCCATTTACTGGTTACTTCATCCTGCGGCAACTGCGCCTTCTTTGCCTGCCTGTGCTCTCGAGATGCTTTCTGTCGTTCTGCGATCGCTTCTCGTACCTCCCTGTTCCACCAGATTTTTCGTTTTCTTTGTTCCTTTCCACCGAACTTGTTTTCTCTTTGCATATTTCTGTCGTTATTACACTAGCTTAGAAGCTCACCATATTACCACTCTTGGCCATTTGCGAATTTCTTCCTCGACTCTAGTGACTATATTAGCTATTTGTTCAGCCTTCAGATTTGGACTCGCTTTTTGCGTTCCTTGCTCTCTTTCCCAACTACATATCTCACTTTTAAAATGATGCGTTTATGGTCACTCCCTATGCTGCTATGCCCTTTCTCATCAAAGACCATTTCTCTCAACTTATGAATTCCTCCTGTCATCAGACAGTAATCAATGGTCGATTGCCGGTTTCCCACTTGCCACGTGATCTGCCCTTCACACTTAGGCCCCGTATTCACGACAACAAGGTTATGTACCCCACGAAGGTCTAGCATCCCATTGGACCACAGATCACCAGTGACTGTCCAAAGGACGTCCTACAAAGGATATTTTGATGTCCGTCGGACATCCCTAGAAGTCCCGATGATGACTACGGATGTCCATAGGATCGTCCGACGCAAGAGAATTGCACATCCAACGAACGTCCATCGTACATCAAAATCAAATATTCGACGTCCACAGGACCTTTGACGATAACCCAATGGAGCACCAGCGTCCTACAGATGCCCAGCAGAGATCGAAAACGGGACATTCGGACGTCCCTGGGATTGAAGTTCATAGAAACGTCCCCCGAACGTCATAATGGGATCGTCGGACGTCCAAGAGATGTTTAAATACGGATTATTCTTATTGCATAACCCCGAGTACATCCTAAGGACATTTTTGTCACGATGTAGGACGCTTCTGGGACATTTTACCAACCGTCCAAAGGACGTTTGTGGGACATTTGGTTGGGGATTTAAGATATCCACAGGGCGTCCATATTGATTATATATTACCATAATTGGGACGTTCCTCAGTATGGGCTCTACAGTGCAGCAAGCCTGCTGCAATTTACATACCATTAATAAAGTAAGCTAGGCCTGGTTTTGTGGGGCAATGATGAAAAGGAACTGCATGGCTCCTGAAGATCCATTCCAGTGGTCCAATAAGGCGACCAAATATTTTTCTCATGCAAAAGCTGAAGTACCGGGAGACAAGCCAGGAATACAGCCCACCGTATCTCAAAGCACGTTAAATGAACGCTGTAGTGCAACTAAGCATTGTGCACACGGTTCCCTGCTACGCTAAGCAAATACATTACATACAACTTAATAAAAATGCATTAATTCAAAACATATAGACATGCAACCTCTACTTTTTTGTGCTAACAGGGACGAAGCTACAGAACTAAGTTCTGCAGGCTGCTGAATCATTTGACAATCTCATTAAAAATACAGCATTTGTTTCAATAAAACAGTTGCCGGAAGATCACTCGTTGAACTCTAAAATGCACTCAGCAGTTTTTAGTAAAACCAATCAATGCAAACAAATAAAACTCAATAATTTCATCATACAAGATAAGCTATTAGGAGTTATTTATACAGCACCGTGGTTAGTAAAAGTGCACATTAATCAAACTCTTTACAAATGCACTTTGGGTAGCAAGAAAATTTAGGAATTCGCAGTGGGGCCACTATGGAACTTATCACGAGGCTTGCTGTGGGCTCACTTCCGTGGTCGCAGGCACATCAATGCAAAATTTGCTGAAAAGTTTAGATACGTTATACACTTTAAGTTGCCAGAGCCTTTCCCTAGGGCATATTCAGTAGTTGCATACACGAACACGAGTTATGCTAAATTAAGATGTCACAACTACGTTAGGCATTAGGAAAAATAACTCGAGACTAGGTTAGTGGTTATATATAGACAACAGCTGTTGTATGATCATCCATTTACACTCTAAAAACAGTTGCACCCTATGGGGTGTATATTTGCCACAGAACAATAATAATCTGTCTTACCCGCATTTCCTTTCTTTAACGCTGCAAGCTCGGTACTTCCATGTCACGAACGGCATGTGCATTATCAGCATGACAGAGCATTCTCGACAGGAAAGTAACGAGCGCAGGTTTTTCAAGAAAGGAAACGCAAGCAAGACAGATGACGATTATTGTTCTGTGGTAAATTTACACCCCAAAGGGTGCAACTGTTCTTAGAGTGTAGAGCAAATGCGCTGTGCATCCACAACAAGTTCTGGCAAAGGTCACCAGAGCAAACATCGACACTTTCGTGTGTAGTGACAAGATCATTTCAGCTGAGCTAATAATTCACAGACGCACCTCGGCCAGTAAAAGAACTTTAAAAGCCCTAGCTATGCAAGGGTGGGGGTGTACAAAAGAAGTTAGGAGGGCTACCGTGGGCTGACTCACTTCAACGGTCGCGGGCACATAAATGCAATATTTGCTGGAAAGTTTAGAGGTATCTTAGCCATGACGGAAGCTACTCCAATTTCTGCAGGCCTCCTTCAGTGGTTGCACACAGTAAAAGTACTAAATATTTTACAGACGCATTGGGAATTAAAAACTTCCTAAAGGATCACTTAAGCAGTTGCAAACACGAACATTACTGGAGAGTTCACACATACAAAAGCAGTTACAAGATACTTGCTTCAACACAATACTAAACTGATTTCACAGCTAGATACTAGAGTTACAAGACACTCGCTGCACTTGAGTGGTCACAAACACAAATTCACCATAAGTGTTCATAGGCTTGAAGGCCTCTAAGCAAGTAAACAGAAGCTGAATGCGACCTTCCCGTGGTCACAGCCAAATATTGCTGCACCGTCACAGGTACCTTGGCGACAACACAATTAACTAAAAGCTTGCAGCATGCTCGCTTCAGCAGTCATAGACAGAAAAATGCATTATATGAGTTCACCCATATGAAAAGCTAATAGAGGATTTAGTGGGCTTGCTTCAGCGGCCACACATAAACACAATTTCATCCTAAGAATTCACGGGTATCAGACAGCCTCGATGGAAGTTACCAGAGGCAGAGCATGACTGTTCTTCAATGGCAGCAGTTACAAATGCTTCTGAAATGATCACAGGTATCTTGGCGACTAAACATTTCACTAATGCTCACTGCAGGCTGGCTCAGCGGTCGAAGACGACTACAGTGCAGTTCACGTGTACTAAAAACTTAGTGGGGCATTTCTGTGGACTTGCTTGAACAGTCACAGAGACAAGAATTAACCCAGAGTTCATAGGTACATCGGCCCATAAGGAAGTCGCCACACGCTGGGTGAAGCCTTTCGCCCACAGTTTCAGATGCAGAACAGAAGAGATCACGGGTACGCTACACAATTTACTAGCCATCCTGAAGGATCGGTTCCAGTGGTCGCAGACACGAATAACACTGTTTAGATCAGAGGTACTAAGAAAGCAGAGTTCTGTGGACTTGTTTCCGTGCTGATCCTCAACAAAGAATATTGTCGATCCAAAGTGACACCAGGCTGATGGCAGCGACACAGCATGACTGTAAAGTATGCAATAAAAACGTGTTAGAAATGTTTACGAAAATTGCTATCTTAACAACCTGCACATTTAACAGCAATCTGCAGGTTCTGACAGCAACTTTGCTTCTTTGTGGCTTAATACAAACTCGTTGAGCGAACAGTTATCAGAAAAGAAGTAATGATTTCAACTCTGTACAAAGATAAAAGGAATTCTCCTAGTCACTACGTCAGCATAGCACAGTTTCGTCCGAAAAGCGAAGCAGCGATTGGGATAGCAAATAACCAAACGCTATATTTAAGCAGCTGTACGTGTTATCGCCACTTTAAATTACAGTAAACCTTCGCTTCCTTGTTAAATTAACAATGTCGTGCGCAAAGCCAAACATGAACACATCTCCCTGACGGTAAACAGGCTGTATGAACGCTGGCGTGAAGCGGGGCAGCAGCGACACGCGATCGCTTTTTGCTGCTTCCAGCCACAATGCCTTTCCGGAGCCAAATCTACGCGAACTTCGACACTAAGCTGCGCGGGAACAGCGCCCACGAAGCCACTACCCACCGCGGCGCACGTACGCCTCTCTCCATGGTAATGAACGCGTTAATGCGGTAGCCCGGTGTCTGACTGGCCGGGCACCATCGGAAGAGCTGTCCAACCCAGACGACGCACTGCCAGAACCCCTACCGAGACGCTCGAGTACTACCGACAAAGTCGCCATAACTATCCCCCTCCTCATCCTTCGCTTAAGAGGGCAGATGCCGCTGTCTGGCGGCAACTGCAGACCAATTCATTTCCTTGTCTCCGCATGCTACATATCTTTCATCCCCCCCTGTACCCTTCCTATTGTCCCCACTGTGGGGCCAAACCCACGGTGTATCACCCCATATGGGAATGCCCTAACCCTTCAGGTGTTCCTCCTATACCCAACCCTACCCTTTCCTCTTGGGAGTCTGCGCTGCTCAGCACAAGCCAGCAGGTACAGCAACGGCTGGTCCAGCGGGCTCGCGAAGTCGCGCATGGCAATGGAGCCCTGGACTGAGGGCCCCACTTATCGAGGAAATTTTCTACTTGCTTTACGAAATAGATGTTTATTTTCTCTCTCTCCGCGTCAGCGGAATTTCATCAGGAGTGTCCGTACAATTTCTATCGCAATAATAATACAAAAATTAGGCGATTGTCTACTACAAAACTCCAGTACTTATACATCGACAATATGGGGATGTAACAGTCTCGTAATTTTGTCCAGCGCGTCGCACACACATGTCAGCACATACGCTGGCCCAACTGATAGCAAATGCTAGAAAACTGAAGCAGCACGGTTGGTCAACCGCCCTCTGTGCGAGGTGCTGCCATTGAAATACAAATGCCTACAATATAGTTCCGTTATTTGGAACTTCCGCGATTGTATTGGTCTTGCAAACGCGAATATCCAAAGAAAATTCAAACGTCAGATGAAACTTATGCTACACGGTAAGTCACCTGACAGAGTGAGTGAGTGAGTGAGTGAGTGAGTGAGTGAGTGAGTGAGTGAGTGAGTGAGTGAGTGAGTGAGTGAGTGAGTGAGTGAGTGAGTGAGTGAGTGAGTAAGTGAGTGAGTGAGTGAGTGAGTGAGTGAGTGAGTGAATAAACTTTTATTGGGTCCAACAAAACGCGATAACACGCGCACCCGACAGAAATTTAATTAACAGTCAATTTAAATTATGGGGTTTTCATGTGCCAAAACCACTTTCTGATTATGAGGCACGCCGTAGTGGAAGACTCCGGAAATTTCGACCACCTGGGATTCTTTAACGTGCACATAAATCTAAGTACACGGGTGCTTTAGCATTTCGCCCCCATTCTAATCCCGGCATTTCGCCGGGATTCTATACCACGGCGGGCAATTAACAGTCAAAAGAGACAAACGTTCACCATTACTAAAAAAATAAATTATTGAGATTTACGTGCCATAACCCCGATCTGATTTTGAAGCACGCCATAGTGGGGGACACCGGAATAATTTGTACCACCTGGGGTTCGTAACATGCATCTAAATCTAAGTACACGGTTCTTTTCGCATATCGCCCCCATCAAAATGCGGGCGCCGTGGCCGGGACTCCATTACTAAAAATACGACAACGTGCGAATTCGGAGCGATAGTCTAATAGGCGTAAACGATTCGATCGTTACAGACATCTGAGACGTAAGCTTAACCTCACCAACATAATAGCATGCACCTGAGAACGTGTAACTAAGCAGCAGTCCACAAGATGTCGCCCAAGATTTCGTTATTCCCAGAAACGAACGTGTGGGGCATATTGTATGGCAGAAACGTGTGGGAAAATTCAGCAGCGCGGCAGGCCAACCATCACGTGCAACAAGTGCTGCGATGGCGGTACAAATGCCCACAAATGTTTAGTTATTTCAACCGCATGCCATTTTACGATCGCTCTCGCAGTCGCGGTTACGCAAAGAAAACTTAAACGGCAGACGAAGCTCAACTGGCGACACGGTTAATCAGTGAGGGCGGGCGCGTGACGCAAATTTAGCAGTCAACGAAGACCGACAAACATTCCCCATTATTAATACGAAACAATACGACCACGTGCGAATGAGCTATAGTATAAGTAGCGTAAATGTGTCGATCGTTACAGGAAGCTGATGCCTATAAACTTGATCTTATTACCCTCACAATCGCATGCATCCGACAACATGCAAATAGGCAGCAGCCTAACAAGTCGTCCAAAAGTTTGTTATTTCGAAAAATGTGATTCGACTGTTTGGCACATGCATGCTGTATGCTGCTGTACATGCATGCTCTACGTAATGGGCCGGCCGCACTGCTGAACTTTACCACGCTTGTCTTTACGGCTGGTATACCAGCCGTAAAGACAAGCGTGGTAAAGTTAAGCAGTACGGCCGGCCCAATTAGCCATCACGCGCAGCAAGCGCTGCGATCGTGATACAGATACCTACATCTGTATTCCACGTCCCACGTTCACGTACAAACGTGCACGGTTATTCCTTCTTCTAAGGTCAGCGACAAGCTGTCCCATCAATGATCATACTTCAAAACCATGATTTCCACTTATTGTATAGAATCCCACCCCTCTCTGCAACGCCCTGCGTGACATTAAGACTATTGAAATAACTAAATTCAGTTAATCCATCCTTACGCAGTTTTTACGATTGCTATCGCGATCGTTAAGCAAACAAAACAGCAATGGCAGACGAAGCTTAATCGACACGCTTACTCACTACGAGCGGGTGATGGAGTCCAACCTTCACAAGCTCTTATAATAAAAAAATTGCGACCACGTGCGAACGAGCTCTTCAGCGCGCACGTTTCATCGTTGCAGAGCTGAGACGTGAATTTGACCTTAACACCACACTAGCATGCATCCGTTCACGTGCAAATAAGCAGAAAGCTAACAAGTCGCCCAGATGTCTCGTCATTACGACAACGTGCACGATACTGTTAGCCAAAAACAATACCAGCCGTAAATACACGAGCTGTTAAATTCAGCAGCGCGACCGGCCATCACGGGCAGCACATTCTCAAATCGCGATGCAAACGCCAACAAAGTTCTATTATTCTGAACGTACGCAGTTTTACGATTACTTTGGCAATAGCTGTTACGCAAAGAAAACGCCAACAGCACACGTACCGAAGTTTAAGCGACATTGTTATCACTACGTGCACGCGAATGAATCAGTCAAGTGAGAAAAAGTTTCACTGTTAGGTACTAAAAAATACGACCACATGCGAACGAGCATTAAGTAGGCGCAAATGTTTTGTTCGTCACAGGCAGTCGAGGAGTAAACTTGTCTTGAAGTCTAACAAGTCGCCCTAAAGTTTACTTATTCCAAGAAAAGTGCATGAACTGTTAGTAAGAATATAGCAGCCCTAAAGACAGGCATATTAAAATTCAGCAGCGTTGCACCGACCGCGACAATTCAACAGCAAGTGCACCGACCGCGATACGAATGCGTACAAAATTTCAGCTATTTCAACTTGCGCAGTTGTACGATTGATTGCTCTCACAATCACGGTTACGCAAAGAAAACGCAAACGAAGCTGAAGCAAGGCTATTCTGGACAGTGTGTGTCGGGAAGCTATTATAATTAATATTCATTTTCTTATTATTCGCCACTGTTCAGTAAAGGCAACGATAACTCTCTTGGACTCATCCTGTGGGCTACATGGGAGTTAACGGTTCTAAAGTTTCGAATTAAGAATTTTTTTTTTGCGAATCTCACCGCTGTGCAGAAATATAGGACAGAGTAAGCTCGGAAGTTTGCAGAAAAGTAGTACGGAGGCGACCAAACGCAACACAACGCATGGTCAATCACCGATTGACGTTACCGTCGCTACAAAAGATGGGGATGTACTACAATGCCCGTCATTCGATTATGCGCAGACACGACACTTGCAGGCATGCTAATAGAAAAACATTGACTTCATGAACTGTCACTTACCTCTTGATAGGCGTAAGACGTACAGACGCCGCAGAAATGGAGCTCCAAAGCGCATGACAAAAACGTTCTCCTGGAGCTGACCAACGCTCACCCAGGAACTCATGAACACATGGCACAACGATACAAGCACCATGTTGAGAGAAAGCGCGCGAACTGAGCGTGTGAGAGCGCGGAGCTCACCAATCCAGCAACCTTCAGGCCTTCAGGCATTCCGAGCTTGCAAATAAGGGCGAAGAGACCCAATAGGACGGCGTCGTTAAGTCATGTGACCGGCTACACCCAAATCAGCGCAAAGCGTGCGTGTGCATGCAACAGACAGTGGTGATTCGACTGGATAAAGGCAGTCTCTGCTCTGTACAACGGCAGGGGTTGCAGGCGTTGCAGAGCTTGCCGCACTCTTTCTCGACATGTTCGGATGGCGTAGGCGGTGTAGGAGCATAGGACACGATTGATTCGGTTAAGCCTGTTTCACATGATGCGATTTGCAAATTTTCTAACATGATGCAAAGGCTGAGCAGAAAGCTGAAAAATTCTACGGCAAGTGCGCCTGCCGTGGGCCCACGATCCTGCATTATGGATAGCGCGTATTGATATGGTCTTCTTGTTAGAAGTTCCGAGTATACTACCAGCGCGAGACACGGGACAACAAAGTGGACGAGAAGTGTGTCTTTTAGAATGCTATGTTACAACGTATAGGTTTCTACAAAAGTGACGGTTACTGCTCGAAACATTTGATTCGTTGGCTTTTGCGCCTTTAGAAATACTTATAGAGGGCTCCCATATATATATTCGCAGCGCAAGCACGGCGATGGACGAACCAGGCTAGCGCTAAGGTTGAATTTCACAACACAATTTTCATTCCACGTCGTAATCACACAGATCGTTTGAGGCTTCGTTCAGGGGCACACGCGGGCGTTCGGGTTGGTGCTTCTTGATGTGTTTGGCGTAAGAATATGGCTAGGAGCAGGCACCACATATGCGCAATGACGGGCAATGTACACGCATCATTTCTCCAGAAGCTGACGCCGAGCACGGGTAGCGCGAGGATCTTGTTGGGCTGACACGACAACTTCGTGCAGCCGAATTCCGAATACTGCATATACGGTGAGGGCAGCTATATGAACTTGTCGATAGGCCATCTTGTAGATTGTTGTAGCGCAGGCAAAACGAAACGGTCATAGAAGGTAGATAAGACAACACACAGCGCTGAACCATAGAATAAAGAATCGCTGAACCACCTGCGAACAGCTGTTTACGTGCGCGATGTCGCACTGAACTACAGAAACCGCCGTCGCGCACTCCAAAACAAAACTAACGGTTTTAAATTTGTAAACGTACATATTATTTGCTTCTAATCAAGATAAATCAATAATATTATAGTGTAAACGTTTTATTCACTACAATAAAGTAATTATGCAGCGTGTGCCACGAAACCTGGCTGTAAGCAACCCTGGGCGTCGCACCAGTCGCATTGTTGAAATCGCAATCATGTGAAATGAGCCCTCTAAAAATCGCATTGCGACGCGTGCGACAGCACCGATTTTCGTCGTTGCAGTCGCAGCATGTGAAACAGCCTATACGCCTTGCGGTAGGTGATAATGCGCAGCTGTTCCGGCGTTCTGCCTGTCTCTTTGTGACGTTTCCTCCCGATATGCTTGTGCAGTTTCGGTCGTTCATTTCAACTTCTCCATTTATCGTCTGCATTGGAAGTTTGATTATGAGTGCAGCAACTTCACATTGCTGGCTGACATGTCTTTTCAGAAGAGCGTGCGCCGAAGGCAGCCGTGGTAGAGATTTAGTATTCCGCGATATGATCACGTAGTACGTGTTGGACTGTGTGTGTCGGTCCCACATATGGCCGGTATGGGACATCCCGTTTAAATCATCCTTCGGACGTCCATAGGATTAAAGTGTTGGGATTTTGTTTAGGTCCCAGAAGTTCAATTATGTGGATGTCTGAAGGATGCCTTAAGTAGGACATCCCGAAATTAATGTCCACATGTTATCCACTGGACCTCCTGACCGGGACTTGGACGTTCGGATCTAATCGGGATGTCCAGAGGATATTCGTGGTCCAATGGGATTGACTTCCCGTTGTATGGGAAGTCAGCGCGATCTGGTGGCGGGCTCCCGTCATGCCCTTCCCGTCAGTGAGCGGGCATGAAAAAATATAGGAGGCCGTAGGAGGCTATGGTAATACCAACTCTATGCTCCGTAGTGCCTAGGCAGTGTCATGTATTTAAGGAGCAAAAGCCCCCAGATTTTCTCTCTCGCTCCCGCTCTTACTCGCGCCTGCGCACAAACGGCTGGCGGTCCCTCAAATGAACGTCTCGTGGAGTTCCATCAGCCGTGCCTTGCCCAGGTAGCACACAAAGTCTTGAAAACGTCGTATTAAGGGATTCAACGCCTGAAACGAATTTTTGACGAAAATCGACCCATCAAAGACGTTCCAACCAAGATAGCTTAAAAACGAGGGGTGAATACGTTTTGCAAACGACTCAAAACGCCACCGCCACGCCACGGCACGTCAGCCTCTTTAGCGGCTTCTACAATATTCAACAACCCATCAACGCGATTCAACCTTGCGCAAGGTGGCGATACCGTCGTCAAATCATGTGACCAAGGTGGCCACGTGGTTCGTGATGCCGGGCAGCCGGGCGAGCCGGGCATAGTCGCGCCGTCATGGCGTCGTCGCGTCACCGCACTCGCATTGCGCTGTGGTGTGTTTGCGGCTGTTCTGAACGTGCTGCCGCTGCCCTTTGCTATGTAAGTGTTGCAGTGTTTTGCTGTCAAGAAAACGATAGTCTGTGATTAGTTCGGGTAGTGCGATGTGTTTGTGTGGTTTTAATTTGGAAATCAGTAGTGCTTTCAATTGGAGGGCGCGGAGTGGAGGGCACTAATCAGCTCTTCAAGTTCATTGTCATGTTATGTAAGGCGCCTTTTCAATGACGCTGTAATTAAGGCGTTAAGGGCAGTATAAGGACGAAAGCTAGAGGGACGAAATCGTGCCTGTGTGTCCCTAGCATCGGGGTCGGCCACTATGCGTGATCCTAACAAGAAAGCATTTTGCAGAATGCGAAGAAAGGCGGCAAAATTTCTGTCTGTGCGCACCTTGCCGATCTCCGCAATAGAGCCGTCATCGTGGTATTTTAGTCTCCCGTTTAGCAAGAGTGTTGCAGACAAGGGAACTGGTTCAAACAGGCTTTTTTTTTATTGATTCAGTACTAGTGCGGTATCCCAAAAGGTGAGGTCAAGTGCTCGCCCTATTTTCTTCCCTCGCGCTACAGCGCACTGACAGAATTTTGCGTGCACCATACCGTGCTTTTATCGTTTGCGCTTCAGGTTCTCGATTGTGTTTTCGCACCCTTTACCCACGTGACGGGTATTTCATGGTATTACCGGGTACGACATGTGTCCATACATTGTGTCCAATATATGAAACGGCCAAATTCGATTTTATTTGACGCCTCATATGGTAGTAATGTATTGAGTCCCTTGTAGCTTTGTGCTTGTTATCAATTTTACTATTTGGCGAATGGATACAGCATGCAGCTCGCTTGTGGATACTGCATACGTGAGTCGAGTATGCCCTTGGTATAAAATAACTTGTATGCTTTAGGTAGTACGATTGTTTGCAGTTTGGGACATGTGTCGGAATGTACGCTGTGCGCCCTTCGCGCTTTACGGCGGCCTGCCGAGTTCGTGCGGGTGCCATGTGTGCGCATGGCGTTCGCGAAGCGCTCTCGCAGTTCTTATATATTGTTACGAAGAGTTGCGAAGAAATGGTTTTATTTACAGGCGATGGATGATGATCGTAGCGTGATAGTAGCGCAGCTCGGCCTCTCCAACGCTTCGTCCTCTTCGTCCTCCCTTCTTTTCTCTTGTCCGTGCCTTTCGTATCTGTTACATTTCCCCGCAAGCAGACGAAGCCCGTGAGGCGAGTCAGGATGCACAAGCAGGGTAGAAAGACTTCAGGCGAGCAATGTGAGTCAGCTGAGTTCTGCTTGATCGCCGACCGTTGCACAGTAGGCGAGCTATGACGTAAGTGAGTTCGCTCAGGCGGTCCACAACTACAAATGGGCCTGAATATTGTGACAATAACTTTTGGCACAATCCACGCTTGCGTTGCGGTGTCCAAAGAAGGACCAAGTCACCTTTTTCCAACGATACTTGTACGTGACGGTTGTCGTATCGCTCTTTCGAACGACTTTGCGAGGCCAGAGTACGAAGGCGAGCTATTCGACGCGCTTCTTCGGCGAGACACAAAGTCTTCGATACAGAATCGTCACTGTGCAGAACAAACGGTAAGAAAGTATCCAGAGGGCTTCGCGGTAACCTGGCATAGAGGAGATAAAAAGGGCTATAGTTCGTGGTTTCGTGTTTCGCCGTGTTGTATGCGTAAGTGATGAAGGGCAGCACGTCGTCCCAGTTCTTATGATTGGAGGAGACGTACATGGCAACTATGTTGGTCAGCGTTCTGTTCGTGCTTTCAACGAGGCCATTGGTCTGTGGATGATACGGCGTGGAATGACGGAACTGGGAAGTGCACAAACGAAGTAGCTGTTCAATGGCATCAGCAGTGAACTGGCGACCACGGTCCCTGATGATGACACGTGGTGGGCCATGACGAAGGACCACGGAACGCAACAGGAAGACCGCCACGCAAGCGGCGGTGGAAGACGGTATGGCTGCAGTTTCTGCATACCGTGTAAGATGGTCTACGCAGACAATTATCCAACGGTTCTTGTTGCTAGATAACGGGAATGGACCCAAAAGGTCAATGCCTACTTGCTCGAATGGCGTGTTGGGTGGTGTCCATGGCCGAAGGGGACCAGGGGATGCGGTGGTCGGTCGCTTGTGACGTTGGCACGTTTCACAACTAGCGACATAGCGCTTGGTTGTTTCGTACATCTTGGGCCAGTAAAAGCGCTCCTGCGTGCGGTGTAGCGTTCGTACGAAACCGAAAGGGCCGGATGTCACATCGTCATGCATGGCGCGTAGAACGTCGGAGCGAAGGCTCTCCGGGACAACAAGCAGAAAACGCGCTCCATGCCCGGAATAATTAGTTTTGTAGAGTAATTTATCACGGATGGTAAAGCGACCGCTGCCTCGAGAAGTACGGGCGGCGACAAAAAGCGGATCGAGGGTAACATCACTCCGTTGTTCTCGCTGAAAGTCTGCCGCGTCAGGGAACGTAGAAGTAACAGCAGCGAGACAGTCGTCAAAATTCTCAGCATCGCAGTCGGTAGCCGCAAGAGGAATCCGAGAGAGGCAGTCTGCGTCAGCGTGACGACGGCCACTCTTGTACGACACCACAAAGTCGTATTCCTGGAGGCGCAGTGCCCAACGTGCGAGGCGACCAGAGGGATCACGCAAACCGACCAGCCAGCATAAAGAATGATGGTCGGTGATAATCTTGAATGGTCTACCGTAAAGACAACACCGAAACTTCTGTATGGCGAAAACAGCTGCCAGGCATTCCTGTTCCGTAACCGTATAATTCCGTTCAGATTTGCTCAGGCAACGGCTGGCATATGCGACTACATGTTCTGCGCCACTGTGACGTTGTACAAGCACCGCTCCTATCCCAATTCCACTAGCATCAGTGTGAACTTCAGTTGGGCAAGACGGATCGAAGTGACGCAAGAGCGGTGCTGACGTTAGTATAAACTTCAGTTGAGAAAATGATGCGTCACACTCTGGTGTCCAATTGAAGGATGCATTTTGTCGCAAAATACTTGTCAACGGGTAAACGATGTCGGCAAACCTGGGAACAAAACGACGAAAATATGAACATAGGCCAATGAATGAGCGAAGTTCTCGTGCTGATTGTGGTGGCTTGAAGGAGCTCACCGCTTCAATCTTACGAGGATCGGGTCTGACGCCATCCTTGTCAACTAAGTGTCCCAGGACCAGTGTTTGACGTTCGCCAAAGCGACATTTCTTTGAGTTTAGAACCAGTCCAGCTTTCTCGATGCAGTCGAGAACAAGGCTGAGGCGTTCATTATGTTCTTCAATCGTGCGGCCAAAGATTACAACATCATCGAGGTAACACATGGATATCTCCCACTTCAGACCACGTAGTACTGTGTCCATGAATCTTTCGAAGGTGGCAGGAGCATTGCAAAGGCCAAAAGACATAACATTAAATTCGAATAGGCCATCTGGAGTCACGAAAGCGGTCTTTTCCTTGTCGGCAGGGTCCATCGGTATTTGCCAATACCCCGATCGCAAATCAAGTGTTGAGCAGTACGAAGCAGCGTTTAAGCAATCAATGACGTCATCTATTCGCGGTAGTGGATAGACATCCTTCTTTGTCACTGCGTTTAGATGTCTGTAATCCACGCAGAATCTCCAGGAGCCATCTTTTTTCTGACCAGGATTATTGGGGCTGCCCATGGACTAGACGACTCTTGAACGACACCTTTGTCCATCACCTCCTTGACTTGTTGTGCAATAACTTTTCGCTCGGAGGATGACACTCGGTAGGGCTTCTGGCGGATGGGGTGTGCGGAGCTGGTATCTATTCTGTGACGAGCGCGGGACGACGGCAAATGAAGGGGTGCATCTCCATGCGTGAAGTCGAATGCAGCCTCATGCCTGGCAAGGACATGTACCAGTGCTTGCCGTTCCGACGTACCGAGAGCCTTGCTGATCATGCCAAGCATTAGCTCTTCAAAATGGCTACTATAGCAAGGAGAGCAAGCTGTAGAGACGTCCGTAGTTAGGGCCGCCATTGAGTTACATGCGGCTTCATCGAAGAGAGCGATTTTCATACCGCGAGGAAGGACAACCGGCGTGGCGGAACAGCTCAGCGCCCACAATGTGGCGACTCCTTTCGTCATGCACACGACAGAGCAGGGCACAAGTATATCTTTTTTAGCACAGTTTATGCGGAGAGGCCTAACTACAAGATCAACACAATCAGCGTCAACAGTAGTTGCAGAAACACGAACGGGCGTCAGGCACCACGATGGTGCAATCACTTCATCAACAACACTGAGTGTGTCTGTGTCCCTGTGTTCGCCACGCGAGCTTTGTTCGGAATCTGTTGTTATAATTAACTTGTTCAATGATATTTCGCCGCAACCACAGTCCACGGAAGCGCCGCACTGTTCAAGAAAATTAATACCAAGAATAACATCGTGCGAACAACGAGCAAGAACAACGAATTCCGACACAAAAACTTTCCCAGCCAACAAAACACTCACAGCACAAACACCAAGGGGATGAAGCCACTCGCCGCCCACTCCACGAAAAGTAATACCGTCGTTCCAAGAAAACATAACTTCGTGGCCTAGACGGTTCTTGAAAGCGAGGCTCATCACAGACACAGTCGCCCCAGTATCAACTAACGCCATGGTCGGTATTCCGTCAATCGAGACATTCACTTTGTTTTTGAGCATCACAACAGGCAGAGGAATTTCTGGCAAAGACCGTCCGGCGACCTCACCTCCATTGGCCGCGGATGCTAGTTTCCCGGCGGCGGTGACGAAGAACGGCGCCGAGGGAACGGAGAGCGACGGGGACGATTATTTGGCGGCGTCAAACTCCGCTCAGAAGTTGGCGAATCGCTGCGTCTGGTCTCGTGTAGGAAGTGGTCCATTGGAAGGGAATCGGTCGTCCGCAAGTCATATGAAGTACGGGTTCTGGGTGGCGAGAACATTGGTGGTGTCGTCCTTCGTGATTGACGGCCTTGGCGACAATACCGTGCTATATGGCCTGCGGAACCGCAGTTGTAGCACACGGGAGGGTCGCGGTGCACAGCATCTTCCTCGAAACGGATGCTAGGCTGCTGCGGGCGGCGAGAAAGTTCGTTGTCATGTGGATAACGTGTCTCTGCGCCTCGCTGAAATCCGTCATATCGTTCATAAGTCACGTAGTGGTAGTAGGGTCGGTGCCCTTCTTGTCGCGGCCTGGCAGAAGTCACAGGACCTCGGGGGTAAAAACGCGGCTGCTCTCGTTGTGGCCGAGCGTCATAAGTAGCGCCTCTGTCGTAGACACGTGGCTGCTGTCGGGGCGCGAGTTCATAATCCTCGGTGCCCCTCGCCGCAGGATACGGGGCGATGGATGCCACGTTTGACTCGAAATCTGGTGGTAGGCGGAAGCTGTGAGTGCCTGAATGTGTCGCTTGTGCGTGAAGGCTGAGCTCTTCCCGAACTATTTGTCTGATCGTTGATGCAAGATCGAGGGGCTGGTTGCTGTCCACGCTTGCAACTGTTGTCACATTGGCTAGCCTGCCAAACTTCGGCGTGATGCGCCTCGTTTTCAGCTGCTCGAAAGTACGACAATGCCGAATGATGTCAGTGACGGAAGCCAGGTTGTCCTTTGCGATGAGGAAATTATAGACGTCTTCGGCAATTCCTTTCAGGATGTGCCCGACTTTATCTTCCTCAGACATTCCAGAGTCCACCATCCTACACAGTTTTATTACCGCCTCAATATAGGTCGTGCAGGTTTCGCCTGGCACTTGCGCACGTTGCAGTAGCGTCTGTTCCGCCCTTTTCTTTTTCGTCGCGGAGTCGCCGAATCTCTCTTTGATTTCGGAAACAAATCTTCCCCATGTTGTGAACGCATCCTCGTTATTGTCGAACCACAGCAACGCAGTATCCGTTAGGAAGAACACGACGTTCGAAAGCTGAGAAGCGCTGTTCCACTTGTTGGCGGCACTCACCCGGTGATAATGGATGAGCCATTCCTCGACGTCTTCGTCCGATCTTCCGGCGAAGGGACGCGCATCTCTCAGTTGCAGAACGGAACCTGTCGGCGCAGCTGTTGGGATGGGCCGTTGTTCGTCTGCGTCGTGGGACATATTCAGCTCCGGTAGATACGGTGGGAGTCCAGCAATGCGACGGCTCCGTCGAAGAATTTCTGGTTGAGCCTCCGTCTTCGGGTGTCGATTACCCCGCACCTTCCACCACAACAGTTACGAAGAGTTGCGAAGAAATGGTTTTATTTACAGGCGATGGATGATGATCGTAGCGTGATAGTAGCGCAGCTCGGCCTCTCCAACGCTTCGTCCTCTTCGTCCTCCCTTCTTTTCTCTTGTCCGTGCCTTTCGTATCTGTTACAATATATATATATATATATATATATATATATATATATATATATATATATATATATATATATATATATATATATATATATATATATACATACATACATACATGTGTTCTGTTCGCGCGCTTCGCACAACAGGGCATGTCGCAGTTCTTTGTCCTTGTGCAGCACATTTTCATAGCGTACGTCTGTGCATTATTTGATACCAGTTTCACACGGGGCTCTTTTAGCCGCTATCCAGTCCGTTACAAATCGAATTTCTCGGTGGTGATTGGCTCCTCTGCGCAAGCTACGAGAGTGAGCCAGTCGCATCGATAATTTCGATCCGGATCGGGCTTGATCGCGATCGAGAGTGGTCGTGTGACACCGGTTTTACACATGGCTCCCACATAGGGAACACTTTAAGTTCAATGCTACTGAGTGAAGAGCAAGGGCATATATATGCCAGTGGTGGTATGTGGGCAAATCTTTCTGGTGAAGCCAATACTTGTGCATTCAAAACATTTCAATTACCAGCGTAGTGTATAAATGTGTCTACTTCGACAAAATGGAGCACCAGTGTATATATCTGAGCATACCTGTCCAGGGCAGCAAGTGTGTCTATATTGAAACCACTACCAGCATGTGCGGCAGTTCTATTTCCAGCAGCGGGACTGCACAATAATCAGTAGGGTGCTCTCAAGCTGTTTATCTATGAAGCTCTGCCTGGACTGTGTGCCAAATATTTTTGGACGTGAAAGTGGGGGTGAATTGGTAAACATCAGTGGAACTGTGCCTGGACTTTGTGGCAAATGTTTTTGGATGAGGAAGTGTGAGTGAACTGGCAAAGAATTTGCTCTGGGCTACATGTGTTAAACGTTTTTCTCATTCAGAGTGCTTTTTTTAACTTTAGGAGACTGGAGATGTGCGCAAAGTGTGACATGTCAGTGTGCTAATTAATGTATTTGCTGGTTTGCAAATTATTCGTTGCAACTTTATTTTTGCCAGAGAGGTACAACTGTGCCTCTTGTAAAGGGCTTTTTAGATAAAACACTTACTATTTATTATGACCATTGCTTCCTTTGTTACACAAATGCAGCTTCCAGTGCATTCCAGTTTATTTCCATGTTTATGTAAGTTTCTAATATGAGGCTTGCATATTCATTTCTCACGTTCTGGAGTGGCAAGATGCAGCATTACTGTCTCATCGTTCGCTGTACTACAGTAGTGTTCACTTGTTACACTGAATCCCCCGTTTAAGTATTCTGTACTAATTTCACTTTATTGCTTTTTTGTTGTATGGTTATTTTTTCTCGCCATTACCTTCTTTGATATATCCTAAAGGCAATATTTCCAATTTTGCATTGTTCCCATTTTTTTTTTATTTCTGTCTCAGGATTGTTTTATGATGGTATGCGGTGGTATTTCTTTTTGTGCTCTTTTCAAGCTTCTAGATGATTGGTACCATTGCTTGGAGGCAGTTACCATCCAATTCATACTCTTGCATTTTTCAGTCTACTTCTTCCATTCGCTCCGATGTCACTTCTGCATAAGTCTAGTCCATCTAATAGCACGCGCACTTTACTATGATAAATTAGACACTTTAGTACACTCCAGGTTTTTCTGTTCATTTTTGTATGTGTACTTGGAATTTTGTTTATGTGCTAGTGAATGTTCACTTTCGAGTTCATTACGAATCCTTTCTGCGACTTTTGTCATTGTTGATGTACTTTTACTTCTATTTGCATTTCTCACACAGTTTGTTCGAACCTTGCATAAGCATTACATTTTAATAAAGTGTTTTTGCTTTGTCACAATGTTCTCATTTCATGCACTCTTGGCATGAAGGGCTTGGTCTGGCCACCTGCCAAGACCTGGCCATTTGTTCTTTGCAGGATGTCCTTCCCATTGTGGTTGTAAGCATCGTAGCTTTCTAAAGGTGGTATTAAGGATTTATTATTCCAAACAGGCTCATTTTCGTGCGACTTGGTAGAGGATGCGCCGGCCATGCGGGGAACAGTGCTTCGCACTACGCCATGGCTCTTACAGTCAACACCGACGCTTCTACTCATCTGGGGCGCAATTGGAGAAGGTTGTTCGAAACGCCCGATCAGTTTCCCCTCACGCGATTGGCCTAGGCCGTGCCAACGGGTGCGGCCGACGTCTGCGCGGCATAGGCCAGTCGCGTGAGGCGAAACTAAACGCGTGTTTTGAACAACGATGTCTGATCGCGCCCGTCACCCGCGAAAATTAGCTTCAGATGATCGTAAACCTTTCAAGACCGCTTCTAGACCAGCTTTTTGATAACGTCCTAAAAACGTTTAGAAATTGGTTACGAATAGTTTTGGCAAAGGGATTACTTGCGTCTTTCCCAATCCTATTTCTAGACCAGCTTTTCGAATACGTCTTGCAGACCTGTTCTAGATCGTCTCAAGAAAGTAATTAAGCCGGACATTAGCAGAGATATACGACGTTTTCCCGCCGAAGTTCTCTCATTCGTGTCTTCTTTAACCCGTTTTTATCGTCTTGGATAAACGCTACGAAAACGTTACGTATCTCTTTCTTGCTACCTGGGTGGGTGTGGATAAATAATGACATTGAGTATCTGACAGAGTACGAAAAATATGTAACGACTAAAGGTAACAGAAATGCAGCGATTATGAAGAGTAGGGCACTGTGGAACTGCAATAGGTACGAGGGATATGGAAGGGGGTAATGGTACCAGGCCTGACTTTTGCCAATGCAGTCCTATGTATTAGAACAGAGACCCGGCAACAGTTGGAAACTAGGCAACGGGGTGTGGGTAGGCTCACTCTGGGAGCACACGGCAAGACACCAAATCTTCGGGTGCAGGGGGATCTGGGATGGTCTGCTTTCAAGGGCAGAGAGGCTAGTAGCAAGGTAGCATTTGAGGAGCGATTGAGAAAAATGGGGGAAATGCGGTGGGCTAGGAAGGTTTTCAGTTACTTAAACACGAGGAATGTTGACACAAGGTGGAGGAGGTGGAGAAAATTGACAAGGAAATACTTGGGCAGCAGTGGGGGGACAGGTAAGGAATCATTCGTCAAGAAAAAGGTTAAGGAGACAGAGCGGGGTATGTGGAAAACAGCGATGCAAGCCAAATCGGCATTAGAGACATACAGGATGTTTAAGCAAGAAATATCCAAAGAAAATATTTACGATAACTCTAAGGGAAGCTCATTGTTGTTTGAGGCCAGGACAGGTGTACTGCGGACTAAAACGTACCGAGCCAGATACCAGGAGATAGATTTGTTGTGCGGGGCGTACGGAGAGGAGGAGGAAACGGCCGAACACATGATACTTGCTTGTAAACAACTTCACCCTGCAGTTGAACGTAACGGGGAACTATTCAATATGCTATGGGTTTTAAAGACAGTCAAAGTAAAATAGACTTTGAACAGGTAGAAAGATCTAAACGGATACTATCTGATTGGTGGATAATATAAACGCAAAAAGTGTACTAGAATAGGGGCAGTGTGTTAAGGAAGCCCTCGCCGCTGAGGCGTTTCATGTAGATAGCACGAGATGGCGCTGTAAGAACATGGACTGTACGGAACCTACGGCGCAGCGCCAGCGTTGCATGCTGATATTTTGATAATCATTTTCTGTCGCAATCAAATAGACGTGCAAATCATCGGCGGGTGTTAAGATGCATCTCTGAAACTCACTTCATATAAGAGATGTATTGTATGTGCACTCCTAGCGCATCTCAACGCCCATTAGACGCATTTATTAACCTGACAGCAAAGGTTTTGCAGACACCGAAGTAGTGGCGTAAAGCCGTTAAATTAGTTTTGAGCCACGCTGCCACGTAACTAGAAATTATTCGAACGGAAAAGTCGGCTGCAAATAACGTGGACATCGAATTGATTTAAACTAACTTGGATTCCAGGTGCGCACATTTTCTTTTGCGGTTCGCATTCATAAAAAAGCGGCCGCGGCATCCGCAACCCAACGTCAATCGCTTAGTTCCTCTGCCGCTGGTGTAGGAGAGAAGGCAAAACGATATGTACGTACATAGCCCAAAGCCAAAGAGCTTCCCTGCTTGTCATTTACCTTCTTTCGCGATAAACATTTGTCCCTCGTTCTTTCATTCGGTTTCGCGAACCCCCCGCAACTACATTTGTACACTTTATTCGTGATTTTTTTTTACATCATGAAGTGCTCCCGAACGTCAGGCTCATGTGCGAGTATGACACACCGACATCCTACATTTCTATGAAAGGAATAAAACAGGTAGGAAAGATGCGAAGTAAAAGGGATCTCTGCAAAACTACACACAGTATATGCCAAAACTCAGAATAACAGTGCGAGTACATTCCACCCCAAATGGTGACTACAGCGGAATTAATATGCGCATATGAATTCCTTAATTCATTTTTCATTATATTCACAAAATTAGCTTTTTGAATGCACCAGAAAAAGTAGTGCATTCAGATAAAAAAGACAAAGAAGGGTCAGCATACATATGTTGCACCAACCTGCTCAGAACAGTGTAGCTACCTTTAAAGTGCAATTTCTTTTTTTTTTTTGTCATGCTTCGCTTCACTGATTAAGACCTTTAACATAAAAGTGCAGCCTTGTTAGAAAATTAAAATGCGCAACTGCTGATGTGAAATCGTCAGCATATAATTTGCAGCCTATAGCATAGCCAAATTTAAAGCTTTCACTAGAATCATGGCATCAACTATGCTGTCGCTGCAAAGCTCCTTTTTGCTGAAGAAGTTTGTAAATATATTCCCTCAAGTTTCTTTAGTGCTTCAAAAAACAACTTGGAGGAATACAGCAATCCTCCCCTGTCACAAATTTCGTGAATTTTGAGACTGCTACTGACACTAGAGTTCTGCAAACGAAGAGAGTGGCAGTCCTCACATTTTTTGCGAATAAAAAATTTCTGCGCGACATACCCTGCCATATATAATGGATGAGGCAGTCATCGCTCCTTTCCTCCACATAAGGCCGGTGCTCTGCCGGAGTATTGTTTAGCCTTTGCTCTGCTAGCGTCAGATTTCCAGCTTAAACTAACTCGTCAATTGTTACGCAACGTCCCCTTCCTTGTCAGAATTATCAGGTGAGTGAAGTAGCGATACCAAATATTTACTGACTACTGTGTTCCCTGCTTGCATTGCCTTCGCCAATATATAAAAAGGCAATTCACAACAATCAAAAATTGAGACGGCGTTGGGTGATCGTTGGATCCGCACGACTACCTCACAAGAAGTTCTCCAACTTTTATTGGCTTAGTCTAGATGTCAATAGGTATTTAAAACCCTCTCCTTCCAAGTATTCTAACAGAGCCAAAGTTCTGCACAATGTCACACGGAGCTTATCTGCCGTCGACTGGCTCAAGCCGCAAAGTCCTTTTGCAGTGGAAAGCATATTTAGCGCCAGCGAACAAGGACATAAGAGAGACGACACCACAATGCGCTAACTTCAACAACTTGATTTTTAGGAAACACCCACCTATTTAACCCATGCACAGTTAAATAGGCGGGTGTTTACTCAAAATCAAGTTGAAGTTAGCGCATTGTGGTGTCGTCTCCCTTCTATCCTAGTTCGCTGGTGCTAAGTATGCTTTCCAAGTCAGTCTACCAACACGCCCAACAAATGGCAATCCTTTTGCATGTGACTTCCAACGAGACAGAAATTCGAGGAATTCATTCGGAGCCCTTCAGAGCAAGCACGCTGCAACTGGCCGCAACACACGGAGAACACGCCCGTACAGCCCGTGCGACTGCAGCGCCGCCGCATACATCCGGGACCTGTCTACGCTCCCGGCTTCAAAGCGGTGCGTGGCGCGCTCCGCCGTCTGGACACACTGCCCCTATCTAGTACACTGTAGTATAGACCATTTCATCGGGCGAGGAGGATAGGGCGCGCGGAGAGCCTTTCCTCCTCTCTGGCTTGGGCGATCCGGCGCAGCGCTGCTGGAAAGTATTGCTGTCGCTTGCTGCGGAACGATTTCGAGATGTTTTAGATCTTACTTTGTAAAATTTACGCCATGTCCGTTCATATAAGGTCGTCAGGGAAGCCTTTCGGTGCATCGGTAAGTATAGCAGGCGGAAATATCTCTTGGGAGCGCAAAAATGTGACGCGTTTTATCAGCTGCGGTGTACGCACATTATCAGTCGCGGTGTGTGTACGTGTTGTGAACCATTTTGCTTATATCGGTTTTAATTCAACAAAGAAAACCGGTGTCTCTGTATTAGCAGCATGAAATGGTAGATCTGCTCGCTATCTGATCGCTTGGCGTAGGAAGTAAAACATAAAGCATAAGAGTGCATGCTCGTGCACAGCCCACCTAAGGCAACCGCGAAACATCTAAGCGGCAGGCGCTATCAAATATTTGTGATGCACCGGCTTCGTTCTCGCGCATTTCAAGTCTAGTAGGCTTCAAATTACCATATGTCTACGCTAGCCTTCCTGCATGAGACCGATGGCGCTGCTCAACACAGCGATCACTGCGGTTGGTGAACCAGCACGGTACATATGTAAGCTGTGCGCTTCGGCATTGGCTTTTTGGCCTGCATACATCCATAATATATGAGGGATCGCATAAAAAGAATTCGATGTCTATTTTTGATGACAAAATTTCCGTAATACGTGTGAGTGCGTCGTAGAGAACGGGACGAACACAACCGAAAAGAAATACGTTTATCATCCTCTTTCTCGAAAAAGCAAGAGAAAACGGGCTAACGCCGCAATAGGGCCTCGCGTAGTCACGCCGCACAACGTTTATAAATATATAAAACCGCTGATGCCGTATGCTTGGACCATGCCGTATATAGAACAAAGATATATGTAATCCAGCACCTACCACTAGTTAGGACGCTGGCGCAGTTCGTAAACAGTCCCTTTGCTGGACAAGTGTAGTAATTCAGACTGTAAGGTATGCTGCTATTACTTGCCAAAACTATTTTATTCAGGGATGGAAACCTCATCCATCGAACCAAGTAGCCTCGCAGTGCAACCTGCAGCGAACAGTCTGAACGCTTGTCAAAGTACAACATCACAGCTCCTATCGTAGCAGAACGGTACCCACGCTCACGCTGTTACGATCGTCGCGTATGTTTCATGGCTCCTAAACTGCAGCTTAGAAATAGAGAATAGTACTGCAATAAGGTCACATTAGCGATTGGAACATTCAGAAATACACAATTGATCTCCGAGGCTGATTGTAGACTCGAATATGCGCGCACATATCACGCTGCGTGTTCCGTCCACCTCAACGCCAGCAGAAATTCCGGCCATGACACCTTAAACGAGTTCAGCACGTCTCACAGAACCGTTTACCACGTAGAAAACGCACGTCATACTAAACAGACGGCACGACCGCGAAAACAAACGCCAGAAACTACCGCGGAGCGTATACCTGCCATGCAAAACACCGCTTTCACCCAAGCCAGTATGGCGCTGCTCATAGGCGGCGCCACTGCGTTCACAATATGGCGGCGCCTACGAAAAAACGGTCTATAGGTATGCATGCATATAGTACCATTCAAGGCTAGGTGGCGCGCATAGAGTTTCTCACTACATTACCTAGAGGGAAATCTGGCGCTGCTGCGCTGTGGTATGCATGGGAATGCCGGTATATTGTGACTTCGGATTGGCATCGTTCTTGGAGAGACAGGACACCTTGAAGACGCGCTTGGCGAGCACCGTTCCGTCTTTCACAACGATTCATTTTCTACTAAAACAGCACGTGAAAAGCTGTTTTGGTTTTATTATTACGCAAAAACATGTTTTGTTTAACTATAAGAACTTGTTATTGCTCGTACGATTATATCATACGTAAAAAGTATCAGCGGGCCGCTAAAGTTGGAGGACAGACGACAAGGTTCGCGCTCGCTTTGAAACAGTTTGTCATCTGTTCTTGCTTTTCTTCCCGTCGTCATGCATTGTAGGTGAGTAAAGATGTAATATGCGTGAATGGAAACATTTTATAAAGATTTTACTTTGAAAACGCGTTATTTGTGCAGCCATATTCACGTTTTAGACGAAGCCTCTTACAACACTAGCCAACACGAGCCTCGCAGACACATATACCGTCATTCCCATGACGGCACGGTGCCCCCTTAAGAAACCCCAATAGACGGTGGCGCCAGATTTCCCTCTAGGTGTTATAGTGAGAAACTCTATGGTGGCGCGCGCCGCCGCCACCCGATAGCATAGTAGCAAGGGCTTGGTGGCGCAACCCACCGCCCGTTCCAAAGGGGACGCTCATAACATCCATCCACCCAGGCTTCAGGCTTCGAGGCTTCAGCGACTTCGTTCGTAGCTAAGTACTATTTTCTTCTTATTAGCTGATGTTTTTGAAGTGTTTTATTTTGCATGGAGCAGGAGCGCAAATTTTGAATTCGTGGTAAGTGTGGTAAACGTACCGGCTTTGTCTAGGTCTGGCGGTTTTCCTCGTTAGGCCTAGGTGCCAGGCGGGACCTATTTGATAGGCCTATTTAACTATCTCAGCTAGCTCTTCGAAGTGATTTGGCGGACGTGCTCGTTGAGCCTAAGGACGTAGGCCTAGCGATGAAACCAAAGAAAGGGAAGGCCGCGGGGGACGCGGAGCAAGTGCAATGCGACGAGTGCCTGCGCTGGTGCTTCCTTGACGAGACCAGTTTCCAGAGCTTAGCAGACGCGGTGGAGTCTAGCTTTACGTGCAGGCTGTGCGAAGGGGTCAGGGAAGCAGTCCAAAAACTGGAAGGAAATTGGACAGCCAAGTTGGAAGAGCTGAAAGCAGACCTGAGGGAGGAGCGGGAGAAGCGGTAGCTTTGCAGGCGAAAGTCGCCGAGTTGGTCAAGGTGGAAGCGGTGCAGGCCGCGCAATTAGTAAGAACCGTGGCCGAGCTTGGAGAAGAGAGGGAAAGGAGAGGAGAACTGCATAGGCGGCTCGATGCGCTTGAGACGCGCGCAGCGGAAAATGATAGGTCGGGACACCAAGCCGGTGGCCAAAGCGCAGAGAGTAGGGTAGACCCTACATGCGAACTGGGGGGCAGGGTGGCAGAGCAAGCGGTAGTCGGCTCGCCGCCGGTGAATCAGCGTAGTTATAGCGAAGCAGCGCAACACGCCCCGAGGGAGGCGACGCTGCAGCCACAGGGGCGTCAGCGAGCGCGAGGAGAGGAGGGGAAAAGCTAACCCCAAGGAATGAGCTCGTAGCGAATGATAAGCATAACCTGAAAGTTAGGAGGGAGGGAAAGAATGCCCTAGTACTTATCGGTGTTGATTGAAATATGAGGAGGTGCAAAAGAGCTATAATGGAGCGTGCAAAGGGTGATAAGCGGGTAGCAGTCGGGACGTTCCCAGGCAGGAAATGGACGCAGTACTGAGAGAAACAAAAAGCGAGCTTTCTGAGAATGTTGCAGAGCGCAATTTGGTAGTGGTAGCGGCGGGGCTAAATGATGTGTTGAATGGTGAAGCTGCAAAAGTAGTGAAAAGATTAGCGGAGGGAGTTGACGATTTAAGGGCGATAGCACAGCAAGTCCAGATCGTGGTATGCACAGTGCCGGAGGTGCAAGGAAGGAACGGAGAAATTGCCAAGGACGTTGTGGCTGTTAATTGTGAAATAAGAAAGCTAAGCCAGGAGAAAGGATTTGAAGTGGCAGACATAAACAGAGAAGTGCATAGAGCAGGCTTTGGCGGAGGCTTTACACGAGATGGCATCCACTTTAATGGAAGGCTAGGAGCCGCGATCGGCTGGCGCCTGGCAGGTCGGGCAGTAGCTTTTTTAGGGGGTGCACTGCGCCTCAGGGCGTAGGGGTAGGTAGAAACAATGTAGAAAGTGCAACAATAGAGGCTGACGCCAATAAAATGGCCACTAGGAGGTCCAGGAAGAAAACTACAAAGAAATTTAACACCAGGATCAGGTACATAAACATGCAAGGCGGTAGAAAGAGCGAGGTGGTTAGAAATAGAACAGCAGTTAAAGGACAAAGAAGTAAGTGTATACGCGCTATCCGAAACTCATCTCAGGGATCTAGAAGACCCACCGTTTATTGAAGGCTACGTCTGGGAAGGGAGAAATAGAACAACGGAGGGGAAGGGAGGAGGAGTAGGTATGCTCATACACCAAGGAACAAATGTGCAAAGAATAAAGTTAACTTGCAAATAACATGTATGGGTATCAGGTACAATTGCCGGTAAAAAGCCATGGCTAGGAGTAGTTTATTTAGGGACAGGGGACAAGTGCAGGCAAGAGAACAAAGATCTAGTGAAGTGTCTCGATGACGATATAAAGGAGTTTGGAGAAGGTGCCGAAATTTGTCTGCTGGGTGACATGAATGGCCACATCGAGTATCTGGATGGATACACAGATTGTAATGGGAAGTTGATGCTAGACTTCTGTGAGCGACACTACCTAGTTATAGTAAATAGAGAAACTAAGTGTGAGGGACAAATCACGTGGGAGTACCGTACCAGACAAGCGACCATTGACTACTGCTTAATGTCGCAGGGGTTGTATAACAAGCTCGCAATAATGGAAATAGACGAAGAGGGGAAGTACAGCCTCGGAAGTGATCATAAGCGTATTAGTCTACAGTTGGGAGCCCTACTCAAAAGAGAAATGCAGGGAAGCCAAAAAGAGTACGCAAAATTATATGACGCGCAAATAGCGCAAATAGCGACGGGCATAGAGGAAGCAATAAAGAAACATCCCATGGAAAGGTGGGATTATAATCAGTTAGAACTACTCATTAGTACAAAAATAAAAGAGGTAAGAGGAGTAAACCGCTAGAGAGGAAAGCGGAAGCCACGAAGTTGGTGGAATAAGGAAATTAGAGGGGCCATCGAACAACGACGGTGGGCATCTCGGGAACACAGAGAAGCAAAGAGGGCGCAGTTATCTGAAGAGGAAATAGGCCAAAAATGGGAATATTATCGACAAAAGAAACAACAAGTGCAGGTCCTTGTCCAGGCTAAAATAAAGCAGTCCTCTGATCGCTGGCTGGCTGAAGTTCGCGATGCAACTAAATGGGGGTCAAGAAAATTCTGGAACCATATAGGCTGGCTGGGTAAAGCTAATCACAGAAAAGAGGAACAGATTCACGACGTCGAAGGAAATTGTTTAGAGGGAGATGACGCTGTGAACTACATTGGTTCAGTTATAGCAGAGTCATTTAGGAAAGACGATAGGGTAATCGCCCCAAGTGAGGGAGCAACACAGAATAGCATAATAGAAAACAGCTTAGAACTGACCAATCTTAACTGGGAAAAGGCGGAAGCAAATGTTCCAAAATGCACGTCCGCGGGGATAGACGAAATTCCAATCAAGTTAATTAATGAACTTGGCCCAAGAAGCAAGGAAACGCTGATAAAAGCATTGGAGGCAGTCATAACAAATAAGCAAATTCCGCACAGCTGGAAACAAATTAACGTGAATTAGATTTATAAAGGGAAAGGTGATAAGAAGAACATAAAATCCTTCCGACCAATTACGATAACATCAGTTACATATAGGCTGGCGATGCAGGCGGTGAAATTAAAAATACAGTCATGGGTAGAAAGTAATAGAATACTAGGAGAACTTCAGAACGGGTTCAGAAGTGGTATGCGCTTAGATGATAGCCTGTTCGTGCTTACCCAGTGCATAGAAATAGCTAAGGCGGAAAATAGACCGCTGTATTTAGTCTTCCTGGACATAAGTGGTGCATACGACAATGTGAACAGGGAACTCCTGTGGAACATATTAAAAGCTGAAGGTATCGTTAATGAGGAACTATATCGAGAAAATAATGTTGAAATAACATGGGAAGGAATTAAGAGAATGACAACTGTCGAGGTTCACAAAGGATTAAGGCAAGGTTGTCCTCTATCACCGCTGCTGTTCATGCTTTATATGATAAGCATGGAAAGAAGGTTACAACGAAGCAATCTAGGGTATAATCTGTCGTACAGATTAGGCGAAAAGGTTGTTGAGCAACGACTACCGGGTTTAATGTATGCGGACGATATTGTGCTGTTAGCAGATAGACAGGAAGATTTGCAAACTCTGGTTAATTACTGTGGGGACGAAGGAGACAGTTTAGGTTTCAGTTTTAGTGCAGCCAAGTCCGGTGGGATGTTTTTCAACGATACGACTGATCAGGAGCTTACAATACAAGGCCATGAAATACCCGAGTGGCCGAATACAAATATCTCGGGGTATGGATAAACAAAGGGCAGATGTACACGGAAAAGCACGAACAGTCTCTCATAGCAAAAGGGCGAAGATATGCCGGGATAATTAAACATAAGGCATTGTGGGGGTACAACAGGTATGAGGTACTAAGAGGCATTTGGAAGGGAGTAATGGTGCCGGGGCTTACTTTCGGGAATGCGGTCCTGTGTTTAAGGGCAGAGGTTCAGTCGAGACTAGAAGTAAATCAGAGAGCTGTGGGAAGGTTAGCACTAGGTGCCCATGGGAAAACCACAAACGAAGCAGTACAGGGAGATATGGGCTGGGCATCGTTCGAAGCACGGGAAGCTCAGAGCAAAATCCTATACGAAAAACGTCTGAGGAAATCGGACGATAACAGGTGGGCAGCTAAGGTGTTTAAATACCTATACAGAATGAGCGTTGACTCACAATGGCGGAAAAGAACTAGGAAGCTAACCAGTAAGTATGCCAGACACGAGGACGAAGAAAGACAGGTTAAAAATGCGGAAGGTAAAAATTGGATAAATGCAATGGAAAACAAGCATAGTGTGGAACTATATCGATACTGGAAACAGCAGATCAGGAAGGAAGCGTTTTATGATAACTCAAGAGGCAGTGCCCTACTCTTTGAAGCTAGATCAGGATGTCTTAGAACGCGGAGCTATAAAAAGAAATTTAACGAAGAAGAAGACACATGTACTGTGTCTGGTAAATATGTAGAAACAATGGAACACCTCACACTAAAACATGATGGTATCAATCCCGATGTCGATGCGGCCAGAGTCACCCTTCCTGAGGCCCTAGGTTTCAGAGATAATGATAGTCATGTAAATAAATATGCGGTGGAAATTAGCAAAAGGCGATTGGAGGATTGGTGGCTCAAAAGCAGAGAGGTGATATAAGGTTAAAAGGGTAGGAAGACGTATTTAAAGAAAATCGAGAAATTCAATAACACACAACACAGATAAAAATAAAAGGCAAAATTAAAAATCAGAGCATGGTGGTAACTGCCATCGCTCCGTTTCAAAGAGGACGCTCCTACCTTCCATCCATCCATTCATCCATCCACCCATCCGATTCAAAGGGTTGAGCCCATAGAGTTTCTCACTACATTACCTAGAAGGAAATCTGGCGCTGCTGCGCTGTGGTATGCATGGGAATGCCGGTATATTGTGGATTCGGATTGGCATCGTGTAGAGACAGGACACCTTGAAGACGCGCTTGGCAAGTACCTTTCCGTCTGTCCCAATGATTCATATTCTACTAGAACAGCACATAAAAAGCTGTTTTAGCTTTATTATTACGCGAAAACATGTTTTGTTTAACTATGAGAACTTGTTATTGTGTGTACGACTACATGTTACGTAAAAAGTATCAGCGGGCCGCTAAAGTTGGAGGACAGACGACAATGTTCCCGCTCGCTTTGAAACAGTTTGTCGTCTGTTCTTGCTTTTCTTCGCTTGGTCATGCATTGTGGGTGAGTAAAGGTGTAATATGCATGAATGGAAACATTTTATGAAGATTTTACTTTGAGAACGCGTTATTTGCGTAGCCATATCCACGTTTTAGACGAAGCCTCTTACAACACCAGCCAACACGAGCCTCGCAGACACATATACCGTCATTCCCATGACGGCACGGTGCCCCCTTAAGAAACTCCCATAGACGGTGGCGCCAGACTACCCTCTAGGTGTTATAGTGAGAAACTCTATGGTTGAGCCCATAGAGTTTCTCACTACATTACCTAGAAGGAAATCTGGCGCTGCTGCGCTGTGGTATGCATGGGAATGCCGGTATATTGTGGATTCGGATTGGCATCGTTCTCGTAGAGACAGGACACCTTGAAGACGCGCTTGGCAAATACCGTTCCGTCTGTCACAATGATTCACTTTCTACTAAAACAGCACGTGAAAAGCTGTTTTAGCTTTATTATTACGCGAAAACATGTTTTGCTTAACTATGAGAACTTGTTATTGTGTGTACGACTACATGTTACGTAAAAAGTATCAGCGGGCCGCTAAAGTTGGAGGACAGACGACAAGGTTCGCGCTCGCTTTGAAACAGTTGGTCGTCTGTTCTTGCTTTTCTTCGCTTGGTCATTCGCTTGGACACTGAAGCACTTGACTCATCCGCTGGTGATCGCGAAGTTGCTGGTGCATTCTTCTGGCCCAAAACGAAGTTTATTTGTTTCCTCTGCATTGTGCTTTTTTTTTGCATCCATAAGGGGCATGAGGATCTATCTATGAGACACGCTGAAAAGTTTGGGAGTAGCAAGAAAAATGCAGGTACTTATTCCAACGGCACGTATTTCAAGAACTGCGGCGTAAAGTTTGCAAGAAACCCAACTGAGAAATGTGCCGCCACTCCACCCTCCGAAACCAACATGCCACCCCATGACCAGTGCAGTAAAAAGATATATTAGTTGCAATTTCAAACCTCAGATGGCAACACAAGAGCGAGAATTCTTGCGTGTGGGTCACTGGTGAGTCACGCCGCACACAGCATAAAAACGTTTTCATTGAGTGCATCGTGGATTGCCAGTGGGTCATAGCATTTAACATCAGACAAGTAGCCTACTGGCTATCTATAACCTCACACAACAAAAATCGTACCTCTGAGTTCAAGTGTCATAATGTTATCGCAGCAGCAAGCAGATGAATGCCCGTAACTTTGCTGCTGCATAGGAGCACAGGCTGTGCTGTGATGGCACTCAGAGTAACACGTGACTTAGATTCAAGGCAGCATCAGTTATTTGTTGAATCTGTTGCTTCAGTGGACTAATTAAAGTTTAGAGAAATAATGAAAAATACAACCCGAATGTCTGGGTGCTTTTGTTTTACTTCGCACTGTAGCAATTAAGAGAGATGAATTTCCGTTTCGTATCCTTTTGCCGACGTTTGCACGCGCGCAGAGAACGAAACTATACGTCATTGTCTACTGTGTTCCAGCATTGCGATCATGCTCTTTCATCCTCTCGCGTTTGCCTCAGTGCTGGGGCACTGACTTATACCGCTAATCACGTGTTCTCGTGTAGAGTGCGCATTATCGTCCGCTACAGGAAACGAGACAAGCGCAAGAGCTCGCGCGACACCATCACCGGAAGTGTGCCGGTGACGGTGAAAAAAAGAAGACGGCAGGGTATACCCGCCGCGCGACCCCTCGGCTCCGGTATGGGAGAACGCAGTGAAGGAAACTTGCTTACACAGGCGAAACGGGGAAAGTCGAGAGAGTGTTTATATAGGCGGCGACGTTCGCCTCCTGAAATCATGTGTTCGCGGCACTTCAATCATTCTCTCTCTGCTGTTAATGAACCAATTTGAAAAATGCTTGCGATAGAACACTTCTTAGAGGGCACGTAACAACTTTCAGCGTATAACCAAAATTTGTTATGTAGCCTGTGAGGGGCCCTTTAAAACAAACTCGGTAAAAATCGGGTGTACCGTGGGATGTTGTTACAGCTGCGTCGAGCTTCACAGCTCTCTACACAAGTATTGCTGTGAAGCCTGTGGCAGAAATAGAGTTTTATTAAATCAAAGGACTGCATAGAGCGCGCTCTCGTGTTGTGCTACGTGAATTAAATCATTCGTTTCCTGCCTGCACAAACGTTTGCATCTCGAGTGGATTTCGAGCACACCGTATAATAATGTGCAGTTCCGTCGTGCTTCGCAGCACTATACACAAGCACTGCCGTAAAGCTAGTGGCAAAAGTACGATGTCATGAAACCAGATCCAACACGCACCTCACCACGCTCTTTTGGTGCGCTGCGTGAATGGAAACATTGCTTGCCTGCCTGCACAAACGTTTGCATCTCGAGTTAATATCAAACAAACCATATAATATGTGCAGTTTTGTCGAGCGCTTCACCGCACTGCATGCAAGCATTGCCGTAAAGCCTGTAGTATAAATAGGGTTTCATGAAGTCAAATTAATGCGCAAACCTCGCACTTGTGGTGTACAACGTAAACAAAGAATTCGTTGCCATGTCTCCGCAGTAGTTGGTCACGTTGATTTGTGTGAGCATATAGGTTCATGTGCCCCATCTACCTCTGTGATGAGAAAATAAGCAAGAATATCAGCTGCTATGTGTCGATGCATATGCTTTTTATTACAAGGTGTAGGAGCAGTACATCTTAATTACTGCATGAGTAAACCACTCATGGAAACAGTATGTTCCTTGAACATTGTAGCTATTTAATAGCCTAGGAAGCGCGCTATATTGGAAGTTGCAATTTTTTTTCTGTTCGCAAAATTCAATAACTCGATGCTTTTTCTAAAAGCAAAAAATTATAAATTTCGCAATGATACGTATGCTGCGTCAGTAAGTAGGCAGCACATAATTAGGCTAAACCAGAGGAATATCTGCAGGTAGGGATTTATACAAATGTACAAAGTATTTTTAAAAAATGTTTTCTCAAATGTTTTCAGTGTGGAGTAAGGAGTTGAATATGCGTCCAGCGCTGATTTCCAGCGCTTAATTTTTGTTGAACCTTGATGTAACAAAGACCTAACACTCAACTCTACTTTGTTACATCAAAATTTTTTTTACAATGGAACACTGCATTCTACTATACGTGCCGCTCATACGCCCCAAAATTTTGGCCCCTCTAATTAAGGAAGTCACTGTTTTAAGTCACTGTTCTCTAAGTTTCGTCAGAAACTTAGATAACGCTACTTCCAACACTCGTGAAACCAGCAGCCACGTCGGCTTGCCGCCTTTACACCGGCCGCAAATTACTTTAAAAAATGTGGCACGCGCGGGCCGTGTATATGCACTCTGCTGCGCGCGGACAGCCATATTGGCCTCGAGCTCCACCACTGGAAAAGCTGGCGCCACCGTCGGTGTGACGTGCTAGGAGGGATCACGTGGACATAGCGGCCGCGTCGGCTGCTTCGGGAGCGCCGAAGCGAGCTGAAAACGAGTATGAATTCCCTCGTACGCTGCGGTCCTCATTTAGTGGCGAAATTTTCCCGCTTCGAGTGTCTCCTTTACAACGCTTGAAAGCACTACAATAGGCAGTGGCTGCCTTTGAAGGCGCGCAACATGGTAGGCTACTGCTCGGTGCCGCAGGGCCGGACGCACGTAACGGAGGCCGGTGTCAGCCTTATTCACACGTAGCCGCAGGACAAGAAGCTGCGTGAAGCTTGGCTCGCGAAACATAAAACCGGCAAACAGTCATCGGCTACAACTCGGGTATGCAGCAAGCACAGACGCGAGGAAGATTTCTGCTACGGCGCCCGGTCTGCGATGTTCTGAAAACGCGCACTGAGACGCTCGCCCGAGTCTGCTGCACGACTAATGTTTTGACGGTTTGTTCTATCAACTTGTCGATGCTATAGATACTGGCAAGTTCAGTGCAGTGGAAAGGCAGCGGTAAGAAGCACATTAAAAAAAAAGCATGGCATATGGTCATGTTTGTGTTATGAATTAATGCACTGGATTACAAAAAAGGAGCAACGGGAAATTGCACGCTGAGAACACCGATAAACATACAGTGCGACGCAACTCGAAAAATAATATTGAAAAGTCAAAGAATTTAGAAGAAAAAAAAAGATTGAGTCGTCGCGATGGCACATTATAGTCCCTTGTAGGCGTCGAAGTCTCTACAATGAAGTTATTTTTGAACAGCTCTGATAGTTCCCACGCAACAATGGTTGCTTGTATACTGTCAAATGCTCATATTCTGCGGCCTAAAGCTCATGGCACGGTGCGAGAACGCGCGCGCGGAGAAAGCGAAACAGTGCGCGGACAAGCATGCAGACGCGCAGTAGGTCGCTGCGAATCTGCGCGATCGCTGCATTGAGGCTTCTTTCTATTACGCTCCATTTAGTTATACAAACACTATAAGAACATATTTCACATAGTTTGCTCTCAGCGTTTGCCTACCTTTCACGCTAGAAGCCGGTTCGGGAGACTCCATCGCGGCGACCGCGCGCAGTGGCGTTCACTGTACGTATTCGGTAAAGATATAGCGTCTGTAAACGATTGTGTGCTTTCAGTTTGCCCAAGATTATTATTTAGACAGTAAACAACTTCTCTCGTTTCGAAAGTACTTACAGAAATGTCCGGGAGAGCTCACGCGTGGTGCTTTCAGCGAGCGCTGACAGCAATACCTATGAGGAGCGCGCCGCGTGATCCCTCATACTACGCCAGCGAGGCGCTTCCGATAGATGGCGACTCCGTAACTCCTTGCCGCCAATATGCACGGGCACGGCCGGGCAAGAGACGTCGCGCGCTCTCCTACCCTAGCGCGCGCTTGATCAAGGGACGTGGACAGCGCGCATAAAGCTGCCATCCTTCTCGGCTCACCCTCGCACCCTTTCATTCGCAATTAACCCCAGCATGTGGGATGAAACGGGGCACTATAATTTTTGTCACACTTGGACTTTAAACCAAACATCAGGGCGATGGCGAAAATTCGCTTGGGGTGTCCAAAAATTGCTATCGCAATAATACACTATGGAGAAAGGTATTATGGAAATTATCTGTGGATGGGTCGAAACCCCTTAATTTCCCAAACACGCACCCATCCACTGGCACGCTGCACACATGGATCCCGCGCGGCACGCTGCATCATTAAGGCGTATCGTTCTTCTCTAGCTCTATGATCATTTCTGCAGTAGTCACTTGGCGAGAAGCTTAATTTCCAACCTATGCGCAAGTGTCGTACCTGAATTTCGAAAGTACACGGACCATATATATGTTGGCAAAATAATCGGAACTCCCTATCTAGACTCGCCAAAATTATACTTAGCTGCTCACTTGAACTCATAAGAATATACTACTCAGCCGAGCTCACTCGGGCTCAAACTCGCCAAAATACTGCTCAGCTGGGCTCACTCAGACTCATGGGATGATCTGAGGGAGTTGACTCATCAGTGAGTTTGCCAGCGTATGATGTGTGCTGAACCACAAACCTGGCTTTCTTGAATAAAAACAGTTGGTCGCTGCAGCATATGGGTGCACACAAGTGTAATTCAGAGAGTGCGGCATTGTAAAGGCTGCCACAGTTACCATGCCATGCTGCAGCTCATTTCAATCATGTCAAATGCAATACCCCTGCCAGCTTTTAGTCAGTCGATCAAATGTATTTGCTATTTATCTCATCACAACACCTCATTTTCCTGCCTAAGGCTTTGGGTGAATTTTCCTTGGCATCCATTTTGTTACTCTAACAGGTTACCAGTTATCTGTTGCCTATACGAAATTTGAAGTTGTGCACATGTCATGTGAACTCCATGCCAAACTCATAGTACTGCATGCATTTTTGCAGTTAGGTCTAGAGTTACAGAATCGCATGTGGGAGTTACTTTAGTTAGCAACTGTAGCTTTGAAACAAACATGTGCATGAGAGGGTGCTTAAGTGTTACCTGTCAAGACTGGGAGCACCAAGGCAACTTGTGCAGTAAAGGCATGGGCAGTACGAGCCCACAAATTTTACTAAGTGTGGCTGAGATGATGCGTCCAGACTTCACTATGAAGAGAGCCAAATAAAAGGTTGCCTATCCATCATACCTATTCTGGAGCCTTTTCTTGAGCTTTTCTAAAACATTAAGCTCAGCGTGTACACTTTATCACAGCATAATTATTACATGTGATATAAAACATTGTATTGTGCAGTTTCTCCAACTCTTCGTGAAGGCATCTATACATAGATTAAACAGGAATAGGCTCAATGTTGACATATCTCCACAGTAGCATCTCCAGGACCTCGTACTGTCACAATGCATCACAGACATTATTTAAGTGAACTCCAAAAGTGAAGCTCTTTGTTAACATTGGCTAAAATTGTATTTTTATATAGCAAAGTGATCATGCATAAATCTGTATGTCATGGCAGAACACTTCGTTTCTCACGGACTTTAGTTTACAATTGTTTTCAAGTTGAGGAAAATTGTGCAGTGGGCTAGTTGGTTCGACATACTTAACACTGTTGTGCGGAGTGACGAAGGGACAGGACTTGAGCGAGAAAACAACACACGACACCTGAGCACAAACTACCAACTGGTGATTATCACAAGACAATGATTCTGCTGAAAAGTAGGAACCAAAGGAAAAGAGAAGTCGTGGAAGCATAAAACCTCAAGGTGGACCCACAGGGCTCATGTGTCAGCCCGCCGTCTATTTCACTCAGCAATAAAGAGATTAGCATAATCGCTGACAATAGAGGGTGTAGGTAGACCGGGAAGAGGACTCCTGTGCATGCGTGTAGGCTTTATGTACACTTCACTTGCAGAAAAAAAAACCAGTTCATAGTTTGCGCTCAGGTGTCGTGTGTTGTTTTCTCGCTCAAATTCTGACCCTTCATCGCTCTGCGCAACAGTGTTAAGTTTTCAGGTTGTTCGCTATGTGATGTAGGAAGGGTAAAATTGATGGGAAATCCCAATATTCTCGGGCATATCGCGAAAAATATGGCCCAAGTCAAGTGTCATTTTAGGCTCCACTGTCCCCTTTTATAGGGCAAATAGTAATAGTTTGAATTCTATGGACGCTGGTTGCTTTTTCTGACTTAACCTAGGCGGTGCTCAGCTCTCAGTTGAAAGGAACAGGTAAACAGGAGGACTTGCCACATAAGTAGGAGGTAGCACTCCAGACTTAAGCTTAATATACTGCTTGCTTCCACAGCCCTAGGGGGCTAGTCTGTAAGTGTTGACTAAGTGGACTATCCATTCCAGTACACGCTGAATGAATAGAGCACAAGAGCCCACGGTGACGATTGCTGCTTGCTCTACCAACTTAGAGCGCTACCTAATCAGTGTGTGCTGAAATAGTCCACTTAGTGGATCCTTACAGAATCCTTCCCTAGACTGATGTTTCTGTTGGTAGGTTGCAAGTATTGCACTTTCTTTCCTTTCATGTGGGCAGTTCCCACATATGGATGTAATTTAACATATTGTATTCATATTGCCTTTGGTCTATAAATTTCTAATTCATGCTTATAACCAGGCCTACCAGCTCTTGTCCTGCATATTTATATAGCCTTCTCATTTCTGCAACACTGCACATATTTATAGCAAATTGGAGTCATTCTCCATTATACCCTCAAGCACTTGAAGTAGACACTGCCACAATACCAAGGGAGGGGGGACAGTAACGCAAAAACCTTATTGGGCTTGTAGTGCTGCTGAAGGATGCACACATACCATTTATGCTAAAATTCTCAGCAGACATTCCAAAGTTTGTACGAGTTCGACTTTAGCTGGCTAAACTGAATGATTCATATTGAAGGCAATTCTTGCAACACTTGATCAAACTGAATGAAACTGGACAGCACAATTAGCTGTGTTCATCTACCATTTATACGACTGCTGCCCCAAGCATTTTGCCTGTTACTTTGCCTTTCGTTTCTGTACTATCAAGTTCAAGTACACATGTACTTTATCACTGTACAAGTAAAATGGCTTCAAGGCTTTTCCTGGGCATTCAACAGTCACTATTTATTCCTATAAACCTTCCTGCATGTGAAGGCAAAAGAAACTTATTAATTCATGCTGGAAGTATAAAAAGACAGTTATTTGCACAGAAAATGTTTATTTTGAGCACCGAGATTCTTGCTGATGTAGATATGGTGCTGGCTCCCTCCTTGCCCGAAGCATGTGCTTGCTGTACACAGCACCAGATGATGGCTTCCTAGGTCAAAAGATCAAATTGAAATAAGAGGCATTTTGTTTAGCTCCGGAAAGAGAAAGCAGGATTGAGACATTAACATGTATAAAAAATACTTGCCTAAAGAAAAATTAATACACAAGCAAATTCACTAAAGAGGTTCACTTTCAAGAGCAAAAGTATGGTTACGATGAAAATTACAAGGAAGCTTCACTGCTCATTGAGGTTTCGGTTCAGTAGTTGTTGAGCCACGAGGGTTAGCATGCTACATCTTGCATATTATGTTTTGTAGAACAATATTGCACTTTGAACAATGTAGTGCCTATTTAAATGAACTGACAAGGAACGCTGAAACTCCAGGCTAGTTTGGTCTGCACAAGATATGATACAGACACTGTACTGCATTCATTTAGTGTTTTTGTCACTGATCTCATGCACAAAGGTCATTCACACCTATCCTACATGAAATGCAGTTACTTCTTTGAAGCTTCATCTAGTCCTTGAATTTGCTGCATGCTTATGTCTAAGGGAGTTTGTTTGGTTCCTGTTAATGTAGTACATCTAAGAAACTGCTATCAAATGCCCATAGTGTTCCCTTGCATGTACAAAACATTTTTGGCCCTTTCAATGCACAATACTCATTACATTTGACACTTGGGGCTCGTGCAAGGCGCCATTTAGTATTATATGCTTGTCCACATCTGATAATACCTTCATAGCTGGGTCATTCCCATGCCAAATGCCTTGGTTATTACTGTGACCATCTCACACTTTTCCTTTAGAATCTTCTTGTCCACTTTTAAGGAAGCATCCCATGACACAATGTCTCCATCCTAGTGGTGCTATGGAGTTAACTTATGTGCTAGTTGTAGCAGATGACGTCAACTGAAGGCCACTGAAGATAAAACTCTCTGCGAGAACTCCTTTTGCACAAAAAATGCAAACAATACAGAATAGTGAAAATGTAGTTATCTGGCAAGACTGGCTGCATCCATCATCTTTGTTTGGTGCAATTCTGAGGTGGCTCCCTGTTACAAGACGCTTGGCGATTATTGCCATGCGACTGTTCGGTACTCTATAAAACACAAGAATTGCCTTACTCCGGCCTTTCTCTTTGTGCAGCGGCCAACGTTATTATTCGTCCAATCGCACCGTGTACTGTTCATGTGTCCATAGACTAAATTCTTCACCACATTGCTTTTGCGGTATTTCGTGAGTGACCCATGAACTCATCTTGGGGTGGGACTTCTTATCTTTGGCGTTCGCTTCTATCTCTTGTCGTCAGCGCCTCACACAACTGGATGCCACTGGCAGTTCTCTTCCTAACCTCGAAGAACGCATTTGTCTCGTCACCTCTTCCGATTACGTTCTTTGGCCACCTAGAGAAGAGATTATAGGTGTCAACTCCTGTAACATTGTGGATGGCGGCGTATTCATTCTACCCTATGACCATACCCTATCTCGAGCAATTCTGATTACCCCTGGCCTTATTCGCTTCTCTGAGGGGTCTGCATTGCTTACTGCAATAAACCAAATCGAACCCCAACTGTTGCCTCGTGGATCAACTGTCACTTGAGCTGTTGACACTCATGTCGTTGCAATTGTCACGAAGACAGCTCAGTGTGTTCTTGCGTCTATTACTGTGCCCTGAACAAAATCGTGCGCAAAGATGTTTACCCCGTGTCACGGATGGATGATGCACTAGATTCACTCCACGGTGCTGAATATATTTCTAGCCTTGACTTTAGACCAGGCTACTGGCAAATACCGACGTCCAAATTCGACAAAGCAAAAACGACATTTGCTACCCCTGATGGGCTCTACGAGTTCAATGCGATGCCTTTTGGACTCTGCAATGTGCCTGCCACATTCGAACACATGATAGATAAGTCTTGTGTGGCTTGAAATGGAAAACCTGTCTGTGCTATCTCGACGACATTGTGTTTTCAACCATGTTCTCACAACATTTGCAACATCTTGATGAAGTCCTTGCCTGTCTTGCAAATGCTGGTTTGCAGCTCAGCACACGCACACGTGCGCACGCACACGCACACACGCACACACACACACACAAATGCAGTTTGGCCAGCAAGGCCATCAAAGTTCTGGGGCACATAGTCAGCAAAGAAGGTATTCGACCGGATCCCGAGAAGCTTACTGCCATCCTCGAATTTTGTGTCCACTGCGTCAAAAAGACATGCACAGTTTTCCTGGACTTGCTTCTTCCGGCACTTCATATGCAACTTCGCTACGTTTACGTCCCTGCTCCATCAACTCCTCGCCAGTAATGCACCCTTTGTTTCGTCCGACGAATGTGAACATGCTTTCCTGCTTTTGCAACATGCCCTGACGTCAGACCCAGTACTGTGCCACTTTGATCCGACCGCGCCCACCATCTTTCACACCGACGCTAGCAGTCAGTCTCGGTGCCATTCTATTGCAATGTGACAACACATTCCGCGAACGAGTAGTTGCTTATGCTAGTCGTGCACTAACCAGTGCAGAAAATTACTACACCATAACCAAGCAGGAGTGCCTTGCTGTTGGGCAGTGCAAAAATGTCACCCATGTCTTCATGGCCACCATTTCACAGTCGTTACTGACCATAACACACTGTGCTGGCTTTCATCGCTAAAGAATTTATCAGGTCACCTGGGTTGCTGTGTGCTTCACCTACAGGAGTACGATTTCAATGTCACCTACAGGGCTGCAAAGAAGCATCAAGACACCAATGCTCTCTCTTGCTACCCTCTGCCGAATCATGACGATTCACCATAACCTCTCCGTGATTGTGTACGTCCCGAGTCCTCTTCATCGGCTTTACCCATTGTAACCCTCGAATGGCTAAGACACGACAGCCCATCTGTCCTTGTGTCCCACTAACGCGTCGACCCATACTGCTGAACTATTCTCCAACGCATGGAAGATTCTTCGTCGCCTCCAAATGCCAGACTTCGTCGACAACTTAATCAATTCAAGCTGCACAATGGGGTTTTACATCGCAACATTTATCAGATCGATGGCAACAAATGGGTCCCGGTCATACCATGTTCTCTGCAATGTGAGGTGCTTGAAGCCTTTCACGATCATGCGACGACTGGTCATCTAGGCTACCACAAGACTTACAACAGAATATGAAGTCGCTGCTCCTGGCCTGGCCCATCTTCAGCCGTTGCAAAGTATGTTGCACCCTGCGTTCATTGTCAAAGCAAACCCAACAGCTCCTTCTGGCTCTTTACAACCTCTACCTTGTCCCGCTTCGCCTTTTGAAGTAGTTGGAATAGACTTGTACGGTCCTCTTCCCATGACCTTACATGGAAATTGTTGGATTGCAACGGCCATAGACCAACACGCTATGCGGAGACAGCATCTCTACCATCCGGGACTGCTGCTGAAATCGCCGATTTCTTTCTACACAACATTATCTTACACTGCAGCGCTCCGCGCGTTCTCAGTGACCGCAGCAGTCTTCCTCTCTTCTATCCTTACCGAAGTTCTGTGCGCCTCTAACACAATTTGCAAGACGACTTCCAGTTACCATCCGCAGACCAAAAAGGTTGACGGGGTGTTTTCACCATACCCTCTCTGACATGATTGCGATGTACGTACATCCACCCTGGCCACACGAACGGGGATGCAATCCTGCCGTTCATGACATTCGCCTATAACATGGCTACGCAATGTACTACTGGCTTTTAACATTTTTTCTTCATCTATGGCTGTTCACCAAGTTTCATTCTTGATATATCATTCCTTTCGACTCCTGTACCCCCATCAGTTCCTTTCTTGGAACAGTTTGTGTCTCGCCTCGCAGAGTGCAGACGCCTCGCCCCGCTTAACACCGGCGTCTCCCAGGACGCTCGCAAGTTTCGTTACGACTGGACCCACTGTGCTGTGACTTTTTCTCCTGGTGACGAAGTTCTTTGGACTCCTATGTGCATTCCTGGCTTATGCAAAAAATTTCTCGTGTTTTATTCGACTTTCCACGGTCATTGAGCAGACATCACCTGTCAATTACCATGTCTCGCTTGTTAGAACGCCACCCGATTCCCGTTGCTGTGGCACAGAGATAGTGCATGTCTCCCGCTTAAAACCAAATACTCGATGCATTTTATAGTACTTACGCGCTGCCAGGCGGCCGCTTCCACAGCGAGAGAGAATTAGCATGGGCACAACACATGCCTGACTTTCAACTTCATCATCTGCACATCTTTTCCATCTGCATATATCATCACCAGCAGCACAGTTTAATCCTCGAGGTAGTAGTCCGAGCTTGGCTGGAATAAAGCAGTTCCTTACGATACATACATACATATATATATATATATATATATATATATAGATAGATAGATAAATTTATATATATATATATATATATATATATATATATATATATATATATATATATATATATATATATATATATATAGATAGATAGATAGATAAATTTCTTGCACTTCAAGAAATTTCGCTTGACCTCGAAGACTTCAGCGCTGAAGTGACGGCGCTAAGTATATACAAGACCTCATAGTAGGAGACAGTTCAATTTCACAGCCTGAGTCCCCTTGCTGGTGTAATCTTCCTTCGTGTAATTGTCGCATACTTGGCTATCACTAACACTGCTTCGCCTTTCCTGTGAAACTGCAGCCTCTCTTATTTTTCTGCTAGTCCGAGCATAAGTGCTGCCGCACATGACTGCTGTTGATTCTGATTTCGAGTGAATCTGGCTTGGCCTCATTACGGTTACTGAGTGAATTATAGAGAGAGAGAAATAGAAGAGAGGAAAGGCAGAGAGGTTAACCAGACGCATGTCCGTTTTTCTACCCTGCACTGGGGAAAGGGGTATAGGGATGAAGAGAGAGAGTGTTCCACAGCTATCATGCACTAAGATTAAAAAAAAAAAACAGTTCCGTTACTCGAAGAAAACCTAGTGCATATTGTTTCCAGTAAAGTGGAGTAGTAGCCAGTAATTCTTTCGTTACTGAGATTTAATTTGGTAATTATAATTATCTAACTCGAGAAGTACTCTCATAATTTTCAATGTGTCAATGAGGCATTTGTTGGCATCCCAAAATGACATCTAACTGCAGTGTTTTCAGCCACATACTAATTGCGTACAATTTTACCGATTGGAAAATAACCTCACGAACTATGAAAAACACCATGTGAGTGAACTCTCACCCGCATCATAAAGCAGTGCCCTCAAATAAGCTGATTGAAAGTAACTGCATTGCCTATCGCAAACCCGAAGAGACAGCGCACCACCTTGATAATGGTACGGAAGGAGCCCCAACAGCAGGTTTCGCAGCTTCTCCTTTCTCTCTAAGTCACACTTATTATCTCTCTCTCAAGGCCGACTGATAAATGATAACAAAAGCACCTTGATAACGCAGCCAAAGTGCAGCTCTGACCACACACGAAATGTGAAGAGCAATGTAATAGGCACAGAATGTTTCAAAATCCAGACTTTGCTCGCACCGCATCGAAAGAGTGCGGGCGAAGTTATATTTCACACCAGAAACTTGCTTCGGACCAAAGCCAATATAAAGTGAGCGTCTTATTTTTCATGAAAGTGTATACATGCTGCAAAAACAGGTCCGTGTCAACAAATAAAAGCGAAATAAACAGACTGGAAAGCGACCAACTTGTAGAGAAAAGGCAAAACCAATGCGTTCACGAAATTAAATATACCGCTTCATGAGCCGAACTGGCAATCAGAATGTCGGCACACACACACACACAGACAAAAAAAAAAACTGTGTGTTCTTACTATCTATTAATTCATAAGCCCCGTTGAACATCAGCCTAGCGGACGTGTTCAAATAGGTCTCCTTTTGCAGCTACGCAGTACTGTCTATTTTATCACACCTTTAGTGGCTTTCTTGATGACCGATGCCGGAATTCTATGGCAGACATCCATTATCCTTACCTTGAACTAATCTGACATCCGTCTAATCTGACGTCCGGCACAATCTTTCACATAACCCCAAAGAAAGAAACTTAACGGAGAGAGGTCAGGTGACCTAGCCGGCCTATTTACAGGCTCGTGCCTTCCAATCTATTTGAAAAGTAGCACCCAACCAGTTTCGTGATCGGCTGCTGCTGCATGCAGGTGGCCCATCTTGCTGATACAGCAGAAGTGGAAGATGTGACAGCGGGACTTTGCTGAGAAACTCATCAACCACTCCTTCAAGGATATCGTTCACATAACGCTGTCCAGTCAGTGCGTGATTGAAGATGGTACTGATTATTGCACTGGTGTAGATTCCAAACCACACATTGAGCAACCACTGGTACTGGCGCCGATTGCGCTGTACTTAATGTAGATTGGAGTCCCTCCAATAGTGTGCGTGAATGCCAATGAATGTATATATGATGGCACCTACACTTCTTTTGCGCAAACTCATCATGCCACAGGTTCTTAGTGTCAAGATGTAAAACTTACCAGACCCAGCTTGTCAGTTAACAATATACACTATAGAATTAACGTCTAAGGTTATCACTAAGAGGAGTGCTAAAACCCCTTAATGCTTGCATTAGGACCAGAATTCACAAGTGGCTGTAATATCAATGTGTAAGCGCTCAGAGGGTTCCTGAAGCACTGTTGAGCACATGAACATAACTTCCAGCCGGGATATACACGTGCGATGGGAGACAATGTCACACTCTTAAAAGTCACTCGTTACAAAGCAATACACAACACCCTTTCTCACAAAACCTTATAACACTAATAAAATTTGTTGGCCACGTTTCGATTTATCATACTTTTAAGCAAGCACATAAAGAGAACATCCCAGTCTTCATCCACGATTAAATCACCAGTATTAAATGGACCCACCATAAGGGTTATTTGGCAACAGCATGTGTATGTCCATGCTTGTATCGTTTATTGATTGTCCCGCTCTAGTAGAATGGACGACCACGCAGCCTGATCATGCACTTTGTAATGAAGCTTCTTTCTAGAAAATCACAAATACCGACCGCATACACAACCTTTGTCACATCTGCACAGAGCACTCGAGCGTTACGTTGCGGAGAAAGGTTACCAGAGAATGGCTGTTGACAGCGCAGCGATATTGCTATGTGAAGGCTCATATTACTATGTAAACGAACGCTGTAGCACTGGCTGATCGGTGCGGCGGTCCGCGGGATGCGTCACAAGGAAAATAAGCTGGTAAGGAACCTGGAAATGAAGTATCAGGCAGCCGAAAGCGTAGGTTTGCATAGTAGAGGCACATCGAATGGAAAAGTGAAGTACTTACGATAGCTTACGCTAGCACAAGCCCCGAAAAATAAACGATCCACATCTTTGTCCAGTTGTTTCAGCGTAGCTCACCTTTGAGCTTGCCATTCTGCCGCCAAAAACCAAAGACGGATGTGACATCACTGACGCGAAAAACAAAGAATGAATGCGACATCCCGGACGTGACGTTTGGGTGAACCTAACGCCTGCGTTCCGTCGACCGGGTGAACGCAGACACTTTCCTTTGAGAACGCGCTATTTGCGTAGCCATATCCACGTTTTAGACGAAGCCTCTTACAACACCAGCCAACGCGAGCCTCGCAGACACATATACCGTCATTCCCATGACGGCACGGTGCCCCCTTGAGAAACTCCCATAGACGGTGGCGCCAGATTACCCTCTAGTTGTTATAGTGAGAAACTGCCTCAATCATCTATCCACCCATCAATCCTCTCGTTACCCCCCTATGGCTACCCACTCCACGCGTTTTGCAGCGTCTTGTTTTGATTGTTGCGTTCACAGTGCTGTAACAGCTGCTAACACCCAAGTTTCTTGCCACCGCAAAAATGTGCGACGCCGACGTTCCTGAGTGTGTTGAAGACACTGAATTATCCACGCCTGAAACGAAGGTGCTCCGCTGCAACTTGAATAATGCAACAGAAGCAGCACAGTGGATGCGCAACTACAGCGCCAAAACCAACACATCGTGGATTGTGGACTTCGTTGCCACAAAATGCATAAGGTAAGCTATGTTTGTGAAAATAGTGGATATTCAAAATGCATAGTATAACACTGGCCGCGTCAGCCGTCTCTCTGGGGCATCGTTGCGAAGCGGCTGCATGCAGAGCGGACCGGCGATCGTCGCTGTGTGGCAACAGTCGCCTTCATCGTCGAGCGTTTAATGAGTAATGTCGGCTGGTTTTTGCACCCTTGGATAACCGTCCGGACGGCATTCTGCTTTGAAACCGAAACCTTCGCCGAGCGAGCATCTCGCGGCGATCTACGCTTCGAATCTTAGCTAAGTGCCCTATAAACAATTACTTATAACCTCTCGAATGTTCTACCGAAGCATCCTAAACAATCTTGCATTGCATTGTAAACCTACATACTCGTTGCGTTCGTAAGAAAACACGTCTCGTGTGAAAAAAAGCTTTGCTGCAAATCGAAGCTCCGCGGTACCAGTGTTGGTCGTCGAAGCGTCGTACACTTGTAGTTGCTCCGTTTGCGTTGGAACTGAAACTGTGCGAGTCAATCGCACATGCACGTCCCGTGAAAACGAAGGACAAACATGATCTGCGAGTTGGCAGTCGCAATTGTTCGGTGTTCCGCCGTTCTCCGCTGCAAGTATCAGATTTCCGCAAGATACGGCGTTGCGCATGTTCTCTCCGACTCGTGTTCAGTACTGCCTTTGTACTGCAGGCGTCCGCAAATATTGTGGGCTTCGCTATTTACAGGCACTCCGGTTTCGAGCACATCATGAACAAGCAATAACTTTGAGCAGCCCGGCAAATGCGCGGTTGGGCGCACTAATAGCGCAGCGTCACGCTACCAGACCCGAAAACGAAAGAAACGCGCGGTAAATAAATGCCAAATAGAAATACGGAAAACTAACGCACGTGCGATTACACAGCGCGCTGCGTAGTGAGGCTTGAGGTCAGTGCTTGCGGGCCTCCTCTGTGCCGTTAATGAACTGCGAAAATGTGTAGGGCGATGTGCAGCTCCGTCGTGCCTGCCCTTTCATATTTTTCTCTAATGGAGAAACTTGCTTTGATGGATTTTTCTGAGCCATCTAGGCTTTTCAGTCAATAAATGGTATTAGTAAGTGCACCATCTGCATGCTTATGCTAACATGTAAACGCGCTTTTCTTTTTTAGTTTTCAGTCCGAATCAAAATAAAAAATTCGTAATTCTCACGCTGTCTTCTCAGAAGCTTTCTTCGTTGTTTCTTTGGCTGGAAAATATTTAGGGGAAAATGTGTCCTGCAACAACCTGTGAGGTGTTTTTCATTCCTTTTCAGAAATTATTCTATCCACTAAGTTCCTTAAAACACCTAAATATCTAAGTGCATTGAATATAAGATAGCAGTGCCTTCACATAAACATCTACAACAAAAATAGTTGCACTAATTGGCTAAACAGACATTTGCGTTCTGAAACAATTATTCGTACAGGAGCGAGATTTGCCCTTGAGTGCTAATTTAAAAGAAACTGATGTGGTAAAAAAAAATTAAGTTGTGGAGGAAACACGTCGCAGTAAACAAACATGAAGGAACAAGATGGAAAACATAGTCTGCGTTGGCCAATGTTTCACATGCCTATTTTATTTGCGGATTTTTTTGTCTATTGTTGAAGAAAACAAGCTTAGCTTGTTACCGGTGTTACCACAAACGACTTGTTTTGTTTATAGTAGTAAATAAGACTGGGAGGACATCACAGAACTTGGGTGAAAGCAGCAGCTATGCATGTAGCTATGTTGTCGAACGAGCAGTTTCGTTTTGCCATTCCCTAAACAAGATGGCGGATGACACTTTGGTGCAAGTTGATAAATGCGGTTGACATTTTGAATATCCCCTATTGAGTGGATAATTATGCATTATAGGTGCATTGCTAGGCCAGTAGATGAGGAAGCGTGGTGAAAAGGTAGTGCTGAAACACATCGTTTCCATGTTTCTTCTGGACATCACATGCCTTCTTGCTGCATATTCAGTATGCACGAGGCCAGACAAAACATCTGTTCCTAGCACTTTTACATAGAGTTTCAGCAAAGCGAAGACAGGCACAATCAACATCTATCGTGATCCTAAGAAGCAGTCAACAGCAGACGCCATTCCCAATGCTTTGCATCATGTGATATGTAGCATATACGAGTATTACTCCATTTGTATGAGTGGCACGCAAACACAGAATTCATACAGCTCCTTGAAATCCTTGAAAACCCTTGCATTTGTAATACCTTTCAAGGGCCCTTAAGACCTTAAAGTAAGTGCGCTGCTTGACTTTCTTAAGATTGGGGTTGGAGGCGACCTTTTGAAAATGTAAAATAAAACTTCACATCTGTGCTTTGCCGTATCTGCCGGGAAAAAAACAATTTTACATAATCTCTTCCAAGAGTTTACCAAAGTGATTGCAGTCTAGCATATGTGCATAACTGGCAACAGACTTGTTTAAATTGCCATTGCTATCATGATGCCAGACTAAGGCATATGAAGCGACAAAGTTGTACTAGCATTTTTGTTGTTTTGCTAGTTGGTTCACGGCGCAGCCATCGTGGCTCCATTATTGAGGCCTGTGCTGTACAAATTCCCAAAGAAAAGTAGGTTTCAGTCATTTGGCTTCAATAACGCGGGCATATTTAAATGGGCGTAGCTGGGCACTACTAACCCTCATTGAGTGAAGTTTGTGATGTGCTGCAAGGTGACTGACATTGTTACAATGGTAGAGTGGACTAAAAGCCACCTGAAGGGCTTGAAGCATGTGTGCAATTCAATGGGTGCTTAGCTATACAAAATTATAACTAAGAGCGAAATTTCAGTATATTTTAGTTGATATTTATGACAAATCTGTTTCAACCTCCTTAAATTATAGCGTTCAGCAGCGTGGGAATTATTGAACTGTCCTTGTGTCAGACGTTCTTTATGAACCCTGCAAAGGTTCCTTTATAACTTTCATGTTTCTTCCGTTTTCTCCATTCTGGCAGCTCTATATAATGCCTAGCGTGTAATGAAGTTTCAATGACAGCCAGTGTTTTGTATGTGCCCGCTGCTTGTCTTATCCCTGTGCTGTTCTTTGTTCACCTATAACACATACAAAATGCGACCGTTACTACTCTTCTATGGCTACCATGCTTTTGATGTGTGGCGGAGCTGTTATGTATAGAAGCCATCCGAATATGGGGGGGGGGGGATTCACATATGTGAAACATAAATTCTTTATCTGTATTCACATTACTTTGTTACAGAATGGTCTTCCACAAGGTGTGGCGGTGTCAGCACCACCACCGAAACAAAATGACTGCACGGCGCACCACTGACTGCCCAGCAAAACTCGACATAAAAATTAAGAAAGTGAACCCTGACACCCAAAGAAATGATAAGTATTTGTGCAGAAGCACTCCCCTCCCAGCTGTGATCAAATTGGCCACAACACATAATCACAGCACAGAATGTGCTGACTCACTAAAGTTGCTGCGTGCCAGCCCAGAAACAAGGGCCGCATTCTATGCATATTTCGAGGCTGGTTTCACGCCTGCAGCTGCCATTCGACACCACGAGGAGGCACTGGCAATGGAAGACAACAGCCACACTTTGCTTACGAACAGTATGGTGAACCCACAACAAAGGACTGTTTATTACTGGCACCAAGAATGGAGGCGAGCAAAGTATGGCTCCATAAGAAATCCTCTTCCGAAACTCCAAGAAAAGTTGGCAGACTGTGCAGCACAAGGTAAGATTTCGTACCAGCTGTCGAACTGAACATGAAGTGAGAACAGTACCAAATCAATTTTGAACAGCATCTGAATCAAGAACAAAACCTGAACAAAAAAAAAAAAAGTAACGGCTACTGGTTTGGGACTAAATGGATGAAGCATTTTCAGTAGCATAGGGCACAGAAACGCATTATGCAAAACAAAACAGCTTTCCTTGCACAATCCATGAAAACCGCACAATTTTTTAGTGCTATTAAAATTGGCCAATTTTCACTGCTTTTGAAATTTCAGTGTTGTTAAAATTTTTATCACGAAATAAATACATAACGCAGCTGCACATTTTTTGCATTAATTTGCAAGAAACTATTTCAAGGTTTGTCTGAAAATCGTTCTGCTTCATCACTTTAGCTACAATGGTCTCAAAAAGCCACCAATCTGAGGATCAGGGATGTGCTTGCTCAAGAAGCAAAGTTGGGCAATTTAAAAAAAAAATGTTCTAGGCGATATAGATCTAAGTTTCCTTGGGCCAGTACTAACAGCATAAGATTACCAACAAAATGCTTGGGGGTGTACAATGTTTTAGTTTTGGAGTGACAAGTCGTCAATAATTTCTTTGTTGCAGTATCTCCAAGAGCTTCTGCAATTTCGTACCAGATTTCAGAGTTTTGCATGTCAGTGTACTTTTCTAATGAGGCATAAAAAAAGATGACTATTTAAATTGACTGGTATAGGTACAAACAGACAAAGATTAACAAAATGACAATGACTTCACTGTTCAGGGAGGGCAATTTCAATTTTAAAAAAGTCATGCGCTAGCAATACACTACAACAGCCTGCACACTATAAAAATTTGGTGCAAAATGTAACAAATGTGTCAAACTAAATATGTTTCACATAAAAAATGGCATTGTTCTATATAAAAAAATGCATCAACCAACATGACTATTATGACATGCAAGTTCAAACTGTATTTTTAAATATCAGTGTGTTCTTTTTTACATGGTTTAAGCTGTAACTGCAAGGCGCATTTTCCGCGAGCGAAAAATGTGACGCACGGCGAACGCCCGCGTTGCTGCCGATGCGCGAGCACCCACACGGAAAAAGGGAGCGGCTCTTCCGCGTTGCGTTTTCCGGGTTGCCATACAATATAACTCCCAGTGACATGAATTGTCTCTGTTACCGCATATATAATATGCCCTTAAACTTGCAGAACACTACAATAAAAATAAACTTATTGTAGTTAGACAGCAACATTTTTTCCCGAAGTGTATTTATCAAGCTTAATTTCAAGCAGCAAGATTGTGTGCGAAACTGCGACTATGTATCTTCTGCATGCCGAGAGGCCGCTGCTTGTTTACAACTTCACATAGAAAATGGAGTGTTGGCCGCTTACTACCGAGCAGAAGAGGCGATTGCTACTATTAAGGGGGATGCTGATACTGAAGCAAGAACAAATGCGAGTCAGGAGGTCTATGTGGGTGCGGTCTGCATGGTTGAGAAGAAAGCAAGAGAGCGAGTACCATACACTGGTAATATTTCAAATTGTCTTGCCAGCAATAGCGATGAGACGCGACGCTTCTCCACTTCAGTTATTAGAACCTCGTTGAAGATTGCTTTGTCCATTTTAGGTGAACACGGTGCGCGAACGAACACTATGCGCGAACGAAATGACGGTAGCACATGTTTTCTTTGCTCACGGATCAGTTCTGCCGAGAGAGAGAGAGAGAAAGAAACTTTTATTTGAAGTAGTGATTTGTCAGTCGAGGTGGGAGGGTCCCTTATTCCAGGAACCCTCTGGCTTGGATCACCCTCTGGGCCTGGGCGACGAGTTCGCGCTGGTCGACCAGGTCCGGCTTGGAGATCGCAGCCTCCCACATTTCAGTGAGGAGGTTTGGGTCTGCGTCTGTTGCTATTAGTTGTGGCTCTGTGATGCTTGCTCGGGCGTTCTTGCATTGCATGAGGAGGTGCGCCAGGGTGTCTGGCACGTTGCAGTGTGGACAGATGTAGGTGTATAGCGTCGGGTGGAAATGGTGCAGTAAGCTTCCGTGGGTAAAGGTATTGCTCTGGTGTCACCTGTAGTCGGTGCCTTCGTTTCTTGTTAGTTTTGGATGGTGTGGAGGGTAGACCCTGCGTCTAAGGCGATAGTGTTGTAGCAGTGCTTGGTAAGTTAACGGTATTGTTTCCGTTTCCTCCTCTGACTTGGGTGGGTGGGACCTGTCTAGAATGTCATGCGGGGAAGCCCGGTTGATGCTTGCACGGGCCGCGGTGTGTGCCGCTTCATTCCCCTCGAGTCCCTCGTGCCCCGTAACTCACATGACGCAAGTGTAAGGGAGAGGGTTATCGCCACGTTTCAGTAAGTTGATCGCTTTGATGGAGATCCTGCCCTTCATGTAGTTGAGTGCCGCTGTTTGAGAGTCGGTGAAGACCACTATGGCATCCTCGCTTGTATGGGTGGCGAGTGCTATAGTGGCCTCCTCAGCTGTCTCCGCGCGTTTGGCGAGAATTGTCACCAACGCCAGTGTCGTCCCCCTGTAGTCTGTCACGCTGATGGCGAAGGCGTTTCGGCCCGGATACTTGGCTGCATCCACGTAGCGTGCCTGCGGGTCGTTACGGTGCTTGTGTCTGCTGGCGTTTACCTGGCGAGTCGTCTGCCCCGATCGTGTTCTGGATGCATGTTCCGAGGGATCTGAAGAACTTGTAGACATTCTTGCAGCTTCGATGTGATCTTTTCCTTGCGTTCTTCATCGTGTTCTAGATTGGTTGCGTATCCTGTGCGTCAGAGAATTGCTTGGCCTGTGGTTGTGAGCTTGAGTCTCTCGATCTAGTTGATGAGGTGGGCTTCCATGAGTTCTTCCCAGGAGTTGTGAACTCCCATGCGAAGCAATCGTTCAGTGGAGGCGGTTGTCGGTAGTCCTAGGGCGAGCTTCGCGGCCTTTCTTATTAGAAGGTTTAGCTTTTGTTTCTCGGCTGTCTTCAGGTTGAGGTAAGGAGTTCCGTATGTAATGCGGCTGTAAAAGAGGCCTTGTACCATTTGCAAAGTGTCATGCTCTTTGAGGCCATTGCGGCGATTGGCCACCCGTAGTATCAGATGAGTAAGCTGTGCCACGGTGTTGTGTAGCCTGGGGAGTGTGGCGGAGCCGAATCCGTCCTTGTGTATATGGACCCCGAGGACTCGAAGTGAGTCGACTTTCAGTATTGGGACTCCCTGAAGAAGGACTTGTGGGTCCGGTGCGTCGTGGCTTGGGGGCCGGCCCCGGGTGCGTGCCCCGAGTACTAACAGCTCGGATTTATCTGGAGCACAGTGGAGGCCGCAAGTGTTGAGGTACCGTTCGATGATGTTGACCGCGTCCTGAAGACGGGCCTCCTGTTCACCTGTGCTCGCGCCACTCGTCCACAGTGTGATATCATCTGCATATAGAGCATGGGATATTCCTGGGACGGTGTCTAGGAGGCGGGGAAGCTTGAGGAGGGCCACGTTGAAGAGGAGTGGCAAGACTACCAAACCTTGTGGCATACCCCTGTTAGGTAGGTGAAATGTCTTGCTCCGGAGGTTGGCAATCCCCACCATGGCCGTACGGTTGCTGAGGAAAGCGCGCATGTAGGCGTATGTTTTGGAACTGCAGCCTATATCTTCTAGGTTACGAAGAATGGTTCATGGCTCACGTTATCAAAGGCGCCCTTTACGTCTAGCGCTAGAATGGAAGACTTGCTGTGTTTGCTCAAATGGTCAAGAATATCTTCCTTTAGCTGGAAGAGGACGTCCTGCGTGGAGAGCATCTGGCGGAAGCCGAACATAGTGTGCGGATAGCGATCGCTTTCCTCGAGATGTGTGGTGAGCCGCTCGTTGACCATGTGTTCAAATAGTTTCCCGGCGCAGGACGTAAGGGAGATGGGGCGGAGATTTGCAATGGAGATGGGTTTGTTTGGCTTCGGTACCATGGTTACCTCCGAGTGTTTCCAGGCTGTTAGTAGCTCGCCCTTAATCCAGCAGTCGTTATAGTACCGAAGGAGAGCCGTCAACGACCGAGGGGGTAGCTGTCGAAGGTGCTTGTTGGTGACTCTGTCTTTGCCCGGGCTCGTATTGCGTGTTAGCCTAGAGAGGGCCGCCTGCAACTCTGCCTGTGTGAAAGGCCGATCTAGCTCTTCGTTCGGCGCTCCTTAGTACTCCCTGGGGGTGGAAAGGTTGGTGGCAGTGGTTTGCGGGGAAGCTGAGCCGTGTAGCTTCGTCTGAAGTTCTTGGAGTAGCTGTTCCTCTGTGCCGCCATAGTTGTGGATTAGTCGGTGAATTGTATGTCTTTGTTGGGTCCCCGCAGGGGCGTCTGCGTAAGCAGGCGTTTGGTGTGTTGCGACACCACGTACCCGAGCACACGAGGGTTGGACCCTCCCGCGTGTAGCCGTGCGCGGCTTAGCCGTGTCTGGGGAAAAGGGGATCCTGGGGGTTGAGCCGATGCTGGGTGTCTGGACCTTTAAGGCCCCCCGGCGGAGGCAACACACCTCTTCGGCCTCGGCTTCACATAGACGGCACCTCCAGGCTGACCCACCTGGAGGACATCGGCAGTCGCCTTTTCCTGTCTCTCCCTCCTCGAATCTTCGTCTTTATCTCTCACTTTTTGACCTTTCCTGTCTCCTTCTCTCTTCTTTTTACTTCCTTCTTCTTGGCGGCAAGGGTTAACCCTGTGTGGCTATCCAACCTTGGGTACACCATATTTGGTTATAGTGGCGGCGTACGGCTGGCGTCGTGCAGACTTGCATGCAAGCTCTGCCGCGTCCCCTCGTTGGGCTCCGTGGTGGGTGGTCGGCGCTGTTGCCGAATTTTTATATATTTCATGGAAACTTCTTTTCCCAAACTTCCTGATCGCCCTCAGAAACGAGGGCGCACCGAAGATCTCTTCCAATTTTTCGGACGACAAGTCCACAACTTTCCGCGATTCCATGTGATTCACTCAGAAAAGCCAGACAAACTAGTGCGATCCATTTCACCGTTCCTTGTATCCAAGTCTTTGACCGAAGTTTTCGGTACAGGATATAAGGTGTCGAGAATGTCAAGTGGGGATCTCCTTTTGGAGCTCCAAAACCAGAAGCAGTATGAGAAGCTGCCGAAACTTGTGTCATTTGGAGAGACCCAAGTAACAGTAACCCCGCACCGTACCATGAACACAAGCCGCGGTGTTGTCTCAGACGATGACTTGCTGGAGCTCACTGAGGATGAACTCTTGGAGGGGTTCAGTGATCAGAATGTTATCAATGTTAAAAGAATTAAGATCAGGCGTGACAGCAAAGAAATCAAAACCAAACACCTTATACTGACTTTCGGCTCAAGTATTCTGCCCGAATCTGTAGAGGCCGGGTACATCAAGCTCCGTGTTAGGCCATATGTCCCAAATCCCCTTAGATGTTTCAAATGCCAACGCTTCGGCCACAGTTCGCAGAGCTGCCGAGGCCGTCAAACCTGTGCGAAGTGCAGTGCCCACGAGCATAATTCTGAAGCTTGCAAGAACACTCCCCATTGTGTAAACTGTGAAGGCGAGCACGCCGCATACTCGCGGTCGTGCCCGTCATGGAAAAAAGAGAAAGACATAGTCACAATCAAAGTTAAGGAAAACATATCGTTCAAAGAGGCACGCAGGCGGGTGTCCTTCCTGCCAAAGAACACCTTTGCCGAAGTGGCGCGTCAGGGGGCAGCGCCACAACGGTCTCCGGCGGCTGTCCGACCCACAGGCAGTGAGTCGGCAGTTACGCCATCTGCCCCCACGGTGGTTGCAGCTAGCGCTGCTCCGCCTACTCAGCAAACGGGGCCATCGACCCCGAAGGTGGGCGCAGCCGAGGTTGCCCCAACCTCCCCGGCCCCTTCCAGCGCTGGCAACAGCCGGCGCAGCCAAATCCCGCAGGGTGCCCCATCGACCTCCGGGCTGGTGGGCGCAGGGGTCTTGCCCTCCAAGGCAGGACTCCCCCTTGTAACTTCTCGCTCGCAAGAGCACGTGTCCGGCACCTCACAAGAGGCAATGGACACTACACCTATCCCGAAGGCGCACCAAACGCCTAAGGAGCGTCGAGACTCCCTCGAACGCTCCAGAAAGGGCAGAACTCCCGTTACAGGGCCTCGAAAGAGCTCTGTAACCTAACGCAACACCTCCCTTTCCATACACACAGCACTTCTTTCCTTCCAATATGGCTACACAAATAATTCAATGGAATGTCAGAGGTCTCCTTAGGAACCTTGATGACGTACAAGAGCTTATCCAAAAACACAATCCAAAAGTGCTGTGTCTACAGGAAACACACTTAACACCACAACACACAAACTTTCTCCGACCGTATGTCAAGTTCCGCAAAGATCGCGATGATGCTGTCGTATCATCAGGCGGTGTTGCCATTTTAATTCATAAAAGTATCTCCTGTCAGCGTTTACAGCTACAAACGCCCCTCGAAGCAGTGGCGGTTCGACCTGTCCTTCTAAATAAACTCGTCACCATTTGCTCCCTTTACGTACCCCCAAACTACAAATTAACGAAACATGAATTCCAATCCTTTATAGATCAATTGGCAGAACCTTATGTTGTTCTTGGCGATTTCAATGCGCACAGCTCCCTCTGGGGCGATTCTCGTATAGATGCGCGAGGTCGTCTTGTTGAACAGTTCCTTCTTTCTTCTGGTGCGTGCCTTCTGAATAAGAAGAAACCCACATATTACTGTCTTGCAAACAATACCTTTTCTTCAATTGATCTGAGCATAGTCTCCCCGTCCATACTGCCTGAACTCGAATGGGAAGTTGCGAACAATCCTTACGGAAGCGACCATTTCCCCATAGTATTAAGAACACTTAAAGAAGACGAATATCCACCACAGGCTCCTAGGTGGAAGACTGACACAGCAGATTGGGAGAAATTCCGAACCTTAACTAGCATATCATGGGATGACATGTCCGCGTTAGGAATTGATGCTGCTGTGGAATATTTTACAGCCTTCATAATAGATGCCGCAACTAAATGTATATCACAAGTAAATGGATTGGCATGTAAACGGCGTGTCCCGTGGTGGAACGACGATTGCAGGATCGCTCGTAAGAAACAAAACAAAGCGTGGGGGTTGCTACGCGCCTCCCCCACTGCGGAGAATCTTATCAATTTTAAACAAGTAAAATCCCAAGGCAGGCGAACCCGCCGACAGGCCAGAAGAGAGAGTTGGCAGAAGTTTTTATCTGGTATCAACTCCTATACAGATGAGGCCAAAGTCTGGAACAGGGTTAATAGGATAAAAGGGCGACAAACATATTCACTTCCTTTGGTGAACACACAAGGTGAAACACTGAAAGATCAGGCAGACTCACTTGGAGAACACTTTGAGAGCGTGTCGAGTTCAAACCATTATTCGCAATCCTTTTTGAAATACAAACAAATAGAAGAATGTAAGCCAATAATACGAAAATCCAGACAGAATGAACCTTATAACCAGCCGTTCAGTATTGCTGAGTTGAGAGCTGCCTTGACCACATGCAAAAGTTCTGCACCGGGACCTGATAGAGTCATGTACGAAATGATCAGAAACTTACATACTGACACACAACTTACACTTCTCACACTTTTCAACACTATTTGGGCTGCGGGATACCTCCCATCCACATGGAAAGAAGCAATTGTGGTCCCTGTTCTTAAGCAGGGTAAAGACCCTTCCTTGGCGGCAAGTTACCGCCCGATAGCTCTTACAAATTGTCTTTGTAAGCTTTTTGAAAAAATGGTTAACCGCAGACTTGTACATTTCCTGGAACTCAACAATATGCTCGATCCCTTTCAGTGTGGCTTCAGAAAAGGGCGGTCCACAACCGATCACCTTGTGCGCATTGAGGGAAACATTCGCGACGCCTTTCTACATAAACAATATTTCTTATCCGTATTCCTCGATATGGAGAAGGCGTACGACACTACGTGGCGCTATGGAATCTTGAGGGACTTGTCGGGAATTGGCATCCGTGGCAATATGCTCGTACTAATAGAAAGCTATTTGTCCAACCGTACATTCCGCGTGAAAGTCGGCAATGTATTGTCGCGACCTTTTATACAGGAAACTGGTGTACCTCAAGGAGGTGTACTTAGCTGCACGCTCTTCATCGTGAAAATGAACACCCTTCGTGCTTCATTACCGCCAGCCATTTCTTATTCTGTTTACGTAGACGACATACAGATAGGTTTCAAATCCTGCAACCTTACAGTATGTGAGAGGCAAGTTCAACAGGGCTTGAACAAAGTGTCCAAATGGGCAGAAGAAAATGGATTTAAAGTTAACCCCAACAAAAGTTCGTGTGTGCTTTTCACAAGAAAGAGAGGCCTCATTGCAGAACCCAGTATCGAAATGTATGGTCAGCAAATTCCTGTGAACAAAGAACACAAGTTCTTAGGCATCATACTTGATTCGAAATTAACTTTTATCCCACACATAAAGTACCTCAAGGTCAAATGCTTAAAAACAATGAACTTACTTAAAGTGTTATCCCACACTACATGGGGCAGCGACAGGAAATGCTTAATGAATCTTTACAAGAGCCTCATTCGATCACGCTTGGACTACGGTGCAGTGATCTATCATTCTGCTGCCCCCAGCGCGCTAAAGATGCTAGATCCGGTCCACCATCTAGGAATCCGACTGGCAACTGGAGCTTTCAGAACAAGTCCTGTTGAAAGCTTATATGCAGAATCAAATGAGTGGTCACTTCATCTGCAGAGAACATACATCAGCCAAACATATTTTTTGAAAGTCCACTCTAATCCTCAACATCCATGTTTTAATACCATTAACGATACGACATATGCTACACTCTTTCATAATCGTCCCTCCGTAAGACAGCCTTTCTCGCTGCGTGTGAGGGAGCTTAGTGATGAAATGCGTGTCCCAATCCTTGAGCTTCGCCCAATGCATCCAGCCCAGCTGCTACCTCCTTGGGAGTGGCAGCTGATACAATGTGATATATCCTTCATGCAAGTTACAAAACACGCTCCAGAGATTGAAATCCAAATGCATTTCCGGGAACTCCAGCACAAATACTCCTGCACGGAGTTCTACACAGACGCATCGAAGTCACACGACGGGGTGTCCTATGCAGCCGTCGGTCCATCCTTCTCGGAAACCGATGTACTGCATCCGGAAACTAGTATCTTTACGGCTGAGGCTTACGCACTGCTGTCGGTCGTAAAGCATATAAATAAATCAAAACTCCAGAAATCAGTTATATATACGGACTCCCTTAGTGTTGTGAAGGCCTTGATGTCTTTCTGTAGCCACGAAAATCCGGTAATTAATGAACTCTACTCCGTACTGTGTAAAGCGTATACAGGAAACCTGCATGTCATCATATGCTGGGTGCCAGGTCATAGGGGCATCGAAGGCAATGTTCTGGCGGACCAGATGGCCACGTCAGTTGCATCGTATTCTGTTAATTCCACCGCCGCAGTCCCTGTGACAGATCTGAAGCCCTTCTTACGGAGGAAACTACGGAACCACTGGCAACGCCTATGGGACGCGGAAACAAATAATAAGCTCCATGTGATAAAGCCACTGTTAGGATTCTGGCCCTCCGTAGCAAAATCACGCCGGACAGATGTCCTATTCTGTCGTCTAAGGATAGGACACACATTCGGCACACACAACTTTTTACTCACCGGAAACGAGCCTCCAACCTGTGGTAGATGCGGGGAGAGGCTGACCGTTCTCCACGTCCTTCTGGAGTGTCGGAAAGCCGAATCTGAAAGAAAGAAACATTTTCCCCTAGCATACCGGCAGCACATCCCCCTTCATCCAGTATTGTTACTCGGCCCAGAACCACTGTTTGACACCAACGCAGTCCTGGGCTTCCTGAAAGATGTCGTAATACATATTATTAGCCCCACACACTCGTAGCGTCTCCTCTCTTTAGAGGATGCCGCTGCGATAGCTGTTTCATATAGCACATGCCTCTAGGCCCTTGTGCTTCAAGGGCTCTGGCGAGGCAGTGGTGCTACAGGTAATTTCACCATCCTATATATTTTCTGTATTGCATCGCTCTTTCACGATGAATTTTATTGCACATTGAACACGTCATTTGTCATCGACATAATCTTATTACAGATATATTTTACGCACTCTAGAGCGACAATTTTTTAAGGCCCCTATACAGCCAATTTTCATTAACCCCATAGAACTCATAACTACATTGCAAACTTATCACCACTGCCTTGGCGCTCTTTGGCCAAACTTGGCCCTTGCGCCAAAAAACACTACATATCATCATCATCTTTGTTGGGTTTTGGTGTGAGTGTCGTCAACCAGGGATCGAAGTATATGCCAAGTCTTCTTTGTGATGAGGGTCCCTTGAAGTTGGTTGCAGAAGGATCGCCAGTTCTGACTCGCTAGCTGTTCAGCGTACTCCTGTGCCTGCATGCTTAATAGGGCAATTCGGCGCTGGAGCTTGCGGTTGAGCTTTTGGCGGCGCCATCGTTTGAAGAGCGATCACCGAGCCTCCCATAAGTGCAGTAGATGGTTATCGACTGCCGGATTGTCCTCGTCTAGTTGAATCGTCCTGGTGTGGCCGTCAGCCGCACCTATGATACCGTTTAGCCAAGCTGCAACGTCTTCGATGTCCGAGTCGTTGTCAACCTCATTCCTACACACATTCCAGTCAGTAAGTCGCGCCTTTCCTGTCTTGTGCGCACGGTGAGATTGTTCAACCTCGATTTGAATTATGTGGTGATCGCTCCCTAGCGTGTCCAGGAGTCGGGTCCACGTGGCCTTTCGCACGTCTCGAGTGAACGTGAGGTCAGGATTGGTGTCCCTCGACACGCTGTTGCCCACTCGGGTGGGTTGGAGCAGGTCATTCCATAAAGTAAAACCGTGCTGCTGTGCGGTGTCATGAACCCGTGCCCCTTTCTTGGTGGTATTGGGGTAGCCCCAGGCCACGTGTGGGGCAATAAAGTCCCCTACCACAACAAGCCGGTTGCCGTTAGCGTTCTTGCGAAGGTCCCGGACGAAGTGGTCGTAGTGGAGCAGCTGCTCCCACAGCGGGCTGTAGAGGTAGCGGGCCAGGTATAGGCTCTGCTGAGTCTTGTGATTCGGCAACTCCTCCACTATGGTGTGTTCGATTTCAGTGTCTTGAATTTCGTGAGGCTGTGCGGCTAGTGTCTTCTTGACAAGAATTGCGGTGCGGGCAGTGTGTGTTATAGCGTTGTAGCCGGGGAGCTTTATTTTCTTGGTGTTGGTTTCCTGTAGCGCGATTATGTCTGGATTGTTTGCTTTGAGATATTCTTGCATCATTTTGATGCGTGCCCAGCATGATCCGTCACGAAATCGCACCGCTACGTGCTGCTGCTCGGAGTAGAAAAAAATGTGTCGCGCGCCATGTCCGCCAATCAGAGTTCAGGTAAGTCATGTGGCATTTTTTTTTTTTTTGCCACCAGATGGCCCTGCTCTCTGCGCATCTCGACAGAACCTCTTTGGCGCTATTTTTTGTTTCTCTCGGCAGAACTATAGGATCTGCAATTCCAGTGCCAAATGCGGAGGGTGGCACTGGAATTGCAGATCCTATAGTTCTGCCGAGAGAAACAAAAAATAGCGCCAAAGAGGTTCTGTCGAGATGCGCAGAGAGCAGGGCCATCTGATGGAAAAAAAAAAAGGCCACGTGACTTACCTGAACTCTGATTGGCAGACATGACGCGCGACACATTTTTTTCTACTCCGAGCAGCAGCACGTAGTGGTGCGATTTCATGACGGATCATGCTGGGCACGCATCAAAATGATGCGCGCGTCCCACTATCCGCGCGTCAATCGCGCCTGAAATTGCGCCATGCGGTTCCGCCTTTACAGTGGTCATCCACACTTGGCTTTGTGCTGTCTTGTTTCTCAGGCTACTTTTAATTTCTTTGCTGCTAACACCTAAAAAGCTTTTCTGGCAGTTTACTCGGTGATCCCTTCTTAAAGCCACGGTGATGCAGACAAAGCATTGCCACAAATTAATGTTTCTCCTTAAAGCCAGACTTACTTAGTTGTGGGTAGAAAGTGAGATTGCATTACTTTATGTAGAATTGAAGCAGCATTGTATCTATTTACAAAGTGGTACATGAGTGCATTCGCACATTGTCAGAAAAGAATGCATACTTTTCTGAGTTTGTGCGACATAAGATGACAATTTTTTTGTGTGTGTATGTGAGTGTGTGTGAATTTCTTAGTGAGTGCCTTAAACGTTATCTATGTGATTGTGCTGCATGCTTTCTTATTGCATTATAAACATTGAGATCCACAAGAAGTGAGGCATGCCTTTATTTTTGCATAAATAGTCCACACTGTTTTTCTTACCTTTTAACAGCTTAAAACGCTCTGCAAAAAACAACATAATATTGGCTTATTTTGTCTATGTTGGATTTCATGCAGTTCTGCATTCCTTTCGAGAACAATACAAACTGCCATGCCTGTATTTTTTTCTTTCTTGGAGTTAAAAAAAAAACAACTAGAAAGCTGCCCTTGGATCTCCTTGTGCACAGTTGTGAGGCCTCTATTTTCTTGCACGCGAAAAGCATTTGGGTCCCCAATTATGAACCTATGATTTGCATTGGTGAACATTAGGATCTGTCGGATGCCAGTAATTACCAATTTAAATCCCACTATTAACACACTCGATGAAAACCCTAAAAGGCATGTTCCTATCACAAAATTAGTCCAGCCAGAGCACAAGGCAACACTGTGTAAAAATTGAGATTAGCTCTAGTATTCAGCCATTCAAAATGCATTGGTGTTACGCTGCTTTAGCACCTTAGGCGCCACTTCACCATTGTCTACATTTTGTTGCTGCAAAATATAAAGAAAGAATGAAACTACTTTTATCCTCTTTTTTACATTTATTTATTTATTTATATATATATATATATATATATATATATATATATATATATATATATCAGTTGAAAACAGTTGAATTTCTTATGTATTCACATGTGCCTTTAGTCAATATGACGTAGAAGCTGCTCTGAATAATGTACAGTAACAATGACAGCTGTTAAAAAAATTTGAGTAAACAGTGCAATAATAGCAATTGAAAAGCTATTCTTGTAACAATGTATCAAATTTATGTATCATGTAGCATGTCATAAAAGCTTTTCAGTGTACTGATTCTCTTGCTTGACATTGTGAAAATCACTTGATGTCCGTACAAAATGCTCGCATTATGCAGGGACATGCATCTACACAGCTGGCTCACCAGACTGCTGGGCCGTGCTTGTGATCACTCCTGTCATGCAGCGAGCTCAGTCTCTGGATGCCGCACAGGAGATAATATTTGTTGATTCAACCTCCTCAGCAGTACAAGCCGTTCCTCTGTCAGTAATGAGGACTTCTGGCGTACCATGTCGCAGCAGGATGTTGCAGCGGCAAAGCTGCACTTTCCCGGCTTCAGAGTGAGCCCTGATGACATGATAGCCTCTAGTATGGTCGCAAGCCACCTAAGATGATCGTTGAAATTTCCTGCGAAGGTGACGATGTCATCTAAGTAAACTAGACAGGTCTGCTGCGTCAATCCTGCTAACACCATGTCCATCACGCGCTGGAACGTTGCAGGCACTGAGCACAGTCTGAATGGCTTGACCTTGACGATGTGCTTACGCATAGAGGCCATCTGGTGTGATGAAGGCAGTCTTTTTTCCAATGTCTCTCGTTGACTTCTATTTGCCAGTAGCCAGTCTTGAAACCCATCGACGAAAAGTATTTAGCATTGCAGAGCCGATCCAATGCGTCGCCTATCCGTTGGAGGGGGTATATGTCCTTCTTCGTGATTTTGTTCAGTTGATGATAATCGACACAGAAACGCAGGGTTCCGTCCTTTTTTTTCACCAAGACTACAGGAGATGCGCATGGGCTTTTCGACAGCTTGATGATGTTGTCGTGCAGCATTTCATCAACTTATCGCCTTACAGCTTTACATTCTCACGTCAAAATGCGGTAAGAGCTCTGATGGAGTGGACGAGCACACTATTCGGTTATAATGCAATGCTTTGCAACTGGTGCTTTTCGAATCCTCGATGACGTCGAAAATCACTCTCTGTATCGTTGAAGAATACTTTTCAGCCATTGGTACTTACTCATGGGGAGGCTTAGATTTATGTCAACGACCAGTTTGGGAACTATGGCCATTGAGGTAGATTCAGCAGAATTTGAGAAGGCAAACACATTGGTGGTTTCGACAATTTCCTTGAGGTATGCTAGCGTTGTGCCCTTGTTGGTGTGCTTGAACTTCTGGCAACGGGCACATCCCATACAGGTGCATCCGTACATACATACAGGCGTGTCCCACGATGAGCGATAACAATTGTTAGACAGTGAAAAATCATTCACCTGAAGAAGATAAAGAAGTACATTGGTCAATATATTACTGGTGATAGGGATTGGGAAAATGAAACCACAGCTTGCACCCCGTGTTCGTGCGTGTATAAGGGTGTGTCAGTATATTCAGTTATGAAGTGGCATCCATTATGCTTGCGGGGCCTGGGTTGAATAAACAACAAACACAGAAAGTGTGCGGCTGCTTTATTCAAGAAAAAAATCAAGTCTTGTGGCAACAAGCTTTTATGTATCTGCTGCTTGGTACCTGCTTTCTAGTCTTTTTCTATATAACACTGTGTTCAAGGGCCTTAGGTGTCCCTGTTCAATCAGCTTTGAGGAACTTGCCCAAGCAAATGTCTGCAGTCATTCCAGCCCATAAAGCTTCCTCCCTGATAGACAACTTCAGCCTCCTGATGACGGATACCGTAGACATTGCTCCTGTGGAACGTCTGCATGACTTTTGGCAGAATGTTTTTCATCTTAGGTTGGCTGATGGGACAGGAAAGTATACCTTGCTGTGCACATTTGTGAAAGTTCTTTCGAGCCTGTTACACAGAAATACGGATTCAGAGAGGAGCTTTAACGAAAACAGATGCGAAAGCAAGCCAGCCTTTCTATAGCTAGGAATCAATGGCGTCATCATGGACTCCCTTAATGGACTCTTCTCTCATAATCATTATCAGCCTGTTTTATGTCCACTGCAGGATGAAGGCCTCTCCCTGCGATCTCCAATTACCCCTGTCCTGCACCAACTGATTCCAAATAGCGCCCGTGAATATCCCAATTTCATCGCTCCACCTAGTCTTCTGTAGTCCTCGATTGCATTTCCCTTCTTTTGGTACCCATTCTGTAACCCTAATGGTCCAACGGTTATCTAACCTGCACATTACATGACCTGCCCAGCTCCATTTTTTTCTCTTGATGTCAACTAGAATATCCTCTATACCCGTTTGCTCTCTGATCCAAACTGCCCTCTTTCTGTCTCTTAATGTTATGCCTAGCATTCTTCGTTCCGTCGTTCTTTGCGCGGTCCTTAACTTGTTCTCAAGCTTCTTTCTCCGTCTCCAAGTCTCTGCCCCATATGTCAGCACTGGGAAAATGCACTGATTGTACACCTTCCTTTTCAAGGATAATGGTAAGATTCCAGTCAGGAGCTTACAATGTCTGTCGTATACGATCCAACCCATTTTTATTCTTCTATGAATTCCCTTCTCATGATCAGGGTTACCTATGATTAATTGACCTAGGTAAACATGCTCCTTCATACTCTAGAGGCTGACTGGCAATCCTGAACTCTTGTTCCTTTGCCCAGCTATTCATCATTATCTTTGTCTTCTGCATATTAATCCTCAACCCCACTCTTACACTCTCTCTGTTACGGTCCTCAGTCATTTGTTGTAACTCGTCTGCATTGTTGCTGAATAGAACAATGCCATTGGCAAACCGAAGGTTCTCGAGATATTCGCCATCGATCCTTACTCCTAAACCTTCCTAGTTTAATAGCTTGACTACTTCTTCCAAGTTTGCAGTGAATAGCATTGGAGAGATTGTGCCTCCTTGTCTGACCCCTTTCTTTATAGGTATCTTCCTGCTTTTCTTGGGTGGAATTAAGGTAGCTCTTCTCTATAATGTCGTATTCAGAAATGTTTGGGCAAGATCCAACAGAGATTCCCTTGACCCAGGACCTGGTCAATGAAATGAAGAGTTCATGCAAAAGAAAGCATGAATGACTGGAAAAAGAGGCTCTGTGCAATCATGGGCAAGGAAAGTAGCATGGCATGTTCCCAGTGAACTCTGAAGAAGAGAGATTGCAAAAGGAAATAATTCAGCCAAGAATTGCTGAATTATGCTGAGCTACTCTTGGCAACGGAAATGAAGGCAAAATGCTTTTCTGACATCGAGATTAGTCAAGCTCTGTTGCAGGCGGGACAGATCAAGTTGTTGCAGCCCCTTGTAAACAAGGAAGCACTTTGAAAAAAGAAGAAAAATTAGACTAGACTAACTGGGTAAGGGCATCAGCAGTTATTGCCCGTTCATGTGTCACTTTTGAGAATTTATCAGGGCATATGTGTAACTAAATCTGTCTTTCTCTGTTTTGCTAGCTCTTAGACTGCTGTTTTTTTTTGCTATTTATAGGATTTTAGATTCAACTGAGAAGGTGTGATGTCCTAAATTGTCAATAGAACTGACAGTTGAGCGAGTTGGTAAGGGTTCATTTCTGTTATATGCCGCCACAGAAAGACAAACACAGAGTGACACCAAGAACACAAGCACCGAAATTATCTTTGTACCTTGTGTGACAATCAAAATGTATATGCTACAACAACCAGTATGTCTGCTACAAAAGCAAATTTTTCTTGCTACAAAAGCTACTACAAGAAGCCTCTTCCCTATTCCACCACACTTTACCCATTAAGCCACAGACGTATGCATAGCTCACCAGAATAACAACATTACCAATTTTCTCATTGCAGCTAGTACTTTCAGACATCACGTGACATTGAAGCACCTTCAGTATAATTCAGACCACATGGAGCAGGTGTAGTGTCTACTTCATTGGCGCATTTTATGTGCAAGCATTCTTGTTTTCTCTATAATGGTGTGTCATGCTTGTGTTAGAAATTTCCTCAATCACCCACAAAACCAGTTGTAGGCAGGTGTTTGAGAGCATTCTCTCTTGTACACAGCAGATAACACGTCTAGCAGCATCAATGTCTTGGGTGTGTCATTGTTCTCGTTATGGTGATGCGTCATGCATTGTACTTGAGATTATATTATTTATTTTTATTTATTTATTTACATTATCCTTAAGGGCCCTCATGCGAGGGTATTACATAGGGGGGGGGGACAAAGATGAAATATACACAAGAAATAAAACTACATGAAATAAACGCACAGACAAGGAACATAAAATAAACAGATATGAACAAGGGGTATATGCACTGCCACGAAAACAAGAACTTTTTACATAATATGTTAATATGTACATGGAACAATAAGTAATAACTAATCTGCTACCACTAACAACAAGGTTTGGAAAGATGGTAAGTTAACTTCAGTAGCTATGAGTGATGGTAGGTTATTCCATTCTATTATTGTGCGAGGAGTAAATGATTTTGCGAAGAGCAATGAGCGGCACATTATGCGTTTTATTTTGTTAACGTGGTCACGGTGTGGGAAGACTGCAGGGGGTGGTGAAAAGAAGTCATAGCGAAACGTGGAATGGCGATAAATGTGTTACATTTACGGCACAAGCTGCAGGCTCTGAGCATACGCATCTTGAGACTGCAGGTGGTATTGCAGCTTGTCAGTCACGATTATTTAGTGTTTCGTCTAGAGACATGCAGTGAACACGGTTCGACAGAAAATAATACAGCTTTCTTTTCTTTTTTCCCGGTTGGACAAGTGTCTACGTTCACCACTATACACAAAATTGTAATGGCCAAGTGTAGATCCACAAGGAGAATTATAACAATTTGTTCATTTTTATAACAACCATTATACAGTTATGACAAATAACAAATTATAAAAAATTTTTCACCAAAGAGACACTAAAAAAATGGTAAGTTCAGCTAGATTGAAAGATTAGGCTTCATTTGAAGCAAAAGCATAACATTTGTATGCAAGAAAAAGGACAGAAATGGTGAATGAGAGCGACACCATCTGTTGTGAAGTATGGTAGTTCTCTTTTGACATCATCACTGGCCGATTCATAGAGTCGCTTAGAGGGAGGTCACATGGATATCACGCCAATTCCATTTGTGCACAGGCAATTCAAATTGAGAACTAGTGACGAGACCTTAGGCAGCAATATTATACTCAACAAGGCGACGTATTGTACATAGAACGTGATGGGATACTTCTAGATGAATAATTCATTGATCTAGCTCGAGTTAATATTTTTTTAGCACCTCTTTAAGTTTCCTGCACTTAAATCAAACTTGAGGTACCAGACACAGCACAGCATAAATTGTACAATACAAGCGGTTCAAGATTCCTGGTTGGGGTGCCCCTAATCCAGGGCATCAAATGTTTTCTCCTAAGTTTGTTGAAGCTAAGCCACTATAGATATGCCTTTATTGACAGCTGAACATTCTTGTGGCTATGATGTGATGCTTTAGGGCACATACGGATCTACACATGGTGCCGGATTCTGCGTTATTGTTGGCATGCTTTTTCACAAATGGTTCCCATAACATAATCGCACAGGTGATGCGAAATGTGGCATGTCATATGCTTCACCTCCGGCATGTTCATGATTAGCGGTTCTACACATAACAGTGATGTGAAGTGAGCATCACAATGAATAAATGTCCTCACTCTCTTTTCTACAGAATTAGATGGCAGGAGGGTCTCATCTTCTGGCAGTCTCAAATGAATGAAACCTGTTGTGATAAACACTTAATGTTTGTTGTCACTCTCATTTCTTTATCCCTTCCATGTTGTCCTACATGTAGTCCATTGTATTTGATAATGCACAGTTTGCTAATAACGCTGTAACGATCACTAATGGAATAGCAGCTTATACGTTCACCAGCTACTTTGCCACTTTGTTATGCAATGAATAATAGGCTGTTGGTTCTGTTGCCCCTAGCCTAGCATGCAAACTACATTTCCTTTAATGAGCTTTCGGATTGAAATGGGGCTTCATCACTCGCTGCCCTATGTGTAAACTCATACTGTTGCCATATTGTAATGGGGATGACTCTAACATTAGCCAGTTTGCCAATTCTGTTTGCTAATTTCATATACCATTGTAATGGGCTTAAATAATGTAGATACCACAAGCATGTCGCAAGCTATCATTAGCTTAGGTACCTGATAATCAAGATGTATGCTGCAATATTCTTATGAAAAAGAACACCAAATGAGGATGTCAGCACTGATTACAGATCACTTACTAGAAGTAATTTTTTTTATTAATGCAGCATCTCTTGAATAAATCTAGTACCGCTTTTGCTCTCAAGCTGAAGTAGCAGAGAAGTTATGTTGTACTGAATACGAATTATGTTTTTAGTTTAATAGTGGACCAGTATTTTACAGCAACCTTTTGTTGCATATAAAGTCAAGGCTTCCAGTTTCCCTCCAAAATACAACAGGGGTTTCCCGTCTTTAAGGCAGATTGGTTTTGTGGTTTGTCATCAACTCGTTAAGGTGAATCTGTGGCCGATGAAAGCACAAACTGTGCACTACATGTCTCGGTCACCGCTCCACACATAGCTGTCGTTGGCACAGGGCAGGTTATAGCTGATGAATACTCTATTGAAATGAATCATGACCGAGAAAGTTTTATACTTACTTTGTTATGCATATCCGTTAATTCATTACATTTCAATTTAGCTGTATGGCTATTCATCAGGAGTTGAAACTGCTGATGTGAAGGCGACCACTGGTCTTTCCCTTGGTTGATCCTGCATAAGGACTGAGCCCAGTCCATGGCGGCTAGCATTGGCAGACACGGATGTTGGTAATGATGGGTTGTACCGCACTGAACTTAAGGTAACCATTCATTTTCCATCAAGTCGAAGGCTGTTGTTTGAGCAGTATAGACCATTTTCACCACGCTCCCGTAGGTGCTGCCATATTTAATCACATGGTCCACTGCCTCTGTTTACAATGACAGTGCAAGACACCGGTGTGGTGCTGCAAGCTACTCCTTTGGTGTTTGTTGCCAACAACGACTGTCGAATGGGTCTGAACTTAGGCCAAAAATTCAAAGGACGTGTAAAGTTCACATATCTATCTCTTCAAGCTCATTATACCTTGCCCAAATGCTACAGGTGCTGCCATACATTGTGCATACTAGAAGGCAGGGCTAGCGGCACTTTACGTGTATTCTTGGGCATTGTTTCACTTTTTTTCCCGCAAATAAAGTTGATGAGATGGAACAAATGTGCCCCACCGTGTACTTCTGCTTTTGCAATGGCTCTTCCTACATCAGACAACAATCACCTCAGCGCTGCGGTATATCGCACAAGGTGGGGGAGAACATTGTGTGCGCTACCGATTAGATTTCTGGGCGTTGGTGGCATCAGGCTTGCTTTCTTGGCATCAATAATAATAAAAACTGCTGCCTCGCGGAAAGCAATGGATCATATTTAAGTACATTGTATCAAATGGAGCAGCGTGGACGTGTGCGTTATAACGAAAACGTACTGCACTTTTAGGATGAGTGCCTTGCGGCATATGTTTTGGCTATCTAATGTTAACATCTAAAGAAGATAATTCCGCGATTCTATTAAAATTAATCCTGACTTAAGTTTCGTCGCGGGAAATATGCGCTTCGACACAGTGTCCGTGATGGAACTGGCCCCCGGTCTACTTAATAGATGGCACAGGGGCCACTACGAACTTGTCTCGAATGCACCTAGGGATTGGGGTACTGACCATGAGGAATTCCGCAGGGTGGTAACCCAGCTCTTCGAGGAGGTGTTTACCTGCCGCTGTGGTGGTCAGGCGACTGAGTTGCGCGCGTTCTTGGGCTTCGGCAATCCCCTCGGCAGTGTTATGTACCCCCAGCTTCAAGAGATCGTCGGTATTGGTCCTGATGGGTAGCCCAAGAGCCCTCCTGACTACTTTGCAGATGAGAACGTCGAGCTTGTCTCGCTCCGCTCTGAGCCAGTTGTGCATAGAAATCGTGTACGTGAGGTGGCAGAGTACGGAGGCATTGGTCAGCCTGAGAAGATTGTTTTCCTTCATGCCTCGGTGCTGGTTTGCTATTCTGCGAACGAGGCGGAAAGCGCTGTCCGTCTTTGCGATGATCTTGCGGAGAGCAGTTCCGTTCCCGCCGTTGAATTCGACAAACATGCCCAGGACCCGAATAACGTCGACCCTGGGTATCACGCCCCGTCACAAGTGCGATGTCAGATGCTGCTTTCGGAGACTGGCTTCCAATCTTTGGGTCTACCTCCCTTCTCTTTTCTGTAAAGCAGAAGCTCCGACTTGGCGGGGGAGCATCGAAGTCCGGTGGGGCGGCGATACTCCTCGATCACGTCGATCGCCTCCTGCATGGCTTCTTCGACTCTGCCCTCAGAGCCGCCGGAGCACCATATGGTGATTTCATCGGCGTAGAGGGTGTGCTTGACTTCCTCGCCGCGCGCCAACCTCTCGGAAAGATCAATCAAACAGATGTTAAACAGTGTTGGGGAGATGACGGCACCCTGAGGAGTGCCCCGCCCTCCAAGGGGCACATCTTTGGAGCTGAAATCTCCAATGCGTAGCTTGGCCTTCTTGTCAGTTAGAAAAGAGCTGACGTAGCTGTGGAATCTGGAACCGAGACCCAGGTCTGAAATGGTCTTGCCGATGAAGGTGTGGAGAACGTTGTCGATTAGTTTCATGGCATTCTGCGTTGAGAGTCCGGTGCGGAAGCCGATCATGTTGTACGTGTAAACCTCGTTATCTTCGAGGTACCCGTTAAGCCTGTTGAGGACGACGCGCTCCATGACCTTGCCGACGCAGGAGGTCAGAGAAATCAGCCTCAAGTTTTCGATGTTCGGGGCCTTGCCGGGCTTGGGAATGAGCACCGTACAGGCCGTCTTCCATTCTGCAGGTACAATGCCGCTCTTCCAGGACTCGTTAATCTTGTCGGTCAGAAAGACAATCGACGTGTCGTCGAGGTTTCTCAACATTCTGTTGGTGACTCCGTCTGGATCCAGCGCAGACTTGCGGTTTAGCGCGAAGATGCCTGTCTGACCTCGGCAAATGGAGAAGTCTTCGTCCAGCGCGGGGCGTGGAGGGCCTCGGTAGTCCGGGAGTTGGGTCGATGGATCTCCATCGTGACAGACAAGCAGGAACTTCTGTATGAGTTTTGCGACGAGTTCATCGACCGTGTGAGACCTGGTGGCTCCGTGAAGGGCCCGGGTCAATGTATGCCTTTGATTTGACTTCGAGCCGTTTTCGTCGAGAAGGTGCTTCAGCATACCCCAGGATTTGCCGTTGTGCATCTGTCCGTCGATGGATTCGCAGAGCTCGTCCCACTGTGGCAGGTGTAGCGCCTTGCTGTGGTCATCGATGACCTAGTTGAGCTCCAAAATTTTCTTTCGGAGTCTGCGATTGAGCCTTTGACCCTTCCATCGGCGAAGCAGGGCGGTTATGGCCTTGGGCGAGTCTGCTGTCCATCTGCTCGACGTCAAGATCTGTTTCCACTTTCTTGGTGGCCGTGGAAGCGTCGTTCCGGATGCCTTAACACCATTCTTCGAGAGTGGCGGGTGCCCTGGCTCTCCTGTGTTCTTCACGAATCTTGCGAAAATGGTCCCAATCGATGAACGTGAATTCCCTGACCCTACTCCGAGACACCTTGAAGTTGGTCTCGAGAATGTAGTGGTCGCTGCCGAACTCCCGTGGCGGTGTTCTCCCAACCCACGTCCTCGACGTTCCTCACGAAGGCAAGGTCGGGTGTCGCGTCCCGAGTGATGGAGTTGCCGATGCGCTTAGGAAAATTCTTCTCAGTGACCAGAGTCTTGCCACAGGTTGCGCCCCTTTAATTTTTCAATTCTCTATAGTCTCCCTTTTTGTGGATCAGTATATTGTTAGCATTCTTGCAGTTGTCTGGGGCCCTTAAATTCGTTAGATAATTCATATAATGGACTGCCAGCTTTTCAAGCATGATGTCTTTGCCATAATTGATTAACTTGCCTATTATTCCGTCTTCCTCTGCCACTTTTCCCAGTTTAATATCATGCAAAGCCCTTCTAACTTCATCGCTATAGTTATGGAAGCAACCTCTGTAACCTGTTCATTACTGCTCCGAATTAAAGTATCTTTGAAGCAGTAGACCTTCTAAGCCATTTTTAAACTTTCAATCCAAGAATTCCAAGGTAGTAAAAAACGGAATTGCCATGTCTCGCCTTAAGTCTTCTCTCACCAAATCGTCTATGCACAAAATGAGCGCCAGTTTTGATGCACAGGTCCGTCGCCTATTAGAAGCACGTTATCCTAGCGTGGCAGTGGCCACTGTGGCTGAATGCCTAAAGAGGTCGATTTCGAAGGGAACGGACGTGATTACAGAAAGCACTAATAGCAAGAAATGAGTTGTGGCTATTCCCTATAATTATTCAGTATCGCGCAGGCTCAAGAAAGTTGCACGTAGATATTGTGTTAATGTTGTTTTCATTGTTTTCAATCAGCTAGGTAATGTATGCGCTACCTTGCAGAGAAAAAAGAAGCAGGTGAAAGGGAAAACAGAACCAATATTTGTGCAGCACTTGCAGTTAGGGTGGATTAAGGTAATTAGAGTTGACCAAGAAGGAATAAGACCAATAACGGTGTATTAAGGAGGATTAAAGTTGAATAGAGTGGCTGAAGGTTGATGGAGGCGGATTAAGGTAAATTACAGTGTGCTTTACAAGGCTTTCACATTCGCGTCTCTTAGGCGATACCTAAGTTAACCTTGGATTTTTAGAATTTGCTTGGAACTGCACTTCCACGCACGCATGAGTGGGTGAGGTTTATTATTTGGCTTTCTTACGGACACAGGCAATGTGCAGCGGGTGTTCACATTATCGTGCACGCTTGCTGTTGATATCGACATCTAGGCAGAGGCTGGGAATCTTCGCTTTAATAGCGAATGTTTTCAAACCACATTTCTGTGATTTTGTACTGTGCGGATACTTTTTCCATTGATTTAACACGAGCCGGTATCCTTGCATCAGTGCGCTGCGATTACGAAGATTGAGCCATCAATCATACGGGGGGTCATGATCCAGTAATGCAAGAAATATTCTGCAGGCAATAATATTTAGCACTGCTGCGTATTTCATTCTAATCCACCTTCATCCTCCCTCATCGACTATAATAATGCTTAATCTACTATAGTCCTCCTTCAATCACCATAATTACTCTAATCCTCTATAATGCACCTTCACCCACCTTTATCCATCTTTATTATCCTTAACACACCTTATTCCTCCCAAATACACCTTAATTATCCTTAATACAATCCCTAAAAGTAAGTAAATATCTGATAATTCGTAACCATCTCTTATACATGGGTGGACATGCTTTGGTTTGCTTCCGGCTTTCCTTGGGTCACGTGATATTTTCTGTACCTCACAACAAGACCTTCAAACCTAGATCTAAGACTTTCGGTTAATAAGCATCACGCGGAGGGATGTGCCACAAGCAGTACTAAAGACGCAGAAAGTAAAGGTCTTATCATGTGGCAGAAAAATTGTCTGTAATATCGAGTGCTCCTTAAAGCTCCTTTTACACCGGTTTACCCCGTTCATAGGGCTTTAGGAAAAAAGCAACCTCTTCATAAATGTTTCCTTAAGCATGATCGATGCTGTTATCACTTCTCAAAATTTTCAATTTTCAAAACCACTGGGCCGTGCAACTGGCCAAAATACCGCGCCTCCATAGAATGCCGCGGCCTGTCCGCGAGAGCCAAGGAGAAAAGGCGAGGAGAATCGAGGAGGAAATCGCCGCAGAGAGGAAACTGTCGCTACTTTCAAATAATCAAAGGGCTTTAGCGCAGGTAGAGCAGCGCGTTGGCCCCGGCTACGGGGTTTGTTACGACGAGGCACGACGGCGACACAAAACACAGGATCGGGCACCAGCGAGCTGCACTCTAACATTATGTGTCGCTCTGCTATCACAAGCACTTGTGACCAGTGGAGCAGGCAGAAGTTCTACCTAGAAATCAATGCCGTTCTCCTTTGTTGGGGGCTTCGGTTGGGACGGCGAGCCATTTGAGATGCCAACGCAACAAGACCAATTTGTTGAGAAGCCATATGCGTCGGTGTCGTGTGGCACACGCTGCACGGATGCGACATGGCGACAACTGCCATGCCTTAATTTGCTGCTATCTCAATGCATGCTAGCTCCGACGCCGTGTACCTGGTAGCTACTGGAAACTGCTGAATCGAGCGTGCGGGTGTTTATCGGAGAATAATGACAACACACCACCTGTGTCCCAGCAGCGCCGCTCCTTGTTTCCCGCGAAGCTCTGCCCACCCACGCCGTGCTCGGCGAAGCAGCGAACGTAAGGACAAAGTCAGCGAGATTCTAACAGCTTCACTCTAATATGCGCAGTTCCTGGACTCCAAGTTTTCTTACGCCGTAGAGTGGCGTCACTCCTCGACTGATGAAACCCCTACACGTCCTAAAGAACTGACTACTTCTGTCGAGGTGTGGCTCTGCTGTCTGCTTTCTTGAGGCAAGATAGATAAACATATGCAAAAAGATAATGGATAGGCCATACCTTACAGTAAAGGGGAGGAGAAATGCAGCCATAATGAAAAAGCGAGCACTATGCGGATACAACAGGTATCCGCATAGTGCAACCTGGGGACTTTGCTGCAGTGGGGTTAGATGGCACAGTGTGTCCAGAGGGAAGCGCAAGAAGATGGCCTGTCATCGCACATGCCTCATACATGACACATTTCGGCATTTGAAATACGGTGTTTCAAAACATTGCCCTAATGCTAATCGCATTAATGTCAGCATTCATTGTGAGATGGCTTCTGCCGGAATTTTTTCCTTCTTATTTTCTAATTTATCATAAGTGTTAGTATAAACATCCTTTGTTGGGGGCGTGTGCTTTCTTCTCTTCGATGTTAAACACACGTCATTTTTTTCACATTACCTTCCTGCAGTAATTGCCAAAAAAATATTTGTGATCCTCTCATTATACAGTATATGGTGCTGTCAGCCTTCTTGAAATATTGGTGCAACTTTCCAAGAGTAATGCAATTTTTTTTTCTGCTTTTCTTTTTGTAGTTAAGGGTGTGGCTATTACATGAATGTGGCCATTACTGTGTATACACAGTATTCAGTAACCCAAGTTGGTCCAGTTGCTGGTTTCCAACACAGTTCTCTCAGCACAGCAGCCTCACAGTTTCACACCCAACCATGGACTAACCAGTGACCCCAGTTGGCAGGAAAATGGTTAAACACAGGCAGAAAGGCACTGAAAAGTGTGTGAATTATCCTAAGAATGCTGTTTGCCTTAAAATAACTTGGCCAGGCAATGTAATGTGTAGGGCAGGTGGCCTTTTACAAGTAATTAACACAGAAATTCGGCAAGTTGGTATTAATGCATTTGCTGTGACATAGTTCCTAGTGCTAACAAGACTAACGAAAAAAAGAAGTTGGGACAGGAGAGTTGAAGTCTAGCGCTTTGTCCTGTCCCACCTTTCTTTTTATGATAGTCTTGTTAGCGCTAGTAACTATGTCACAGCAAACGGCCTATTACAATTATTGAATGGGTACCAAACGAAGGAACGTAAAGTCATGGACAGCTGACAGTCAGGTGGTCTGATGAATGGTGGAAATCTACAAGCGATGGTGATGAATGGTGGAAATCTACGATGATGGTATCAGCTGGTACGAAACAGGTTCGATTGAAGATTGCTGAGCGAGGCCTTAATTCTATAGTGGACAATAAAGAGGCTGATGACAATGACATTGCCATGTTGAAGTCGGTTTGTGTCAGACTACAACAATAGCTTCAAAATGTATGACTGCATGCGATGAAAAACTTGAGTCTTAGGTATATTCTGCAGTCATAAACCTTGCAGAGAGAAAGGTTGTCCTGCTTTCAATTATTGATTGTGCATTGTCCTTTGTAACCCTTTATTGAGCCCAAATCTTTTTGTGTTCTATGGCATTGTATTAAAGTCTGCGTATCTTTTAGTATTGTATTTGTCACTTGATTTTGTAATTGGACTGCTATTGCTCGAACTATTTTCTGCAGGCCTCACAAAAGCAACGAGCCCCGGCATCGCTGTTGTTGAAGCGGCATGCCACAGTCCTCTTGAGATCGGTCAGGTCACTGTTGCGGTGCAGTGCAGCTTGACTGCGGCTGACAAGTCTGTCGGGTGCTCCTTCAAAGCAGGCAGCGAGTCGAGGAGCGTGCAGACTACAGAGATTGTGCATCAGTCGAGCTCCACGTCAGGTAGGCAGTTACAGCAGTTGTGCGAATTTATCCTATTTTTGCTTCCTTGTGGGAGTTTGTGGTAAATGATTGATTGATTGATTGATTCTTTATTGGTTTATCACATATACATGTGATGGGAGGCGAAGGGAAGAGCCATTCAAGGATGGCTTGAGGGAGTCCTTCGCCCCCACGCTGGCAAAGACAACAGCAGAGACACACACGTCCTGTTCACATGGTCGTACACTTTTACAAAACCATCATATTAAGCACAACATTGCCATAAACCTTGACAAAACCATAAAATTAAACACATTAGTTACTGTCCTACGTAGGGCATCATGCGTAAACATATTTTACTTCACCTCAGCGTCGAATGACAGCACATTTCATAACAATGTACGCTTAGTAATAGTGACATTGAAACAATATAATTAAATAACAATCATAAACAGCTCTAGTGGTCAATGTTAGGCTAGAAAGAATGTGTACAAGTCAGATAATGTTGCTTCGCGAATATCGATTTGTTTTTTATCATACTCATTTCGTAGACGTGGAAGTTTGTTTTGGAGCATTTGCCGACCATAGCCAGTGTGACAATATGGAACATTCCATATTTCTGTTGTTCTAGTGGCATATGAAGCTTCCTTCAAATGGAGATTCACCAAACCCATGAAGATAGAACTATGAAAGTCACAGTTAAGGCGATATTCACGCAACAATTTATGCTGGCATAGCATAATGGCATAAATGGCATAGTTTGCCTAGCATGGTGTTACGGCCTGCTCAGGTGGTGACCATTGGCATAGCCAGAGTTGGGGGAGGGTTGGTGCTCCCCACTTTCCCCCTTTTCTCACGAAACAGAAAGTTTCAGAAGACAGGCGCAGAAAGAGCGACATGGATGAAAAAGGAAGCTTGAAGGTGAAAGCAAGTAGAGGGATAGTGGTGGTCCTGGGGGCGGGGGGCGGGAGTGTCATGGGGCAATCCACTCTCCCATGTACATGGACAAAGTGACTTTGCTGTCGCGCCAAGAACAAATAGGCGAAAGGTGCTTCTGCGCCAGCTCGTGTTTGATGTGAGAAAAAAATGACTACATTTGTGCTTGTTGGGAGAGAGAACGTATTTTGCTGGCCGCACTGGCGATGGCTGACACCTGAACATTAGCCAGAAAGGGGGATGATGCAATAAAGAGGGAACAGAATTAGACAAAGCACAGAGAGGGGAGTGAAAAAGTACAGAAGGCCTATTTACAATAACTACAGTATATACAATAGTGAATATTAGGGCAATTTACTCAAATATTTTCCTTCCCATGCAGGAGACACACCGGCTAGTGGACAATTAAGAGAGCCCATTTCAAGAGGCGTGAAACTGTACTTAAAAGTATTAAAAGTGATAAATTGAATGCTGATCTAGCTGAACACTATGAAGGATTATGAACAACACATTGTGGGTGAAGGAAAACCATACAGAAGCTGGTGCCTGGTGTCCACAATATATATTTTTAGCCGAGCCTACTCAACCAGGCGGAAGCCTGATTCCGCCGATTCTACTGCTCACGCACCGTCAGCATGCTGGGAGTGTCCTCGTCTTCTTTTGTGTCTGGGCCATTGTAGCACGCAGTAGTGCACTACAGGGCCCCCCTTCTAGCGAGGAAGCTATGTGCTGGACGAATGGTGAAGCACGGAGGGTGGTGGTGTGAAACACATGCGGCAAGTAGGACTGGCCTGGTCGGGAGGGAATGTGACAGCAAAAGTAGCTAAAGCATCAGAGTCCAAGTAGGAAGGCTTCAGACAGTCGACGGAGACCGTATTGACACGTGTACGTCATCTTTTTCGAGGGACCATCTTTTGCTGCCTAACAAATGTTATCGCACAGCGTAGGAGGTGCTTGCATGTATCGTAAGTTTCTCGTATGTAATGAATGGTTCTATCCGCTCTCTGTTGTCACCGAACCTTGTGTAATCTGATTTCATGTATGCACAAGATGAAGGGTGTAGAACTTTCTGGAAGACACGTGGGCACCAGCGTATAAAAGCTGATGCGCTTGACTCGCTAAGCAGATTTTCGACGATCACCGACTGTGTTTGCCACTATAGCCGTCCTTTGAGTGGAACCTGTTTTTGAGGGCACAGGTTCGCCTAATAAAACGCTAGTTTCGTCATTCGCAGTTTTGCTGCTTTCTTCACTTTCAGTACTACATGACAATATCTTCCTTCCCGGCCATTGATGAGCAATAGAAAGCACTTAGGTGAACGTTTGAGTACCTTGAACGGACCATCATACAGAGGCCGTAAGGGAGGACGCACAGTATCGTGGAGCACAAAGACGTGCGTGCAGTTCTCAAGGCCAGGGTTGACATATACACACCGGGAAAACATAGTTGTCGGTGGGCGGGGATGACAGTACGCATAACACTGTGTAGACAGTAGGCATAGCCGGAAACATCAGCGGGTACGGTAGATGAGTCGCCGAAGAATTTGCCAGGAACTCTTATAGTGGTGCCAAACGTAAGCTCAGTGACGCTGGTGGAAGAGTCACTGCGGTGCAGATGCCAAGCATAACGAAAGGAAGGTGCTCGATCAATGATGAAGGAAAAGTCGAAGCCATGAGTGAAGTCTTCAATTGGCAGTGAAAACGTTTGATGATCCCATTGGGTATTGGGTGGTAAAAGGTAGTCTTGATGTGATTGACGCCGAGCAGCCGAGATAAATTGGCGAACAATGTTGAGTTGAGTTGATGACCACGGTCAGTCATAATGGTGGAAGGGACAGCTTGGTGTCTAATCCAGAGTATGATAAGTACTCGAGCTGTCAAGTCTGCCGTTATGTCCAGGAGGGGCATCGCTTCAGGCCACCTAGGGGACCTGTCAGTGCAAGTTAACAGGAATCGATGGTTCCTACAGGGAGGAAGAGGGCCAACAATATCGACTTGCAGATTACGTCCGAGGACGAGAATGTGCCAAGAAGAGTCGCAGCATGGCAATGCACTTCAGACAGCTGGCAGTTGAAGCACGTACGTGACCAGCGACGAACGTCTACATGGATACTAGACCACACATAACGAGAAGTGACGAGTCGCTGTGTTGCACAAATATCAGGATGAGCCAAAGGATAGAGGGTATCAAAGATGACCTGGCCATATGGGCGAGGCATGTAAGGACAAGGGCGTCCGGCAAACGAGGGGCACGTCGCAGTCATGGAGCAAGATACCTTCAAACAGCAGAGAGGTACTGGTCGTGCGAAGCAGCTGGAGCTCGGCGTCGACACTCTGGGCGGTTGCCATGGCCGTGAAGTGATGACCGGTCAGCTGTGGTCCATTGCATGGATGGCGGCACGAGAAAGTGCATTGGCAACGGCGTTGTATTTTCCGCTGACGTGACAAATGTCTCTGGTGTATTCAGAAACGTAAGCGAGCTGTCTGATATCGTGGGGCACATAGGAGGTGCTGTGGGACGCTAGGGCCGAAGTCAGTGGTTTATGGTCGGTAATGGACATGGAAGGAGCGTCACTCGACGAAATGTCGAAAGTACTTCGCTGCCAAATAGGTGGCGAGCAGCTCTTGGCTGAACGTGCTGTTGCGGCGCTCGAGGGCTCGTAAGCCTTTTGGAAAAGAAGGTGATGGGCTGCCAAGCACCAGTAACAAACTGCTGCAAGAATGTGCCGACAGCAGTGTCTGGTGCGTAAACCGTGACAGATGTTGGGACGTCACATTTGGGGTGGACGAGGAGCGTCGTGCTGGCAGTGGCTTGTTTGATGCCTCTAAACGCGCAGTCAGTGGTGTCGTTCCAGGCCACGGGAGTATTCGGTGTCTTGAGGCCCAAGAGAATGTTGTGGAGAGGCTGCAGTATATTGGCGCAGTAAGGAATGAAGCGGCGGTAATAGTTGGTGAGGCCAAGAAATTCGTGCAGTCGCCTGGTGGTGGATGGCTGAGGAAACTAACAGATGGCCGTGATGCAGGTCGGTAGTGCACGAATGCTGTGTGCGTTGATGCAATGGCCAACAAAATCCAACTCTGTAACACTGAACTCGCTCTTTGGACCTTTAATGACAAGACCAAACTTGCTGAGTCTTGCGAGCACTTGACGTAGATGGAGCTTATAAGCTTCGGTGGCGGTGCTGTAGGTGAGCATGTCAAAATTAGTAAAGCACCACGTCAAGCCACGTAATACCTGGTCGATGAAATGCTAAAAGGGCTGGTCCACATTATGACGACCGGAGGGCATGCGCAGATATTCAAACAGGCAGAAGGGTGTTGTAATGGTGGCCTTTGGAATATCTGAAGGTTCCTCAGGAATTTGGTGGTAGGCTTTCACCAGGTCGTCCTTGCTAAAAGAGGTGCAACCGTGCATTGCCAACGCAAAATCCTGAGTGGGAGCTATTGGGTACTGGTCCGGGATAGTGGCCTTGTTGAGAGCACGGTAATCGCCACACGGGTGCCAGTCACCTGTCTTTTTGGGCACCATGTGGAGTGGTGAGGCCCAAAGACTGGAGGAAGGACGAATGAAGCCAAGGTCAAGCATGTGTTCAAACTCCTTTTTGGTGACAGCAACTAGATAACCCGGTGCGATGCGACGAGCCCGAGCAAACTTGAGAGCCACTCGTGACGATATGTTGCGTCAATCTGTGAGCGACCGAGGACTAAAAGGAGGGGGGTCTGAAGACGTCTGGAAACTCGGCAAGGATTGCTGACCAATGGTTGGGAGCGGGCATGTGCACCTCGAGAAGCCGAAGGGGTGGACTGCGACAGGAAACGCCTTGGACAGTTAAGCTCGTCTTAGAGTCCAAAATGCGGCTGTGCTGCACATCGATGACGAGCTTGTAGAGCTAAAGAAAGTTGGCTCTGATGATGGGCTGGCGCATGTCTGCAGTGATAAAGATCCAGCAAAAGGTAAGCCTGAGGCCGATGTCAAGAGTCACTGACTTTTGGCCGTAGGTCCAGAGGGTCGATCCATTGACCGTGGTGAGAGGAGGTGAGTTGGGAGGTTGGCGGCGCTCAGCCAACATAGGAGGAAGGACACAAATCTTGGAGCCAGTGTCGACGAGATAGTGGACTTTGCTGACATGGTTGGTGACGTAGAAAAGGTGACCGTATCTGGGGCCGAGAACAGTGGTCGCCGTCAGTGTTCAGCCCAACTGTTTCCCGCGTAAGAGTAGGGCTGGTGGCACTGGTTTGTGCGAGCAACATAGCGACAGCGGTACCAGCAAAGCATAACGGGAGAAGGAGAACGGCACCCAGAGTGACTGGGTCTAGGGCAGCGAGGTCGTGATGAAGAACATGGCCAGCGTGTTCAGATGGCAGCGGCCTCAGCTGTCAGTCGCTCTACTTGCCTTGTAAGATCCTCGTTAACTTCAAGGGGACGTGCATAGCTGTCGCCAGTGGTTGCACCGTGGGACAGAGGGTCAGGAGGGTGATGAACTGTGGCCACGAAGGGAGAACTGAATCCATAATGTTGGCCAATTGAGCCAGAGATTTGAGTGTTGAGGATGAAGACGCGGTAAGAATCATGTGTACCTACTGTTGAAGGAGCCAGGTCTCCAGCCAAGGCTTGCATGCGACACACTAAGTCAGTAGGTTTGCGGTCACCGAGCTCCTCCAATGTAGGAATTTGCTGTAGTCAATGCCACTTCATTTCAGTGGTGCGCTGGATGAGCGTTTCCTTAAGGTGGTCACAGGGGTTGTCGACGGGCAGGGAGTGTAGAACATCATGAACAATCACAGCAGTAGTAGGTGGAAGTGCTCCAACGACGTGGTCGAAAATGGTCAACTGTGATCTGAGGTGGTGGCGACAAAACAGGGATTTGATAGTAAGGAACCAAAGTTCCGAGTTCAACGAGCAGAACCCTGGGAGCTTGAGAGCGGAGACCTCAGGATCGCGGGGTAGTGGGGATGGGGTACTGGGATCAGGTAATACTTGATCGGGAGAATCTGGGGCCATGGCTGACTGGATAGAAGGCGGACTGTGAAAACAGTGGGGCTCGAGCTCCCTGTGGCCGTAGGCCCAGCAAAGCGGCTGAGGCACCTGGAGCTGAGAGCGATGACGCAAAGTCTGGAGTCGCCAATTTGTGGGCGAAGAAAAACCTGACAGACGCTGGTGCCTGGTGTCTGCAAATTATATTTTGGCTGAGCTTGCTCAATCATGTGGAAGCCTGATTCTGCTGATTCCTCTTCTCGTGCACCGTCACCATGCTGGGCATGTCCTCGTCGTCTTTTGTGACTTGTGACCGGACCATTGTGGCACATGGTACTGCGCTACAACATTTTATAAGTCGCTATTGCAGTTTCTCCGGACAGGTAGCCATTGGAATCTGACAATGTCTAATGCTAGAACGTTATCTAGTGAGGCGAGTCTAGCAGTGCTATTGGAGGAATTAGAGGGCAGTAAATGGGATAAAATAGGGCTCAGTGAAGTTAGGAGGACAAAAGAAGCATATACAGTGCTAAAAAGCGGGCACGTCCTGTGCTACCAGTGCTTTGCGGAGAAACTAGAACTAGGAGTCGGATTCCTGATTAATAAGAACAAAGCTGGTGACATACAGGACTTCTATAGCATTAACGAGAGGGTGGCAGGTCTTGTTCTGAAACTTAATAAGTGGTACAAATTGAAGGTCGTACAAGTCTACGCCCCTACATCCAGTCATGATGACCAGGAAGTCGAAAGCTTCTATGAAGACGTGTAATTGGCAATGGGTAAAGTCAATACAAAATACACTATACTGATGGGCGACTTCAATGCCAAGGTAGGCAAGAAGCAGGCTGGAGAGAAGTCAGTGGGGGAATATGGCATAGGCACTAAGAACAGCAGGGAAGAGCTATTAGTAGACTTTGCAGAACAGAATAATATGCGGATAATGAATACCTTCTTCCGCAAGCAGGTAAGCCGAAAGTGGACGTGGAGTAGCCCAAATGACGAGACTAGAAATGAAATAGACTTTATACTCTGCGCTAACCCTGGCATCATAAAAGATGTGGACGGGCTCGGCAAAGTGCGCTGCAGTGACCATAGGATGATAAGAACTCGAATTAGCCTAGATGTGAGGAGGGAATGGAAGAAACTCGTACACAAGAAGCCGATCAATGAGTTAGCGGTAAGAAGAAAAATAGAGAAATTCCAGATCAAGCTACAGGACAGGCATTCGGCTTGAACTCGGGAAGAGGACCTTAGTGTTGAAGCAATGAATGACAATCTTGTGGGCACCATTAAGGAGTGTGCAGTAGAAGTCGGTGGTAACTCCGTTAGACAGGATACCAGTAAGCCATCGCAGGAGACGAAAGATCTGATCAAGAAACGCCAATGTATCAAAGCCTCTAACCCTACAGCTAGAATAGAACTGGCAGAACTTTCGAAGTTACTCAACAAGCGTAAGTCAGCTGACATAAGTAAGTATAATATGGATAGAATTGAACATGCTCTCAGGAATGGAGGCAGCTTAAAAGCAGTGGAGAAGAAACTAGGAATTGGGAAGAATCAGATGTATGCATTAAGAGACAAATCCGGCAATACCATTACTATTATTGATGAGATAGTTCAAGTGGCTGAGGAGTTCTATAGAGATTTATACAGTAGCAGTGGCACCCACGACGATAATGGAGAAGAGAATGGTCTAGAGGAATTTGAAATCCCACAAGTAACGCCGGAAGAAGTAAAGAGAGCCTTGGGAGATATGCAAAGGGGGAAGGCAGCTGGGGAGGATCAGGTAACAGCAGATTTGTTGAAGGATAGTGGGCAGATTGTTCTAGAAAAACTGGCCACCCTGTATATGCAATGCCTCATGACCTCGAGTGTACCGGAATCTGGGAAGAACGCTAACATAATCCTAATCCATAAGAAAGGGGACGCCAAGGACTTGAAAAATTATAGACCGATCAGCTTACTGTCCGTTGCCTACAAAATATTTACTAAGGTAATTGCAAGTAGAATCAGGAACACCTTAGACTTCTGCCAATTAAAGGACCAGGCAGGATTCTGTAAAGGCTACTCAACAATAGACTATATTCACACTATCAATCAGGTGATAGAGAAATGTGCGGAATATAACCAACCCTTTTATATAGCTTTCATTGATTACGAGAAAGCGTTTGATTCTGTCGAAACCTCAGCAGTCATGGAGGCATTACAAAATCAGGGTGTAGACGAGCCGTATGTAAAAATACTGAAAGATATCTGTAGCGGCTCCACAGCCACCGTAGTCCTCCATAAAGAAAGCAACAAAATTTCAATAAAGAAAGCCGTCAGGCAAGGAGATACGATCTCTCCAATGCTATTCACAGCGTGTTTACAGGAGGTATTCAGAGACCTGAATTGGGAAGAATTCGGGATAAAAGTTAATGGAGAATACCTTAGTAACTTGCGATTCGCTGATGATATTGCCTTGCTTAGTAAATCAGGAGACCAAGTGCAATGCATGCTCACTGACCTGGAGAGGCAAAGCAGAAGAGTGGGTCTAAAAAAATTAATCTGCAGAAAACTAAAGTAATGTTTAACAGTCTCAGAAGAGAACAGCAATTTACAATAGGTAGTGAGGCACTGGAAGTGGTAAGGGAATACATCTACTTAGGGCAGGTAGTGACGGTGGATCCGGATCATGAGACGGAAATAATCAGAAGAATAAGAATGGGCTGGGGTGCATTTGGCAGGCATTCTCAGATCATGAACAGCAGGTTGCCATTATCCCTCAAGAGAAAAGTGTATAACAGCTGTGTCTTACCAGTAACCATGTACGGGGCAGAAACCTGGAGGCTTACGAAAAAGGTTCTACTTAAGTTGAGGATGACGCAACGAGCTATGGAAAGAAGAATGATAGGTGTAACTTTAAGGGTTAAGAAAAGAGCAGATTGGCTGAGGGGACAAACGCAAGTTAATGATATCTAAGTTGAAATCAAGAAAAAGAAATGGGCATGGGCAGGACATGTAATGAGGAGGAAAGATAAATGATGGTCATTAAGGGTTACGGACTGGATTCCAAGGGACGGGAAGCATAGCAGGGGGCGGCAGAAGGTTAGGTGGGCGGATGAGATTAAGAAGTTTGCAGGGACGACATGGCCACAATTAGTACATGACCGGGGTAGTTGGATAAGTATGGGAGAGGCCTTTGCCCTGCAGTGGGCGTAACCAGGCTGATGATGATGATGATGCCGATGATGATTGCAGTATCTCAATGAAACGGGTCTGCATACTTATATTTAGTGTCATCCTGACGCTATGCCATGTAGCAACCAAAGCGAAAAAAAAAAATTATAGAGAGAGAGAGAGAGACGGAAGCTGACTGGCTATTGTATCTAGTAAGATTCCAGAAATTTTCGGTGGTCTTAGCTTCATTCATGGCCGGTGTCAAGGCATTTTGGAGTGATCACACAAAGTTAATCCTTGTCACTGCTCACCCCAGACGTGTATGCCTATGACAGGTGTGTAGTGATTACAGGAGCGGAGAAAGAAAAATGCTTTATTGAAGGGAAAACCAACAGGCATGCAAAATGCTTTCTTAAGCTGAATGATGATCATGGTTATATTGCGCTTAGTTTTACACTGACGATTTTAAGTGAAGGACAGGATGTAGACGTACAAAGCGCAGACCTCCAACTGTTTAATACTGTTAAAGAATGCGCTTATATACAAGGAGATATGGCGCGAGGGGGGGGGGAAGATATAAAAAGATATGACAAGGTGATAACATGTGAGCATAGTTCGGGCCAGGCATACATCGTTCACTTGCACCCGTTCGCCCTGGCAAACTCGACCTCAGCTTCGATAAGCGTGATGGACGGAGTGCTTACGAACATCTCTTTTTCTTTAGCTATCGCAAGTGCCTCCCATATTTTTCGCTCCGGTTTTGTTTTTGATGTGCCAATGACTGTGGTGCTTTCTAGTAGCAGAAAGCATTTGCATTGTTTGCAGTGTGCAGCCAAGTTGCTAGGTGCTGTCGGAAGCTGGCACGTGCATTTGTGCTCCCGTAACCTGTGATTTAGACAGCGTCCACTTTGCCCAATGTATACTTTCCCGCAATCTAGTGGGATTTGGTTAACCACTGAATTGGCACATTCCACGTACTTTTTCACGTGCTTAGTCTGACAGATCGTAGCACTAGGATTGCCCTCTTTGGATCCTGCATTCACCCTCTTGCACATGCCTTTTAGTTTTTGCGGAGAAAAGAACTTTACTTGAACATCATGGCATTGGGCTGTCCTTTTTATCCTATGTGACAAGCCATGTGTGTAAGGCAACACCACGTGTTTTTTCAATTTTTCTTTTTCCTGTGTTTTTTTGCCTTTTCCTGTTGGTTCTGATTTCGGGCAACAAGTTTTCATAGATTTGCACCACCATACTGTTCGGGTACCCACTGTTTCTTAAGTGGCTTACTTGCAAATCGATGCTCTCCCTCACAGCATGGCGGCATGATTTTTCAACTGCTTGACTGATCCAAGCCTTGGCAATGCCTCTTTGTATAATTTTAGAATGGCAAGAGTCTTACCTCAGGATTTCTTTTTCTCCTCTAGTTTTGTAGCACCAGCAGATGTGGGAGCCTCTGAGCAGAAGGATGGTATCGCTATTGGTTCTTGTATAGCTCCCATGCTTTCAGACTTATTTTTGAGTGTGGGAGACAGAAAACTTGCTGCCTTGTTTGAAGAAACTAATATAACTACCTGTTTCAGATATGTTGACAATTATTTGGTGTGCATGAAAGAAAGCCAAAGTGAATCATTTAGCATAGAAACTGTAATCAGCAGGTTCAAGAAAGTGCATGAAGGTTTAGAATTCACATACGAGACTCCTACCGAAGGTCGATTCCAGTACCTTGACATAAACATTAGGTTCAGAGGCTCCCACATCTGCTGGGGCTACAAAACTAGAGGAGAAAAAGAAATACTGAGGTATGACTCTTGCCATTCTAAAATCATAAAAAGACTCATTGCCAAGGCTTGCGTCAGTCAAGCTGTTGAAAAATCATGCCACCATGCTGTGAGGGAGAGCATCGATTTGTAAGTAAGCCGCTTAAGAAACAGTGGGTACCCGAACACATTTTCGGGGCTGTTGGCGACTACCATATTTCGTTATATAGCAAAATCTTATACCAGACTGCTATTGGCCAAGAGCTGATAGCATTCAAGAAGCTTGAGCCGACTATCGTCTTCTCACACTCACCTGCCCAAGTAGAAATCGAAACTTTGGCCATAGTGCTTATCGGTGTCATAGCAGTCACATCTCGCTAATTTCTATTACTGTATATTTTTGGACTTTAGTTAGCATTTTTGTGTAAGTCACCCTCCCAATATTTGCGAGTTTCACAGGAAGAATTGGTATACAAGTCGTAGTGGTGCATAATGTACGCCTATTTTAACTCGAGTGACGTGATGAAATGTGAGTAAGCACACTTTTGCCTGGCACGGCATTTCAAGCTTGGCATAATTTCTAGCAGAAAAGACTCGGTGAACATTTATCTTCACTCAAAACCATCGAGAGCCTCATCCTCCAACGCAGTCAGAAAGTTCAACTACTTGAGCTGACAGTGTCACTGGGTCACCGTCGTCAACTTCTGAATAAACATTTAGAGACGTTTTAGGCACGCTACTTGCATTGCTTCTGCAGTGTGACATGCTTAAAAGAAGAAAGCGTTCATATTGGTCTTGTCGGCCTGCATGCCTTTAGGCATATATAAGTCGCACTATTGTATAAGACACACCAAGGAAAGTTTTGGAAAAAAAGCCATGACTTATTGTCTGGAAACTATGGTAGCTTAGAAAACTCAACTAGCCTGAAACTATGCAAAACTTAAGCCCATACTTCATGTACCAGCCAAGGCCTACTGCACCTCACGATGAATGGCGGTCAGCATCTACAAGGGATGCATGCCAGTGTGCGCACCCTCCTGGCCGCTCCTGGCCAGACATGCTTCCTGTTGAGTTTCCTATTGAGCCCTGCTAAGTGCGCAGTCTGGATTTGCCTACTGTCTGTGCAGGATAAAGCTAGTCTACACCATGTAGCATTGCCAGGCTGGAGCACGCGAGCATGCATTCCAGCCCTGCCGTTCACCTACACTTACATGTAACTGTGTCTGCTGCATAGCGTAACTACCGCGAGGTGCCGCAATGATCCCTCTTGCTGTAATGCCACAGGCAAGGTATAATGACTCTATCGCCACTGGCGCTCCTCCATTCCTTTGAAACTGAAGGTGCTGAGGGAAAATAGGAAAGCTAAATATCGCACTCAAAGTATATGCTCGTACTAGGCATTTTTGAAAAATTATTTCAGTAATAAATTTCTCGGATGTTACTCGTGCTCCAAAGAATTTGTGAGGTTTCAAGAAAATGTAGTTCAGGGCCCCTTTAAATTAAGTGATCGTAAGAACATGCAAGTTCGCTGTTAATTATTTCATGATTTCCTCTGTTATAGTTACTTTTTAAGTCTCCTTTTTGTGTAGTGGTAGCGACGGACCTGTAAACGTCCTTTTCATGGGTGCCACCATATTGTATAGGCAGGGGCACTATCTGTGAGCCCGTTGCCATGCTGTGTTGTGTGGTCGCTCCATGTCTTATGCCAGGTGTAGGCTCGGCAGCACTTGCTGGTGGTTGTTTTCGGGTCCATGCGGTTTGCTTAGTATGGTGTGGTGTCTTCTACGTTGGAACCGGTTTTTTGACACGTACTGAAGAGATTTAACTTGGCATGGCCACATTTGGTGCTGTCGGGGAGGAGCACACGGTGTGGTATGTGCACGCATGTCTGAACCTACGATCGGCCTCGGAGATCAGTGGTGTATGCCTAATAATTAATTTCCTGAATGTGCACTCGTTTGTTTGACGTGGTTTCCACCCACAAATAAATACTTTCGGTCAGTGATAACAGTGTACCGTACAGTATGAATCGCATTTGTCAAGTGGCCAGCTGTGGACAGTGCCAGTGTCTGAAGCAGTGGTAGTGGCTGGGTTATACAGTCGAACCCCCTTATAACAATATTCATCTGCCACGAAAATTCCATTGTTATAACGGGATTGCAGGGAAAAAATCAAAATAGGGGGATGGCAGAGCTGATCAGAGAGAACTATAATGGCGGGGAGGCCAGTGCCCCTCCGCATCACCTTCCTCCATCTGGCTGCTGATTGTGTTCACTCTAACTGCTTCCTGGGCGCTCCAATCGTGTGTAACAGGCCGTGGCTGTCGGCGTTAAATGGCACTGCTATAACAACTGCAGAGAGCTGTCACGGGTGGCAAGCGATATGCGAGCACCACCGAGGCATCGCTTTGATGGCTCTCAAAGGAGCCTTTTAAAAATTGTGAGAAGGCTGCCACACCCACATCTCCACTGTGCCCATAGCTCTACGCCACCCCACCCTCCGAAACACGAATGGACCGCGCCAACTGCGCTGCTCGCATGTTGCTCGCTGGCTCCTCATTCAGCGCGGTTCTGCAAACAACTTAATCACTAGTGTTCACCTTCGTTGTTTGCATCGAAATCGTTCCTGGCTACGCGGCTTCTCGCCACCGAAACTGAAGATGGCTGATCCGTCCGCTGATCATCAGCAGTGCACGACATTGCCAGTGGAAAGAAAGCGCATGGCTGTAAATTTGGAAACTAAGTGCTTCTAACCGATGAGGCGATCGTCGTGACCGTGCTTGCATCAGATAGCGACGGCAGCGATGACACAGTAGGGCAGACTTCCTGATGAGGTGATCGTCGCGAACGTGCTTGCATCAGATAGCGACGATGAGTCGGTAGGGCAGATTGCCCAATGAGGCGATCGTTGGGACCATGCTTGCATCAGATACCGATGACGCGGTAGGGCAGGCTGCCCGTTGAGGCGATCGTCGCGAACGTGCTTGCATCAGATAGCGACGATGAGTTGGTAGGGCAGGTTGCCCGATGAGACGATCGTCGGGACCATGCTTGCATCAGATACCGATGACGCGGTAGGGCAGGCTGCCCGATGAGGTGATCGCCACGACCGTGCTTGCATCAGATAGCGACGGCAGCGATGATGTGGTAGGGCAGGCTGCCTCAACGGTGTGCTCACAGGAGGCCTGGCAGATGATTCTGCCTGTGAGGGGCTTCGTTTTCGCGAGGAACCTTCCGTTGCACTGCGTGGAGCACCTGGATGCCTTGGCAAAGGATGTTGGCAAGCTTCATGTAAAGCATGCAAGGCTGACAAACATGGGGTTTTCTCGTGCAAGCCAGTGAGAAGTACATGGCGACATGCTTGTGGCGATATCACCTCAGCATTTCTTCTGGACTTCTCAGGCAGTTGCAGCAGCCATCTCGCAATTTTTAAAAGGTGCCTTTTGGGGTCACCAATGCGATGCCTTGGTGGTGCTTGCATATCACTTGCTACTCGTGACCCCTCTTTGCAGTTGCTATAGCAGTGCCATTCTTTAATGCCAACAGCCACGGCTTGTCATACGTGATCGGAGCGCCCAGGAAGCAGTTAAACCAGTGAACACAATCAGCAGCCGGATGGAGGAAGGTGGTGGGGAGGGGCACTGGCCTCCCCGCCATTACAGTTTTCTCACAACGGCTCTGCCATCCCCCAATTTTGATTTTTTGATGCAACCCGGTTATAACAATTAGCGGGTATAACAATGGAATTCTCATGGCATCTGAATGTTGTTATAAGTGGGTTCAACTGTATAGGAAAATTGAAACTGACAAAAAGAAATATGGGTACATCTGAATACATTTCCCTGATGCCTCTTAGTGCATCGGAAAGGAATGCACAAAAGTATGGTTGGCTATTGAGTGGGTTGTAATACCGGTTTCACATGTACACTTCTGATTGCGATTGGTGCCGATCCGAATTGAGCTTGTTCCGGATTGATTGTTGCTACACGTCATGTGCAATCGTGATCTTTTGGGGGGGAGATCAAAAAATCAAATCCACTTTATTCCAGCATCGTAATCCGAAGAATACAGATGTTAAGGGCCGTGGACTAAAAGCCAGAAAACTGCTTGACAAGGCCCATGGTCCCTTTAACTTGGCACAGATGCATGGCAAAGATAAGCGCAGAGCTAAAACATTGCCTACTACAGCAACATGGCAGAAAGTACAAGAGAAAAGGCAACATATACAGCAGAATATAGCAGTTTCATTTCAAACGAAATGTAGCAGACAATCATAAGACTGAAATGTGATTCTGGATAGGTTCTGGTTACAGGTATACAAATGCAATACACACAACTATTTATGCTGTTATTTGGCATGTTATATCCTATTTTTATTTTATTTGTGCAGCATCAAGGCCTTCTATATCTCCATCAACAGCAGCCGAGGATGACAATTCACACCATGGTCTCCGACACCACTGTCACCTCTGTGACTATGAGACTGATAAGGGTTTTCATCTGAAAGCACATATGAGGGTTCATACTGGCGAACGTCCTTTTAGTTGTGATTTGTGCCCTCGAAGGTTCTCGGAAAGGTCCAAGATGAAGATACACCTGCGCACCCACACAGGCGAGAAGCCATTTCAGTGCCCTTCATGCCGTCAGAGCTACTCTCATAAGCTCAGCTTGCAGAGACATCTGCACATCCACACAGACAAAAAGCCATTTCAGTGCCCCTCATGCCCTCAGCGCTTTTCACAAAGGTCCAAATTGAAGGAACACTTGCACATCCACTCACGCCAGAAGCCATTTCAGTGCCCTTCATGCCCTCAGAGCTTCTCACAAACGTCCAAGCTGAAGGAACATCTGCGCAGCCATACAGGAGAAAAGCCATTTCACTGCCCTTCATGCTCTCAGAGCTTCTCATATAAGTCCAGCGTGAAGAAACACCTGCGCACCCACACAGGCGAGATGCCACTTCAATGCCCTTTGTGCCCTCAGAACTTCTCGCAAAGGGCCAAGCTGAAAGAGCACCTATGCACCCACACAGGTAAGATACCATTTGAGTGTCCTTTGTGCTCTCAGAGCCTCTTGCATAAGTCCAGCAGGAAGCAACACATGCACATTCATATCGGTTACTGACCACACTGCTGCACTGTCTCCTCCATGTACTTGAGTGGGCTCAGCACTTGAGGGGACTTAAGAAAACAAAGAACCATAGTAACAGCCATGTAGAACTTAACTAAGAATTAGGAGACTACATAGTTGTGTAGCATGCTGCATTGTGTTCTGCTGCATCAGGTAGTGCAAATGTCACCATATTCTCTTAAATGTCAAACTTTCAAGTCAATTCACAGGATACTCCAGCCTAATCCAGAATGTTGCAAGGACATTTGTAGCACAGTGGAACCTTGATTACGTGACTTTCTCAGGAGCAAATGAGAGTGCTAAATGGACTATAGCCCGAGGATTATCGTCGTTATTTCATGTATCCTATCAGCATACTCATTTTTATTCTGAATCGTAGAAAATGTTTGGATTTTTATTCGGCTGTGGCTAAAGGTACGTCCAACGTCTCCCTCAACTTTTTTTGCAGGTACATTAGACGCATCTGGCAGTGTTTTTATGGAAGTACGTCTGACATTTCTTGTTGATTTTTCCCTGTTTAACGTTAGGATATGTCAATCGTAAGCCCGCTAAACAGCTAAATAGACGTTTCCCTCGGGTCAGCGCTTATTCTGTATGTGTGTTGTGGTGCAGCATGCCTGTTTCCATGCAGCCCACGCAGATTGCCATGCTCATCGTCGCCGTAACAACTGCTGCATCTGCTTCCATAGTGTTGATGCGCACTTTCACGGCAAGAAAAACACCTTTTATTTGGTGCCTCTTGATGCGACACTGGGACGAGTGCTCATCACAAATAGAGCAATGCCACAATTGTGCTTTGCTACCAACTTACTTACTAAGTGACTCGTGGAAATCCATTTGTGTTGCAGCATATCACAATTACGAAGATGTCGATGTTGGAACTGCAATCCACAAATTAACAGAATTGTTAATTAATGAAAGCAGAGAAGGACTATTCTTCTCCATGCAGATAGCTCCCCGAGTTGCTCATCAAGTCGCTTTCTGTTTTCATTCATGAGCCGGCATGACAGACCTTCATTATACTGTTTGCTTTATGGCTCAAAGCAGTTCATTCTTGAAACTTCTTCAGGAGTCAGCTTTAATCATACTGCAAGGCAGACCACTAATAAAAACTTAAAACGGGTAGCGCGAGTTATGGCATCATCTAAGACGTCATTCTGCATACATTTAAAAATCATTTTCGACCATGTCACTAGAATATGCGCACTTATACTTTGATGCTGTTTTCTGTGGGGAGGGAGCAAACATGATCGAGAATACACCTACACTAACTAACTTCGATGGTAATCAGTGCCAATGCAGCTTTTGTAATGAAACATGCAGTGGCTGTGTGGGTTTAGCACATAGACAAAGTGCATAAAGCATACAATAATTGGATTTTAAAAACGCCAAAATCAGCAAATGTCATGCAGCAAAAATCTGAACTGTTTAGTCATTGGTTAATATTACAAGCACAGAAACTCTCGCACCTTGACTGTTTTTTGTTAGCATTACAGTAATATCTCCATTTGCTATGCAGGGTAACTGCTTAACATATCAATTCATAAAATATATCGTTCTTTTTTTTTGCCTGTGGCAGTTTGCTTGATGTGGTTAAAGCCTTTCTGCCACTTACGTCCGATAAGGCAAGACTGCACGAAATAGTGTGTCATCACTGCTGCTGGACTGCCACATGCATTGGACCGTCGGGTCATGCGTTTAAGTAAGCTTCTTGCGCTATTGTTGCATGCCCCACAGAGCACATGTAAAAACAGCACAATCAACACACAGTGAAACCTCGTTAAACTGTAGTTGGTCGGAGCTTGCAAAAAGTATGTACTAAACGGTAGTACTGCTTAACCAAAATAGCATCAGATCACCCACTTACCTGTCAAAAACGGAAGTCAGAGAGAGTGCAATGAGAGGGCAAAAACCTGAAGTATTTATTCACTTTGCACGACAGAAGTCTGCTATTTTCATTTTTTTTTGATGCCATGGTGGCCTAGCAGCAATGACAGCGACCTCAAACTTGCTGCAGGTGCGAGCCACCTTTGCAGCCAGCCCCTTCTCGGCAAACACTCGCATGACAGATTCCGCGTTGGCATTACATATTCTCAGTACGCGGGCATGGCAGCACTGCAGAAGTCGCAAGCCACCTTTTTCATTGTGGGGTGCTGCTCTCGTCAGGACGATTGCATTCGTGATGCTGACTTAACATGAAGCTTCTACTGACAGGTCTGCATCGCTTGTGCTGTCACTTTCCTTGTCGTCCTCATCACTGTCGTTAGCCAACACCTTGACAACAACAGAGGCAACGATGGCAAAAGGCCGAACCTCGTAGTCGATATCTTTTCACGGTCACAGCAGCACTGCTGAGCAACTTCTTCACATTCCAACTGCCACACACCGTAGTCAACAGTAGAGGCCTGGCATGTGCCAGCACCGACTTCTTTGTGCCACATCCAATTTTTCTTCTATGCTCAGCATCCAGTGCTTTTTCTGGTGTGACGCGAGTCCTTGCTTGCACGACGCTGAAATGATGTTGATGTGGCTTCATGTGCAAACGTACAGGGCCCTTGGAGGCCGTTCTGATCTCTGAGGCCTGTTGTTCTAATGGGCCGCCCAATGGAGACAACACACCACCATTATTGTGCCACGAAAGGTGAAACACTATGCGCTAACCGATACGTACACAATAAGCTGGCATGGTTTATACGGATACAAAACGCATTATGTTCAATGGCCGCTGAGTCAGAAATTTTACTTTGCTACTTTTAAAATGAAACTACTGTTTAAGCGGGTATGGTTTAATGAGGTTTTACTGTACTTGTACGTATGACCCGATGGTGAATTAAATCTAGTTGCCAAGCAACCACGAGGACGCGTTGCTTGCTGTCATTTGCTATTCTCAGTTGTAAGCGGGGAAGGTGATTCGCCACAATGGAGACACTGGTGCAAAAAAGAAATAGAGATAAAAGAAAAGAAAGAAAAGTATGTTTCGGCAGAGAATCAAACCCTGTACCGTAGTGTGGCAGGCAGAAACGCTACTGCAACGCTACCACTGGCTTTTGCAGTTGTCATATTAAAGGGACCCTGAAATGGACTTTGGCAATTTTGTACAAATGTACTGAGTCGTTAGGGTAGGTCCTTCTGATCATTAAATGACACATCTAAGTGCTCTGTGTAAAGCGTGCAATTTATTAAAAGGGTTTCAAAATGTACTTCGCTACCGATCGCGGCGCACCACTCCCCCGAGTTTTCAGCCACCCCTGAGCAAGTGATGTGAGGGGACCTATCACGCCACTAGTGCGAGCTTTCCGATTGGCTGCCCAGGGCACGTCATTGATAATATTTGAAAAGTTCCTAATAGTTGGAATGTTAATTAATTTGTTTCTATGAAAAAGAAAGTAACACAAAGAGAATCCAGAAGGACAATTTCTCACTACACTCAAGCACTTCCGGCACACAGCAAGTTTCGTCTGCTTGTGTTACAATGTGCTCCGTGTTGATGCGAGCTGCATGGCCTGTGTTGGTCTCGGATCTGTCTTTTCGTGAGCACCATTGTTTGCCCTTGTGTTGTGGACTGCAAACGTCGCGATTGGCGACATGTCAAGCTGCAACATCATGTTCCTCTGCAAGGCAACATGTGAGCAAAGTGGCTGCAGTGCTGGTTCTCAGTATCTGATCAGCACCAGCATTTACGCGTTTGCGGCTGTCATTTCATGCCACAGGATTATTAGAACAATAGAGTTTAGTATGTCCTGTATTCGGGTAAACGCAAGCACGAGTGGACTGGGCCTGGGCACCTTACGGAATGAGCGGAGGCGCAAATGTGAACAACCTGCAAAGTGCAGCCACCTGGTGGCACAGAGCTCATCCAAACACAGAGCTAATGTAGCAGTAACCAAGTGTGTTCTACTTTGCTGCTGGTGTAAACTTTTAGCAGGAGCGTAATCAGGAACACGTCATTTTCCTGAATGTTCATAATGTTTTGCACTTGGCTACAGCAATATTAGCTGTGCATTTGGCTGGTTAAGCCCTGCACCACCAGGTGGCTGGACCTACCGACTGATCAGGCCGCTCGTGTAGATCTACGTTAAAGCTCCTTCATCACAGCAGTAGTATGGAGGGGCTTTAATTTATGCCTCCACACATCCGTCAAAATGCCCAGCTTGCCTGTCGTTACCTGAATACCAGGCAAGCTCGGCGCTGCGACAGAATGCTCGCAATGCAAGCTGCTTGGATAGCTCTCACTTGGGATCCAAGGCCAGGCGGCCGGCGGAGAGGTTGGAGTGGCTTTGTGCACTGGCTCCAAGACAACTGAAAGTAGACGACACGACGTCGCATCATGACGCAGAGCTGGTGAAGGTGGAGCTTAGCCCGTATCAGTCGGTGAACGAGTTGAGGAGAAAAAGCATGGCTATGGAAAAGGGTAACTTGTAATCATCTGTAGCGCTCTTAATATGAGACACTTCACTTAAATTGTGGTGCGAATGTTTTACTGTAGCTGTATCCTATGTGTCTACAAAATTTGTCCGAACCATTTCAGGGACTTTCTAACCCTTTGATTAAAAATTTAATTGTGAGGTTTTACATGCCAAAACCACGATCTGATTATGAGGCGACGCCGTAGTGGAGGACTTCAGAAATTTGAACCACTTGCGGTTTTTTGAACGTCCAACTAAATCTAAGTAAATGGTTGTTTTCACATTTCGCCCCCATCGAAATGCGGCCACCGTGGCCGGGTTTGACGAGACATATATGACGAGACATATAAATACCCAGAAAAAAATGTTTATCTTCTATCTAAATATGCAAAACATATCAAGAATAACCACAATTAACAAAGAGAAAAAAATATTTTGCAGAAATTTTTCCAGCAAGAGCCCACTTCCAGGCAGGAAACTGGAAGTGGGCTTCATCCTAAGCCACTTGAGGCTTTGTTTTCAATTTGTATAGACAGCTCTCATCATATGTGAACCATAGGTGCACATTTCATTTGCTTTACATCGCGTGTGACACCACTGCAGCTGGATATCTTGCATCGGCCTGTCTCCTCTGACCTTGCTTTCACAAATCAGTGTGTCGCATGCCAAACTTCTTCCTTGTCTAGTGATCCTGCTCTAAACCAACAAATGACGCTTGCTATTTGTCATTCAGTGTTTGCTGAAGACATTTAGCGAGAAACTTCGTACTCAATACTGAAACTCGACCATGACACTTGCCATGGTCACGGGCTCGAATCTGTATTCAGTCATTCCAGCGACTATAGGCGGCTCGACGGTCGGTCAAAATGGCTGCAGAGACGGTGACACGGCGAACTCGCAAGCTCGTTGATCTCGAGCAGCAAACCACGTCAGGGCCTCTAGTTTCGCTGCAAATCATACTTTGGCTCTTGCTAAAGAGACTCAAAGGTGTGTAAATGAAGGCGAAGCTACGTTCCACGCCGGTCACATCATATGCTGCGGCATCAGCTCCATTAGAGACTATGTTTGCAAAGGGGAGCGCAGAAGCATTGCAGAAAACGGAGACGTGGACAGGAAAGACGCTCACTTGCAACTACATATATTTTCAGAGACAAACCACCAGGAACGTTATTGCTCATATGCTGTCATCAAGAATTGTAAAGAAATGTTTACATTTTTTATATATATAAAATTCACCTAACAACGGAGCACGCATCGCTACATCAATAATGACAGCTATATAGTGTTGGTGATAGCAGCAACGGCACGTGCAAGTGGCCTGACAGAAGTCGGTCCAAAAAAACCTTCGAGGGGAGAGTGGCAAAGGAGGTGGCGTAGAAACTTCAGGCAAGGGCGAGGAACGTAAATTCCTTATCCATAAGATGCACTGACAGGGCACTAATACAAAGGTTAGCACGAGCACGAATCTGACCAGCCTCGAGGATTTCCCTTTCGAGTCTGCCTTTAGATCTGCTTAGAATCTCGGTTTTATCGAAAAGGGGCTTACAGCCACAATTCCTGTTGTTCGCAGGAAGGTGCACGGAGTTGCGCAGTGCCTTTTAAGATGAAGGATGTTCTCTTAGCCTGTTATTTAGACAGCGCCCCATCCGCCCAATGTAAACTTTCCCACAGTCGAGTGATATCTTATAAACCACTTCAGTAGCAAAGGAGATGAGGGGTTTCTTGTGTTTCTTTTCACAGTTCTTGTTCTTCTTATGGCCGTTTTGCAAGGGCGCAAAACCAAGAAAGCTTGAGAGGAGCTGTGAAGACGAAGTCAAGGCCATGTTTTTTCCCGATCCTTTTTAGGTGGTGTGAAATCTTTTTTTGTCTGAAATTATACTTAGAAAATATACCCGTCCAACTCTCCTTTTTCCGCAACGCTTCTGCGCTCCCCTTTGCAAAAATCATGCCAAACTAACTATCTCAACAGCTTACTATTCCATGAGAGACACTGAGCTCAGCGTCGAATTGATTTGCCTGCAGACGAGTGCAATCAAGGGCGCGCCGCACTGCGTTAACGCCGCAGTACGTGAAGGTACAGGCTCTGTAAAGGTCGGCAGGTCGTTACTAGCCTTGAAAGTGCTCACGGGCATGAAGCCATATATTTGTGTTTTCACAAACAGTTAATAAACGCAAGCGCTTACCAGTAACAGATGTTAGTTGTTCTTCAAGCGCTCCTATTTTCAACAAATTAATCTGGTGCAGTAAGAAACAAACTTTAGTGCGTTTCCAAATGTAAACATAAAAAAAAAAACGGCTGTCAAATAGAACAGCTTATGAAACTCGTAACATACAGGGGTGATCACGCTCATCTAGAGCCTCGAGCAGCGTACGGCAGAGCAAATGAAGTACAATTTAGCGTAGCTGTTTGACTAAGGACAAAGTGCTTGTGCCTGAATGGGTTTCACGTTTTTCCACTTGCGTTTCGAGTTGTTTCTTCATAACACGGTATCTCCCTTAAAATTTAGTTTTCCTTGCGCAGAGCTCGGTTAGACCGCTGTAGACAAGTGGGATCACCTCTGTACGCAATTCAGTGTCATGCAAATGTAGTACGAGCTTCGTAACCAGTTCCGCTGTCTCAGGTCGTTACCCCTGTCTTGAAGTACATTTTTTAAATGTACCTTAGCAGTGAACGCTCGCTACGGCACGGTTTGAGCACTGCGGCACACTGCCCATGCGATTACTATTCCCATTCTTCATGTTCGGTGTGTCCACGACTACCGCGAGAACGAACTGCCGAAGTGCGTTGCAGATTTCTATCACTGTGTGACTGCTTCGGAGGAGGGCCGCGTGGCGCCGCCAGCTTCGCTACAATGACCGAATATCACAATAACCAGCTCCGTACACAACACTCATCCTGAAGAAGGCGAAGAGGCTTCGATAGCTCCTGCCTATGCATCAACTACTGCATCGTGTATCATCCCCGATTCCAAGACGGTCCTACGTCCTCCCGCAGGGGCGTCTGCGTCAGCAGGCGTTTGGTGTGTTGCGACACCACGTACCCGAGCACGCGAGGGTTGGACCCTCCCGCGTGTAGCCGTGCGCGGCTTAGCCGTGTCCGGGGAAAGGGGGATCCTGGGGGTTGAGCCGATGCCGGGTGTTTGGACCTTTAAGGCCCCCCGGCGGAGGCAACACATCTCTTTGGCCTCTGCTTCACGTAGACGGCACCCCCGGACTGGCCCACCCGGGGGAAATCGGCAGTCGCCTTTTCCTGTCCTCTCCAATCTTCGTCTTTCTCTCTCGCCTTTCTCATCTTTCCTGTCTTCTCATCACTTCTCCTCACTTCCTAGTTTCCCGGCGGCAAGGGTTAACCTTTTGTAGCTAGCCAGCCTTGGTTATGCTGTATTTGGTTATAGCAGCGATGTACGGCTGGCGTTGGCAGGGTTTCTCTAGCAGGAACTCCTGTCACGTCCCCCTGTTGGGCTCCATGGTGGGTGGTCGGCATTGCGGCCGAAAACCCAACTGTACTTATGGAAAACGCTTTTCCTAAACTCCCTGATCGCCCTCAGAAACGAGGGCGCACCGAAGAGATCTTTCAGTTTTTCGGACGCCAAGTCCACAATTTTCCTCGTTTTCATGTGATCCACACAGAAAAACCAGCTAAACAAGTGCGAACAATCTCCCCTTTCCTTGTATCTAAGTGTCTTACCGAAGTTTTTGGTCCAGGATATAAGGTGTCGAGGATGGCTAGCGGTGACTTCCTCTTGGAGCTCCGCGACCTGAAACAATTTGAGAAACTGCCTAAACTAGTATCATTTGGGGAGACCCAAGTACTAGTAACCCCGCACCGCACGATGAATACCACCCGCGGCGTTGTTTCGGACGATGATTTGCTGCAGCTCACTGAGGCTGAACTCTTGGAGGGCTTCAGTGAACAAAATGTCATAAATGTCAAAAGAATCAAGATGAGGCGAGACGGCAAAGAAATTGCGACCAAACACCTTCAATTCAAGTGTCCTGCCCGAGTCAATCGAGGCCGGGTATATCAAGCTTCGTGTAAGACCGTATGTGCCAAATCCCTTGAGATGTTTCAAATGCCAACGTTTCGGCCACAGCTCGCAGAGCTGCCGAGGCCGCCAAACGTGCGAAATGCAGTGCCCTTGAACGCGCCACTGAAGCATGTAAGAACTCTCTACACTGTGTAAACTGTGATGGGGATCACGCCGCGTACTCGCGGTCGTGCCCCTCCTGGAAGAAGAAAAATGAAATTGTAACCATAAAAGTAAAAGAGAATATATCGTTCAAAGAGACACGAAGGCGGGTAGCATACCTGCCAAAGAAAAGCTTTGCCGAAGTGGCGCGTCAGGGGGCAGCGTCACAACGGCCTCCGGCGGCTGTCCGACCCACAAGCAGTGAGTCGGCAGTCACGCCATCTGCCCCCGCGGCGGTTGCAGCTAGCGCTGCTCCGTCAACCGAGGAGAAGGGACCATCGACCCCGAAGGTGGGCGCAGCCGAGGCTGCCTCAACCTCCCAGGTCCCTTCCAGCGCTGGCAACGGCCGGCGTAGCCAAATGCCTCAGGGAGCCCCATCGACCTCCGGGCTGGTGGGCGCAGGGGTCTTGCCCTCCAAAGCGGGGCTCCCCCTGAAAACTTCTTGCTCGCAAGAGCACGTGTCCGGCGCCTCACAAGAGGCAGTGGACACAACACCTATCCTCAAGGCGCACCAAGCGCCTAAAGAGCGGCGAGGCTCCCTCGAACGCTCCAGAAAGGGCAAAACTCCCGTTACAGGGCCTCGAAAGGGCTCTGTAATTTAATCACTGTAATGTCCATAATCACTACTGCCGTTTCTGTACACACAGCACCTATTAACTCCCAATATGGATACACAAATAATTCAATGGCACGTCAGAGGTCTTCTCAGAAACCTTGATGATGTGCAGGAACTTATACAAAAACACAATCCAAAAGTGCTGTGTTTACAGGAAACACTTAAAAAACAAACACTCAAACTTTCTTCTACAGTACCTAACTTTTCGCAAAGATCGCGATGATGCCGTCGCATCATCGGGCGGTGTTGCCATAGTCACTCATAGAAGTATAGCTTGTCAACATTTACAGCTACAAACGCCCCTTGAAGCAGTGGTGTTTCGAGCTGTCCTACTAAACAAACTCATCACCATTTGCTCGCTTTACATACCTGCGCATTACCAACTAAACAAACATGAATTTCAGTCCTTGAAAGATCAATTGCCAGAGCCTTGTGTTGTTCTTGGCGATCTCAATGCGCACAGCAGCCTGTGGGGAGACTCTCGTATCGATGCGCGAGGTCGTCTCGTTGAACAGTTCCTTTCTTCGTCCGGTGCGTGTCTGATGAATAAGAGGACACCCACATATTATTCTCTCGCAAACAGAACATTTTCTTCAATTGACCTCAGCCTAGTTTCCCCTTGTATACTACCTGAACTCGAATGGGAAGTTACCAACAATCCTTACGGGAGCGACCACTTCCCCATACTGCTAAAAACAAATAAAGAAAAAGAATGTCTACCACAGGCTCCTAGGTGGAAGATCGATACAGTCGACTGGGAGAAGTTCCGAAACTTAACTAGTATCTCATGGAATGACATGTCTTCTTTAGGAATTGATGCTGCTATGCAGTATCTCACAGCCTTCATTATAGATATTGCATCTAAATGCATATCAGAAGTAAATGGCTTGGCATGTAAACGGCGGGTCCCGTGGTGGAACGAAGATTGTAGGATCGCTCGTAAGAAACAAAACAAAGCGTGGGGGTTGCTACGCGCTTCTCCCACTGCAGAGAATCTAGTCAACTTTAAGCAAGTAAAATCCCAAGGCAGGAGAACCCGCCGACAGGCCAGAAGAGAAAGCTGGCAGAAGTATTTATCGAGCATTAACTCGTTTACAGACGAGGCCAAAGTCTGGAACAGGGTAAATAGAGTTAGAGGGCGACAAACATATTCACTCCCTCTGGTAAATACACAGGGCGAAACACTGCGAGATCAGGCAGACTCATTTGCGGAGCACTTTCAGAGCGTGTCAAGTTCAAACAATTATTCGCAATCTTTTCTCATATATAAACAAATAGAAGAACGTAAGCCATTAACAAGAAAAAGTCGAGAGAATGAGCCTTACAACCGTCCTTTCAGTATTGCCGAATTGAGAGCTGCCTTGCGCGCATGCAAGAGCACAGCACCAGGATCTGATAGAATCATGTACGAAATGCTGAAAAACTTACACAATGACACGCAAGTGACACTACTTACACTTTTCAACACTATCTGGGACGCAGGGTACCTTCCGACCGCATGGAAAGAAGCCATTGCGGTCCCTGTTTTAAAACAAGGCAAAGATCCTTCCTCAGTGGCAAGCTACCGCCCGATAGCCCTCACAAGTTGCATGTGTAAGGTATTTGAAAAAATGATAAATCGGCGACTGATCCATTTCCTTGAACAGAAAAAAATGCTTGATCCCTATCAGTGTGGCTTCCGAGAAGGGCGCTCCACAACCGACCATCTTGTACGTATTGAAGGAAATATCCGGGACGCATTTATACATAAACAGTTCTTCCTCTCGATATTTCTCGATATGGAAAAGGCGTATGACACAACGTGGCGTTACGGAATCTTAAGAGACCTGTCAGAAATGGGCATCCACGGTAATTTGCTTAATATAATAGAAAGCTATCTGTCAAATCGTACCTTCCGGGTAAAAGTCGGCAATGCACTCTCACGTCCTTTTACGCGAGAAACAGGTGTACCCCAAGGAGGCGTGCTCAGCTGCACGCTTTTTATCGTGAAGATGAACACGCTTCGTGCTTCATTACCACCCGCCATCTTTTACTCTGTCAACGTGGACGACATTCAAATAGCTTTCAAATCTTGTAACCTCGCAGTCTGCCAGAGACAGGTACAGCATGGCCTGAACAAAGTGTCAATGTGGGCAGACAGGAATGGATTTAAGATCAATCCTAACAAAAGCTCTTGTGTTCTTTTTACAAGAAAGAGAGGACTTATCCCAGATCCTTGCATAGAACTGCTTGGACAACAGATACCTGCAAACAAAGAACAGAAATTTCTAGGTGTCATACTTGACTACAGACTCACTTTCGTCCCCCACATTAAAAAATCTGAAAGAAAAATGCCTAAAAACAATGAACATAATTAAACTTCTATCCCAGACTACATGGGGTAGTGACAGGAAGTGCTTAATGACTATATAAAAGCCTCATTCGATCACGACTAGACTATGGCGCCGTGATTTATCACTCTGCCGCCCCGAGAGCACTAAAGATGCTCGACCCAGTCCACCATCTAGGAATCCGATTGGCCACTGGCGCTTTCAGAACGAGTCCCATACAAAGTTTATATGTAGAATCAAATGAGTGGTCACTTCATCTGCAGAGAACATACATCAGCCAAACATATTTTCTGAAAGTCCACTCAAATAATCAACATCCCTGTTTTAATACCATTAATGACATGACATACGCTACACTCTTTCGCAATCGTCCCTCCGTAAGACAGCCTTTCTCGCTGCGTGTGAGGGAGCTTAGTGAAGAAATGCACGTTCCACTCCTCGAGCTTCGCCTAATGCATCCAGCCAAGCTGCTACCTCCTTGGGAGTAGCATGCTCCAGAGATTGAAATCCAAATGCATTTCCGGGAACTCCAGCACAAATACTCCTGCACGCAGTTCTACACAGACGCATCAAAGTCACACGACGGGGTGTCCTATGCAGCCGTCGGTCCATCCTTCTCGGAATCCGACGTACTGCATCCGGAAACTAGTATCTTTACGGCTGAGGCCTACGCACTGCTGTCGGCCGTAAAGCATATAAATAAATCACAACTCCAGAAATCAATTATATTTACGGACTCCCTCAGTGTTGTCAAGGCCTTGATGTCTTTCTTTAATCACAAAAATCCAGTATTTATTGAACTCTACTCCGCACTATGTAAAGCATACATATCTAACCAACATGTGATTATATGCTGGGTGCCTGGACATAGGGGCATCGAGGGAAACGTTCTAGCCGACCAGATGGCCACATCAATTTCATTGCATGCAGTTAACCCTACTGCTTCGGTCCCTGTCACAGACCTGAAGCCTTTGCTAAGAAGGAAACTACGAAACCACTGGCAACGCATGTGGGACGAGGAAATAAATAATAAACTGCATGTAATAAAGCCACAATTAGGTTTCTGGCCTCCTGTAACAAAATCCCGCCGGACAGATGTCCTATTCTGCCGTCTAAGAATAGGACACACTTTTGGCACACATAACTTTTTACTCACGGGAGACGAGCCTCCAACCTGCGGTAGATGCGGGGAGAGGCTGACCGTCCTCCATGTCCTCCTGGAGTGTCGGGCAGCCGAATCTGAGAGAAGGAAACATTTTTCCCTTGCATACCGGCAGCACATCCCCCTACACCCCGTAATGCTACTCGGCCCAGAACCTTTATTTAACACCAACACAGTCCTAAGTTTTCTGAAAGATGTTGTCTTGCATGTTGTTAGCCCCACATGTTCGTAGCGGGTCCTCTCTTCAGAGGATGCCGCTGTGATAGCTCTTTCATACTGCACATGCCTCTAGGCCCTTGTGCTGCAAGAGCTCTGGCTAGGCAGCAGTGCTCCAAGTAATTTTACCATCCTATATTTTTCTATTTTGCATCATTCTCCTACGATTGATTTTAATGTTCATAGTATTCGTCATTAATCATCGCCATAATATTGTTACGTCCAAGCGCGTCAAAGGGACGCGGGGATCAAGAAGAGAGGGGAAGAGGAGAACGAAGACTGTGCAGCGGCCATTCCTGTTTTTAGTAGCCTGCCGTTCCTGCCCTCGCACGTCTAAATAAACCCCTTTTCCCCGTGCTTGTAACAAATTGGTGGAGGTGCGGGGTAAACCTCGTAATCACGGAGCCTACGCTGCTACAACTTCGCCGAAGCCGTCGACTTGCCGGACTTCCGCCACCCTCACCTGCCATGCCTGAATACGCCTGCCAGATTCCCGAAGGATCTGACGCGGCTTCAAGGCCAACACCTGGTGTTCCGTGGCAATACTACCGGGTGCCACTCACTTTCGGAGGAAAAGCCGGAGAAGATGTCGACGAGTGGCTCACGAACTACCGAAGGGTGAGCCGGTCTAACGGTTGGAACTCGACCGCACAGTTGTCCAATGTTGTGTTTTCCCTTACCGACACAGCGCTCGTCTGGTATGAGAATCACGAAGACACGCTCACTTCGTGGGAGCTTTTCGTCGAGGAGCTCAGAGCGTGTTTTGGAGACTCTAGCGCAAAAAAGAAACGCGCTGAACAGACGCTTTCGCAAAGAGCTCAGATTCCCGGCGAGACCTGTACGACTTATATCGAAGAAGTGCTGAAATTGTGTAAAATAGTCAACTCTCAGATGTCTGAAGATGACAAAGTGGGACATTTGTTGAAAGGAATAGCCGAAGACGTCTACAATTTTTTGATCGGCAAGGAAAGCTTGGACTCCGTGTCTGACGTCATTCGCCACTGCAGGACCTTTGAGACGTTGAAGATGCGACGGATAATACCGAAGTTTGGTCGCCTGGCTAATGTCACGACGGTGGCGAGTGTAGACCCGAGCTCGTGTGTTGACCTTCCATCCACTATACGGCAGATTGTTCGCGAAGAGTTGCTCCATCAGGAAGAGATGTACCGTTGCACACCCGGCATCACTGGCGCGTACTCACCACACGAGATGAGAAACACGGCCGTTTCGACCGCATGGCAACCCACGGTTCACTCAGCGACCATGGAGTATAGGTCTACCCCACAAACGAGAGGGACCATGAGCTATCAAGGTCATGACTACGGCCAACACCCACGCCGCACGCAGGCCTCCCGGCGGCCGATGCCTAGCCATGATGAATGTCACCCACCTGCTGTCTATGCAGTCGACAGTAACATGCGCGACTACATGGAAGAACATCGCAATTCGAGGCATCTGCCGGTGTGTTTCCAATGCGGTGTCGCGGGCCACATAGCGAGGTTTTGCAATCGTCGCCCAACAACGTGGAATGGTCGATCCGGATTTTCAACAAGGCCCACACCTCCTACGAGGACAACTCAACAGCCGTACACCACCTCTTGGTCAGCTGGCTTCCCTCCTGGCAACGATTACTGGCAGAGAAGCTTCAGGAGCCGCTCGCCGGCATCTGACAGGAGTTTGACGCCACCGCCAACTTCTCGTGCACCGCGTTTACGTCAATCGCCATCGCCAGTGCGCCGCTCCTCCTCGCCTTCACAACCGGAAAACTAGCTAGCGCGGCCGATGGGGGTGAGGTCGCTCGACACGTGCTATCGACAGAAATGCCCCCCGCAGTTGCTATGATTAAGAACAAAGTTCATGTACTTGTTGATGGTGTTCCTACAATGGCTTTAGTGGATACCGGAGCAACTGTATCCGTAATGAGTCTCGGTTTTAAAGGTCGGTTGGGGCGTAAAGTTGTATTTCGGTGGGACCAGGCTGCAACGTTTTGTGGAGTGAGCGGCGAGTCGTTGCGCCCTGTTTGTGTGTGCACTGCTGACGTATCCTTGGCTGGTGGAATTTTCGCGACGGAGTTTGTAGTTATTCCCCGATCGACGCACGAAGTGATTTTGGGCATCGACTTTTTGCGACAGTGTGGTGCGACCGTCGATTGTCGCACGGGGGAAGTTTGCGTCGATGGCCATGTTTCGTCCGGGCTCTTAGAGGAGACTTGCCGTCAAGGTGAACTTTGTGTGTCTGCAGATACTGTTGTGCCTGCGTCCACCTCTGTGTGCGTGCCGGTTGTGTGTCGCGGTGAAGTTCCAGACAGTTTTGATGCCTCCGTAGAGCCAATGCATCTTAATTGTATGAAGAAGAACGTTTTTGTCCCTCATTGTGTGGTATCCATCGGCAACGGGCGTGCTGGCTTGTGGACGGCCAACTGCTCGGCAGAACCCATCCTGCTTCCAGACGGCTTGAAACTCGCCTACTTTACAGAATACACGTCTTCGTCCGTAGCCGTACTAACAGATCGGCCGTGTGAACCTGCTGACCTTCGCCACGTCTCAGACAAAAAGCTTCTGTCTATGATAAACAAGTCACTCAGCACAAGGGAGCGCCATACCTTGGTGGATACGCTTTCTAAGCATCTGTCAGTGTTTGACTTTGCGCAGCCGGACAAAGCGTTCTCGATCCCCGAGTCACGAACACGCCATACTATCGATACGGGATCTGCGCGCCCGATCAGGCAAAAGCCTTATCGCGTGTCGCCTAACGAGCGGAAGATCATCGGGGAACAAGTGAATGACATGATGAAAAATGGAATAATACAAGAGTCCTCGAGTCCTTGGGCAGCTCCGGTCATACTTGTCAGAAAGAAAGACGGTAACTGGAGATTTTGCGTCGATTATCGAAGATTAAACGCCGTGACTAAGAAGGATGTCTACCCCCTGCCCCGGATTGATGATGCAATTGATTGCCTGCATTCGGCCTCTTATTTTTCTTCAGTGGACCTGCGCTCAGGATATTGGCAAATCCCGATACACCCGGCAGACAAGGAGAAAACAGCCTTCATAACCCCGGATGGATTATTCGAATTCAATGTGATGCCATTTGGGTTGTGCAACGCTCCAGCAACCTTTGAAAGGTTCATGGACACCATTCTACGTGGGTTAAAGTGGAACATCTGTATGTGCTATCTTGACGACGTTGTTATATTTGGGCGCACATTCAATGAGCACAATACGCGCCTGGATATTGTCCTCGACTGCATCAAAAACGCTGGCCTGGTTCTGAACTCCAAGAAATGTCACTTTGGTGACCGTCAAACACTTGTGCTGGGACATCTTGTTGACAAAGACGGTATCCGGCCTGATCCCCTCAAGACGGCAGCTGTCGAGGCATTCAGTGCACCGCAGTCAGTGAAGCAACTTCGTAGTTTTCTGGGTCTTTGCTCTTACTTTCGCCGATTTATTCCTGGTTTTGCTGACGTCGCTTATCCTCTGACAAATCTGCTACATAAAGACGCACGGTTTGAGTGGACACCCGAGTGCGATTCTGCATTTCGTCAGCTGAAGTTCCTGTTAACCTCCCGACCTATCCTTCGCCACTTTAATCCTACTGCGCCAACAGAAATCCACACAGATGCTAGTGGCGTTGGTCTGGGTGCCGTCTTGGTCCAACGCTATGACGACCGTCAGCACGTGATTGCTTATGCAAGTCGCTCATTAAGCAAACCTGAACGCAACTACACGGTGACAGAACAAGAATGCCTCGCTGTAATCTTTGCGGTTCAGCGATTTCGCTCGTACTTGTACGGACGCCCATTCCAAGTCGTCACAGACCACCATTCCCTGTGCTGGCTCGTGAACCTTCGCGACCCTTGTGGTCGCCTTGCGCGCTGGGCTTTGAGGTTGCAGGAATATAACTTCACTGTTTCCTACAAGAGTGGCCGAAAACACGCTGACGCAGACTGCCTTTCCCGTATGCCGCTTGCCACGACGGACTGCGATGCAGACGATTTTGATCATCTCGTCGCTTCTGTGACACCCGCTTTTCCAGATATCGATGCATTCAAAGCAGAACAACGGACAGACACTAAATTGGAGCCACTCTTTACTTCTGCCCATTCAAGTGCAACAAGCAGCTACTGTGTACGTGACGGGCTCCTGTACAAGAAGAACTACTCAAGCACGGGTGCACGCTTCCTTCTAGTGGTGCCGGAGCGTCTCCGGCCAGCAATCCTTCAGGCTATGCACGATGACCCTACCTCCGGTCACTTAGGCACTGTGCGCACACTTTATCGCATTCAAGAACGCTTTTACTGGCCCCGGATGCGACATTCGGTTGAGCTTTATGTCGCCAGCTGCATACAGTGCCAACGTCGGAAACGCCCAACCACTGCCCCATCTGGTCTCCTTCAACCTGTGCCGCCTTCCAGCTCACCCTTTCGGCAAGTTGGTATTGATCTGTTAGGCCCTTTTCCAAAGTCATCTAAGGGGAACCGCTGGATAATTGTCTGCGCCGACTATTTCACACGCTATTGCGAGACGGCGGCTATACCATCAGCAACTGCCACCGAAGTGTCGCTTTTCTTACTTCACGCTATTGTTCTACGACATGGACCGCCTGGTGTTATCATAAGCGACCGGGGACGTCAATTCACGGCGGATATCGTGGAAGAGCTTGTGCGTTTATGTAACTCGCACCTCCGGCACTCGACGCCGTATCATCCGCAAACGAACGGCCTCACTGAGCGCACTAATCGAACAATCACCAATATGCTTTCCATGTATGTTGCGTCCGATCACAAGAATTGGGATGAAGTTTTACCGTTTATCACTTACGCCTACAACACCGCCAAGCACGAGACAACCGGCTACAGCCCCTTTTTCCTTCTATATGCTCGGCCGCCCCAGTATACGCTCGACACTGTCCTCCCCTTTTACCACCACGAAAATCCTACGGTCGCCGATACGCTATGCCTCGCGGAAGAGGCTCGGCGACTTGCGCGTCTGCGGACTTTGGCATCACAAGAAAACTCCAAAGCCCGCTACGACGCACGACATCGGCCTGTTACATATCACCCTGGTGATCTCGTTTGGCTTTGGACTCCCACAAGGAAGCGCGGTTTGTGTCAAAAGCTGCTGGCAAACTACGATGGACCGTATGTAGTCATCGACAAAGTCAGCAAAGTGAACTATACTCTCGCGCGCCTCACGAACACTGGTAGACGTTCTGCTAGGACACAAGTCGCGCATGTCGCACGGTTGAAATCATGTACGCCACGACAAGCTAGTTGACTCGCCCAGGGGGCTTTGTCTGCGAGGGGAGGTATGTTACGTCCAAGCGCGTCAAAGGGACGCGGGGATCAAGAAGAGAGGGGAAGAGGAGAACGAAGACTGTGCAGCGGCCATTCCTGTTTTTAGTAGCCTGCCGTTCCTGCCCTCGCACGTCTAAATAAACCCCTTTTCCCCGTGCTTGTAACAATATTATAGCACGTAGATTTTACGCACTTTACAGCGACTATTTTTAGGCCACTTTACAGCCAAGTCACATCTTTCATAATACATCGTTAACACTACCACTTGTCATGGCGCTCTTTGGCCAAACCTGGCCCTTGCGCCATAAAACACTACACATCATCATCATCCTACGTGCGAGGGCTCATCACATCCCAAGCGCACCACATTCTCACCGGCACACCCCTCCCATTGCCGCAGCGTCCACCTGTTCTGGACCCGGAGCCACGCAGGTCTTACCGGAAACGAAGCTGCACACGGCGCTGCCTGAGCAAGCATCCACCGGGCATGTCACTCCTCTTCGGGACAGCAGTTTTCCGGATGGCCTGACCATATGCAAGCCCCTGATCGCAAGGCCGTGGCCTCTTGGCACAGCCAAGTGTGTGAGTGTATATTCACCTGTGGCGAGATCTTCACGTATTACTGTAAAGCCCGCTTCAAATTCCCCCCTCACGACAAGTCTCTCAACAAGCATCAATTGACCACGTGGCAGCTCTTACAGACGCGATCCTTTCCTACACCATCCCTTTATCATCACATCTACCTCGATGCCTTCACACAAAGCTGCAAAACATGCCACGTGCCATGCTCAGATCTTGCCACATTATCTGGGCATGCCCCACAGAACAACACCTCACCAAACACAGCACCAATCCTGCATTCCGAATCGTCATGCCCGAGCAATGGGAGACCATGCTCTTCAGCGAATGCCCAGAGGATCAACTCTGGATAGTCTGGCTGGCCGCCGCTTGAGGAAGGGAGGCTCTGATGGGGCTAGTCTCCCGGCCACCCGCTTCCCTCGACCCAGCAAGGACTCCAAATAAAGTTTTCTCCTTCTCTCGTTCTCTCAGCATGAAAAAAATTCTTTTCTGGCACGTTGCCTGGAGACAACACTCGTCAAAAAGGCTTAACCATTGCCTCAATATTGTTAGTCTTTGCCGCAATACTTTTGCTGATTGTGTCATTTCAATGGCCAATTGCTATGTGCTTTACTTACATTCTACTCTAAACTCTTACCCTATAGCCTAGTTAACACTTAAGAGGCACTTCTAAGCACCTCTTTTATTAGAATAACGAGCGCACTGCAGCACTAGTTAAAATTGCTGTTGAAGTTCCCTACAGCACGTATTCCTCCCTCTTGTTTGCCCAGGTTCCTACCTAGCACATATGACGACAGGAAGGTGTGCATGTATAAGCAGCCCTGTATGTATTTTAACCACTGTAATCTGAAGGTAGCATGAAGCTTTGGAGAATACGTTGCAGAAGAGCAGTTTGTCACTGTATAGGGTGACAAACTGGATTGTTCTCATGAATATACATCATAGCTTGCGGGGATGTTCGACTCTCACGCGTCCCCTGGTGTTGTTTTCCCCACATGACTCCCATTTTGCTGTAATCTGGCTTTGCCACACGGCATTGCGCCAGCAGCTGTTGGTGTGGTTGCAGCATATTACGATGTTGGTAATGCTACCTAACGCTGGGGTTACTGGTTACTCGAGCCTGACAAGTATTAGGGTCTTCCTCTTGGGCTTGGGGTCGGCGAGCAGCGCGAACCTTCCACGCGTATGCCAATCTATGCTTCGTGGGACCATCCTGACGTAGACTTAAGAGCACAACACCAGTATGGACGAACAGGATCGTTTGTGTAGTAAGCATGTGACGCCCCCAGGCATAATGTTCGTTCACAGCGAGGCTAGGTGGCCTGCTAAAGCTCGGCAGGCAACATTGGTCACTGCACCGCAATAAACACCGACGAGCACGGCTGCTCGCCGGTCAGTCGTCATTCAGCACCACCACGCTGCGGAGCGTCTGTTTATCGGAGGGTGCCCCGAGCCCTCCCTTGTTCACGAACCAAGGTGGATCGTGACACTGGCTACGAGGACCCACGGATCGTCCCACGCTGCCGCGAGCCGCGAAACATTGCCCCCCCCCCCCCGTTGCTGTCGCCATGCCGCTGTACAGAAGGCGCGAGCCGTTCGAGGGAGATGGGTCCGCCTGGCAAATTTACGAGGAGCAAGTCCACGTGTTCTTCCAGGCAAATAACACACCCGTGGCCAAACAGCGGGACATTTTCCTGGCCAGCTGCGGGACCCGCGTCTTCAGCCTCTTGCAGACTTGGCTGGCTTTACTTCTCAAGCCAGCCACGCCGCACGCTAAGACGCTGGGTGAGCTGCTTGCCATACTGCGCTCGCATTTTAACCCAGCACCGTCCATACTAATGGAGCGTTTCTGCTTCAACAACTGGAGCCGCCGGGAAGTAGAGACCCTCCGGCAATGCTACGAGGGTTAGCGAGTGCCTGCGCCTTTGGGGATCAGCTGGACTCGCTACTCCGGGACCGTTTTGTCTGCGGCATCAACAACACCGCCATGCAGACGCGACTGCTGGAGCTTCCCAACCCCTCGCTGGACGACGCCGTGAAGGCAGCGTTGGCAATGGAAGCTGCCGCCAAGGACGCCGGCGACATTTCCCGTGCGACTGGCTCACCGTCAGCGGAAGCGGCGGTGAACGATTTGGCGACAAAGTGCAGTACCTGCTGTCGCTGTGGTGATGCCCACTCCCCTTCACAGTGCCAGTTCTCTCAAGCACAATGCTTTACGTGCGGGAAAACTGGGCACCTGGCACGTGTATGCCGAAGGGGGAGAACGAACAGCAAGCAGCAGCCTGATTCAAGCCCAGGTACAACACAAGCCCGCGGCCAGGGTAACCGTCGCAAAGGTATGCGGCGGAGGCATGCAGCAGCAAGCTCAAGTTCTTCCTCGGCCAGGCTCAACGTCATGGCCGAGGACACGCCGATTTTCGACATGTGGGACACAGGCTTTGTACCGTTGTCTTTGCCGCCATACATGCTGACCGTCGAAATCTGCGGGCACCCCATTTTCATGGAGCTGTACACAGGGGCCAGCGTGTCTGTAATGGCCGGGAAGCTCTTCAAGCGTGCTTTCCCCGGCGTGTCCGTCGAGGCTTCGGGCGTGATGCTGCGCAGCTCCTCCGGGCAACTCTCCCAGGTTCAGGGTCAGGCACAGGTCAGCGTTCCTTTTGGCGACAGGGAGGCAACCCTTCCTCTTTACTTAACAAAGGGGTCGTCGCCGACGCTGCTGGGCCGAAATTGGATTCATGCACTGGGCATTCATCTGCCAGAGTACCCGGATGCCAGCCTGCATGTGGTGCAGAGCTGCCAAATCTGCCAGGAGCATCAGCGAGCCTCGCGTCATGTGAAAGGCACCCACTGGCCGTTCCCACAGAGACCCTAGGTCCCGCCTACATGTGGGTTTTGGGGGACCCTTCAAGGGCCATTACTTCCTGGTGCTTGTGGACGCCTTTTCGAAGTGGGTGGAGGTTCTACCTGTCACCACTCCATCAGCAGGCGCGACCATTGCAGCACTACGATAGGTCTTCGCCGCCCAGGGGTTGCCGGATGTCATCGTATCCGACAATGGTCCCGTTTTCGCCAGCACAAGGTACCTGGCCTGGCTGACAAAAAACGGAATCCGCCGGATGATGGTTCCGCCGTACCACCCTGTTTCAAATGGTGCAGCCGAGCGGGTGGTGCAAACCATCAAGACAAGCTCAAGAAGAGTCAGACTGGGGATTTCCGGACGCAGGTTGCCCGGATACTGTTTCAATACCGGACCACGCCCCACGATGTCATGGGCCGTGCCCACTGTGAGCTCGTGCTGGATCGGATGGTCAAGACACCCTTGGAAGTCTTGCATCCGGACCTCCGATCTGCAGTGTTCTTGAAGCAGCTGAAGCAGAAGCTGGCTGCTGACCAAGGGTGCCGTCCCGGGCCTTTGCCAGAGTCGGGAGCTCCAGTCTCCGCCAGGAACTTCCGTCCTGGCCCACCCTGGTCTGCCGGACAGGTGGTGTCTCCTGCCAGCGCCTCATCGCTGCTCGTCCGCATGCCAAAAGGGGCCATGTGGCACTGACACGCCGACCATGTCAGGCCTTGCCTCGGTACTTGGCCAGCACTTTCGACTGCCACTGAGTTCCAGCCCGCAAGAGGACTAGCGGCAGCACCAGTCGCTTCCGGCGGAGCACCACCTACCTCGGAGGCGGCAACCGTAGCCAGTGGTGCGGCACCCGTTGGACCGGTGTCGAGCTCGGCACCACTCACGAGCCCGACCACTACGGACCCTCCGGATGGAGCGAGGCTGGCCCACGCAGCACCTGGCGTTGCCACACCCGACCCATCAACACCGGTGCCCAGGCGGATTACTCGACGGCGGAGGCCACCGGACCGTTACTGGCCTTGATAGCAGGCACCGTCGACCCAGCTAGGGGTGAGACAGAGCCTCGTATTCAAAACATGGACCTTTGTTTTTTTCTTTAACAAGCAAACTGGGGGTAAGGGGGTGTAGCAAGCCTGTGACGCCCACAGGCGTAATGTTCGTTCGCCGCCAGGCTTGGTGGCCTGCTAGAGCTCGGCAGGCAACATTGGTCACCGCACCTCAATAAACACCGACGAGCACGGCTGCTCGCCGGTCAGTCATCGTTCAGCACCACCACGCTGCGGAGCGTCCGTCTATCGGAGGGTGCCTCGAGCCCTCCCTTGTTCACGAACCCTGGTGGATCGTGACAGTTTGATTGCGTTACTGTTTGCATGACTGTACGCGCGAACTAATAGCTGTTGGTGTGTGTGTGTGGGCGAACATATTCATTTACTATCCAGTCGCGGCAAGTCGAACTTGCTCGATTTGTCGCGCGCCCATCGGCATGTTCTATTGGTAGTAATTCGGCTGGCTATAGATTGGTGTATAAAAGGCACAATAAATGCCCTTGTGGTTGTCCGAATTACTGTGTTGCCATTCCTTTGTCCCAAAGGCATGTGTGAGACCCCACAAGCTTTAGACAGGTGATTTCTATTTTCATTCAAGATAGTTATTTGCGCATCTACTATATTTCTCCGATTTATAACGGGCCCTTGAATCTAAACCATAGGCAATCTTTGTGGGCTTAAAGCAAGACAATAAATGTGCACTTGAATGCAGTGTGCTGCCGGTTAAAAAAAATATAGCATGCACTCCACGTATATGATCCGAAAAAGACGTGCAGAATTTGCTTTCACAGATGAATTTTTTAAGGTACTTTGGTAATTAAATTGGCACGTCATCACCACTTGCACTTCATTAGCCACAGATACCAAGTACACAGGGCCAGTATTCTTTAGCTATCACTGTTAGAAATCATTTTCACGAGTCTCTACATTTGACTTGTCGAAATATGCATCCAGAAGTGTTCCTGGCACTGTGTGCGGAAAGCAAGCTTCGCACAGCACCAGAAATGCTGGGGCCTATTACGCTGGTGCAGCCAGTGTCGAGTTATGTGAAATCTCGTTAAAACAATAGTATCATCATCATCATTTACTGGCCCTTAAAGACCCCTGGAAGGGTCATTGCATAAGGGGGGGAACATACTGCCCAAGATCATAGTCGAGCACAAGGTGAACTGACAGCAACACAAAATTGTGCTGTCGCCATTTTATGAAGGCTATGATGCTACATCTGACTGCTTTGACAGTATGCTGTCGCCAACACTGCGAATGTGGTTTTGATTTCGTATCTGGTTGTAATGCGCAGGCAATATTCAGGCCCATTTTCTTGGAAGAAAGGTCGTCCTAGATTAGAAAAATACAGTAGTCTAGCCATTTTGAAATAAAAAATAGCACGTATCCGACACAGTTTGGGAATCAATGTTACGCGAATAATTTTTCATGCACCTGGCTTTCCAGCATTGTTTGGGTTTCTGCAAAGTGTTATCGGGTCGACCAACATGTTTGGGTAAATCAAATACAGTACTACTGTGTGTACTTGTATATAGGTAGAACACAACTATAGGTCGACCCTTAGATATTGAACTTGCCGAGAAATAAAAAAGAACAATTGAAATATAGGTCAGCTCATGTCTAAGAAAAAAAAATAATGGACAACTTTGAACACAACACACTTTATCTAACGTAAGGTTGGCTACTGAATCTCACTAGTCAATGCCACAAGCTGCATCCTTGTGGAAACTGCCAGAAAAATCGTCCTTGTCGGATACTTTTCAGGCATCCTCGGCAGCCCAAATGACATCTTCCTCAGTGCTGTTGAGTGTGTTCAATGTGCATGATTTTTTAAAGCCAGTCTGGATAATCTTCAGACTGGTCTTACAGTGGGTGCGACAGAGCAACTCTGTTAAATCGGCATTTTGCTAGCTCTGTCCTTGAATATACACCTCGTGCACCGCCTATAGAGGCGCCACTGAAAGCCACCTAGCGGACGCTTCCAACGGTACACGCGGGAGCAGTAGCAGACGACAACCCTTTGCAGCAAGGATGACTGAAGTTTGCGGCTGCGATTTCTCCTTTGTTCGTGTGCCAGGCTGCTTTTTCTACGGTGACAGCTGTAGGGAAGATGCTGACCTCTGTACGAGCGGGTATGAACACGATGTTACCGGTGTTTGGGACAACATGGTCCACATACGTGCAAGGTGTGTCCCGCTGACAAACGCCATGAACCCCATTTACACGACGTGGAGCTCATGTTGACTAGCCGATAAATGTTGAGTGATGCGATCTCTCGATGTTTTTTTTTTATTCTACCCTTGCCGCAATGCTGCTTCTGTACCTGAATAATAAGCACCCGTCGTTAGTGCAGACTTATATCAAACAAATCCACACGGTGCAATCTCTGCATGTGCCGTTGTTATTTTTCTGCCGATGAATACATGTGGCATCGCCGAATAACTGCAGTCGAAGTCGCCTCAAGAAGAGTAATTGCCAATTTATTGATGGAAACGCGTACACTAGCCAACGAATTCACCAAACACACGGGTTAATAAAAGCGCGTGTTAGTGCTGTACCACCGATGCAATTCTGCTGCATACGCCGACGAACTACAGTTTGTGCAATATTAAATTCCGCAACGGAGCTGCTTGGAAACGTACAAAGCTAAAGACTGACTAACTTTTCAGTACTTTTTATATTACTAGAGAGAGGTGCCACACGATATATTTAAAGGCAGAGCAGCGCCAGTCAAACTAGATGAGCGCTGGCGGCAAGCCCCCGTTTAGTGGTATGCAGCGTAAGTATAAGAAAGAATTCAGTTGAGTACAAAACTCACATGCAAGAAGGGACTACGTTGTGAAACAAACAAATCACTCGGCGTGTTAAGTTTGCTCAGGCAGCATCCAGGTGTGATGACTTCCCAAACAGGACGCGAACTTGTTCCAGTCCCAAACGGGACTGGAACAAAAATACCATATGCAGCAGCTATTAGCAATTCTCGCCCTGAACTACCTATTTTTTAATCAGATTTCCAAAAACGCAAACAATATCTAAGATGCCCTCGGGTGAAAAGAATAAACCTGTTAAAGAAGCACTTCCTTGGTATCATTCCGATAAGACAGAGCGTTATTTATACCCTTTACAAACAAGGCAGCGTGAAAATTTCACAGCTCAAAAGAATCGACAAGAGTTATGCATGCAGCAACTAGCAACAGTTAAAGATAGGCGAAGCCCCATAAAATAGATGTAGAAACATGAAGTGCGCGACAGCTGGTGCGAGGATTTACCGCGCCACATGAAACCAACAATTTCAGTTCTTGCAAACTTCAGTAGCTTTAACATACAACGCACTGCGCTCGTGCAGTCGTGCTGCCTAGCTAGCGCAACGTGGTAAAGAAGCGGAAACCAATATAAGCGGCAAACAGCATTCCGAAATTTAGCGAAATGTCTTTAAACCTCATGCTGCACTGCAGACGAACTTAGTTGCTCACGCGTCTACCTATGATAGAGTGTAAAAAAAAAACCGACGAGACAAAGTAAAGGATGAGAACAAGAAATTTCCCTTCGAAGCGACGATCCATTTTTGCTACCGTTGCTCCCGCTGATGAGGTTTTGCCGGGGATGATTAGAACCGTATCGCCGGCACGTTTTCACCGGTATTTGAGCCCCCCAGCCTGCAACAATTCTTCTTCAACATTCCCTGAAGCTTTGGCCGCCTCACACGTGCGAATGGTGTTGCCTATCTTGCTCTGAAAACGTGAATAAGACAGAGAAGCACGATCAACCACACAACAAACTACGGCGCGCGCCAGGCTCCTCTCCCGCGTGTTCTGCGCACGGCCGCCACCAGTGGCGCGTCCGTCGGCGTGCACGGCGCCTATAGGTAGAGACTCTTTGGTCAGGAAATAAAGGTCGACAGCTCATTTTGAATAACATTGTCGTGAAAAAAGGTCAAGTCATTTTCGAATAATTATGGTAGTGTGTGCGATGTGAGCATATGTATGTGTGACAAGAGCAGCAAGATGACAGTCGTAGAGCGGCCAATAGAACCCACGACAGGATTCTGGGAGATGCGGCCAACATAACAATTTCAACGTGAGGTGTCGCATCTCATCACCATCATCATCAGCCTGGTTACACCCACTGCAGGGCAAAGGCCTCTCTCATACTTCTCCAGCTACCCCGGTCATGTACTAATTGTGGCTATGTCGTCCCTGCAAACTTCTTAATCTCATCCACCCACCTAACTTTCTGCCGCCCCCTGCTACGCTTCCCTTCCCTTGGAATCCAGTCCGTAATCCTTAATGACCATCGGTTATCTTCCCTCCTCATTACATGTCCTGCCTATGCCCATTTATTTTTCTTGATTTCAACTAAGATATCATTAACTCGTGTTTGTTCTCTCACACAATCTGCTGTTTTCTTATCCCTTAACGTTACACCCATCATTCTTCTTTCCATAGCTTGTTGCGTCGTCCTCAATCTCATTTAATATGAATTAAAAGTTCAGCTTCTGGCGTTGACAGTATTTCGAACATCATTTTAACAAACTGCACTTTTTCAATTAGCTTGTTTGTAAGTTTTATTCCAAATATCTCTATCTCAGGGTGAATTCCCTATTGACTAGAAAACAGCAAATCTGGCTGGAGTTCGCAAAAGTGGTAGCAAAGTTGGCTCCTCAGACTTTTGACTTATCTTTTAACATGTGAATGCTGCAAAAATTTCGAACTTATTACTGTATTTACTCGCATAATTATCGCACTCTTTTGTAAAAAAATTGACGCATATTCAGGGGTGCGATCATTACGCGGATTAAATTTCCCGTGAAAAGAAAAAAAAAAGGTAATTCCGCGTTTGCTGCGGGATGACAACAGGTCAACTAATAGGCGGCTGCCTTTGTATGTAGTGCGGGACACCAAAACAAAGATGACGGCCAGTGGAGCAAGCCAAACGCGCCGAACGCGATTTTTTTTCTTCTCCTGAGTACATTGCCTGCATTGAAACAGCTTATTCCGTATCAGTAATGAATAATATCGTTAATATCGGCAATTTTGCGGCAATAACATAGCCACGCCCACTTTGAGGGGACAGAAACCTATGGGCGCGCTTAGCCGCCAGTGACATAGAAACACATGGCGGGCATGCTGCGGAAACTGCGGCATTTGTCTTCACTACTATCCTAATACAGCACATTTCCGCTAAGGGTGGGTGTGATGTGTGGTGCGCGACTAGGTGCGGTGATCGGGACGGCCAGCAGCAGACGACACTGAGTGCGCGCGCCGAGGCGGATTCCATGCTGGAAGAAGGAAAACAACGACGCCGAAGAGCGTCCGGCACGAGAACACGTGGCGCATGAAAAACAACAAAAAGAAAAGCAAACCAATTAGAAAAGACCACGGGGCGTCAGGCAGCCAATCCGAGAATTCCAAATCGGCCAGACCAGAAGAAAAAGCGTGGTGCGCTGGCAGAGCGAGAGGACACGCAAGGAGACACAGAGGAGACGCAGGGGAGACGCCAGGAGAGTCCCAGGAAGCTACGGCAGGAGGAGGTCAACCACCGGAGCGGGCGTTGAAGACGGGCCGTCGAGTTCCGGACCCGAGCCACCAGGACTTCACCCGACCGGAGCCTCCTGCCAACCTGTTCCTGTGCATCGCCCGTCTACCTGAGCGTGCCGCCAGCTCCTCAAGGCCGGTGAGCTTCTGCGCCCGTGCGCAGCACGAGAACAGTCGGGCTGCGGGCCCGAGTTCTACGCCAGCTGCCCGGCCGGAACGCCGCCTCCGGCTGTCGTGCCGCCTGCTGCCCGAGGCCGGCGTTCGAGCTTCTGTGCCCGTGGGCAGGACAAGAGCAGTCGGGCTACGGGCCCGAGCTCTACACCCAGCTGCCCGGCCAGAACGCCGCCGCCGTCTGCTCGTGCCACCGAGCCACCTGCTTTACTTCTCCGAGACAGAGCTGGCCAGTTCCGGTCGCCCAGTCAACCAATGTACACCACGACCTTTGGTGAGACCGGCGCCACACCTTTCGTCAGCTTGTCGCCGCGTCGCCGCGTCGAGACTGCTGTGTGTCCCTGCCGCCGCGGCAAGCCCGGACTCGCGCACTACTTAGCTCCACACTAGCCCCAAATGTGTGCCTTGGTGCGTATTTGAGTGTTTCTTTTATGTTTGCTATTTTCTTCTATTTATTTTTTTAACCACCTTTAGTTCCATTAAACGCTTGTGTGTGTGTTCGAAAGGAACGGCTTTGTCCTCAATTGGGTTCTCGGAGGCTCCGCCTAAGAGAACCATCAGAACCTTTTGAGTACACGAACCTTTGTCCCCATATTAGGGTCATCACAGTGGGCGAATATCTTAGCTGTGTTACAAGCATCGGCGTATGAATAGGGTACACTTCTAACGTATCAGTGTAAACGTGGCTACTATCGTTGCCGCTCGCGATCTATTGCGTGCCCTCGAGTGCTGACGAGAAGAATCAAAAGGCGCCTTTTTTGTTGTTGACCACAACCATTATAAAGCCTACACATAATAAAGGCAAGTTTGGTTGTAACTTCTTTTTGTCATGGAAGTGTGGAAAGTGACGAAAGGAATGAAATGGGGCATCTGCTTAAGTATGTTTGGTGCGTGCAGACCGCTTACTTTGTCTTGAAGAGTCGTTTGCATAGCATTCGACAGATGGTAAGCACGATCATTATTAGCTAGACTTGACACACGACATATCGCTGCGGCAAGTTCGGGGTGCTATCATTACACGGGCAATAAAAAAAAATCGAATTTTGACGACAAAATTCAGGGCTGCGATCTTTACGCGAGTGCGATCATTATGCGAGTAGTTACGGTATTTATACAATTCTAAGAAAACACCTTGTGCCAAATGTTTTTGTCTACACAGCATGGTTTTCGATATAGTTTTGTGTCGAAATGCAGTTAATACAATTTATCCTCGATATAGCCACTTAACTTAAATATTGTTGTCGAATTGATTACATTTATTTAGATTTTAAAAATGCCTTTGACTCTGTACTCCACGCTCTCATTTTACTAAATCAGTGTCATCTTACATACCTGTTAAGATAATTGCGTAGCTTGAAGCCTATATTCCTAACCAAAAGCGATGTGTCAGTTAAAATGTGCGTTTTCCTCACGCACAACAGTTCTATCTGGGGTCCCTCAAGGTTTTAACTTAGGCCCACTTGTTTTTATTTTGTTTATATTGTTATGCGACCGAAGGATTAAGACTGGAGACTATTTGCAAAGTATATTTACGAGGGGTAACTGCAGCGCTGGCCAGTTCAGCCGACAGCTTGAGAGCCAGAGCATTCGTCGTCTTCGTCGGGGCGCCCGCATGCATTGGCCACAAGAAACATGCAATATGCATGTATCATTACCCCCTGCGGCAGAGGCACCGTCCCGGGGCGCCTAAATGTCGGTGATAACCGGAGAGTAATATGGCTTGAGGTGTGCGATATGCACGTCAGTGGAAGTTGGGGCAGATGAGGCACTGGTATTGACTGGGGTGATTTCGTAGGTAACTGGAGTCACGGCCCACAGCACTCGATGTGGGCGTGTGTACTGAGGCAGGAGTTTTTCTGACAGGCCACTGTGACGAGTCGGGGACCACAGGAGTACCAGAGACCCAGGCGAAAAGTGGACGTCTCTGCGTTGGCGATCGTACAAGCACCGTTGCTTCTCTTGAGAAGTCAGGAGGCGAGCGTGGGCAATTTCGCGTGCTTGGGCTGCCCTGGTAATGATGTCAAGTGCATACTCACTGGTCTCTACTGCGGCAGATAGAAGGGATGCGTCCAGTGGCAATGTGGGTTCTCGGCCGAACAGCAGAAAAAGCGGGGAATAACCGGCAGTGTCGTGACGCGAGGAATTATAAGCAAAAGTGACATAGGGTAAGGCAAGGTCCAATCAGCACGGTCGGACGAGACGTACTTTGCAAGCATGTCTATTAGGGTATGATTCAGACGCTCGGTGAGACCATTGGTCTGTGGATCATAAGACGTAGTAAGTTTGTGCTTGGTGGAGCAGGACTGCAGGATGTTGCGATGACTTGAGAAAGAAATGTCGGACCACGGTCTGTGAGCAGTTCATGTGGAGCACCATGCTGCAGAATCACGTCGTGTAAAAGAAAATGGGCGACATCTGTGGCACAGCTTGTTGGAAGCGCTCTGGTGATGGCGTAGCGTGTGGCGTAGTCTGTCGCCACAGCGACCCACTTGTTGCCAGACGTGGATAGACGGAAAGCGCCAAGTAAGTCCAAGTCAACGCGAAAGAACGGCTCTGAAGGAATGTTGAGCGGTTGAAGGCAACTGGCAGGGAGCATCGATAATGTTTTTCGGTGCAGGAATTTTTCACACGCTGCAACGAATTTCCGAATGGAGTGGGCAAGGCCTGGCTAAAAAAAAGCGTCGGTGAATCCGGTCGTAGGTGTGGGGGACACCAAGGTGACCTGCTGATGGTAAATCATGAAGTTCTTGGAGAACAGCTGACCGGAGGGGCTTAGAAATGACAAGGAGTAGGGCAGGACCGTTGGGGTTCACATTGTGGCGGTATAACACACCGTCCTAGAGAACAAACATTTGAAGGGACGAATCACAAAATAATGGCACGCGAAGTGGTGTCATGGCGTTGCTTGTCAGCAACGTGTAGCAGCTGAGGAACGGAGAAAATGCAAGCGTCGGGTATCAGGGTCAGGGTCGGCGGGTGGTTCGTCCACTGGATAACGCGATAAGCAATCTGTGTCTTGATGTAATCGGCCCGACTTATACACTACTGCATAGAAATATTCTTGCAGCCGCAGAGCCCAGTGACCAAGCCGGCCGGTAGGATTATGAGTGAGGAAAGCCAGCAGAGTGCGTGGTGGTCCGTGGTTACAGAGAAGTGCGTGCCATACAAGTATAGGCGGAATTTGAAAACCGCCCAGACGAGAGCCAGGCATTCACGATCTGTAATCGAACAGCTGCGCTCCGCTGCTGTGAGGAGGTGGCTAGTGTACGCGATAACGTGATCATGACCCTTGACTACTCGAGGCGTACGCGTGGCCGATGGCAGCACTGATGACGGCACCGAAATGTGTACTTCCTGTATAAATATCGCCAACCGCCACGTTCCTGTTCTTTTTACAGTGCTCACCAATTGTCCCCATGACCTAATCCTCGAACTCGACTTTCTTACGGCGCATTCAGCTTTGATCGACTGTTCTGCTGGTGCCCTCTGCCTCGAACTTCCTCTACTCGCGCATATTCGTGCCGAACTGCTGAACAACTTTAGTACGACTACCTTCGTCCGCCTGCCACTTAAAGCCTTGACTTTCGTCGATTTGCTATCATCTTTTCCTGTGCCCGATGGTGATTACGTCGCCACACCTGTTCCTGATGTCTTTTTGTTTATCAGCACAGCGGTCCCATCAGCGTTAACATATATGCATCCCATTAAAGAGAAATCTCAGTTTTCTGTAACAAGGCATCGAGTAGGCATAGCACAGGAAAACGACAAGGCAAAACATAGTTGAACAGCTTTCAACACTTCTCGTTGGGATAGGGTAGGCACAGGAAAAGATGATAGCAAATCGACGAAAGTCAAGGCTTTAAGTGGCAGGCGGACGAAGGTAGTCGTACTAAAGTTCAGCAGTTCGGCACGAATATGCGCGAGTAGAGGAAGTTCGAGGCAGAGGGTACCAGCAGAACAGTCGATCAAAGCTGAATGCATCGCACAACTAAATAGAGGAGCGTCTCTAGTCGCCATTAACTTGTCAAAATTTACACAGGTTTTCATTTAGCAGGGAGCGCAAAGTGTTGCAGAAAAGAAAATATCTGTAGAATGCACTATAGCAGGCTTGTATTCAAGGTGAGTAGAAAGATGAGTGGGCCAGTGGTCAGCAGGTACGACTGCTATCACACAGCGCAAAAAAAAAAATCCTTTTGTGAGAGGGCATCTGAGCTGCACAGTAAACCACGGGGCCAGATTGATAAGTGTGCTTTTCGGGTATGTACTTATTCATCAGATGAACGGCTTTGCATTTGAAAAGATGCCATTTTTCATGAACAGAACGAGAATAAAAGCCTGGCATGTTATCAAAGACAAATTGTTCTGCTTCTTTAGTAGCTGAGGCAAAATGAGCATTTTTGTAATCTAATAATTTGAAAGAGCGTAGGTTAGGGCGTGTTGGTATTTCATAACTGAGGTTTTTTAGCGCACGAAAAGGGACGAAAGACAGTGGCAAGACGCGGACACAGCGCTAACTTCCAACAATTGTTTTATTCCACGAAACGGTACACATAGGTAACACACACCACCATATGCATGCGCATATATACTGATTTCTAGTCAAATGAGACAGCAACGAGACATGTGTAACGGAAAGTTAAGATGATATCAAAGATGAAAGAACCACCATGCATAGCCAAAAAAATTTTTTTTTGTAATTGCAAGGTTAGGATGTAATCTCCATCATTTTTTTTGGCTATGCATGGTCGTTCTTTCATCTTTGATAGCATCTTAACTTTCCATTACACATGTCTCGTTGCTGTCTCATTTGACTAGAAATCAGTACATATGCGCATGCGTACGGTGGTGTGTGTTACCTATATATATGTGTACCGCTTCGTAAAATAAAACAGTTGTTGGAAGTTAGCGCTGTGTCCACGTCTTGCCACTGTCTTTCGTCCCTTTTTGTGCGCTAAAAGACCTTAGTTACCTAATCATTTGGTAAGCTTTTGTGCCATTTCTGGTACTTTTGATGCAAAAAAAAAAGATAAGGGAGTGGTAACATTTTGCCAGGCGGATATGTTAATCGGAGAACACGATGAGATGTGTAAATTATGTCTAACACGGAAGTGTGAGTCGTTGAATGCGTCTGCTGGGAAAGATGAGTTGCTCGAGGTGGAACTCGAGAGTAGGAAAACGGAACACTCAGTTGAGTTAGCATTAGGGCGGTTGGACGACCAGTTAATACTAGGAAAAGAAAATATCAGCAAATAGAAACAGGAAAGATTTAGAAATCGCACAACTAAAGTTTCCAGTGTAGAATTTATTGATCAACACAGAATGGGTGCTACTTTGCTTGAGGAAATCGATAACAAGCACAAAGAAGGAACTATTTATGCCCACTGCTGACACATGCACAGATAAATTTTAGCGGGATAAACCAAGACAGAAATGGATACCAAAATTTCATGACTGGCAGTCGAAATGCCACCTCCCACTTGTGCATCACGATAAAACCGGTAAAATCTGTGTGTCAGCAAGTGGTTCGGACAACCAAGTTTCAGTTAAGATAACAATGTCAGCTTAGCATGTGTTGATTATCTCAGATAATGCAACATGTTGTTTTGCACACTACGTGCATTAGAATACAATATTGAGAGGCTTACATTTTGGGTGTTCTTTAGTTGCTAAGTAGATGACACTGGCCGAGGGTTGACAGCAGAAACAGGACTAGGAGAGGTATCTGTGGCCTACACTTCAGGAGTGCCAAGCTCACCAATGCTGTTTGTCACCAAACAGTAGACATAACATTTTGGTTCACATATACTTTGTTATAATGAAGTTGTAACTGTTGTTTGGTAGCTTTGACAAACTTCTTATGGCAATTTCGCATAGTCCTGCAGAAATTTTCGCTCAAGGAAATATTGGCGCTACGAAATTTGGTTCTCCGGGAAACAAGACTTTCATTTAAGATGATGCAAATTTATTGATTATGGGGTGGCATTTAGCAGAAAGGTATGAGCCAGGTCTATGGACATGCGAGATAGCATCATCCGCTATCACTGGGCCCACCAATTGAAGAATCTGTTCATGAATGTGCTTTTTAGATTGGCACTAGGTTCCTGCCGAATTTCCTGGAATACCATAAAAAATTTGATTATCCTTGCATGATGTATCCTCCGTTAGACAGGATACAAGTAAGCTATCACAGGAGATGAAAGATCTGATCAAGCAACGCCAATGTATGCAAGCCTCTAACCCTACAACTAGAATACAACTGGCAGAACTTTCCAGGTTAATCAACAAGCGTAAGGCAGCTGACATAAGGAAGTGTAATATGGATAGAATTGAACATGCTTTCAGGAACGGAGGAAGCCTAAAAGCAGCGAAGAAGAAACTAGGAATTAGCAAGAATCAGATGTATGCGTTAAGGGACAAAGCTGGCAATATCATTACTAATATGGATGAGATAGTTCAAGTGGCTGATGAGTTCTATAGAGATTTATACAGTACCAGTGGCACAAACGACGATAATGGAAGAGAGAATAGTCTAGAGGAATTCGAAATCCCACAAGTAACGCCAGAAGAAGTAAAGAAAGCCTTGGGAGTTTGCAAACGGGGAAGGCAGCTAAGGAGGATCAGGTAACAGCAGATTTGTTGAAGGGTGGTGGGCAGATTGTTCTAGAAAAACTGGCCCCCCTGTATATGCAATGCCTCATGACCTCGAGCGTACCGGAATCTTGGAAGAACACTAACATAATCCTAATCCATAAAAAGGGGACGCCAAAGACTTGAAAAATTACAGACCGATCAGTTTACTGTCCGTTGCCTACAAAGTATTTACTAAGGTAATGGCAAATAGAATCAGGAACACCTTAGAGTTCTGTCAACCAAAGGACCAGGCAGGATTCCGTAAAGACTACTCAACAATAGACCATATTCACACTATCAATCAGCTGATAGAGAAATGTACAGTATATAACCAACCCTTATATATAGCTTTCTTTGATTACGAGAAAGCATTTGATTCACTCGAAACCTCAGCAGTCATGGAGGCATTACGGAATCAGGGTGTAGACGAGCCGTATTAAATATACTGAAAGATATCTATAGCGGCCCCACAGCCACCGTAGTCCTCCATGAAGAAAGCAACAAAATCCCCATAAAGAAAGGCATGAGGCAGGGAGATACGATCTCTCCAAGGCTATTCACAGCGTGTTTACAGCAGGTATTCAGAGACCTGGATTGGAAAGAATTTGGGATAAGAGTTAATGGAGAATACCTTAATAACTTGCGATTCGCTGATGATATTGCCTTGCTTAGTAACTCAGGGGACCAATTGCAATGCATGCTCACTGACCTGGAGAAGCAAAGCAGAAGTGTGGGTCTAAAAATAATATGCAGAAACCTAAAGTAATGTTTAACAGTCTTGGAAGAGAACAGCAATTTAATATAGGTAGCGAGGCACTGGAAGTGGTAAGGGAATACATCTACTTAGGGCAGGTAGTGACCGCGGATCCGGATCATGAGGCGGAAATAATCAGAAGAATAAGAATGGGCTGGGGTGCGTTTGGCAGGCATTCTCAGATCATGAACATCAGGTTGCCATTATCCCTCAAGAGAAAAGTGTATAACAGCTGTGTCTTACCTGTACTCACGTACGGGGCAGAAACCTGGAGGGTTACGAAAAGGGTTCTACTTAAGTTGAGGACGACGCAACGAGCTATGGAAAGAATAACGATAGGTGTAACATTAAGGGATAAGAAAAGAGCAGATTGGGTGAGGGAACAAACGCGAGTTAATGATATCTTAGTTGAAATCAAGAAAAAGAAATGGGCATGGGCAGGACATGTAATGAGGAGGAAAGATAACCGATGGTCATTAAGGGTTACGGACTGGATACCAAGGGACGGGAAGCGTAGCAGGGGGCGGCAGAATGTTAGGTGGGCAGATGAGATTAAGAAGTTTGCAGGGACAACATGGCCACAATTAGTACATGACCGGGGTAGTTGGAGAAGTATGGGAGAGGCCCTTGCCCTTCAGTGGGCGTAGCCAGGCTGATGATGATGATGATGTATCCTGGAGTTCGTCGAGGTGGTTGTTTGATGCAAAAGTTTCATTGAGAACACTCTCCAACATACTACTGGGCACATTATAGATGTGCTTAGATGCATTGAAAGAATCAATTAGTTTCAACTGTAGCAATTCGGTTAGTTAAATCAGATGCTTTTTGTTTCAGCAGTTGGTGGTTTTGATGAATCTTCATCGTCTACTAGTTCTGCTTGGACAGACAGACAGACAACGAACTTTATTTAATCCGGAGGAGCTACCAGGACCTCCTAACGGGAGGCCATTGTAGCCACTGGCCGCGCCCACGTAAAGGACAGAACGCCGTGACACTCCGCTCTTTCCTGGGCCCTCTGGATAGCCTGGGCTTGCTTTCGGAGTACCGTGCTTCTGATGGCCTCCTCCCATTCGGCTTCGCTGGAGAGGAAGTCGTTAGGCAACGCGTGACATCGCCAGAGCATGTGACCCATTGAGCAAAAGGTTTCAGTGCAGTCGGGACAACTAGGGTCCACATCCGAGTACATCCTACTGAGGAATCCCTGCGACGGGAAAGATCCCGTCTGCAGCATTCTAAGTGTAGCTGACTGACCTTTACTGAGCTTCGGGTGAGGCAGAGGATAAATTCTCCGACCAAGTTGGTAATGTTTAGTGATTTCATTAAATGTGAGGAGTGGATCGGTCTGCTGAGGCCCTTCCTGCCCCTCCGGAGCCTCCAGACCGTCGCGGCGCGTGAGTTCTCGCGCACGGTCGTGGGCAAGCTCGCTGGGGTTTGGGAATCCCTCGAGAACGTTCGTCCCCATGTGTGCGGGGAACCACGTGATATAATGAAAACTGGGGTAAGCCCTTTTCTCTAAAATAGAGGCCGCTTCTCGTGCGAGGTTACCCGACTCGAAAGCTCTGATTGCGTCTCTCGAGTCCGTGTAAATGTAGGAACGCTCTGTATCACACAAGGCCAGCGCAACCGCAATTTGCTCTGCTATACTCGCGGTGGCCGCTCTGACCGAGGCCGAGGACCGAAGCACCCCCCGCCCGTCTACAACCGACAGCGCGAACACTCTCCTGTTCCCGTACTGCGCCGCATCGACAAAGAGCGCGGAGTCTCTGTCATCTCTAACTTTCTTCAATATGGCTCGCGCACGGGCTTTACGTCTACCCTGGTTATGCTGAGGATGTACGTTCCGCGGGAAGGGCCTCACCAGGTAGGTCGCCCTCGTTTCTCGTGTCAATGTTATACGCCGGTCCTCCATTATCCTAGGAGCCATGCCAACCTCGTCGAGAATTCGCCTGCCAGCTTGGGTCGACGATAGCCTAACCACCTGGGCAGTGACCTGTGCCTCTATGATCTCGTCTATGCTATTGTGCATACCGAGTTGATCTAGCCTGTCGGAGCTCGTGGCAATAGGCAAGCCTAGCACTTTCTTGATGCTCTTGCGCATGAGTGTATTTAATTTGGTCTTTTCCGTTTTTGTCCACACTAGAGCTGACGCCACATAGTTAATATGGCTCATGAGGAACGCGTTGTACATCCGAAGGAGGTTGTCTTCACCTAACCCCTTCTTTCGGTTGGACACCCTAGCAATTAGCCGCAACATATTCTCTGTTTTGGCTGTAACGTCGGTAATTGTTCTGGCATTACAGCCCCTCGCGTCTATGAGCAGGCCTAGGATCTTAACTGAGTCGACTCTGCGAATTTTCTGCCCATTATTCGCGTATAATGCCACGGGTAGCTGGTTGAGGGGTGTCAGACCCCGAACCCCTTGCCTTGCGGGTGTGTAAAGCAACAGCTCCGATTTACTCGTAGACAGCTTGAGACCCGTGTCCGCGAGGTAAGCCTCCGTCTCGTCCAAGGCCGCTTGTAGAGCTTGCTCCATTTCAGCTAGGGAGCCCCTTGGGCACCAGATCGTGATGTCATCTGCGTAAAGTGCGTGATGTATGCCCTGGAGGCCGCCCAGCCTATCTGATAGACCCTTCATGACTATATTGAAGAGCAGTGGCGAGATGACTGATCCCTGAGGGGTACCGCGAGCTCCCAATTCGTACACGCTCGATCGAATCTGCCCCACCTGAATAGTAGCAGTTCTATTCATGAGAAAGGACCTGACGAAGGCCTGGAATTTGACTCCCAGGCCTATCCCAGCCGTGGCTTGCAGAATGTATCTATGAAACACTGTGTCGAACGCCTTAGTGAGATACAGGGCGAGAATCCCTCTCACGTCCCGGGTGCCGCTATCAAAGATTTGCTTCCTTAGCATTAGCATAACCTCCTGCGTCGATAGGCCGGGCCGAAAACCAACCATATTATGTGGGAAGAGGTTTTTGCGCTCTATGTACCCGGAAACCCTGTTCAAGATCGCGTGCTCCGCTACCTTACCTATGCACGAGGTTAGTGATATTGGCCTCATGTTGTCCAAATGAAGAGGTTTGCCTGGTTTAGGGATGAGTGTCACTATAGCCGACCTCCATCCGTCAGGCACCTGTCCTGTCTCCCATACCCTGTTGACCTCCTTAGTAAGTAGTTCCACTGCTTTATCGTCCAGGTTTCGTAATAGCCTGTTAAAAACTTTATCCGGACCCGGAGCCGATCTGCTGTTTAAATTGTAGATCACCGCCCTGATCTCTGATTCTGTGAAAGGCGCGTCCAGTTCCTCTACCGTCGCGCACTCGATCTGCGGATAATCCTCTTCCTGCGTCGGCCCTATAGGAAGGTATCTATCCGCGATCGCATTCAAAAGTGACTCTTCAGTACCTCCCTCCTGTTTGTGCCGGTGTATGACTTTACTAAGTGTTTGCCTTTGATTATGCTTTGTCTGCGCGTCACCCAGGAGGTGCTTGAGGAGGTTCCACTTCCCTCCTGAGCGCATGGACCCGTCTACTGCCGCGCAGACCTCGTCCCATTGTAGCCTATTGAGCTCCGCACAATATCTCTCAATCTCTCTATTAAGCTCCGCAACCTTCTTCCTCAGCCTACGATTTAACCTTTGTGTTTTCCACCTCATCAGAATTGACGATTTCGCCTCCAACAGATGCGCTAGGTGCGGATCCATTCTTGGGACCTCCGCTTCTGTTTGTACTACCTTAGTAGCCCTCTCGACGTCCTCTGTTAGCGATTCGATAGCCTCGTCAAACGAGGAAAATGTGCTCGTTCGCTCCTTCCTAAGTTTCCTGAACTCCTCCCAGTCCGTGACTCGAAATACCCTGGCCGGTCGGGCTTCCACCGTCAATGTTACCGCTACTATGAAGTGGTCACTGCCCAGGTTCTCCTGCTTATTGGCCCACGTTACATTACCTACGTTCCTTACACAGGCCAAATCAGGCGTTGTGTCTCGCGCAACTGACGTGCCCAGCCTAGTGGGGAACCCTGGGTCCGTGATTACCAGAAACGCAAGATCATCCAGGATCCTCGCCAGGTTCTCTCCTTTTGCAGTCCGTCTGACGTAGCCCCATGCATTATGAGGGGCGTTAAAGTCCCCAGCAACTATCAGAGGAGAGTGTTTGGCTATCGAAGTCGCCTTCCTAAGCAGGGAGTTAAACGTCTGTCTCTGGTCCGACGGCGGGCTATAGGCATTAAGCACAAAGACGCTCTGCTTGAGACCTCCGTGCGGTATAACCTCCACGAAAAGGGCCTCCATCTTACCCCGTCCAGACTGGATTGGATGTTCAATAAAGGCTAGATTTTTTTTTATCATCGTAGCTAGTCCTCTGCTTCCCTCGTTCCTGACCGACACAGTGTTGAAGCCAGAAAGGGTAGGGTAGTCACATAGTGTTTCCTGTAATAACAAAATCTGCGGTTTTTCCACCTCATTCGCCAAAAATTGCCGTAGCGGAGCCTTGCGCCTTTGAAAACTAGCGCAGTTCCAATGCCATATTACCAGCTCTTTGTGATCGCCTGCCATGATGCTACAACAACATACCTTGCTCCACAGCCGGAGCAACCTCGGAGTGATTCACTGCCTTGCTTTGCGCTCGGACCTTGGCTTTGGCCTTAATCGCCGCCTTTTTTTCTAGTACGGTCACTCTTTGGACCAAAAGCTTTACGCTTTCCTGATTTTCTCTACTTATCCTAAGTAGTTGCTCCAACATCTTTCTTTGCTCGACCTCTCCCTCAGACGTTTCCGAGTCGCTCTCGTCGTAAGGAAGGGGGGCCTTGCGCTTTGCTTTAGTGAGCCCTACGCGGGGTATATGTTCGACTACCTGTGGCGTCTGGTCGCACGCCTCTATTTCAAAGGACTTTGGCTTTGCCTTGGCGGCTTTGAGTCGGCGTACCTCCTCTCTAAGCTCCTTAACTTCCTTAAGTAATGCGTCCACGTGCGACCTACTACCATGCTCTGGCGAAGCCGACCGCGTTACCTCCGTGGGTCTCTGTAGCTCCTTCTTCTTCCCTTTGACACGATCTGCCCAGGTAGGCTCCTCCTGGATCCGCACGCTGGACACCGAGCGCCCTCTTGATCTGGAGCGCTGCCTGATTGCACCGCGCTTCTGCGCAGCTGGCGTGCGAGAGCGGCTTCTTTCGGTGCTGCGCTCCTGCACAGTTGGCGTACGCGAGCGGCTCCTGCCGCCCGCCGTGATGACGTCGGTTCCCAGCTTCAGCTGCTCGGCGCGTCGACGCCGCTGCCGCCGTCTTCTTCTGACAATATATGGAACTTGAAATTTGTCCCTACACTCTTTGGCCGCTGTGGGGTGCGGGCCACCGCACAAAGTGCATTGCGGATCGCACTGATGATCTTCCGCCGGCGATCGTTTGCCGCAGGTGCGACACCACTTGCTTCCAGGGTTGGGACACACGTCAGCCCGGTGTCCCAGTCCTCCGCAACCGTAGCAGACTTCCGTGTGGCGTCGGTACAGCGTGCAGCGAAACATGCTCGCGCCGCATGCCACGTAGTTGGGCACCCTCATTCCCTCGAAAAGTACCACCACCGCTGTAGTGTTCTTGATCCGCCTGGCCTCCAAAGCGCCCGGATTCCGATAATTTACAATTCTCGCTCTGAGTTGAGCCTCGCTGACTTCCACGTCGACTCCTCTTATGACTCCTCTACACGTATTCTCGGGTGGCGCCAGGTACGCCGCCACCCCAAACGTGCCTTCACCGAGCCTGATTTGCTGCACTCGGGCGTACGCGTCCGCGTTGTTCTCGTGAGGAGTACACACGACAAAAATGTTCTGAACTCCATTGGGACACATCGTGTCCTCTTCGATTGCGGCCGGAGCCAAGGATGCCGCCATGGCCAAGGCTTGCTCAAAGCGTATTTTACTGACCTTGTTGACATTCAGGCCGTCGCGTGGTCTGACAATAATGCGAAAAGTGTCCCTCGGCAGTCGAGGCAGCCTGGAAGCAGCCGTGACGCGTCGTATCGCGTCGCGTGGTGCGGCGGTGCGGCCGCCGTCCCTCCGTCTGCCACTTGTATTTCCACCGTCTTGACCCGAAGAATATTCTTCCCTGCGCCTGCCGGGCCGGCGGCCGTACGCCACCTTCCATCCCGCCTCGCATGCCTCTTCTTGCGTAATCTCTTCTCCTTCCACAACGTCCATCCTGGATTCAAAGTCCCACATGCGCGGGAGTAGGCCTAAGCCTACCCTCGCCGTGTTTCAAACACTCGCAGAACGGCAAAATGTCCTCCCACCGACGAAAATCCGGTATCGGCAGAGTCCTCTTGACGTGCCACGTCGATTAAGGCATAACTCGCCCGGTTGCGCAGGGAGACCCACTCGAAAACATTGATGAAAGCTGGAGCCGATGTCAAAGCGTCCGCACTAGTCGACTTCTTCTTCCTTGGGGAGATTCAAATTTATGTAAGAGAGCTGCGATACATTGCAGAATTTCTTTCCACAGTTCAGGATAAAGTAACATTTGTACTACAGACAGAATCACACACAGATTCAAGCACTGTATGTTGCCAGAGAAGAAAGATATTGTTAGAGCTCTTAGCTATGTATTTGGATGATATCCATCCTTAACGATAAAGCAGAACAGATCGTAAGGTGGCCTTTTTGCTGCCGCTCTTCCCTTGCCACTCATTTATATTGGCTTTAATCGATAATGATGATGGCGCTTCCACAAAGAATTCCAGATGTCCACTTGAATTCAGGTAAATTCAGATCAAGGCACCATGATAGCAATGCAGGCAGCGCTGATGAAGTACCAAACCATGACGATGGCCACGTAAAGGCTATGACCAGTAGCTGAATGATAAAGCAGAACAGATTTTGAGATGGCCTCCATGCTGCTGCTCTTCTCTTGCCGCTCAAGGAAGGGCAAGGGAATGAATGTATTTAAGAGGTTTTCACTAACAATTCATTAATGTGTTAGCATTCCTATGGTATTTCACGCACTTTCCAAGGGCTATCCATCTATCTATCTATGTTCGTAGCTATGTTTGTCACCAATTCTGTAACTCTAATGGACCACTGACTATCTGCCCGACGCACTACATTGCCTTCCCAGCTCCATCATTTTTCTCTTAATGTCAACTAGAATAGCAACTATCCCCATTTGCTCCCTGATCCATATCGGTCTCTTCCTCTCTCTAAACTTTACGCCTAACATTTTTTTGTTCCATCACTCTTGACGCAGTCCTCAACTTATTCTTAGACTTGTTTATTTCTGCCCCATATGTTAGCAGTAGTAAAATGCAGTGATTGTATACTTTTTTTATGACAGTGGTAAGCACCCAGTCAGGATTTAGTAATGACTGCCATATGTGCTCCAACTCGTTTTTATTCTTCTGTAAACTTCCTTCTTCTGGTCAAGGTGCCCTTTGAGTAATTTGCCTGAACAAACGGGAAGAAAAAGGGTTAACCGAGTGTCTGATTTTTATTTGTCAAACCATGAGAAGCCAACAAACAAAGACACCAAGGACAACACGGGGGAAATTACTTGTACTTCCTAACTGAATTAAATGATAAATTAATGGAATTGAAAGTGGATCCACTTTCAGTTCCATTAATTAATCATTTCTTTAATTCAGTTACTGAGTACTATTAGATTCGTCGGACGATCCTACTGCTGTCAACCAGATGTAGGAGTCGTCGGACGACCTTGCCGCTGCCACCATTTGAAGGAGTTGAAGGTCGTAGAGAGGAACTCGGTGAACAGGATTTATTTATATATTAACATTTTGAATAAGACATACATCGACAGTCTAGCGTGACTCCCATATGGAGCCCGCAAGACTAACATACAGCAAACAGCTTACGAGCACACAGCTCACTAGTACATTTCTAGCATGACAACGAGCATGCTCTAGCAGCCGGCAAACGCTGCTGATAAGCACTTGGTCCCCCCTTGATTCCCAGTGGACGGAAACGTTCGTCCAGTCATCGTTCGACGTAACCGTAGATGACGCGCCATTTTGGAGGAGGGCTTACAAACACGTGTTGCACAGGTTTCAGTGCCGCACACACACACACAGGTGTAAAGGTCCGGAGCCGACGTCAGAGGGGCTTCGTAGAACTCTGCTTCGTCCCGGGTGGCGCGGCCGGGTACCACATTCCTGAGCTGACCCCGCGCCACGTGGCTGCCGGTTATTCGCAGTTCTCTGAAGTGCGCCCCGTCTGGTTGGATTGGAACACGTGCAGCGGGCTGAAAGCTGGCGCGTTGTCACCCCGTACGGCCATTTCTAACAGCTCCTCCATGGCCCGGAAAATCCCGCGTGGCTAGTGCTGGCAACCGCTGGGCAGGAAGAGAATGGCTGGCGAGCAAGACGATGGCTTTGCTCTCTGCAACCCCTGCGTACTTGGAATGCCTTCAACCATCTCACAACAACTGGCATAGAAGAGTCGACCCGGCAACACAGTACCGCTCAGCGTTCAAACGCCCGGAATTAGCTGTTAACCCACCAGGCCTCCTATCAAAATTTCAATGTAAGTCACTCAACTGGGAAACCCCAAATTTTGCCCCAAAATTCTGTGCCGCCAAAGCGAGCGTTCACGTTCCTCTTGAGTTCGACCAAACCCGACCGTCGTGCTGCACAAAAGTAAAGGTTTACGCAGAATTAAACCGAAGGCTCTCAAACATCAATACCCAAACATAACTTAAGCAGCCTAACTTCGCGAACAGCCTGTTCTTATCCTATCACAGTGACGTACTTATCTCATGTACTGTTACCACTGAACAGCCTGGCCAACTCCACAGGTACGTAAATACAATCGCGCTAGCTTTGTGGTCCCTATTCCGAACGCGTACTTGCGTCGTACGTAAGCATTTCATCACGCTTACTCACATTTGTTCCTTTAGTCCACACAGGACACGTTCCTTAAACAAACAACCAAACTTACGTAACTAACGCAACACAGAGGAACCTTTAAACAAATGTGTCTTCTAATAACTAGCTCTACGCACGCTTACTAGTGAAGTCAGAACACAGCTGCACACACGAGCAACCTAGTCATAAATCTTCTGCTTCCCTCCGTCCACATAGGACATGCGCTAATGGAACTACGAACTCATTGCAAATCACGCACTTACTGAATACCTACGTGCTTAACCTTAGAAAATAAAAAAAACACAAAAAAGGTTAACTAACACACACGCGTGCTACGATAGGCCTCTCAACGATAACCTTTACTCAGGTTACTCGCACACACACACAAAAAAACAAGCCTATGTACTGATTAATGAACATCTCGCGAGACTACAGGAAATAAAACGCGTCTTTCAACTCTCGGAGCTTCTCGAACAAAACACAAAGCTCATACCTTACATGCTGAAAGAAACTTAAATCGCGAAAATTATCCGATGCTCAAAAAATGATATAAAACAGAATGTTTTACTTCTACGGAAGCTCTTTTGGCCTCCCGTTCCAAATGCTTATGTCTGACTCATTCTTTGAGCCGTAACCGAGGTGGTCGCGGTTCGAAAGCTATTCTGGCTACCGAGGAACAACAAAAGGGCTGACTCACTATCAGCTCCTAGAATACGTTACAGTCTCCTGCCAATTTGCGTTCTGGCGCCCCGTTTTCATCACGACCTCGATTGACTGCGTCGCTACTCCCCACCTGGTCTCGTCTTGCCACCTTGCGCTTCTTTGTGCTACTACACGCTGAGCTTCGAAAAAAAATGACGGAACGACAAGGAATTTAACTGCCCCGTGCCCTTTGTCCGCGTCCGTGCAGAACATGTTTCTCGGTCTCCTTTTGACCGGTGGCTCGAACGTGTTAAGTGCGTCAACATCGTCAACGACGACCGCACCTTTCTTTTCCTCATGCCCTGGCTTTTCGCGCCTTTCGCCATCTTTGGCTGCGCTACATTAGCCACCGCATTCCGATTTTTACCGCGCTTCTTTCTGCGGCGCTTTTTCTTTGAATTCCTTTTCATGCCGCTCTCTCGCGCCTCGTGCTGGCCGTTACACATCTCATCGGCCCGGATCGGTCCCTTACCCGCACAGCCTGAGTGCTCCTTAACTAAATCATTCCTCTCTTGGCTACCTAGACTGGCGGAGAGCCACCCCGATCCCTGAACAACGCAGTTGTTCTCTCGTGAGCTACGGAGCTCGCCATCCCGAGAACTACTCTCAACTGCATCGTCCAGCTGGCACTTCTCTTCGGCACGGAGATCTGACTCGACATGGGTGCTCGTGTCTGTCAAGTCCGTAGTATTCTGTACCTCGCTAACGACCTCGCTACCATGAGATGCGACGCACACGCGCGGTAACTGTGCCAATTTGTTCGCAGCTGGCCTAGCTGTCTCTATAGTCCCCTGTTGGCACAGCACCTCGTCGCCCTCACTCTGGCCTTTAACGGTCTCTGTTGCCACTAAGGCATCGTTAGCTGCTAGCACTTCGAGTTCACCTGTGAACGTGCTGCTACTCTCACAGGTACTTTCACTTGCCTCGGCTTTCGACTGAAATCTGCTATCTACTTCCTACTTGCACTGCGTCCAGCCTACAGATTTCTCAAGCCGCTGTTGAATTTGTGCGTTTAACTGCTGTAAATTTTGTATCTGCTCCTTCACTGCTGCAATTTCTTTTTCCACCTGTTGCCGTTTTTGCTCACGCTCTTGGCATTTTCGCCAAGAGCGTGAGCCAAAACCAATGTATTTACAGCCAAAACCAAACGCTTACCCACTGAAGCAGCACCATATCACCAGTCCTTCTCTGCAGTACCCAGTCAGTTACAAGAGGTGGTCAATCTCAAGTCGCCTCCAACTTGATCAGGATGCCGGTCGGTCACCATGTGCCAACGTCCGTCAGCTGCCGTTGCTGTCTCACGAGTCGTAGGCCGATTTACGAGCCGTAGGCCGATCTCACCGCTGCCATTCAGTTATTAGGATTGGAGCGGTCGTAGTTGTAGGGAGGATCTTGATGTCATCGACAGGAGCTAGGCGAGCAGGAATTATTTGCAGTATTTACATTTAAAACAAGACATACATCGACAGTCTAGCGTGACTCCCATATGGAACCCGCAAAACTAACATACAGCAAACAGCTTACAGGCACACAGCTCACTAGTACATTTCTAGCATGACAACGAGCACTCAGCTCCCGACGACGAGCACGCTCTAGCAGCTGGCAAACGCTGCTTATAAGCACTTGGTCCCCCCTTGATTCCCAGTGGACGGAAATGTTCGTCCAGTCATCGTTCGACGTCACCGTTCGATGTCACTGTAGATTACCCGCCCTTTTGGAGGGGTGCTCACAAACACGTGTTGCACAGGTTTCAGTGCTGCACACACACACACAGGTGTAAAGGTCCGGAGCCAACGTCAGAGGGGCTTCGTAGAACTCTGCTTCATGCCGGGTGGCGCGGCCGGGTACCACATTCCTGAGCTGACCCTGTGCCACGTGGCTGCCGGTTATTCGCAGTTATCTGAAGTGCGCCCTGTCTGGTTGGATTGGAACACGTGCAGCAGGCTGAAAGCTGGCACGTTGTCACCCCGTACGGCCATTCCTAACAGTACAAGTAATTTCCTCTATGTTGTCTTTGGTGTCTTTGTTGGCTTCTTATGATATGACTCAGATAAAGGTACTCTTGCACAAACTCTAGTGGCTACCTGGCAACCATGAATTCTTCCCTTGCCAGGCTATCAAGCATCACCTTTGTCTTGTGCATATTAGTCTTCAACTCCACTCTTGCACTTTCTCAGTTAAGGTGCTCAGTCATTTGTTGCAAGTCATCTCCGGTGCTACAGAACAGGGGAGGTATTCTGTAAGAGTCTACCTATTGGACATGTCCATTTCATCTGCTGTTGAAGTTCTGACCTGGCTGCTGTGGACGTGCAGCCCAGCCCAGCCAATCAGAACTTCAGCAGCAGACAAAATGGATATGTCCACTAAGTGGGCTCTTACAGAATAGCTCCCAGGACAATGTCATCTGCGAATTGAAGGTTGCTGAGATATTTGCTGTTGACCCTCACTCCTAAGCCTTCCCGGTCTAATAACTTGAATACTTCGTCTATGTATGCAGTGAATAGCATTGACTACATTGTGTCTGCTTGCCTGACTCCTTTTCTGATAGGTAATTTTCTTTTTGTTGAGAAACAAGGTAGCTGTGGAATTTTTATAGATATTTCCTGAAGTATTCATATATGCATCCTGTATTCTTTGATTATGCAATGCCTCCATGACTGCCAGCATCTCTACTGAATCAAATGCCTTTAAATCTATAAAAGCCATATAGAGAGACTGCTTGTACCGGGCAGATTTCTCAGGTACCTGATTAATGACATGGATAGGATCCATTGTAGAATATCCCTTCCTGAAGACGAGTCTGATTGAAGTTAAGTGTTGCCCTGATTCTATTGGAAATTATCTTGGTGGATATTTTATACAACACCAAAAGCAAGCTAATGGAGCTATAATTCATTGATTTTTTAATGTCTCCCTTCTTATGGATTAGTATAACATTGGCATTCTTCGAACTCTCTGGTACACTTGAAGTCATGAGACACTGCGTATAAAGGGTTTCAAACATTTCAAGCATAATATCTCCATTATCTTTGATTAAATTGACTGTTATTCCACCTTCTCCTGCCGCTTTTCCCCAGGACATGTCTTGAAAGGCCCTTCTAAATTCATCGCTAGTTGTACAGGTTGTTTTAGCCAAGTCGGGACACACATTAAAAAATCCACGTGTGAGTTAAGGGAATGCAGTCAACTTAATATTACTCTTAATATATCAAATATTAATATAAATTTCAAATATTAATATATCAAATAATAATATATCAAAGCATTCTTTACTATGAGCTTAAGTAATTAATTAACAATGAATTAATGAACTTTTAAAGCATTTGTAACGAGGTTTATTGGACTCGTCAAGTGACGGCCAGAAACACAGCAGCAGCAGCAGCAATAGCTCAAATAGAACAGTGAACTGGCCGTGTGACATGCGATGGCGACAGTGCTTTCTTGCATTCCAATCTGCTTGTGGCTCCGATACATGCGATGGCGATGGGGCTCTCCAGTGCCATTCTTCTTCCTTACACATTCATTTAAATGCAAAATCTTCAATGTAGAAGTTGTAGAGCCCAATGAGAACTTTCCAAATGATTTCTTTCTGTGATAATAGCTGCTGTAGATTAAATTTTTCCCAGCTACAAAAGAAAGTGCACTAGATTTGAAGAAATATCACGTAACTACAAGCTCACTCGCAGGGACATTAGTGTCCTCGAACATGTTGTGAACGCAGACTGAAATGCTGCACGCAGACTGAAAACATGAGCAGGCCTTGAGCAACAAAGATAGATAAAATACCACGGTCTTAGCTTACAATTTTGCCAACATATCTTATCATTTGATGCAATGGGATATGCGATAAATAACGCATAGCAATTCTTGAAACTTCCTAAAAGACGAGGAGGTCTTGGCAGCGGATGGCAATGGATCGGAGATGGGAGTGTGTGGTCATTGTCTTTCGTTTTTTTTCTTGCCTTCGGTTTGCATGCAGCATCAATCTTTCGTTGGTAGTATGTTTCAGGGCACCAATGTCACTGTGCATAAGTACGTAGTCACATGGTACATTTTTTAAGTGTCATGCGCTTTCTTTGCAGCCCGGAAAAGTTTGCAGCCCGGCGATGCACTTGCTATTCATCGGCACCTATATCGGGTGTTTGCGGCTGAGCATCAAATTATTATAAGTGAAGGTCATAAGCTGCTCGCCAGGAACATCATCGAGCCATCTTGCAATCTCTACGCATCACCTGTCATGCTAGTCAGAAAGAAAGTTGGAACGTAGTAATTCTGTGTTGATTATTGGCACCCTAACAGAATTGCGGTAAAAGGACATGTACCCTTTGCCGCACATTGATAATGCCTTTGATTGCCAGCATGGAGCTTGCTTATTAATGTGAATAGCATTATTTGCCTTCTTCAACCATTTTAAGCCTATCTATCTATCTACCTGCCCGCCCACTCGCCCGCCCTGCCTTCCTTGCCTAGACTAGCCTAGCCTAGCCTCTTATGTCAACCCAGTTGTCTAGCACTTGGGCCCCTAGGTATGTGCTCCTGGTCGTGATGCCCTAGTGGTCGTTCTATTATCGTCATTCCAGCTTCATGATATCTTACTATCATGCTGTCGTCGTCACGCCTTCTACCTCGACCCAGTGCCAAATTAGTCTAATAGCTTGGGTCACTAGATATGTGCTGGTGCTTGTGATGCCATCATGGTCGTTGCATCACAGTCATTCCAGCCTGTCATCCGACACTCGTGATGCCATCGTTGTCATGCCATCGTCGTCGTACAGTTGTCATACAGCCATGCAGTCGTCATGCATTCGTTGTCACACTGCCACAGTGCATCGTCGTTCCGCAGTCATCATTCCTGCTTTGTGATCTGACTCTCGTCATGCTGTCATTCTCACACCTTTTACTCTCATTTAGTGGTCCAAGTTGTCTCCTTCCTAAGGCCACTAGGTATATGCTCCTCGTCGTGATGCCATCTTGGTCGTTCCATTGTCGTCATTCCAGCCTTGGGATATATTACTCTTGTCATGCCATTGTCGTCACGCCTTCTGCTGCAACCATGTAGACCAGGTTGTATATAGCTTGGGCCATTAAGTATAAGCTTGTGGATGCGATGCTGTTGTGGTCGTTGCATCGCCGTCATTTCACCTTTGTCATCCAACACTCGTCAAGCCGTCATCACGCCATCATCACCACACGCTCATGCATTCGTTGTCACCACCATAGTGGTGCTGTCCTAATCATGAAATCATCACCATTCCAGCTTTATGGTCTGACTCATCATTCTGTCATCGTCATGTCTTTTTCTCTGAACTAGTGTCCCAAGTTGTGTAATAGCTTGGGCCACTAGGCATGTGTTGGGAGTCACGATGTCGTTGTGGTAGTCGGATCCTTGCATTCCACTTTTGTCATCCAACTTTCCTCATGTCGCCATCATTACACTGTTGTCGTCGCACAGTTCTCATCGTGCTGTCATTTTATCATTGTCATCACTTCAGTAATGCCGTTCCATTGTCATCAAGCTGTCATCATCATACTGCCTTCATCTTTCTAGCGATGTCTTTTTCTTTGTCATTGTATTGTCATCACACTGTCATCATTCAATTGTGATCATACTGCCCTTAACATGCTGTCATCATCAGATAGTAGCTATCATGCCTTCATTGCCAGACCGTCTTAATGCCGTCATAGTCGTGCCATCATTGTCACTCCAGCTTCATCCTACTCTTCTCATGCTGTCACAGTCACGGGCAGGAGCCGACCGGCAGCCTCCAGTGTCACGAGGATCCCATCCTCGTTGCCAGTGTCACGATCCACCCGGGCTTGTGAACAAGGGAGGGCTCGAGGCACCCTCCCATAGACGGACGCTCCGCAGCATGGTGGTGCTGAACGATAACTGACCGGCGAGCAGCCGTGCTCGTCGGTGTTTATTGTGGTGCGGTGAACAATGTTGCCTGCCGAGCTTTAGCAGGCCACCGAGCTTGGCGGGTGAACCAAGATTATGCCCGAGGGGGCATCACATACTTGCTACACCCCCTTGCCCCCAGTTTGTTTGTCAAATGAAAAACAAACGTCCATATTCACAATGTGAGGCTCTGCCTCCATCCTAGCTAGGTCGACGCTGCCTGCTATCCAGGCGAGTAACGGTCCGGTGGCCTCCGCTGTCGAGTACTCCGCCTGGGCACCGGTGTTGACGGGTCGGGCGTGGCAATGCCGGGTGCTGCCTGGGTCAGCCTCGCTCCATCCGGAGGGTCCGTAGTGGTCGGCCTCGTGAGTGGTGCCGAGCTCGACACCGGTCCAACGGGTGCCGCACCACTGGCTACGGTTGCCGCCTCCGAGGTAGGTGGTGCTCCGCAGGAAGCGACTGGTGCTGCCGCTAGTCCTCTTGCGGGCTGGAACTCAGTGGCAGTCGAAAGTGCTGGCCAGGTCCCGAGGCAAGGCCTGACATGGTCGGCGTGTCTGTGCCACATGGCCCCTTTTGGCATGCCGACGAGCAGCGATGAGGCATTGGCAGGAGACACCACCTGTCCCGCAGATCAGGGTGGGCCAGGACAGAAGTTCCTGGCGAAAACTGGAGCTCCCGACTCTGGCAAAGGCTCGGGACGGCATCCTTGGTCAGCAGCCAGCTTCTGCTTCAGCTGCTTCAAAAACACTGTGGATCGGAGGTCCGGATGCAAGACGTCCAAGGGTGTCTTGACCATCCGACCCAGCACGACCTTACAGGGGGCACGGCCCATGACATCGTGGGGCGTGGTCCGGTATTGAAACAGTATCCGGGCAACCTGCGTCCGGAAATTCCCAGTCTGGCTCTTCTTGAGCTTGTCTTGATGGTTTGCACCACCCGCTCGGCTGCACCATTTGAAACAGGGTGGTCGGCGGAACCATCATCCGGCGGATTCCGTTTTTCTTCAGCCAGGCCATGTACCTTGTGCTGGCGAAAACGGGACCATTGTCGGACACGATGATATCCGGCAACCCTTGGGCGGCGAAGACCTGTCGTAGTGCTGCAATGGTCGCGCCTGCTGATCGAGTGGTGACAGGTAGAACCTCCACCCACTTCGAAAAGGCGTCCACAAGCACCAGGAAGTAATGGCCCTTGAAGGGTCCCCCAAACCCACATGTAGGCGGGACCTAGGGTCTCTGTGGGAACGGCCAGTGGGTGCCTTTCACATGACGCGAGGCTCGCTGATGCTCCTGGCAGATTTGGTAGCTCTGCACCACATGCAAGCTGGCTTCCGGGTACTCTGGCAGATGAATGCCCAGTGCATGAATCCAATTTCGGCCCAGCAGCGTCGGCGACGACCCCTTTGTTAAGTAAAGAGGAAGGGTTGCCTCCCTGTCGCCAAAACGAACGCTGACCTGTGCCTGACCCTGGACCTGGGAGAGTTGCCCGGAGGAGCTGCGCAGCATCACGCCCGAAGCCTTGACGGACACGCCGAGGAAAGCACGCTTGAAGAGCTTTCCGGCCATTACAGACACGCTGGCCCCTGTGTACAGCTCCATGAAAATGGGGTGCCCGCAGATTTCGACGGTCAGCATGTATGGCGGCACAGACAACGGTACAAAGCCTGTGTGCCACATTTCGAAAATCGGCGTGTCCTCGGCCATGACGTTGAGCCTGGCCGAGGAAGAACTTGAGCTTGCTGCTGCATGCCTTCGCCGCATACCTTTGCGACGGTTACCCTGGCCGCGGGCTTGTGTTGTACCTGGGCTTGAATCAGGCTGCTGCTTGCTGTTCGTTCTCCCCCTTCGGCATACACGTGCCAGGTGCCCAGTTTTCCCGCACGTAAAGCAGTGTGCTTGAGAGAACTGGCACTGTGAAGGGGAGCGGGCACCACCACAGCGATCGGAGGTGCTGTCCTTTGTCGCGAACTTGTTGACCGCCGCTTCCGCCGACGATGAGCCAGTCGCACGGGAAATCTCGCTGGCGTCCTTGGCGGCAGCTTCCATTGCCAGCGCTGCCTTCACGGCGTCGTCCAGCGACGGGTCGGGAAGCTCCAGGATTCGCGTCTGCGTGGCAGGGTTGTTGATTCCGCAGACGAAACGGTCCCGGAGCAGCGAGTCCAGTTGGTCCCCGAAGGCGCAGGCACTCGCTAACCGTCGTAGCGCAGCAACGAATTGTCCGAGGGTCTCTCCTTCCCGGCGGCCTCGGTTGTTGAAGCGGAAACGCTCCATTAGCGTGGACGGTGCTGGGTTAAAATGCGAGCGCAGTATGGCAAGCAGCTCACCCAGCGTCTTAACGTGCGGCGTGGCTGGCTTGAGAAGGTCAAGCAAGAGGCTGAAGACGCGGGTCCCGCAGCTGGCCAGGAAAATGTCCCGCTGTTTGGCCTCAGGTTTGTCGCTTGCCCAAAAGAACACATGGACTTGCTCCTCGTAAATTTGCCAGGCGGACCGATCTCCCTCGAACGGCTCGAGCCTTCCGTACAGCGGCATGGCGACAGCAACGGGGGGCGGTGTTTCGCCGCTCGCGGCGGCATGGGACTCTCCGTAGGTCTCGTCGCCAGCCTCGTCGCCAGTGTCACGAGCAGGAGCCGACCGGCCGCCTCCAGTGTCACGAGGATCCCATCCTCGTCGCCAGTCACGATCCACCCGGGCTCGTGAACAAGGGAGGGCTCGAGGCACCCTCCAATAGACGGTTGCTCGGCAGCGTGGTGGTGCTGAACGATGACTGACCCACAAGCAGCCGTGCTCGTCGGTGTTTATTGTGGTGCGGTGACCAGTATTGCCTGCCATGCTTTAGCAGGCCACCGAGCTGGCCGGGCGAACCAAGATTATGCCCGAGGGGGCGTCACATACTTGCTACAGCTGTCATTGTCACGCTGATGTCGTGATACAGTCATCATTGCCATCATGCTGTCATCATCATGCCATTGTCTTCATGCCGTTCTATTAACGTCATAGCGTCATCGTCATTCAGTCGTAGTTATGCATTCGTTGTCATACCATCTTCGGGATGCTGTCACAGTCGTTCCATCGGCATCATTGTAACTTTGACATCCGACTCTTCATACCACCATCGTCGTACTGTTGCAGCCATGCCATCATCGTCATGCCGTCTTCGCCATGCCACCGTTGTCATTTCTTGGTCATCATTCTATCATAATCATGCTGTAATTATTCAGCCATGATTATGCCACCACTGTCATGCTGTCATCATTGCAGAATCATCACACAGGTGCTATCTTGTATCTGTTGTCATAGCATCGTTGTCATGCCGTCTTGATCATGCCATCGTTCTCATACTCGCTTCTTTGCCTGTTTTTTGTCATACTGTCGTCAGGTCATCGTTGTCATACAGTCATTGTCACCTTATTGTTCCCATGTGGTCACCATCATGTTGGCATTGTTATACTGCCTTCCTAACTTAAGAATCGACATATCATTGTCATCATGCCCTTGTCATTATGTGCTATTTTCGTTCAATGGATGCCATTCCTTCTTCGTCATCCCATTGTTGCTGCGTCAGCATCACGCAGTCATCATCATACGTTGTAGGAGTTGAGGATGACGTCGGCATGAAAAACTTGGGAAGGGTTATTTACATTATGTACAGTGAGCCGACCAAGAAATTAACAGTCATAGAAGTCATTACGTGCTGGCAACAACTCGGACGCTACTGCCCGTGGCAAGAAGCTCGAAAGAGATGAATCAAGGAATGCTCTAGGAATGCTCTCTGCTGCTCCCGGTCTGCGTCTTTTAAACCCTTCAGTGTCTCGAAGACACATCACGTTCGGCCAATGGGCGAGCCCGCTGAGATGACGCCATTTTCGGCCAATCGGCGAGCCCGCTCAAGTGTCGTCACTTTCGGCCAATGGTAGGCGCCCGTGCGATGGTGTCATACCTGGCGAAGAGAGTCGCCGCTGGGTCCCCAATTGTCCAAGGGCTTACTTCTGCCTGCGGTCTTGCCTTGCTGACTTGCAATGCGCCGTCACAATAGCCAGGTGGAGGCGACGCTGCCGGGTCTTCGCGGTGCATTACAGCCATCTTGCTTCGGGACTCACGTTACCTGGAACAGCGCCAGGCTCTCGCTTCACTTTCGGGAAGAGTCAGGCAGTGAATAGCTCCACCTGCGGCACACGAAGTGGGGGCCGCCAACTTGTTGCACGTGCGCACCCCAGAAATGTGGTATCCGTGCTTCTGCGCTCCTTAATTAGCTGTGGTGCGATTGGATGTGGTCTGGTGAACTCGAAGTAGGCTCAGGAAACGGCCCCGTATCTAACAATGTCCATGCTGATGGGCAACCTTGGAAAACGAGTATCATGGCAAAGTAGAACGATATAAAAGTATCTGGCATTTAGTTGTAGCAACGAAAGTCTCAGAATTGCCACTGCTCGTGTTAAAATAAACGTTCACTGTATCCAAGAATATGGTCTGTCGCTACATTGCTCTATTGCTATTTGCATTACTGTGGACAGTCATCGCGAGATGAGTTCTGTTGTAATTTTTTTCTCAATCGTCTTATGGTCTGGATGCTGGCAGATTGCTGTGGACGATATGGACCGTGAAAAGATTAGCTTTGGAACAGCTGACAGCTTTTACCAATTCAAGGTCATGCCATTTGCACTTGGTAACGCATTGGTAACCTTTAAGCACATGATGGACTCTCTGCTCACATGCTTTAAATGGCCCACATGTTTATGTTACCTGGGCAATGTCATAGTTTCTTCCCAAGATTTGAAACTCTTTTCAGCCGTCCTCGATGTTTTTCCTTAAAGGGATACGGACACAAAACCTGAAAATTTTACGATAATAGAGAAAACGAGTCCTCAGTGTGCGAGTACACCGAAAACAAGTAGTCACTTCGCTCATTTTTCAGCGGATGGCTTTATTTTTGGCGTTTTTGGCGTTTTTTTTTGGCACGTTCAACGCCGCCCGGCCCAACCGAGTTGGAAGGCGTGACGTCACGACACCCCCGTCGGGTAGCCAGCCGGCCGGCCACGGTCATTCGAGGCGCGCCGCCGCCGCAATCGCGAGCATGGATTCGGGTTCTGGTGCCTCTACCAGCGATGAGTACACGTCTGCAGACGAGGACCCTTCCAACTTAGCAAGAAATATAACCGCTTACTGTTACGAGCCTTCCGCGTCAAGAGGCGAAGAAGAGCAGGCGGCCTTGAACGTGCCGGTCAGGCAGTCCGGGCCAGCAACATGGTAATTTCTTTTTCCAGTAAACTTGAAGTGCAGCAGCAGCAATTCGTAAAGTTATGTTACATAGGAGGCAAAATGCCTAGTTTCGTGACCCGCGTTGACGCAGAAAGGGCTGAATCGTAGGTAGCGTAGCTCGTCGCTTTGAGCTTACCTACGCTGTCGGCTTTCGATCGCTGCACACTTCGTTTTTACGTGACGAGGCACGGCATGTGTAGAATTTTCCACCCGTTTCATAGCCCTGTGTTTACGGCTACTTTCACATTCACGCCATTAGAAGCCATTTACTGGTTGAACTCGTTGAGATGGGCGGCTGCGCTAGGGACTCGTCGACCAGATCACTTAGCTACATCGATTCTGTGGCCATAGACAGAGGAAAGTCTTTGGCTGTGACATTTAATAGGGAAATGCTGCGCGAACAACCAAGTCATGAAATCCGATGCATGATTATGCAGAGACCTATGAAAATCCGTAATTTTTTGTTTGAAGTTGAAAAGCAACGTGTGAAACGGCAATGTAGATAAATGTGCTGCGCATTTTAGATTACTACACATGTATGCTGTTGTCTGGCGGTTCATTCGCTGGCTGTGTTTTGTATATTTGATCAATTAAAAGAGCGCTCGTATGCTGTCGTTCAATATTAGACGCAGCGAGAGTGTACACAACATGGCTATTTTGTTTTGCGATAAACACATGCATCCGCAGGGTAAACAATTTCTGTCACAAGCCGAGAATATCTGTTCCTGCACAGCCAGTGAAAGGCTAATTTTCCTTCTTTCAACAGGCACTCCTGCAGTCACCGCTGCGGCCACATGCATACAGAAAGAGAGAGGGTCTGTTGCCAGAGCAACAAAAGTTGGCGGACACAGCTAACAGTTACGAATGTATCACTAAGCACCCGCTCTTCGAATTATATTGCCTCAACAGGAGCCTTTTGAGCGGCATGCCAAGGCTTTTTAAAAAAGCACAGCCGGGCTGGTCGCATAAGCATCGTCGACGAAGTGGTCCGCGCAAATGAAGCCATTTTTTAGAAGTCTCCATGCTGGGGGTGGTGGCTGACAGGCACGTATGCTAAGTTCACGCACCTTCTTGTCTCTGGGAAACGTGCGCGACGGCGTGTCACGACCGATAATGCTGTTATAACAACCGTGGGCGCAGTAATGTCTGGGCATTTTCTTCCGCCACGATGAATGCTTCAATACCGATCGACGACCGTGCGAACACGCGTGTAAGATGCACCACCTGCATGGAGCGCTGGCGGGGATAATGTTTCAGACAGACCACGTGCGAACATAGCCGACGGCGATACACAAGCGCTGCAAGGGACGGACACTCCGGAAAGATTGCGCTGGCTGTGGCTGACCTTGGCCGCGCGCGCGCGAGCACGCGGGGGTGTCATGACGTCAAGTTTCAGCTTCTCCCGGTGGCCGCTTGGAGGCAAGGCGCAACAGAAAATCGCAAAACAAAGGTGTTTCTCGTTCTCTTTTTCTAAGCAACTTGTTGTATTCGTCATTTTTAACAGTTCAACTTTTGTTCTGACGCAGAAAACCACCCACCAATTTTTGTGTCCGTATCCCTTTAAGCCGGACAGCAGCTGAGCTCGTTCAAAGATCACTTTGGCTGCTGCCAAATCGCAGTGCTTGGCCATCTCGTAGATGCCTACGGTGTACAAAGAGACTCTGGAGAAATTTACACAGTCAAGAACTTCCCCGTTCCCCAATCTGCAAAGGATGTCTAGCTTTCTAGGCCTACACTCATACTTCCGTGGCTTCATTAAAATTTCGTGGACATAGCGAAGCCACTTACTGAGCTTTTGAGGCTGCCATTCCTTTTTCTTGGAGCCTGTAATAGCTTCTGCATTCTTGCACCTCGTCAGCCTGCTCACGACTCCTCCGATTCTTGCCTGCTTTGACCCGGCTACGCCTACCAAAGTCCGAACCAATGCAAGTGGCCAAGGAGCCTGTGCATTACTAGGCCAACGCTAACGTGGCCATGACTGTGCCATCACCTATGTTAGCCACCTCCTATCAGCCACTGAACACAATTATTCCATTGCAGAGCACGAGTGTTCGGCCCTCATTTGGGCAGTGAGGATACAGGATGGTCAACCTTACAGGATGATGCGTCCGCATCTTGTAAGATTGGTCACCCTTCATCATGTAAGGGTGACGATGCTATATTTTCACCTTGACATCGATGACATTGATGAGGCACTCCAGCATATTTATATGTATGTCCTTCATTTCAATAAATTCAATGATTAGTCGGCGCTATGTGTGGTTGTTATGCATCTCTTCTGTGTCCTCGTCTTTCGCGCTGTTCCCTAATTCAAGATGTTCAACCAACTAGCTGTTATGTTCACTTTATCTGTCTCCTCACTTTGCCAGGGAAAAGGATCCTTACAGCACATGCCACTTGACCCGCTCTGCTGTTACTACTCTATCGGTGCCAATGCCACTCCAACAACAGAAGTTACACTGCTGTAAATCTGTATATCATTGTCCCCTTTGACTTCTGAAGGACACATAATTTTTTTTCTTATGCTTTACCTCAAAGCCTGACATTGAAAGTTCCTACCAAGGGTAGCACAGCACGAGGCGGGGCAGTTTGGTAGATTACACTTTAGCAGTTGCAGACCAGTCAATAATGACACATCCTTTAATTTAAGATGTGACGGGCACATTGATTTATTCTACAGTATCCAATAGGAGGTTAGATTGAAGTTTGTGTTCATGAGTTGGCTTAGAATACACAGAGTGGACCTGGGTAGTACATATTACAAAGATCGCCTCCCCTTTGCTAGAGTTCTTAGAATGGGAAGATGTCAAGAGTATGGTGCGTTTATACTTGTGCAGGTGGATCCTCTCTGCAAGCGCGATGCAGAACTCGGCACTGTAGTTCACGGAATGGTGGTCGCGCATTGCATGCTCAATGACACAGTCTTTACCTTTGTGTGTTTTCTTTTAATTAAGACAGAAAAAGTTTTGACAGTAGTTACACCTAGCATGTGCCCTATTTCCAATGAATGAGAAGTCACTGTCAAGTACAGCTCCTTTACTACTGTTGGAAACATATTGATGATGGCCAGATGACAATCTGCATTGGGATGCTTGCCTAAGGTAATTTGCTACAAATGCTGTAATTAACTGACAGTCTCAACACACTTTGTGCATGCATCATGCATAAGATGCTCCTAATTCCCTCAAAATGTAAAATTTATGACGTGCTTACGTCTTTCAGGACACTAGGAAATCCTCCTTTGTGGTTCATAGTAACAGCTTGTAAAGCTTTGGAATGCTTGTATAATTTGCTACAAAGGCTGTAATTAACCTACAAATTTTAAGACTTTGGTACCCACCACTCACCAATATGGTCCCCATTCTCTGCAAATGTGGAATTGTTACCGCTTTTGGTTCGTTCTTTCAGGGCAACAGAAATCATCCCAGAATTTACCTATGCTCTTCAAAATATTCCTGCATATCGCCCCTTGTATGCCCCTAATTTTCCCTCTCTGTAAGCTCAGTGAATGATGTCAGTCTTTCAGGATACCGTGAAAATTGGGATATAATGCTTGAGATTTCGTAGTTGAACCAACACCTTTGCTGTAGAAACAGAACAGCATGCATGAAAGTTCAAGCGGCATCTTTTGCAAACAGAGCTATCACGCTACTTACGAAATTGGTGCACTGCTCTGGCACACGCGGTGGAGCCAGTTTCCACCACCACTTTCAACGCTCCCCCACCTCCCACCCCCACCCTATTCTAGCCACCCTAACTTTGCTGTGTTACAGTGTACTGGAGAGCTGCATGTAACTGTTTATTCTTGTACTAAGCGGCGTGAGTAGCACATTTTCTTTCAGACGATCTCTATGGCATTAACACAGTTTTTTACGCTTTAACAAAATGCCATCTTCGCTCTTGCAAGTACTTTGGCAGTGTGCACATCGGCTCAGTGATGGATTCTGCACTACGGACTTGCATTGAAAGGATTCCTAACATAACAAGCTTCAACCTTGAGGCGATGCACCTTGAAGGCTCGAAGGTGTGCAACCTTGGAAAAGACAACCCGCTCCAGTTAGATGTGGGTGCTCAGGCTAGCTTGTGTTGCCATGCTCCTGGAGCCGTGTCAATCACATAGGCTAATCAGATCATGTGGTTCTAAACATACTGATGTGTACTTATTCATGCTTTTCTCAGGGACTGCATATCAGCCACATCACACACCTTAAAGTTATCGCCTTAAAGCCCGCATGTCTTCCAGAAAGTACTACACAATTCGTGTTGCACATAGAATCAGATTACACAAGCTTCTGTGACAACAGACAAAGGATAGAACTATTGATAGCATTCCAGTAAGTTCCAATCATGCAGGCGTGTCTTGCACTGAGTGATAACTTTAAGGTTTGTGATGTGGGTGAAATGCAGTCCCCGAGAAAAGGATAAATAAGTACACGTGTCAATATCTAGAGGGCTCATGGCGGCTTCCCGCGGTGGCCGTGGTATTTACACTAGGCAGCAGATGTAGCTATGCAAAACTGTAGCGTGCTTGATTTGTGCACAGTAAGGTGGAATGCATGTTATCAATAGCTCAATGCAAATTGATGTCTGCGAAAATGTCGTCAAGGAGCAGGCTGGAACAGCGTTGGCCGGGAGGGAGTGTGCGTCCCTTGTAGATGCTAACCGCCATTCCTTGTGAGGCACGGCAGGGGCCGTGCAAGTGGGGTCTGGGCTTAAATTTTGCATGTTTAGAGATTAGTTGAGTGTTAGAAACTAATCAGAATTAGCTAAACTCAAGGGCTGCGACAGTGATAAGTAGTGTGGCCAAAGTTTCATTCCTACGTGGGTGGGTGCGGCTGAGTGTGAGCAGACAATAGTTGGCTCATTCCAAAAGTGCATAATTATCAAAATTCGAAACACAGATTTTCACTTATTTTGTATGTATGTATGCTTTGGTATGTATGCTTTATTTCCACAAAAAAGAAATACAGCTTTGCGGGGCTAAAGTGGGGGAAAAAGCTGCTCATAGCACCTTGACTAGCCCGAAATACCCTTAATACAAAAAAAAAGAAGGGAGCAGCAGAGCGGAAGTACAGTTTTCCCAAGTACTTACATGTTCAAGTACTCCAAGATATCATGCATACACATCACGAATCAGGTGAGGAAGGAAAAAAAAGGAAAATACAACAAAAGCAAGATGTCAGCAAGCAAGCAAGAACGCAAAAAATTTCACTGCACTTGAAAAGCATATAGGCATTGTACAACTCACATATGAGAAAAAAGCAAGAATATCAGGAGGAGAACAAGTCGCAATATAAATTTTATTAACAATAAGATCATTTAATAACCAAGTTAGCCTGGAGCACAGCATTTGTAATCCATAGTTCGTGTGCGATTTCGGTACGTGCCAGTACTGTGGCTTTCTTGTACTGTATGGAATCTCGTGTAGCTTTAGGTTAGCCATAAAAGTAATGTAGTTTATGTTCTTTTTCTGTTCATTTTTATACGCAAGCACTAAACGATACTTTAAAAGGGCCTGTACTTTTGGTGTCTTAAGTTTATGAAATAAATAAGCTGAACGGAAGTCATATGGTTTATTACAAATAGCGCGAAGAGCCTTCTTTTGCACTATGTACAGCCTGTTGATATTTGTTTCAGAAGTGGTAGCCCAGACAGAACAACAATAAATGGCTGAGAAAAAGTGAATTACATAACAAGCACTTAATAGAGCGAGGAAGATAGTTCAAGGAATAAAAAATTCCAGTGATTTGTGAAAGCTTACTAGCAAGAAAATCTATATGGCTCTGCCAGGTCATAGTATGATGAAAAATACACCTAGCAATTTTACCGAGTGTGCAAGTTCAATTTTAGAATTGTTCATTAGCAAATCTTCCTCTATAGTAATTTGCGTATTCTTAGTGCGAAATAACACCGCCTTAGTTTTTTGCAAATTAATAGTCAAACTGTTGTCAAATGACCATGTGTATAGTTTACTCAAAACTGCATTAGCTCTTATAATCAATTCGCCAGGGCGGTTAGATGAAAAGAGTAGCGTAGTGTCATCAGCATAGATTATGTAACGCGTATCAACATCAGTGTTTACAAAATCGTTAATAAAGATATTAAAATGGAGGGGCCCTAAAATACTGCCCTGGGGTACACCTACCTTGACCGACCGAACTTCAGATTTAAAGCTATTTACTTTGACAAACTGCTGTCTATGACCAAATACGACCTAATCAAGTCAAGCGCCTTGCCGCGTATACCATAGTGGTTTAACTTAATAAGCTACCCGCCGTGGTTAATCAGTGGCTATGGTGTTAGGCTGCTGAGCACGAGGTCGCGGGATCGAATCCCGATCACGGCGGCCGCATTTCGATGGGGGCGAAATGCGAAAACACCCGTGTACTTAGATTTAGGTGCACGTTAAAGAACCCCAGGTGGTCAAAATTTCCGGAGTCCTCCACTACGGCGTGCCTCATAATCAGAAAGTGGTTTTGGCACGTAAAACCCCATAGTTTAATTAACTTACTAAGCAAGACATCATGATTTATAGAATCGAAGGCTTTTGAAAAGTCGACAAGTACTCCCAATGTTCGCAAACATTCCTCAAAATTATTTGGAATTAGTTCTTTCTGTTCAAGCAAAGCTAGCTGTGTTGACATATTTTTTTGGAAAGCGTACTGATGCTTAGTTATCAAGTTGTGCTTGTCCAGAATGTCTGATATTCTGCAAAAAATATTTTTTACAAGCACTTCGAAAATATAGGGAGGATAGACACAGGCTTATAATTACATAAGGCAGTTTTGTCACCTTTCTTGAACAATGCAACTATTTTTGCCATCTGCATTTTATACGGGAGCACACCGGTAGAAAGGCAGATATTATAAATATGGGCTAGTACTGGAGTGATTATATCTATTACAAATTTTACAGGCTTGATTTTAATGTTATCAGCATCGCAGGAGTTGCTATTATTCAGTGCGGAGAACAATAAAATTACTTCTGAAGTGTTTGTGGGACGCAAAAGAATTGAATGCACACATTTCGTTGTAATGAAACGGCATGCGTTGTCATTCACATTGCATTTCGGTAGATTAGTGAAATAATTATTAAAACAGTCAGCCAACTTCTCGTCAGGTATGCCCGCTCCATCAGAAATTATATGCAACCCTGCCGCTGAATTGGGCACTCTGATCAGCAAAGAATTAAGCCATTGCCATATCTTATTGCTCTCATGGCTGCAAGATGCGAAGGATTGCTTATAAAATGTAGTTTTCGCAGCACATAATTCCTTAGTTAAGCCATTTCAAAATGATTTAAATACTCTTAAATCATCAGGATCCCGAGATGTGATGAATTTATTGAATAACCTGGCCTTTTCTTTGCTCTTTTTAAATAATTGAATAGTTACCCAGCGTTTACATATCCTTAATCGAGCGGATACTTTAGGAACAGAAGAATATGTTTAACATAAAAGATGAATGTTTCCAGAAAAGCACCGTAAGCGCAATCAGCACTTCTAGCAGCAATAACACTGTCCCACACTACGTGACGTAAGTCATCGCGAAAACACACTAGCTGTTCTTCAGTTACAATTTACGAGAAGCAAACTCGTTCTGGTGATCTTTTATCTTCCCGTTTGACAGTGAGGAATACCGGCATGTGATCACTCAAGCTGTATGAAATAGTGCCACATTTAACACTCTTTGATCCGTAGTTAGTAATAAACAAGTCAAGGCATGCGGACGTATCGCAGGTAATTCTGGTAGGAGTACTGATAACATTGGAACATCCATACGTTTTTAAAAGCAATTCAAAATCATGTGTGATATTGCAGTCAACCAGCATGTTTATACTGAAATCGCCACTACAAGTCAATTTATACTGTAATTCAACCATGTAAAAAGAGAAAAAAGCCTTGGAGATTGCCTCGTGGTGGTCTGTAGATAACAGAATAAACAATGTGCGTGTAACACAGACAATACCTCGTAGTCATCGTTAACACAAGAAAATTTTTGAACACAGTTGACATTAAATGAATCACACACAATTAGGCTAACCCCGCCACCGTGCGAGTTCATTCTTAATCGTGTAAAGCACTCATACTTTGGCAGACACCGGGGACCGTAAAATCACTGTACCACGTTTCAGAAAGCATTATGAAATCAAAACGAAAGTTTAGGCTGCTGAAAAAAATGTCAAGTTCATCCTTTTTATTTTGCACCAACTGGCAGTTGATATGTATGCATCTTATCAATCCACCGTTTTGTGAGCTTGCATTATCACGAAGATCCGACAGAGACATTTTGTTAGAGTGTCCCAACATCATCATTTCAACTACAACTTACTTTAGCTCCTATGCTCAAAAAGCGATCTTATCCAAATCTGCAGGCGACTTTATCAAGTGTGCGCGATCGCCCTCACTCTTTCTTATAAACACTTTTCCAGCGCGGTGTCATGCAAAGCGAAATTATTTACACACGCCCATTCTTTCCCAGCTCTTAGGAGCATTCGATTCTGCACAGTCAGGTTTTCCATAATAAACATTTCATGCTGAGCACCTGACAAAACCCTCATTTTCTTCAGCCATTATTCCCTTGTTGACTGGTTGGAAAAGCGAATCATAATGCCGGGAGGCCTGTTGCCTCTGGTCTGAAGCTGGTGAGTCAAGGTAACAGTTTGTTCAGTCAAAGGGGCAAGTTGCAGTTTTGATGCAATGACATTCATTTTATCTATAAGACACACGTTGTTGTCTTGTTTAACACCGTGAACCTCAATATTTAGTTTCCTGCTGTGGTACTCAAGTTAATTTATCGAGGAGCGCACTGAAAGCAATTCTGCGCTCATGTTTTGCACCTCTAGTTTGCAAACTTTGTTCTTGAGCGCCTTTAGTTCATGGTTATGCTTCGCAACGGTCTCAAGAATTTTGTCATACTTGGTTGATAACAGACTCACCGATTCCTCAATATTTACCGTTTGCTTGAGGGGCAGTAATTCATCAAGTTTCCTGCTTATCTCGACCAGCATCGTGGCTATTTTGCCATCAGTTTCCTTTGGCACAGACAAGCTCTGTCCCGCTTTGCCCCTACGACATGAGGAGCAACGCCAAGATTTCCTATAGTCTTCCCCTTTACATCGGTACGTGCTCTCAGAAACTCCGGAGCATGCAGTTCCGATATGATAATAGGCTGAACACTCGGAGCATTCCATAAATTCGTCATCGTCCTTAAAGGCACTGTGACTCTTGCCACACTCTGATTCACTTGAAGGGCCCATGACGACGAATAGCAATCAGTCATTATATAAATGCAAGAAAATAAGGCAGAAGTTTCAATCACAGAGATGGTTCAATGGCAGCAGCAGCAGCAACAAGAAAAAGTACGATCGAACATGTACACAATTAACAGAAAAAGACCATGTGTAAGAAGTGCAAACCTGTAAAAGGTTGCAGAGCCACGTTAGAGTGCCGTCTGTATTCTTTTGCCACTGCTGCCAAATGACCAGGAAAATACAGCTCAACCGATATAAGTAGCAGCAGAAGGAGACCCTTGTGACCTGTCTGCAGGATGCACGTGATTCACGGTGAAGGATTGCCAGGCGCCAGGTAGATGAACTAGTCTTTAGGCACGAGGAGTAGCAGATTATCGTGTGCGTGCTCCTTCCATCCAAGTGGTCCGGCAATCCTGTCTTCAGATCAAAAAGATGGCCCCAAGCTGGTAGGCACGCAACAAAGAAAAATCTAAAAATCTGTAAAATATGGCCTATTTAGTTAACTCCATCGGTTAACATACACATTAACAGTAGGAAGAAGCATACTGATCTAAACAACCTTCTTGGTTGATGCCAGCTAGTGGCAAATTGCAGCCTTACATGGATATCTTGCATAAAACGACATGCATGGCAACAGCAGCGTTGAAATGGGGGAGCAGGCCTCTCTTTCAAAACGGTGTTTGAGGAAAACGTAAATTCGCACTCTGCTTGTTAGCTCCATGTACTGCGCACAACTGCAAGGTTTGGCTGACATATTCACAGCAGCATATGCTATCTTTTGAATGTGTTTTTCAACCAAGCCCAAGGGCGAGTTCAGGACCCAGTGCTGCATGTTCTGGATCGGAAGAACAGATGCGTACTGTGTACTCTATAACTTGGTTGCAGAAAATGAGATTTTAATGGGCTAAGTCAAGGTCTACAACTAAAATGTGGGACTCATTGTTAAAGTGTTATGTTACAGCATTAATTGCTGCAGTAGTAAACATCCCAAGAACACACCTTTTCTCAAAGGTCAAAGACATGCAATTTATCATCCTTATTAACTGTATATAATACAGTTCTTGGAAGATAAAAACTAGTTTTGTTGTGCACATGTCGTAACATCTTCCCCCAAACCAAAAGATTCATTGATACATCTTGGTTCTTTTCTCACTGATGGTTCAGGAGTCCAGTGGGGCCAGTGTGCCTCTGCATGTTTCTTACATGGGCTGCATTCAAAAGAATAAAGGATTTAACCTCTGTCTACTGTGTATTAGGATTTATGTGTATGTCTGCAATTGAGGTGCTCTTGCAGGAGTGAGAATGAATAGAAGTGATGAAGGTATATATTTGGACCAAGGCATGTTCATTGTACCCAAATGGAAAACTTGAGAAATATGGTCAAAAAGCAATATTGTAAACATAATCAAGAAAACTAGAGCTACCAAACTTCAATTGAAGTAAGCAGGACAAGTGTGTTGGCAAAGGAAAGCCGCCAAAGATTCATTTAACAAAAGCCAAGGAATAGTACTAGCAGTAGTGTACCAAAAGTTGGCTGAGAAAATAGAAGGCCTATTGTTATTTGTCTTGGCATTTATGTTTACCCAATGAGACTAAATAGAAGCAAAATACAGTTTCAGTGGTCTCTTTCTACCATGCATGCTTGTAGCAAACAAATTTAATTTCCTTCGTGACTTTTGAATCTTGCTTATTAGTTATATAAGTGAATGAGGAGCCTGATGTTAAAATTGTGTGGCTTGTGATTGTATGTTATAAACAAAAGTCATAATTCGCTAATCCAGTTACCTTTTATATGGTCCTGTTACAGGGAGGCATCATGACTTCTTACCAACAGTCAAGCACGACCAGTTGCAGCAGAGCCTCCTTTACTATTGTGACCATTGCGACTTTGCGACTGCCAGACTGTGTGCTTTCCTTAGTCACAAGCGCAAGCACCCGGGTGAGAAGCCACTTCATTGGCCCTACTTCTTTCAGAGCTTTTCGTACAAGAGCAGCTTCAAGTTGCAACAGTGCAGGCCACTCATGTGAATTGATGCATGAGAACACGGGTCACAATACCACAGTAAAGAAAAACTCCAGCCACGTCAGTAAATCTGATGGACTAAATAAAACTGGAGCTAGGATTCTAAATGTGTGTGCATTAAACTGTATGGGATTCTGGTGCATCAAGGAGCCTGAGTACCTTATGTTGTTATAAACTGGAATTGCAACGTTACACTACGGGACATCCAGCACCATCTGCCTTTTTCACGGTGGGACGGCGCATGTGCCCTGCCCTAGCAGATTAGTTGCAAAATGTCTTGGAAGGGATGCGCGCATGGCCCGATTTCAAAGGAAAGTTTGCTGAAAAAAAACAAAAAAACAATGCACAGACGTACATTGCTACAAACACTCATGCCTTGTTCCACATAGCAACTGCACTAGTAGCTTTATGTCGGTGCTATGCCAAAAACGTTTGTAGTGCAGGACTGTGATTTCATTTTAAACAGAAAGCAGCAAGGCCTTCATCCAGACTGCATCGTGAACCACTGTAGTTGCTGCCTTTTGTTGAGGGCTAGCCAGTTTGTGAAAAAACTACCGTGACACTTCGAAAACTTTATGTTACTGACAAAGTCTTCTTGCAGCGTCAGCCCTTATTTGCTGCTGGTGGCAGGGCCTGCCTGGCTTCACGTAGTCATTTAAGGCACGATAATGCTGAGTTGATACAATACTGACAAGGCGCTGACGTCAACGATTGGCCGAATATTCAGCACATGGTTTCGCTCAGACCATTTTATCATACCAGCCCGACAATGACGCAACCGATAAGCGCGAGCTGTCGTAGTGGAAAGGGCTTGTTGACGGCATCGAAAAAATCAGCGTGCCAACCATCGGTCGTGCAATTTGCCATGAAAGCAACAGCTGCAGCACCTTCGCTTGTGTTTAGTTAATCATGCTCAAAATTAGTCGGAACATGCATTCGAAGTGGAAATGCACCAGTTCAGCACTCTCATGCTGTGCACATCAAGTTTGAGCCAATGTTGATTCCGTTTAGCGAAGGTTAGGCTTGGTGCCTTTGAGTTCGTACATACACCCGCTGCTGTTGGACCTGAACTTAAGGGGGGACGCGGGTCTTAAGAGGCCGAAAATCACGAAAAAACTGGTTTTTTGAAGATAATATTTTTGATATCTTGAACTCTTGTTGCACAAATTTTTGAAGTTTTTAGTTTCATGGTTCAGTAGTTTTGCCAAAAACTAATTTATATGATCTATTTGAGCAGGATCTTAGCCAGAATTTACTCTAAAACTGCATTTTCTCACTGCGCGCAGAAGCCATTGAAGACATGCTATTGAGGTCATCTTGGCCTCATTTGAAAGAGTGGCCCTTCAACTTTAATTTCCCGCCACCCTAGTCTCTGCTTGTTCATTGGTTTTCTAGCAAAACGCGTCCTTGTGATGTACTAGTGCGTGCTCGTATTGGCTGCTTGACGCAGCGAGCCATCCGATTGGCCTAGCGGCTTTTCCGTCGTGTGCTTCACGGCGCCGGAGTGAGCACATGCGTATGCCATTTTGTTTTGCTGTCTCCAACGGAGCAAGCAGTCATGGCTCGAGGAGTGAAGAAGTTCCGCAGCAAGCACAAATTTGGGAAGCGGATAAAGCGGTCGTTGGCGGCAAACTTCAAGAAGTGCCTCACAACGACTGAGGATGCCCAAGAATACGGACGTGTCATGCTTGGTGGTGTAGTTGCCAAGCCGGCCGAGCTCTCCGCGCTCGGTGTAATAGACGCCGGCCCAGCTATTCTGTCGGCTACCGATAGCACTGCAGACAGTGGCTGTGTGCGCCACGGCACGCAAATTCTGCAAGCTCCACAGCTACAAGACATCCGAGGAAAAGCAGCAATGAAACCTCAGCAGATGCCGTCCCTTCCGGCAATGGAATCAAAACAGCTTCCTCGCCGAATGCGCCGATGCCGCGGCTCCCCCGCCTGATACTACGACATTCACAATCCGCCTTTTGCGATGCATTGTGGCGCCATCGTGCGGTGGCCACGAGAAACAATTTGGCAGGTGCCGCTGCACGCCGCGACATCCGCCCCACACAAGGCTCGCGACCAAACAAGCAGCATGTGAGACAAGATCGAAACAGTGTGAACGCGCGGTAGTATTATTTTGTCATCGTCAGCTAACCATCTAGCCCGCTGGTGAATGCTTTATACTCGAGGTTTCTTCAGCGTGAAGAACAGCTGGAAGAACAGCTTCGGCAATGCTTTACAAGCTGCTCCTTGGCCTGAAACTGCTGCGCCTGTGGTATAAAGTGAATAAGTAATAAAACAATATGAGCATGCGCAAAAACGCATGACTCGAATAGGGCATAAGGTGTAGTTCTTAAGTCGAATATCACGTTTCACCACTGCATGTCTTGGTTTATAGTGTGCCACAGTGCTAGGCACACATACATGCGCAGGCAGTGGGGAGGCCAACAGAATGCCAAGTTGCATACGTTATGTACCCACGTAAAGTGTGTGTACGTCTACAAAAATGCAAAAAAAAATGGTCAGTAGACCAAAATCGGTGATACCCCCTGTTTGTGGGGCGCCTGTCTTCTTAGAACGCGCCGTGGCGCTGACATAGCGGTCGACTACGTCCTTTCTTTGAACTGGTGCATATACACAAACAGCGTCGGTATTGTCACGTAGTAGTGACGGCAAAGAACGCAGTAGCAATACTGTGAATGCCAAAACTAACTTTTATTAGCCGAATGTGTGCCCACAAAAACAGCCTACACTTAAATCACGACGATAGCGGCGAACACAATCGGCGATCAGTGAAATCGTTGAAAAGCGCGTCAGCTTTTATGAGCCATCGAACACTTGAGAGTAATCGCTGGTGCCCGCATGTCTTCCAGAAAGTTCTACACCATTCGCGTCATGCATACATGCAATCAGATTACACAAGGTCCGGCTACAACAGACAGTGGATAGAACGATCGATAACATTTGAGAATCTTCCGATACATACGGGCGCGTCCCACGCTGAGCGATAACATTTGTTTGATGGTGAAAAGTGGTCACCCGAAAAAGATAAACAAGTATGCGTGTCAGTATGAAGTCCAGATGTCTGGGCAACAGCAAAGGTGCCCCTGAAATGTGTCAGTCACACAATAGACACGCCACTCGACTCCGGAAGGTGCTGCACAGGAAAATGAGCCTTAGTACATACCGCATTACATCCCAATTCATTAAATGAACATGAAAGCTTCCTGCAAGTATATATTAATTTACTTGGCGCCGAAAAGAATGACGAAACGACAACTGGTAACGATTGCTAACTAGTACTGTCAGCTACTTACAGTGCAAGCTGTTTACCCCGTCAGGCTAGCAGTGCAGGTGAGCTTGGCTCCGACAGATAACTATGCCGACATCACGAGCATTCACTGAGCGTTTATAAAGCTGCAAGTGTGCAAGGTGTGAAGTTGCGAAATGACGGTGTTCTATAGCGACGGACGCATAGAGACGATAGACAAAAAAAAAAAAAACACTTCGCATTTCTTTCAACCAGGTCGCGCGAGATCAGAGATTATTTGTTTTGCTAGCTCAAACATACATTTGCGTCCTCGTAGAGATTATTCGTGTGAGTTAGTAATGACAAAAACAGAGAGGTAAACTGCATATGCCGATACATACCTGTCACAAAGTGCGTCCCTAATCCAGGCTTCGCGGCGCTGCCGATCGTGTTTTAGTGACAGAGATTGGAAAATCCGCATTGCCCTGCTGGGAGGGTCACGGGAGGTGCAGCTGTAAACGAGACACGACTCTGGCGTTGTGCCAAATTTTAATGGTAATAATGTTCGAAAGGCGTTCCATGCACGTGGAAGCAAGAATGGCAAGGCTGACAAGTAAAGAAATTTATTGGAGTTCCGGCGAGGATGCGGTACTCGTTGTTCACCCGGCTAGTCCCACATAGGGAATGGAAGGCCTAGCCCACCGGCCCGGTCACGGGCACGCCGGACAGCCAGGATTTGCTTGTCCAGAGCGGGTTCATGCAAACACGAGTCCCACTCCTCCTTGCTGAACTTCGGGTATCTCGACCCGCACTCCCGGAGCATGTGTGCTAGAGTGGAGGTCTACCCGCTGGACGGGCAGGCGTCGTCACGATATACATCAGGCTAAACTGTGTAGAACAGCAAGACGGATATGTGCCGGTCTGTAAGAGTCGAAGAAGAGAAACGGCTGGCACCCTATTCCACTGACAAGTGCAGCGCCTGCCACGGCCATACTTCACTCACTCGGAGGAGAGAGTAGAGTCTGGCCATGCGCCTGCCAAATTGCTTCGGTCCTTAGCCGCTAGGGCACAGCGCATGCGCAGTTCAGCGTCGCAAAAGGCGGATTGTGAGCTTGGAGTCAGTGAATGCTTTGTTGACGTTTGCAAATTGCAAAATCTGCAACAGCAGTGTGAAAATCGTCAAGGGTGAGCTAGATTATGGCCTTGCCATCAAGCTGCTGTTTGTGTGCGCCCTCTGCGGCGTGACGACGTCGCAGTGGAGTTCGCCACGCATCGATGGAGACCAAAAAATAAATTCGTTCAGCGTGAACATGCTCGCAGCGCACGCTGTGCAAGCTACAGGAAACAGGCAAACCGCGCTAAATGACATGTTTGCAACAATGAACATTGCACATCGCCGCCTGCATACGAAAACGTGGCAAACGTACATGAAGATGAAGTTGACGCCCTCTGCGACCGGCGCTGCCGAGAAACTGACAAGCGAGTATGCATGTTCGGTTCGTCAACTCTACGTGGAAGTAAACTTAAAACTATCCGGGCAAGATCACGGTGTCTTACGAGGGGTCCTGGATGACTCGGGAACATTCGTCACACATCGGCGTCGGCTCCGTTATCGAGCTCTTCAGCGGCCTTATTTTGGACTATGTTGTCCTGAGTAACTTCTGTGCTGGGTGTGAATCAGGCCCTACGGAAGGTGACCCCTCTCACGAAAAGTAGAAGGAGAGCCATTTGTGCCAGAAAAATACAGCAAAGAAAGCTGGCGAGATGGAAGTAGAGGCTGTGCTCATCTTGTTCAGGAGGCCCCTGGAGCGACACAACCTCTGATACACAACTATGCTATCGGATCGAGACAGCTGAACATACCTTGCTCTACAAGAAGACAAGGTATACGGCTACATCTCCATTGAGAAAGAGGACTGTAGCAGCCACTTAAAGAAGCGGATGGGAACTACTCTGCGCAACTTGGTCGCTAAGTACAAAAGCCCTGGCTCGGAGAGCCTCAGTGGGGAAGGCCGGCTGACAGGCGATCTCATTAATAAATTGAGTTCCTATTATGGCTGGGCCCTGAAGACACACAAGGATGTCGATACCATGCAGATGGCTGTGATGGTCACATACCATCATATCACTTCGAGTGATACAGTGGCCAACCACACCGTTTGCCCAACAGGGCTCAACTCTTGGTGTCAGCAGAACGCTGTAGAGGCTAGGACCGAGCCTACACCAAAACGTTCCCGCCTCCTTACGTCTGTAAGGCCTTGCTTCCAGTATACCAGAGACTTTCTGATAAGAAATAGCTTCAGCGCTGTTTACGGGGCAAAACACAGAACAGCATTGAGTGCTTGCACTCCATGATATGGGCACGTGCACCGAAGGAGCGACATGGCGCATTGTTCAGCGTCGAAGCTGCGATAGCTGAGGCAGTTATGAAATTTAATGCCGGCAATGAAGGAAGCTCTGGCGACATATTGAAAGAGCTTGGGCTCAACCCTAGCTCCCTCAGTACGAAGCGCATGACCGAAAAAGATGGCCGTCGCTGTGTGGCATCAGCCCGCAAGCGCTCATCAGCCGAAAACTTGCAGCAGACCTTGAGAGAGGGGCACGTCAGTGCAGCCAAGCAGTGGGATTATATGCCTGGGACTTACGAGTCAATTCTGAGTGTAAATGTGGAAGTAGCTATTACTGTATAGCACTGAGTAAAGTTTCTTTCTTTCTCATTTTTCTCAATACATAGTTTTTGGTCACTTTGCTTATTTGCTGCATCAGTATTTTTGGATCTAGGACAGCTAGAGCTTTATTATTTTTATTTTTGCAGCATGAAGCTGAATGTGTTGGAAAAGCAACGCTGAGAGCAGATTTTTAATGTTCTACTCCAAAATTTTTTTTATTTGCGTTTACATTTGCTCTTATTATTTGATACTGTGAACACAGAACTTCCATGGGCTGTAAAATGACAAATAATTGTTCAATTTAGTGTTGCTATCCTTATGCATTGCAGTAAACGTCTATACGTTGTCTACAACTTTCTCTTTAGCAGTTAAATTTTAATTTTCCAGCAAACAATAGGAAGTAATTACTAATTATGTCGGCAGCTACTATTTATATGCAAAATATAATTGGATATTCAGAATTGGCACAAAAAACTGAATGAGCATATGCAGTGTCATCAGATTTGATCAAGAAATAACATAGGCTAGCTCGTGATGTGTGTAGTGCGCGACACGGTGTGGTGGTTGGAGAGGAGAAGAAGCAGACAAGTAGTGCGCGCGCCGAGGCGAATTCCATGCTGGATGGAAAACGACAATCGAAGTCGACAGTCGAAGAGCGTCCCGCGCGTGAATACACGGCGCAAGAAAAGAAACTGAAAGAAAAAAAGCCAATCCAATCTAAAGAAACGACGGAGCTTCAAGCAGCCAATGAGCAAACGACGAATTGGCCAGAGCGGCAGAAAAGCGAGGCGAACTGGGAGAGGGGGGGGGAGGTCCAGGAAGCGATGCCAGGAGAAGGTCGGCCACCGGACTGGGAGTTGAAGACAGGCCGTCGGGTTCCAGACCCGAGCCACTAGGAGTTCAACCGACTGGGGCCTCCGGCCAAACCGTTCCTGTGTGATCATGAACTGCTGCCTGAGGCCGGCGAGCTTCTGTGCCCTTGGGCAGGACAAAAGCAGTCGGGCTATGGGCCCGAGTTCTACGCCCAGCTGCCTGGCCAGAACGCCGCCGCCATCTGTGCCGCCAAGCCGCCGGTCTTCCCTCTCCAAGCCAGAGCAGCTGCACTCTGGACGCCCGGTCAACGGTCCAACACCCCGACCTTTGGTGAGACCGACAACACTGCTCCCGTCATCCTGTCTCCGCTTCTCCACGTCGAGACTACTATGCACCCTCACAGTCGCAATCAGCCCGGACTCGCATACTGTTAATACCATCCTAGCCCTAAGCGCGTTTTTTGCCATGATGTCTCTTTGAGTGTCTATTTTATGGTTTTTTTATCCTCGTTCTAGTTTTATTAAAAGCTTTTGTGTGTGTTTTTTTGAAACAAACGGCTTTGTCCCCAATTGGGTTCTCTGAGGCGGAGCCTCAGAGAACCGTCTGAGCCTTTAAACACAAGAACCTGCATCACATAGTTCTACAACCCATGTCCCCCCTTAATGATATCCAGTTAAGACAAAGGAACCTATTTATAGTTCAGTTCTGGCCTTAGCGATTTGATATCAACTATTCTTTGCTTCGTTACTTTGCTCGTTACTTTGCTTAGTAACTCAGGGGACCAATTGCAATGCATGCTCACTGACCTAGAGAGGCAAAGCAGAAGAGTGGGTCTAAAAAAATTAATCTGCAGAAAACTAAAGTAATGTTTAACAATTTCGGAAGAGAACAGCGATTTACAATAGGTAGCGAGGCACTGGAAGTGGTAGGGGAATACATCTACTTAGGGCAGGTAGTGACGGCGGATCCGGATCTTGAGACGGAAATAATCAGAAGAATAAAAATGGGCTGGGGTGCGTTTAGCAGGCATTCTCAGATCATGAACAACAGGTTGCCATTATCCCTCAAGGGAAAAGTATATAATAGCTGTGTCTTACCAGTACTCACCTACGGGGCAGAAATCTGGAGGCTTACAAAAAGGGTTCCACTTAAATTGGGGATGACGAAATGATCTATGGAAAGAAGAATGATGGGTATAACGTTAAGGGATAAGAAAAGAGCAGATTGGGTGAGGGAACAAACGCGAGTTAATGACATCGTAGTTGAAATCAAGAAAAAGAAATGGACATGGGCAGGACATGTCATGAGGAGGGAAGATAACCGATAATCATTAAGGGTTACGGACTGGATTCCAAGGGAAGAGAAGCGTAGCAGGGGCCGGCAGAAATTTAGGTGAGCGGATGAGATTAAGAAGTTTGCAGGGACGACATGGCCACAAGTAGTACATGACCGGGGTTGTTGGTGAAGTATGGGAGAAGCCTTTGCACTGCAGTGGGCGTAACCAGGCTAATGATGATGATGATGATTCTTTGCTTCGCATGGCGCATATACAGTAAGTGCGGGAAGCAGCGACACAGCGCTGTGCCAACATCTGTATGTCACCATCCCCGAAGGCTGCCGGTCGCATTCACTATGTAGATGGGTCTGTAAGTGTTGTTATGCGGATACATTTCTTAATTCTAGAGAAGCAGTGTTTACCTCTGCGTCAAACACCAAACCAGAGACTGCATTCGGTACGGCAGCATAAAGAGCTGCCTCGCTCAGTTACCAACGGTGTCAGTGATGGCATCCACGATGGCAACTATACAGTCGCCGACCGTTTACTCGGACCTCACGAGGACTGCGGAAATGTCCGAATAAACAGGTGTCCGAAAAAGCAGATTAAGAAAAAAAATGAAATCCTTTATTTCCACGCACTTATTCGGGCTCGGCAGTAGGCTTGAAGAAATCGTGAATGCGCCGTTGCACGCTGTTCCTTTTACGCGCAATCAGATAAGCCTGACTCTCGGAGAGGGTCGTACGGTCACTATACATAGCATGCATGTACATCATTCAATGATACTCCGCGACTTGCGGTTTACGGTATCGCCATCTTGGGGAACCTATAGGCCTATGCGCGCCCCTGTTGATAAAGTTCCCCAAACTGGCGGAAGCAGACTACAGCAGCGGATGTGACGTCACGTGCATACTATGTATAGACTGCTGAAAGCACAGTCACTGCCTGTACATGCTACGCATGCGACGGCAGCGTAGCACATGGTGCGTCATCTTACGACTCAGAGTCATCGTCCGGCGGTACAGCAGAAACCTGACGAATGATCTCGCCGTCGTCGAGTTCTGCGCATGTCAGTATAGCAGTGTCAGCACCTGTGAAACTGTCAAACGAGGCGGTGTCCGGAATCGCAATGCAACCACTCCGCAGGTCTCGGCAGAACATTTTCCGCGTCAGTAGGCAGCACATCGGAAGGCGACAAATCCTAGGCCTCCTGGCACCCGCTTGCCGGCATTCCCCAGCGCAGTCTGCGCGGGCACTGCAGGCGCCATTAGACACTTGACACTATGTTTGCGTATGCCGCGTTTGATCACCGGAACCCCGACACAGCACACAAAGCAAACACCACCATGCCGACACCAGTCGCGCAAATGAAAAACGTGGCCTACTAACAGCGTCGTGCGCGAAGAAACAAATCAGCTGATGGATTGTCTTGACATGGCTTACTAAGCTGAAACCGGAACTGCTGTAGAGCCACTCTATCGAACCAGGCAGAAACGATGATGATGAGCGGTGATTTGCAGTAGCGCCACTTCGTGGGGCAGCAAGGAGGCTCCTAATAAAACAAAAATGTTCAGCAAGTCGAACCACGCACCAGTCAGTCGGTGCATGGTGCTCTCGATTGAGTTGGCTCAAGGAGTGTCCGAAAAATCAGACGAGAGGTTGCAAGGTGTCCGAACTTTCGGCAGTTGTTATACATTATGGTCCATGGGGAGAATGGCGGTGCCACGAAGCAGACCGAATAATCGAGCACGTCCGAATTTTTCAAGTCCGGAAAATCAGTCGGCGAATGTATACACAGCCTGGAATGAGGGCATATGCGAGCACAGTTTTCTGTAATAATACTTTATGGCATGCGCAAACTGTGAGTATAATGAAGTTAAAGAAAAGCGAATATCAGTAACAGCCTGGACCACAGTTGCTGTTGTTTAAGTGGCTTAGTCACTTATATTGACTTGTCTCAGGCTAGAACAACCCCGAAAAATATCTGTTTTGCTACGTTTTGACATTATTCATACCAGCGATGCACCGTTTCCACACTATTTGAAGCTAACAATGATCTGTGGCTGTAGATGTCAGTGTAAACAAATGTGCTGCTTTGGTGCATCCAATGCAGAAGGCTGCGCTCGGAAGGCTTCTTGAATATATGAAATGCCTAAAGAATGTATAGAAGGAATGCAGAAAGCCAGGGCAAGTGCAGAAATCAGTGACAACAAACCACAAGGCAGGTGCGTCGGAAGACGAAACTCAGTGTGCCTTCATTGGTCGCACTGTTAGCACAACAGCACAATCAGTCCTGCTCACCCAGTAGTCGGCGCGCACTACATGCTTTCCAGGAATGACATGCTGTCCTGGAGAAGCCATTAATAATTGCTCTCCATGAAACGCACAATCGATGCACACTCAACATGGGTGCAGGTACACAAGTCAACTGGTGTGCACAAGTCAACTTGTGTCATGCCCCAGCACCCTTCCAGAATGTTTCGAGCAGCAGGTGGCAGAGGGAAGCACAAGAAAACAAAAAGTCAGTTTTAACAAGGTGTTGCACCACGTTAGGATGTAGTCATGGCCTGCTATGTTTGACGTTGCAAGGTCATTTGTTGTAAGAAGATTGCAGTGCATTTCATTGGCCATGTTCATGTGGTATTCCTTTAAGTATTAATTTGGAAAAATTTTGACAGAACCCATCTCACAATGGATGTCAACGTCAGTGCGATTAGCTTTGAAGCAATCTGGCTAGTGTTCGGTGAATATTCGATATTTTTGAATATATTCAGTTCAGTGTTATGCTGTTTGGTATTTGCTTTGAATCGAATTTCAGTGTTAGAAAATTCGAAATTATTCCGAACGAAAGTGAATTTGAAAATGCACAATCGACAGTTTCAGTTTCAGTGAGTGTTGTATTGTCGATTTTGGTTTCGTATTGTTTTTTATTCGCCATTTCGTCTACCAACATTGCATATGCTGATGGCACTAGTGTTCTCCTGCGTGTATAAACCATTTACACCATTTATTGCTGTTAGTCTGAGTCCTCTTTAGCCTCCTCGTGTTCCTTCTGTGTCGCCAACCTGCAACATCATAGTGGTGACGAGGATTCTTTTTTTCTCATGTGACCCCTGCATGTAACCTGCGCCATGAGTTTCTCAGGGCTCGCTCCGCCACCGCTGTTCCTTCTTGCGCCGTGATCGTATGTTCGAGACACATCTACTCACTTCTGGAGCGTCAAAATTTCCACCAGAGCGTCACAAGGCTCTACTTCTTCATAGCCTGACCCTTGAGGGACAGAGAATTTTCTTCCCCCCGCCAATTCCTTCTGCGGAAACTTGTGCAGCCAGTACAGCCAGTACTGTACAAGTTGTCGAGGATACCATCGCAGCGACAATGGAGCCTGTCCCACTGTCAGTGCATCAACAAGCTGTCACTGCAATAGAGCAATATTTTGCCTCCTCGAGCAACGTTATCGAGGGACAGCATCGTTTTTGCCACCATATGCAACAAACAGATGACCTTATCCAAGAATTTGTAGCTTCTTTGCGATAGCTAGCTCTACCCTAATGCTTCCCTATTATTGAGGGCTCACTGTATGATCAGTTCCTGGATGGCGTTGCTTCTCAACAACTGTGCGAGCTTCTCCTTCTAAAGGGTTCTTCACTTTCATTTTCTTGCACTGTACTCCTCGCCAGCAACTAGAACAAGCACTTAAGAAAAATTTAAACTGTGCAAACTAATGACCACAGAGAAAACATGACACAAGGACAGGCACAGTCCTACAAAAGGCGTCTACAGTCTACAAAAAGCGCTCGACATAAATGGAAATACATACTACCACCAGTATCACGCTGACAGAATTCCCTGCAGAGGGACCAACGTCCAGTTATACACCATGAGTCATCTGCCCCATGTACTTTGCACACCAACAACCATCCGCAGTTGCACCGCATTCCTCCGACTTCGGACATTGCCTCCTGCGCTCATGGGCAAAGGCTGCCAGCAGCCACCAGCCTAATTCTCCTGAGAGGTTGAATATCTTGAACAATTGGCGGCCCCGTTGTTTTCACTGTGGTTCCACCCAGCATCGGGCCTTTTATTTGCACTGCCCTGTGAAAAACCAAAGCTGTTCTTATTGTGGAAGCTTTGGGCATTTTCTTTCGATGTGCAACCAGCAACCAACGTTCTTCAGTTGCTGTTAGAGACGTCGAGGGCGATTCACCTGACGATGACGAAGTTTTAGCTGTTGACATTCTCTCTTTGGCTAGCTCATTTCGTACAGGAATTTTGGTCGATGTTCATGTCCTGAGTACGCCACTGACTTGTGAACTCAGGCTCATCAATTCATTTTTACGGAGAGTATTTTCAAGCAGCACTTTGCTCAAAAGTTCGATCTGTCCATTCCTCCAGTGAAGCTAGTGGATTACTCAAAAAATTATATTCTAGTGCTTCTCTTTGGAAATTTTGTTCAAGAATTGCTTCACACTCCTGCCTTTCTATGTCGTCGATCAAGCTACTTGTGTGCCTTGTGTCGTTGCTATTAAGGCACTAGACCTTTACATTGGAGGGTCCACTATGTTGCCTCGAGACTTTGGCAATGTCGGGCACTGATAAACAACATTTGTCTCCATAGGCAGAAAGTTTTCATTTCTCCCGGGCTAGGGGACCAGCTTTCCGAACCCCACCCATATATGTGCTGCCACGCGTGTTTCACATGTTCATTCCGTAATCATTGTCATCAGATAGGGTGCCCGTTACTACGCATGTTTGACATGCTCATTTCATAATCGTCATCATCAGATTGGGTGCCCATTTGCGAACCGTTTGTGGGTAAAACATGACGTGAACGACGATGGTTGCTGTGGCCGTTTCAGGAAAAGCGCCGTTTGCTGCCTGGAGACTTCTCTCAACTTTCCTCTTGCGACAAATCTATGAACAACTGTTCACTGAAGTGACCGCCTTATATGGGTGTTTGCAAGACCTCATGGTAGGAAACAGTTGTATTTCATAGCCCGAGTCCCCTCACACCACCCAGAGACTGACGTCTCTCAGATGAGCCATGTGACAAGTGGATGAATGGTCCCTTGTTTTAAATTCCTGCGGCTTGTAATGATGTCTGCTTTCATCTGTGCAAGCCTCATGTTTTCGTCTTATACACTAGACAGCAGTGTTTGAGCGTTGACGTCTTGCGTTGGTGGTTACAGGCAGCCAGATGTGTTATTGTCGAAGCTGGAGTCGCTTTTGGCGGCACGGCCACCTGGCGCACAATCTCATCATCCGTAAGCTCTGCACACAACTCTATGTTGTTGCCGGATGGAGAAAGGTGGTGGGAAGGAGAACTGGCCTCCCTGTAATTATAGTTTTCTTAGAACAGGTACGTCATCCCCCATTTTTGGTCTGGTTATAACAATTATCGGTTATAACAATGGAATTTTCATGGTACATGAATATTGTTATAAGTGGGTTTGACCGTATTACCGATGTAACGGTCAATGGTCTATAGGAATGAATTCTATCTTTCTTCCCTTTACCTTTATAAATAAACTCGTTTTATTTTCTGACCAACTGTCTGGTATTCGTCTATCTTTTAAACTTTCTTCTACTGCTTTCAACAGAGCTTCGTTACTTTTTGGACCTAGTTCATTAATCAGCCTAACGAAAACCTCGTCTAGCCCTGTGGCTGCGCGATTCAGAATTTTTTCTGGCATTCTTCCAGTTGAAGTTTGTCAGCACCAGCTCCTTTTCCATCTGGTTCTCTTTCATACTCTTTTTTTTCCTGAAGTACGGTCTCGTCAATGCCTTAGAAAGATTCAGATGTAATTTAATGCCACGACCCCTTCTAGTTTTGTTTCCATCTTCGTCTAGGATATGTTGTTGTATTGTTCCAGGCTTCCTGCCTAATAAGTTTGTGTGGTTCCAAAATATTCTAGGTGCAGCTTTCTATTTCTCACGTATTTCTGACAACCAACGTTCACTTTCGCCTTTTATCTTTGCTTCAACCAGTATTTCAATCATAGACTTTTTCCCCTGCTATATTGCCTATTTTCTGGCTACTTCATCCTGCGGCGACTGCACTTTTTTTGCATGCCTGTGCTGTCGAGATGCTTTCTATCATTCGGCGACCGCTTTTCGTATCTCCCTGTTCCACCAGCTTTTCAGTTTCTTTTTTCCTTTCCAACAAGCATGTTGCTTCTTTTTCCGTATTTCTGTTTTTATTACACTTAAAAACTCACTATATTCCCATGCTTTGCTTGGCCATTTGCCAAGTTTTTTTTTTCACTCTTGCGGCTATATTTGTTATTTGCTCAGCATTCAAATTTGGACTGGCCATTTTGCACTGCTTGCTCTCTTTCCCAACTACATATCCCATTTTCAAAATGATGCGCTTATGGTCACTCCCTAGGCTGCTATACCCTTCCTCGTCAATGACCATTTCTCTCAACTTATCATGCATTCCTTCTGTCATCAGACAGTAACCAATGGTTGATTGCCAGTTTCCCACTTCTCATGTGATCTGCCCTTCACACTTAGGCCCTGTATTCACGATAATGAGGTTGTTTGTCACAAATATCTAGCATTGACTTCCCGTTGTTGTCAGTATAGCCATCTAGATACTGTATGTGGGCATATATGTCACCCAATAGGATAATTTCGGCACCATTCCCGAAACCCCTAATATCGGCACTTTAGACATTCCACTAACTATTGATTTTTCTCTCTGCAATTATTTCTGGTCCACAAATACGTTATGCCCAGCCAAGTTTTCTTTTCACTCATTGTACATGATAACCAAAGATGTTCTCGACATTTTGAATTTGCTCTTTTGCATTTGGCTTCCTGGTGGATAAGCATTCAGACTCCCCCTCCCTTTGTTTCCGATTTAGTTCTGTTGCAGCCTTCCCAAACATAATTCTCAATCACTGGCGGCTCTTCCAAGTCTCTAAGATGCGTTTCTGTCACCGCATACACCCCTATTTGTTCTCTATTTAACTGCTCCTCAATCTCTACTCACTTTTCCTTTCTTATGTTGCCCTGCATGTTTATGTAGCCTATTGCATGCCAAGCCCTCTTTCTTGTTTTCCTCCTTTTTCTCTTATTGACGGCAATGCTGTTCTGAGGTTCCCCTATGGGACCGGCTTCATTACTGCCTACACTGGCCTCCTGATCGCCCGTGGGCCCCCCCCAAAAAAGGAAACATGCAACCATCAAGTCGCCAGCCGACTTCTCGATCAAGCCTGTGATCTAAGTGTATCCCATCGCATTGGAAACGAGCACACCTTCTCGCTTCTCTGTTTACTTCTACAACCTTGAAATCTTTCTCTCGGCTCATTAGCAGCCACTGCTGCTCTTGTACGCCACTGTCATGTACAGGCACATGTGGCGCCGTGCACATCACGATCTGCACCTGAGGGGACAGCTCGCACAAGTCATCTACCCCCTTCGCTTGAATCATAGCGCTGGTCCATTGCTGCAAGTTTTGTTCAGATAATAGAACTTCTGGCTTTATGTTGTCCGAAAAACTAATCTCAAAAATGCGTTGGCTCTATGGGAACCCTGACGGTGCATTTGTGAATTCCGGAATATCCTTTAAGTCTGCGTTTTTGGACTCCGAAAAATCGCTTGGCTACCGTAAATACTTCGTAAACACTATGTGTTTTGTGCCTATTAAGTCACCCTGCCCTAACCTTGCGCAGCTGACGCTTACGTGGCCCGCGTGCCATATATAATTGTTGGTAATCATCTGTGATTGCAATGATGAAGTGCGAGCAGAGATGGCTGCTGACTTCATGCATGCTCTCTTCCTTCCTGGGCTTTCTGTGCCCCTGGTGTTGCATATCACATAGTTTGAGTTAACGGACAGGGGTAATTGGAGATCGTTGCCAGAGGCCGTCCATAGTGCAAAAAAGAAATAGGCAGATGAAGATGTTAAATCTAATTTCCAGAGTCACGGTGAATTGCGTAGCTGTACGAACCATGTGCCCCCACTGTATCAGCATCAATCTTGCCGATGTGAAACAGTGGGACACTAAGTCAAGAGTGAACGACGTTTTTTATTGAATTCGGTCAATGTACTGTCATAAGCAGGAAAAGGGAGAGAGCATTTTGATAAATTCGCCTGCTACTATTGAGAACTAGTGTACATAAAGGCACGCACACATGCCAATACGATACATCTTCCATCCTTGCAGAAAGTTGCTGAAGTTGGTTTAACATATGCTCATTTGTTTAAAGTTAGCATCACACGTTAGTCACTGGGGAGGTCTCAACTGCCATTGGGATCTTCTAAACACCGGGGTGGGCGTGCTTTGTCCCATTACAACTTTTGTGTGTGTATTCACTGACGGTGCCGATGAAAGAATTTGCTCATCTCGCTCGTTGTCAGTGTCGCTCAGTGACAGGTCTGGATATAAACTTTCCCTTGTTGCCAGAAGGTGGCGCCGATTTCGCCGAGTGGTCCTACCGTTTTCTGTTTGAACGAAAAAGGACCGTGGACCCGTTGGCGCTACAACTGTGCCTTTTTGCAACCAACATTTTTCTCGCAGAACAGTGTCACGCTTGAGGGGTGGTAGTGGCCGGTGGTTTTCGAATAGCCTGGCTGTGTTTCGTTACTCGAATGACTGGATGATGTGTGAAATCGGGAAGTAGGGTGTACAGGCGTCTTCCTTGGAGCGATTCGCCAGGAGACCGCCCATTTTCCAAAGTACTTGCTCTATAATTCAACAGACCTAGCCAAAAGTCTTCTTTTGCTTCTTTTTAAGGATCCTTTTTACAATTGGCATGCCCTTCTCGGCTAATCCGTATGAGCTTGGTTATTGTGGTCTTGAGGTCACATGGTCAAAGTCTTACCATGTGGCGAACTGAGCAAATTCTTGACTTGCAAACTGCGGCCCGTTGTCCGTGCATACCTGTGACGGGATGCCGTTATCTTGCAAACATGGCGCTGAGTTTATCAATCACAGATGTTGTTGAAAGGTCATGCAGCTGGTCCACATCTAAAAAATTTGATGTTGCTTGATGTTGCATCGTAAGCACACAGGTAGTGTTTCCCGCCATACTGAAAAATATCAACTCCCATGCGATACTATGCCTGCGATAGCGTCGACTGGAGTATGAGGGGCTCGGCTGGTTGTTTGTAGGCATGCCGCTTACAGATAGTGCACTTTTGTATGAGTGATTCTATATCACAGTTGATACTAGGCCAGTAGACTAATTGCCTTGCACTTGCCTTGCATTTTCCTATGCCCAGATGCCCTTCACTGATTTTTTGTAACATTTCTGCTCGTATTCTTGCTGGGATTACGACTTTCATCCCCTTGAGAAGTATACCATTTACTACTGACAACTCAGAAACCATTGAACTAATCAACCTTACACTGCTTCTCCTTGCACGACACTTTACAGCACTAATTTGAGATACGGGTCACTCACTGTTTCACGTACAATGTGTCGAGCAGTCCTCTAGGAAGTGAGTGACGACACCACGCTGATAGCATGTACAGTAAAACCTGGTTAAATCGTACCCGCTTAAACAGTAGTTTCGTTTTAAAAGTAGTAAAGTCAAATCCCCGACTCAGCGGCCATTGAACATAATGTGTGTTGTATCCGCATAAACCGTACCAGCTTATTGCGTACGCATCAGTTAAAACGTAGCGTTTCAACTTTTCGTCACGCAAACACGGCGGTGTGTCGTCTCCATCGGGCGGCCCGGCAGAACAACAAGCCTCAGAGATAGGAACAATGGCCTCTAAGGGCCCTGTGTATTTGCGCGTGAAGCCACATCAACATCACTTTGACGCCGTGCCAGAGAGCATCATGGCGTCGTGCAAGCGAGGACTCGCGTCATGCCGAAGCTCGGACATATGGCTCGGATAAAAAAAAAACGCCGGGTGCTCAGCATAAAAGAAAAATTAGACATCGTCCGTGCTATCGAACGTGACACGAAGAAGTCGGTGCTGGCACGCGACAGGGATCTGCTGTTGACTACGGTGTGCGGCACTTGGAATGCGAAGAAGTTGCTCGGCAGCGCTGCTGCGACCGCGAAGACATGTCGGCTACGAGGTTCGACTTTTCGCCATCGTTACCTCTGTTGTTGCCGAAGTGTCGATTAGCGACAGTAATGAGGATGACACGGAAAGCGACAGCACGGGCGATTCAGGCCCAACAGTGGCATAAGCTGCACATTACGTCAGCCTCATGAATGCAATTGTCGCGACGAGAACAGGGGCGCAATGACGTGACTCTATTCCTAACGAAAATTATTCCAAACTCCGGCACCCGGCAATGAAAAAGGCGTGCCGGGACTTCTGCAGCAATATACTGCGCGCGTGCATGGAGAATACGTAACGCCAGCAAGGAATCTGCGATTCGAGTGTTCGCCGAGAAGTGGGGACTGGCTGAAAAGCTGGCACGCAGCTTCTGTAAGTTTGAGGCCGCTGTCATCGTGCTAGGCTACTGCGGCGTCAAACGAAAATAACACTTTTGCCGTGTGAAGTGAAAAATACTGCATGTCTATTTCCCCTTTCATCGCACTCTGAGTGCCGTGCTCCGTTTTCAACAGGTAAGTGGGCGATGTCATGCTATTTAGGTTAAACAGTACTACCGTTTAGTACGTACTTTTTCCAAGCTCCGGCCAACTACGGTGTAATGAGGTTTCAGTGTAGCTCAATGTCGGTAATGTCCACAGCGGTACCATCTCCAGGAGCAGGCAATCTTGACAGCATGTCCGTCAGGGTCAGCTGTTTTCCGGGAACGAAAGTGAGTAGTCATACCACAAAAATCTCGGAAAAAAATCGCTGCACCCACGGAGGTATTTCTGATATCGCCTTTCTTGCTATGTGCATAAGAGGGCGATGGTCACATTGAAGTATCACTGAGCAGCCATAAACGAAATGGCGAAATCTTTTGCAGCCGAACGTTAAAGAAAGCGCTTCTTTTTTTATTTGGGAGTACAATTGTTCGAACGCTGTCAAGGCTTTTGAGGCATAGGCATAATCATGTCGCTGCAACAGAGCTGAACTTACGCCGTCCTGTGAAGCATCTGACGTCACCTTTATTTCCCTGTTTGTGTCAAAAATCGCCAACAGTAGGAGCTGCACTGAATGACCTGCATACGTCTTGCCATTCATTTTTGTGCGTCCATTCAGTGTGCAGGTCGTGCTTTATCAGAGATCGCAAAAGCGCAGTTCCCCGCTTCAGGCTGGGTAAGTATTTGCTGAAATAGTTATAATAACACCGAGCATCCTTTGGACAACCTGTTTATTTCATGGTGCTGGCAAGTCAAATACACTAGCAAGTAATGATGGCTCTGACTTGATGCCATCACCGTTAATTATGTCTCCCAAGAACTTAATTTCTTGCAACAATACCTTCGTTTGGGCGAGTTGGTTCTTCTTGACAGTTTTCATAAAAACGTTACAGACGAAGATGAAAGGAGCACATACGACAGGACTGTCATGTGTGTTCCTTCACCTTCGTTGCGAGAATGCACTCGCGAGAATCTATGCTGAGAGAATGAATCTATTGCTGTATGTTCACCTCGGTTCAAATTGCTTTGCATGCGTTTTTGACCCTGAAAAAAGATACCTGCAGACTTCAGTGACCCCTTTGGCAATCTTTTATCAATGGTGGGTGCAATGCATGTGAATGATACAGTCGAAAGCACTTATAACAGGATTCAAGTGCCACGAAAATTCCATTCTTATAACCGATAATTGTTATAACCAGGTTGGATGAAAAAATCAAAATAGGGGGGGGGTGTGTGGCAGAACTGATGCGAGAAAACTAATAGTGGGAGGCCAGTGCCCCTCCCCACCACCTTCCTCCATCCGTCTTCTGATTGTGTTCACTAGTTTAACTGTTTCCTCGGCGCTCTGATCGTATGAAACAAGCCGCGGCTGTTGGCATTAAAGAATGGAGCTGCTATAACAACTGCAAAAAGCTTTCACGGGTGGCAAACCGCCGAGGCATCGCTTTGGTGGCCCCAAAAGGAGCCTTTTAAACATTGCGAGAAGGCTGTCAGCTTGAGAAATCCAGAAGAAATGCTGAGGAGAGATCGCCACAAGCATCTCGACACGTACTTCCCACTGACTTGCTCAAGAAAAACACACGTCCGTCAGCCTTGCTTGCTTTATGCAAAGCTTGCCAATATCCTTCTCCAAAGCATCCAGGTTCTCCACGTAGTGAAGCGAAAGGTCCCTCGCGAAAACAAACCCATACGGGTTCCTCAAAAGAAAAGCCTCGCAGTTGAAGAAAAATTTTCCCTGGCTCTGGGACTTGAACCCGGGACTATCGCCTTTCCAGGGCAGCTGCTCTACTATCTGAGCTAACCAGACAGCAAGTGACATACAGCTTCCCTCCTCCTTGCGAGTTTCTGCAGAACTATTATGTCAAACTCTTGCTTTTGCTTTGAGTTGTCGATAAATTCAACTTCGCTGTGCTATTTGCGAGCTGCCTGGTTAGCTCAGATGATAGAGCGGCTGTCTCGGAAAAGCAGTCGAGTCCTGGACCAGGACGAATTTTTCTTCAATTGCAATGCTTTTCTTTCGAGGAACCCGTATGGGTTTCCTTTGTAGCAATTGCTACGGTTGGGTGGATGTCTCATCTTCCTTTTATTAATTACTTCCCTCCACCTTGCGGGTTTCCACAGAACTATTACGTGAGGGTCTGAATGATCGGCAAGACCTCCCGCGGGAACAATGTAGAGGCAGCCTGCCCTAATGCGTCAGCGTTATCGTCGTGAGTGTCACTGTCGCTATTCGATGCAAGCGCGTTCATGACGATCGTCTCATGAGTTAGAAGCACTTCGTTTCCAAATCTATAGCAGTGCGCTTCCTTTTCACTGGCAACATCGTGCATTGCCGATGACCAGCGGGTGGATCAGCCATGTTCCGTTTCGGCGGAGAGTTGAATGAGGCTGATAAACCGCTTGGCCAGGAACGACTTCGACGCAACGAACAAATACAAGCACGAGGGACTTATTCCGTTAGCAGAATTGCACAGAATAAGCGCCAGAGAATAAAAAATCAACTTTGAGGGCTGAGCATGGCCAAGCGAGCAATCTGAGAGCACTGCCGGCAGCGCTGTCAGCGCAGTTGACATGGTCCATTCGTGTTTTGGAGGGTGGCACGGCGCAAAGCTATTGGGCGCAGCCCATTCGTGTTCGGAGGGGTGGAAGGTTGATGGGAGAGATGCGCGTGAGGCTGGCATGCATCTCTCATGAGAGAAGTGCACAGCGGCAGTTGTGGCGGCGGGCAATTGTGCAGTGGCTCGCATTTCACTTTTTTTTTCTTTTCAGGGAGTCCGCATTCCATTATCTTTTGGCACAGACAACTATCAGCCAGACTTCATCGTTATAACCGATAATGCGACATGGGGACATTGTAAGCGTGGTATTTCCCCATAGAAAGCACACAAAAGTTCACGGTGCAGCAGCTTTTCATTGTTATAACCAATTTATTGTTAAAACCGGTATCACTATAAGTGGGTTTGACTGTATCTGTGGCCGCATATGAATGCTGACGTCCGTTGCTAGGCTCGGGCATGCATGCAGCGCACAAAAGTCAGTCGACACACTATGAGTGCAACTGGTCATTTTCCACCTCCACACGTTCGTTTCGGCCACGTTCACATCAGTATCGTTGGTCCGCTACCTCCGTCCTCGAACCAATTATACATACTCACTTTTATCAACTGCTTCACACGCTGGCCTGAAGCAGTGCCACTCTCCCACATTACTGCAGAGTCTTGTAGCCCAGGCCATCTTAAATACCTGTATTTCGTGCCACCGTGTACCACACACCATAACAACAGAGAAGGACAATTTGACTCGTCCCTCTTTCAAGCTCTCTCTGGTCGTTTGGGTGTAATGCACATACAAACAACAGCTTATCACCCAAGTTCTAATGGCATGGTAGAACACTTGCATTGTCAACTGAAAGCAGCACTTCGTTCCCATGACTCCATGATTCCATGGGCAGAATGTCTGCTTTTGGTTCTACTAGGTCTTCACGCAGCTCTGAAAACAGATGCTCAGTGTTCCTCAGCAGAACTCGTTTTCGGCACGACACTTCGCATACCGAGTGAGTTTTTCACCTCGGAACCATCTGCAGACCTACAATGTTAAGCCGACCGCCTTTGCATAACAGTGGCCACTGTTATACCACCGCCACTTCGTAATGACCGCAGAAATGTTTACATGAGCCCATCTTTATTTCATAGCAGTCACGTATTTATCTGTCGCGATGCTAGTCGCACTCCTTTACAAGCTCCTTATGATGGTCCCTTAAAGTCCTCAAGCGTGACGCCACGAAGAGACAATTTCGATCGACTGCTTGAAGCCAGCTCATCTAGACGCTGGTGGGGAAATCTCCACAACATAAACCGCTCAACGGCAGTGCCTTCTTCGTTAGGGGGGGGGGGAACCATGTAGTGGACAGTACTCACAGAGCCCCGCAGTGGAAGAAGAGACTGGACTAGCGCCACAAGGCATATAGGTTCGACGATGATAGCCGCGATGTCAACACAGTTACCTGATAATTAAATGGCAAGTGCCTTCTGTTCCTACACATTCAGTAGAAGCGGTGTTCATCATCATCAGCCTATTTTGATGTCCACTGCAGGAAGAAGACCCCTTCCAGTGACTTCCAATCACCCTTGTCTTGCGCTAGCTGATTCCAATTTGCACCCGCCAATTTTGCCGTTTTATCACCCCACCTTATTTTTTGCCATCCTCGACTATGCTTCGCTTCCCTTGGCACCTATTCTGTAACTCTAAATAATGGTCAACTGATTATCTATCTTGCGGCGCATTACATGGCCTGCCTAGCTCCATTTTTTTCTCCTAATGTTAGCTAGAATGTTGGCAATCCTTATTTCCTCTCTGGTCCACACCGCTCTCTTCCTGTCTCTAAATGTTATGGCTAAAATTTTTTGTTCCATCACTTTTTCTGTGGTCCTTAACTTGTTCTTGGGCCTCTTTGCTTATCTCCAAGTTTCTGCCCCATATGTTAGCATAGTACAGTGCAATGATTGTACACTTTTCTTTCCACGGCAATGGTAAGCTCCCAGTCAGGATTTGTAATGGCTGTCGTGTGCACACCAACCCATTTTTATTTTTCTTTAAATTTAGTTCGCATGATCACGGTCTCCTGCGCATACGTGACCTAGATACTAAACCTACTCCTGCACAGTCTGTAGAGGCTGACTGCTCTTGCCAGGCTATTGAATATTACCTTTGTCTTATGCATATTAATCTTCAACCCCACTCCTGCACTTTCTCGGTTAAGGTCCTCAATCATTTGTTGCAATTCACCTCAAGTGTTGCAGAACTGGACATCTGCAAACCGATGGTTGCCGAGATATTTGCTGTTGATCCCTACTCCTAAGCCTTCTCAGTCTTATAACTTGAATATTTCCTCTAAGTATGCAGTGAATAGCATTGTCAAGATTGTGTCTCCTTGCCTGACTACTTGTTTGATAGGCAATTTTCTACTTTTCTGGTGGAGGAAGAAGGTAGACGTGAAATTTTTGTATATATGTCCTAAGAAATTCACACGAGCTTCCTGTACTCTTTGATTGCCCAGTGCCTCCATGGCTGCTGGTATCTATGTTGAATCAAATGCATTTTCATAATGTATGAAAGCCACATAGAGAGGTTAATTGTTCACTGAGATTTCTTAATTACCTGATTGATGACATGGACGTTTTCCATTGTAGAATATCCTTTTGTGAAGCCAGCATGTTCTCTTAGTTGATTGAAGTGTTGCCCTGATTCGATTGGAAATTGACTTACTGAATATCTTATACAGTACTGAAAGCAAGCTAATAGGTATATAATTCTTCAGTTCTTTGACGTCTCCCTTCTTGTGGATTAGTATAATGTTGGCATCCTTCCAGCTCTCTGGTACACTTTAAGTTGTGGAGCGTTGCGTATAAAGGGCCACTTTTCAAGCATGATATATCCTCTATCTTTGATTAAATTGACTGTTATTCCATCTTCTGCTGCTTTTCCCCGGGACACGTCTTACAAGGACCTTCTAACTTCATCACTAGTTATAGGAGCCTCTGTAACTCGTTTATCACTACTTCCAATGGAAGTTGCGTGGCTGCGCTGGGTACTGTACAGGTCAGTATATAATTCTTCTGTTGCTTTTACTATCACATCGAAATTGCTAATATTGTTACCCTGCTTTGACTGCATACATCTTGCCCTGTAAATGCCAAGTTTTCTTCTGATTGATTTTATACAGTGGCCATATTTTACTGCTTCCTCGATTTTTCCCACGTTATAACTTCAAACGGCACTTACTTTCTTTTTGTTTATCAACTTTGACAGCTGAATTCTATCTGATCTCTTGAGTTAGACACTTTCAGGGGGAGACATTATCAGCAAAGTTATTGCCAATCAAAGATTGCCTTTTGTTATCCTTCACGGTGCTTATGCTTTTTTTTCAATGCCTTGCTTTGCAAAGCCTACAGCGGAGCGGGGCAAACCCACAATGCTGCACGTACTGAACATCACTGTGGCCCGGTTCAAATTTGATTTTGGATGTTCTTGTAAATGCCACTACTGATTTTGGCGCCTACAACACACCAAACGTTGAAGCTATCCCTCAGCTTACGGTTGAGTTGTGCAATTAGGTATGGCAGCAGTACCCACATCCGGTAAGTAATGAATGAAGCACTCTGGACTTGTGTTTAAAGGGTTCCTTACATAAGCTTCGACTGTGATAGCAACCCCTTGAAGGTGTGCAACTCGGAGCAGATGACCTGTTCCAGTCGGATGTCTGTGCGCAGGCTGCCTAGCCACATCCTTGGAACCATGCCACCCACAGAGACAACTCAGAGTATGTGGTTGTCCTTGGGGAGTGGTCTCGTCAGTGCACCCCATGGCAGCCATGGTGTCTAGATTAAGTAGCAGACGCAGCTGATGCAACTGTGGGCAATGATTGCTCTGTTGAGGACAGGAGTGAGCGCTCGCATGCATGTGCTGCAGTCTGCTGGCCATGCTACGTGATGCGGACTGGCTTGGTCCTGCACCAGCTTGACTGGCTGATTGTAGCCACATCCAAGTTACGCATTTTGAAGTGCTGTCAAAAGCAATGCCTGCCAAGGCGTCAGGCCAGGAGTGGCCAGAAGTGAGCACGCACTGGCAACCGTATGTGTGGTCTGACTCTTGAGTTTCGTGTGGTTTGAGGCTAGTTGAGTGTCCAAAACTAATTGAAATTAGCGAAACCTGGCGGCTATGATACCGATAAGCAATGTGGCCAAAGGTTAATTCCTGCACGAGTAGCTACGGCGGAGTGTGAATAGATGGTAGCCGATTTCTTTCGAAAGTACGTAACTCTTACCAAAATTTGAAACATCAGTGCTTACTTCAGCCTGCTTATTAAACTGCATCAATAAATATACTCGGTAACAGTCAGAAAAAGGGCACTGATCCAAACGCTCTTTTTGATCGATTTCATCTATCAGCCATTAGCAGCTGTCAATGGAAATCTTGCATATGACGACATATGCAAGCTGCCAATTGCTTCAATATAGGTGAGGAGAACGCCTAGTTTGAAAACAGTGCGCGTGAGAAAAATGTGACCTTGCGCTTTGTTTGTAAGCTCCATGCACTGTGCATGACTGCGAAATTCGGCGGAGATGTTTGCAGCAGCATATGCTATCTGCGAATTGTTTTTTCACCAAGCCTGAGTGGTTGTTCAGCGCTCCTTTAAGTTCATTTCTTTGGCATTTCATAATAAAATTTCACTTTTGTTTTGCTTGTGCAGCAACGACAGAGGGTGACAACTCGCAGCTGGGATGCCGCTACCGCTGTTGCCTCTGTGATTACGAGACTGATAAGAGTTGTCATCTGGAAGCACACACCAGGGTCCATACTGGCGAGCGCCCATTTAAGTGCCATATCTGCCCTCGAAGCTTTTCACAAAGGATCAACCTAAACATACACCAACGCATTCACACAGGCGAGAAGCCTTTTCAGTGTCCTTCATGCCCTCAGAGATTTTCACGAAAGTCTGTATTGAAGAAACACATGAGCGTCCACACAGGCGAGCGGCCATTTCAATGCCCGTCGTGCCCTCAGACCTTCTCCCAGAAGTACGCCGTGAAACAACACCTACGCATTCATATAGGTGACTTACCATACCGCTGTGATGTCTGCTTCAAGTCCTTTGTCAGGGCTGATTATTTGAAGAGACATAAGAAAGCAAAGCACTCTGATACCGAGAGTATGGCAACAGCCACGTTGAGCTAGGAGGAATTAGGCATTACATACACGTGAAGCATGCTTAATGATGTTCTCCTGCATCAGGTAGCACAAGCGTCGCAGTATGCCTCTCAATGTTGAGCTGCCAAGTCATTTCAAAAGATGTTTCAGGCTGGTCTAGAAAGTTGCAAGGACATTTGTAGTAATAGTGTTGTGGTGCATTAGAGTGGCCCTGTTTATGTTATATTATTTTATGCAAAGGCACAACAAAGAAATGCTCACCCCTGAATTATCAAAGTACATTCTTATTACTACCTTGTAATTCGGAAACACCTTTTTTTTTAAAATTAGCTTATTGCAAAAAGAACTGCACCATTTCTTGAGAAGTATAACATACTAACTCCAAAGCAACATGTGTAGTGAAACAGGCTACACCGCTGAGGGTGTTGAACTTTACCGGTTACGCAATGATAGTTTGCACTCTCTGAAGAATCCTGTGTATGTGAAGAAGCTGCTTATGCTTTTCCTAATGTTTTCTGTGCTTTTCAAGTATATATTTTCAATATAGTGCATTGTAATGCTTATTAAAGTGAAACCTCGTTGATACCTACCCGTTACGTACGTTTTTCCGGTGCCAACATCCGCAACCGAGAACGCAAAAAAGGACCCGATAGAGTTACGCTCATTTTTTACCGGTTCATGCGTTCCCAGAATACATGAATTTTCGGCACCAGCATTCAGTGTGTCACCAAATTGCGATCCTATGATGCATTTGCTGGCCGCTGGATCCCATGTAAACAAGAAAATATGCGAGGCACGAGCGATCGAGAGCAGTATATAGCTGCCTGCCCCGGCAGCTTCACTGCAGTACTCGCCCGCCTGTCTCACATGAAACGCTGGCGCACACTCAGTTTCTCATTTCAGTACGAGCAAATCTTCTCCGGGGTCGTCGTACGCAGCATTCACAGCTAACACCGCCAGTCCTATTGCGATGAGCATTTTGCCTATCTGTTTGACAGCACATACGTGGTGCTGTCGGAAGCGTAGCACACGCTTGTAATAGGCGATAACCGAAATGCATCACCGTTCCCTGCTGCAGACTGCGATTGTATACGCTTGCCGGCTGCTAGATCCCATGTAAACAAGAAAAGGCACGAGGCGCACGCTATCACGAACGGTATATAGCCGCCTGGGTTGGCGCACGCCGCATTCGCAGCTATCGCCGCCAAACCTACTGCGATAAGCATCTTCACCTATCTGTTTTACAGCGCGTAGGGTGTAGTGCCACTGCACGCTTTTAGTAGGCAATAAAATCATAATTCAAACGCGCCGCCGTTCCCTGCTGCAGGCGGCGCGATGTGGGCATCACGTTTCGCTTCGGTGGCATCCAGCGTAGCCCACCAGCTCGATCTCGTTTCGGTTTCCCGTCGCCTTCTTAGAACACCACCGAAAATAAAATGCATCTCCGGCTGCCAGTGCACCATCAGCGCTCCGCATGTTGGCGTCTCGTGCCGCAACGATCAGCGCGACACATCGCATTATGTAGATGTCAACAATAGTTGTCTCGATTTTAATAATTACTTCGGATCGTACGTTACCCCGGTTAGTGCGTTTTCTTTCTCACGTTCTTTTTCCAAAACGTATGAACGAGGTTTCATTTTATTAACTACCCTTGAAATGTTTGAATGATGTGCTTTGCTAATTTCCGTTATGAAATGCTGTGTTTGCTATATGTTACTCCATGTAATGTATGTTTATATGCACTCGAACCTTGGTGCAATGAGCATGGATATAATGAATTATCGGATATAATGTAAATAGAAAGTTTGGTTGGTCATGCTTGAGTTTAGTGGAGTTTCTCCTGCTTTATCAAAATTGAAAATGGGAAATCTGTCATGGTATTAGATATAGCGGAGGAAATTTTGGTTTACAAGTGCCTTAACATATATATATATATATATATATATATATATATATATATATGTATATATGTATATATGTATATATATATATACCCGCCGTGGTTGCTCAGTGGCTATGGTGTTAGGCTGCTGAGCACGAGGTCGCGGGATCGAATCCCGGCCACGGCGGCCGCATTTCGATGGGGGCGAAATGCGAAAACACCCGTGTACTTAGATTTAGGTGCACGTTAAAGAACCCCAGGTGGTCTAAATTTCCGGAGTCCTCCACTACGGCGTGCCTCATAATCAGAAAGTGGTTTTGGCACGTAAAACCCCATATATTATTAGTATATATATATATATATATATATATATATATATATATATATATTCAGGCAGTGAAATATTAAATACAATTGCTACCCAATTTTTTGGACCTGAATAATTCCTGAAGCACCACTGCCTACCCCTACCACCAATGTACAACAGCAATAACTGATATTTTGGACACCGTAGGAAGTTTAAGCCATGAACCGTGTGGGTGATGTCGCAAACATGGTGGCCATGAACAGAGGTGACGTCATGTCAACTGGCTCGGCACAAAACTACAACGCGGGTTGCCCACTCCCGACAAAGCAGTGCGGATTAACCCTAGGAGCCTAAGCGCTGTGGCCGGCGGAGTGGCTGGTACCCGGCTGTTGCAGGAAGCATGCTGCCAGTATGTTCATACTCATAGACCTTATCAGTATTTGACCGTGGGATCAGAAATAGTTTTTCCAAAAAACGTTGCCGATAGTGATGTCATTTTTGCCGGAAATGCTGATAGGGAGAGCAAACTATTGGACTAAACAAAATAAGGTTCATAGTTTTGTTGATCTTATATGTATAGGATCATTTATATTTATCACTGCACATTTGCTTTGCTAATTAATTTAGTGAGCATAGTGTCACAGGTGCCAAGGCAAGCATGAACAGATCTCACTCGATGACTGCAAACACTCACTGTTGCAATGCTGGTGTGATGGTAGAGCGCCGGCGACAGGCATTGAGTGCTTCTTGCTGCCTCTTGCTTCACTTTGTCTTTGGAACTTGAGATTACGCAACCTTCAATCCTAGATGTGCATGAACACCCTGAATCAAGGCACTAGCCATCTCGGCTAGCCTTTGAACTCTCCGCGGATTGCCTCCAAGTCAGGGTGTGTCATCTGCATATGCACTCAGCCACGTGCACAGTTATCCGCAGCCACGGCCTGGCTAGAGCTCACCGGACTTTTCTTTCCCGTCCGCTTAGCCTGCGCTTGATGGTGTTACCACATGCTTTCCCTCCCACCCCGGCCTACAAAAGAAGAAAATCGACTAGGAGAAAGCATTAGGTCATGCAGTCTAATTTGGCCAACGAACTCTGCATGATGCTGTTCCTTTTGCTTTATCCCTAGCAGTATTTGCCCAACACGTGACCTCCAAGACTCTGCATGTTGGCCTATAGTTTTCAATTGATGCACACTTGTTTGGCGGCTTTTCCTCTGCCTGCAGAGTGGAAACACTGAAACCTACCGCTCTATGTTAGACAATCACATGTTGAGTCAATATGTTGCCTTGTGCTCACTCCTAATTTGCCTCCTCCCCTCTTGCCTAGGAGGAAACATCGCTGGGGTGAAACTTGGTTGAAAATGCACGTGTCCGGCTCTAAAAATTGTTAACCGCACCTTTAACCAGGGTGTCAAACTGAATAGGAACTGAACCGAAAACTGGAACTGAGCCATTATTTTCAGCTGAACTGCAAACAAGTGATTATTTTTTTCTTCATCTTAGAACTGAACCCGAACAGGAACTTATTGAAGAAACCATTCCAAACCGGTTCAAGAAAGTGTTCAGGAGGACCTAAGTGCCCACTGCTAGGGTGTCTGAGAGGAGAATGTTGGAACAAGGCCGAAAGCGTCTCGTAGTTGATCAGCAAACAATCCCACTGACTCGGAGAAGACTGAAGTTGGAATAACCTCAACTCAGTTCTGGCTCTTTTTATGCTGTTTTATGCTGTTAATTTTTGTGCAACGAAGGCTGCCCTTTATGCGATGAAAAATGCCGGAGCTTTATGTGCTTGAACATCTTGCTGCAGCCAAGAGGCCAGAACAATTCTTTTCAAGTTACTGTTCTCTTGTACGCCCTTAAGGCACTAGAAAAATCTTATCTGCAAGATTTGAATAACTGGTACCCATTCACATTTTCACACTGTAACTGTATTGGGTAAATCTCATGAATAACTGTTTATGTTTTGAAAAGCTACACTGATATACTTCATAATGTACACTGGACCTCACTGGGAGAGACCCAATGCAGTTCCTCAAACAGAAGTTAAATTTTGGAATTTCGGAAAAGAAAATGCTTTCAAGCAAGCGTCACACCAAATTTTACTGAGGTATACGTGGCTTTCTTATGGTAAAATCAGTATTTTAGTGGTAATTACTTTTTGTTTGGCTTATGTTTTTACGGCACAGCACTTAGGCAGGTGATGGGTAAAGGTTCTCATGCTGCTTTCTGAGACACATGCAGTGCTAAAAAATGTAATGTATTGGATGCACGTGTATATTGTACATTTCAAGATGGATGCAGGCATTATAAGCTCAATCATTCAGCGTTTGCTTAAGTAGAAGTAGAAACTCAACATTACAGGGTCTCTCTCCTGCAATGACATTTTCCTGCATTGCAGTCCTGTTGTGTGCTTTGTTTAGTGATGTCGAAATAAACAGATTTCTGTTGTTAGACATTTTCGGCCTATCATAAGATGAGCCACTGATTTCAATTGAGGGTTACCCAACCTTTATTGTTCACCTGATGTCATTTACGAATAAATATGCATTGTATTTGTTGTTTATTTCTTGCTCCCACTGACTTTGCACGTCACAACGAAATTCTGCATAAATGTCCTATTTCTATCAGAAAAGTTCATAAGATATATATTGTTTCTCATTACCTAAAGGTCCTGCAGTGTTGTTTACTACTGTATTTTAACGACCATGAGTATCGTTATTCTTGTCAAAAGAAAGAAAAAAGACAGAAGGAATAATGCCAATGTGATTGCAATACTTATTCTCTTTATACCAGTAGCCATATTGAAGTTTCCTTGGCCAGGAAAAAATATTTTGCTGAAACAAAGATAAAAAATACCATCATGCGTCTTTTAGAACTAACATGCCCTTCAAGCATGAACAAAAGTCTAGTCTCCTGTTTAAACTATATTTGCATTCATTTTCTTGCAACACAATGAAAGTCTGTACAATATGCAATGTCATGTTTTCACCATTTGTGGCATTCTTGTCTAAAGCTTACACATGAAAATCAGCTTCCAGAAGCAAACGCTAACCCTTAATCTGGTTCCGCATAAGTTCCAGCTAGTAAGAGGAATTTTTTTTTCAAAAAAGTTCAGCTTACTTAAATGTAACTTGCATTCCAGATAAAGTATAAAATATGCAAAACAGTGTTTCAGTTAATTTTACTGGGTTGTATATGCAGCAGTGTTCTACATATTTACTAGCTGGATCATAGTCATAGTCATGGTCAATAGTCATAGTTAATTCAGTCTGATTATATAGCGCTATTCCACATCCTATTTGGAACAACATTTTGCATACATCTTCAGTAATTTTCACCTGTAATTGTTTTGCACAAGAACATCTGGGCAGCATTGTAGTAAGGTAGTGACTACAGTGACGGGGCCCGGTACTTTAACATCTGCACTACAGTGACGGGGCCCGGTACTTTAACATCTACACTACAGTGACGGGACCCGCTACTTTAACATCTACACTACAGTGATGGGGCCCGGTACATTAATGTCTACACTACAGTGACGGGGCCCGGCACTTCAACATCTGCACTACTGTGACGGGGCCCGGCACTTTAACATCTGCACTACAGAGACGGCGTCCGGCTCCTTAACCACACCGACATATGACAAAAATACGAACATATATATGGACGTGTTGACATAAGAACGGTAATCGAGGTCCCATGACTATGATCGTATACGACAAAAAGTGGAGAATAGCGTTTTTGTGATTTCGCCAAGTTCCATGCTTGGGGCCCTCCTGCATACACGATACATTTTTGTTGCGCATGAATGTTTTCTCAGCGATCAGTGATCAAATCTCGATACATCTTGCGTTAAGGTTAGGCTGAAAAGTGGCTTCTACATAGCGCGTAGCTCATGGAGAAATGTTTAGGAATTTTTCCCAGAATAAGAAGACACAAAAGAAATATTACTCAGTGTTTGAAACAATACAAGTTGTTAGGCTTACATGAGAAAATACACAAGCATGACAAAAAGAATTGTGCATGCAGGAGGGCCCGACTTGGAACTTTGCGAAATCGCAAAAATAGCATGCTCCATTTCTTGTCATATAAAACGTTTTCCCAAGAAAACTAGAGCGTTTCATGCAGAGCTAAGGGTTATTCCTTTGTGTCAACATATTCGCCCAAAACATATAAAATTCTATAGAAAACAAAAGGAAATGGTAATGAGAGTTTGATTAGCCTAATCTGCACACGCCCATATTGAGAAATCTGTTCATAATTTAGAAAATTTTACACAATTCCGACAAAACTACACCTTACTTATTGGCATAGATGTGACAGACACACATTTAAAGTGCAGCCACTTCAGGCACGCGTCACACCCAATGGCGTTATCATGAACCCTTTGCCGACATGCACTACATGTCCACAAACTATGATTACGCTTCTGAGTAATTGTTGCAGTGAGCGCGGCCCACCCGTCATCGGTGAAATAGTTTAGGATTTCACCTATCTCAACTCTGTCGTCCAGAACTGCTGAAGGAACTTTCTCAGGGGCGACTTAATTTCTTTTTCACCAATCTTGTGTGCCCTGATAGCCTTTGGAGACGTGGAACAACATACCCTCAAAAAAAGCACAAAATTTTGGTAAAGCACTACAATCATATTCCGAATCATAATCCAATCATAATACAATCATTATCCAATCAAACACCGAAGTGGTCGGCACACCCAGCTTGTCACCATGCCTCCCGGTGATGAGCCCGCCTCTGCAACGGCTTCGGCTTGTCCGACTGCTCCAATCGTCATGGTTGCCCCACATCGTGACCCAGGTGTGTTCTCTGGCCTGGAGAGCAGGATGTCGACGACTGGCTCAAGCTCTATGAACATGCCAGCGCTAATAACAGGTGGGACCCAACGATTATGCTCGCCAATGTCATCTTTTATCTCGGCGGCACCCCACGCGTGTGGAACCAAACGCATGATGACGAAATAACCAGTTGGGACAGCTTTAAAGAAGCTACGGGAACTGTTCGGCGACCCCATTGGGCGAAAGGCTGCCGCGAGAAAGGCTCTTGCGTCTCGTGTTCAGTCATCTACAGAGCCATACGTTTCCTACATCCTCGACGTCTTGGCTCTATGCCGTAAAGCTGACGATCATATGTCCGAAGCAGATAAAGTGGCACATGTGCTGAAAGGCATTGCCGACGACGCTTTCAATTTGCTTCTTTTCGGCAACGTCTCGACTATCGACGCCATTATAAAAGAATGCCGTCGCCTTGAACAGGCTAAGAGCTGCCGTATCCCACACCACATTGCGCGGCTACCCAACACTGCTGCTACGTCGACATGTGAGGGTGGACCGCGTCAGACCACCACCTGTGACGACGTCACCCGTATTGTTCGCCACGAACTCTAGGCTGGCTGTTCGCCAGCCTTCTCCACGACGCCTCCCGATCCGCCAGCAACCACCATTGCGATGATTCAGTCCGTCGTCAGACAGGAATTTGAAAACATGGGTCTGAACACCGTGTGTTCCACGTCTCGACCCAGCGTTCCCCAGTTATCTAGCGGACCTCCTCGTCCCCGGCTGTCCTCTTCTTCCACATCTCGCCGCAACCCGTCCGAATGGCGTACCCCTGATTACAGGCCGATCTGCTTCCACTGCTGTCGCATCGGCCACGTCGCCCGTCACTTCCGCAACCGATGGCCACCACCTCCTCGGACTTACGCCGCCACTTATTTCCGCACCTTTGGGCCTTCTGTACACTATGCCACCCGCCATGAAGCCACTACCGCTGATACCCCTCCTCCGAATCTTCGCTACAGCCGCTCGCCCTCACCTCGACGCCACCAGTCTCGTTCGCCGCAACCCCGCCGCTTTTCTTCTCCGCCTATCGCCTCCCGGACCCAGCCGGAAAACTAGGCACTGCAGCTTCTGGAGGTGAAGCTGCGTTGTCGACCCTGCCCTCAAATCCTCTGCTCACGTTACCTACTAACCGAAACCTTCTTGATGTTGACGTTGACGGCTATCCTGTCACGGCACTCATCGATACAGGAGCACATCTTTCTATTATGAGTGCTGCCTTCCGACGACGACTGAACAAGCTCCTCACCCAGCGTCGGCGCGCGTCGTCCGCGTTGCGGATGGCGGTACTGGGCCTATCATCGGCATGTGTACGGCACGTGTCAGCATCGCCGGCCGCCACACTCCTGTCCTCTTCACCGTAATTGCTCATTGCCCCCACGACCTTATTCTTGGCCTCGATTTTCTCTCCGCCCATTCTGGTCTTATTGACTGCTCTTCCAGTACCCTTCGCCTTGAGTTGCCGATGCTCGCAGAACCTTCTGACGCACCCCACTGCCGCTTACGCTCCACCGGCTTTCTTCGCCTGCCGCCAAAGTCCATAGCCTACATTGAACTGTTGTCTTTCCCACCAGTTCCTGATGGCGGGTACCTCGTCACTCCTCTGCCCGACATCCCAATACAGTATGACGTCACCGTGCCTCACAGTATACTTACTATTACTGCGAACCACACTCTCATGCCTGTCTGTAACTTTGGATTGGCAAAGCAAGTTCTACCGCAAGGTATTTGCCTTGCCACCATTGATTGTCTCGGCGACCAATACGTGGCAGCGTTATCGACCGATGGTTCTCGCGAGCTTAGCATGCCCCTCGCGCCAGCCTTGGGCGTCGATCCCAACATAAAGAAAATGTTTGCGACGGACCTGTCCTCTACGCAGGCTGAAGACCTTTGCGAAGTATTATCGTTCTACCACGATATTTTCGACTTCGACGATCGCCCGTTAGGCCAGACGCTCGCGGTCAAGCATCGCATTCTTACTTGCGATGCTGCGCCTATTCACCGACGACTGTATGAGTTTCTGTGTCGGAACGCCGAGTAATTCAAGATGCAGTGAACAAAATTCTCAATAAAAACGTCATTGAGCCTTCATCGAGTTCCTCCCTGGGCGTAACCTGTGGTATTGGTTAAGAAGGTCGGCACGTGGCGTTTCTGTGTAGACTACCGTCACCTGAACAGCATTACAAAAAAGGACGTCTACCCACTCCCACGTATAGACGATGCCCTTGACTGCCTGCACGGTTCCAGCTATTTCTCGTCTATTGATCTTCGTTCGGGATACTGGCAGGTGGCTGTTGACAACATGGACAGAGAAAAAACCGCGTTCATCACACCTGATGGTCTATACCAATTTAAAGTAATGCCGTTTGGATTATGCAACGCCCCTGCCACCTTGGAGCGTATTATGGACTCCTTGCTCCAAGGTTTCAAATGGTCCACATGCCTGTGCTACCTCGACGACGTCATCGTCTTCTCGCCAACGTTCGACACTCGCCTTGAGCGTCTCACAACTATACTTGATGTATTTCGCAAGGCGAAGCTGCAACTTAACTCGTCCAAATGTCGTTTTGGCCACCGACAATTTACTCTTCTGGGCCATCTCCTTGACCCTTCCGGAGTACAGCCTGATCCCGACAAAACTCGTGCTGTCCGAGAGTTTCCGGTTCCGAAGACAGCCGCAGACGTTCGAAGTTTTGTAGGGCTATGCTCGTACTTTCGTCGTTTTGTTCCAGACTTTGCGACAATTGCTAGGCCCCTAACTTATTTTTTGAAGAAAGGCGTACAATTCTCGTGGGGTACTGCAGAAGCCGCCGACTTCTCTCGTCTCGTCACTCTTCTAACCTCACCACCCATTGTCGCCCACTTCGACCCTGATGCCCCTACAGAATTACGTACAGATTCCAGCGGTCATGGCGTAGGTGCCGTCTTAGCCCAGCGTCAGCGTGGCAACGATCGCGTTATTGCTTATGCGAGCCGCCTCCTAGCGCCATCGGAGCGCAACTATTTCATTACGGAACGCGAATGCCTTGCTGTTGTCTGGGTGGTTGCGAAGTTCCGTCCTTACCTTTACGGTCGCCCTTTTGCCGTAGTCACTGACCATCATGCTCTTTGCTGGCTCTCGTCGCTAAAAGATACTACAGGCCGGCTTGGTCGATGGGCTTTGAGGCTACAGGAATTTTCATATTCCGTGGTGTACAAGTCTGGCCGCCTGCGCCAAGACGCTGACAGTTTGTCGCGTTACCCTGTTGTCGACTCTGACTCCTCCAATATTGCCAGTGCTTCTTGCGTATTCTCTGTATTCCAGCTGCTTCATTTCGCCGACGAGCAACGCCGTGACGCCTACATCAGAGCACTCATCGACCGTTTTGAACACTCTCCGGCCGATGCTGCTCTACGCCTCTTCGTCCTCCGCGACGGTACTCTGTACCGTCGGAACCTTCATCCGGACGGGTCTGAGTTCCTTCTTGTAGTACCTAAACACCTCCGCTCCACCGTTTTAGAAGAGCTTCACGACGCACCAACGGCAGGACACCTCGGCGTATCTCGAACCTATGACTGTGTACGTCGCCGTTTTTTCTGGCCGGGCCTTGCCCGTTCCGTACGACGTTACGTCGCCGCTTGTGAACTTTGCCAACTACGCAAGAAGCCTTCCCAGCTTCCCGCTCGTTACCTGCAGCCACTCGACATCCCTGCAGAGCCCTTCCATCGTGTCGCCTTGGACCTTCTCAGCCCATTTCCGGAATCCAGATCAGGAAACAAGTGGATTGCAGTCGCGGCGGACTACGCGACCCGCTACGCCGTAACCCGCGCTCATCTGACCAGTTGCGCAACTGATGTTGCGGACTTCCTCCTACATGATATTTTGATGCATGGTGCTCCGCGTCAATTGCTTACACACCGTGGCCGCACCTTTTTGGCCAAAGTCATTGACGACATCATGCGTGCCTGCTCAATACAGCATAAATTTACCACCTCCTACCACCCCCAAACGAACGACCTCACTGAGCGTTTGAACCGCACCCTTACAGACATGCTATCCAAATACGTTTCAGACGACCACCGTGACTGGGACCTGGCTCTACCTTACGTTACCTTTGCATACAACTCTTCCCTTCTCGAAACTGCTAGCTTTTCCCGTTTTACCTCTTGTACGGCCGCTAACCGACGCTACCACTGGACACTGTGCTTCCGTCTGCCACAGCTTCAACTAGCGATTATGCCCGTGATGCAATCGCCCATGCTGTCCACGCTCGCCAAATTGCGCGCGCTCGTCTACAAGTGTCTCAAGACAAGCAGAAGCAACGCTACGACCTCCGTCACTGTGATGTCCATTTTGTGCCCAGCAGCCTTGTGTTGCTTTGGTCACCTTCGCGTAAAGTTGGCCTACGTGAAAAACTCCTTTCTTGTTACATAGGTCCATATCGCGTGCTCCGCAAAGTTACCGATGTCACCTATGAAATCGTTATAGCCACGCCCACTACGTCCTCTGCTGTGACAACCGGTGACATTGTCCACGTTGCCCTACTCAAGCCCTACAACTCTCCATGCACCTTGGATATTTAACAGCACCGTGACGGGGCTTTTGCTGCGGGGGTTTAATATTACGATATTGCTACGGAACAGCCGCCACAGTGTGGCTGCACTGAGGAAGACGAAAACGACGTGTGTACGAGTTTGATATATCGTCGCCAGTTTTGGCTCCGTGAGCTTACCTGTAAATAAATTGTAAATAGTAGTCGGCTTCAGCTTCACGTAACAATATCATTGAGCGATGCTCAAGAGACGAGCCGCCGCGAGAACGACGAAGTTAGTCGGTGCCCTTGGCACGAGCCTGGCTTCCTGGCTCCAGTGTAAATGGCGTGTGAATAGCATCTTTCGTCTGTGTCTTTCCACACGTAACAATATTTATTAGCTATAAACCACTGATTCGGTGCCTGTATTCTTGCTTGGCGTTCTCTTCTTTGCGGTTTGATAATTTATGTAACTGGTGATAATTTTCATGTATGATGTAAAAAAATCTTTTTTTTTCCTGTTTTTAATGTGCTAATGTGTTGCCTTCATCCTCTGCATTGATCCCCCTATGCTTGTACCGAATGTGTATTATATTTCGCATCCGGACCCATCCACTAGCCGGCGGCTATTGGGTCCAACAGTCTTTTGCGTATGCACTGTACCACCTATCATGATAATAAAGAAATAAAGAAAGGAAGTTTACTGGAATGGAAAGGGAACGGTACAAATCGCATTAAAGAAAAGGCATGGCACATGTTGATGCTTTTGTAGCACCAGACAGTGAATACTGTACTGGATGAAAAAAAAAAAAAGAAGCAGCGGGTAATTGCCCGCTTAGAAGACCGATAAGCATCCAGTGTGACGCTACTTGAGAAATAATGATATTGAAGCTTCGAAGACTTTAGAAGAAAAGAAAACACTGAATCATCGCGACGGCACAGCACAAGTCGCCGTATAGACGTCGAAGTCCTTAGCTATAACGAAATATATTTTTGAACAGCTCTGATAGTGTACATGCAACAATGGTTGATTGCTTACGGTCAAATGCTCATATACTGAAGCATAAAGCTCACGGCACGGTGCGAAAACGCTCTCGTAGTGAAAGCAAAACATTGTGCGCGGACATGCATGTAGACGCGCAGTCGGACACCGCGAACCCGTGCGATCGCTGCATTGAAGCTTCGTTCTGTGATGCTCCATTTGGTTACACAGACGGCCCACTATGAGAACATATTTCACAGTTTTCTCTCGGCGATTGCTACCTTTAACGCAAGAAACTGGTTCGGGGGAATCGATCGCGGCGGCCGCGCGCAGTGTCCCAGGTTACCGTACGTAGTAGGTAAAGAGATAGCGACTGTAAGCCATTCTGGGCGTTCTGTTTGTCCAAGAATATTATTTCAAAGGTAAGGTGCTTCTGTGATTTCGAGAGTATTTGCAAAAATGTCCAGGAGAGCCCCCACATAGTATGTTTATTTAGCGCCGATAGCCAAACCTATGCGGAGCGCGCCGCGTTATCCCTCAGACTACGCAAGTGAGGCGCTTCCGACAGATGGCGACTCCGTAAGTCCTCGCCCCCAATGCCGACATCGTTATAGTGACGGCCCCGTCGCTACAGTGTTGTTAAAGTGGCGGGCCCCTTCACTGTAGTGCTGATGTTAAAGTACCGGGCCCCGTCACTGTAGTCACAACCTTGCAGTAAAGCGGCAACTGTGTTATAGAGCAATGTCGTTATCACTATATCTTCAAGATTGCTGATGATATTACCCTGCTTATCTTTATATTATACCGAAAAATAATCTTGAAGTTCTCGGTTGAGGTATACAACGAATGTGTAAGAAAAATCATTGCTTACTTGTCTGATTTATATCTCATATTGGTTTATTTATACCAGCCATATGGATGATGCCAACCGTGGTCTGCACAAGCTGATGCCACCAAGTGACCCGTCAGTAAAGCACACATATAATCATTGTGCTTAAATATAGCAACATAAACTTTTAGGTACATCTGGAAACAGCCATGCGATCGGTGAGTGCTCAATAGCATCAACGAAAGCATTTGTAAAGTCTTGAGAAGGGCCGCAGTAAAAACTGCAGCATTTGCATTCAGGTGTCATGCTTTAGATTTTGTGTAGATGCGTGCCTACATTATCCCATATTAAAACAAATTGCAATGCTACACAATTTATGTTAGGCTACAATTGTGATAGCTGATGCTACTGCTTTGCGTGGGCATGATGTGAAAGCTGAAGCCTATTTGTGAAGTCTCTCAACCCTATCAAATACTACTTACAGAGGAACAGTGCTGCTAATAAAGCCTGCTATTCTTGCTGGCAGTACTAAGTAAAGAACGAATGAAAAATACTTTTGGATCCTGTATTCCTCAGAACACTTTCCGCAGTACCATAGGGTGCACACAAGTGCAGTATGTGTCAATACAAGACCAGCCTCAACACTCAAAGAATAAACCATATTGCACAACTGCAGAGAAACCTTGATATAACGAAGTATTTAACTTTTCATAACCTCTTGTGCATAAAACACCATGTAATTAGAACCTCAATATAATGTGTGTATGCGATTTCAATATAACGAAAGCTTGCGTCCACAGAATGCCAAGACAATAAATGGAAACTTCCACGGATGAAAATGGTCAAATGGTTGAATTACAAGCGGCTGCTTGCAGACACCTCTCAAATCGCGTGCGGCACAAGAGCGACCGCCGAAGTGAAGCCGCATCATGTTCCGCATAAAGTGCGATAAGATCATATTGCGCGCTTCGTACTTTCTGTATGAGTGAAGCTGTGCAAGCAGGCGTGAGAAAGAAAGTAGGTGGCTTTATGCGCGAGTGCCACCTCCTCATGCTAACAAAAGGAAAGAGGGGGAGGGGAGCGAGCTCGCGGTAACGCGATCAAGAGCGCGCGGGGTAAATTCGCGCCCGTCGCAAATTCTGTAAAATGTCCTCCCGCGCGTTTAGCATTGGAAGTTGCGTAATCTCTAGTTTTGGGGACCCGTCGTCCCATTGTGTGGGCGTCGCTATCAGCCGCCCGGGCGAAGCGCAAACGAAAGCGTGGCGGGCTTCACTTAAATTGTGCGCCGCCTACGCGAAGATATCGTCGGCGTCGCATGAAACAGTACCATTCGTCGCCGACTCCCATATTCATCAACATGAATTGTTTCCTCATTCAAATTCGCTTTTTTCGATTGCCCGATCATTCGGAAAATTCTGCGGGCCCTTTCCGTGTAAGAAAAATCGATCGGCGACTGTACTTATTTGCATAAAAGGTCGAATTTTAATACAATGAAATTTCGATATAACGAAGCAGATTGCCCATTTGACCTACTTTGTTATATCGATGTTTAACTGTATATAGAAGTCTGTGTAGCACGAGCATCAATACACTTGGAATAAACATGAAAACCAGAACAAATAAAAATTGAAACAATTATAGGCATGCAGTATACAGTATAGTCAGTTACTAGTTATGCACATTTGCAGTGTCAATACAGATGAGCAGCGTGCACTGGCTCATAATCTAAGCAAGAACAGAAGAAAAAAGAGCTTATCTGAGGGTTCATCGCAAAAGAAGCAGTCGGCTAGCTGCATATTCAGTTTTCAGCCTGGCTAGCCTTCTGGCCTGTCTTTTTCAGGTACCTCTTCAAGAAAACATTCAGCCTATATGTGACACAAAACATTGCTGAAATCTTTTGCTGTTTACTTGTATTGTTTGCAGCAACCCCAAAAGTCTGCCCAAACACCTGCGAATATGATAAATCTAGTATGAAATAGTCAAGCATGGGATTAGTGATGTACAGCGGAACATCCAGGCACAAGGTGAACTGTCCGTGGCTACATACAAATATTTTGGCTCCAGGTGCCATGATAAAGCATGGTCCCGGAAGAAGCCTGTTGGTATACGAGGCTGGTATCATGTGGGTCCTAAAGATAAGTTTATTTAGTGCATATCCATATTATACTTCCTTATATCAGCTGTCTTAAGCTTGTTGATTAACTTCGAAAGTTCTGCCAGTTCTATTCTAGCTGTAGGGTTAGAGGCTTTCATACATTGGCGTTTCGTGATCACATCTTTCGTCTCCTGCGATAGCTTACTGGTATCCTGTCTAACGGAGTTACCACCGATTTCTATTGCACACTCCTTAATGATGCCCACAAGACTATCGTTCATTGCTCCAACGTTAAGGTCCTCTTCCTGAGTTAAAGCCGAATACCTGTTCTGTAGCTTGATCTGGAATTCCTCTATTTTCCCTCTTACCGCTAACTCATTGATCGGCTTCTTATGTACCAGTTTCTTCCGTTCCCTCCTCACGTCTATGCTAATTCAAGTTCTTACCATCCTATGGTCACTGCAGCGCACCTTGCTGAGCCCGTCCACATCTTGTATGATGCCAGGGTTAGCGCAGATTATAAAGTCTATTTCATTTCTAGTCTCGTCGTTCGGATTCCCCCACGTCCACTTTCGGCTATCCCGCTTGCGGAAGAAGGTATTCATTATCCGCATATTCTGTTCAGCAAACTCTACTAATAACTCTCCCCTGCTATACCTAGTGCCTATGCGATATTCTCCCACTGCCTTGCCTCCAGCCTGCTTCTTGCCTACCTTGGCATTGAAGTCGCCCATCAGTATAGTGTGTTTTGTTTTCACTCTACCTATCGCCGATTCCACATCTTCATAGAAGCTTTCGACTTCCTGGTCATCATGACTGGATGTAGGGGCGTAGACCTGTACGACGTTCATTTTGTACCTCTTATTAAGTTTAACAACAAGACCTGTCACCCTCTCGTTAATGCTGTAGAATTGCTGTATGTTACCAGCTATATTCTTATTATTCAGGAATCCGAATCCTAGTTCTCGTCTCTCCGCTAAGCCCCGGTAGCACAGGACGTGCCCGCTTTTTAGCACTGCATATGCTTCTTTCGGCCTCCTAACTTCACTGAGCCCTATTATAACTCATTTACTGCCCTCTGATTCCAATAGCACTGCTAGACTCGCCTCACTAGATAACGTTCTAGCGTTAAACGTTGCCAGGTTCATATTCCAATGGCGGCCTGTCCGGAGCCAGGGATTCTTAGCACCCTCTGCTGCGTCGCAGGTCTGACCGCCGCAGTGGTCAGTTGCTTCGTAGCTGCTGGGGACTGAGGGCCGGGGTTTGATTGTTGTGTTGATATAGGAGGTTGTGGCCAAGTACTGCACCAGGTGGCCAATCCTGCTCTGGTAAGGGAGTGCGTTACCGGTTCTGGTCACCGGGATCAGGCCACACTCCAGGCCTGTTTATGCAATTTTATCAACACGTGGTTTCTTTTTATCCGGTGGAAAATCGTGCAGGGCTGATTGCAGAATTGGAATAGAAGAGTTTGGAATAGTTTTACGTTATAGCGCCCCAGCAGCTGAACTTGCAAATGTGACTGGAGCCATCGATGTAAGCGTGTACACGGCCACTGTGTACCTCATGTAAAAGTTCTAATGTGGCCTGCTTCAGGGCAAACGACGGCATGTTAGCTTTTTTCATGATTCCTGGGATGGCGAGGCGTATTTCAGGTCTGTGCACGCTCCATAAAGGTGAGGATGGTTTTGCTGCAGGCATGTGGTTCGATGGCAATGAAGTACAATTGACAACAATTATACGACTGAAAGTTGCGTTTGGCCTTTCTGCGGGTAGAGCGGCAAGATGGTGAGAAGGTAGTCAGACAAAGGGCCCAATATGCGCCCTGAGAGCGTCGGTTACCAAGTACGTTGATATTGGGTGATCTCGAGCTATGACAATCGTTGCCGCTGAAGACGCACGCATCGGAAGACCGAGACACGTCCTTAGGGCTTGAGCTTGTAGTCCCTGGAGTGCATGCAGATTTGTTTTGCAGGTGTTACAAAGCAAAGGGAGGCTGTACCTTGCGAAACCGAAGACCAAGGCGTTATAAAGCTGCAGCATTGACCGCACCGATGTGCCCCATGACTTTCCGCCGAGAAATTTGAGGAGATGTATTGTTTTCATTAACCTGTTCTGTAGGTATGAAACGTACGGGCTCCATGATAGGTCGCGGTCGATAATTACCCCCAAGAAGTGGTGTTTCCGTGCATTTGCAACTGCTTGCCTATTGATACATACAGAGTAACGCTTCATTGCCTTCCAAGTGAATGTAACAAGGCAGCATTTCTCTGAAGACAGCTCTAACTTCTGTTTTCGCAAGTACAGTGATGTTAACGTACCCGCCTTTTGTAGCCGTGCTCGTACCTGCAGTCGTGTTACAGCAGACACCCAAATGCAGATGTCGTCTGCATAGATTGATACTTGAGCTGTGTTGGGCAAGCATCTAACTAGGCCATCGAGCACTAGGTTGAATAGCGTCGGGCTCAACACAACACTCCGCCTTGCGGTACTCCACGGAACGTTTGGTATTGAGTCGTGGCGCCATCCTCGCTCATCACGAAGAAATGCCTGTCGGTCAAATAACTGCAGAGCCACTGCAAAGTGCGGTCACCGATTCCGGCTTCAATCAGAGCCTTATAATGACATAATGTGCTATATTATAGGCGCCGTTCATGTCAAGGAATGATGCCGGAGTGAGTCGTTTCGGATGTTTTTGATGTTGAAAAAACGTGACCAAATCGATGACATTATCTATAGAGTTCCCACGCCGGAAGCCAGCCATAGCATCTGGGTACACGTTGTAATTTTCCGGGTACCATTCCAGGCGCGTCAAAATCATTCCGTTATTTTCCCTATGCAACTGGCAAGAGCGATGGGGCCGTACGATGACAAATCTAACGGTGATTTACCAGGTTTGAGAAGTGGAACCAAGTGGCTGCATTTCCATTCACGTGAAAACAAACCGTTGCGCCAATACTCGTAATAGTTTAGCAACATGAGTCGTGCTTTCTGTCCAAGATTGGTGGGCGCTGCATAGGTAACGCCGTCCGGCCCAGGTGACGAAGAGTGCCTGTAGTCGCCACTGCCGCTTCAAGCTCCTCCACCAAAAACATTACATCCATGCGGGAATCCCGTGGCACAGGAGTGGCACATGGTGTATGTGCGCGTTGGAGCTGCAAGCTGGCAAGTCTTGAGCAAAATTCTTCAGCAATGTCAATTTCGCTGCGACCTTGATGCAAAGCGAGGGATTTGAAAGGAGCACGCTGTTGCGGTGATACGTGAAGTCCACGCGCGGTTCTCCATATCTGAGATAATCGCTGACGAGGATCCAACGACTCACAGAAACATTTCCATCTTTGAGATTGTAGTGCATCAACGCGGCGTTGAATCTTTTGCATCCGCCTTGCCTCTCTGAGATCATGGCATACTCACAGGCGTACTACCTGTGAGATACACCTTACTTCATTTCTCTTTTGCGGGTTTACGCGTCCTTATGGCGAATGGCGGGCGTTATTCACATTTGTACTAGTAAAGGAACCCTCCCCTCCTCCTCATTTGCATAGAAAAGTTACGTTGGGTTGGGCCGCCCCCCCTCCCCCCCAAAAAATCCTGGGTACGTGCCTGCCACAGAGAGATCCGCACCTCGCTTGGTTTGAAACCCAGGCACCATGCTCTTTGTAGAACAGCAGCAGCAAAGAATGCCATAAAAAAGGGGGGAGGGCGAAAGCACACCAGACCAGAGGCCACATGTGCAAGAAGCTCCACATCACAAAACATCTCAAAAACATCAAATTTTGTGCCTTTTCAAGAACTGAAGGGTAGGTGAAACTTTGAGAGCTGTTTTCTCAAAACAGTTTTTTTTTTGTTGCCTTTCTGCTCACTTTTTTCTTTGTTACCGTTAAACATATTTTGACTCCCATTTTTTCGTCACGTTCTTTGCGCTACAGTGCAGGTCGTGACATTCTCGCTTTCTTATCTTGACCCTTTGTAAGTTTGCGATATGGCTATTCGTCTACCCCGAATGTGTGCTTGATGCGAAGGTAACATAAAAATAACATTCCAAAAATTTGTGTTGCGAAAAAAAAAACATGAATGTCACGACCTTCAACACGCATTTCGCTATGCAGTCAATACTTAAAGGGACCCTGAAACGATTTTGTACAAACGTTCTGAGCTGTTAGAGTAGGCCTTTCTGATCATTAACTGACGCATCTAAGTGCTCCGCGTAAAGTGTGTAATTTCGTATAAGGTTTTAAAAATGCACATCGCTGCCGATCGCAGCACACTGCGCGGTGGAATTTTAAGCCGCCCCTACCCATATGACGCAAATCACCCATATGACGTCAGTGGGGCGAGCTATACGATTGGCTGACCAGGACGCGTGATCGATAATTTTTCCAACTTTATGGTAAACAAATGATGTTCGTTATAATTGGAATGTTAGCTAATTTGTTTTTTATATAGAGAAAGTAACATAAGGGAATGCACAAGAACAATTTTTCAGTACACTTAAGCACTTCCGGCACACAGCAAGTGTCTGCTAGTGTTACAACGTGCTCCGTCTTGGACGAGAGCTCCGCCGTCAGTGTCGGTCTGTCTTTTCGCGAGCGCTACGATTCGACTTTGTTGCGTTGTGGACTGCAAACGTAGCGACTGGCAATATGTCAAGCTGCGACATCGTGTCCCCCTGCAAGCCAGTAGACGAGCGGACTGGCTGCAACGCATCGGACTGCCGCCATCCGATCGACGCCAGGATTTGCGCGATTGCGGCCGTGACTTTACACCGCCAATGGACGTCAGACTCTGGAGTTTTGCAAGACTCGTAACGCCACCTGCCGGTGCGAAGAGGCAGTAATTGAGTAGTGCGAAGCCCGACTCCCTTGCTAAGTTGCCTATGCAGCTAGCGACTGCGAAACAAGAATTTAACTAGATTTTGGTCCATATTGCGAGTGTTTTGCGCATTTAAGACCCAGACAGAGAGCTATGAATTTCTCCGATAGTCGGACGCGCCGCCGAACTGCCATAAAGCGCTTGCTGGCTCTCTTTTCAGACTGATGGCGGGAACAACGGCAACCGCGATAGCTCCGCGCGCTACGAAGAAACGTCGCAATCGACGCTACTGTTGTGTTGTAAATTGCCATGAACGTGAATGACGGAATAACAACGTTCAGTTTTACCGATTTCCATCGCGATCGTATGAAGGGGAAAGGCGAGAGCGCTGGACACGGGCCGTTCAACCTGTTGGGTAATCGAATTACTTGCATTTCCCACAACACAGCGGCTCGCATGAGAAAGTGCGACAATTTCGTTCTTCTGTAATTGTGTTGCGTAGCCCTGACGGAGGACCGTGGTAATCAAGCGAAAACTCAAGAACCTGCATCCGCCACTTCGTTGGTAACAGAAAAAACAACGTTGCGAACCATCCTGCTTATGTGCCATCGATATCTCCACCTTTTAACAGACGTCCCTCTCCGCTTGACTCAACAAGTGGAACGGAGAGATTTGGCAGGTCAGCTTAACCAAACATTTTGGCTCTTTATGAATTGAAAATCCTGTTCTAGAGCATCGTTATATCGCGAGCTCATTTCTACTTTCGGTATTTCGTATGTCCTGCGCCGATACAACAAGCATGCTTCGCAATGTACTGAGCCTGCTCGACTGCGTTTTTCAAATGTGAGCAATAAAGTTGCTGTAGGAGCACTGGATGAGTAATTGTGAACTAACGCACGTGTGTAAAGAAAAAATGCCGCGTTTATTTACATTTATTTGTGCGCGCTTGTTGCTCGAAGCGTCTGCGAAAAGTTCAAATTAAGGTACTGAGCGATGCTGTAGCTCCTGCGAGAAAGAAAGATGCAGCGCGTAGGCACTGTAGGAAGCTTACTTTCGTTATGATCGCACGCTGTTTGCTGCCTTGGAAAACGTTTTCTGTTTGCTGCCCTGGAAAAGGCTATGGAAGGATTTACTCTCTATAAATAATTGCGAGACGAAACATTACGATAAAATACATAAAAATATAGGAGATACTTAAGTCTTGTGTTCAAGACATTCAATATGAACCAATTTGGAATGCTTAGATTTTTATGCTGATATGCCGATAGACAAACCTGATGCTCTCTGTACTTGCGAGTTGCAGTCCGCCGAAATAACACCTGAGACATTATTTTATATTGTACACGTACTTCGCCCTACTGAGCTTCCTTTCCGGAAGCGTGGAAGGGCGGAAGAAGCTTTCCAGGTTCTTGATTTTTAGGAAACCGTGCCTCAACACAAACGAAAGAGAAGGGTCCATTGTGGCCTATGCACCTTCGCTTGCGGACAGCTCTCCTTGCACTACTCAGTTCGCGCCAAGGCGGCGATGGGGGCGCTGGTGACGAGTTTTTCCGCAGCGCCGCCTGGGCAGAGTCTGAGGTCTATAGCGTTTCGCGAGTCCGGTATTAGGGTAAACGCAAGCGCAAGGGGACAGGGCCTGGTCGTGTCCCCTTGCATGTCGTTTCATGGGATGAACAGAAGCGCAAACATGAATGGTCTGCACGGTGCAGCCACCTAGTGGCATGGAGCTCAACCAGACACAGTAGCAGTAACAAAATGTATTCTTCTTTGCTGCTGGTGTAAATTTTTCGCAGGGGTGTAATCGTTGACACGTTGTTTTTGTAAATGTTTAAAATGTTTTACTCTTGGTTAGAGCAATCTTAGCTCTTTCTTTGGCTGGTTAAGCTCTGCGCCAACGAGTCCCTGGACCGTGGAGTCCGATCAGGCAGCTCACGTACGTCTACGCTAAAGTTCGTTCTTCAGCTTAACTTTATGCCTCCACCGTTCCATCGAAACGTTCACCTAGTATGTGGTTACCGGAATACCAGACACGTTCGGCGCTGCGACAGAATGCTCGCAACGCACGCGGCTTCGATAGCTCTCGCTTGGTGTCGACGGCCAAGCGGCCAGCGAAGAGGTTTCGCGCGGGGGGGGGGGGGGGGGCTCCAGAACAAACGGAAGTGGACGATGTGACGTCCCATTGTGACGCAGAACCAGTGAAGGTGGAGCTTAGCCCCGATCGCTCGGCGAACGAGTTGAGGAGGAAAAGCATGGCTCAGGAGGTGGGTAACTTGTAATTGCTTGTAGCTCCATTAGTACGTAACGCTTCACTTAAATTGTGGTGCGAATGTTCTACTTAAGCGGCACCCTACGCATCTAGAAAATTTGTCCGAACCGTTTCAGGGGACCTTTAAAGGGCCCCTGAAAATCGTCAAAATCGTTTGAGGGTCACTTTAATTTGTTTCTATACAAAGAAAGTGACATATAGCGAATGCACAAGAACAATTTCTCACTACACTTAAGCACTTCTGGCACACAGCAAGCGTCGTCTGCTTGTGTTTCAACGTGCTCCATTTTGACGAGAGCTCCGCGGTTAGAGTTAAAAAATGATGGGGTTTTACGTGCCAAAACCACTTTCTAATTATGAGGCACGCTGTAGTGGGGGACTCCGGAAATTTGGACCACCTGGGGTTCTTTAACGTGCACCTAAATCTAAGTACACGGGTGTTCGCATTTCGCCCCTATCGAAATGCGGCCGCCGTGGCCGGGATTCGATCCCGCGACCTCGTGCTCAGCAGCCCAACACCATAGCCACTGAGCAACCACGGCGGGTGCGGTCAGAGTCGGTGTCAGTCTTTGCGCGAGCATTATGATTCGACTGTTGCTTTGTGGACTGCAAACGTAGCGACTGGCAATATGCTAAGCTGCGACATCGTGTCTGTGGTATACAGTATAACCTAGATAACCTATATATAACCTTTATATAGCCTAGATGGAGCTAGGCACGCGCCTTATCACAGTTCGCAATAAGGTATTAAAAAGTTTGGTTGTGGAAGTTCATGGCGTTTTTTTTTCTTTTTTTACTGTTTAACCTAGGTGGGACATTAGGCAGTATAATAACAAGAGCTTGGTGGCGCAATGCACCGCCCCGTTCCAAAGGGGACGCTCATAACATCCATCCTTCCATCCATCCATTACGTCAGCTGACGCATGCACCTGTATATCATGGACTAATGCAAGAGTGTTCGATGCACGGCCTGGGCGGTTAACTTCGCGATCAGCTGTGGCGTTTCACCGGGCAGATTTGCGCCCGCCGACAACCACGTGTGACGCGCTTTTCGCAGCTGTTGGCCTTCTTCCCGTGCGCGAGAAGAGGCCACCGTCGCCACGCCAGTTTGAGCCTGGTTACACTCGTCCCCGCGTCCCTAGACGAACTCCGGGCAAGGGAGGTCCTGGTACTTCGCGCCACTCGTATGCTGGACGAGTGGCTCAGTCAATGGGCCACCACCATCGATCTCCTTGTGGTCCCCTCCCCCCCCCCCCCCATTGCCTATGACCGCACCAGGAGACATCACGGCACCGGTAACCCCCGAGGTAGCCTCGGAGCCTCTCGAGGATGGCTCCCCAGTACAGGAGCCCCATGCTTCGGTCCTGCTCCCACCCTTCGACGACGAGGAGATGGATATGTCCAGCTCTCGGAAACGCGCCCCCGAGATGGAGAGCGAGGACGAGGAGGCCACCGGGCGACATGAGCATCCGCCGAGCGCTCCCTCCTGCTCAGAGCAGCACACGGCAGCCAACGAACATGGGCAGATAGATAGATAGCTAGATAGATAGATAGATAGATAGATAGATAGATAGATAGATAGATAGATAGATAGATAGATAGATAGATAGATAGATAGATAGATAGATAGATAGATAGATAGATAGATAGATAGAGTGGCTTTGCCCTTTGTATCGGGCGGTCACACCAGTGTGTCTAGCCGGAATAAAAAGAAAAGAAAACGTTGAACACACACAACATATACGTCACAGCGTGGGAGTACTGTGCCCACAAGAGTGTGGGCACAGTACTCAACCCTTTGAATCGGGCGGCGGCGGCGCGCGCCACCTAGCCTTGAACGGTACTATATGCATGTATACCTATGTATTTACTCTTTTACTTTTGTGTTCATATTATCCACCAATCAGATAGCCTCCGTTTAGTTATTACTACCTGTTCAAAGTCTATTTTACTTTCACTGTCTTTAAAACCCAAAGGTTTGAATAGTTCCCCGTTATATTCAACTGCAGGGTGAAGTTTATATATATATATATATATATGATTATGAAGGAGGAAACTGATGCCTAATTTCTGCAGCCCATCAGGGAGCACGGCGCAGCAAGTTGTTTACAAGCAAGTATCAGGTGTTCAGCTGTTTCTTCCTTCTCCTCACACGCCCCACACATGTCTATCTCCTGGTATCTGGCTCGGTACGTTTAATCCGCAGTACACCTGTCCTGGCCTCAAACAACAATGAGCTTCCCTTAGAGTTATCGTAAATATTTTCTTTGGCTATTTCTTGCTTAAACGCCCTTTATGTCTCTAATTCTGATTTGGTTTGCATCTCTATTTTCAACATACACCTTTCTGTCTCCTTAACCTATTTCTTGACTGATGATTCTTTACCTGTCCCCCCACTGCTGCCCAACCACTTGCTTGACAGTTTTCTAGTTCGCTTCCTCCACCTTGTGTCAACATTCTTCGTGTATAAGTAACTGAAACCATTCCTAGCCCACCGCATTTCCCCCATTTTTCTCAATCGCTCCTCAAATGCTACCTTGCTACTAGCCTCTCTGCCATTGAAAGAAGACCATCCCAGATCCCCCTGCACCCGAAGATTTGGTGTCTCGCCATGTGCTCCCAGAGTGAGCCTACCCACACCTCGTTGCCTAGTTTCCAACTGTTGCCGGGTCTGTGCTCTCATACATAGAACTGCATTGGCAAAAGTCAGGCCTGGAACCATTACCCCCTTCCATATCCCTCGTACTACCTCGTACCTATTGTAGTTCCACAGTGCCCTACTCTTCATAATCGCTGCACTTCGTTACCTTTAGCCGTTACATATTTTTCGTACTCTGTCAGATAGTCAATGCCATTATTTATCCGCACCCCAAGATACTTGTACTTATCGACTATCTCCAGCGTGGCCTGCTGTATCTTATGCTCGCCGCAAATGTTATCATTAAAAATCATGACTGCTGATTTTTCTTTGCTAAACTTCAAGCCTAATCTGTCTTCTTCTGTACCACATATATCCATCAATTCCTGCAGATCTTCTGTATTGTCAGCCATTAACATAATATCATCCGCATACATCAGTCCTGGTAATGACTGTTCAATTTTCATTGTTTGAAAAATGATAGGTTGAAGCCGAGTCCGCTTTGCTGTATTTTGGCCTCTAAACCTTGTAGGTACAGCATAAAGATCAGAGGTGACAATGGACACCCCTGCCTAAGCCCCCGCCGAACCATTACAGGCTCCGAAACATGCTTTTTCGCCCTTGTATAATCACCCGGTTACATTTATAGATATCTTTTAAGAAATTGGTTACTCCATCTTGCACTCATAAAGTTTCCACAATGCCCCACAAGCCCTCTTGAAGCACACTGTCATAGGCTCCCTTGATATCCAAGAAAGCCAGTCATAGGGGTCTGTGTTCCTTCCCAGCTATTTCAATGCACTGTGTTAGTGAGAACAGATTGTCTTCTAGCCTCCTATGCTTCCTGAACCCATTTTGTGGCTTTCCAAGCACACCCTCGTTATCTACCCATGCCTGCAGTCTGTCCTTTATAATCTGTATAACCACCCTGTAAACCACTGACGCAGGTAAGGGCGCTCGCTCTTACCTGCGGTCTGGATGGATAGGATGGATATTATGAGCGTCCCCTAGGTCTCTCGGTAAGGGCGACCGCCATCTCTCGCTTTCTCACGGAGTTGGCAGTCGCCTCCTTCGCGCCCCCTCCTAGCGAGGGCGCGCCCGGCACCACCCGCGACGCGCCGCCTGCTTAGGTACAGCTATTCTAGTACACTGTAGCTTAGGGTGGCTACCATTCTAGCCGCCCTTGCAACGTCATTTGCTAGCGAGCCCGCTGTAAACTGGAGCGCTGCCGAGGCGATGGTGCTCGAGGACGAAACACCCACAGTTTCGACGCAGAAGGGCCCCGAGCACCCCGCGTCGCGGTTCTTGAAGGACCCACCACACCAGCCTGTTTCGCGGCCGAAGCCAAAGGGCAAGAAGACAGCAGAAGCAGAGGAGGGAGCCTGCCGATGTCTCGCGTTTTTCTCCGAGGGCCACGGACGACTCGCTACCTTAGTGCAGCGGCAGTGCGGAGAGGGACACCACCTGCCCTCGAGCCCACCACGGACGGCTTCACCCTGGTGCAGTCAAAGGGGGATCGGCGGCGTGCACGGGCCCTGGAGACTGCGGCACTCCCCGAGGACCCTGCGGTCGTCGGTATACGGTGCTCTTCCGCCCCTCGGCGCCCGGCGGAGCCTTCCGAAGAGCACCGCGCTTCGCACTCGCTGCGGCCCTCTCTTCGCGGCCCGGTGTTGCAGTGGTTCGCGTTAACCATAGACGCAACATCGTGGCCGCTGATACCACCACCCGGGAGTGCCTGGATGAACTGCTGGCAGTTACTGAGCTTCACGGTATAGAATAGAACTCAGACTCTACCCAGGCGGCGCTGCGGAAAAACCAGTCACCAGCCTTGGCGCGAATTGAGTGGTGCAAAAAGAGCTGTCCGCAAGCGAAGGTGCATAGGCCACAATGGAGCCTCCTCTTTCGGTTGCGTTGACTCACGGTTTCCTAGAAATCAAGCACCTGGAAAGCTTCTTCCGCCCATCCACACTTCGGAAAGAGAGAAAGCTCAGCAGGGCGAAGTACGTGTACAATATAAAAGAAATCTCAGGTGTTTTTTCGGCGTGCTGCAACTGGCAAGTACGGAGAGCATCAGGTTTGTTTATAGCCATGCTAGACTAAAAAATCTAAACATTTCAAATTGGTTCAACACAATACTTAAGTATTTATCTCCTATATTTTTATGCATTTTATCGTAATGTTTTTTTCTCGCAATTATTTACAGAGAGTAAATGCTTCCATAGCCTTTTTCAGGGCAGCACTCAGAAAACGTTTTCCAAGGCAGCAAAGAACGTGCGAACGTAACGAAAGTAAGCTTCCTACAGTGCGTGCGCGCCGCATCGTTCTGCCTCGCAGGAGCTAGAGCATCGCTCAGTACCTTTGAACTTTTCGCAGACGCTCCAAGCAACACACGCGCACAAATAAATTTAAATAAACGCGAAATTTGTTTACACACATGCGTTACTTCGCAATCACTCATCTAGTGCTCCTGCAGCAACTTTATTGCTGACATTTGAAAAACGCAGTCGAGCAGTCTCAGCACATTGCGAAACGTGCTTGTTGTATTGGCGCAGGGCATACACAATACCGAAACGAGAAATGAGCTCGCGATACAGCGATGCTCTAGAACAGGATTTTGAATTCATAAACGAACCAAAGTGTTCGGTTAAACTGATTTGTCAAATCTCTCCGTTCCACTTGTTGAGTCAAGTGGAGACGGACGTCTGTGAACAAGTGGACTTATCAATAGCACATACGCAGGATGGTTCGCAACGTTGTTTTTTCTGTTGCCAACGAAGTGGCTGCTGCAGATTCTTGAGTTTTCGCTTGGCTGCCACGGTGCTCCGTCAGGGCTTCGCAGCACAATTACAGCAGAACAACATTATCCCACTTTCTCGTGCGAGCCGCTGTGTTGTGGGGAATGCAAGTAATTCGATTACCCAACACATTGAACGGCCCTTATCCAGCGCTCTCGCCTTTCCTCTTCGTACGATCGCGGTGGAAATCGGTAAAACTGAACGTTGTTATTGAGTCCTTCACGTTCATGGCAATTTACAACACAACAGTAGCGTCGATTGCGGCGTTTTTTCGTAGCGCGCGGAGCTATCGAGTTTGCCCGCGTTTCCGCCATCAGTCTGACGAGTGAGCTATAGCAGTTCGGCGGCGCATCCGACTAGCGGAGAAATTCGTAGGTCTCTGTCTGGGTGTTAAATGCGCAAGATACTCGAAGTATGGACAAAAATCTGGACGAATCGTCGTTTCGGAGTCGCTAGCTGTATAGGCAACTTAGCAAGGGAGTCGGGCTTCGCACTACTCAATAACTGCCTCTTCGCACCGGCAGGTGACGCTACGCGTCTTGCAAACCTCCAGAGTCTGACGTCTATCCCGGAGACTGCCCGACTGCCGGCGGAGCGCGGCAAGAGCACCGGCTTCCTGCACGGGGTGGTCGGGCTACCCGCGGACGCTGACCTGCTGGGAGCCATGGAATCGAGCGTTCCTGTGCTGTCGGCCACACGGGACGGGAGCACCGTCACCATCCGGTTCGCGGGACCGGTCCCCCTTGCACAAGCGAGCCCATTCAAGCTCGGCTTCAGGGTGAGGCCGGCCAGGCCCCGTCCAGCACAGTGCCGTCAGTGTGGCCGCTTCGGGCACGTGCTGGAATCCTGCAGTTGGCTGGCCGACTGCATCTCCTGCGGCAAGAGCCACGCGAAGGGCGCCTCCAGCCAGACGCTTCGCTGCAGGAACTGCGGGGGCTCCCATAGGGCCGACACTCCCGTCTGCCCCAAATGGCAAGAGGAACGTAAGATGGCCACCATCATGGCTTCCACCACCTCGGCATTGTCGAGACGTGCTGTCAGGGCAGCAGTCCGTAAGGAGAAGCAGCCGCAGCAGTCCGTCAACCCTGGCGCGATCATATGCCAGCGCACTAAAGGACCCCAGCCCCGCTCCCAGGCCCCCAGTACCAACCCGTCGTGCCTCCCACCGCCAGAAAACTTCTGCCCCACCTGCCCGGACTACCGTGGATCAGCTGGTAGCGAACCTGCTGCTTACCATGCAAGCACTCAGCACCATGCTGCCAGCTGACCACCCGCTCCGGCTTGCCATCAGCCAGCCAACCACCATGGCTCATCGGCTTAGTGGATATGAGCGGATTGCTTAGCGGATTGCTTAGTGGATATGATGTTGGGCTGCACTACGCGTGGTTTCAGCCTTTCCCGAAATATAAAGAATTTGAAGCCGAACTACAGCGACTACGAGCAATTCGCCGGCGGTCTGAAAGAAGATGCAGGAGGACTAAATTCATCCATGATCTCAGAGAGGCAAGGCGGATGCAAAAGAAGATTCAACGACGCATTGATGCACTGCAATCTCAAAGATGGAAACGTTTCTGTGAGTCGTTGGATCCTCGTCAGCGATTATCTCAGATATGGAGAACCACGCGTGGACTTCACGTATCACCGCAACAGCGTGTTCATTTCAAATCCCTCGCTTTGCACCAAGGTCGCAGCGAAATTGACATTGCTGAAGAATTTTGCTCAAGACTTGCCAGCTTGCAGCTACAACGCGCACATACACCATGTGCCACTCCTGTGCCACGGAATTCCCGCATGGGTGTAATGTTTTCGGTGGAGGAGCTTGAAGAGGCACTGGCGACTTGCAGGCGCTCTTCGTCGCCTGGGCCGGACGGCGTTACCTATGCGGCGCTCGCCAATCTTGGGCAGAAAGCATGACTCATGCTGCTAAACCATTACACCGAGTCTTGGCGCAACGGTTTGGTTCCACGTGAATGGAAATGCAGCCGCTTGGTTCCAGTTCTCGAACCTGGTAAATCACCGTTAGATTTGTCATCGCACGGCGCCATCGCTCTGGCCAGTTACGTAGTGGAAATAACGGAAAGAATGATTTTGACGCGTCTGGAATGGTACCTGGAAAATTACAACGTGTACCCAGATGCTATGGCTGGCTGCCGGCGTGGGCGCTCATTTATAGATAATTATAGTTTAATTATAGTCATAGATAATTTATAGTTTGTTCAACATCAAAAACGTCCGAAACGACTCACTGCGGCATTATTACTTGACATAAAAGGCACCTATGATAATATAGCACATTATGCGATTATAGAGGCTCTGATTGAAGCCGGAATTGGTGACCGCACTTTTCAGTGGCTCTGCAGTTATTTGACCGACAGGCATTTCTTCGTGATGACCGAGGATGGCGCCACGATTCAACACCAAACGTTCCGTGGAGTACCGCAAGGGGGAGTGTTGTGTTGAGCCCGACGCTATTCAACCTAGTGCTCGTTGGCCTAGTCAGATGCTTGCCCAACACAGCTCAAGTATCGATCTATGCAGACGACATCTGCATTTGGGCGTCTGCTGTAACACGACTGCAGGTACGAGCACGGCTGCAAAAGACAGCTACGTTAACATCACTGTACTTGCGAAAACAGAATTTAGAGCTGCCTTCAGAGAAATGCTGCCTTGTTATATTCACTCGGAAGGCAATGAAGCGTTACTCTGTATGTATCAATAGGCAAGCAGTTGCAAATGCACGGAAAGACCGCTTCTTACGGGTAATTATCGACCACGACCTATCATGGAGCCCGCACGTTTCATACCTAAAGAAGAGGTTAATGACAATAATACGTCTCAAATTTCTCGGCGGAACGTCATGGCGCACATCGGTGCGGTCAATGCTGCAGGTTTATAACGCCTTGTTCCTCGGTTTCGCAAGATGCAGCCCCCGTTTGCTTGGTAACACCTGCAAAACAAACCTGCATGTACTCCAGGCACTGCAAGCTCAAGCCCTAAGGACGTGTCTCGGTTGTCCGATGCGGGCGTCTACAGCGGCAACGATTGTCATAGCTCGAGATCACCCAATATCAATGTACTTGGTAACCGCCGCTCTCAGGGCGCATATTGGGCCCGTTGCCTAACTACCTTCTCACCATCTTGCCGCTCTACCCGCAAAAAGGCCAAAAGCAACTTTCAGTCATATAATTGTTGCCAATCGTACCTCATTGCCATCGAACCACATGCCTGAAGCAAGACCATCCTCACCTTTATGGTGCCCACACAGACCTGAAATACACCTCACCATCCCAGGAATGATGAAAAAAGCTAACATGCCGTCGTTTGCCCTGAAGCAGGCCACATTAGAACTTTTGCATGAGGTGCACAGTGGCTGCGTACACCTATACATCGATGGCTCAGTCACATTTGCAAGTTCAGCTGATGCTGTGGTGAAACCAACGACATCCGTCAAAATACAGCTAATAACGTCACATGTATGATCAACGGCAGCTGCTGAACTGGTAGCCATGCATGGTCAGTCTTCTGTGATTCCAAGGCAGCCCTAAAGAATGTACTCTCAGCACTGCGCCATGGATCACATGAGCACTTCGTCGCAAAGATAAGAGGAGTCCACCATGGCATAGTTGTCGAAGGACACGATATAATATCTCAGTGGTTGCCTAGTCACTGTGGCATACATGACAATGATCGAGCGGACACAGCTGCCCTATCTGCCAACGACGGCGCCAACTGTGTTGCCATTCCTCTTTCGAGAGCCGACGTAGCGAAAGAACTTTCCGCACTTGCGCGTGAGCTCACATTAGCTCAATGGAATTCATTCGAGTTCACAAGTGCACGTCTTCATTCCCTGGACCCTAACTTACAGCTCCGTATTCCACCCGAGCTTCCACGACGGGACTGCACCCTTCTAGTCCGTCTATGGCTTGGAGTAGCATTTTCAAATGCGTACTCTTTTCTTATCGGAGTGGCCAACATCCCACTTTGTGACTTCTGCAGGTGCAATGAAACAATCGAGCACCTTCTTTGTCAGTGCTCTCGTTTCAACCCGTAAAAAGAACAGTCTTCTCAGCCACCGTAGACAAAGTGGACAAGCGCCCAATGACAGAAAAGAAGATCATAGAAACTGGCCTATGCGAGCATCAGCGCGATCCGCTATGAAGGCACTGCTGCGGTACATAAAAGAGACGGGACTTTCTGACAAATTGTGACTGTACATGGTGTGACGTAGGATTTTTAAAAATTTTATTTATTTCATACTGCAGACCTAAAACAGGTCCAAGCAGGGTGGTTAAACACAACAATATTACAATGCATTATTCAATCAAGTAAGGTGGTAGGACACAACAGCAATACAATGAGTCAATCAATTGAAACAGGCAAAAGCGAGTTATTCCAGTCTGTTATAGTTCGGGGAAAAAAAGAATACTTGAATACATCCGTCCGTGCAAAATAAGGTGTTAGTGAATTCGGATGATGGTGTCGAGTAAGCCTAGACGTTGTACTGAACAGATACGATGCAGGATTAATTGATAAGTCTCCATTAATAAGCATGGCAAGAAATCGAATTCTTAAGTGTTGCCTTCGCTGCTCAAGGACTTCGATGCCATTATCACGCGTTATTCGTGAGGGGGAATCATAGCGAGAGAATTTAGAATATATGAATCGTACGGCTTTTTTCTGTACCCTTTCGAGACATTTATTATTTTGTTTAGTAAACGGGTCCCAAACAACACATGCATATTCAAGTTTAGGTCTAATTAATGACCAATAAGCAAGCAGTTTTATGTTAGGTGGGGAATTTATGTTTATGTCGCAAAAAATATAATCTACGCAAGGCTGAAGAACAGATATTATCAATGTGTAAATTCCATGATAAGTTGTTAGTAATTGCGACGCCCAAATACTTATATTTTGTTACTTCCTGCAAGGGCAACGTACCTAACGTATAACTAAAGGTTAGTGAAGCTTTCTGACGAGTGAAGCGAAGAAAGACCGGCTTTTCAGCGTTAAGCTGCATTCCCCATGTTTTGCACCAATCAGTAATGCCAGCTAGAGAAGCATTTAAATCAGTTTGATCATTGGTTGAAGTGATTTCCCTAAAAAGCACACAGTCGTCAGCAAACAACCTAATTTGCACGCTGGGATGGATTGAAGTAGTAATATCATTTATATAGAGTAAAAAGAGCAGTGGCCCTAGGACACTTCCTTGAGGAACTCCCGAGGTGACCGGAAGACAGCCAGACTGTTGCTTATTAATTTCCACAAACTGGCGGCGATTTGTTAGGTAGTTTGTTATCCATGCGATTAATATTTCAGGGAGCTCGAGATGTCTAAGTTTTAGTATTAATTTGTCATGTGGAACTGTATCAAAGGCTTTGCTAAAATAAAAAAATACGGCGTCAATTTGACCATTTTTATCGAGGTATGAGGCGAGTGAATGAATTACGGTGACAAGCTGTGTAACTGTTGAATAGCCTTTTCTAAATCCGTGTCGAAAATTAGACAGTATTGAATGTTTATCTAGAAATTCGTTAATCTGATTGGCAACAATATGTTCAATTAGTTTGCAACATGAGGATGTCAATGATATTGGCCGGTAATTTTCTAACAATGAACAGTCGCCCTTCTTGAATACGGGTACATTAACTCTGGCTACCCTCCAGTCATACGGTAATTTTCCAGCAAGCAACGAAGCATGAAATATAATAAGAAGGAACCTTGCAATAGTTACAGCATAACGTTTCAAAAAAAATGTTCGGAAGGTTGTCAGGACCGCAAGAAGATTTAGTTTTTAAGTTAACTAGCATCAAAACTAAGCCAGGGTATGAAATAAAATTAGCTTCGGTTGGGTGAAACGTTTTGTCTCTAGATGAACTAATGCCAGAGTTAGAAAATACACTATGAAAATAATAATTGAAGTGACTCGCAATTTCCCTGTGATCGGTAATGATTGAACCATCGATGCAGATTTGTGCTACTGGCTTCTTTTTTTCGCTCAAGTAATTCCAGAACTTTTCGGGATGTTCAACAATAAAGTTTCGTAGTACTATATTGAAATAGTGTTCCTTCGAGGTGCATACTGCACGCGCAAGGTTTTCTTTCATTTCTTTAACTCGATCAGGTTGTAATCGTGTTTTCTTTAACCTTTTTATCTTGCGGGTCATATGGATAATATCACGTGTCATCCACGGTGTTTGTTTGCGGACTAGTTTGTATTTACCAGGCACAAATTTATCAATGCAGAACTTACACATGTTTTTAAAACGGTGCCAGAGTGCTGTCACATCACTGTCGTTAAAGTCGGTGAGACATGTTTCCATATGTTCTATTATGGCTGCATTATTTGCGCGTGAGTAGTCCTTGAAGGAACGCTTCACAGGTTTTTCAGATAGGATGGAAGAGACTATGGATATATCGATACTCATAAGTAGATGATCAGATATACCTTCTGCAACTGCAACGGTATATTCAGTTAACATTCTGGGCAAAAATACCAGATCAAGCAAAGATTGGCAAGGTCCTTGCACATGTGTTGGCTCCTGAACGACTTGAATTAGGTCATGCGTTAGCATTATGTTAAGCATGCTGTTTAAATGTTTATTGTTCCGTGAAAGTGCTTGCACTTAAGCGTTTCAGTTTCATCAGGGATGTCAGTTATGCCATGAATAATTATATTTGAGCGCCTGTTTCGGTCTTCCAGATCTGTTAATTTTCTGTCTGGAAATCAATGACATGCTCCAGTGATTTAAGGGTGGTTTCAACCTGATCATCATGAGCAGGAGAAGCTTCTGAAAGTTTTTCTTCAATTTTAGTAAGTAACTGTTGAAGATTACCAATCATTGTTTCGGCGTTGGCTAGTTGAGCTTTCATTTCGGTAATATCATTACGAATAGTAGTTTGACCCTCTAGTAATTGTTCAAACAGCTCTGTGTTGGACCAGGGTTGCTCTCAATGTCGCCACAAAGAAGTAGCTTACAAACATGAACACACTCATAGGTTAGATCGAGACATTTCCGTGGGCACGGCAGGACAATAATGCTACGACAATCGCTGCGCAATGAATTGCCGTAAGGACTACTGACCTGCAGAATACAGAGCAGATTTCTGGTCAGTAACAGTGCCAGACTGCGTCCGCCGTGCCCCCTGAAAATGAACTCTTGAGGTGCTTGCTTTATAGCTGTACAGTGAGGTGACGTCACGCCACGACTGCCAGGTGGCGTCGCTAGCAGAGTCACGTTGTCAGGTAATGCCGTCGTTGCAATCTTGTAGGCGGAATAATCAGGACGTAGGTGGCACTACGTAACACTAGGAACGCCTTTGCGGGTTGCGCGACTGTGCCCACAGAAACAGTTCGTGTGTACGTGTGTGTGCGTGTAGATTTCTTTTCTTCTTTAATTTTTTTATCCTCTCTCTCACCTATCGCATCCCCTTGCCCCTCCCCCAGTACAGGGTAGCTAACCGGAGATAATCTCTGGTTAACCTCCCTGCCTTTTTTTGCCTTTCTCTCTATCTGTGGTGTTGGATAGGATAGGATAAGAATAAGCTTTATTTGTCCAACGGTTATCGATGTTAGTGCCAGGGGCTAGGCTGTCAGGGGTCTATTGCTCGAGGAAAATCTTTCGAGATCCTCGGCAACGGTCCTGGCCCGCTGGACGGCCCACTCCTGGTTTTCTGGTGCCTCGCTGAGGAGGGCGGCTTGCCATCTCTCAGCGAGGCGCCCCGCTTCAGAGGGTCCTGCTGTTGTCTTCCCCTTCCTCCTTGTCCTTCTTTCTCATGGCGCAGGCATTCCCAAAGCACATGGGCCATATCGGCCCGTTCGTGCTCGCACCGCCGGAAGCCGGGCGACGAGTGCAGCGCGGGCCACAGGCGGTGCAGGTGGTAGGGGTTGGTGAAAGTGCCCGTCTGCAAGCGTCTCAGGTCGACCGCCTGGGACCTGTCTAGGCGCCCGTGGGGTTGTCGATATTTTCTTCGTTCTTTCTTATAGTGACCAAGCACCTCTCTGTACGTTGCCGGAAACTCCTTGATATCGCAGTCGGCGTCCGCGTGATCCCCAGCTCTGTCCGCCGCGATTTGTGCTGTGTTGGCAACGACAGCGGCCGCGCCAGACGGGGTGGCCGCCGCCGTCGCCGTCACTCCTCCGCTGGTGTCCCGCACAACAACGGCAGCGGCTGCCCTCTGGTTACCGCGTCACGGCGGGTAAGCTGCCTCGCGACGAGGTGGGCGCGCTCGTTGTGGTTGGGTGGGGTGTCGGTGCGTCTTCGGCCGTTAGCGTTCTTGTTGTCATTGTTGTAGCGGCGGTTGTTGTTACTGCCAAGCTCCGCGACGTGCGCGGGGAACCACTTGAGGGACTTGTTTCTAATCGTGCCGGATCCGAAGTCCCCGGCCCGGGCGTTGAGCATGCGCTCCACATCCGCGGACACCCAACCCTTGGTGCAGTTCCGAATCGCTGATTTAGAGTCGCTGATGATCAGGTTATCCTCTGCACCTCCGTGGAGTACCGCGAGGGCTATGGCCATCTCTTCCGCTGCTTCGGCCGACGGTAGCCTCGCTGATGCCGTGACTCGGATACTTCCCTTTGTATCTACGACTGCCATGGAGAAGGCGGGCGCCGCCACCGTCGGCCGGCCGTGTCAATGTTGCCGCTGTTGTTGCTGCCGTTTTTGTCGTAGTAGTAGTAGTGATGGTGGTGCTGGTAACTGCGGTTCGTCTCGCAAATTCCCTTGTAGCAGCGGTGGTGGTCGACGTCCCTCGTCGCCATCAGAGTCACCGACTGGCCGCGGGTACCTGGCTGTATCGCCGAAGAAGACGCCTTCTCGTCTTCCATGCTTCTCGAGGATTGCTACCGCTCTGCGTATACGTCTTTGCACGTCATACACCGGGTGCATATTCTTCGGCATGTTTTCCGTCTGTATGGCGTCCCTGACTTCCGGTAGCAGTGATTCCTTCAGTCCACGCGCCTCGTGATATCGAATCCTGAGCAAGTCTAGCATTCGTCTTCCCGTTACGGTGCTCGACAGCCTCTCCAGCTGCTCGATTCTCTGCGCCTCGGCGATCTCATCGAGCGTGTTGTGTACGCCCAACTCGAGGAGCCTGTGGTTTGGCGTGTACTGGGGTACTCCCAGGGCGGTCTTGAACGCCCTGCGGATCGCCATGTTCAGCTTGTCGGTTTCGCTCCTGTTCCAGTCGGCGGACGCGGCGACGTACGCTATGTGGCTCAGCGCGTACGGCTGTATCAGCCTCGTAACGTTGTGTTCCTTCATTCCTCTTGTTCGCGATCCGCCGCACGAGGTGTATGGCGGCGACCACTTTCTTCTGCTGTCGGGCAACCAGCTCGCGGTTGGCACCGTTCTCTTCCAGCCACAGGCCGAGCACCCGCAACTAGGACACTGTCGATATACGGGTGCCTCCCTCGTCGTGACGCGGACGCCCAAACGACGGGCGTATAGCACGCCTTGCGGAAGGGGTCCTTTCTTGGGCGGCCTGTAGAGCAGGATTTCCGACTTAGCTGCTGAGCACGAGGTCGCGGGATCGAATCCCGGCCACGGCGGCCGCATTTCGATGGGGACGCAATACGAAAACACCTGTCTACTTAGATTTAGGTGCCCGTTAAAGAACCGCAGGTGGTCCAAATTTCCGGAGTCGCCCCCTACAGCGTGCTTCATTATCAGATCGGGGTTCTTGCACATAAAATTACATAAGTAATTCAATCTTCAAAAGTCTGCAGTACTGTTCATTTCCCTGCTGAGCTCGTTTTACTCATGAAATTTCGCTGCCAACTAAAGTGAAGCTTGACATTAAATAGTTGCAGCGAAGCAGGCATTTTATTTCACTTGAATAAAGAGTTAGGCTTTCGCCATTCCACTATAATAGGCGAGGGAAAACGTATAAAATTACGCGCTAATACTTTTACTTTTGTGATCAACGCCTTATTTGGGTAATAGTAAAAGTTTGAAGTATTACGAATTATTCGCAGCCTCGTAGAGGAACAGTGGCTGGCGGTTATCAGGGCGTGCGCGGGGCTTCACTGCAGACTTAAGTTGTATCCGACTATAGTGGCGCCTTTCTTTTTCATTAGCTCTGGAAGAATAATAAAGAAATATATATATATATATATATATATATATATATATATATATATATATATATATATATATATATATACGGAACAAGCACAGGTTCTTCTCGATCACTCGTTTACTGCTCTACCAAGTGAAGTGCCAAAACCGACTCATATTGTCATTTGGAAAGCTGCGTAACGATGCGTGGCCGCCAGTCCCGTACAACCGCGTTGAGCGCAGGACGCTGCGGTTCTAGACGTACTGCGCCCCACCGTGGAAGGTTAGAAAAACACCTGCATAAGCACAGCAGAGAAGTGCCTACGTCACGCGGCTCCACTAATAACTGTAGAAGTGTCATTCGCTATTGCCCTGGCTTAATTTCTCAACACCTTGCGACGCTTGTTTCCACTTGCCAATTTTGCACAAAAAGTGCTGTGCAATTAGGGAATAACCAAACGGGTAACTGGTGACAGTCATATTGCTTATTGGTTTAAGGGTTATTGGAGGGTTTGATGATGGACGCTGTTCCGCATTATTTTAATTTCCATTTTATTTAACCTATATCGCGGGTATGTGGTTCCGACGATCTGCCAGCGTCGCGGCGAGCCGCCACTCGAGGTAATAATGAAGCAAAAGGAAAAGTTAAACTTGTGGTCTCCCTAAGCGACGCTCACGCGGCGCGCACGCTCCGATTCCGCGCGCGCCGGACGACCCCCGCGGGTTCGAGCACTCCGAGGCACCACGCGTGCAGGGCACCGCGCGTCCGCGCCTGCTCCGGCCCGCTCCGTGTGCCGACGCGCAGCTGCGCGCGTACGCGCCCCGCCGGCCCCCGCTTAGGGGAAGGCGAGACCGCGCGCGCTGCAAGGGAGACCCCAAGCAAATCTCTCGAGAAGTCACAAAGAACATTTATTAAACTGGGACTCAATACAAACGCACGTTTTAACGTCACGTCCGAATCTGAAGCTTGTTACACAAAACATGGCCGAATGGTCGCCGGTGGCCACTAACGGCGCACCGCGAGAGAGAGAGAACAAAGAAACGAGGAACAAAGAACAAAGAACCCCAGCAGTAAGAAGTTGCCCATCCTTCGGTCAGCGCATGCCATGGCGCGCCCCACAGCAGAGAAAAGGGAAATAGAAAGAAACGACAGACGAACAGATGGGGGCACGATCGGCAGACGCTGCCTCAGGACATCGAGACGACGGAAGAGTGCGCGCGCCCCCGCCGAGGCCGGGACCCCGACGAGTCGAAGTAACCATCGGCCGGCGGCGGACAAAGGGGGCCGCCGCCGGCAGAGAGGAACACGTACGCACCTTCCGACGCCCCGATGTGGTCTCTCCGGGCGCCCGTCTTGCGCGCGCTTACCCGGAGCGCACGCAAGCAGGGCCCGAATCCCGCCAAAATGTCAGCCAATGGGGAAAGCCTGGTGACCTTCCCGTGGGCGGGATGACAGCAGAGCGACAGTGTTTTATGACCCACTGCCACCCCGTCCAGGCAAGGAGGAGAGGGACACCGAGCCCCCGGCAACACAACGCAATGGCTCCACACAACCACCGCGAGAGCCCGAAAAATGCCGCGAGAGCCAGAAACCCCAAATCCCTCCCTCCTTTAGTGCTCCCTACCAATGCGAGGCTGGTGGCTCCGCTGCCAGCCAAAGAAGAAAAGAAAACGAAGAACAAAGAAACAGTCATTACATTGCAATACCCGAACTATCCAGTGGCAGCTAGAACCAAAATTCACAGTCTCCAAAAGATAAATTAAAGAAAGAACATCAAAGGAAGAAAAGCAAGCCATTAGGATAAATTAATTAGGGAAGTCTTAGTTACACAGCAGCAACAAAAAAAAGTCCACACGAACCAACGCTTTAACGCGAACATTGCACAATAAAATCATCCACCGAAGAAAATGTAAGAGAAACAATAAAGGACAAACGCTTAGAGACATAATTACATTCGGACACAAACGCGGACAAAGGAAAATGGCAAAACGTTGGCCTATACAATGAATCAAAACACAAGAGAATAACAAACGGTTCAGAAGATGTACAGAGGATGTACGCAATTAGCGCAATCCGCGCCAATCGTCGTGACCGCACAGCCCGATCCACAGCCCCGCCGTCGCCAGGCGTCGAACCAGTTTGACATCACCCGTTGATGCAACACGGCAGCGAAAACACACGCAAAACATTCTCCAAACGCAAAACACATAGATACAAATAGATGACTAACACAAAACCAACACGAACCATACCTAAGCAAACACATACACAAAAGCAAAACGAAGACTGCTAGGTAAGACACAGGGAAACAAGTAACCTAGCGAAGACACATTGAACAAAGGGAAAGCAAGGACAGAGAAAGACGGATAGCAGCCTGCCTGATTGCAGCGAAGTGGATAGCTGAGAGCTTTTTGAAGAGAAATGTGCGGCTGATCCAAAGTTGTGGATCCGTATAGGCATGCCTCATCTCAGTATAAATGGTTACTCCGTCTGAGTTCAGCCGGACACAGTAAACGTGGTCTTCACTAGCGCGATGACATACGACTTCGACGCTAGCGGAAATTCCTTCCACGGACGCACACTGTCCATCCGCAAAACCAATCAAAATTGACTTCGACTACGCGACGCCTATGTAATGAACAGACGTGGAAGGTTCGGCGATAGACGAAGAGTCGCTCCACGCCGGGCCAAGTCACAGCGCGAATTGATTTTAAGGAAAACCTTGGCGCTCTGATGACCGCGCGATACTTGCCGGAGTGGCGCTAAATCGCGTTTCTCCGGCGCCGGGGGTTACCACCTCAAACACAGCTCTCAGATTGCAGTGTTAGCGGGTGGCACGCGATCTTCATCGGCCGAGCTCGTTGTGACCCCGCAGATCGAACCCACCCGGGGCAACAGCGACACACGCTGTATCCGGTCCCGCGCGCCCGTGCAATACCAGCCACGTTCCGGCGCTCCGCCTCCCTGAGGCCGTCGAACAACTATGTAGAAATATTTACAAACGGGTCACTCTGCGGTCCCTTCGGCGCTCTTCGGGCCGTTTGAAAAAAATACAAAAAGACGATTCCGACACCCTGTAGTGAGGGTGGCGGGTTTCGTTCCCCCGGCTGGCTTTCCACCCGGGCTGTCCTCCCCGTCATCGCCGCGGGGTTGCGGGGGAGCGTCCCCTTCTGCGCGCGCGACGGTGGGATGTCCGGGGCGCTTGCCTCTTCGCGGAGAGGGCTTGTTTTGTGGCCTTTGTCTCCGCTCAGCTATTGCGCTGCCAGTTTTGCCCCTCAATTGATGGTGCAGAAGGCACCACCACTAACCGGTCTGCCTAAATGGAGATTTTCGATGACAGAGGGCATATTAATAGTGCGTCAGCTATCACGGCTTGAATTTTTGCGAAGAAAGGCGCGCATCAACTGAAAACTGCCGGGCAGGCCACTGAGCCGCGCCAACAATAGCAAAGGCGCGTATATTTGCCGAATTAGCCGGCGTTAGAGGCACTGTCCCCAAGCAGTCCGCGCAATTAGCAGCCGCCAGAATGGTAATGATGCTAGAGACCCACGGAAATCCGTCGGACTCACCGAATCATTGAGCAGATGGAAGGACGGAAAAGTCAGCCCTCCCGGTACGAATCGGCGAGACCTCCGGCCCCGCATGGTCTCCACAATCGAGGACGACTGCAGCATCTCGGCGGCCACTTGACTCCTTTCCTCGTCCACGCTTCCCAGCACGGAACTTCGAAGCGGTTGTCCGATACGCTTACCGCGCTACTTTTACTGAGGCAAGGTTTGACAGAAAGAGTGAGAAGAAAATAGGCGAATTCGGCACACGGATGAGAGGCATGGCTCGGTTGACAAAGCGCGTTCGCAACGCAGCCTCTGCAACGCAGCAGCCCGGACACTCGGCGGCCAGAGGCTGATTAGGCCCCTGGCCCCACGTTGGGCGCCAATTTGTGGTCTCCCTGAGCGACGCTCACGCGGCGCGCACGCTCCGATTCCGCGCGCGCCGGACGACCCCCGCGGGTTCGAGCACTCCGAGGCACCACGCGTGCAGGGCACCGCGCGTCCGCGCCTGCTCCGGCCCGCTCCGTATGCCGACGCGCAGCTGCGCGCGTACGCGCCCCGCCGGCCCCCAGCTTAGGGGAAGGCGAGACCGCGCGCGTTGCAAGGGAGACCCTAAGCAAATCTCTCGAGAAGTCACAAAGAACATTTATTAAACTGGGACTCAATACAAACGCACGTTTTAACGTCACGTCCGAATCTGAAGCTTGTTACACAAAACATGGCCGAATGGTCGCCGGTGGCCACTAACGGCGCACTGCGACAGAGAGAGAACAAAGAAACGAGGAACAAAGAACAAAGAACCCCAGCAGTAAGAAGTTGCCCATCCTTCGGTCAGCGCGTGCCATGGCGCGCCCCACAGCAGAGAAAAGGGAAATAGAAAGAAACGACAGACGAACAGATGGGGGCACGATCGGCAGACGCTGCCTCAGGACATCGAGACGACGGAAGAGTGCGCGCGCGCCCGCCGAGGCCGGGACCCCGACGAGCCGAAGTAACTATCGGCCGGCGGCGGACAAAGGGGGTCGCCGCCGGCAGAGAGGAACGCGTACGCACCTTCCGACGCCCCGATGTGGTCTCTCCGGGCGCCCGTCTTGCGCGCCCTTACCCGGAGTGCACGCAAGCAGGGCCGGAATCCCGCCAAAATGTCAGCCAATGGGGAAAGCCTGGTGACCTTCCCGTGGGCGGGATGACAGCAGAGCGACAGTGTTTTATGACCCATTGCCACCCCGTCCAGGCAAGGAGGAGAGGGACACCGAGCCCCCGGCAACACAACGCAATGGCTCCACGCAACCACCGCGAGAGCCCGAAAAACGCCGCGAGAGCCAGAAACCCCACAATCTCAACTGGCGTTTTCTCCGGCTGCATCTCGTTCCTGAAGCATACAGACCAGCTGACTACGAACCGAATCCCTTTCCTGGTCCCTGGATTAGTCTAAACAAAGAAGGTTGAACTAACGAAGCAACAGCCATGCGCGTGACCGTTGAATAGATGGTGACAACTGAACGCATCTCGAGATATTTGCGCGGCCACCGAATCGATGAGAAAACTGTGTTCACACCCAGGAGATGCCGATAGATACCGTCATACAAAAGGAGTGAAAAAGGCAGCAACATGTTGACAGCCGAATAGCTTTGAAGTCTCAACGTTGATTTGGTAGCGCTTTAGGAATGTGTGTGAGTATTGGTGTCGTGGGCTGGGAGGGGGCGGGGGGCACGCCGCTTAATTTCGGGGGAGGGGGGCGCCCGGAGGGACCCGGGCTGGGTACGTGCCTGCTGTGTGGGCATGAATATAGTTCCAGTGTTGTACCTGCAGGATGCCTGATTGACAGCAGTCTCCAGTAGAATCAATGAGGCATCACTGAGCCCCCTCCCTGGGTAAGTGCCTGGCATCTCCACAGAACAGTGCCCCTACTTCTGGGACACAACTCCGGACACTTGGGGTTCGGACCACTTTCCCATCGTGATCACCCCTGTGCACGGAAGGAAGCCAAAGACCAGAACTTTTCACGTCACATACTGGTTTCTGTTTAGGAAGCACTGTAGTGAGGCGGCCGATGGCTGTGACTTCCTGGACGCCATCGCGGTGTGTGCCCAGGCGGCTACCGTTCAGTGTTCTGCCCCACCGGACACCCCTGCCCCGGATCTCCGCCTACTCAATCTTCGTGCTTCCAGGCGCCGCATGGAACGCAGAGCAATTTGGACGGGGAAGGCCGAGCACTGGACCGAATACAGACGAGTGGACGCCTGCTGTAGAAAACAGGCCTGGCGCAGGAGAAACCAGAGCTGGGTGAGCCTGTGCTCCAGCATCAAGGACCGTTCAAGGGGCCCCTGGCCTGGCGACTTCTCAAGTCACTCATCGGCAAGAGGACGAGCCGTCAACCCGTCCTCGCTGTGGCCATCTCGCTAGGAATCAGCGAAGAGGCCCTCGCGGAACTCCTGGCGGACCGGTTCACCCCTCCCGTGCTGCAGAGTGCAGCCATCCTGCCGGTCGGACAGCCCCCTGCCTACACAGCCTCCACCCTGCTTGGACGTCGAGCCAGGCCGTTGCCCTCTGCCAGGAGCCACTTGCTGCGCACGAGGTCCAGGCGGCTCTGAGGCGAGGGAAACGCCGCAGCGCACCAGGAGCAGACGGAGTAACGCCATAGATGCTCCGCAACCTGGCCGCCAGCGAGCAGAAGGCCCTGTTAGAGTGCTTCAATGAGATCTGGCAGTCAGGGCAGGTGCCAGAGGCATAGCGCACAGCCATTGTGACGCCCATCCTCAAGGCCAAAAAGCCGGCTGGGGAACTGTCATCCTATCGACCGGTCTCCCTCACCTGTGCTGCCTGCAAAGTGATGGAGGCCATGGCCCTGGCACGACTGGACTGGGTGGCCCGTGCTCGTGGCTTCCTGGCTGACAAACAGACAGGCTTCCAATGGCGGCTGGGCACTGCGGACTCCATCGCTGACGTGGTGTGCACCATGGAGGACGCCAAGGCCGGCGGGGACCTCGTGATGCTGCTGCTTATCGACGTATAGGGTGCCTTCGACAGCCTTCCTCACGCAGTCGTCCAGCTGGGCCTGGGCCTCCTCGGCATCTGTGAAAACCTGCGGGAGTTCCTCTCGTCGTTCCTGCACAACCGCATCCTCAGAGTACGTGTGGGTCGGTCGAAGAGCACCCGCCGTCCAGTCGCTGCAGGCGTGCCGCAGGGGTCAGTAGTGAGCCCCTTGCTCTTCAACCTGACCTTGGCACGGCTGCCTGCTGCCCTGCCGATCGACCCTCACTACCCTGTGTAGTCCTCAATCTACGCGGACGACATCGCCCTATGGGTGGGAGGACCACCGCAGCACTTCCAGAAGGCACGTGCGGCCCTGCAGAGAGCCCTGGATACTGCGGATGCCTACTTGTGCAGCATTGGCCTTAACATCTCGGCCAGGAAGACCGAGGCCTTGCTGCTGCATCCCAGAGCAGTAGCCCGCCGCTCAGCTGCCCGGCTGGGCCTGGCGGGCGTCCAGATCCCGTGGAGCATGGCAGTCAACTACCTGGGGCTGCGTATTGACCATCGGCTGACCTGGCTGCCGGCTGCCAAGGTCCTGTACGCCCAGGCACTTCGGGTCCGCAAGGCGATCTCGCAGCTTCTTGCCCGTGGACAGGACTGTATCACCAGGTAGACACTGCAGCTCTTTCAAACTGCAGCCACTTCACGGCTGCTGTATGCCCTCCCTCTGGTGGCGCTACCCCCACCCCGCCGGCGGAAACTAGCTGCAGCACCGGTCAGCAGTCCGGCTCTGTCTTGGCGTTCCCTGAACCTCGCAAGTGGCCGCCGCTCTCGCTGAGGCAGCTGCCTGGCCCCTGTCACTACTTTTCCTGCAACAGGGGCTACGACACATTGATCACCTGCACCATGCAGCAGATGGCCAAGCCCTCCCGACCCGCCTACGCTCCCTGCCAGCATCACACATGGGACGGTTGTGTGGCGTCTATGAGGAAGTCATAGGGGACACGCCTGCAAACGCCGTACAGCCTCACCGACCACAGCGACCACCAGTCCCTATCTCGACGGAGCTGCCAGGTGTCTCGAAGAACCGTTCCCCAACATGTGCCCTGCAGCAGACGGCAGCCTCTCTGCTCCAAGAGAGACTTGGGGACAATCTACACATCTTCGTCGATGGACCCGTGATGCTGGAGAGGGGCTCATCCACAGCAGCCTGCGTTGCACCGGCCCTACAAGCGAGCAAGCTGTGCCGTCTCCCGGGGCATGGAAGCTCTACCGCAGCGGAGCTAGCAGGTCTCCACCTTGCCGTGGACCTACTGGCAGAGGAGCTACAAGCGACTCCGGCAGCCATCTTCTGCGACTCCAAGGCGGCGCTGCTGTGCCTGCAGAGCCCTGACAGGGCTAGCCTTGGGGTTGCGCTGCTGTCTTCAAGACTGACGGCCCTTCAGGACGCAGGATGCTCACTATCCCTGCACTGGCTACCGGCGCACGTAGGGATCCTGGGCAATGAAGAGGCAGACATTCTCGCAAAGAGTGCCCACCACTCAATCGTCCCCCTCAGCTCTGCTGTAACGGCCACAGACTTCTCGAGACACAACCTGCGCCGGAACATCATCGCCTACCACCCAGGCAAGCGGGTATCTCTGGGCCGGCCTCCACGGCCTCTTCCGCAGCACGGCTTCCCACGAAGGGATACCTCGTTGCAGCTCCGACTGCGAGTTGGCTGCTCCTAGACGGCAGTCCGCCGGCACCGCCTTGGGAAATTCACCTCGCCAGCCTATGCCTCCTGCGGTGATCCTGAGACTCTGCAGCAGCTCCTGCTGGCCTGCCCTGCTCACCTGCAGCACCGTGGCTGACTTCTGCAGGAGTTTCATCGCCTGGGGCTCCCATGTTCCCGACAGGAAGACATCCTCTTCCCCGGTCGTAATCAGCTACCAGCCTTCCTAGGCGTCGTCGAGTATCTAGACTCGTCGGGGCTCTCGGCGAGAATATAGGAAATTTGTACAAAGACGGATAGCCTAACGGCTATCCCACCACCTCCGGCCTCCTGATCCGCCATACCTTCGCTGCTGCTGCGCCACCTCCTATGGTCTGTCAACAGCCGACTCCTCCGGTCGAACCTACTCGGCCCTCCCGGTCGGGCTGCTCCGTTACTGCCTTGGCGACCCTCTACCTCTCTCCCTCCTACCTTCTATCTCCTTTGCTCCCATATCCCCCTCCGCAAGGGTTGCAGAAGATAGTGCCAGCATTTCCTCCTTTCCCCCACAAGAACCACTTCACTTTGCGCTTCTCCGGCGCCCGCGGCGCAGTCGGGCAGGGCACGACGGCGGATACAACAGTTGGCGACGAGGGTTGAAGGGACGGAAAGCGGTAGCAATGAGCCTACATCAACCGTCCGAGTCCCTGCCGATGCCCGGGAAGCCCGCCATTCCTTGAACGCAGTGGCACCGCCTTTTTAATAAGAATTATCTCCTGGCATCGGGGAGCGACGCCCACCCACCTGCGCGTCGTAAAGCTTTGCTACTGCACTGTTTGGGTACTGAAGGCCAACGCCTGTACTACGCATTGACGGAGAATAAATCATCGGTGCCACATGCAGAGGAAAAGGCTAAATGCGGCACGAGCGACGAGTACGATGCAGCAGTGTGGCTACGTTGGACGCTTACTTCACTTCTAAAACGAACGTCGTTGTGGAGCGGCATAGGTTCGGACAACGCATCCAACTGCCTGGGGAGACCGCAGCAGCGTTCGTCACGGCGTCGTGCGAGCTGGCACTGAGTTGCGACTTCGGTGAGCAAGTTGACAATTGCATTCGTGAGCAACTTGTAGCGAAAACGAGAAACCATGTTCTTGGGGAACGCCTACTTCTGGAAGGCACTTCGCTTACTCTCGATCATCATCATCATCAGCCTAGTTACGCCCACTGTAGGGCAAAGGCCTCTCCCATACTTCTCCAACAACCCCGGTCATGTACTAATTGTGTCCATGTCGTCCCTGCAAACTTCTTAATCCCATCCGCCCATCTAACTTTCTGCCGCCCCCTGTTACGCTTCCCTTCCCTTGGAATCCAGTCCGTAACCCTTAATGACCATCGGTTATCTTCCCTCCTCATTACATGTCCTGCCCATGCCCATTTCTTTTTATTGATTTCAACTAAGATGTCATTAACTCGCGTTTGTTCCCTGAACCAATGTGCTCTTTTCTTATCCCTTAACGTTACACCTATCATTCTTCTTTCCATAGCTCGTTGCGTCGTCCTCAATTTGAGTAGAACCCTTTTCGTAAGCCTCCAGGTTTCTGCCCCGTATGTGAGTACTGGTAAGACACAGCTATTATACACTTTTCTCTTGAGGGATAATGGCAACCTGCTGTTCATGATCTGAGAATGCCTGCCAAACGCACCCCAGCCCATTCTTATTCTTCTGATTATCTCCGTCTCATGGTGCGGATCCGCCGTCACTACCTGCCCTAAGTAGATGTTTTCCCTTACCACTTCCAGTGCCTCACTACCTATTGTAGATTGCTGTTCTCTTCCGAGACTGTTAAACATTACTTTAGTTTTCTGCAGATTAATTTTTTTAGACCCACTCTTCTGCTTTGCCTCTCCAGGTCAGTGAGCATGCATTGCAATTGGTCTCCTGATTTACTAAGCAAGGCAATATCATCAGCGAATCGCAAGTTACTAAGGTATTCTCCATTAACTTTTATCCCGAATTCTTCCCAATTCAGGTCTCTGAATACCTACGGTAAGCACGCTGTGAATAGCATCGGAGAGATCGTATCTCCTTGCCTAACGCTTTTCTTTACTGGGATTTTGTTGCTTTCTTTATGGAGGAATACGGTGGCTGTGGAGCCGCTACAGATATCTTTCAGTATTTTTACATAGGGCTCGTCTACACCCTGATTCCGTAATGCATCCATGACTGCTGAGGTTTCGACAGAATCAAACGTTTTCTCGTAATCAATGAAAGCTATATATAAGGGTTGGTTATATTCCGCACATTTCTCTATCACCTGATTGATAGTGTGAATATGGTCTATTGTTGAGTAGCCTTTACGGAATCCTGCCTGGTCCTTTGCTTGACAGAAGTCTAAGGTGTTCCTGATTGTATTTGCGATTATCATAGTAAATAGTGTGTAGGCAACTGACAGTAAGCTGATCGGTCTATAATTGTTCAAGTCTTTGGCGTCCCCTTTCTTATGGATGGGGTTACGTTAGCGTTCTTCCAAGATTCCGGTTCACTCGAGGTCATGAGGCATTGCGTATTCAGGGTGGCCAGTTTCTCTAGAACAATCTGCCCACCATATTTCAACAAATCTGCTGTTAACTGATCCTCCCCAGCTGCCTTCCCCCTTTGCATAGCTCTCAAGGATTTATTTACTTCTTCTGGCGTTACCTGTGGGATTTCGATTTCCTCTAGACTATTCTATCTTCCATTATCGTCGTGGGTGCCACTGTTACTGTATAAATCTCTATAGATCTTTTCAGCCACTTTAACAATCTCATCCATATTAGTAATGATATTGCCGGCTTTGTCTCTTAACGCATACATCTGTTTCCTCCCAATTCCTAGTTTCTTCTCCACTGCTTTTAGGCTTCCTCCATTCCTGAGAGCATGTTCAATTCTACCCATATTATACTTACTTATGTCAGCTGTCTTACGCTTGTTGATTAACTTCGAAAGTTCTGCCAGTTCTATTCTAGCTGTAGGGTTAGAGGCTTTCATACATTGGCGTTTCTTGATCAGATCTTTCGTCTCCTGCGATAGCTTACTGGTATCCTGTCTACCGGAGTTACCACCGACTTCTATTGCACACTCCTTAATGATGCCCACAAGATTGTTGTTCATTGCTTCAACACTAAGATCCTCTTCCAGAGTTCAAGCCGAATACCTGTTCTGTAGCTTGGTCTGGAATTATTCTATTTTCCCTCTTACCGCTAACTCATTGATCGGCTTCTTATGTACCAGTTTCTTCCGTTCCCTCCTCAGGTGTAGGCTAATTGGAGTTCTTACCATCCTATGGTCACTGCAGCGCACCTTGCTAAGCACGTCCACATCTTGTATGATGCCAGGGTTAGCACAGAGTATGAAGTCTGTTTCATTTCTAGTCTCGCCGTTCGGGCTCCTCCACATCCACTTTCGGCTATCCCGCTTTCGGAAGAATGTATTCATTATCCGCATATTATTCTGTTCCGCAATCTCTACTAATAACTCTCCCCTGCTATTCCTAGTGCTTATGCCATATTCCCCCTTTGCCTTGTCTCCAGCCTGCTTCTTGCCTACCTTGGCATGGAAGTCGCCCATGAGTATAGTGTATTTTGTTTGCACTCTACCCATCGCCGATTCCTCGTCTTCATAGAAGCTTTCTACTTCCTGGTCATTATGACTGGATGTAGGGGCGTAGACCTGTACAACCTTCATTTTGTACCTGTTATTAAGTTTCACAACAAGACCTGCCACCCTCTTATTAATGCTATAGAATTCCTGTATGTTACCAGCTATACTCTTAATAATCAGGTATCCGACTCCTAGTTCTCGTCTCTCCGCTAAGCCCCGGTAGCACAGGACGTGCCCGCTTTTTTGCACTGTATATGCTTCTTTTGGCCTCCTAACTTCACTGAGCCCTATTATATCCCATTTAGTGCCCGCTAATTCCTCCAATAGCACTGCTAGACTCGCCTCACTAGATAACGTTCTAGCGTTAAACGTTGCCAGGTTCATATTCCAATGGCGGCCTGTCAGGAGCCAGGGATTTCTAGAACCCTCTGCGGTGTCGCAGGTCTGACCGCCGCCGTGGTCAGTTGCTTCGCAGCTGCTGGGGACTGAGGGCCGGGGTTTGATTGTTGTGTTCATATAGGAGGTTGTGGCCAAGTACTGCACCAGGGTGGCCAATCCTGCTCTGGTGAGGGAGCACTCTCGAACGTGCGCTGGCTATCGCGAACAATATTGAAGAAGCTACGAAATAGTCGCTTGAGCTGCATTCATCGGCTGCGAGCATTCAAAAGGTGGAAAAACGTCAGATTCCATGCTGTACAGAATCCCGATTACCGCTACTGCAGCAGTACAAGTCTTGTTTTCGTTGCGGGTCTTTGCAGCATCTTGCAGATTACAAGAAATGCAAGCCGCAGAATAAGATATGCAGCAAATGCGGCAAACGAAGACATTTTCAGCGTGTCTGTAGGAGCGGCATGCCAAACGAGCGGGCTCTCGCCGTCCGAGAAGTCGATACATGCCGTACATCCGGCGACCTCAACGTCTTGCTTGTCGCGCGGTCGAGCAAAGCAGGAATACACATCCATGTCCTCGTGCAAGATGTACCCATACGTTTCCTCGTAGATGCGGGCTCTGCTGTCTCGATTCTGTCCACCGTCACGTATTCAAGGTTGAAATGCCTTTCCATGCAGCCGACATCATCTTCACTTAACGATTTTTCTAGGCTCAGGATAAACGCAGAGGGGTGTTTTACAGCGCCAGTTGTCTTCCAGGGTGGACGCGCCGACATGCTTTTCTACGTCTTCAACGACACCACTGACATCCTCGGCATCGACACCATCGAAGCACTGCGGCAGCACGTCAACGGTATGTCATTGCAATGCACCCACCTTACGCAGGCGTCACAAGGCCTTGATCCGGAACGTTTTTGTCAGTTTTCGCACTTGTTTCATGGAAAGTTAGGTCTGGCGAAAAATTTTGTTCATAAACAAGGTAAGACGAGTAATCACGCCTGTCGCTGCCAAGTTACTGCGCATGCCATTTTCGGCGCGAGATCCGGTACATGAAGAGCTGCAGCGCCTTGAGCATGATGATGTCATAGAAAAGGTTGATGCGTCTGAATGGTTATCGCCAATTGTAATAGTTCCAAAGCAAAACGGAAAGATAAGAATTTGTGTCGATCTGCGTGAACCAAACAAAGCTGTTGTTATCGACAAATTTCCGCTGCTGCACACGGAATAACTATTGCAGAAATTTCACGGTGCAAGGTATTTTTCCAAGATTGATTTAGCAGTCGCCTACCGCCAAGTCTTGCTGAGTCGTGAAAGCAGAGAATTGACTACCTGCATCACCGATAGTGGATTATACAGATTCAAACGCGTCTGCTTCGGCCTTGCATCAGCACGGTCTGCCTTTCAGACAATGGTCACTATTTTGTAGAACTGCAAGAACTTTGTGCTACGTCGATGATGTCCTTGTGTATGGAAGGACACGTGAGGATCACTTCGAAAATGTGAAACAAGTCTTGCACTTGATTGGAAAGTCTGGATTGAAGCTGAATGAGAAATGCATTTTCAGTGTACAAAAAATAGACTTCTTTGGTGACAGGATCAATCACAAGAAGGTACGCCCTTACAAAGCAACATTGACGCCATCGAGGCTGCACCGGCGCCAACAGATATTGGCACTTCGCGCTCATTCTCGGGCATGGTGGGTCATTACGTCAAGTTTGTGCCTGATTATGTGGTGCTTGTCGAGCCTTTTCGCGAGTTGATACGTAAGAATACCCCATTCACTTGGAATGATGCGAGACAAGTTTGTTTCGAGCAGCTGAGAAGTTCTTTGGCCACAAGATGTTTACAGCTATCTCATCCTGCGGGTGACATCATTGTCACTACAAATGCCTCATCTATTGGTTTGGGAGCAGTGTTGCAGCAGATAAGAAATGATCAGCTTGTAACGATTGCTTTTGCATCTCGCAGGCTTGCCCCCACAGGAACAGAAGTACTCCGTTGGGGAACTGGAGGCCCTTGCTTGTTTGTGGGCATGCGAACATTGGAGAGTATATCTTTGGAGTCGCCCATTCATATTGCGCACCGACCACTAGGCTCTGGTCACACTCCTGAGTACAAAAGCACTAGGTCCACGTCCGTTCCGGATTGCAAGGTGGCACGCCAGGCTGATGGCATACAACTTTACTGTTGAATTCCAGAAGGGTGACAGGAATACTGTTGCTGATGCTCTTTCAAGGATGCCCCTCCCAGGTCATGTGGAGGAGGAAGAGAGAGAGGAGAACCTTTTTGTTGTCTCAACTTGCGTTACTCATGCGGAATTTGTCGTTCAAACAATGCAGGACCCTCTGCTTCAAAACGTCATAAAGTGGGCGACGTCGGGATGGCCTGCAGTGAAGATGATGCCTCCCGAGGCAGTTCCGTTATAACGGGTGCGGACTGTGCTCTCAGTCGTTGGAGGCCTCCTGCTTCGTGGAGACAAATTCGTCGTACCTTTGTCCCTTGCAGAACGGCTTCTTGACACAGCACACGAGTCCCATCCGGGGATAACAAGGACAAAGCAGCGACTACGTGAACAATACTGGTGGCCTGCTATGTGCAGGCAGGTAGAACAATTGATTGCATCTTGCGGGGTATGCCAATTAGTTTGCAAGTCTGCAAAACTGGTGACACCACCTCTACAGCCAGTTGCATTCTCATCGGCACCATGGCAGAAGCTAGGAATCGATATCGTGGGCCCTTTTACCAAAGTGCCTGCGGATTGCCGTTTTGCCACTACAACCATTGATTATTTCAGCAAGGGGCCAGAGGTTTGTTTCTCGGCGTAAGTGACTACCGCAATATTCATCTCCTTTCGGCGAAGCATCTTCAACAGGGAAGGATATCCTGACGAGATTGGTAGTGACCACGGTCCTCAATTTGCAGCATGCGAGTTTGACAGTTTTCTTAAGGAACGCGGCATCGCTCATGCGTATTCGGCAGTCTACCATCCGCAAGCCAACGGTCATATAGAAAGGTTTAATCGGGTACTCAAAGAGTACGGTCAAATCTGCACACGAGAACGTCGGCCTTTGAAGGAAGCCATCACCGACTACCTCGGAGTCTACCGTTTCACGCCGCATGCCACCACAGGAGTGAAGCCTTCCGTCCTTCTTCGCGGCCGTCATCCCAGAACAAAACATGATCTTGTAGGAGGGCCAAGTAAACAGTTCTTCCAATACCCGTACGCAGGGATGAAAGCCGTCCGCAGCAGAGTAGCGCAAAATCAACACGCAAGCTAGTCCTGCACTGACCTTCGACGAGCTGCGAAGCATTCTACGTTAACAGCGGGTCAATCGGTTCAAGTCAGGTTGCCAGGTCATGTGCCTAAGGGCGCTTTGAGCTACTGTGGCCAATGTTGACCAATGTGGCCAAGACACCTACAAGCTTAATGATGGCCACACTTGGAATCGGGATCGGTTGGTACCCTATGCTCGACCAGTCACACCACCTACAGTTGCAAGAAGCTGTTTGCCTGAAAACGTAACACCGTTTGGCGAGCCATAGCAAGAAAACCATGACACACCTCAACGGCCATCTGTTCGGACACGTGATAAAAGGGACGTTCCGGAACTGAGGCGTTCCACAAGGCAAAGAAGACCACCATCGTAGTTTAAAGACTATCATAAATATTGAGCGCTTATAATGTTCCCAGTTGTTAATTTGTTCAGTAACTCTTTTTGAGGGGGGACAATGTGGTATTCAGTAGTTGTGTTTATATAACCTAGATGGCGCTAGGCACGCGCCTTATCACGTCAGCTGACGTATGCAGCTGTATATATATATGCTCATCACGGACTAATAAAAGAAGAGTGTTGTTCGAGGTACCGCCTGGGCGGTTAACTTCGCGGTTCTCCGGCGCCCGCCGCGCAGTCGGGCAGGGCACGACGGTGGATGCAACAGTGTCCCTCTGCAAGGCACCAGACGAGCGGACTGGCTGAAACGCATTGGACTGCAGCTAACCGATCGGCGCCAGGATTTGCGCGTTTGCGGCCGTCACTTTACACCGGAAGATTACTAATGCAATAGCGTGTCGCGAGTCCGGTATTAGGGTAAACGCAAGCGCCTGGCCGTTTGAACGTGTTGTTTCACGGGATGAGCAGAAGCGCACATGTGAATGGTCTGCACGGTGCAGCCACCTGGTGGCACAGAGCGCAACCACACACAGTAGCAGTAACAAAATGTATTCTTTGCTGCTGATGTAAACTTTTCGCACGAGTGTAATCATGAGCACGCTGTTTTTGTAGACGTTTAAAATGTTTTGCACTTGGTTATTTATTTATTTAGTTTACCTTCAGGGCACAGCATTACAGAGGGGAGTGGGTAATAGATAATAACACTGAACATACAAACAGAAGAGAATAATAAACTACCATATAAGTTAGAATAAGTGATCAACACACTATATCATTCAATAGAATCGGTCATAGCAGTCCGAAAAACTACAGGGTCAGAAATTGTGGCAATTGAGGAAGGAAGGTGGTTCCAGTCATGTGACGTGAGAGGAATAAAAGAATCCGAGAATGAATCCGAGCATGTAGATAAGACGCCGGGATTCAAGTCGACGCTTTGTTTCTCGATTTTTCTAAGGCATTTGATCGGGTCCCCTACCATAGACTACTACTCAAGTCATCGCATCTCAATGTTCACCCTCACGTTTTAGCATGGATTAAAGACTTCCTCTCATCTCTCGTTCAGTTCACCGCTGTTAATGGTTCGAACTCTTCAATGGCTCAAGTCACATCCGGTGTACCCCAGGGGAGCGTGCTTAGTACCCTGCTCTTTCTAATGTTTATTAATTATTTACCCAATTGTGTATCTTGCCAAATTAGACTGTTCGTGGACGACTGTGTTGTGTACCGAGCCATTAAATGTGAAACTGACCACCAATTTTTACAAACTGACCTCGATTAAATTAACACTAGGGGTGTGTGAATATTGAAATTTTCGAATACGAATCGAATACGAATAAGGCAAAAAACTGTCTTCGAATATCGAATCGAATATCGAATATGTGTGTAGTATTAAAAAGATGCAAAACGTGGTAACAATAGCTTTATTACTTTAAAAAATAATATTGCATATTACAAAGCTGCTGCAGGTTAAAAAAGACACTCATTACAGATAATGCACTCAGGTAATGACAGGTGATGCCCTCAGTCAAGTAATGCACTTGATAATGAGTATCATGAAGGAAAATTAACTGCTAAATATGTTCAGAAAGCAAACGCTCTGTATGCACTGCGACAATATTTCCAACGGTAGAAAATACTTTCACTTGGAACTGAGGTAGCAGGTCTGGCGAAGTCGAAGCGGCCAATGGACTGCCACCACTCACAAGGATCCTTGCGCCTTTCGAGAAGAAGCTTTTCCGTATAGTCTAACTTTTCTCCCAGAGGCAGATGCAAAATGTGCGTTCTCCTTGTTCATCACTAGACCGTCGAAAGCTTTCCATACAGTGGATAGCACCAGTGGACACGAACTCGACGCTGGCACGACAGTGTCTTCACTGGGTTCTACGCCAGCTGCGTGGAGCTCCCTTGTTACAAGGTCTTCAGCCAGATCCTCTGACCAAACGCTTGATGAACTGTGTCCTTCAAAGCGCGGATCAAGAAACATAGCAAGGTTGACCACTTCGTCAAATTCGCACTCAGCAAAACGAGTCTTGATACATTTTGCGAGATTGTTAGCAAACGCTGAGTTGCCTTTGCAACCTTCGAGGCAATACAGCATTCCAAAAATAATTGGAATTTGACATGACCATGAGGGGCACTTTCCAGCACTTAGCATCACAGTTGCGTCAAATAAGGCCTTCAATGCCTCGAAAAACTCCACTGTATCTCTTCACTCTACAGAGTTAAAGGTGTCTATACGCTCGTGTGCGAAGTGGTGAGCTCAAGTCTGATGAACTCTTAAAGTTTAAGGAGCCTTGAGAGCATGAGGTACAGACTGTTCTATCTTGTGTCAACATCCCGCCCAACATGGAGCATATCTTTGTTCAGCTACGTCTACAGATCGTTCAGTCTCTTCTGTGCACTAGGGCTATGCTTGTAGTGCCCTACAATCGCTTTCGCCTTCTTGCAGAGTCTGTTGATTGCCGGAGAACACGACATTTCACTGCTTATCACCAGGTGCAGAGTGTGCGTGAAGCAGGCTCGCTGGAGTCAAGGCAGCCTCCTGGCAGCCGCTCGGATATTGCGGCCGCTGTCCGTCACGATGTACTTCACGCAGTCGAATGGTATCTCCCAGTCGGTGCATAGCTGCTCCAATGACGCAGCTATGTTCACAGCCGCGTGACTCTTCGGCATATGTCGCGTGCTCAAAGTGAACTTTTTCATGTCGAACTCCACCGCAGGAAAATGACGCGTGAGGCTTACAACATCCTCGTTGGCACGCGTCGTCCAGATACCGCTCGTAAAAGCGAGAGAGCTTGTTCCGTGTTCAAGTGCTTTTTATAGCTCGTGTCGTACGTTTGCTTTTGTGTCGTTGTACAGGCGCGGGACGAGCACACGCGACAATTTTGTTCGAGATGGCCGTTTGTAGCACGACTGTACAGCTGCTTCGACCAGTACTTTGAACTGATGTGGCAGAAATGGTGAAGAAATGAATGCTGCCACATCCTGGTAAAGTGCGTTTTCTTTTTTCTGAGACAATGACTGCTGTCTCTGCTGAAGTGTCGGCTGAATGCAGTGTCGGTTGATTCTTCAACAGAGTGTCTGCGGTGGCATACTTTTTGTATTTTTCCATCAACAAAGGGTGCTGTTTCCTGCGATATTGAAGAGTAGTGGTTGTTCCCGTTGGCATTTTAAGAACATGTTTGCACGACTTGCACCGTGCTGTCGACGGCGAGAATTTCGTGCAGTGCCGCCAAAGGAGACTTCTTCCGGCTTTCTTTTCTTGCTTGCTCGGTGGCTCGTCATCTGCAGTTGATGCCGTTTTCGGAGAACACGCTTGATCGAGGGATGTATCACCACTGAAATCGTTGCAAAGAGCGCAGTGGCGAAGTCATCGTGTTTTGCGTTTGTCTCACGGAGCAGCAGCGCAGCAGGTAGCAAAGAGCCGGCGATTACATGAGAAAAGCGGGAACGCAAGGCGGGAGTCGTCGATGGCGACGCAACGTTCTCCTCGGACATGTGTTTTTTTTTCTTTTTAATTTACAAACATCGAAAAATTCTCCAGGTAAAACTTTTGGGATACATATCGCATATAGTTACAGAGCCCTAAAGAACATCATATATGGTTATGAAAGAGCCATAGAATAGAGCTTGGTAAAAAGAAACTGAAGCTGATTGTGTCTCACGGGCGTCATGCAGATAGACTGAAACAGAGCATACAAATAATAAGCCGGTCATGCGAAGTTCTCAGTGAATAAACATGTTCTTAGGAGAAATGGGAGCAAGCATGTAATTCGTTACTTGCCTAATTATTCAGTCTGTCAGAATATTCGCCGTTTCTACCGCTATTCGGCCCTCTTAGAATATTCTGGAATTTCCGAATATGCATTTCTCGAATCGAATACGCTTCGAATAAGGAAAATGTTCGACTCGTATTCGAAATTTCGAATATTCGCACACCCCTAATTAACACTTGGTGTTCTTCGTGGATAATGATCCTAAACCACTCTAAGCCAAAGCTGGTCTCCTTTACAAGAAACTCTTCCCGCACCCCACCGCATACACTATCAATCACGTAACAGTTGAGACAGCTTCTACTTACAAATATTTAGGAGTTCACCTTCAGTCCGACTTAACCTGGAACTATCACATTGATCTGACTCAGGAAGCTGCTAACCGTTCTCTTGGCCTCTTAAAACATAACCTTCTACACGCTCGGGCGCCTGTGCGTAAACTTGCTTATATCACCCTAGTCCGACCTAAAACTGAGTACGCTTCAGCCATTTGGCACCCGGATCAAACCTACCTCATAGATAACATCGAATCCCGGCTGAACCGTGCTGCTCGTTTCGTTTTTTCAGATTACTCACGTGTCACTAGCGTCACAGTGTTAAAGGCTCGTGCTGGTCTTGATAACCTTTCCCATCGTCGCAAACTTGCTCGCTTAACACTGTTTCACAAAATTTACCATCATTCGTTGCTTCATGACGATTTCTTTCAATCACCATCGGCGGTCTTTCCACGCCATGACCATCCTTTCAAGATCAAACGCATCATTTGCCGCACTTCATTTTTGCGAAATCATTCATACCCAAAACAATTATTGAGTGGAACCGGCTGCCTGCTTCAATCGCAACTGAAATGAATTCGTGTAAATTTCATGAACTTCTAAAATATGAATGCGATGAGTAGCTTTTCTTCTAGTTTTGTTCCGTTACCGCAATGTGTTTGACCTTAAATATATATATTGTTCGGTTTATTATGTTGCGTTTTTCCATTATGTCTCATTGAGTGTTGCTGTTCTGCTATTTTATTCCTGTTGCCTATTCCTTGAATACGCTTCTCTAGATGTTTCTAGATTTTTTGTCACCCCCTATGTAATACCATCTTTGTGAGGGCCTTTAGGGGTTTCTTGAAATAAATAAAATAAGTATGTGATCTGTGTGGCGTGAAATATATGAAGGGGGAAGAAGTAACTCGTAGCAAATAGACTCATGATGAAATATTTTGTGAAAAAGGCACAGGCGTGCAGCTTTGCGTCGTGATGCAAGTGAACTTAGGCCCAGGGTGGTCTTCATAGTGGTTACGCTTGATGTACGCCGAAAGTCAGAGAGAATAAACCGCGCTGATTGGTGTTGTACCATTTCCAATAGGTCGATCACTCTTAACACCAGGGTCCCAGATTGATGAAGCATATTCTAGTTGTGAACGTACGAGTATGGTATAGAGTAGAAGTTTGATGCTAGTTGGGGCTGCGTTAAAGTTACGTCTCAGATATCCGAGCATGCGATTAGCTTTGTTAGTGATGTGCTCAATGTGCGCATGCCAGCTAAGGTTAGACGTAATATGAAATCGAGGTACTTATATCTTGTAACAGGATCAAGTAACACACCATAAAGAGTATATACGGGCAATTCACTATTAACACGAGAGATGCGCATAAGTTTGCACTTTTCAGCATTTAAAGTCATATTCCAAGTTTTGTGCCATGTTGAGATAACTTTAAAGTCAGACTAAACCATGTGCTTGTCACTGTAATTTGTTATTTCCCGAAAAAGGACGCAGTCATCGGCAAAAAGATGTACAGAAGAAGAAAGGTTACTGGGTAAGTCGTTGATAAATATACGAAAAAGCGGGGGCCCCAAGACGGTGCCTTAGGGCACACCGGGAAGAACAGGGTGAACAGTGGAATTAACATTGTTGACGACAACAAATTGCTGACGATGGGTAAGGAAACCTTCAAACCATTTTAGAATTTTAGTGTCTAATGCTACCATGCGCAGTTTTAGTAACAAAAGATGATGGGAAACCTTATCAAATGCCTTCGCGAAATCTAGAAAGATGCAGTCGGCGATTAAGCGGCAGTCTAAAATTGCGTGACGTTTGTGCGTGAATAAGAGTAGCTGTGTTTCGCATGAATAGGATTTCCTAAAGGCACGTTCACACCGAAGGCGGAGCGGACAAGCGGATCCGGATTTTCCGCTTTGCGGAAAATACGCGGCCGCTTGGCCGGATCGCGCGCGGACCGATTTTTTCCGCGTGGACAAGTTGGCCGCTTTGGCCGCAGCCAATCCGAGCCCCATACTTAGGAAGCGCTGGTGAACAAATGTAAATGAATGTGTTTCTCTGGGCTTTTCGCTTCTGTTCTTGAAAAGCGTCAAAACGGCAAGTTGGGCCAGTTGGTTGGGATTCTTAGTAAGGTTTGTTACAGTGCAACACAAGACAAGGACAAAAGAAGGTATAAAACGACGACACGGCGCCGTGTCGTCGCTTTATACCGCCGTGTCGTCGTTTTATACCTTCTTTTGTCCCTGTCTTGTGTTGCGCTGTAACAAACCTTACTATGAATTCCAACCAACTGGCGCCGTGTCGTCGCTTTATTCCTTTTTTTGTCCTTGTCTTGTATTGCGCTGTAACAAATCTTGAAAAGCGACTACACAAGGGGCGAGTAAAATGCCAACAATCTCGTCTTCTTCGTCTCAGCTCATCATTTTGTAGAAGTAGATAGAGGACGGGGCGCGCGCCAACTCACGACGAAAAAAATATCGAAAGTGCGCGTACAAACTCAAAGTGCCGCGAGATGGCGGCACGTCCCTGAAATTGCTAAAGAAATTGCGAGATGCCCCGCCTTCCCTGCGACGCGGGCCGCCAGGCAAGCCGTCCGGTCTGAGCAGGCGCGCGCACTCACCGCCTCGCCGCGTTGAAAATCCACTTAGCCGCTTAGACGCTCCGCTTTCGGTGTCAATGTGCCTTAAAACCGTGCTGAGAAGGATAAAAAAAACGAGTTTGATTCAAGGAAAGTGAGAATATGTGAAAAGAGTATGTGCTCTAAGATTTTGCATGGGATGCTGGTAATAGATATGGGCCGGTAGTTAAAATGCGATTGTTTATTACCAGATTTATGCACAGGAACCACCTTACCTATCTTAGAATCGGCCGGTAGTTCACCATTTTCCAATGATTGCTGGAATATTTTAGTTAAGGCAAGCGATGAATACATTATAGTACTTTTCAGGAACATTGTAGTAACGCTATCGACACCAGCACTGAAAGATATCTTAATTTTATCAATTATTTTAGCTATACCGTAAGGATGGATTTATACAGGGTACATTGGCAGGAAGTTGTTATGAGCCAGTTGAGGGAAATCGGTAGTTTCGCCACTTGAAAGAAAAGCTAAAAAAACATTTAGTACATTTGCACAGGCAGTATCAGATATAGGTTCGTCACTTGAATTCGTTAGTATTATTCTAGACGTTTCAGAGGGGTTAATGACGCTCCAAAATTTTCTTGGGTTATTGAGTAACATACCCGGTAGAGTGCTATTCTGGTAATTTGCTTTAGCGTTCTTGACCGCAGAATTGTAAGTGTAAGCTGCAGAGCGATAACGGGAGCAATGATGTTCAGTGCGTTATTCTTTAGGTGAAAGGAAGAAGCGCTTCTTACGGTTAGACAAGCGCTTAAGATGTGCGTTATACCATGGCGCATGCAGGTGATAAGATATCACGGGAGTGGGTATGAAACGGCTGGTGAGATCTAAGATTTTATTCTTGAATAAGAGCCAGTTTGCGTTCACCGATCGCGAGTCGAATTCGCCGAAAAAGGTGGCCAGGGAAGAGCCTAGTTCATTATTAACTTTCTTGAAATCAGCGCGATGATACATGCGTATTATTTTGGTGTGACTAGCAGATTAGTGTATGGGAATTTTCACAGAAAAATTTAACAAAGAATGGTCGCTTAACTGGGGTATGTAGGTTATTCCTGAACACAGTTCTGGGCGTGTTGTTAGTACGAGGTCTAATGTACTTGTAACTTCAGTAGTACCTTTACGTTGAGTAACAATTTGGGTAAGATTAAGCAGTGAGCATAAATTAGTGAATAAAAGTGAAATTACTGAATATTAGTAAATAAAACTGATGTTTCAGCTGCGCTTAAACAACGGTCACTGCCCCTCGGTAACCGTCAGGCAGATTTACAAGAGCTAGATGCAGCATGGAGAGACGAAGGCGCGCGCTGGGTTACCGGCTTGGTGCGTTCTGCGGTAATCTCAAGTGTTTTATCGTTTACAGGGTCATACATGTAGGATCTGTCGTTCACGACAAACTTATTGCATTTTAGCTTAAAAGATGTGGAGCCGGGCAGTGATTTGGCGAAGCCAATAAGTTTTTTGCGTGCTTGGCGTGTGGCGAACGAGTAATCTTCTGTCACTTGAATGTCTTCTTCTTTGATGTCTTTTTTACACTTCAGAATTTTTTCTCTGGTTTTGAAGTTCTTGAACTTCACAATCACCGGACGGCATCCAGAATCAGAATACCGCCCTAATCGATGAGCCCTATCTATGTCATTCGGTGAGAGTTCGGGGTCAACGTATTTTGACAGGACGTTTAGAAGTTTTTTTCCGTTTCATCCCATGATTCATGGTCATTCTCATCGGCGATACCATGAAAAACTAAATTATTTGTACGACTCTGGTCTTCTAATTCATGAATTCGTGCCTGCAGCAGTTGATTTTGTTTGCGAATATCAAGAGCAGTGCATTATAGATCCAGTTTTACTTCGTCAATTGCTTCAAGTGAGTGTTCAACTGTCGTAAGCCTGGAATTCATATTGGCGAGGGCTGAATTAATACTCTACTGTCCGCTCCGTAGTTCTTCCATGGTTTTATTTATATCTTCGTAACTTGCTTAAAGCGCGACTGGCTGTGCCTACAATTCCTTCAAGATACGAAGTCCATGTTTTGCTCCGATTGTGTTAATATGACATTGCGGCAAGGTTACTCTCCTCGCTCGAGGTGTTTGTGCTCGAATCACCGCCGATTATTTTGGTACGCGTGTGAAATGGGCCCGGATTTACTTCCACATCTCCCGACAACAGCAAAAGAAGACAGCTGTTGAAGCATTCAGTCAACACGCCCAAAAACACCTGTGGGCACAGGAGCAGTAGTAAGCTGTCAGTTGTCACTTTTCTTAGGAAACAAAGGAATGTAGTTACGCACCTGGATGGCAAAAAAGGCGGTCTGTTAGTCATTGTCGCTGCAACGCTACTCACGTGCCCACTGCCCAGGTAGCACACAAAGTCTTGAAAACGTCGTATTAAGGGATTCAACGTCTGAAACGGATTTTTGACCAAAATCGACGCATCAAAGACGTTCCAAACAAGATAGCTTAAAAACGTGGGGTGAATACGTTTTGATAACGTTGGAAGCCAGACAGCTTAAAAACGAGGGGTGAATACGTTTTGCAAACGACTCAAAACGCCACCGCCACGCCACGGCGCGTCAGCCTCTTTAGCGCCTTCTACAATATTCAACAACCCATCAACGCGATCCAACCTTGCGCAAGGTGACGATACCGTCGTCAAATCATGCGACCAAGGTGGCCACGTGATTCGTGATGCCGGGCAGCCGGGCGAGCCGGGGCATAGTCGCGTCGTCATGGCGTCGTCGCGTCACCGCACTCGCATTGCGCTGTGGTGTGTTTGCGGCTGTTCTGAACGTGCTGCCGCTGCCCTTTGCTATGTAAGTGTTGCAGTGTTTTGCTGTCAAGAAAACGATATTCTGTGATCAGTTTGGGTTGTGTGATATGTTTGTGTGGTTTTAATTTGGAAATCAGTAGTGTTTTCAATTGTTATGTGATCAAGGCGGCCACGTTATTCGTGAAGCCGGGCATAGTTACGTTATCGCACTCGCATGGCACTATGGTCTGTTTGCGACTGTTCTGAATGTGCTGCCGCTGCCCTTTGTCATGTAAGTGTTTCAGTGCTTTTCTGTCAAGAAAACGACATTCTGTGATTAGTTTGGGTTGTGCGATCTGTTTGAGCCGGGCATAATAACGTTATCGCACTTGCATTGCGCTGTGGTATGATAGCGACTGTTCTGAATGTGCTGCCGCTGCCCTTTGTCATGTAAGTGTTGCAGGGTTTTGCCGTCAAGAAAACGACGTTGTGTGATTAGTTTGGGTTGTGCGATCTGTTTGTGTAGTTTAATTTGGAAATCAGTAGTGTTTTCAATTGGAGGGCGCGGAGTGGAGGGCACTAATCAGCTCTTCAAGTTCACTGTCATGTTATGTGAGGCGCCTATTCTCTGACGCTGTAATTAAGGCGTTAAGGGCAGTATAAGGACGAAAGTTAGAGGGACGAAATCGTGCCTGTGTGTCCCTAGCGTCGGGGTCGGCCGCTATGCGTGATCCTAACAAGAAAGCATTTTGCAGAATGCGAAGAAAGGCGGCAAAATTTCTGTCTGTGCGCACCTTGCCGATCTCCGCAATAGAGCCATCATCGTGGTATTTTAGTCTCCCGTTTAGCAAGAGTGTTGCAGACAAGGGAACTGGTTCAAACAGGCTTTTTTTTTAATGATTCACTACTAGTGCGGTATCCCAAAAGGTGAGGTCAAGTGCTCGCCCTATTTTCTTCCCTCGCGCTACAGCGCACTGACAGAATTTTGCGTGCACCATACCGTGCTTTTATCGTTTGCGCTTCAGGTTCTCGATTGTGTTTTCGCCCCCTTTACCCACGTGATGGGTATTTCATGGTATTACCGGGTACCACATGTGTCCATATATTGTGTCCAATATATGAAACGGCGAAATTAGATTTTATTTGACGCCTCAAATGGTAGTAATGTATTGAGTCCCTTGTAGCTTTGTGCTTGTTATCAATTTTACTATTTGGCGAATGGATACAGCATGTACGCTGCATAACTCGCTTGCGCATACTGCATACGTGAGTCGAGTATGCCCTTGGTATAAAATAACTTGTATGCTTTAGATAGTACGATTGTTTGCAGTTTGGGACATGTGTCGGAATGTACGCTGTGCGCCCTTCGCGCTTTACGGCGGCCTGCCGAGTTCGTGCGGGTGCCATGTGTGCGCATGGAGTTCGCGAAGAGCTCTCGCAGTTTTTTTTTATATATATATATACATGTGTTCTGTTCGCGCGCTTCGCACAACAGGGCATGTCGCAGTTCTTTGTCCTTGTGCAACACATTTTCCTAGCGTGCGTTTGTGCATTATTTGATACCGGTTTCACACGGGGCTTTTTTAGCCGCTATCCAGTCCGTTACAAATCGAATTTCCCGGTCGTGATGGCTCCTCTGCGCAAGCTACGAGAGTGAGCCAGTCGCATCGATAATTTCGATCCGGATCGGGCTTGATCGCGATCGAGAGTGGTCGTGTGACACCGGTTTTACACATGGCTCCCACATAGGGAACACTTTAAGTTCAATGCTACTGAGTGAAGGGCAAGTGCATATATATGCCAGTGGTAGTATGTGGGCAAGTCTTTCTGGTGAAGCCAATACTTGTGCATTCAAAACATTTCAATTACCAGCGTAGTGCATCAATGTGTCTACTTCGACAAAATGGAGCACCAGTGCAGATATCTGAACATACCTGTCCAGGGCAGCAAGTGTGTCTAGATTGAAACCACTACCGGCATGTGCGGCAGTTCTATTTCCAGCAGCGGGACTGCAGAATAATCAGTAGGGTGCTCTCAAGCTGTTTATCTATGAAGCTCTGCCTGGACTGTGTGCCAAATATTTTTGGACGTGAAAGTGGGGGTGAATTGGTAAACATCAGTGGAACTGTGCCTGGACTTTGTGGCAAATGTTTTTGGATGTGAAAGTGTGAGTGAACTGGCAAAGAATTTGCTCTGGGCAACATGTGTTAAACGTTTTTCTCATTCAGAGTGCTTTCTTTTACTTTAGGAGACTGGAGATGTGCGCAAAGTGTGACATGTCAGTGTGCTAATTAATGTATTTGCTGGTTTGCAAATTATTCGTTGCAACCTTATTTTTGCCAGAGAGGTACAACTTTGCCTCTTGTAAAGGGCTCTTTATATAAAACACTTACCATTTATTATGACCATTGCTTCCTTTGTTACACAAATGCAGCTTCCAGTGCATTCTAGTTTATTTCCATGTTTATGTAAGTTTCTAATATGAGGCTTGCATATTCATTTCTCACGTTCTGGAGTGGCAAGATGCAGCATTACTGTCTCATCGTTCGCTGTACTACAGTAGTGTTCACTTGTTACACTGAATCCCCCGTTTAAGTATTCTGTACTAATTTCACTTTATTGCTTTTTTGTTGTATGGTTATTTTTTCTCGCCATTACCTTCTTTGATATATCCTAAAGGCAATATTTCCAATTTTGCATTGTTCCCATTTTTTTTTATTTCTGTCACAGGATTGTTTTATGATCGTATGCGGTGGTATTTCTTTTTGTGCTCTTTTCAAGCTTCTAGATGATTGGTAACATTGCTTGGAGGCAGTTACCATCCAATTCATACTCTTGCATTTTTCAGTCTACTTCTTCCATTCGCTCCGATGTCACTTCTGCATAACTCTAGTCCGTCTAATAGCACGCGCACTTTACTATGATAAATTAGACACTTTAGTACACTCCAGGTTTTTCTGTTCATTTTTGTATGTGTACTTGGAATATTGTTTATGTGCTAGTGAATGTTCACTTTCGAGTTCATTACGAATCCTTTCTGCGACTTTTGTCATTGTTGATGTACTTTTATTTCTATTTGCATTTCTCACACAGTTTGTTCGAACCTTGCATAAGCATTACATTTTAATAAAGTGTTCTTGCTTTGTCACAATGTTCTCATTTCATGCACTCTTGGCATGAAGGGCTTGGTCTGGCCACCTGCCAAGACGTGGCCATTTGTTCTTTGCAGGATGTCATTCCCATTGTGGTTGTAAGCATCGTAGCTTACTAAAGGTGGTATTAAGGATTTATTATTCCAAACAGGCTCATTTTCGTGCGACTTGGTAGAGGATGCGCCGGCCATGCGGGGAACAGTGCTTGGCACTGCGCCATGGCTCTTACAGTCAACACCGACGCTTCTACTCATCTGGGGCGCGATTGGAGATCGTTGTTCGAAACGCCCGATCAGTTTCACCTCACGCGATTGGCCTAGGCCGTGCCAACGGGTGCGGCTGACGACGTCTGCGCGGCATAGGCCAGTCGCGTGAGGCGAAACAAAACGCGCGTTTTGAACGACGATGTCTGATCGCGCCCGTCACCCGCGAAAATTAGCTTCAGATGATCGTAAACCTTTCAAGACCGCTTCTAGACCAGCTTTTTGATAACGTCCTAAAAACGTTTAGAAATTGGTTGCGAATAGTTTTGGCAAAGGGATTACTTGTGTCTTTCCCAATCCTATTTCTAGACCAGCTTTTCGAATACGTCTTGCAGACCTGTTCTAGATCGTTTCAAGAAAGTAATTAAGCCGGACAATAGCAGAGATATCCGACGTTTTCCCGCCGAAGTTCTCTCATTCGTGTCTTCTTTAACCCGTTTTTATCGTCTTGGATAAACGCTACGAAAACGTTACGTATCTCTTTTGTGCTACCTGGGTGAAGTGGTCGCACGGACACCAGCGCTTAAATGCTGGCGTTGAACTTGATGTCGATGACCATGCCGCAGCCCTGGAGTGATAAGGACTGTTCACAGATCTTGAGGGCGCCGCCTGATGAATGAAAGGAGGCAATTGACTGGAGGCAAACTGCGTCACTTGGTGCAAGGAAGCACTGTCACGGGCAGGATGGCAGATATTGTAGATGCTGTACACCACAAGTGGAAGCAGCACCTGGATGGCAAACAAAGGCGGTCTGTTAGTCATTGTCGCTGCAACGCTGCTCACGTGCCCACTCTTAGAACAATATTAGAACAACATTAGCGCAATATTAGCGCTTTGTTTGGCTGGTTAATCTCTGCTCCAACAAGTAACTGGACCGTGCAGACTGATCAGACCACTCACGTACGTCTAAGCTAAAGTTCCTTCATCAGCTTGAGTTAATGCCTCCAGCCATTTGCCGAAATGCCCAGCTTGCCCGTGGTTACCGGAATTCCATACACGTTCGGCGCTTCGACTCGTAACGCACGCTGCTTTGATAGCCCTCGCTCGGGGTCGACTGCCAAGCAGCTGGCGGTGGAGAGGCTTCGAGCGCTTGCTCTTGGGGAACCGGAAGTCGACGACACGAATTGCCGTCATGATGCAGAGCCAGTGAAGGTGGAGCTTAGCCGCGATCACTCGGTGAACGAGTTGAGTAGAAAATCCATTACTGTGGAGGAGGGTAACTTGTAATCGTTCGTAGCTCTCTTAATATGAGACGTTCCACACAAATTGTGGTGAGAATGATCAACTTTAGCTGTACCCTACGCGTCCACAAAATTTGTCCCAACCGTTTCAGGGTACCTTTAACAAGCCTTCTATAATGTTTTTTAAAGGGAGCCTGAAACAATTCTGAGTATTTTGTACACCATACTAAGTCGTTAGAGTAGGTCGTTCTGATCATTGATTGATGCATCTAAGTGCTCCGCGTAAAGGCTGCGGCAACGCTAGGCCTAGCTGCTTCGACGTTCGCTATGATGCTTCTTACCGTTCGGCGCCGTATTTTTCAGAGGATTCGCCGCTGTCAGCAATGGCACCGACTCCGCGTTTGTGGTGCTTGCGATTGGCTTCGAAGCTCGGAAAGCACGGCGCGTTGCATAATACCGGTTGCTGAAAGTCAGCTTCGCCTCAATATAGCAGTGTTACGCGGTGAAGCATACAAGAAGGTATTGCGGTGAAGCATAATAAGCGTAGGAAGGGGTGATTGTCACGGGACGCAGTATGTATTCCTTAATAATACACGCGTGTACCCGCCATCTGCTATCGCAGTACGAGCACCGATATGCCTAATAAGTGTAGTGGCAGGCCTCTTCGGATGTGCCTGTGGCGATTTGAGCCCTTAAGGGCAGTAGAAGACGCATTCATTTTTTCGAACAGTCCGATTTTTTGGACATTTTCGCGGCCCCCAGGGAGTCCGAAAAATCGGACGTTGACTGTACAACTGACCAAGAGGATGATTCAAATAGTCTGTGGGGCGAATGCGCGGTGGAACGAGGACGAGAACAGAAAGTACCGTCGCATTGAGGAATGATAGGGAAAGGAACTCTGTCGCCTCTTTGAAGGAGCTTGAGCTCAAAAAGCAAAGTGTTGGCTGACGCCGAGATGCAGGTGACCATCATTTAAACCAAAATAAACAGCAGTGAAATGCAACACTGAGGCATTTTGCGCGGGCTCAGTGTCAGGACAATTGACGTTGGCTTACCAGCTATTGAGAGAAAATGTCACTTGTTACAAATTTCGGGCATCATACCAATGAGCTTGCTATCAGTTGATAGAAATAGCTCCTAACCCCGTCAGTCACAGCGTCCACATTTGTGGTCACGGCTTGTGCAGTGATAGCAAGGAATGGAACACAAACATTAAGCTTAGGGTAAATTGAACATTCTGATAACCTAAATTTCATTTTACTTCTGAGGGATATGTATCATTACAGAGTACCGCTTTGTTGACGGAATTACCGTGTTTTACGTGAGGCTTGACGTGGGCCATGTCGGTAGCACCCTCGGAATATTTTCTTTTTCTTGAAATGCTTGAGGCCAATGAATAACTTGTGCATGTAATTTGAGCGGGGGACTTACTGCTTTTTATGAAGAAATGTAGCATGGCTGACTTTACAATATTCAAATATTTAGTTACTCTGTAATTATGGTGTCTCATCATAAAATGCTCAAAAAGTCATTATACCATCTTGATTTACTTTCATTGCAGTCTCAAGCACTTTCTATATTTCACACATGTATAGACAGTCGATCAGAATTGGTGACTGAAGGGGATATTCGAAAATGTTTGTTTCTGTATGCATCTCCTTTTTATTCGTATTTGAACATGGATCTCCTATAGATTATCTAAAATACGTCCGGATCACAAACTTGGTATGTTAAATGGATGTTAAGGCTGGATGTTATGTACGTATGAAAGATATTTATTCATGAAAGAGTGACATCGATAAGATGTCCGCAGGATATTTAGAGCACTGTTCGGGGCTCCCCCCAAAATTAAAGAAAGGCCCATAAAAATGTGTGCTCTTTGTAGTGCATACAGGCACGTACCCAGGGGGAGGGGTGGCTGGGGGCTGTGGGGGGGGAGCCCGGACCCATCCTCCACCCGAAATTAAGCGGCATGCCCCCCGCCCCCTCCCAGCCCACGCCACCAATCCTCACACACATTCCTAAAGCGCTACCAAATCAACGTTGAGACTTCAAAGCTATTCGGTGGTCAACATGTTGCTGCCTTTTTCACTCCTTTTGCATGACGGTATTTATCGGCATCTCCTGGGTGTGAACACCAGTTTTCTCATCGATTCGGTGCCCGCGCGAATAACTCGAGATGCGTTCAGTTGTCACCATCTATTCAACGGTCACGCGCATGGCTGTTGCTTCGTTAGTTCAACCTTCTTTGTTTAGACTAATCCGGGGACCAGGAAAGGGATTCGGTTCGTAGTCAGCTGGTCTGTATGCTTCAGGAACGAGATGCAGCCGGAGAAAACACCAGTTGATTTTAACTTTTCCTTTTGCTTTATTATTACCTCGAGTGGCGGCTCGCCGCGACGTTCGCAGATCGTCGGAACCACATACCCGCGATATGGGTTAAATAAAATGCAAATTAAAATAATGCGGAACAGCGTCCATCATCAAACCCTGCAATAACCCTTAAACCAATAAGCAATATGACTGTCACCAGTTACCTCGTTTGGTTATTCCCTAATTGCACAGCACTTTTTTGTGGAAAATTGGCAAGTGGAAACAAGCGTCGCAAGGTGTTGAAAAATTAAGCCAGGGCAATAGCGAAACAGGACGGAAAAGCGAAAATTAACAAATTTAACCATTGTTTAAAAAAATATTTATGGATCAACACCTTTTTATTTAAAAAGAAAGTAGAGAAAACGCTGCCGGAAGTGGAGAACAATTCTGTGCATTGTGAATGACACTTCTACAGTTATTAGTGGAGCCGCCTGACGTAGGCACTTCTCTGCTGTGCTTATGCAGGTGTTTTTCTAACCTTCCACAGTGGGCGCAGTACGTCTAGAACCGCAGCGTCCTGCGCTCTACGCGGTTGTACGGGACTGGCGGCCACGCATCGTTACGCAACTTTCCAAATGACAATATGAGTCGGTTTTGGCACTTCACTTGGTAGAGCAGTAAACGAGTGATCGAGAAGAACCTGTGCTTTTTCCGTATATATATATATATATATATATATATATATATATATATATATATATATATATATATATATTTCTTTATTATTCTTCCAGAGCTAATGAAAAAGAAACGCGCCACTATAGTCGGATACAACTTAAGTCTGCTGTGAAGCCCCGCGCACGCCCTGATAACCGCCAGCCACTGTTGCTCCACGAGGCTGCAAATAATTCGTAATACTTCAAACTTTTACTATTACCCAAATAAGGCGTTGATCACAAAAGTAAAGTATTAGCGTGTAATTTTATACGTTTTCCCTCGCCTATTATAGTGGAATGGCGAAAGCCTAACTCTTTATTGAAGTGAAATAGAATGCTTGCTTCGCTGCAACTATTTAATGTCAAGTTTCACTTCAGTCAGCAGTGAAATTTCATGAGTAAAACGGGCTCAGCAGGGAAATGAACTGTCCTGCAGACTTTTGAAGACTGAATTATTTGTGGAGTTTTATATGCAAAACCACGGTCTTATAATGAAGGACTCTATGGGCACCCTGCAATGAAGTTTGCCTGTACATGTCGCGCCACCTAGCAGCGGCGGTGAGCACCCGCGGGTAGGCCCTCACCGTCATCTCACCATTGCCCGTATCCCGGCCACGGCGGCCGCATTTCGATGGGGGCGAAATGCGAAAACACCCGTGTGCTTAGATTTAGGTGCACGTTAAAGAACCCCAGGTGGTCAAAATTTCCGGAGTCCTCCACTACGGCGTGCCTCATAATCAGAAAGTGGTTTTGGCACGTAAAACCCCAAATATTATTATTATTACCATTGCCCGTGGTGCGCTCAGGCGCCCCTGAAAGCCTGCTTTTCCAATTTCCCATTGGATTCACCGCGGCCTCTTGGCATCTACTTCGTGAGAAGTGTGAACAAAAAGAACAAGCGCTGATACTGCTGTGTTAAGGACTGTCACAACCGCGAAGGGGATGTCGGCATCAAATTGTGCCGCTTTCCCTTCAAAACTGGGGGGAGCAATCCGACGGCTGAAGTGGATCGTCGGGGTTCGCGTCAGTCTTGCGAATTCCTGTTAAACAAACTAAGACGTAAGTGCAAAAACAAGAAATAAGTTAAGCCAAACCAACAGCGGCATTCATAAAAACACACAATACAGCGTCAACTGCAAAAAAACGCATGAACTGATTCCCGCTGTTGTAAATCAGTTTAGTTGTTTAGCTCGTCTTGCTCCAAAACAAACGCGCAGTGGTTGTTACGTGTCAAATCTTGCTTCGTAAGCGCTCCGTGCTAGAGCTTTGTACGCGCTGTGCTTCTTCCTGCGCCAAGATCAAGACGCGAATGCTGGAATCGAGCTCATTGGCGCCGATGTTTTCTCGCGCTTAGAACAACAGAACTAAGGTTGGAGCACACTGCAGCACACGTCGATTATTCGAAAATTAGCATTTCTCTCGCGCACGCTAGCGCGTATTTGTCCAGTCTTCACGTTGTTTAGTCTCAGCTGATTGCTCTTTATGATGCTTCAGCGGTAATGCCTCTCACATTCGAGCCCGAACGACAATAAAAGAATATGCTCGAGGCATTTTGTCAAGGGAGAAAAAAAGCACTTACCTGCCAATTCGCCAAAAACTCTAAACTTGTGAGGTGAGGCACGCTCCTAGTAATGAAGCGACAAATGCCCGTTGAAAGACGTCCACGGCCGTATTTGCTCACTTAAGTGGCATAAAATAATAATTTGTTAACTCACTTTGAGTTCGACGTCGTAAGCATGCTTGCTTTGTTGTGACAAATACTTCGCGACCTGCCGTGGTTGCTTAGTGGCTATGGTGTTAGGCTGCTAACCACTAGGTTGCGGGATCAAATCCCGGCCACGGCGGCCGAATTTCTATGGGGTCGAAATACCAGAACACCCGTGCAATTAGATTTAGGTCCACGTTAAAGAACCTCACGTGGTCCAAATTATTCCGGAGTCCCCCATCACGGCGTGCCTCCTAATCAGATCGTGGCTTTGGCACCTAAAACATCAGAATTTAATTTAAGCACCTCGCTGTGATGTCAGTGCTGTTTACTTCTTTGACACGATATACATGGTTGTACAGGTAAATTTGATGCCCTTTCTCAAGCGTCGGTGGTCAAAAATGGGGCTCGATGTTTTCGATTGCCTTACAACCGCAATTTAGAACGTCCGACAGGTTTCGAACGAGCGCTGGACAAGCATGCCTCCGTAGCAGTGGCCGCCTGGTGTTTCGAGCAACTGACACGGTGGCGCTGACGGCTGAGCCGATCACTGCGCCGCCTGACCATTTCAGGGAGCCTATAGGGGGCCACTGCGGAAATTTGGACCACCTGGAGTTCCTTAACGTCCACCTAAATCTAAGTAGACAGGTGTTTTCGCATTTCGTTTCCATCGAAATGCGGCCGCCGTAGCTGGGATTCGATCCCACGACCTCATGCTTAGCAGCCCAACACCATAGAGAGAGAAAAGCAAATGAAAGACGGAGGTTAACCAGAGTTTATCTTCGGTTGGCTACCCTGTACTGGGGGAGGGGCAAGGCGATGCGATAGGCGAGAGAAAGAAGGATAAAAAAAATTTAAGAAGAAACCTACAGAAAGACACGTACGTACACACCAACTGTTTCATCATCATGATTTTTTATTTTCACCACTCGATACACGGTGAAAAAGGGAGAGCCGGAAAAAAAGCCGAAAATTCTTCGGCGTGAAAAAGCTCCGGTCTTCCAGATAGGCACGGTAGCGGCTGGTGTAGCAATGCAATCACTCATAAAGTGTGGATATAAGAGTATTTTTAAACAGAAATACGTAGACATTTTCGTGTTATTACATAGAAACTAGTTATAATACAGTTGTGTCAAATAACTCCCAGTATACAATTACAATCTGTTATCTTGCATATTATTATTTAACACAGACTCAGTCGCATATATTATAAGTATGCAAAAGCAATATATATATATATATATATATATATATATTGTTACGTAGGAAGACACCGACGAAAAGCTATTTACAAGTATATTTACAAGGCTACAAGGCAATACGCTGCGCTTGGCCAAGAGACAACAGCCCGCGCTAGCTTCTAATCGTCGTCGTCGTCTTCACACTGCTCGCCTTTCGTGATCGCACATACTGTGCCGTAGCACTACCCCCGGCGGCAAAAGCGCCGTCCCGGAGCGACTAAAGATCGGACTCGGAAGCAGTGTAGTAGGCCTTGAGCCTACTGACGTGTACGACATCACTAGATGCCAGAGGAGAGGACGGGGTTGAACCCACAGGAGCAATTTCGTAAGTCACAGGCGTCACCTGGCGCAGCACGCGGTAGGGCCCTGTGTATCGCGAAAGGAACTTCTCGGAAAGTCCGACGTGACGAGTGGGCGACCACAGAAGCACGAGCGCCCCAGGCGAAAACTGTACGTCACGATGGCGGGCGTTGTACTGGCACTGCTGAGTGGTTTGTGAGGCCGTCACTCGAGCACGGGCAAGCTGGCGTGCATGGTCGGCGAGGGCGATGGCGTCGCGCGCATACTCGCTTGTTGAGACCGCAGCAGGAGGAAGTGCCGTGTCTAAGGGCAAGGTAGGTTCGCGACCGTACAGTAGATAAAAGGGAGAAAATCCAGCGGTGTCGTGCCGGGAAGAATTGTACGCAAATGTTACGTAAGGAAGGGCAATGTCCCAGTCGTGGTGGTCCGTGGAAACGTACTTGGCCAGCATATCGGTAAGTGTACGGTTTAACCGCTCTGTCAGGCCATTGGTTTGAGGATGGTATCAGGTAGTCAGTTTGTGTTGAATGGAGCAGGAACGCACAATGTCAGCGATAACTTTCGAGAGAAAGTTTCGACCACGGTCAGTAAGGAGCTGTCGCGGGGCGCCATGAAGCAAGATAATGTCACGCAAGAGAAAGTCCGCGACGTCAGTTGCGCAACTGGTAGGGAGAGCCCGAGTGATAGCGTATCGGGTGGCGTAATCAGTCGCGACGGCTACCCATTTGTTCCCAGAGGATGACGTGGGAAAGGGACCGAGGAGGTCTAATCCAACACGAAAGAACGGTTCCACGGGGATGGTGATCGGCTGGAGATGACCGGCAGGTAGCACCTGAGGTGTTTTCCGACGCTGGCAGGGATCACAGGCAGCAACGTAGCGTCGAACGGAGCGAGCGAGACCAGGCCAATAGAAGCGGCGGCGGTCGCGGTCGTACGTGCGGGTTACCCCAAGATGTCCTGCAGTGGGTGCGTCATGCATCTCAAAGAGCACAGTCTGTCGTAGCTGTTTTGGCACGACAAGAAGAAGGTCAGAGCCGTCAGGGAGGAAGTTCCTTCGATACAGAATGCCGCCCTGGAGGACATATCGGCGAACGGATGCGTCGGTAGGTGTAGATCGCAGACGCTCGATAAGTGCTCGCAGCGATAGGTCTCGGTACTGCTCATCGGCGATGTTAGCGAAGGCAGACACAGAGAAAATGCCGTTGGCGCTACTACTGTCGGCGTCGTCAGGCTCGTCGACCGGGTAGCGAGACAGGCAGTCAGCGTCCTTGTGTAGTCGGCCAGATTTATAGGTGACAGTATACGAATATTCTTGGAGGCGTAAGGCCCAGCGACCAAGTCTTCCTGTAGGATCTTTCAGTGAGCATAACCAGCAAAGCGCGTGATGGTCGGTGACAACGGAAAAGGATCGGCCATATAAGTATGGGCGGAATTTCGCAACCGCCCAAACTAGGGCCAGACACTCACGCTCAGTGATGGAATAGTTGCGCTCCGCGGGTGAGAGGAGCCTGCTGGCGTAAGCGATAACCCGGTCGTGGCCAAGCTGGCGTTGTGCCAGTACCGCGCCAATTCCGTGACCGCTGGCATCAGTACGGACTTCGGTAGGCGCAGAAGGATCGAAATGGGCCAGAACCGGAGGCGTTGTGAGAATTTCGATTAGATGTGAGAATGCAGAGGCCTCGTTATCGCCCCACTGGAAAGGGGCGTCCTTTTTCAAAAGCTCGGTTAGTGGTCGCGCTATGGCGCCGAAATTGCTCACGAAACGGCGGAAGTACGAACAAAGGCCGATGAAGCTGCGCACATCCTTGACACACTTCGGAACAGGGAAGTGCGCAACAGCATGGATCTTGCCTGGGTCCGGTTGCACTCCGTTCGCGTCAACGAGATGTCCAAGGACGGTAATCTGGCGACAGCCGAATTGGCACTTGGATGCGTTGAGTTGCAGACCGGCTCGACGAAAAACGTCCAGGACTGCTGAGGGGCGCTCGAGGTGCGTAGCGAACGTTGGGGAGAACACGATGACGTCGTCCAGGTAGCACAGGCACGTGGACCATTTGAATCCGTGAAGAAGGGAGTCCATCATGCGTTCAAAAGTGGCAGGGGCGTTACATAGACCGAACGGCATCACTTTGAATTGATAAAGACCGTCGGGTGTGACAAAAGCAGTCTTCTCGCGGTCCAGATCGTCCACGGCAATCTGCCAGTAGCCGGAGCGAAGGTCAATAGAGGAGAAATAGCGAGCACCGTGGAGGCAGTCAAGGGCGCCATCAATCCGAGGTAGGGGATACACGTCCTTTTTGGTAACCCGATTAAGGTGCCGATAATCCACGCAAAAGCGCCATGAGCCATCCTTCTTTTTGACCAGTACGACAGGTGACGCCCATGGACTATATGATGGTTCAATAATGTTCTTGGCAAGCATTTTGCGAACTTCTGCGTGAATAACTTGACGCTCAGCTGGTGACACTCGATACGGGCGGCGATGAATAGGAGGGGCATCGCCGGTATTAATGCGATGTTTGACAGCTGTAGTTTGGGCCAAAGGACGATCGTTAAAGTCAAAAATATCGTGGTAGGAAAACAGAACGCGGTAGAGTTCACGAGCGTGCTCGGACGGCAAGTCGGGGGCAATCATTTTCTGGAAGTCGGCGATGGTACAATTTGCCGACTGCGATGGTAGAGGAGTATCGGATGAAGTGTCGTCAACTGCAATGGATGCTACTGAGTGATCTTCGAAGGAGCAAAGGTGGGCCAGAGACATCCCACGTGGCAGCACTTGTGTCGTCAAGCCAAAGTTGAGCACTGGCAGGCAGACGCAATTCTCCGTAACAGATAAAACTGTATGAGGTACTGTGATCCCGTGTGTAAGGAGGACGTCTTGCATAGGAGCCGCGATGTAGTGACCGTCGGGGACTGGTGGGGATGACACTAGGTCAACGTAGGTCAGTGCCGAAGGTGGCAAGCGAACGAAGTCGGCGGAACTGAGGCGACTGGGTTGAGGTTCAGCAGGATCGAGAACAGGCAGGTCAAGGCGGAGAGTACTGGCGGAACAATCGATGAGAGCAGAATGTGCGGAGAGGAATTGTCTAAGCCGAGGATGATGTCGTGGGGACAGTGGGCGATGACTGTGAATAGCACGATTGTTGAGCGATCGGCGAAGGAGACGCGTGCGGTACACATACCAATAAAGGGGGCTGTTCCGCCATCGGCGACACGGACAACAGGCGTCGTGGCGGGCGTGATAAGTTTCTTGAGCCGGTTACGAAGGTCAGCGCTCATTACGGACAAATGCGCCCCAGTGTCTGAGTGCAGACACAGAAACACCGTCGACTTGCACGTCAAGAAGGTTCAGATGAGTGGGCAACGTCAGGAGAGGATTTGGCGGCGTAGGGAGCAATGCAGCGTCACCTCGGGGCGCTGCATCGTCTAGTTTTCCGGCTGGGAGCGGCGTCCGAAGGGAGTCGGCGAATAGGAGCGACGGGGCTGGGGAGAGCGAGATTGTCGTCGTTGGGGTGAAGGCGAACGAGAATAGGGGCGGCTCGTGGCAGGAGAATCAGTGGCGGCATTATCGGAGCGTGCGGCATAGGGACGAGAAGGGCCACCTGGGGAGCGAGAGTAGGCAGTGTAAGTAGACCGGATCGGGGAACTCCAGCGACTGCGACAGTGCCGAGAAATGTGCCCAATTCGATGGCAGTAGAAACAAATGGGCTTGTCGTCAGCAGTGCGCCATTCAGATGGGTTGCGGAAACGTGGTGGGTAAGAAGACGCGGGACGGGGCGGAATGGAAGAAGCCGGGCGGGTATCAGGGCGATGGGCCGAGCAGGTGGTGTGAAGACCCATGTTTTCGAACTCCTGGCGGACAACTGCCTGGATCAGTGAGACCGTGACTGCAGATGTGTTAGTGGGACTGGAGTCGAAGGCAGCCGGATAGGCGGCCTCGATCTCACGCCGGACGATCCTGGTAACATCTGCAGTGTTGTTGGGACGAGGAGCGTCGGCACAGGAAGATGTCGCTGGGGTGTTGGGCAGACAGGCAAACTTCTGGTCAATACGTCGGCTTTTGGCGAGTTCCAGGCGGCGGCACTCTTTTATAACAGCGTCCACCGTCGCGACGTTGTTGCACACGAGCAAGTTGAAGGCGTCATCGGCAATGCCTTTGAGGATGTGGGAAACCTTGTCTGACTCAGTCATGTGGGTGTCAACTTTGCGGCACAGAGCCAAGACGTCCTGAATGTACGTGACATAGGGCTCTGTGGACGTCTGCACACGGCCGGAAAGCGCCTTCTGCGCGGCAAGGTGGTGACCGTAGGGGTTGCCGAACAAGTCTCGAAGCTGTGTCTTAAGGGAATCCCAACTGGTGAGCTCATCTTCGTGCGTGCGATACCAAACTCTAGGTGTGCCACCGAGGTAAAAGACTACGTTGGCGAGCATAATAGTAGGGTCCCACCGGTTATTGCGGCTGACGTGTTCATACAGGCTGATCCAGTCATCGACGTCTTCCCCATCTTTGCCTGAGAATACGCCAGGATCACGGGGAGCGGGGAGAGTGATGTAGGTCGTCGAAGTGGCAGCAGGTGTCGGAGCCGGCGGAGTCGGGTTGTCGTCGCCGGGAGCCATGAAGGAAGGCTCGACGTACCGTCCACTGCGAAACCCCGTGACGAGGTACAGGGAACGTCCACCTCCACCAGATATGTTACGTAGGAAGACACCGACGAAAAGCTATTTACAAGTATATTTACAAGGCTACAAGGCAATACGCTGCGCTTGGCCAAGAGACAACAGCCCGCGCTAGCTTCTAATCGTCGTCGTCGTCTTCACACTGCTCGCCTTTCGTGATCGCACATATTGTGCCGTAGCACTATATATATATACAGACACATACATAAATGACTATAACAAATTTCACAGAAGTGTACAACAAACACAAGTTACCATCAGGAAACGTTCTTTCTTTTTTAGAAATTAGTTTACATACTTGCAAATACATATGTGCGTCCAGGTTAAAAAACAGAAAAAAAGATAATCTGCATATAGATTGCTGCTTTCGTGACAGACACCTCGGCAACGTAGCCCAGGGCGTCGTCACATCCTCGAATTTTTTTTCTTTCGCGAAGACGCCCTTTACAGCATCCAGTTTACAACCCAAACCATGCCACGAGGTCCGGGCACAATCACTGCCGCGGAAACCTGGATTGTAGGAATAATAGTTACAAGTGTGAACGTATAAACGCAACGAAAGTACATGATTAGTTCTGCGGAACTGTTAGAGCAGTTAACAATACACATCTATAAGAACAAATCCAATATTTTAGTTTTGTTTAGAGATAGCACATCAACATTTTGTTGGTTGAAATAGTTAAGTAGGGAAGGTATTGTATGGTTAAGGCGTTGGCAGCCATAATTAGTACGTGAGAAAGGAATCTGCCATAGTGCCTGGTGACGATATGAATATGTACTTCTATTTTGTTGTAGAGTTGCCAGGGTTAGGAATGAGTCGAGTTTTCCCTGCATAGCATTTCTATAGCTTAGTAACGTTTTGAATTTATATGTGTAACGGGCTCTGATTATTCTGTTTTGTCGGAAAAGCTCTTGCTTATGCTCGAAAAAAGAAACGTTCGCTATCGCCCGAATTGCTTTCTTTTGAAGTATTTCCAGCATGTGAATATCTTGCGCTGTAGTGTTACCCCATATAAGTGAACAGTAACTGACGTGTGAATGGAAAAGAGCATGATAAATAAGACGCTTAACTTTAAAAGGTAGTGCACTTCGATTCCGATTTAACACACCAACAACTTTTCGTACCTTTGAGCAAACATGACTAACGTGTTCATTCCAGGACATATGCGCTGTGAATATTACGCCTAGGGTTTTTATAGATGACGAAATGTTAATTTTATACGGACCCAACACAATACTATCTGGCAATGTAGTAGAACTTCCCGGAGCATGAAAAATAACGCAGTTTGTTTTGGTTTCATTGAGGATGAGGCCGTTTGCCTTAGACCATGCTCGAAGTCCATAACAAACGGAGCTTGCTATAGGCGTTATTTCTTTTAAATCATTACCGGTTTACCGGTAAAGATTTAAAGTTCCTCTGTAGGAACTGTCACGCAGTCAGCAAAGGCGTTCCTAGTGTTACGTAGTGTCACCGTACAATCCTACGTCACACAGTGTACAGTCACAATTTGTCAGAAAGTCCTGTGTCTTTCAAGTACCGCAGCAGTGCCTTCATAGCGGATCGCGCTGATGTTCGCGTAGGCCAGTTTCCATGATCTTATTTTCGGTCATTGGGCGCTTTTCCAGTTTGTCTAGGGTGGCTGAGAAGACTGTTCTTTTTACGGGTTGAAACGAGAGCACTGACAAAGAAGGTGCTCGATTGTTTCATTGCACCCGCAGAAGTCACAAAGTGGGATGTTGGCCACTCCGATAAGAAAAGAGTACGCATTTGAAAATGCTACTCCAAGCCACGTCGTGGAAGCTCGGGCGGAATACGGAGCTGTAAATTAGGGTCCAGGGTATGCAGGCGTGCACTTGTGAATTCGGATGAATTCCATTGAGCTAATGTGAGCTCACGCGCAAGTGCGGAAAGTTTTTTCGCTACGTCGGCTCTCGAAAGAGGAATGGCAACGCAGTTGGCACCGTCATGGGCAGATAGGGCAGCTGTGTCCGCTCGATCATTGTCATGTATGCCACAGTGAGTAGTCAACCACTGATATATCTTGTCCTTCGTCAGCTATGCTATGGTGGACTTCTCTTATCTCTGCGACGAGCTGCTCGTGTGATCCATGGCGCAGTGCTTAGAGTACACTCGTTAGGGCTGCCTTAGAATCACAGAAGACTGACCATGCATGGGGTGGTTCCTCCTGAATGAAATGAAGAGCCGCACGCAGGGCTGCCAGTTCAGCAGCTGTCGTTGATGATACATGTAACGTTTTTAGCTGTATTTTGACGGATCTTGTTGGTATCACCACAGCAGCAGCTAAACTTGCAGATGTGACTGAGCCATCGATGTAAACATGTACGCGGCGACTGTGCACATCATGTAAAAGTTTTAATGTGGCCTGCTTCACTGCAATTGACGGCATAATAGCTTTCTTCATGATTCCTGGGATGGTGAGGCGTATTTGAGGTCTGTGCAGGCACCATAAAGGTCAGGATGATCTTGCTGTTGGCATGTAGTTCGATGTAAATGAGGTACGATTGGCGTCAGAATCGGGTACGATCCTAAATCCGCCTTACCATATCGTCATCGGCATTTGGAAAATGGCCGCCTCGTACGCGCTTCTAGCCTAGCTGTTGTAGCTTCCTCCATGTGCATACCTCCATGTTGTACGTGTAACCAGGCGCTGGTGTAACCTAGTCTACCGCCCGTCTTCCCGTTTTCCGCGTTTATTCAATCGGCATGGAAGTGCCGACTGCGAAGACACGCCGGGTCCACCATGATGTCGCATTTAAAAGGAAAGTTATGTGCGCGGAGACGGACGTAAATCGGGCCGCATCACGGGCCTTCGGAGTTCCCGAAACTTGCGTGCGGTACTGGCGTAAATAGGAGAATATTTTCGCCAGAAAAGCAACAAGGAAATGTTTCAGTGGACCGAAGCAGGGCCGCTTCGCCGAAATAGAAGGGCTGCTCGCGGAATACATGTAAGAGCAGGGAGCGGCACCGCGGCCTGTGACGACCGATCTGCTCAAAGTACGGGCGATGCAGTTAACCCTAAAGGAAGGGCTAATGCGGAGTGACTTCAAAGCAAGCAGGTGTTGGCTATCAAATTTTATGAAAAGACTTTTCGAAGGCGGACAGGGATATGCCAAAAATTGCCCGAAGAATATGAAGGGAAATTGTACAGTTTTCAGCGGTACGTTTTGAAGTTGCGCCATAGAAACGGCTACCACTTCGGACAGATTGGAAATGCCGATCAGACGTCGCTCTACTTTGAACTGCCTGCCACCAGAACTGTTGAAAAGAAAGGGGCGAAGCAAGTGCGCGTTTTTTCTTCGGGCCACGAAAAAACTAAAGTCACCGCAATGCTTTGTTGCCGTGCGGATGGGCACCAAGCTGCCCGCATACCTTATCTTCAGGCGGAAGGCGCTCCCAAAAGGAATCGTGCTTTCGAGTGGTGTGACTGTGCGCCCAAATGAAAAAAAGAAAAGGTTGGATGACCACGGACTTGGTCGCTGCCTGGATTGATGACGTTTGGCGGAAGAGACCCGGCGGCTTTTTCGATCTGCGCGGGAGGCTTGCGCTCGGCGCGTTCAGGTGCCACCTTGACCAGCGCATCAAGGACAAGCTGGCTGCATGCAACACCGACCTTGTCGTCATACCCTGTGGCATGACATCGCAGCTCCAGCCGCTCGATGTTTGTTTGAACAAGCCAGGGAAAGATAGAATTCGGGCGCCCTACACAGAATGGCTTGTCAGCGGCTGCCACACGCCCGCCAATAAAATGAAACATGCCTCGTTGCAGGACTTTGGTAGATGGGCGAAAGATGCATGGTGCATGATCCCGTCTGCCATGGTCAACAAGGCCGTTAAAAAGTGCGGGATTTCGAATGCCATGAACGGCACCGAGGATGAAATGCTTTGGTCTGTTGATAGCAATAAGGAGCTGTTTGCTGGCGACGACGAGTGATATCTATTGCCCCACGCGAGTCGTACCGGCGCAGTGAGAATCTTGGCGGCAAGGAACGCCACTTCCATTTCTGTTTTTATTCATCGCAAGTTTAGTGTATTGCGAATAAATGTTTTTTGTTCCAAATGAGAGAAAATAGTATTTCTATATGAGAGCACGAGTTGCGCGGCATTGTACTATTTTTTTGGCCATGGAAAACGGGTGCGTGGTACAATGGAGGGCGCGTTAGAATCGAGTAAATACGGTAAATGTCTGATGGTCGTGTGTTCGCAACAGTAGGAACTGCAACAATTTTTTATTTTTTGCTTTTGCACTTGCAGTAAGCCAGCCGTCCCTCCAGCCAGCGAGCCAGTGATCCAGCCAGTGACTAGACCAGTAATTCAGCCAGCGACTAGACATGTGATTCAGTCAGCGACTAGACCAGTGATCCAGCCAGTGACAAGACCAGTGACTCAGTCCCAGCGACTAGGCCAGTGATCCAGCCAGCCAGCCAGGCAAGAATATAAGTTGGGCTGCATGAGCTTCTTCGGCAGGGGCTTTGGGAGAGGGTTCGCTGCTTTTTTACTGAAATCACTTTTTTTACTTGCTTCGTGTTAGCTGGCATATTCTGTATGCACTGCTCAAGTAGTCACCATTTTCTTGCACCTAAGCATGCGTAATCACCTTTTCGCTTCGGCTGTGTAAAAATTATGTCGCCTTGAATGTGCAGGGAAAGCATGTTTTATTTAATGAATGTTACTTGCAGATGACTTTGCTGATACAGCGTCACTTCTTTTCTTGGTCTTCTGCCTCAGAATGTCTAGCTTAGCAGCAGCTGTAACAGTGCTGTGGTTTTGCAGTGTCCGAGTCTCCTTGAAAACATCTAACAATGCTTTCCATGCAGTGACCTTATCATTATCATCAGCCTGGTTACGCCCACTGCAGGGCAAAGGCCTCTCCCATAATTCTCCAACAACCTCGGTCATGTACTAATTTTGGCCATGTCGTCCCTGCAAACTTCTTAATCTCATCCGCCCACCTAACTTTCTGCCGCCCCCTGCTACGCTTCCCTTCCCTTGGAATCCAGTCCGTAACTCTTAATGACCATCGGTTATCTTCCCTCCTCATTACATGTCCTGCCCATGCCCATTTCTTTTTCTTGATTTCAACTAAGATGTCATTAACACGCGTTTGTTCCCTCACCCATTCTTCTTTTTTCTTATCCCTTAACGTTACACCCATCAGTCTTCTTTCCATAGCTCGTTGCGTCGTCTTCAATTTGAGTAGAACCCTTTTCCTAAGCCTCCAGGTTTCTGCCCCGTAGGTGAGTACTGGTAAGACACAGCTATTATACACTTTTCTCTTGAGTAATAATGGCAGTGACCTAGTATGTGGATAAAGCACAATAATGCATGCAGCTTGGTGTGCGGAAGCTACCTTTGTAGGAGCTGAGATGGGAGATAATTTCAAAGGTCTGTTATGGAACTTTTTGTGATGTAACCCATTCTTAAAAACCGAATATGTAGCTTGCCACCTCGTAATGTGAAAAATATTGGGAGGTCTTTAATCCGTGCAGAATTAATGTTCCACTTTCTGAAAGTACTGTTAGCTGGTGAACTTTTTAATTAGCATGCTGGAATGTTCCATGTTTATTCTAGTCTGATTCCTCCGCAATCAAGCTTGTGTATTTGTCCTTTTTTTGCCACATTGCATTGTTCCTTTAGAATAAAATTTTCCTTCTACTCATTTTGTTTTAACATACTTGTGACATGTTTTACGGCTATCTCTTGTGAGGTGTGTTAAAAGTGCTCACAGTCATCACCTGTAACAAAAGGCGCATATCTAGAAGCGTAACATCTTTAGTTATAGCCTACCATAAAAAGTGTCCATTGAGGTGAAGTCATGGTCGACGTTCTTACCAAGTAGTGCTCTAGAAATTTATTTTCAGTTTTTCATTTGTAATTCCAGTCTACTTAGTGTTCTGCATACTTGTGGTTTTCTGTGATACTACATTGTTGATGTATCTAATACTTATTCCTCTAGTGATTTAGCCAGTTTTAAGGTACTTCAGACCTGTCTTTTTGGTAGTGTTCCTTTTATCATTCTCTGAAACAAAAAGTTAGCAAATCTTGAGAAGCGTATTTCTGAATATAACCTAGTCATGACAAGTGCCTGTTATGGTTAGCCTATACTTTTAAAAGCAATAGTGAAATTTTAATAATGGTACTGAACTGATTAGTTATCGATGTAAGCAAGAAGGGGGTATCTTGTTTCAACATATATCTTAATGTATCACATTTTATGTTCAACACAGTACCATGTGTGATAGCCTTGCACTGGTTCTTGAATAAAAGAAAGAAAAGATTCAGATCTGTCTTGTGCATTCAGCATAGGAGGCAGTGCAATGGAGCTGCTTCTATGCCAGCATGTCTGAAACATTACTGCAGTGTATATCCAATTTCTTTACTCATTGTACCTTGACACCAACCACGACCGGCTTTATTACTTAAGTAATAAAGCCGGTCGTGACACCCACAAATACACTTTAATAGTTTCGTACTTTCACAAAGCAACACTTTCATAGACACTGAGCCGGCCACTGGCAGTACGCACTCAGGCACGTACCCAGGATTTTTTTTCGGGCGGGGGGGGGGGGCAGCCCAAGGTAAGTTTTCTATGCAAATGAGGAGGGGGTACCTCTACTACTACAAATATGAATAACGCCCGCCATTCGCCATAAAGACGCGTAAACCCGCAACAGAGAAATGATATAAGGTGTTTCCCACAGGTAGTACGCCTGTGAGATACACCTCTTGTTTACTTGGTAAAGAAGGAACCACATCTAAAGGACTCGCGCAGGAAAGAAGCGCAGGAAGAACACTGCCAAGGACAAGTGAACAAACGAAAGTGCCAAATAAAGATTTTTATCATCATCATCATCATCATCATCATCATCATCATCAGCCTATTTTACGTCCACTGCAGGACAAAGGCCTCTCCCTATAATACATTTATATAGTAGCATACAACTTAAACAAACAGCAGTTGCCAACCAAGGCACACTGACTACGTGGGGTATTGTTACTAAGCCAGCCAATCACGGAAGCAAACAAAATCGTCGTCATGCGGCCTTTTCAAAATGGCGACGTACTTGATACCTCCGGAGCGTCTACTGTTCAGAAGAGTCTTTTCATCGATGGAAGCAATGAGGTGCGTAACAGACATGGACAAAGCGTATGGGGTCTGAGCATTTCACTCTTCGAAAGTATACCCGCCATGGTTGCTTAGTGGCTATGGTGTTGGGCTGCAAAAGACTATGTGTGGTTTTCAGCCTTTCCCGAAATATGAAGAATTTGGAGCCGAACTGCAGCGACTACGAGCAATTCGCCGGCGGGCTGAAAGAAGATACAGGAGAACTAAATTCATCCATGATCTCAGAGAGACAAGGAAAATGCAAAAGAAGATTCAACGCCGCATTGAGGCACTACAATCTGAAAGATGGAAACGTTTCTGTGAGTCGTTGGATACACGTCAGTGATTATCTCAGATATGGAGAATCGTGCGTGGACTTCGCATATCACCGCAGCAGTGTGTTCCTTTGAAATCCCTCGCTTTGCATTAAGGTAGCAGCGAAATTGACATTGCTGAATAATTTTCCTCAAGACTTGCCAGCTTGAAGCTCCAACGCGCACATACACGATGTGCCAGTCCTATGCCACGGGATTCCCACATGGATGTAATGTTTTCGGTAGCGGCACTGGCCACTTGCAGGCGCTATTCGTCACCTGGGCCGGACGGCGTTACCTATGCGGCGCTCGCCAGTCTTGGGCAGAAAGCATGACTCATGGTGCTAAACCATTACAACGAGTCTTGGCGCAACGGTTTGGTTCCACTTCAATGGAAATGCAGCCGGTTGGTTCCACTTGTCAAACCTGGTAAATCACCGTTAGATTTTTCATCGTACCGCCCCATCGCTCTGGCCAGTTGGATAGGAAAAATAATGGAAAGAATGATTTTGTCGCGCCTGGAATGGTACCTGGAAAATTACAACGTGTACCCAGATGCTGCGGGTGGCTTCCGGCGTGGGCGCTCATTCATAGTTAATGTCATCGATTTGGTCACGTTTGTTCAACAACAAAAACGTGTGAAACGACTCACTGCGGCATTATTCCTTGACAAAAAAGTTGCCTATGATAATATTGTCACGTGGTAGTGACGGTTAAGAAGGCAGCAAAACTGATTAACGAAACGAGCGTTTTATTGGGCTAACTTGTGCACTCGAAAACAGGCTACACTCAAAGAACAACGTTAGCGTCGAACACACTCGGCGATCGTCGAAAATCTGATCAGCGGGTCAAGCGCGTCGGCTTTTATGGATCAGTCGTGGAATGTTCCAGAGTAATCGCTGGGACCCGCATGCCTTCCACAAAGTTCTACGCCATTCGCGTCGTGCATACATGCAATCAGATTACACAAGGTTCGGCGACAACAGACAGTGGATGGAATCATCGATAACATTCCAGAAACTTCCGACACATGCAAGCGCGTCCTGCGCTGTGTGATAACATTTGTTAGGCGGTGAAACGTGTCGCCAAGAAAAACAAGTACACGTGTCAATACCCCCATCTTAAAAAGCGTCGACCCGATGCTGCAAACAAACCAAAGTAATGAAGAAAAGCACTCGTAGCAAAGAAAACAACAAAATAAGGAAGTTCGTCAGCGTCCGTAAAAGGGTTTAAGACGCACCACGTGGACCACTTCAGATCGTGCGCGGCGCCGCTGTGAATGCGAAATGCCGTCTGGCACGACCTCATTGTCCAGTGCGCCAATACGTCGGATGACCTTGTAGGGTCCGAAATAGCGTCGCAATAGTTTCTCACTCAGTCCTCGTCGGCGTATCGGGGTCCATACCCAAACACGGTCGCCGGGCTGGTACTCGACGAAGCGTCGTCGGAGGTTGTAGTGTCGGCTGTCGGTACGCTGCTGGTTCTTGATCCGTAGGCGGGCGAGTGTCGAGCTTCTTCGGCGTGCTGGAGATAGGTAGCGACGTCAAGATTCTCCTCGTCAGTTACGTGCGGCAGCATGGCGTCGAGCGTCGTCGCCGGGTTCCTGCCGTAAAGCAGCTTAAACAGCGTGATCTGTGTTGTTTCTTGCACCGCCGTATTGTAAGCGAATGTTAGGTACGGCAGGACGGCATCCCAGGTCTTGTGTTCGACGTCGACGTACATTGCTAGCATGTCGGCGAGGGTCTTATTCAGGCGCTCCGTAAGACTATTCGTCTGTGGGTGGTAGGCCGTTGTCCTCCTGTGCCTTGTCTGACTGTATTGCAGAATGGCTTGGGTGGGCTCCACTGTAAAGGCCGTTCCTCTGTCGGTAATGAGGACTTCTGAGGCGCCATGTCGCAGCAGGATGTTTTCGACAAAGAATTTCGCCTCTTCGGCTGCGCTACCTTTCGGCAGTGCTTTAGTTTATGCGAAGCGGGTGAGGTAGTCCGCCGCCACAACGATCCACTTATTTCCGGTTGTTGACGTCGGAAAAGGTCTCAACAAATCCATCCCGATGTGCTGGAATGGTCGGCAAGGAGGCTCGATTGGCTGTAGGAATCCCGCTGGCCTTGTCGGTGGTGTCTTGCGTCGCTGACAGTCTCGGCATGTTCTGACATAACGGGCGACGTCGGCGGTCAGGCGCGGCCAATAATACCTTTCCTGTATCCTCGATAGTGGCCGGGGAAATCCGAGGTGCCCAGGAGTCGGATCGTCATGCAGGGCTTTCAATACTTCTGGACGCAGTCCTGATGGGACAACAAGAAGGTAGTTGGCGCGCACTGGTGAGAAATTCTTCTTTACGAGTAGGTTGTTTTGAAGCGAGAACGAAGACAATCCTCGCTTAAATGCCCTAGCGACAACGTCGGTGTGCCCTTCCAAATACTCGACGAGGTTCTTCAATTCCGGGTTTGCTCGCTGCTGTTCAGCGAAGTCTTCCGCGCTTAAAATGCCAAGGAAGGCGTCGTCATCTGCGTCATCTTGCGGCGGCGAGTCAATGGGGGCGCCTGATATGCAATCGGCATCAGAGTGTTTTCGTCCGGACTTATAGGTTACAGTGATATCATATTCTTGCAGTCTTAGGCTCCACCGCGCCAGCCGTCCTGAAGCATCCTTTAACTTCGCTAGCCAACACAAGGCGTGATGATCGCTGACGACATTGAATGGCCTGCCATATAGGTAAGGGCGAAATTTCGTTGTAGCCCAAACGATGTCGAGGCATTCCTTTTTGGTTGTAGAATAATTGCCTTCCGCTTTTGACAACGACCGGCTAGCGCAAGCTATCACGTGTTCATGTCCATCTTTTCTCTGGACTAGGACGGCACCGAGGCCTAGGCTACTGGCGTCAGTGTGGATTTCGGCATCGGCGTCCTCGTCGAAGTGCGCAAGTACGGGCGGCGACTGCATGCGTCGTTTGAATTCTTGAAATGTGTCGGCATGCGGCGTTTCCCACTTGAACTCGACGTCACATTTAGTTAGCTGTGTCAGCGGCTCAGCAATGCGTGAAAAGTCTTTGACAAAGCGCCTATAGTAAGTACACATGCCAAGGAATCTACGCACTGCCTTCTTGTCGATGGGCTGCGAGAACTTAGCGATGGCAGCTGTCTTCTGCTAGTCGGGGCGCTTTCCAGACTTGCTGATGACGTGGCCTAGGAAGAGAAGTTCATTGTAAGTGAAGCGGCACTTTTCTGGCTTCAGAATTAGCCCTGATGACTTGATGTCCTCTAGTACTGTCGCTAGCCGCCTAAGGTGATCGTCGAAATTTCCGGTGAAGACGACGACGTCATCCAAGTACACAAGGCAGGTCTGCCACTTCAATCCTGCTAACACCGTGTCTATGACGCGCTGGAACGTTGCAGGCGGCGAGCACAGTCCGAATGGCATGACCTTGAACTCGTAGAGGCCGTCTGGCGTGATGAAGGGGGTCTTTTCGCGATCTCTCTCGTCGACTTCTATTTGCCAGTAGCCACACTTGAAATCCATCGACGAGAAGTATTTTGCGTTGCAGAGCCGATCTTATGCGTCGTCTATCCGTGGTAGGGGGTATACATCCTTCTTTGTGATCTTGTTCAGTCGGCGATAAGCGACGCAAAAACGTAAGGTTCCGTCCTTTTTCTTCACCAAGGCAACAGGGATGCCCACGGGCTTTTCGACGGCTGGATGATGTCGTCGCGCAGCATTTCGTCGACTTGTTCTCTTATAGCTTCACGTTCTAGCGGCGAAACTCGGTAAGGGCCCTGGCGGAGTCGTCGAGCGCACTCTTCGGTGATTATGCGATGCTTTGCGACTGGTGTCTGTCGAATCCTTGATTACGTCGAGAAGCAGCCTTTGTATCGTCGGAGCAAACTTCTGAGCTGTTCTTGCTTAATCATAGGGAGACTTGGATTAATGTCGTAGTCTGGTCCGGGAACAATGGTCGTCGGGGTAGACGTGGCGGAATCCGAGAGGACAAACGCATTACTGGTTTCCAGAATTTCCTCGATGTACGCGATCGTCGTGCCCTTGTTGATGTGCTTGAACTCCTGGCTGAAGTTTGTCAGGAACACTTCACTTTTCTCTCCGTGCAGTCGAGCGATCCCTCTTGCGACGCATATTTCACGGTCGAGCAGTAGATGTTGGTCACCCTCGATGACGCCTTCTACGTCGGCAGGTGTTTTGGTGCCGACGGAAGTGACAATGCTGGAGCGAGGCGGGATGCTGACTTGACTTTCGAGCACGCTTAACGCATGTTGACTACGAGTGACGGTTAAGAAGGTAGCAAAACTGTGATGAGTGAGTGAGTGAGTGAGTGAAGTAACTTTATTTTGGTCCAGAGAAGACGCAGGGAAGACCCCGCGCCACCCGGCTAGTCCCACGTAGGGACCGCCAAGCCCAGCTTGACGGCCCGATCGCGGGCACTCTGGACGGCCAGGGTTTGGTCGTTGAGTTCGGGGCTGCCCAAGAGCGCAGCCCACCTATCCTCGCTGAAGGAGGAGCCGATGGCTTCACACTCCCACAACACATGGTCCAATGTTGCCCTTAGTCCACAGGCAGGGCAGTCCGCACTGGAATACCTTTCAGGGTATATGGCATGAAGAGCCGCGAGGTTAGGGTATGCACGGGCTTGTAGAAGTCGAAGGGTAACCGCCCGCGCCCTACATAAGGCAGGGTGCGGGAGGGGGAAGACCCGTCGTGACAGATAGTAGTGCGTGGTGATCTCATTAAACGTAAGCAAGGGTTCCCCGCGGGGCTGGGCGACTGCTGAGGCGGCGCGGTCAGTGAGTCCTCGCGCGGCCTCGTGTGCGCCCTCGTTAGGGTTAGAGGGAGAACCCTCAATCGACCCCAAGTGAGCGGGAAACCAAATGAGAGAATGCGGAGAGATACTTTTGGCGCTTTGGAGAATGCGGAGGGCCTGGGGGGAGGCCATACCGGTTTGGTAGGCCTTAATGGCTGCCTTGGAATCACTATATATTGCCTCTCTGCGACCATCGAGCACAGCCAGCGCGATTGCAACCTGTTCGGCTACCACGGGCCTCGAAGTGCGTACCGTAGCGCAGCAAGTGAGCCTTGAATTGGAGTCTACGATGGAGACGGCGAATGCCTCTTGTTGGACATATGCCGCGGCATCCACGAAGCTTGCCTCAATGTGGTTATTGCAGACATGCTCGAGTAGAGCTGTGCCCCTGGCCCGACGTCTGCCGACGTTGTTTGCGGGGTGCATATTGCGGGGAAGGGGCGCGATGTGCAGGTGAGACCTGATGTCGCTGGGAATCCGCACGGCGTCGGGGCACTGGTCGACAGGATTGAGGCCGATCTCGCCGAGTAACTTGCGGCCCGTCGGGGTGCCGGATAGCCTGAGCAGCTGTGAGTACTCTTGTGCCTCGATAATTTCTTCGAGCGTGTTGTGGACTCCGAGCTTCAACAGGTTTTCGGTGTGAGTGCTTGCAGGTAAGCCGAGGGCGAGCTTAAAGACCTTTCTGATGAGTGAATTGAGCTTGTTCTTCTCTGCAACATGCCAATAATGCATTGCCGCCGAGTATGAAAGGTGGCAGAGAACAAAAGCATGTATAATGCGGATGAGGTTGTCTTCCTTGATTCCCCGGTGCCTGTTGGCGATCCTCCGAATGAGGCCGAGAGCACTCTCCGTCTTGGCGGTGATCTTTCTGAGTGCGGTTCCATTGGCACCGTTAGACTCGACATACATCCCCAATATTCGGAGTGAGTCGACTCTGGGCACCGGAGACCCGTCACCAGTGAAAAGCCGTATTTCGCTTTCGGACGCCGGTTTCCAATCACGATGGCCGCCGCCTCTGGGTCTTTTCTTGTAGAGAAGTAGCTCAGATTTCGATGGAGAACATTTGAGCCCAGTGGAGCACTCGGTCGCATCGATGGCACTCTGCATGGCGGCTTCAACTTGGCCGTCGCTCCCGTCGACGCACCAGATGGTAATGTCATCTGCGTAGATGGTATGGTTGATTCCTTGAATCTTCGTGAGCTCCTTAGAAAGTCCGATCATTGCGATGTTAAATAATGTTGGCGAGATGACTGAGCCCTGAGGCGTGCCGCGTGAACCAAGGGTGATCTCTTGCGAAAGGTATCCTTTGATCTTGAGCTTGGCAGTTCTCTGGCTAAGGAAGGATCGGACGAAGTCGTAGGTCCTCTTCCCGAGGCCGGCAATAGACTGGAGAACGAACTCGTGTGAGATATTGTCGAACGCCTGCTGCAGGTCTAATCCAAGGATGGCTCTGGTATCACCCGTGCTCCGGTCGATGATCTGATGCTTTATCAGCTTCATGGCGTCCTGTGTCGAGAGGCCGGCTCTGAAACCAATGATATTGTGGGTGTACATGTCATTGGCCTCGATGTGCACCTTGAGCCGGTTGAGCAGGGCATGCTCTGCAACCTTACCGACACACGACGTCAGGGAAATTGGTCTCAGATTCTCTATTCCTGGTGCTTTACCGGGTTTGGGGATGAGTACCGTGCAGGCCGCCTTCCACTGTGTGGGGACCTGTCCACTACGCCAGACTTCATTAATCCTCTCAGTGAGGAAGTCGATCGACTCATCATCGAGATTCCTCAGCATCCTGTTAGTGATGCCATCTGGGCTAGGCGCAGATTTGACGTTTAGTGAGAAGAGGACATCTCGGATCTCGGCCGCGGTAAAGTCCTGGTCCAACTCCGGCACCGCACACCCCGCGTAGTCCGGGAACTGGGTAGGGGCAGAGCTATCCGCGACCGGCAGGTACGTGTCTATGAGCCTGTCGACAATCAACTCGTCCGGGGTAGAGTCCGTAGCGAGGTGGATGGCTCGCGCGAGGGATCGTCTCTGGCTGGATCTGGTGCTGCCCTCATCGAGAAAGTGTTTGAGCAGACCCCAGCTCTTGCCTGATCTGAGCTGACCCTCGACGGATTCGCAGAGCTCATCCCATTGTTGCTTACACAGGTTCTTGCAGTGATGTTCTATCTCCCTGTTAACCTCCGAAACCTTCTTGCGGAGCCTCCTGTTATGCTTCTGCCCCTTCCATCTCGTGAGGAGGGCTTGCTTGGCTTCCAACAGGTGCGCCAACCTGCTATCCATCTTGTCGACGTCGAGTTCAGTGACGACCTCCTTGGTTGCCGCCGCGGCGTCATCCCTGATCCCTTTGCACCAACCTTCAAAATCTGTCCCGGCCATCGGTGCGCGCTCGGCTCTGATCTTGCGGAAAACGTCCCAGTCGATCAACTTGAATTTCCTTGTCTTATAGCGGGCAATCGGGAGGGAGACTTCGATGACGTAGTGGTCACTTCCGAGGTCTAGAGCCGTGTTTACCCACTTGACCTCCCCTACGTTCTTGACAAAAGAGAGGTCTGGGGTAGTATCCCGGCATGCGGAGTTACCTCTCCTAGTGGGGAAATCCTTATCGGTGATAAGGGTCAAGTTCACTTCCATCGCAGTCTGCCACAGTTCGCGTCCCTTGGGCGTGTCGTGGGTGTACCCCCACACCCTATGTGGGGCGTTGAAATCCCCGACGACTACAAGGGGGTGCCCACCGGCCAGGCTGACGGCTCTCTTGAGGAGGGAGTTCGCCCTCGCCCTGCGGTAGCTGGGGCTGCAGTATACGTTGAGGATAAAGAGGCTGTTTCTTCTGAGGCCCTTTCTGGGTGGGTTCATGAGGATTTCAGTCATGACGTACTCGATGCCATCACCAACTGCGCCGAGGTCGCGAGAGAGGCAATTGTACCTTTTGTTGACGAGGGTAGCAACTCCCCTACCTCCTGAATGTGAGGATGCTACCAGATAACCTGCGAGTTTGATAGGAGTACTAGTTGCAGCTTCCTGAATAGCGATGATTTGGGGCTTAACCTTGAGAGTTCTTAAAAATTGCTGCAGAAGCGGCTTCTTATTGGGAAACCCTCCGCAGTTCCATTGCCAGATACTAAAGTTCTCGTCCGCACTATCCATGGCTAGGCTGAGAGGAGGCTTGAACGGCCCTGAGAATCGCGCCTTCCGTCGGTGGTGCCAGTACATGACGTCGTGCTGCAACCTGCGAAGGAGCGGGGCTGGATTCTCTCCTGGCATCGACCTCTTCTAATTTGCTTATTCGTTCACTGAGTGCACCTAAGCCCATTTTTGGGTGCGCTATAGCTTCCTCGACCTTTGCTAAGCTAGCCTGCATGCTGGCGAAGGCATTCTTGAGTTCTGAGAGCAATTTTATTTTCTCGTCTTCCTCTCTGTTCTCTACCGCTCGACGCTTGGGCGCGCGAGCCGCGTGGGATGTCTCGGACGTATCCATGGCGACCGGGGCCAAAGCGGGTTGCGGCGAGGAGGGTGAAAGCGCGAGCTTCCTAATCTCCGCCATCTCCGCAGCTAGCCTGCGCATTTCTTGTTTAACCTGCGCGTTCTCTTTCCTCAACTGCTCGTTAACTCATCGCAACTCCTCGAGCTCGTGTGCGTGGTGCGAATCGCGAGGCGGGTCGTCACCTCTTGGACCTTCACGTCCCCCTCGAACCTTGTCGGCCCAGGAGAGCGTGAACTTGCTTCTAAGGGCGGTGGGCGTGCGGGAGCGGGACCTGGTCCGCCTCGACGTGTCGCGCCCCGGCCTAGAGCTGGAGCGAGGCCGAGAACCGGAGCGTCCCCGGGAACAGGCCCGTCCTTTGGACCCACGGCTGGAGCCGGAACGTGCCCTGGAGGTGGAGTGGCCCCTGGATACGGAACGGACTCTCGAGCGGCCCCTGGAACGGGAGCGTCCTCTGCGCTGAGTACCCGGAGTGGACGAAGCCTGGACGATTTCCACAGTGTCCGAGCGCCGCTGAGGGGACGGTGACGCGGCATCGGCCATCTTGGCGCGCTCATTGCGACGACGACGCACGATGTATGGGATCTTGAACCTTTGAGCACAGCCCTTATTAGCCGTGAGATGCTGGCCGCCACAGAGTTTACACTTGGGGGTACACTGATGCTGCTCATCGGGACTAGGGGCACCACAGCCACGGCAAATAGCGTCACCTGGATTGGGACACACGTCGGCGCGATGACCGAGGCGGCCGCACGTATAGCACACGTCGATTTGCTTGCGGTAGAGTGAGCACTGCATGAGTAGCGGTCCATACCTGACAAAGTTCGGTACACGATGCCCGTCGAACGCGACGATGACCGTGCCGGTTTGAGCTATTCTCTTCGCTGCTAAGGCGAGTGGATTATTGGCGTTGACAATCTTGTCATCGATGACGTCAGGGCCGTCTTGAAGAGGGATGTTGCGGATCACCCCCTTGCACGTGGAGTGCGGGGCCGTCTCATAGGCACTGAGCTCATATACCTTGCGATGAGCATCTGCCTCATCCGGACGTAGCGGTTCGCATTCTCGCGCTTGGGAGTACTGGCAACCATAATATTTTGCTGTAGATTCGGGCATAGAGTATCTTGGCATAGATCTTCCTGACTGATGCCAGCGGCGGCGAGTATTGCGTCAGCCACCGTAACAACGCCAATCTTAAAGATATTGAGTCCACCTCGCGGCCTGATCACAATCTTGATGTCATCTCGAGGAAGTGAGGGCATTCGTCCCGCTCGTATAACTTGGGATTTTAGCGCAGCACCGCCTGATTTGCCACGGCGCGCTCCCGGCTGGGGCGATGGCGCATTAGTGTCAGCCGTGCGCGTTTTGGCGCTAACTCTTCTGGCCCCCGCAGACTGCCAGCCTTGATCTTGGGTAACCTCTTCCGGGGAGATATCCTCCCCCGCCACTTGATACTCCATCTTGAGTATGAAGCCTACCCCGCCTTCAAAGTCGTTGAATGTTCCAGAGTAATCGCTGGGACCCGCATGCCTTCCACAAAGTTATACGCCATTCGCGTCGTGCATACATGCAATCAGATTACACAAGGTTCGGCGAACACAGACAGCGGATGGAACCATCGATAACATTCCAGAAACTTCCGACACATGCAAGCACGTCCTGCGCTGTGTGATAACATTTGTTAGGCGGTGAAACGTGTCGCCAAGAAAGACAAGTACACGTGTCAATATAGCACATTATACCGTTATAGAGGCTCTGATTGAAGCCGGAATCGGTGGCCGCACTTTTCAGTGGCTCTGCAGTTATTTGACCGAGAGGCGTTTCTTCGTGATGACCGAGGATGGCGCCACGACTCAATACCAAACGTTCCGTGGAGTACCGCAAGGCATAGTGTTTAGCCCGACGCTATTCAACCTAGTGCTCCTTGGCCTAGTCAAATGCTTGCCCAACACAGCTCAAGTACCAATCGATACAGACGACATCTGCATTTCGGCGCCTGCTGTAACACGACTGCAGGTACGAACACGGCTACAAAAGGCAGCTACGTTAACATCACTGTACTTGCGAAAACAGAAGTTAGAGCTGTCTTCAGAGAAATTCTGCCTTGTTACATTCACTCGGAAGGCAATGAAGCGTTTGTCGGTATGTGTCAATGAGCAAGCAGTTGCAATGCACGAAAACACTGCTTCTTACGCGTAATTATCGACCGCGACGTATTATGGAGCCCGCACGTTTCATACCTAAAGAACAGGTTAATGAAAATAATATATCTCAAATTTCTCGGCGGAAAGTCATGGGGCACATCGGTGCTGTCAATGCTGCAGCATTATAACGCCTTGTTCTTCGGTTTCGCAAGGTGTAGCCACCCTATGCTTGGTAACACCTGCAAAGCAGACCTGCATGTACTCCAGGGACTACAAGCTGAGGCCTTAAGGACGTGTCTCGGTTTTCCGATGCGTGCCTCTACTGCGGCAACGATTGCCATAGCTCGAGATCACCCAATATCAACGTACTTGGTAACCGACGCTCTCAGGGCCCGTGTTGGGCATGTTGCTCGACTATCTTCTCACCATCTTGCCGCTCTACCTGCAGAAAGGCCACACGCAACTTTCAGTCGTATAATTCTAACGCGCATGTAATTCTTGGACTAGTTTTATCGGAAAAAATGAGCGCGTTAGGTTCGAGTAAATAGGGTATTGAGAGATTCCCATAAAAAAATCAAAATTAACGTGGCTTTTGTGTTTCTGAAATACAGTACTCGGATAAAAGTTCCCATGGCATCGACAGAATGATGAGGTTTATTGTCACACAGCAACCTACACAATTAAGAGGGATACCACAGTAGGCTCCATATTACTTTTATTCACCTCGGCTTCCTGCACAGGTATCCAATGCTTGGGTACACAGTTTGGTTTTCTGCTCCCCAAAGGAATAAAAGTGATATGAGGAGAAGCTCATCACAACAATTTTTTTGTTATCCTTTAAGCTTAAAAAACAGTAAAAAGGAATACCAAATCAGTTTGAAGTGATAAATAAATCTAATAACTCTGTTAGTTTTGCAGTAAGAAGTTGATTGGAAGGTGGGATGAAAATGAAAGGTCCATTTTTAAAAATTTTATGCTGCCACTCCCAGTTCCACTACATTAGGTTGACATCGTATTTGTGCCATTGTGGCCCAGTAAAAGTTCCTCAAGCTTGGAGTGTTCAGTCTTAGGCTTTTTCCAACTACACAATTGTCCACCTTTCCCAACAAAATATGGTTAGTCAACAGCAAATGCTGTAAAGATCCATAAGGCCATGGTGAGCTCGTGCTAGAAGTTTAAGACGGTGGGGCTTCCTGTCTTGTTCTTGCGCTTTTTCTAGTTTACCAAGCATTTTCCCATGGCGCGAGCAACCTTTTTTTGGTGTTCTGCATGGGTAACCCACTAGCACACCTAATGTTTTCTTTTTGGTGCTCCTTTAAGTTACAACACCAAGTGCACATTTGTGTGCTTGTGTTTGCATTTTGAACTGCTGCAAAGACTGAGTAAGTCTTACCGCTGACACCAGATGTCGAACTTCTGCAATATTGTGGACACTGGCAAAATAAATAACGTAGCTTTCTATAGAAGTTACGAGCAGAAATGCTCCTAATTATTTTTTCTGACGCACATCTCGCCGAGGCATGACGGAGCCAGTCTTTGGTGGCGCTTTTCCACTACAAAAGTGACATCTGTGGGTGACTTTTACTGCATCTGTAGTTAGAAAGCATGGACAAAACACAAAGTACAATAAGCTTACCTGTTGTACATTAGTAAGCTTCACAAGTTTAGCAATTTTTAAAATGCGAAAACTTAAATTTTGTCACAGCCTTTGTTAATATGCCTGCACAACAAGTTAATACTTTGTCGTGTGTAAGATTATATATATTACATGCCAACAATGCACTTGGAGAGGAGCAGACAGTCAAAGGCATTCTTCCCCTTTCGCCAATGCCCTGAGAATGTTGATGCAAGTTTTTCAGAAAGCACACTTGTCAAAATCCTGCGTGTGCAAGACTAAAGGTTCGGACCCTCAATGTTTGCAAGCTGTTGAACCTGCAGAATTGAATTACTGAAAATAAAATGCATGAAAAATTTTGATGCTTGATAAATTGTATGTTTGTGTATAAGTTTGACCCGAAAAAACATAAAAAATTGAGTTACCCTGTTCAAATGTTCAAGCAAGCAATATCTGGAATATACGTATATAGTCAAGCAAGTCTAATTAATCAAGAGCAAAGAAAAGCTAGCCCAAGATTACTGCACTGCCACCAAACCTTGCGTTTATCTGGGATGTAAAATTGATCTAAAAGGTAAAGCATCGAAAGTGACATCTTCAGTGTTACTCCAATGCCATATGCGTAAACACGCACAAATTTAACTCTAGAAAAAGCAGTTTTGTATGGAAAGCTTCTACATGCAGTTAGATGTTTATCAGTATTGTTTTCATTTGTTTGTAATAAATGTCCTTTCTTTCTCTCTCATCTGGTTAGACCTGAAAAAATTACTAAATTTCTTAGCCCATTCTCGCACAAAGATTTACAGTGCGTGTCCACAAACTATCAATTAGGTTTAGATTAAGCCAAAAACTCCGTAAAAAGAAAATGCTTATGTTGTCTTATTCAGTCATACATAGGGTATTTTTCAGATGTCAGCTATGTTCTTTTAGAAATTTTTTTCAACACAACACTATGTTTTGTATGTCATGCATGTATCTGAACTTCAACATAGCCGATAGAAAGTTGTCCTGCAAGAAAGGATTTCAGTTTTCAAGTGCTGTAAGGATGGCTGACCTCGGTAGAGTGCTTTTACATTGCATAAAAATGTGAAATCGCTATCCTGACAGTATCAGGTTTTTGCATGGCAAAGAAGTGATATAAGCAAACATGTGCCAGCAGGCACATAAAGTTTTTGTTTTTTATAGGCAATGGTGTAGAAATATAGCAGTGGGCTAATACAATGCGCATGACAATGCTGGCTGGCTCATTACATCGATATTGACAAAAACCTCCGATGAACTGAAAAGAAAAAAAGTTGATTCTCAATTTCCAAAATTTCCCGTTTCCAGATATTAGTCACTCTTTCTATCAGCTAAGACTCCGGTGATATCTTGTGTGCAGTCTCCGGCAGCAGAATAGCATGACTCTAGCATAAAATAGCCTAATTGGTGCAGCGCTAGGACAAATTCCCGCAAAACTATGGTTCACGTCTGGAAGAATAGCCTATGCATCACTGTATCTGGCTGTAAAAGCATTTTAATGGGATTAGGATTATTATTGTACTTCACAGTGTTTCTGGCGGCTGCATATTTTTCTGCCAGTTTGTGTAACTGGGCAGTCCGCGGTCTAATGGCGAGCATCAAGCTGCTGTGTTTCATATGAAAACCAATAATTGGGCCAACTTGGGTCACAGATTTGTGACGTTTGGTAGGTGACACACATCAGTTAATTCGGTACACACCAGCTTGTGTCACCATATATGTGCCACTCTTCAATGAACACCCTGCAACCTAACTTAAGTCACTGGGTATGTGAAGCTATGTGCCACGCCTCAATGAACCTGTTTTATGTTAAACTTGGTCACTGCATATATGAAACTGGGTATGTGCTGCTTTTAAATAAACCTCTTTAGCACTAACTTGGATCACTGCGCATGCGCCACTGTTTATGTGCCAGTCATTGATGAACGTGTTTTTCACCAACTTGAGTCACCGGGTATGTGTCCTTCGAACTGTTACAGCACATATGCATGCAGAAAAAAGCAGTTCAACAAGCGAACTATTTAATCGCTGCAACAGTTTGAAGAATGTGTCACAAACCAGCCCGCAAGGTACCGTTATCGTTATTAGGTATGTGATTCTGGGTAAATGGCGCTCTTCAATTAAAGTATTTGACACCAACTTGGGCCACTAGCTATATTAACTGGATATGTGCCACTTTTCAGTGAAAAAAAAAGTTGAAGTTGTCTGGTGCTGAGCGAAATGGAACCCGTGTCGTATTTCTGCACAACCTTGTTAAAATATATATTCACACACGTGCCACACGGGGACATTGCGGCGACACTTTGGACAAGCAGCAAGGTGCTGCTTGTCCAGAGGAGGGCGTTAGAGAGGAAACCGGTGGCGGCACACGTGCCTTGTGTTGATCCATTTCTTCAATGGTAATCACAGTAAAGTCAACGTTGATCATAAATTATTTTCTGCCAGAACTTTTCACTGATCGTTCCTACTTTAAAAGGTATTCAGAACTTTTAGACAACACTAGTAATAAATTTACTTTTCACATGCAAAAGACATGGAAGGTCACACTAGGTGGTAGCCTTTGAAAGCAGATGAAGATCTTACCACAGCCTCCCTGACTGGCCCAGTTAGCGTTTGGTCAAATTTTTGCAGTTCGTCATAGCTGTCAAACTGACCCACTACTACTTCAGGAGCCTTGTCAGTCTCTTTCACGGTGCACCGGGTTGTCAATGCAGTTTGCAACTCGCCTTGCTGCTGTTGAACATTCCTGAATATGGAGAGCCGTGTCAGCACCTCACGCTGTAATTCTCTGCATAACTTTATGAAAGGTGCAAAAGTTGTACACTGGAAGTTGTAATTCAAGTACCACAACAAAATTCCACCAATGCAAAGTTGCAAAGAATGCAAAAACGGGAACTCTGGAAGCACTTTTGTCAGGAATGTATTTATAATAATAAGGTACTCGTGCTAGTAGCACGCAACTTTGAATTAGTATAGATAACCTAGCAGAAACTTACAGTTCAATACAATTTCTGCTTTTGCCATCAATTAATTGCACACTTCCATTAATCTCTATACCACATCACATAAAAAAGCAACTGAAATGATTATTTTGTATGCACATGTCTGCAATGCAACAAGCAATGCTGATTAGATCGCTATCAGCTATGGAAAATTCTGAGGCCAACTGATTCTTAGAGATATTGGAGCCATTCTAAACTTTCAATTTTTACATTTACTTGTGCATAAAAGTGGCAGGTTAATGAATAGGGAACCCACCTCATTCACCAAGTTTGATCTTGAACAAGCAGCTATGTTGCGAGTAATGTCATGCTACTTGCAGTAGTAGTATGACATTACTGGCACGTTTCACTAATCCTTTCCGCATCTTGCAGTGGTGATTCACATACTGCAAACATGACTGTGGCTTTGGGGCTAGAGAAGGTGCCACTTACAGTGAGTAAGTTTGGCAGTATGATTGGCAGCAGCGGCAGCAAACAGCGCGCATATCTCCTGAATCTGTGCTCCCTGTATTTGGAGTCTAAGCCAGTGACCTGCCTCTTGTACGCCGAATGGGCTGCCCAGCCAGCAATGCCCGAGGAACATAAAACACCTTGAAGAATTTCAAGATTTACCGCCCGGTTCCCGGCCTCACGGAAAACCATTATGCAAAAAAGACGTGAAGCGTGCAGACAGGACACAAGAGTAGAGAAGTGTACAACACGAACTTCTCTACTCTTGTGTCCTGTCTGCACGCCTCACGTCTTTTTTGCATAATGAATCCTTGCCAACTAGCTCAGCTTTCTATCGTTCTACACGGAAAACCAATCGTCTACGATATCATCGACGCCGGCGACACAGGCCGACTAAATTCAACGAGGGGCGTTTCTTTGACATTGGCAGCAGCGGCAGCAACCAGCGCGCACGTCTCCTAAATCTGTGCTTCTTGTTTTTGCAGGTTGGTTATTTATTTTTGCATAGCTTTTTGTTTCCTGCCGCTGCTGCCAAGGGAACTGTTGTAGATCGCGCACACATTATGTTAGGCTGCTCTGCGCGTGCCGACAGTTTATTGCTGACGGCTGTCCGTCGAGACGCTGTTCTGAGTTTGATTTTGTCTTCCATCTTGGACCCTGTAGTGGCGTTTCAGAGGATACGTACAAATCGAAACGAGGAAAAGCATATAAATCCTGGAAGTGGGAGTCACGCAAGGATGGCAGTAAATCTCATATTGCACGTGCAGAATATTGTTGTGTTCATATAGGAGGTTGTGGCCAAGTACTGCACCAGGGTGGCCAATCCTGCTCTGGTGAGGGAGTGCGTTACCGGTTCTGGTCACCGGGATCAGGCCACACTCCAGGCCTGTTTGTGCAATTTTATCAACACGCGGATTTTTTTTTAATCCGGTGGAAAATTGCCGGCACCGGGATTCGAACCACGGACCTCTTGCACGCGAGGCGGGTGTTCTACCTCTACGCCACCGCTGCAGCGCCGGAACAGAATAATATGAGGATAATGAATACCTTCTTCCGCAAGCGGGACAGCCGAAGGTGGACCTGGAGGAGCCCGAACGGCGAGACTAGAAATGAAATAGACTTCATACTCTGCGCTAACCCTGGCATCATACAAGATGTGGACGTGCTCGGCAAGGTGCGCTGCAGTGACCACAGGACGGTAAGAACTCGAATTAGCCTAGACCTGAGGAGGGAACGGAAGAAACTGGTACATAAGAAGCCGATCAATGAGTTAGCGGTAAGAGGGAAAATAGAATAATTCCAGACCAAGCTACAGAACAGGTATTCGGCTTTAACTCCGGAAGAGGACCTTAGTGTTGAAGCAATGAACGACAATCTTGTGGGCATCATTAAGGAGTGTGCAATGGAAGTCGGTGGTAACTCCGTTAGGCAGAATACCAGCAAACTATCGCAGGAGACGAAAGATCTGATCAAGAAATGCCAATGTATGAAAGCATCTAACCCTACAGCTAGAATAGAACTGACAGAACTTTCGAAGTTAATCAACAAGCGTAATACAGCTGACATAAGGAAGTATAATATGGATAGAATTGAACATGCTCTCAGGAATGGAGGAAGCCTAAAAACAGTGAAGAAGAAACTAGAAATTGGCAAGAATCAGATGTATGCGTTAAGAGGCAAAGCCGGCAATATCATTACTAATATGGATGAGATAGTTCAAGTGGCTGAGGATTTCTATAGAGATTTATACAGTACCAGTGGCACCCTCGACGATAATGGAAGAGAAATTAGTCCAGAGGAATTCGAAATCCCAAGGGTAACGCCGGAAGAAGTAAAGAAAGCCTTGGGAGATATGCAAAGGGGGAGGCAGCTGGGGAGGATCAGGTAACAACAGATTTGTTGAAGGATGGTGGGCAGATTGTTCTAGAGAAACTGGCCACACTGTTTACGCAATGCCGCATGACCTCGAGCGTACTGGAATCTTGGAAGAACGCTAACATAATCCTAATCCATAAGAAAGGGGACGCCAAAGACTTGAAAAATTATAGACCGATGAGCTTACTGTCCGTTGCCTACAAACTATTTACTAAGGTAATCGCAAATAGAATCAGGAACACCTTAGACTTCTGTCAAGCAAAGGACCAGGTAGGATTCCGTAAAGGCTACTCAACAATAGATCATATTCACACTATCAATCAGGTGATAGAGAAATGTGCGGAATATAACCAACCCTTATATATAGCTTTCATTGATTACGAGAAAGCGTTTGATTCTGTCGAAACCTCAGCAGTCATCGAGGCATTACGGAATCAGGGTGTAGACGAGCCGTATGTAAAAATACTGAAAGATATTTATAGCGGCTCCACAGCCACCGTAGTCCTCCATAAAGCAAGCAACAAAATCCCAATAAAGAATGGCGTCAGGCAGGGAGATACGATATCTCCAATGCTATTCACAGCGTGTTTACAGGAGGTATTCAGACACCTGGATTGGGAAGAATTGGGGATAAAAGTTAATGGAGGATACCTTAGTAACTTGGGATTCGCTGATGATATTGCCTTGCTTGGTAACTCAGGGGACCAATTGCAATGCATGCTCATTGACCTGGAGAGGCAAAGCAGAAGAGTGGGTCTAAAAATTAATCTGGAGAAAACTAAAGTAATGCTTAACAGTCTCGGAAGAGAACAGCAATTTACAATAGGCAGCGAGGCACTGGAAGTCGTAAGGGAATACATCTACTTAGGGCAGGTAGTGATGGCGGATCCGGATCATGAGACGGAAATAATAAGAAGAATAAGAATGGGCTGGGGTGCGTTTGCCAGGCATTCTCAAATCATGAGCAGCAGGTTGCCACTATCCCTCAAGAGGAACGTGTATAACAGCTGTGTGTTACCGGTACTCACGTATGGGGCAGAAACCTGGAGGCTTACGAAAAGGGTTCTGCTGAAATTGAGGACGACGCAACGAGCTATGGAAAGAAGAATGATAGGTGTAACGTTAAGGGATAAGAAAAGAGCAGATTGGGTTAGGGAACAAACGCGGGTAAATTACATCTTAGTTGAAATCAATAAAAAGAAGTGGGCATGGGCCGGACATGCAATGAGGAGGGAAGATAACCGATGGTCATTAAGGGTTACGGACTGGATCCCAAGGGAAGGGAAGCTTAGCAGGGGGCGGCAGAAAGTTAGGTGGGCGGATGAGATTAAGAAGTTTGCAGGGATGGCATGGCCACAATTAGTACATGACCGGGGTTGTTGGAGAAGTATGGGAGAGGCCTTTGCTCTGCAGTGGGCGTAACCAGGCTGATGATGATGATGATGATGATGATGATGATGCACGTGCAGAACAGCCGTCCGACCGAGAGCTAATCACTCGGCTTCTTGCAATGGAAAGTAAGATTGACTCTCTCCTGGCCTTGTCTGGCAAGCTTGGGCCACTTGAATCATCCGTCCAACTACTCTCTGATAAATTCGACGACTTTCAAACATGTCTTCTTGCCTAAGAAAAGTTAACCAAGGAAGTTACGAAGTGAGTTGAACAGCTCGAGAAGGGGGAAGGGGCCAGTGAAATTGCACAGCTCAATTTGGTCGTACATAACCTAGAGTGGCGCAGCTGTCGTCTGAAAATTGAATTTCATGGAATCCCGGAGTCTAATGACGAAGATTTGATGAAGAAGGTTAATGATATAGGTACGACATCGGAGTTTAAGCCACTGTGTTAGAGCGTCATAACAGCCATACATAGGCTTCCTGCTAAGCCGGGTAAAACACGGGGCGTAATTGTCAGCTTCGCAAAATCAGAAATTCGCGACGCTTGGCTGGAAAAAAGGAAAGCGTTACGAGACGCTAATACCGACATGTTTATCTGCGAAACTTAAAGATCGCTACGAAGACGCGGGCTAAAAAGGAACATGTACGACGGACAAGGCGCTACTTCCAATTAAATGTTTTTTGAAGAAACAGGCTTTTCAAAACCAACTCGCCCACATCAAGCTTCTGCTTATCTGCGAAAATCTGACTCGGTTCTCTCCTACTCTTCTGGCAAGTGCAAAACACTGGGCGAAGGAATCGAGCTACGCGTTCGTTTGGCACGCGAATGGAAAAGTACTTGTAAGAAAAAAGGCCGGCGCACGTGCAGTTGTTGTCCGTTTTAAGGATGATCTTGCAAACCTGAGATGATAGCATAGTCGTCTGTTATGCTTCCAAGAAAGCACCACTCCATGTCAAATTTCGCTCGTCATACTGTGCAGCTGAAGGATGTGCAAAAGCTTTCTTCATTTCATTTGAACTGCCAAAGCTTGCGTAATAAATTTGATGAGGTTACCTTATTTTTATCGAGCCTAAACGATGAATTCGATTTCATTTGCTTTAGCGAGACATGGTTCACATCGGGTGATTGTTTTTTGCTACCGGGATATAACTGTGTGTCAGCCTGTCGTTCATTGAAGTGTGGAGGTGGCGTTGCTCTGTATGACCTTTCGGATCTGCTGTACCAAAGTCCAACAAATTATAATACCCGAAATGAAAATTTGGATTGTGTTTTTATTCATTGCTCCAACATAGTTCTTGCTGTCGTGTACCGACCGCCATCTGGGTATATAAGTGAATTTATGCAGTTTGCAGAAGGAGTACTTTTGCGTAGTATTGAAATCAACTGCGAATGTGTTTTTGTCGGCGACTTTAATATAGAAGCTTCTGAAAATAATGCCACCTTCTTGCATTTCAAAGAACTTTTCGAATGATATGGTTGTTCAAATATAATTATTGAGCTTGCCCGTGTCACCTCAAATAATAAAACGATATTAGACCTGTGTATTACAAGCTTTTGCCCTGATGAAGTTAAGTCAGGTTTAATCACTTGTGATCTTACCGATCATTTACCAATTTATTGTCTAATACCATCGAAAAAAAAGCGTATATTAGAAAAAGAAACTCTGGTTAGAGTCTATTCGGAACAAAACATGGTAAGGTTTAAAGAACTCATGGAACAACAGAAACGGGATATTGTCATAAAAAAACGATCCAAATGTTGCTTACAATGTCTTTCTGAAGTGTTTTACTTCTGCCTACAACCTTTCTGCTAAAGGCTCCTTTCTGCTAAAGGCTCTTAAAAAACAAAAAGAAAACAAGAAAACCTCGGCTATCGCATGAATTATATACCATAATAAAACACAGACAAAGACATTTCCAGAAGTTCTTAGACAGAAGATGTGAAGGTGATCTTCAAATATTTAAGAAAGTGAGGAACAAATGAAGTGTTGATATTAAAAAAGCAAAACGAGAATATTACATGACAAAAATTGTCTGAAATTGTGCGAAATTCTCGTCTTGTATAGAAGGCAATCAGAGATATTATAGGCAAGACAAGTTCGTCAAAACTTGTTTTGTATGAAAGTGAGTCCATGAGTGACATCGAGGTCGCGAACTTGTTTAACGAACACTTTATTAATGCGGGTGCTTCCGCAGATGACAGCGCTAAAATACCTTGCGAACATATTGTGAAAACACACTGTCAAAATACTATATTTATGTCACCCACCGATCAATATGAGATAACTGATGTCATATTGGCCTTAAAAAACGATTGCGCCGCTGGAATTGACGATAGTAAACCTAGACCACTGAAAGCTGTCGCGAAGATGGTAAGCATGCCCCTTATACACATCCTCAACCTTATTCTTTTAACCGCAGTGTTCCCAGACGCAACGAAGCTAGCCCTTGTGGCCGTAATACATAAAGGTGGTTCCGTTAAAGACAAGAACAATTACAGACCAATCTCAGTGCTTCCCATCTTTGCGAAGATAGCGGATAACATAATCCATAAAAGACTTTCTGGCTTTCTAACGACAAACAATATAATAGTAAGCGAACAATTCGGGTTTAGGAAAAACAAGTAGTCTGAAAGTGCATTTCTTGAAATAAAGGAGCACATACTAGACAATATTGAAAGGAAAATAGTTACCCCGGGAATATTTCTGGATTTTAGAAATGCTTTTGACTGTGTCCAACATGATGTGCTCTTAAAGAAATTGCCATCCTATGGAATACGCGGCAAAACTTGGTCCTTGATAAAAAGCTACTTAACTTCGAGAGCTCAATTTGAATGCATAAATGGCGTAAACTCTGACTTAAAATTTGTAAAATTTGGTGTACTAAAGGGACCATTACTAGGACCGACGTTATTTATAATATACATTAAAGATATTGTAAACATTAACAAAAATACAAAGTTAATTTTATATGCAGACGATACGAAAGTATTCTTCTCAAGTTGTCATGTAAGACAGGTATTTAATCGAGCTAACGAATGACTAACAGGTCTGGATTTGTGGCTTCAATCTAATAGACTTCAATTAAACATCTGTAAAACGAAATACTTACTCTTCCGGCCGCGAGGAAACCACCCGACTGTGAACCTGGATTTAAAATTTGAGAATGTTACCATCGAACAATGTGTATCAGTTAGATGTTTGGGGGTGACATTTCAAGACTACCTTTCATGGACGCCTAACGTTGACAAGCTCCGAAGTGAGCTAGGGCCGAGCTGTTGGAATCTTAAATAAAGTAAGATATTATATCCCGTCTGCGGTGAAAAGGCAGATATACTACGCGCTTATTCATTCCAGGTTATGTTAGTTTTTTACTGTGGTCAACAACGACTAAGACCAACTTAGACTGTCTTTTTTCCTTGCAAAACTGAGCGGTGCGTGCAATAAGAAATTTGGAACTGTCGGAAGACACTATACCCTTTTGTAAATAAAATAAAATACTGCCTATTCATAAATTGTATATATATAAGCTGGCCCTAGAAATTTTCCATCAGCACAAGACAACACCTTTCCAAACCAAATATCAAGTGAAACCTCGTCCGTACTGCCTACGAAAGAATTTAATACCCAGGCCACGTTCCCATAGAAAATGTGGCGATCAAAAACAAAGTTTTATGATACCAGACCTTCTAAACGAATATCCGGAAATAGCTGAATCACTAGTTACAGCTACCTCGGAGCATTTTCAGAAAAATGCGCAGAAAATTGCCGGACTGATCGGACTGAGGAAATCAGTCCGGACTGAGGAAATCATGCCGGACTGATCCTAGTTGGTTTCCGCTTACTTTTTGAGTCTTTGCCTTTCATTGTGAAAGTCCGATATATTTTCAGTACCCGGACGGCTGCTGTTTCGACATGCCTGTATCATGTATCTGATTGTATCTCTATGTAGGTTATTGATGTAAAAAAAGAAAACTTTTTGATGTCAAAGTTTTACCGTGCTTCAAATTGCGGCTTTTCTATTCTATACTTTTTGTTATTAATTTATGTGCTTGCGTGACCGCAGCTGCCAAGGATGGCGAGGCCCAGTCAGGCACGTTCAGTGCCTTTTGTCGCGTCCCCCAAGGCATTTCTGTAAGGAATGTCGTGCATAAATGAAGAAAGAAAGAAAGAAAGTCTGTAACAGCGGAACCTCATAACACAAGCAAGTCTGATATCTATGGAGTGTCTCAAATAAGCGGAAGAGGTATTAGTAGTAGAGCCCCTTTGTTCAACAACATTATCTAGTAAATCTGCCTAAATTACAAAAAACTTTGTGTTGTACTATGGGCCATTGCTTTGCTCTGCACTTAGATTAGCAGGACCAAAATTAGTGCTTGGTAGCGATAGTCTTCTTGTACTTCTACAGTAAACAAAGAAATGATAACAATATACACTTTGCAATTTTACATTCAACAAAAGCCCACAGCCCAGAAAGCTTTAGTTGTGTTTAGATGTACCTTCCATAGGCAGAAGCTTCTTAGGACATGACCTAGGCTGTGGAGCCATTGTAACAGAACATGGCACTGGGAAGAAAAAGCAAGTGTCCACTTTTCTAACATGTAGCACCAGCTTCCAGAAGCAATATTGGTGAAATGTGTTGCAACCAAAAAGTAGAAATTCTAAACAAATGTGAGATGTAACGATGAAAATGCTACGTCTAGGTGGTTTTAACGAGCCAAGAATAAATCAAACAGGACATTTAACCATTGTGTTCACTTATGATATTTCACCTACTTTAGAAAAACTAGTAACGCATATTTGGATCGCACCGCTGGTACGAGTTGTTGTGGTCGTACCCGTTGGTACGATTTGTTGGGAACTCGGCGCTGACGCCCGTGGTTGTACCTGGGTCGCAAGCCCCAAGGGTAGCGTTGGCCTGGCGGCCTGGGGTACAACTGGAAGCATCCGAAGGTCCCGGCAAAGCATGAGTCGACTGGTAACAACAAAACAACTTGTTTATTTTAACATCGCAAAGAGTTGGCGGTCAGGTTGACCGAAGTAGAGAGACGGGAGAGCACTTTACTCAACAGAAGAAATCGGAGCCCCTCCTCTTGGCGTCCGGGGGCAGCTGTTTTTATACTCTCGCAGTTGAGGGCAAGAAGGAACCGCTCAATAGACGAGCACGTGATTGTACAATGGGCTAAGGTGACGCACACTGTCGTAGCGCCGCCGGTTGGGCACAAAGACTGGGAGGAGAAGGTAACTTCGGCTCTCGTAGCGCCCCTGGTCGGGCACAATGACTGGAAGGAGAAGGTAACCTCGGCTCTCGTAGCGCCTCTGGTCGGGCACAATGACTGGGAGGAGAAGGTGACCCCCTGCTGTCGCATCGCCGCCGGTCGGGCACAATGGCACATACACTCACACACGCACATGAAGACACGTGGCATCGGAACATGCCTGGAAACGCCTGGAAACGCCTGGAAACGCCTGGCGGGGAGCGTAGCGGCGACGCCGAACGGGCCAAAATGTCTGCCGCTTTGTTGCAATCGCGCCGGCTAAACCGCGCGTCGTAGGCGAAACGTAACAGACCGCCCCGCCGGGGGAAGGAGATCCCGATGGACAGGGGACTGCATCCGCTGTCCGGAGGGATGTCGCTCGATGATGCTCATAACAGAAGTCGGGCGTCCCTCGACGTTTCTTGAGCGCAGCGCACAGAGAAGGCCTCGTTCTCTCGTTCAGGTTCGCACAGGACACTGCAAAGTGACTTCGGGAGAGTTCACATTCTTGTTCTCGTTCCAGGCAAGCGTTAGAACTACGCTGAAACTCAACCGCTCAGTCAGCAAGCACGGCACAACCCTCACTAAGCCCTGCCAGGCTCTTTCCCCTTTTTATACCACTGCCTAGTTCCTTACAGTAGTCTAGCATCACTCAGAACGCGTCCACAAATTGGAAAATTGCACTAGAAAGCATATCATCACTTTGAAACACTAAACAAAAGCAATATGTTAAACAATCCTGCCTCAGGAAGAAAAACATCAGTAACAAACAATTTTGAGGCTGATTCCTACGTTAGGGGCTTCGACTTAAGCCATCGGCGTTACCGTTGAGACTCCCCTTTTTGTAACGCACCTCAAAGGAATATTGTTGCAAAGCGAGGCTCCAGCGCAGGAGGCGGCCATTTTTGGGAGAGATGGTCTGCAGCCATTGGAGAGGGCAGTGATCCGTCTCAATGATAAACCTCGAGCCGGCTAGATAGCATGACAATTTCTGAACGGCCCACACGAGACATGCACACTCTTTCTCGGTGGCGCTATACGCCTGCTCACGACTGGTCAGCTTACGACTAGCATACAGGACGGGGTGTTCTACTTCTCCCTTTTCCCGTTGGCACAGTACAACGCCCATGCCTCGCTCACTAGCATCGCACTGAACAACGAACCCTTTTGTATAGTCTGGCGATCTTAGCACAGGCTGGCTTGTTAGGGCACTCTTTAGGGCGCTAAAAGCTCTTTCCTTTGTCTCGTCCCAGACGACTGTTTGAGGCTCTGACTTTCTTAGAGCATCCGTCAGGGGAGCCGCGATATCAGAGTACCTGGGGATGTACCTCTGATAGTAGCCGGCGACACCTAAGAACGACCGAATATCGGTCTTTGTGCGCGGTTGCGGAAAGTCTCGCACAGCGGCCACTTTTATTTCAGAGGGGCGGCGACGACCCTGACCAATCACGCGACCGAGGTAGACAACCTCGGCCTGTGCTAACTGGCACTTAGGAGCCTTTACTGTCAAGCCCGCTTCGCGCAGGCGGGTTAGCACTGCCCGCAAGTGTGCCATATGCTCAGACCAGGATGCGGAGAATATCGCTACGTCGTCTAGATACGGTAAAGCGAATTCTTGCTGTCCCCGCAACACTTTATCCATGAGGCTTGAAAAACAGTATGGCGCGTTCTTCAAACCAAAACTCAATACTTTAGGACGGAATGTTCCCATTGGTGAAATGAACGCCGCATACCTACTAGCCTCTTCTGTAAGTGGAACCTGCCAATAACCCCTGACAAGATCTAGGGTGGAAATAAACTGAGCGCTACTAACTTTCTCAAGGCGCTCCTCGATGTTAGGGATCGGATAAATTTGATCCTTAGTGATGGAATTAAGCCTGCGGTAGTCGACGCAAGGACGAGGTTCCTTGCCCGGTACCTCAACTAAAATCAAAGGGGAGGTATAATCACTCTCACCTGCCTCAATAACACCGAGCTGTAGCATTTTCTTTACCTCAGCCTCCATAATATCGCTCTGGCGGGGTGACACCCGATACGCCTTGGATCGTACTGGCCCTGGGGAGGTAAGTTCTATATCATGAGTAAGTACAGAAGTCCTACCAGGCCTCTCAGAGAACAGACCTTGAAACTCTTGTAAGAGCTGGTGTAGTTCGGTTTTCTGCTCAGGCGACAGCGGTGCTTTACTGATAAGGTCACTAATGACTTGACCGGTGTCTTCCCTGTTCGTCACTGAGCCTAGTCCCGGAAGCTCGACCGGAAGCTCTTCAGGAACGTTTACCATCATGCACACCACTGCTTCGCGTTGTTTATAGGGTTTGAGCAGATTACAGTGGTAAACTTGCTGTGCTTTCCGCTTTCCTGGCAGACTTACCACGTAGTTAACGTCCGACAGTTTCTGAACAATTCGTGCTGGGCCCTCCCACTGCACGTCTAGTTTGTTGTTTAGCGATGTGCGCAATATCATGACCTCATCGCCCACCTCAAAACGACGGGCCCTGGCGGTCCGATCATAATAAACCTTGGCCCTCTGCTGGGCCTTTGCCATTGCTTCACCTGACAACTCCTGTGCCCTTCTTAAGCGTTCGAGGAGCTTAAGCACGTATTCCACCACGACTGGGTCGTCGCCCCTGCCTTCCCACGATTCTCGAAGCATGCGAAGCGGAGACCGAAGCGAGCGACCGTACACCAGCTCAGCGGGCGAAAACCCCGTAGCCGCATGCGGCGCGGTCCTTAATGCAAACATCACCCCAGGCAGACACAGCTCCCAGTCAGTTCGATGTTCAAAACACAATGCTCTCAACACGCGCTTCATGACGGAGTGGAGCTTCTCAACGGAATTCGACTGTGGGTGGTACACTGAGCTGTGTAGCAGCTTTACCCCACACCTTTCGAGAAAAGTTGTCGTCAAAGCGCTAGTAAACACTGTGCCCTGATCTGATTGGATTTCCGCAGGGAAACCAACTCGCGCAAATATGGACAGTAGTGCATTGACTATCTCAACTGAGCTGAGTTCTTTAAGCGGCACTGCTTCAGGGAACTTTGTCGCTGGGCAGATCACAGTCAAAATGTGTCTGTACCCCGTGGCTGTTACCGGCAGAGGTCCCACAGTATCAATAACGAGCCGTCTAAAAGGCTCCGTAATGATAGGTACCAATTTCAACGGCGCCCTCGATTTGTCCCCTGGTTTGCCCACCCGCTGACAGGTGTCACATGACCTCACGAAATGGTCTGCGTCCCGAAAACACCCTGGCCAATAGTACTCTTGCAAGAGACGGTCCTTAGTTTTCTTAACTCCTAGGTGTCCGGACCACGAACCCCCGTGCGTCAAGCGCAACAGATCCTGACGATAGCATTGAGGCACGATCAGCTGATCGAACTCCACTCCTCTGCGGTCTAGATACTTCCGGTACAGGACTCCACCTCTTTCCACAAAACGCGCATTTTTCCTGGCGATACCTTCCTTGACATTGCAGCGCACGTTTTCCAGGCTGCCATCCTTCTTTTGCTCGGCTATCAAAGCCGACCGGCTGACTTTTAGCAACCTATCAAGTCCGTCTGACGTAGGCGCGATGAGCAAATCTGTAGATAGCTCTTCTAACTTTCCCTTATCGGGCATTTCCTCTCCAGTATCTGGCGCCTTCAACGCTACAGACTCAATTTTATTCAGTTCGGGCGTGCTCTGAATATCAGCTTGCTGCGCCTCTGACCCTTTTTCGTTGTTTGATAACGTCGGCCCCGCAACTACCGCCTTTGCAGCGAGCTCCCGAACCTTCGACCTGGTTAAGGCCTGAACACTAGCTTCACCAAACAAAAGCCCCTTCTCGCGCAGGAGGTGATCGGACCTGTTTGAAAATAGGTACGGGTACTGAGGTGGCAGCATAGATGACACTGCGGCCTTCGTCTCAAGCGCTCCGAAAGGTCCTTCAATAAGCACTTTTGCTACCGGCAGACACACGCTATGAGCTTCCACGGCTTGCTTGATCCATGCGCACTCGCCCGTGAACATATGGGGTTCTACATAAGACGGGTGAACTACATCCATCGTAGCTGCGGAATCTCGAAGCACTCGGCACTCTTTCCCGTTCACGAGGAGGTCTCGCATGTAAGGCTCGAGAAGCTTCATGTTCTCGTCAGTGCTGCCTAATGAAAAAAACACAACTTTTGGTGTTGTTTCCGGACACTGCGCCGAAAAGTGACCCGGCTTCTGGCACGTATAACAAACGCGCGCTTGCCTCATCTCGAACCGCTTTCTGCGTTCGGCTTCGGCTGCCGCCGTCTCCTTAGGTTCGGTCGCACTGCTTCCACTCGCATCCGCACTACGCGTGTTCCCCTTTGCTCTCATGGGTGTGAACTTCGGCCTTTCAAACTTCGAGCCAAATTCACCCTTTTGACCGTCTTTAGCTCCGCGAGCCCGACGCGTCACAAACTCCTTGCCTAGCTCAGCGGCTTTAGCCACCGTACAAACGTCTGGCCTATCCAAGACCCAGTATCGCACGTTCTCCGGTAACCGACTATAAAACTGTTCTAGCCCGAAGCACTGCAGAACTTTATCGTGGTCACCAAACGCTTTCTCTTCTTTGAGCCACTCCTGCATGTTTGACATAAGCCTATACGCAAACTCTGTATATGACTCACTTTTGCCTTTCTCATTTTCCCGAAACTTCCGACGGAACGCCTCCGCAGACAGCCGGTACTTTTTTAGAAGACTCGATTTCACTGTGTCGAAATCCTCTGCCTCCTCTCTATCCAAGCGATCGACTACGTCGGCCGCCTCGCCGGGTAACAAAGTGAGCAAGCGCTGTGGCCACGTTTCCCGAGAGAACCCCTGCTTCTCGCACGTTCGCTCAAAGTTAACCAGGAACAAACCAATGTCCTCTCCAAGCTTAAACGGCCGCATCAGGTCAGTCATTTTGAACAATACGCGTTCTCCTGCACCGTGTGCCTGACTTCCATTACGAGCGCGTTCCATCTCTACCTCAAGACGCTTCATTTCCAAAGCGTGTTGACGGTCACGCTCTTGTTTTTCTTTTTGTTCTTTAAGTTCGCGCTCTTCTTTTTCTTTCTGTTCTTTAAGATCGCGCTCCTGTCTTTTTGCAGTCTCCCTTTCCTCAATGGTCTCAAGGCATTCCGACAGCTCGTCATCCTCAGCTTCTAACTCAAGAATAGCCTTTAGCAGTTCTGGTTTTCTGAGTTTGTCCGAGACATCCAGACCCAACTCTCTTGCAAGCTCCAACAATTTCGGTTTGCGCAACGACTTCAAATCCATGGCTGCTCTGAATGCTGCTTTCTCTACTGCCTAATATTATCTTGCCGCAAACTAACCCGGCAGCAACGACAACCACAATTACCAGCTCTGTTTCTGACACTAACAAAAGCCTGGCAAAGCTCAGAAGAAGAAAGTCCCGCACTCACCAAACCTCGCAGGCAGGAATTCAGCGCAGTCGTTCCGCTGCAGGCAACCAGTCATCACACAGGGCTCGTTGCACTGCTCCCGGATCGTCGTTGAGCTGCTCAGCATACAGTCAACTGCATCTCTTCGCTGCTGGCCTCCGTTGTCGCGATCTCACCGCTGGCAGACAGTTATTTGGATCGCACCGCTGGTACGAGTTGTTGTGGTCGTACCCGTTGGTACGATTTGTTGGGAACTCGGCGCTGACGCCCGTGGTTGTACCTGGGTCGCAAGCCCCAAGGGTAGCGTTGGCCTGGCGGCCTGGGGTACAACTGGAAGCATCCGAAGGTCCCGGCAAAGCATGAGTCGACTGGTAACAACAAAACAACTTGTTTATTTTAACATCGCAAAGAGTTGGCGGTCAGGTTGACCGAAGTAGAGAGACGGGAGAGCACTTTACTCAACAGAAGAAATCGGAGCCCCTCCTCTTGGCGTCCGGGGGCAGCTGTTTTTATACTCTCGCAGTTGAGGGCAAGAAGGAACCCCTCAATAGACGAGCACGTGATTGTACAATGGGCTAAGGTGACGCACACTGTCGTAGCGCCGCCGGTTGGGCACAAAGACTGGGAGGAGAAGGTAACTTCGGCTCTCGTAGCGCCCCTGGTCGGGCACAATGACTGGAAGGAGAAGGTAACCTCGGCTCTCGTAGCGCCTCTGGTCGGGCACAATGACTGGGAGGAGAAGGTGACCCCCTGCTGTCGCATCGCCGCCGGTCGGGCACAATGGCACATACACTCACACACGCACATGAAGACACGTGGCATCGGAACATGCCTGGAAACGCCTGGAAACGCCTGGAAACGCCTGGCGGGGAGCGTAGCGGCGACGCCGAACGGGCCAAAATGTCTGCCGCTTTGTTGCAATCGCGCCGGCTAAACCGCGCGTCGTAGGCGAAACGTAACACGCACCATATTCAAAACAGATATGCTGAATGAACTAGTACCTCGTGCCGCTATACTATCAGACACAAGTGCAGCCTCCTCTGTGCACATTTGTAAACTCCAATCTTCATTCTCTGTTGCGAAGGAAAATTAATTATTAACATGTATAACACCCCAGAAAAGCATGCAGGCTGCAGTTTAGCGCAAAACCCAAATGCAATGTAAAGAAGCATGTTTGCATTGCGCGTCCACTGGAATGCACTGGCACATAAATGAAACCACAATCTCGTGCTTGACAGTAGAACGCTATCGCCAGTGAGCCGCCACCGCAGGTAATCTTTAATTGGAAGTCCTCAAAGCAGTATAAATTTCTGACAGCTTTTAACTTTCAACTGCAGCTGTCATATATATCGCAAAGTATTCAAGACTGAGCTTTCCATACTCCTCCAGGAGAGTTACTGTTTATTCCACTACACCATCAGATTGCCTAACTGCTCAGCAGCTACATTCCGCAGGTCTAAGTTTTTCATATAGTTTTTCTTGATGCTTTCGTCTTAATTATCTGATATCAATTTTTTACATAAGCCCGCCACTAAGTAGACGCTGCATATCTACGTGACAGAGAGCTACCACCAAAAACCGTGGTTATTTATCATACCTTGCTGGTGAAGCAGCGCACTGATACGGACACAGTGAAGACAAACAGGAAAAGGCGACACTCGCAACTATTCGAGTTGCGAGTGCAGCGAGTGCCGTCTTTTCCTGCTTGTCTCCGTGTCAGTGCGCTGCTTCACCAGCAAGGTATGATGATCACTCACCAACTAGGCCACCTTTCCACTTTGCGTGGTTATTTAGCTTGCTGTCCCACTTTTCGTGAGCATATGTATAGATGGCAATTTATGCACTGTTGCATACAAGAAAATACTGTGAGTGCTTGGTATCGAAGCTGCCTCAGCAAGCACTGGTGTTAGCCAGCCCTGAGGCGTCACAGTTCCTTGAAATGAAAAACACCTGTCCAATTTACCCATTTTTAAAATTTTTTTGCATGCGATGTGTGGGCTGTTATACATCTAATCAAGAAAAACATAACCCAGTATTAAACTTTTAAGGACTCGTCTACACAGAGACAAAACACATATTCTTCATGCACCAAGACTTTCGCAGTAAAAAAAACATTACTGAGATGTTGAACTTTTCTGTACACCTGTGCTGTTAAGTATACTCTACTGCTAACATAGCAAAATTGTTGCTGGTCGAGTTGTTTGAAGACTAAGGAGTGCACACTTTTACAATGACTAAACAAGCACTTAAAAAGAAGTACGAAGGAACAGAATAGGGCCGCAACACTCGTTCTGTTCCTTTCTACTTGTCTCTTTTTAGGTGTATTTCATTGTTGCGCTAATATGTATCTCCTAATGTACTACTGACAACTACTATTTCTGGACTTCACACTTCCATCTGTTGTCTACATCGAAAGAAGGACAGCCACTAATTCCAGACGAATCCTGTGATAGACATGGATCATATGCACAACAGAATACAAGGACTTAGTTACATATACCAAGCACGAAAAAACATGCTGCTTAAGAGATTAATAAGGGACATCACCTACTGGATGGTCATTCTCCTGACTCTCTGCAAGAGAATAAAGGCTCTGAAGTTTCGAGTCATTGACATAAATAAAACATTCGCTTGGAAACTTAGATCCAGGCGAATACTTTCATTGATTTGTTCAGGACAAACAAATGCAACCACGTTACCCAATTTCTGCCTATTTTTAATGGTATGCCTTCCTCACTTGCCCCACCCACATACTATGCAATAATGTGTTAAAAACTATGTAATAACGAAAAGGAAAGAAAAAGATAGTCAAGATAATGATTTCGAGCAAGTTATTGATTGTAATGGAAGAAGCGACATGTTCCTCGAAGGAAAAAAGTTCGTGAACTGCTGAGCTTCTTGAGGGCCCAGGAAAAGTACGTGGTGGCTTTGGCACATTGCATATCTCTTCATCAGTATAACGACTTGGCTTGTGAATTTTCTTTTCCTCAGCTCTTGTTCCATATCAAAATCCGATGAGAACTCTGCCATAGGGAGCTTTAGGCAACCATCCTCATAATTATCTGTAAATCAGAAAAAATACCAAATCATGTATTATATTTTTGTTCTGAATTGTGAGTACAGTCACCTGTGTCTTATCAAAGGTTCCCTTGATTATTATGTGGTACTTCCAGCTTTGCTTTGGCTCAGAGCAATTCTTAATCTATGTCTGGCAGCCAAGACCAGGAGGCCAGAAACAGTACTTGCCCACTACCAACGTTGCAGGGACAAGCTCTATGCCTTTTTCGCCCACGAACTCCACAAGGCAGTAACTTCATCTGAAAATGTCTAAGCTCTTTCCAGAAGCGATAAAAAAGCAGTACAGGATACTGTCCATTACTGCATCTCAACTGTCAATTACTGCGTCTCGCCCCTTGAAACGCCGTCCGATTCCCGTTGCCATGGGACAGAGATAGTGCATGTCTCTCGCTTAAAACCATATACTCGACGCATTTCCTAATACTTCCGCGTGGCCAGGTGGCCGCTTCCACAACCAGAGGGAATTAGAGTGCAACACATGCCTGACTTTCAACTTCATCATCTCCACATATCATCATCAATTGCACATCTACTTCATCTGTATATATTAACGCATGTACCTGTTTGTCCTTATCGGGCGACACGTTTCACCGCCTAACAAATGTTATCGCTCAGCGCAGGACGTGCCTGCATGTATAGGAAGTTTCTGGAATGTTATCGATGCTTCCATCCGCTGTCTGTGACCGAACCTTGTGTAATCTGATTGCATGTGTGCGCGACGCGAATAATGTAGAACTTTGTGGAAGGCACGCGGGTCCCAGCGATTACTCTGGAGCATTCGACAACTGATGTATAAAAGCCGACGCGCTTGACCCGCTGATCAGATTTTGACGATCGCCGACTGTGTTCGCCGTTGTCGCCGTTCTTTAAGTGTAGCCTGTTTTTGTGGGCATAGGTTTGCCCAATAAAAGTTAGTTTCGTCTTTCACAGTTCATGGGGTCGGGGTGGATGTACATCGCAATGATGTCGGAGAGGGTACGATGAAAACGCTGCGTCAAGCCCTTGGTCTGTGGATGGTAACTGGAAGTCGTCTTGGGAATTGTGTTACAGGCGCGCAGAACTTCGGTAAGGATAAAAGAGAGGAAGACTCTGCCGCGGTCACTGAGGAGAACGCGTGGAGCGCCATGGCCTAAATAAATGTGAATAAAGAAATCGGCGACTTCCGCAGCAGTCCCGGATGGTAGAGATGCTGTCTCCGCGTAGCGTGTTGGGTGGTCTACGGCCGTTACAATCCAACGATTGCCATGTGGGGTCGTGGGAAGAGGACCGTACAAGTCTATTCCAACTATTTCGAAAGGCGAAGCGGGACAAGGCAGAGGTTGTAAAGAGCCAGAAGGAGCTGTTGTCGGTCGTTTGCGGCTTTGACAATGAACGCAGGACGCAACGTACTTCACAGTGGCTGAAGACAGGCGAAGCTAGGAGCAGCGACTTCGTATTATGTCGTAAGTCTTGTGGAAGCCTATATGACCGGCCGTCGGATGATCGTGAAAGGCCTCGAGCACCTCACGTTGCAGAGAACGTGGTATGACCGGGACTCATTTGTTGGCGTCGAGGTGATAAGTGCAGCGATGTAAAGCCCCATTGCGCAGCTTGAATTGAATAAGTTGTCGACGAAGTCAGGCGTTTGGAGGTGACGAACCTTCCATGCGTTGGAGAATAGTTCGGCAGTATGGGTCGGTACGTTGGTGGGACACAAGGAAAGATGTGCTGTCGGGTTTTAGCCAGTCGAGGGTTGCGATGGATAAAGCCAATGAAGAGGACTCGGGACGAACGCTAGTACGGAGAGGCGATTGTGAATATTTATGATTCGGCATAGGGTAGCGAGATAGAGCATCGGCGTTTTGATGCTTTTTCCAGCCCTGTAGGCGACATCGAAATCGTACTCCTGTAGGCGAAGCACCCAGTGACCCAGGCGGCCTGATAAGTTCTATAGCAATGAAAGACAGCACAGTGCGTTATGGTACTGTGAAATAGTGGCCGTGGAGATACTGGCGAAATTTCTGCGCTGCCCGAACAACAGCAAGGCACTCCTGCTCGGTTTTGGTGTAATTCTTCTCTGCAGTGGTTAGTATACGACTAGCGTAAGCAATTACTTGTTCGCGGAGCGTGTTGTCACGTTGCAGGAGAACGCCACCGAGACCATGACCGCTAGCGTCTGTGTGAAGGATGGTGGGCACGCTCGGATCGAAGTGGCACAGTACTTGGTCCGACGTCAGGGCATGTTTCAAAGCCAGGAAAGCACGTTCACGTTCGTCGGACGAAACGAATGGCGCATTACTGGCAAGGAGATGATGGAGTGGGATTGCAAGCGCAGCGAATTTTGCGTTTGAAGTGCCGGAACTAAGAAGCAAGTCTGAGAAAACAGCGCAAGTCTTTTTAACGCAGCGCACGCAGAATTCGAGGACAGCAGCAAGCTTCTCAGGGTCCGGTAGAATACCTTATTTGCTGACTATGTGCCCCGCAACTTAGATGGTCTTGCTGGCGAAACTGCATTTTTTTTGTTTAGGTGCAGGCCAGTGTTTTCCATTACAAGCAAGGTGTTCATAAAGACGTTGCAAATGTTGTGAGAACGTGGTTGAAAACACTACAATGTCGTCGAAATAGCAGACAGGTTTTTCATTTTAAACCACGCAAGACACTATCAATCATGCGTTCGAAGGTGGCAGGTGCATTGCAGAGTCCAAAAGGCATCACATTGAACTCTTAGGGCCCATCAGGGATAGCAAACGCCGTTTTTTTCTTTGTCAGACTCGGACATAGGTATTTGCCAGTAGCCTGATCTAAGGTCAAGGCTAGAAAAATATTAGGCACCGGGGAGTGAATCCAGCGCATCGTCGATACGTGGCAGGCGGTAAACATCGTTGCGCGTGATCTTGTTCCGCGCACGGTAATCAACGCAAGAACGCACTGATCCGTCTTTCTTTTGCACTAGAACATCTGGGGCGGACCAGGGACTCGAGGAAGGAAGTATGATATTTCGTTTAAGCATTTTTGATACGTTTTCCTCGATGATCTTGCGCTCCGTAAGAGACACGCGATATGGGCGCCGCTGAACGATACGGGAGCCATCAGTGTATTCGGTGAGTAGCGGTGGTAGTTATACCCATGACGGGCGAATTGACGTCGAATAGTGCGAAGAGATCTTCACTCTGAGAAGGCGTTAGGTCAGGGCTCATGGTTGCCAACAATGGTGTGAAAGAGGCATTACTTGGCGGTGATCTCGACTCGGGTGGCACTGTCGGGAATGTGACAATTGCACTGGGATGAGTGTCAACAGCGCAAGTGACAAGTTGATCCACGAGGCAGCAGTTGGGGTTCGGGAGTTTAGTTTAAGGCGGTAAGCGATGCAGACCGCCGAGAGAAGCGAATAAGGCCAGGGGTAATCTGAATCCCGCGAGATGTGGTATGGCCGTAGGGTAGAATAAGTACGTCGCCATCCACAATGCTGCAGGAGTTGAGACTTATATTCTCTTCTCTAGATAGCCAAAGAACGTAATCGGAGGTGGTGACGAGACGAATGCGTTCTTCACGGTTGGGAAGAGAATTGCCGGTGGCATCCAGTTGTACGTGGCGCTGACGAGTACAGATAGAAGCGAACGCGGAAGATAAGAAGATAAGAAGACTCTAAGATGAGTTCGTGGGTACACTGACGAAATACCGCAAAAACAATGTGGTGACGAATTCTGTCTACGGACACCCGAACAGTACAATGCGCGATTGGACGAATAATAGCGTCAGTCGCTGCACGAAGAGAAGGGCCGGAGTAAGGCGTGATCACATTTCGGAGGCGGGAACAAAAGTTAGCACGAATAATGCAGCGCCTGTATCAACGAGAGCTCCGACGTATACACCTTCTACAAACACTGACAACAAATTGGGCGGTCGCTCCGGATGATTTGTAGGCTGTCCAGCGGATGCAGTTTCCCCTCCTAAAACTGCATGGGGGAGTTTTCTGAGAGGAGATTCGTGACATGATAAGCAGGTCGGAGAGGCGATACTGAATGATGACGTGGATACGGGGACCTGTGGTGAGATTCACGAGAATTCACAGTCATATCAGTAAAGTAGGAAGGAGAAGGTGACCGGTGATAAGAGGAGCGGTAAGACGTGCGCTGATAGCCCAATGCTGGATGGACGCTTGTACGTTCCTGGGGAGCGTAGCCACGTTGCTCAGCCTGTTGATGACTTCGAGAAAATCGGGAGATGTGCCCCAGATAGCCACATTTGTACCAAATGGGCCTGGCAGGACGCGGAGCGTAGTAACGTTGTACGCCCACTGGCGGCGACAACGAAGCCACTGGAGGATGGTCTCCTGGTATAGGCGAAGAGGGTGGTGATGGCTGGAGAGAGCACCACAACGTTGGAAAACGATACCTGATGAGTGCAGGGGCAGTCGGAGCACGGTAGACGCGATGCGGACGTAATCTCTTGCCGAATGATGCCGCGCAAGCCGGTCCGTGGTGAAGGGACGGTACTTTGAGAAACTCGTGAAGAACACCGCCCGTGTAGCTGTTCACGCACAATGTAGCGGATAAGCGTGCGCAAGTCTGTGGTCGAAGGGACACGAATGTCGGAGTTATCGGTACATAGCCGAAGAGACTGGAGCTCCTCAAGTCGCTGGCAAGTAATCACATCCTGGATGGTAGCAAGATTTTGTGTAGCAAGGGCATTGAAGGCGACGGTGATTAGGCCTTTAATGATGTGGCATATTCGGTTGCTCTGGAACATGGCGGCGTTCACACGCTTGCACAACGCAAGCAGATCTTCAATGTATGAGGTGTACGCTTCCACACTGAGTTGGATGCGCTCTCCGAGCTTCTTCTTCGCGGCCCCTGCGCGAACAGCTGGGGCACCGAAAATCTGCCGAAGCTGTTGCGTGAACGTCGCCCAGTCAGGAAGATCGGGCTCATGGTTCCAAAACCAAGTTTCCGCGACATCGGACAAGTAGAACGGGACGTTCGGTAACTTCTGTGAACTGTCCCACTTGCTGAAGTCGCTTACGAGGCCGTAGTTTTGGAGCCAGTCTTCTACGTCATCTCCGCGTAGACCAGCGAGAACTTGGGGGTCGTGCAGGCGGCTGTTGATGGTGACGACGAAAAGCGAGGGTTGCAGTGGAGCAGCGGCCTCGGACGTACCGGCATTCGATGAAGCGAGCATGGCTGGGGGTGTTATGTGGTGACCCGGGTGGAGCTCCAGTGAGAACGTGCGAGAGGTCTTTGGGAACGAAAAGCACCGTCCACCACTTGTAAGGAACGGCTTTATTCCAGCCGAGCTCGTGCTACTACCACAAGGATCAAGCTGTGCTGCTGGTGATGATATATACAGATGAAGAAGATGTACAATGGATGATGATATGTGGAGATGATGTTGAAAGTCAGGCATGTGTTGCGCTCACAGTACATAATATATGAAGTCTTTCACATATCAGGATGATACTGTTACTACAGGGTGTCTACCAACCGGGAAAACGGGAAAACCGGGAATTCTCAGGGATTTTTAGTAGTCTGGAAAAACTCGGGGAAAACTCAGGGAATTTGTACCTTCATAAGGGAAAATTAGCGGTAATATTGTTGAAAGGGTTGAAAGTAGCGGTAATGCTGGCTCGAGTAACAGACAGGAATAGTATTGAATCGTCTTTGACGCCCTGTCGTCGGTTGGAGGAGTTTCCAGTACACAGACAACGACCGACTTTCCGGGTGCCCGATAAGTTGGACGGCTTCGCGGCACCACCACGTACCCCATAGAGTCAGTGTATCAGAAGGTCCAAAATTTCGGACGCAAGAACCCTTCGCCGTCCGATTTTCCGGACTTTTTCCATGACCGCAGGTCTGAAACGGCATTATTCAGAGCCAACACCACTGCCGTTTTGATTACCACGCCACCTCGAACCGGCGCTCTCGCACGCAGATCCGCTAGTAGTCGTAGCCACCACTGCGGCAACGCTAGACATAGCTGCTTCGACGTTCTCTATTAAGCTCCTTGCCCTTGGGTGCCGTGTTTTTTATTTAAAGAATTTGCTGCCGTCAGCAGTGGTACCGACTGCACCTTTGTGGTCCTCGCGATTGGCTTAGAAGCTTGGAAAGCACAGTGCGTTGCATAATGCCGGTTCCTGAAAGTCAGCTGCGCCTCTTTACAAAAATGTTACTTGGTGAAGCATACAAAAAGTATTGCAGTGAAGCATAACCATAGCGGGAAGGGGCTATTGCCACGGGACGTAGTATGTATTCCTTAATTATACACGTGTGCATCCGGTATCTCCTGTTACAGTACGAGCGTCGATATGCCTAATACGTGTACCGGCAGGCCTTCATGGCGTTTTCGAATGTGCCTGTGGCGGTTTGGTCCCTTAAGGGCGGTAATGCGATGTACTTATTGTTTTCCAACTGGATGATTTTTCGGACGTTTTCGCGGTCCCTAGGGAGTTCGAAAAATCAGACTTGGACTGTGCAACTGACCAAGAAGATGCTTCAAATAGTCCGCGGGGCGAACGAGTGACGGAAGGAGGACAAGAACATAAATAACCTACATATTGAGTAATGAACAGGAAAGGAAGCGTGCTGCGGCCGTTTTGAAGGAGCTTGAGCTCAAAAGGAAAAAAAAAATGTTGGTTGATGCCGAGATGCAGGCTTCCTCATCTAAACCAAAATAAGCTCTTTAAAGCAAGGAAACACAACACTGAGGTGTCGTACGCGAACTGAGAGTATGTCAGGACAGTTGAGGTTGACTTACGAGCTGTTGGGAGAGAATCTCAATTGTGACAAAGTTCGGGCCTCATACCACTGAGGTTGCTATCAGGGGATAGAAATAGCTCATATTCGAAAATATTTGCTTCTGTATGCATCTTATCTTTATTCGTATGTTAGGATTGGATTGGATTGGGAAAACTTTAATATCGTATTTTAGGATGTCTGACTCGATTTGCAATTTTTTTTGAAGACATTTTATTCGCTGTGCATTTTAGTAACCCCTCCTTTCTATTCTCTTTTTGAATAACATGAACACTATGCCTTAGTGTTCAAACTTAACTAAGTCGTTTTTTAACATTATTTCATATGAAAACTAGAGAGTGACATCATCTGGCGACGTAGTTTCAGCCCGTCTTCACATAAAAATATAGTTCTATGTTACTCAGGGAATTTTGCAAAGGCACTCGGGGAAAACCTGGAAAACTCAGGTAACTTGAAAATGTCAACTTGGTAGACCCCCTGATGATACACTAGGCCGTATTCAACAGTGGGAAAACTGCAAATTTATTATTGCATGGCAGTTTTACAAGTTTCGTTTTTACGTTTTCAACTGGCCAACACTTTACGGAAGAAAGTTTGCTGACAACAGCAATTCCAAGTTTTGTTGAGTCTAACGGGTCTAATGGGTTGTACAACAGCTCACTGTTACAGAACAACCTGCCAAATATACATGGTTTTCCATCTGATACACCGTGAACGTGTGTGCATTTGGCAGGCATTCTCAGATAATGAACAGCAGGTTGCCATTATCCCTCAAAAGAAAAGTGCATAACAGCTGTTTCTTACCAGTACTCACCTACGGGCCAGAAACCTGGAGGCTCACGGAAAGGGTTCTACTCAAATTGAGGACGACGCAACGAGCTATGGAAAGAAGAATGATAGGTGTAACGTTAAGGGATAAGAAAAGAGCAGATTGGGTGAGGGAACAAACGCGAGTTAATAACATCTTAGTTGAAATCAAGAAAAAGAAATGGGCATGGGCAGGACATGTAATGAGGAGGGAAGATAACCGATGGTCATTAAAGGTTACGGACTGGATCCCAAGGGAAGGGAAGCTTAGCAGGGGGCGGCAGAAAGTTAGGTGGGCGGATGAGATTAAGAAGTTTGCAGGGATGGCATGGCCACAATTAGTACATGACCGGGGTTGTTGGAGAAGTATGGGAGAGGCCTTTGGCCTGCAGTGGGCGTAGCCATGCTGCTGCTGATGATGACACTGTGACCGAAGCCTTCAGAAATGACAGTGTCTTCATCAACTTGGCGGCAATTGTCGGATGGTTAACGTGAAGGACTGGAACTTTACAGCATTGTATTCCGGAAATTTACAGTGAACTGGCATATTTCCTTTTGTACTTTCTTCCAAAAGAGTGAATGAACATGACAGACGAATGCAAACATCAGCCTGACGCTTGTGCATACAGTTTTCTTCCAAGCGGTTATAAAGCTGGCTAAGAGGACAGCCAAGTTTGCACAAAAGTATTTTGATACATTGCATGTTGATTTCAAAGGGGAAAGCAGAAAATGCGTCCAGAGGGCCATACAGACGGCATCCTTTGCAAGATGAAATAAACAGTGCACGTTGTACGACACCTCCTGTTCCCTATAGAGCTGCACAAATCCAATCACAAAGTGCCTGAGGAGTGTCTGTGCAAAACCTGCATGATCCTGTCAAAATGGCCGAGTACTTAGAATAGTAATTGCTACATGAAGTACCAAAAAATTGGAGTAGGCAGCTTCAGAGAGCACATTTTTGAGCATTACGGGCCCAGTATAATAAAGAAGTACCCTAAACTCTGTCGCTTTCCAGCGATCTTTGTCTTTCAGAGTTATTGGTTTCCTCGCAATCTCTGCAGGGACATGTTTTTCCAATACAACATTTTTTACAGATATTTCTTTGCAACCTGTAGGACGTAGTCTAAAAACTGACGCCCTGAAAGCCATGTGTTGACCAGCTTTCTCATAACACCGAGGTAGATTAGGCGCATTGGGTCTAATGGCACACTACTGATGAAACTGAAACTGAAGCCAGTTTGTAGTTCCATTAAGAATGATACACCCTGACGATGGTCCAAGTCTGGTTTCGAAATGACTGGTTTGTTCGCAGCGTAGCTGATGCAGTAGGAAAAGCATACTTTCGTTGTAGCTACCCTCTGCGGTGCACTTTGGGCACCCTGAGTAACCGCTGTGCCCTCTAGCTTTAAATATGAAGGCTCGAGCTGGGGCATCACCATATGAAGTTTCTGATTTCAACTTCAACCAGTTTGTCTAAAAGGGAAATTCCCTTCAAAAGCAGGAGTTTCAGCTCATCCACAAAAGGTTTAAGGAAAGAATTGGCACAGTCAGGCTTTGATGAACCAACAAATGCACCAACATTGATTGGACCCATGGTACTTTCATGACTAGGGCAATCAAAATGTGCCAAGCACTGAATCGGCCAGCAATTGTTCCCGTGAGCTTTTTGGCAAAGGCAAGTGATAAATGTTGAATAAAAGGCTAAATTTTGAATGCTGTGTACTTCAAGTAAGGAGCTTAACTCTTTCTGTAGTCCAAAATGACAATACTGTCCAGGATGCAGTGAAGTAGCATCAGCGACAACAGCAGTTGCACGAGGTGTTTTGAGCAAGGTTCTAGCGTCCTTTGGGAGTGTGGAAAAACATCTATGAGCTTTCAGAAGAACCAGTAGAGATGTGAGAGATCCATAAGTAATGTTGTCCACAGCCCATCTTGCCAACTCTGATGGAAAATTGTCATTCACATTAGAGCTTCCCTCCTCAGTATGCTAAACCACATTTTCGTGAAGGCCTGGTTGCGGACTCTCAGTCAGCAGATCACTTTCGGACCAAATGTATTCATCACTCGTATACATGACCGCTGCTATCAATGGTGCCTGAAGTTCAGAAACGCACTCCAAAACATAATGTGCATTTTGCTGGGAGGGCGAAACGCTTTTAGTCGGTGAATTAGAGCTGTGAACAGCTGAAATTTGATAAGTGCAGTCTTGATTACGAGCAGCCCAGACTTAAATTTCAGCTGAGTATCGTCTGTCACTGCAATATTTGGGCTTGAAGGGCTTTCCAAAAGTGCTGCGACTTAGACAAGCTCTGTTACGGACATGGCGCTTTGTCGAGCTCACCTTCGGCATGCTGTAGAGAATACGCAAACACAAAACTAAACGATGCTAACGAAGGTTGCCATAAGGAAAGGGAACCAATCAAATCCTGGCGCCGACCTTTTCAAACTTACTGCACGAAGACGCTTGATGCCGTTAAGTAACTGTATGGTTACGAAATCGTGATGGCGGGAACCTCAACCTCCAATTCACTCCAAGAAGCGCGAACTCAATTCACCCTTTCGTGGCGAAGGGCAGGCTGGAAGACTCGAAACCTACGTCTTCACGGTCCACAAGAAAATATAATGTATAAAAAAACAAGGCTCTGAAAATGGCGGCTCGGAACAGTGCTACACCAAAAGCAGACAAACCGCTGTAAGGCAGTGCGCGCGAACGAACGAACGAACGCCGACCGGCTACAAGCGGCAAATGGTGCTGGCGATGACGATGGCGGCGTCCCAGCTTGTAGAAGCACGAAGTTAGTCTAAAATGTTCTAACGCAGTCAACCTTATCTTTGAGATGTACTTCTACTTGTACACTTGACACTTTTATAAAATGACTTTAAGAAGCAGGCTGTTCTTTTTGTTTTTGTTAGTGACGACGCGGTGACGATAAAAGTGAAACTAGGCAGACGTGATGCCAAAATCGCGTTTTTGCAACATGGGGCATCACTCAAAAAAGCTTATCATGTAGCTCTCCTACGTACGGGGCTTTAGCAGGACGGGCGTTCAAATTGCCAATGGAAAAGGCAATTAAACAACATTTTTGTCATCTGACAGACGCCTACCTGTAGCTAGTGTCCGCCGCCCTGAATTGATGATCGAGTGAAAATAAAACATTCTCACATCGATTAAACCCTATTTCCTTCAAGAAAGTTTGTTTCCAATAATATCACACCATATTTTGAGCTGTAATGTGTGCTGCTGTTGCAGACATCTAAAGTAGGTCCTTGGTTCACACGCCATAGATGTACATTAGACATCCAGACTGGGACGCCAAAGAACGGCCTTTGAACGACCACATAGCCCGAAGCACAAATGGGACATCTCTTAGATGTTCATACCATGTCGTTTTTCGTCTTGGACATTTCGACCTTACTAGTACGTATTATGGACATCCGTAGTTTACTGGGTTACTAACCACTCCCTTCTGATTTCTTCTTGAATAAAATGAACGCCACTTCTTACTTTTCAAACTGGATTAAGTCGTTTTTCTTATTTTTTTTCCGTGCCTGCAAGGAAGTGGCAGCATCGGGCGACATGGTGTCGGGCGGTCGTGGCATAAAACAAAGTTCTGTGTCACTCAGGGAAAACCTGGAAAAAGGGAGTTTGGAGATGTCAACTTGGTAGACACCCTGTAATAAACTTGTGGGTGAAGACAAACGAGACAGACGCTGCTGTCTGGTGTCCACGAATAATATTTTTCACCGAGCCCGCTCAATGAGGCGGAAGCCTCATTCCGCTAACTCCACTGCTCGCGCGACGTAAGCTTGCTGGGCATGTCCTCGTCGGATTTTGTGACCCGAGCATTGTGGCATGTAGTAGTGCGCTTCAGGGCTCCCCTTCTAGCAAGGAAGCTGTGAGCTGGACGAAGTGCGGATGGTGGTGGTGCGATAAGTCGGTAGGTTTGTGGTCGCCGAGCTCCTCAAATGTAAGAAGTTGCTGTAATCGATGCTGCTCCATTTCAGTTGTGCGCTTGATGAGCGTCGCCTTAGGATGGCCATAGCGGCGGTCGACGTTCGGAGAAAGTAGCACATCGCGAACGATCGCAGCAGTAGTAGGCGGAAGCGCTCCAACGGTGTGGTTGAACATTTTCAAGTGCGAACTGAAGCGGTGGTGACGGAACAAGGATTCGATGGTAAGGAACCGAAGTTCCGAGTCCGACTACCAGAACTCTGGGAGCTTGAAAGTGGAGACCTAGGGATTGCGGGGTAGTGGTGCTGATGGCAGTACTTGATTGAGAGAATCCGAGGCCCTTACTGACTGGATAGAAGGCGGTCTGTGTAGACAGTGGGGCTCGAGCTCCTTGCGGCGGTAGGACCAGTGAAGCGGCCGAGGAGCCCAGAGCTGGGAGCGATGACGCGAAGTCCGGAATCACCAACTTGCGGGTGAAGAAAAACCGGACAGGCGTTGGTACCTGGTGTCCACAAATGATGTTTTTAGGCGAGCCCGCTCGCTCAGGCGGCAGCCTGATTCCGCCGACTCCACTGCTCGCGCGCCGTCAGCGTGCTGGGCATGTCCTCGTCGTCTTTTATGACGGCACCATTGTGGCACGTAGTAGTGCACTACAGATTGATAGAGGGATCATTTCTAATAGATACAGGTATCGATTTATCATTTGCACTCTCCGAAGAGCCCTGTGTATGCAAGCAAACTCCTCATTTGTTCCTTATGCTCCATTAGTGCTTTTAGTAAACAGTACTTCATAACGTGCGAGGTAACGACAGGAACTTGCCAATGTTAATAACACTAGAATGTGCACATTTTTGTATGCATATCGTCACGATGAAGCCACCTCAGGCCACCTAGGCTACACAAGAACATTAGCACGGATCAAAGTACTACTGGCCACGGCTCGCAGCACAGGTGAAACATTGCGCTCGAATATGCCTTCACTGTCAGCGACGAAAAGTGCCACCTGAGAAACCTGTGGGACTACTATATCCCGTTCCAGTGCCTGACACGCCGTTTGCACAAATTGGGATGAACCTCTTGAACCCATTCCCAATATTTTGTTACCGGAAATAAGTGGATCATAGTTGTGACCGATTACCTCGTGTCACGTGGGGAAACCAAGGCATTTCCGAGCAGCACAGCAGCCGAGGCCACACAATTCATAGAAAATGTCCTAAGGCACGGTGTTGCAGCAGTTAACATAACCAACAGGGGAACCGCGTTCACGGCTGAGCTTCTGCGAGCTGTACTCACGCTCAGTGGCACGGCGCACAGAAGGACGATAGCCTATCGCCCGTAAAGCAATGGGCTCGTAGAACGCCCCAGCAAGACTCTCATAGGCATGCTGTGCATGGATGTTGAGGTGGAGCAGAAGAACTGGGACAAAATATTGCCCTATTTTACGTTTTCTTTTAATACAGTTTGGAAATAAACAACGAGAATGACACCATTCAGTCTCCTCCGCGGTCGAGAAGTCACTACAATGCTGCCTCATGATTCCAGCGCTTCTGAGACTGACGCTGCAGATTTTACAGAGTGCGCCGAAGAAGCAAGACAGCTCTCAATAACTAGCCAGCAAGACCGTGATGCACGACGTTACAATCAACACCGTCGATGTGTCGTCTACTAGCCCGGCCAAGGAGTCTGGGTTTGGACGCCAGTACGCCATTGAGGCCTCTCGCAAAACTTCTACAACGATACTTTGGACGATACAAGGAGGCTCTACGACGCCTTAGCGAGGTCAACTTTGACGTTATTCCTGATAGGCTACCCTGCTCGAGGTGTCGTCAGGAGCTGCCTGAGTCTGTGCACTTAGTACGCATGAGATCCTATTTTTCTCAATCACATTGACACTTTCTGGTTTGATGGACATCGGGTGCTATCCGCCGAGCATCGAAACGATGCTCCTTCTGGAGGGGGGCAAATGCCGCGTCTCTATTTGTGCCAAATTGCACTGACAACGAAGACTACTATCTCGAGAGTGCGAACGACGTGCTAGAGAAGAAGCCTGAACTGAGCCCTTGTTCTAACTGTCTCCATTAAATACATCTAGCAATACCCTCTAAGTTAATAATTTCTCAGGCTAATAACATACAGCACAACATCATTTAAGAAGTTAAGCACTGCCTTGCTTTCAAACCAAGCTTCCGAGCCAAGAAATAATGAGTGAATGAAAGTGTGTTTAGTGGCGCCAGGGCCACGTATAGCCAAAGAGCACCATGACAACGCTAGTGAGTTCGTAGTGGAGCGATGAATTCTGAGAAGTAGGTGAAACGTGGCTGTAAAGGTGCCTTAAGTAGTCGCTGTAAAGTGTGCAAAATCTAAATGTAATAAGATAATGGCAATTACTAATGAGGTGTACAATGAAAATGAAAAATGCAGTGCAAAAGCATTGTATTAAAAATGTCTCAGATGCAAGAATTGACAAGAAGCAATGCTGCCTAAACGGAGCCCTTGAAAAACAAAGGCCTGGACGCAGGTGCTATAGAAAACTATCATCACAGTGGCATCCTCTGTAGAAGGATGCGCTATGCATTTACTGGGCTAATAACATGTAGGACAACGTTGTTCATGAAACCGAAGACGACTTTGGTGTCAAAAAGCAGTTCTTCGCCAACAAACATAATGGGATTGAGAGGGACATGATATCGGTATGCTAGAGCAAAATGGTTCTCTCTCTTTCGGCTTCCCGACACTCCAGGAAGATGTGGAGGATGATCAGCCTTTCACAACATCTACCGCAGGTCATCACTAGTAAACAAAAAACTATGTGTGCCATATATGTGTCATATTCCGAGACTACAGAATAGGACATCAGTTCGTCGTGTTTTCGTTATGGAGGACCATAAACATAACTTTGGTTTAATCAAGTAAAGCTTATTTGTTTAAGCGTCCCGCAAGCGTTGCCAGTGGCTTCGCAGTTTCTTTTGCAAAAAAGGTTTCACATTTCCGGCAGGGACATTAGCGATAGGATTAATAGTTTGTGACTTAATTGATGTAGGCAATTGGCCTGCTAGCACATTACCCTCTATGCCTCTATGGCCAGGCACACAGCATATAACTGCAGAGGTCACCACAGTTCAGCCCCTTTTCTAAGGCTGCCACCAGAGTGTGGGGCCCCCTGTAACGTGTGTGCTTATATGTGTTCGGGCCCAATAGAGAGCGGGGTTACCTCTTTTCGTCTGAGCAAGCCGCGTGTACGTGTCGGTCCGTCTCTGTGTGCCCGTGCCCCCGGGGCACCAACCACGCGACATGGTGTCAGAAGTGAATGAATAACGCCCCGCTGCCTTAGCCCTCACCATGATAGGAAGGCACCAAGATGTCCCTCGAGACCAGCGAGCCACCGAAACTGTACGGCGTCAACTTCCAGCCACCGGCTCCGTTCGACCTCGCGAACCCGCCAATGTGGGCGACATGGCTCAGCCGCTACGAAGACTACGCAGCGGTTTCGGGACTGACACAGGCGTCGGAAGACGTGCAGGTACGCTCGCTACTGTACTGCATGTGCCCGGAGGCCCGCCCGCTTCTCGAGACATTCTCGCTCGACGCCGAGTCGCTCGCTTCATACCAAGCCATTGCCGCCCGCTTCAGTGAGCACTTCGTGCACCCGGCAAACGAGCTTTACGAGTGGTCGCGGTTCCACAGACGTGTTCAGCTACCCGACTAAAGCGTCGACACGTACTACGCAGAATTGCTCAGGATGGTTAAGCGCTGTAACTATCCGTTAGCTGCTGTCGAGGAAAGGCTCCCGTCTCTCGGACCAGGTGTGCCGAAACGCGAAGTTGACACTCAAGGACGCTTGGACACAGGCCCGTCAATCCGAAGACGCCGACAGGGAAAAGACGTTGCCCCAAAACCGCACCGAGCACTCGCGCGAGCTCAACCTTGACGCCACAAAAGCTAAGTTCCCCTCTCGTCGTCGCTCCGGAGCTAAGCCTCGTTCGGCGCAGCCGCAAGCAGAGCTCTCACGCGAGCCGTCCACATGCGCATCCTGCGGCCGCACGCCTCATCGACGTTCAGACTGCGCGGCCCGACGCTCCGCCTTCAACTTCTGCAAAAAGAAAGGCCACTTTGCCGAAGTATGCCGCTCGCGAAAGTTCAAACAGAACAAGCTCAGCTCCATTCACTTGCACGCCGTCGGGAAGCCCGCCGCGGCAAAGTTCGTCGATGTCACCGTTGACTACAAATCGCAGTTCAAGGTCGACTCCGGAGCCGAAGTATCTGCAGTTCCCAGTGACTTTCCTACGTTACCTGCCAAACTCGACCAAGTCGACACTTTGCTCACTGGCCGGGGAGGACAGCCACTGCGCGTGCTGGGCTCGTACCTGGCACGACTTCGGTGGCAAGGGAAAAGAAGCTGTCAGCGCCTCTACGTGATCCACTCTCTCACTGTGCCTCTTCTGGGACTGCCAGCGCTCCAAGCCCTCCAAGTAGTTCGATTTCTCGATCAACTCAAGACTTCAAAAGCAACGCTGCACGCCGAGCTCTTCAGTGGATTGGGCACTCTTAAGGACGACTACAACATCCGGTTCAAACCTGATGCCGTGCCTTTCTCGCTTAACGTCCCTCGCAGGATCCCCATCCCGCTGCTCGAGATCGTCCGCCGCTAGCTGGACAAATTGGAGAGCGCAGGCGTGATCCGCAGGGTCCACAAGCCAACACCGTGGTGCTCCGGTCTCGTCGTCGTCCGGAAAGGCAATGGCTCCTACCGGCTCTGCGTCGACTTGACTCAACTGAACAAGGTCGTCCTCCGGAAACGACATACTCTAGCAACTATCAAGGAAGCCTTTGGCCTCCTCGGCGATGCAACAGTTTTTTTCAAAGCTGGACGCGACCGCAAGCTTCCACCAGGTGAAGCTCTCTAAAGATTCCCAAGTGCTTACACCTTCATCACCCCATATGGCCGATACTGCTATTGCCGGCTCCCCTATGGCGTCACCTCCGCGCCAGAGTACTTCCAAAAACAGATGGTAAGAATCCTGGAGGGCCAAAAAGGAGACGCCAATATGATAGATCGTATTCTGGTTTTTATACACACCCGCAAGGAACACGACGCTAAACTGAGCCAGGTGCTATCTCGCCTTGCAAAAGCAGGTATCACACTGAACCAGAACAAGTGTCGTTTTGGCGTACACGAGGTCTACTTCCTCGGAGTCGTCGTCTCAGCACAGGGCATCAGGCCAGATTCGGGCAATGTCGAATCAGTCAAAGCCATGGAAACGCCAACGGATGTCGCCGGCGTTGGAAGACTGCTCGGAATGGTGAATCATCTTGCCAGATTCTTGCCACACATCTCGAACGTCACAGCGCCCATCAGAACCTTACTGAAAAAGTCTGCATGTTGGGTGTGGCAGCACGAGCAAAAGGCAGCATTCCAGAAAATCAAGGAATTATTGACGTCAGAGAGGCGCATGGTCAAGTACCACTCGTCGCACGCCACTACAGTGTCTGCAGACGCAAGCTCATTCGCACTCGGCGCAGTTTTGCTACCCGTCCAGTCGCGTTCGCTTCGAGGTCAGTGACCGAGACCGAGCAGCATTACAGCCAGACCGAAAAAGAAGCTTTGGCAACGACGTGGGCTATCCAAAGGTTCGACGAGTTTGTCCGTGCAATCCCCTTCGACATCGAGAGTGACTACCTGCCACTCGTTTCACTTCTGGGCAAGATGGAACTGGACATATTGCCATCTCGTATTCAGAGAGTACGGCTGAAGACCATGCAATACCAGTTCCGTATGCTGCAAGTGCCAGGAAAGCTCTAGCCACGGCCGATACTTTGTCGCGCATCACCCACAAGCCACCCACTCCCCTAGATACTATCGAACTTTTTGCAGCACAGGTAGTCGGCTGCACGTCGGATGTCTTGCCACTCAGCCCCAAAGACATGCGACAGACACAAGAGTCTGATGGCGAGTGCAAGGCCCTCGCCTGCTACTGCCAGCATGGTTGGCCCTAAAAGTCCAAGATATCACTGCACCTCTCAAAGTACGCCTCTGTGGCAGACGAGCTCTCTGTCTGCGACGGTGTTCAGCTGAAAGGCGCCCGGATAGTCATCCCATCGTCCCTTCGGCCGGTGGTTGTGAGGCTGTTGCACGAAGGTCATCAGGGCACCAATAGGTCCAAAGCCCTAGCTCGGGCGTCAGTTTGGTGGCCCCGTATCTCAGCAGACATCGCCTCTCTTGTCACCAACTGCGGACAGTGCGCTTCCACCCGCGTGAACTTTGCAGAGCCCCTGCTCTCCGCGGCCTTACCTGGACATCCCTGGAAATTCCTCAGAATGGACTTGTTCCATATCAACGACCAGAAGTTTATCGTGGGGGTGGACTATTACTCAAGGTTTCCCGAGCTAGTGATCCTGAGGAGCACGACAGCTCAGGCAGTCATCCACGCTTTCAAAACCATCTTTACCCGCCATGGAGTTCTCGTCGCAAGAGTTCGCGGCGTTTGCAGCGTCGTACGGCTTTAACCATGTGACCAGCAGTCCACACTACGCTCAATCGAACGGAGAGGCAGAGAGGATGGTGCGTACAATCAAGGATCTGTTTCCTCATCTGGCCCTGCTCAGCTATCGGGATACTCCAGGAGTCGACGGCTTCAGTCCAGCCCAGCTGTTGATTCGTCAACTCAGAACCAGAGTCCCAAAGCAAGACACCCAGCTACGTCCCAACTGGCCGCCAACGAAAGATGTCGTCGCCAAGGATGTGGCTTACAAGCAGAAGCAGGCAGACAACTACAATAGGTATCATGGAGCTCGAGACTTACCGCCACTCCAAACAGGTCAGCGTGTCTGGTTGCGACCTGATCACCTAGTGCCTTTTGCGCCTACTACATCCGGAGAGAAACCACCATCACCGCAGCGAGTTCCCCGTCAGGAACCTCAGCCTGCCAACGGCGCGGAATCAACAGTCCGCCACGGACAGTCTGTGCAACAATCCCCTGCAGTCAGGGACCGCAGTGACGGTGTGATACGAACACCTTACGGTGGGCCTGTTGTTCCGTCGCGCCGTTTGAACTTGCGAAACTTTTGACGCGTTTGGCTTCCGGACTCCCTCCCGCCTGACATTCAAGGCTTCAATGGGGGAGATGTAGAGGGCATCACAGTTCAGTCCTTTTGTTAGGCTGTCACCAGAGTGTGGCGCCCCCTGTGACGAGTGCTTATATATTTTCGGGCCCAATAAAGAGGGCGGTCACCCCTTTTCGTCTGAGCAGGTGGCGCGTACGTGTCGGTGCGTATCCGCGTGCCTGTGCCCCCTGGCACCAACCACGCGACAATGACATGCAGGTTAGATATATACGCTGCTCACAGAACGGAATGGAGCTAAATAAGTACAGTATTATTGTGTTTACGGAGTGACATGAAAGCTTTTACGACGCTTAGAGAAGCTGTAAATTGCTTTTTGAAGTATTTTTCCTATATGCTTCATAGTCGACAATAGTGCATGGATCTCGACCATAAAGATACTTGGCTTCGGATGCGGTACACTGGATTCCAAGAAGGATGGACAAATGGCTGCGTAAAACACCCTGGCATGTAACTTAGAAGCGCCTGTGTAAAACTGCGCGAGCAGTTGAACTGGAGTGCCAGCAAATACATAATAATATGTGTCTCTGGCACGTGCTTAGTGACCTTTTTAAACAATGCGTCACATTATATCTTGTAGCGGCAGCAGCATCGCCGTCGCACGAGGGATGACGTAGACGCTCGCGTCTACACGAGGCTCGAGCGGCTGGCGCTCCGGCACGGGCTAGCGTTCCGAAGGAGGATTAAAAAGAATGCTACGCTAAGAGACGGACTGTCGGTTCTTCCTCTCCTGCGAGAACCCGAGACTTTAACGGTCTACGTGGTCGCTCGTCGCCACAGTTTGGTGACTCCGGACGTGATACTGCCATACGCTCCTGTGGTAGAGACGACCATGGACCAGACCGACGCTACGAGAGCTCAAGGCCAGAACCCATCCGAGGAACGCGGTGAGCCCTCCTGTTCCGCCATCGCTGTCCGCCTCCCACAGTACTGGGACCAGCATCCTTCGGCGTGGTTTCTTCAGGCCGAAGCGCAATTTCAAGTCGCTGGTATCCGCTCTCAAGCCTCGAAGTTCCATTACGCCGTCGCAGCGCTATCGCCCGCCGCCATTGACGAGGTGGCAGATTTGCTGAACTCCCCATTGTCTGCCGTCGCCTATGACGATCTCAAGGCAGCACTGCTACAGCGCACAGCAGCTTCACAACGTTCTCGCATCCAGCAGCTTCTGTCCGCTGAAGAACTCGGCGACCGACGCCCTAGTCAACTTCTTCGCCGAATGAGCCAGCTGCTCGGAAACAACGCGAGATCCATCGACGACACGCTGTTGCGCGAACTGTTTTTGCAACGACTCCCGGCTAACGTGCAGATGGTCCTGGCGACAGCCTCTACCATGGACCTTACCGGACTTGCCGCTTTGGCCGACAAAGTCATGGAAGTAGCCGCCCCCACCAGCGCAGCCACGTCACCGTCTCCGGGTGACAATACAACCGCTCTGCAAACTCTTCCCTGCTCTTCCGCAGCGCAATCTCCGCTCGACTCCTTGTGTGAGCGCCTGGAACGCATCATCTGTGGAGCGGAACATCGCCGCGCGTCTCGTCGCCCACGCAGCCGTAGTTCCAGCAGATCAAGACGCACGGGCACCCAAAATCAAACCTCAACTACAGCGCCTGGCGTTTGCTACTACCACCGCCATTTTGGAAACGACGCTCGTCACTGTCGGCGTCCCTGCGCTTGGCAGGGAAACAGGCCGGCCGACCTCTAACGGCGACGAGTGGTCCGGCCCAACACACAAGTCGCCTTTTCTACGTGACGGACAGAGTTACGGGACAACGATTCTTAGTCGACACAGGTGCTGACGTCAGCATTATCCCCGCCCAGCGCTCCGACCGAAAAGCGACTCCTGTGTCGTTTTTGCAAGCAGTCAACGGCACCAGGATTCCAGTTTTCTCGTTACGCTCCGTCATGCTAAGCCTTGGCCTTCGACGAGCATTCCGCTGGATCTTCCTGGTTGCAGACGTCCGTCATGTAGTCATTGGAGCAGACTTCTTGCATAACTACGGACTCCTTGTGGACATCCAACGACGCCGTCTCATCGACTCCGTGACCCAGCTATCCGTTCCCGGCGTCCCATCATCAGGCACATCGCCCATAGCGCCTATTTCTGCCATGTTGGACGAACCTTTCGCCGCGCTCCTACGCGAGTTTCCCACTTTGACGCGCCTGCCGGACTGGACGCAACCGGTACAACATGACGTGTGCCATCACATCGTCACCTCCGGCCCACCGGTCTACTTCCGACCCCGGCGATTGTCCCCGGAGAAACTCAAGATCGCTCGCGCGGAGTTCGAACACATGCTGCAACTTGGCATCATCCGCCCTTCCTCCAGTAACTGGGCATCACCACTTCACATGGTGCCTAAGAAGACGGGAGACTGGCGCCCATGCGGTGATTACAGGGCACTAAACAACGTCACCGTTCCTGATCGCTACCCTCTACCGAACATTCAGGACTTCACGGTAGCGTTGCACGGTGCGACGATCTTTTCTAAGATCGATCTCGTTCGCGCCTACCATCAACTACCGGTCGCTGAAGAAGACATTCCCAAGACCGCCATCACCACACCCTTCGGTCTTTTCGAATTTCTCCGCATGCCTTTCGGTTTACGGAACGCGGGCCAATCCTTTCAGCGTTTCATCGATTCCGTCACCCGAGGTTTGCCTTTCGTTTTTGCATACATTGACGACCTTCTCGTCGCAAGCTCTTCGGCAGAAGAACATCTTCACCACTTGCGGTTGTTGTTTTCACGCCTTGCCAGTAAAGGAATTGTCATCAACGCCGCCAAGGGTGAATTCGGTCAACCTGAAGTCGAGTTCCTCGGTCATATCGTCGACGCTAACGGCATTCGACCACTGCCTTCCAAGATTCGCGTCATCGAAAACCTTCCCCGACCGACCACACTCACCAAGCTTCGCCAATTTCTCGGTTTCGTCAATTTCTACCGCCGATTCATTCCCGAGTGCGCACGACTTATGGCTCCGCTAGACGCCCTCCTGGTAAACAAACGCCAACAAGTGCTTCAGTGGACTGAAGAGGCCACCGACGCTTTCACAAGAGTCAAGTCTGCCCTCGCCGACGCCACGCTGCTTAGACACCCAAAGCCAGACGCACCCACTGCCATCATGACCGACGCTTCCAACAACGCCGTTTGTGCCGTTCTGCAGCAATTCATCGACAATGCGTGGCATCCACTTGCTTTTTTCTCCACGAAACTGAAGCCTGCGCAGTCCCGCTACAGCGTGTTCGGCCGTGAATTACTCGCTGTTTACCTGGCTATCAAGCATTTTCGCCATTTCCTCGAAGGCCGTGCATTCACTGTCTTGACGGACCACAAGCCCCTTGTGCACGCAATGAATCGTTCGGCGTCCTGTTACTCGCCCCGCGAGGTTCGACACCTTTCCTACATTTCCGAGTTTGCAACAACGTTCCGCCACATCAAGGGCACCGACAACGTTCCAGCCGACGTCCTCAGTCGTGTCAATGTCGTTTCCACGTTGACATCGGATCCTTTCATCATCGGGGCCGACTTACTCGCCAGTCAACAGCGTGACGACACTGAACTTCGTATACTCCGGAATTCTTCAACGTCCCTGAAATTGGAAGACGTCGTTGTGACCCCAGATGGTACATCCGTCGTCTGCGACACTTCTAACGACACACCTAGACCATACATTCCGGCATCCCTTCGCAGACGTCTATTCGAAACCGTGCACAACCTGTCGCACCCTGGCATACGCGCGACACAGAAGCTCCTTTCCAGTTGTTTCGTTTGGCCTCGGCTAAACGCGCAAGTTCGCGACTGGGTTCGCTGCTGTTTGTCGTGTCAACGTTCGAAGATCCAGCGTCACCCCATTCCGCCTGCCAAGTCTTTTCTTCCACCGGATGCTCGTTTTGACACCATACACTTGGACCTCGTCGGCCCTCTCCCACCCTCGAAAGGCTACTGCTACATACTGACATGCATCGACCGTTATACACGGTGGCCAGAAGCTACACCTATATCTGACATCTCAGCGCCCACTGTTGCAGCAGCTTTCATGTCTACGTGGATCGCAAGGTTCGGCTGCCCATCCACAATAATCACAGATCGCGGTCGGCAGTTTGACTCAGCACTTTTCAACGAGCTACTCAAACTACTCGGAACGACACGTTTTCGCACAACTGCTTACCACCCTCAGTCCAATGGACTAGTTGAACGTTTTCACCGGCATCTCAAGGCCTCCCTTATGGCACATGAATCGCCGGAGAAGTGGGTCCTACATTTGCCCCTTGTCTTACTTGGCATCAGAGCCGCACTCAAGAGTGACCTAGGTTGCTCCTGTGCTCAGCTAGTCTACGGCACCCACCTACGCCTTCCGTGCGATTTCTTTGTCGCCACCCTCCAAACGCCTATGCCATCACCTGCCGACTACGTTGCCGAACTGCAAGCTTTCTTCAGCCAGATGCGCCCCGTGCCTACACGTTCACAAGAAGCAAGGTCCCCGTACGTTTCTCCCGCACTCAGCTCTGCTACCCACGTTTTCGTGCGTAACTGTGCCGTGCGGAAGCCTTTGCAACCACACTACTCCGGGCCATATTGTGTTCTAGAGCGTCGTCGGACAACGTTTGTTGTGAATGTCAACGACCGATCAGACACAATTGCCCTGGAACGTCTCAAACCCGCCTACATAGAAGCACCCACGCCATCAGCTCCACCAGTATGCGACGCGACCCTGCTGCATCCTTCGCCGCCGCCAGTGCACGTGACACCCAAGACCAACGCCAAGACACGCCGCGTCACGTGGACTTTCCATCGTTCGTCGAACTTTCCTCCTCTCTAGGGGGGGAGCCCTCTGTAGCGGCAGCAGCATCGGCGTCGCACGAGGGATGACGTAGACGCTCGCGTCTACACGAGGCTCGAGCGGCTGGCGCTCCGGCACGGCCTAGCGTTCCGAAAGAGGATTAAAAAGAATGCTACGCTAAGAGACGGACTGTCGGTTCTTCCTCTCCTGCGAGAACCCGAGACTTTAACGGTCTACGTGGTCGCTCGTCGCCACAATCTAAAACCCCTCAATCTCCCAAAGAAGCGCCAACCACTTCCCTCCTCCTCCGCTCGGCGCGGCCTCGACGTTAGCGCCGCCGGTGCTGGGCCTGCCGTAGCAGACGACGGCTAACACGCTACGGAAGGAAATCCGCAGAAAAGTTCGTTCGAGCCCTGCGGAGCAGTCTTTTCAATCGAGTTCTTTCTTCGTCAGTCGGTAACTAGCCTTTAGAGTTTCGTGTTGGAATTGCGGAAGAAATAAAGAAAATGACGATTATTCAAGGCGTATTTAAGGCGTCAAGCGCGCGACGTTGGGAGTTCCGTGTTGCTGAAGCACGACGCAAGCACGCGGTGTACTCAAACACTCGCGTAATTACCAAAGTTTCAGGTATTGACAGCGTGAAAGTATGTGTACGTGGTTTCGTAGGTTCATTTGCGTACCTGCAGGATACTTTTGTTCGGCCGGTGCTTGAGAGATTCCGGTTGTGTGCGGTCAGCAATGCCTGGCAATAGGGCCGTCTTTCTTTTTCATTGCGGGGTGCTTTGATAATCGTGAAGATATATTGTTTTTCTTTTTTACAAGTACTGCTCCAGGAGGGCACATGTAATGGCTAACCGAGGCCTCTGAAGAGTACGTGACATTACAATAAAGCAGGCGTCGTAGGGAGTGTTCGCATACAAAATTGGCTGTCCACGATCTTATACCCCCTTAGCATGCACAGGCTTCGGCGAGCCCCATCCAGCCCTGGTTCTAGCTTTGGTGTTCCCGTTGCCGCTTTGGTGCCGTGGAGGCGCCGTCAGTAATACAAAATAAAGAAAAGTTGTTACAACTAGTAAATAAAATTTATTGAAGAAATACAATCGCGTCGAGGCGCCAACTTCTAAAGCCGAGCTGGCGCGACCGCGCGAGTATTATGAAACGCCAACGAAGAATTTACCGGCCCACGTCCGACTCTACGATCAAAGTGCACGTTAAACATCCCCAGGCGAGCCAGATAAAGTTATCCGGAGCTATCCACTACGACCTCCACGCTTCGGAACGTTAAAAACGTTAATCACCACAAACCAAATCAATACATGCGGGCGTACATTCAATGTACGCTCGCATGTGCTAAAGTCTGGTGGAGCTCAAAACACACCCTGAATAAAGTCGCTTTTATGTCACAGGCCAGCTGCAGATGCGTGAATTTCACCGCAAGACGAAACTAGATGAAACAAAGAGATCACATTCGAAAAAAAAAAATGGCTGTGGCTTAGCTAAGGTTAAGCCCAGGATGCGAAGCATACTAGCCTTTTAGTTGTTGAACCACTGTTTAGCCTGGTAAACTGCTGTTGCTTGGCTATATTTGGTTCGGCTAGACGAACAACTCATGCGTTACTCTGCTTCGCCTTCAAGAGTGGAACGCGACAGCGTTCCCGTCGACCCGCCAAGGGGTGTAAGACAATGGGCTACGGCGCAGCGACTACGCGCCCCGCATTGGACGCGGTGAGCGTCGAGCAACGCAGCGTTCGGCGCGGCAACGAAATGTGCGCCTGAGCAAGCGACGCACGCCTGAGCCTTAGAAACAGCTCGTTTATAAGGCAACACCGCATTCACTAGAGGCGCTTTTGTACCGCTTTGAAGCATCGTACTCGTGGCTCAGTCCACTCCGCGTTCGGCTTTCGAGTAGGAAGGACGCGTGATGGCTCGCTCCGTGCGAGGTTCTTTGGCGGCCGCCTTTGGCCGCGGTGACAGGTTTTCTTCTGCACCCTCGGATTATAGGATGTTGCTGCCAACATTGCCTTCAGGCGAGAGCATGCAGCAGTGCGTTTTTTTGCACGGGGACCTGGCAAGAAGACCATATCGGCTGGAAGATTTTCGCGAGCCATTGGAGGACGCTGGTATCATCAAGAACATCACGGGTATTGGAGCCTACCAGATGAATCACGTCTGGCTAGTCAAGTTGCGCAGCAAGGCGGACAAGGATGCTCTGGTGAAAACGGGTGGACTTCAGGTCAAGGGCGGCTTCTGCGCTGTCATTGACCCCGTCCAACAAGACGTCACCGTGAAAGTGCACTGGGTCGACTTTGCTGTCAAAAGTGAGAGCTTTCGGCAAGCGTTGAGCAGCTTTGGTGACGTCCTTGACGTGTCGAACGACAACTGGTCCGTCGCCGGTTTTGAACATGCGACATCCACGACGAGAGTCGTGCGAATGAGACTTAAGGAAGGTGTTGAGCTTGATGACCTGCCTCATCTTTTCAAGTTGGGAAGTGGCACCGTCCTTCTTGTGGCCCCGGGCCGGTCCCCGCTATTTTTGAGGTGCCGCAGGCAAGGACACATTCGACGGGACTGCCAGACGCCACGTTGTGGTGTGTGCCGGGCGTTCGGACACGAAAGTAATGACTGTGCAAGGAGCTACGCCAGAGTAACTAAAACCGTTCTCCCAACAGAAGAAGTACAAGAGAACATAATGGACGCGGAGGAGGCCGAAAGGTCTGCCCCGAAGAGCAACACCAAGGAATGCGAAGACAAGGCCCGGGAGACTGACGCCGAGAAAACTGGAAGGACGACACCTGACAGTCGGGACTTGACAAAGGCAACTGAGGAACGTGCCGAAATAGGCTGCACGCAAGAGTCACTGCCCTTGAGTCAAGCAAGTGAAGAGGAAGACATGAGCGACAGCACCGAGATCACTACGGCCGAATATCAAGCAGACGCTACAGGGGCGACCGCGGGACGCGGGAAGCGTCCCAGAACAGGCGTTCCGAAGTTGACGGAGGACACCACCGAACGCAAGGTTAAACGCCTGGAGCGTCAGTGGCACCGCGTTGCTGGCGCCAAGGGTAAAAAATATGTCCCTGAAGTCCGGTCGGCGCCATCGTCGCCGGTTCGGGGTCAGGGACGCGATAAGTAATACCCTGGTATTCCCACTGCAGGGTAGAGCCACGGTTAACGTTGTACTGGTGGTTCGCGCTTACAATCACCATGATTAGTATACCTGCACCATTACGCGTCGGTACGCTGAATGTACGGGGTCTAGGGGCTAGTCGCAAGCAATATCAAGTTAAACGCATAATGCAAGAAAGAGACCTAGATTTGCTTGCGGTCCAGGAGACGAAGGTTAGCAGAGAGGAGGCGACCGAAGGCTTGGTAGCAAAATTTTCTTTGAGGTACAATGTATGCGTGAGCCATGCGGTGGGGACATCAGCCGGGTGTATGTTGTTTGTTAAAAAATCAATTGGCATTGTCGTTGAAACGGTTACAAGTTGCTTGCAAGGACGCTTTGTTTTGTGCGATCTTTCTTACGGGGAAACGAAATTTAGAATTATTTGTGTCTATGCACCTACAAAGCTGCATGAAAGATTTTTGTTCTTTCGCGAATTGAGTATGTATTTTGATTGTGAGAGGTGTTTGATTGTGTTGGGTGACTACAATTGTGTCCTTAATCAGGAAGACCGTTCAACCACTGCTTGTGTAAATGAAGAAAGTGCTGCGTATCTTAAAGAATGCGTGAGCAAATTCTCTTTAAATGATGTGGCACAGTTCGCAAGAGGTGGAAGTCGCCAGCATTTCACACACTTTCAAGGCACCAGCCATGCACGACTAGATCGAGTGTATGTGTGTTCGGAGATTGCGCCTTTGTGTCAGAACTACGATGTTGATGCTGTTTCTTTCAGTGATCATTGTTTAGTGACCTTCGAGATCGGCCAAAAGCAAAAAAGGAAGCTTGAATGGGAAAGATGGAAATTGAATGCCAAGCTTATCAAGGATGACGTGTTCATAGATGAAACAAAAAAAGAAATACATCATTTTTTAATGACACACTACGCAGTGCCGCAGAGAAATGGGAGTTATTTAAAGAAAGGGTAAAATTGAACGCAATAGAAAGAGGTGGGCATATGAAGTATCAGGCTCAAAAACATGAACAGATGCTGCGGCAGGAGCTCGAAGACTTGGTGCGAATCGAAACAGCTAATCCGGGTTTGGTGACGCAAGAACTGCAAGTCATTAAAAGAAAACTAGAAAGCTTAGAGGAGGATAAATACAGAGGTGCAATTATACGAGCACGAGCCGAAAAATATCTCACGGGGGAAGTACCTACAAAGCGAGCTTTGTCAGATGAAAAGGCGTACGCTCGAGGAAATGAAATATTGGAAATAGAATATAATGGTAGGATATTCAGAGAACAGAAAATTATCATGACGGCATTTGAAAGTTACTATAGAGATTTGTTTGCTTGTCGTGAGCCAAAGGCGCCGGGCTACGAGGATGACTGTCTGGCAGAAATGCCGACGCTAGGCAAAGAGGAAACGAATTTATTAGAAATGAATATTAGTATGGAAGAGATTGAGAGGGCTATTGAGGAACTGAGCTCGGGCAAATCTCCTGGTCCGGATGGGATTACCGCGGCATTTTACAAGGCTTTCAAGACGGACATGGCAACAGCATTGCATGAAGTATTTTCAGAGGCACTTGAGCGGGGGACTTTACCACCATCGTTCAATCGTGCGCACACAGTACTAATCCCAAAAGGCAAAGAAAAATATATGCTACGTAAAGTAACGGGATACAGGCCAATTACGTTGGCTAATGTTGACTACAAGGTTTTCATGAAAGTTCTTGCAGCAAGGCTGCAGGGAGTTATACAGAAGTTAGTTGGGCCGCATCAGACATGCGGCATCAGAGGTAGGAAAATATTTACAAATATTCATACAGCTAGAAGCATTTTAGAATATTGCGATAGCGCTCTCCTCAAGGTAGCGATGCTGCAAATAGATCTAGCTAAGGCTTTTGATATGGTACCACATAGTGTTCTCTTGTTATTAATTAATTATGTAGGGCTTGGTTCCGTCATGTGTAAAGGCATCAAAATGGCATATCAAAGCTCATCTACCAATTTAATTGTTAATGGTGAACTATCACAACGCATACAAGTACTCTCTTCCGTTCGACAGGGTTGTCCGTTAAGTCCTTTACTTTTTGCTTTATTTTTGAAGCCGCTTTGTAGAAAAATAGTTAATAGTACAGAAATCAGGGGGTTTAAGATACAGTCCTGTGAAGTACGTGTTCTAGCTTATGCCGATGACGTAGCCCTATTTGCTGCAGATAGGGAGAGTGTTAGCTCATTATTAAGAATTACTGAAAGGTTTTGCGAGAAAAGCGGCAGTGAAATCAATAAGCAAAAGAGTATTGGTCTCTGGCATGGCCATTGGAATGCCACGCCCGGTGTTTTTGAAAATATTCGGTGGCTCACGACACCTAGCACTTACCTGGGGGTACCTTTGGATGGGTATCGTGAGAACGAGTCACTTTGGCTCGAAAAAACGGATGAAATGCGTGCGATGGCCGAAGCATGGGGTGGACGTGAGTTGTCGATTTTTGCACGTGCCACTATTTGTAACGTTTTTCTCGTTGCGAAAATTATGTATCTTCTGCAGGCACTCTATTGTACACGTAAGCATATTAAAAAATTTCACCGAATATTTGCCACGTTTATCTGGTGTTCTACGTGGGAGCGAACATCAAGGACGAATTTGTTTCGTCGAGTAAGGAAAGGTGGTCTGTCGGTGTGCCACTTGTTTCTTCAGCAAGTTGTATCACGTTTCATATTGATAAGGGACGAAAGAGACCCGTTTCTGTGTTGTTTTTTTCAAACCATGTTAACAGTTTCTATGCCTGATTTTTTTGTTTCTTCAGCCATTGGCCCTCACTACACAATTTCAAGGTTCTTGCGTGAAGTTGTAACGTCCTATCGTTTCCTTAGGGCGAGATTTTCCCTTGAGTACCTCTCCAATGTAAAAAGAAAGCGTCTTATGGAGGATCTCATTGAAAGTGTGTTCCCTGTTCCATTATATCGGTTAATTTTTCAACAAGGGCCTGGGCAAGACGTACTTAAAAGGGTTAAAAATATGTGTATACCGGCGAACGTTAAAACATTCTTTTTCAAGCTTCACACGGGAACCTTGCCTGTTAAAACGTGGCTAGAGGAAAGAGGGATTTATGTGCCATGGGGAAGCAGATGCTTTCTGTGCAACAAAGCTGAAACGATTGAACATGTTTTCATCGATTGTAATAATGCCATATTCTTTTGGGATATATTACAGAGAACGTTAAAGATAGACCTGCCCCTCAATCCACATGGCATTCGTTTTTTACCGCCTGAACGCGATTTTGAACAGATGGATGTCATCTTTTTACTTGGACTGCACGCAGTATGGCGTAGTCTGTTGGCATATAGACATTGCGATGTTAAAGGCCGAACTGTGTATGAATATTTTGTGGAAATGGTTGTGAAGGTACGTGACGTGTACAAGATGGATGACTGTGGTGAAGCTGTGGTGTCAATGCTTGATACTTTGACACATATAAAACGAGTGTGATCTATGATCACAAACACTTTTGAGGCTTGTAGCCAAGCTGGAAATAAAGAAAAAAAAAGTACTCGTGGCTCAGTGGTAGCGTCTCCGTCTCACACTCCGGAGACCCTGGTTTGATTCCCACCCAGCCCATCTTGCAAGAGTTGAGCCAAAGCCACCTAGAAACAAGCGCAGCTGCTTATATACCGCCGCGACGCCGCGAGCGACGGCGCGAATTGGAGCCCCGTTTCTCCTCTGTCGTGACGTCACGGTGTGACGTGGTCAGCCTTGAAGGCGACACCGCCGCGCCTGAGGAGCTGGGTTGAGCTCTAGTAATATGCTTCGCATAAAAGTCAACCAACGCGCTAAAAACCACGCAGAGCATGAACACACTTTTTCGAAGCGGAAGGCGTGAACTAGGCTCAAAAGAAGAGGTTGTGAGTAGCCGTGGCCATTCCCAAAGCCGTGCGTTCTTTGACATTTCCTCGAAGTCAGCCCGCCCGATCCTGCGAATCCATACTTCTTCTTGCGTTGCGCCCGCCGGACGGCAAAGCAAAAAGCTTTTTGCCCTCGCTGTATCTATTGCGGCAACCGAAGGCGCAGCAGCACGGCATCGCAATTAAGTTCTCGGCCCTACACATTCTATTACGCTAACGCACTCCGTTAGTCCGCCTGCCGTACTCTTGTCGCGCAGGGCCAACAGTGGAGGTTGGTGCGCGCTGGAAAGAAAAAATATACAAAAGCGCAGCGCCTGCTCCGCGCTGGAAAGAAAAAAATATACAAAAGCGCGGCGCCTGCTTCCACGTGGCACAGATTGGCCAATGGGGGAGCGGAGGAGGCTGGGGTGACGGGAGGCGTGGAGGAGGACGCGCCAGGGTGGGCGGGGTGGCGGACAGATGTTAGAATGGCGCTACTTTTGAAACATTGAGGAGTTTTACATATATCAGCTGCCACTGCCACGGCGGTAACAGCTTCGCTGGAGCCATAGGACAATGTTCAAGTACTGGAACACCGATTTCCTCACTAAGGCTCCTCTCACGCAAAGAGAAAGGCCTTCTCGCTGCAGGTCTGTTATGGAAGAGTGCGACAGTGGTCATATATATTATGGTTAAAAAGGATGTTCGTTGTTTGCGTGTAGATTCAGAAAATATGTAAGAGGGCTATATGACCGCTGCATTGGAAGTGACCACTCACTCAACTCTATGTAGAGACTCTGGATTGAACTTCTCCTGAAAGCACCGGTCACGGGACGGATACCCAGATGGTGAATGGGGTCTAGGGTTTTTAGTGGACTTGGTGCTACGAAAGTATAAATTATTGCTCCGTAATCAAGTCGCGAGCAGACAAGACTGCTGTACAAGTTCAAGAGACGTTTGGATCACTACCCCATGCTGTCATAAGAAACCAAGACACCAAGGACAACATAGGGGAAATTATTTGTACTTGTTCATTGAAATACAGAAATGATAAATAAATTGAAATGAAAGTGGGTGAAAAACAACTTGCTGTAGGTGAGGAGCGATCCACGTCTTTGCACTACCCGTGTGATGCTCTTAACAACTGAACTACCGCGGCGCCATTTTCCCATACACTTTCTGGGGTATTTATGTTTTACTACTAGAACTAACCCTGGGAATGCTGCCAACGCCACCACTCACAAACCTTGGCGTTGAATGTGGGACATTGGTTCTGCCACAGTTGTAACGAGTACGTGATTTTTCCAGGTGATGGCAACTGGTCAATGAGCCCACGCATGCTCCCTGAAGTCATCAATGTTGCCGGATTCGAGACCCTCGTAATATAACGAACAAGTAAGGGAACCGGGGGGCCTGATTTTTATTGCGAAAGCAATATTATGGACAATCGAGGCGCATTTCTGCCGTCGCCGTCGCCGTGAGGATCCGTATAAAGTCAAGGGGCAATAAAATCGTCACCTCGCGCCGTATGCTGTATGTGCGAATGAAAGCGTACGAGGGTGTGCCGGTGAACGCGGCTCAATGGATGGAAGTTATGAGCATCCCTTTCGCAACTAGGCGGTGGGTTGCGCCACCAAGCTCTTATTTTATTACCTAATGCCTTATCCTATGTTAAAGAAGAAAAAGAACACGGTAAATTCTCATAACCAACGTTTCTGAACCCCTATTGTGAGAAAGACTAAGGAAGCAGTAAAAAATGGACGCAGCCTGAAAACAGTAAGAAAATTGGGCATTTGACAAACCAAGATGTATGCACTGAAAGACAGGCAGGGTAATATCATCAGAAATCTCGAAGATATAGTAAAAGCAGCGGAATAATTCTTTAGTGACCTATACAGTACCCAAGGCAGCCACGATACCTCCGTTCGAAGTAGTAATGAACAGGTTACAGAGGCTCCTTCTATAACTGGCGATGAAGTTAAAGGGCCTTGCAAGATATGAAACGGGGAAAAGCGGCAGGAGAGGATGGACTACCAGTCGATTTAATGAAAAATGGTGGAGACGTAATGCTTGAACACTAGCGGCCCTTTATATAAACTGTCTATCGACTTCCAGGGTCCCAGAGAAGTGGAAGCATGCCAACATTATACTAATCCACAAAAAGGGAGACGCGAAAGAATTGAAAAAATATAAGCCCATTAGCTTACTTCCAATATTATATAAAATATTCACCTAGATAATCTCAAATAGAATAAGCGCAACACTGGACTTTAGTCAACCAAGGGAACACACTCTAAAAATTTTAACACCCTTAAGGGTGTAAATGACTCGTCCCATGGGTGACACCCTCTTTGGGTGTATTGCTACACCCCAAGCCGAGGGGTGTAAATTGTCACCCCACAAAGGAAAAGGTGTTAATATGACGTCACCTTGCCTATGGGTGTAAAACAAACAAAACCCTTCCTATATGGGTGTAACACAGACACCACCCTTTCAATATGGGTGTAGCATGGACAACACCCTTCCAAAAGGGTGTTATCCCTGCATTTTAGCGTTCACTACAGCCATGTAGTTAATGGACAGGCTGGCTGTTGTGAATGCTGCCTAGCCTTAGCTATGATACTACTTTGTTCAGTATGAGCCAGAATGTGTGACGCGTCGTCATATCGCGCTTCTGGTCTGTCATGTGGTAGTATATATAACGTGTGACCCTTTCAGCAAAAAAATTTAAGTTTCACGCTAGCAGCAACGCACACACCCTATGCTTTTTGTCATCTTCCTCTGCAGTGATAGTACACTGCCGGCAGGATGCAAAGCGCAATAACAACGCACGCTGCACTAAGGACACAGGATCTCCCGCACCTTAGTGCACCAGTACTTATCACTCCATGGAAACAGCACACAACCAAAAGCATGATGTTACATGCATTTCTGAAATAATTAAAAACCTCCCCTTTCTTGGCCAAAACTTTTCGCAGCAACACCAGCTTGACCAGGAGGGAAAGCCACCACAGCTCGTTGTTGTAGCTCATATTAAATGCAATAGAGCGCAAGCAATGCATGGATTGGCGACGGTAACCGGTGCAGTACTACAGAAGCATACGTTTGCCTGTCAAGCAGTTTTTTGCCGTTTTAAGCACATATTTAGTACCTCTATTCAGCAAAGTTGTCATTTATCTCCACGGGATGCATCTACTAGTACCTTCACATATATAATGACCTAAAGGTAGCACTGAAAGCCACAGAACAAAGTGCGACAAAGCGCTTCCACTTAGAATGGTTCATCATTTGCAAACAAAATTGCATGGGTAGCTGTGCGTGCTGTTTAATATATAAGCATGCACTATGTCCTGAAATTTATGCATGCTCCAGTGACCTGCTTATACCCAATAATTTAGTTTATTTTTCACCATATGCCTGCACTGAATATCCCACAGGCATTGTAAGTTAAGCTACCAGAATAACAATCGCCTAGTCTAAGGTTACCTAATTGAACAAAATCATCGTAAAATTTGTGACAAAATGTCAGAAGTATTTATTATTTCATTAAGGACAAATGGTTACATAATAATGTTTGCACATTTTAAAAGTAAAAAGGAAGATAAGGAGTAAAACCATACCAATACAAAGACATAAGCACTGAATAATAGCACAGGCTTGTTTAATTAAATTTTAAGCAGAAATGTTTTTTTAGATAACCTCACTACGAACTATCACATGTTTTCATTTGAAAAGCACTGCATCTTATAATAAAGTACGACAATAACCAGCCACATAAGAAAGAACAAGTGTGAGTGTGTCTATGTGAACAAAAGGATAGAAAGTTGGGCGAGTTGGTACGGTAACATGATCTTGGATTGTAACGCGAAGTGACTCGGGCACAGACTAGAAGCAGACAGGACGCGCGCTAACTCCCAACAAATTTTTTATTGAAACGAAGAGCATATGTATATATATAGGTGTTGCAAAAAACCGCAGCATAAGAACATGACAAGGTATGAAGACACCAGTTAAACATAACAGGAAGTAGGCAAGTCAAGAAACGAAACAACAAAAAGACTACTTCAGATTAACACACGTGATGTAAAGATACTGAAATTCGCATTCTAACAGTGACAAAGATGCATGGCTAACGCGAGTTTCTCCTAATCTATTAATGTGGAATGCCTGGTTTATTTCCTGTGTGGTTTGCATTTGTGTCTTGAAAGACTTTTTGTCTTCAAACAAAGGTTTACAACCACAATTGAAAATATGTGACGCTAGATGTGAAGCATTAGGGTTGTTAAGTGAATGTTTGTGTTCTTTTTTCTTATATTAATACACCTGCCGCTCTGTCCAATGTAAGTCTTCCTGCAATTGAGAGTAATCTGATAAGCTATACCAATGTTTCAAGGCACAATAGGGGACACGTGTCTAACGTCGCAATTATCTTTTCTTTTTTGCCACCCTGCTCAGGTTTCCTATTTATCATAGGGCACGATAGACAACTTGTGGTGGCCGAGAAAACTTATGGACGTAATATCTATTGGCTACGTTCCGCAAACCACGGGATAATCTATGTACATAGGGCATCACAGCTAACCTTTTTTCTTTTTTGTTCTTGTTTCTTAGCGGGGCTTTTTACCCATCTTAAATGCTTTTCGCGGTTTAGTGATAATAAATGCACAGGATAACTAGCCTTCTCGACCCTATCTATTTGTTGTGAAAAACTTTGTTTCATATTGTGTAGACATGACTAGTTTACTGAGCTCTTAAGTTTGCCATTACTAAGTCATGTGCACACAATATGAAACAAAGTTTTTCACAACAAATACATAGGCTCGAGAAGGCTAGTTATCCTGTGCATTTATTATCACTAACCTGCGAAAAGCTTTTAAAATGGGTAAAGAGCCCCGCTAAGAAACAAGAAAAACAGAAAAAAGAGGTTTGCTGTGGTGCCCTATGTACATAGATTATTCCATGGTTTAGGAAACGTGGCCATTAGATATGACGTCTGTACAGTGTTCTTGGCCCCCCACAAGTTGTCTGTCATGTGCCCTATGATAAATAGGAAACTTGAACAGGGTGGCAAAAAAAGAAAAGATGATTGCGGCATTAGACATGTGTCCCCTTTTGTGCCTTGTAACACTGGCATAGTTTATCAGATTCCTCTCAAGTGCAGGAAGACTTACATTCGACAGAGCGGCAGGTGCATTACTATTAGACTAAAAGAACACAAACATTCACTTAACAACCTTAATGCTTCATATTTAGCGTCACATTGTTTCAATTGCGGTTTTAAATCTGTTTGAAGACAAAAGTTCTTTCAAGACACAAATGCCAAACCACACGAGAAATAATGAGGCATTCCACATTAAAAGATTAGTAGAGACTCGCGTTAGCCATGCATCTTTGTCACTGTTAGAATGCGAATTTCAGTATCTTCACAACACGTGTTAATCTGAAGTAGTCTTTTTATTGTTTCCTTTCTTGACTTCCCTACTTCCTGATTTGTTTAACTGATGTCTTCATACCTTGTCATGTTCTTATGCTGCGGTTTTTTGCAATCACCTATATATGTACATATGCTCTTCGTTTCAATAAAAATGAAGTTGGGAGTTAGCGCGCGTCGTGTGTGCTTCTAGTATGAACATATCCAAGAACATATGTGAACAAAACATGGCTAGTAATAACTAGTGAGCACTACACAAAAGTTGAACATGAAAACAATACTAAAGACATATACTTCGCTCAGCTGAACTCCAAAATATTGCAAATAACACAAAGACAGCATAAAAACTGGGCAGGACAGAGCACTGACTGTTAGTTACAGTTGCAATATACACACCAAATCTAGACATAAAAAGTAAAAACTAAACTGCCGGAAATGGTCATGTCTCTCCAAGAGACCACTGAGGAACAAAACGTATAGTTTTTGTAATTCCATCTCATAAATTACTGATCTAAATAAACTTTAGACACATGACCCCTTGTGTGTCACAAATGCCCTGTTCTCATTACCTATGCATGGTTACCAGCCTTGGTGAAAGAATCACTTGCACTAATGTTTCGAAGAAACACTGGTAAAAATGCTGCTTGTTCTCAACTTTCTCCTGTGACAGCACACTTGTGTGCAGTTGTGAACGCAGTTGCCTATAGGGCTCAAACAATGTTTTGGTTTCACAGGTACCGTCTACCGAACACCTGGTTCAAGATAGATAGCTTGCATCTCGGAGTGTGCAGCCACACTGGTGGCACAGCATTCTTTTTTCACCTTGCCAGTTGATAAAACCTCAGCAGCTGCAATCACCTGCGACTACTCGTAAAGGTGCCATAAGTTCAGGCAGCAAACAGATACCACCTAGCAAAACTTTCAGAGTGCATTGTGTGAGTCGAGGTGTGTAATCTGTGCTTTAGTTCGGCAACATTACCACAATCCGAACTACTCATTGCAGATCCTAAATTTCAACCACATCAACAAAATAAATTAGGACACTTCCTTCAGTACGGTGGCAGATGCTCAGCTGCAGGCTTTCTAGAACCATGCATTATCTTCAAACAGTGGAAGTACAACCCGTAGCACATCTTTCAAGCACTCCAGAGAAGTACACCGATTACATTGTCCACAAAGCATCTGGTGTCCATTTACCTATAGAGGCAAGGTAGCCCCTAGAACGCGTTTTGTGAGAGGCATGCTGGGCACTTTGTCCCCTGAAATGCAAGTGCCCTTTGGTACTTCAGTGCCTGGAGTGTCCCTTACATCTAAATGAATATTGTATACATAGTAATAACATGAAGACGACAAAAAAGGCCATCAGCCATCAACTGTGTGGCAAATCTGGGTGCAAGCTATTCTCTTATCAAATATGCCTGTAGGCATTGCAACCAATGTGCTCCCAAGATGTATGAGGCATTAGTCATTGCAGAGCTGTACGGACATGACAATCCTAGGATGATTATGTTCTTTAAGCGTTTTCCCCACTTTTCATCTTTTGAAACAGTATACTGTAGTCACGAAAACAAAAATTCTACAACTAGCGTGTGGTAAGTTTTGGGTCTTATTTCCAAGCAGTTCACTGAAACGAGCCACGATGACAAATTCGAATGCTGTTACCTCATCAGACACTCAAATTTCTTAAACACTAACAAAACCAGATAGGCATTACAGTGAACATCACTTAAATACATTACACTGGTTTAAAGTTATTGCACCGCTTTGTGCCAGGTAAAAATGTTAGAAACGTCAAAAATGTTCAGATTCTACGGCCAACTGTGAAAATTAAATAAAAACATCATTAAGCTTTCTTAAAGGGGTTCAGAAGCTTTACAACTGGGAGACTTGGTGATGGACACGCTGATAGATGAGCAGCCATTCCACTGAGACGAGAATGTTGAAGGCTTCGCATGGAAGTCTGCGAGACACTGAATAGTAGTTCTTGGTCCACAAGAAGGAGGTTGCTTGCATATAGGTCTGGGCCACCATACTGAATGCATGACGTTACTGGAACTTTTTCTCCCTGCATTGTGGTAAAGAAAGCATGGTTAAATTTAGACAATATTTAATATGCATAAAAAGAGGCGAGGCATGCAGATAGGACACAAGAGTAGAGAAGTGGACAACACGAAAGCAACAAACACAAAAAAATTTCATGAAATTGTTTTATTCCTATAATATTTTTGTACTATGTGTCATTCATTACGAGGGTTCATAACCGCAACATATTTCATATATAAGCAGGTAGAATTATCAGCTTGGTCAGTTTGTACAAGCTCGTTTGAGGTAAAAAATCAAGTTTCACAAAGACAACCTCAACATTCTTGATTGAAAAAGGAACACCTCAGATGACATGCATTCCTGTGAGTAGGAATTGCACAGTTCAAGAAAAACAAATTACAACTGGCGCACCGATCCTGAAAAAAGCATAAGCACCTGGTACTGCAAAAAGCTGATTAATTGATAGGTTTTAATAGCACAAGGGCATCTTTGGCCAAAGAGCGCCCAGTCTATACTGCAAAAGATAAACTTAGCGCATCTTTACAAAGCAAATATACAAAGATGACTGATGCCTCTCTGCACTAGAATTGCTTTGCTCTAGCATGAAGTCATTTTAATGCATGCACACTTACATACGCACGCTACACTCAAGTGTAACACCTGCAGAATTAAAGTTGGGCAGCAATGAAGTCGCTACCTTTAACCCTTGATCCCGAGCTGTACTAGTCACTGGAGGTAGTACCAATATCGCCAATGACGAGTCGCACTCTTTCTTCCCGATGTTATGCTTCTCTTATTGTCAAAGATGAGTTACAGTAGGCATTGAGGGAAAGCTGCCCTCAAGAGCAGCTTTTATTTTTGTGTTATTTCTAACCAGAGACCAATGAAGTAATATATTTTTAGAACGAGAATGACACCAAAAAAATGAGTACATAAAAAGGTTTGGAAAATTTGGTACATTTTTCCGGAATTAACTTAAGGGTTAACGGGTAAAGCGGCAATCGAGAAACCAGAACAAGTTTTGACATGTTTGCTACTAGTGAATGCTAGAAGATATGTTGGCATTCTGTAGTTTAGTCCAAAGATGCAAAAGGGATTCTTAATAACTAAAGAAATGAATGGAAAGGTATCATGAAGTATATTTCGTGAATGTAATGCAGAATCACTCAACTTGTGTTACTATATAATCTCCACTCGATTAACCTGCACTTTCTGAACTAGTTCAGGAGGTGCTGCATTTCACTACTCGTTCCACCAGTTCAACATGGCAGCAACTGTACGTTCTGATTTGTTTTACTTAGTGCAAGCTTTTGTACAGGGTGAGTTCACAGCATTCCCTGCACTTGGTCGAAAGGTAGTGCATGTTTATGCAGCAGGTGTGGTGCCGCTTCTGTACGAGCGAGGTGCAGAAATCACAGGGTTTCATACAATAATTACTAGAGGGAACTCTGACGCTAGTGTCTACAGGAGGTGAAACAAGAACGGTTGTAATAGCATGGGAATTATGGGAAGTACATGGATTTGCCTAAACTTCGTCTGTTTGGCTTAAAACAGCTTTGTGACTTTGTAAACTAGCCATTTTCAACTATACTGCGTAATAAATAAATAAACATCATTAAAATCGTCCGACGACAGGATTGAACACAGGAACTCTAGAACAGAAGTCTGATATTGAAACCCTTAAGCCACAGAGGCATGTAACGACAAGCGAGTGCAACGCCCTGATGAATTTATCGCGTGCATACCAGTGCCTTGAGACGCTTGGCGCATTTCGATTTGGTCACCTGGACAAGCTCAATCATTGCAATTAATAGCAATTATGCGTGTTGGCGGCGCCTTCTGCACTTCGAAGAGTATAGACTGTGCTGAAATTTACGACAATAAGATTTATATAGGGTATAATATACAAAGCCACAAGAACGTGTGAATTCACAAGCACGAAGATCAGACAAATCCATGTGCTTCCCATCGTCCCCATGGTGGTACGACTGCAGCGCCAGAGTTCCCTCTAGTAATTACTGTAAGAAACTCAATGGCAGAAATAACCGAAGTGCCTGGCATTTTGTTCTAGAGTATAAACTAACTTTTGCTGTCCCATAAATCTTACTGCTCATTAATTCTAAGTTTTAGTGCAGTCACATGTCTAGTAGGCAATTGTGGTATTTTGCATAAACATTGAAAAGCCAACTGTGTTAAAAGTTCACTCTGGTAAATTGGTTATGATCGAGTAGCATAGATTACTGAAGCAATCTCAGCAATCTCTAGAAGGCTAGTGAAGTAATTTTCTGATTAGCAGCCTTTAAACAGCATTCGAGCATATGACACATGCACCTCAGATATTTCCTTGACTCAGCAAGAAGCAATGCTTCATGTTCCACGAGGCTACTTCAATCAACGCAATATTGATGCTCTCTAAAAACAATGCCAATGCAGATGATCCAAATATTTTTCCGGGGCAACAGTTATGCCTGAAATCATGTTAGATTACAGTTTTTTTAAACACATGATCAGACCATGTTAGAAGTGCTTCTTAATATTTTCCTATTTATTAGACTAGTCATATCTCTGTGCACAAAGGCTACTAATTAGGTCTCATGCTATATCATCATCTTAACAAAAACTTCACTTAGTAATACACATGCTGTGATAAGATTTCCTTGAGACCACATTGAGATGCTGTACAAGGTGAATTCATTATTTTCAAAATGAAGCTCCTGTTCTTCTAAACGAGAAGAAAGGGAACTGAGGGTCCAAATTTTTCTTAATCACAGCTGGGAGATGCCAGGGAAGGCACGTGGAAACGATTTGTAATTTTCTATTTAAATGTAGAAATGATAACGGCAAATGAAAATGGTAAGAAAAACGACCAGCCATGGGTGGAGAAAGAACCTACAACCTTTGCATTAGGCACGCGATGCACTAACCACTGTGCTACCAAGGCAGCATTCAACCGTCCACAATGGCCCCTCAGATTGTCGACGCTCGAACGCGGCCGTAGTACCACAGTGGCTAGTATATCACATGCGTAATGTGAACGTTGTGGGTCTGTTCCCCACCCACAGGTGGATGTCGTTTCATCCACTTTCATTTCCCTTGAATTTATCATTTCTATACTTCATATAAAGAACTTGGAACATGTACCTGTATGCTTTCTTTGGCCTCATTATCTGCTGGCTTCTTGCAGTTCTGTTACTTCCAACACTTATACATATTCTCATCTAGTAAGTAAACAGCTTTTGCACGATGCTGGTATGCAATATAAAGCATTGTTGCAGGGCCGTGTTACGTAGAAAGCCTTACATTGCCCAGGCAAGGTGTATTAATGTAAATATGAAAAAAAAAACAATTCCCGCTCTAGACAGCAATGCTGTGTACTGCTGTGTGTAACAGAGTTTAAAGAAAACAACTTGTTCAGAAATAAAGCCACCAAACAATGAGGAAATATGAAAACTACATGAAAATTTGTGCAGTTGCATGTTAAAAATTTAGCACAGCAACAGATGAAGACATAACGAAGGAAGCGCGAGGATGGTTTATTATGGAAACACGAGGCAATATACTTGAAAGATGCATAGAGCTTACACGAGGAGAAATATTGTTTATGTAGCAGCTAAACTACGAACAGGCCTAGAACACACTGATACAAGGTGTCGAGCCTGTAAATCTCATCGTGCCCTTAAGTAAAAGAAACATGGCTTTCTCATGTTTCGCTACACATGGCTGGCTCACACAGCTTAGCCGCTTCTATACTATATGCCTTGTAAGTGCCAGATGGTCTGTGTGACTTGTGCAAGCTTTAAATATGTACAAGCGTCACGTAGCTGGACAGAACCAATGTAATGTTGTTTGCCATCGTTTTGAGCAAGTGAAACCAATTGTTACATTTTTCCTAATTAAGTAACTAATTATTAACGATTATTTAACTGCTCAAATATTGTATTCGCAGTAAATGTGTCAGTGCGAAAATTGTAGAGCATCCTGAAAAATTCCCAATCCAGCTTTCTACTGCTCAATAGGTGCGATACAAATTTTTTTTTCAAGCTTGAAAGAAGCCTGTGAATACATGCAAGTTCTGTGCAACTAACCACTCGTGCACCAGAACACCATTTGGCTCCTTCTTTCATGCAGGAAAAAACACTTTTTGAGAAGACTATTTTAGAAATTGATTAATTATTATTGACAATGCTTTAGGCAAAATGCATGAAACAGTGTGACTGCCACCTCCATTTTCGGCGACATGAATTGACTCCCTTTTCATGTCCAAATCCAGCTATACATGGTGCGTGTTTTGAACTGGTTTTGTAATTTAAGCTGGTTTTGACTAATTGAGGCTTCGCACCCTAATAATGGAGTCGACAGCCTAAAAACAAAATTGGTACATAAACGGTCGCTGTCAGTATTTCATACTCCTTTAACTTAGTGCAAAGTGCTTGTGAGCCAAGAAGTTGGTAGTTCTAAGCAGTATTTCTCATTGTGACCTGGTGTTACAGCCCAGTTACTATGATGCCATGCTGCTCAGTCATGTTGGTCACCGCTTCAACCTAGGCCATGGCAGCTACCCTCCAATGGGGGTAAAATGCAATAACGCTTATGCACTTAGATTCAGGTGTACATTAAAGAAGGCCACGTTCCCAAAACTTTAGGTTGTGACTTTGGAATGCAAAAGCCCTTAATTTAATTTTAAAATCTAAAGGTGCTTTATTAGGAGCAGGACATCGTCTTGAGCTTTTGCTGCACTGCCATGGCACCAAGAGGCTCCGAGTAAATAAAAACATTTTTTTAGAAAATCTCCATCTCTTGCAAGCATTTACAAACAATTCTCGGCATGTACCTCTGTTGCTGTTATATTTAGTTCCGTATGCCAAGGTGGGTTAGGATGTTAGAACAACTTTCATACCTGCTTTTTCTTTTACCGCTTTAAAGTTGTTGGTTATTTTGCATCTCTGTGTGTGCCGAATGCACATTTCAGTGCATCAATTTCTTCAGTAAGTGCACCCTTTACTTATTTTTGCATGCAAAAGGGTTCAGATGAACTGCTTTCTGAAGATATGTATAACAAGCAAAAGCAATTCTATGTACCCTGCACAAAGAAAAAGGATTGTTTTGTAAATATTTTATTTAGTTCTTTAAAAAAAGGCAGCTGTAAGTATTCTGTTCCAAAATGAAAATTGCCCCTACCTGGCTCTGCTTCATTTTCCGATGGTGATGGTCCATTCGGGCGCACTCAACTGACAGGCTGCACTTTGGCCATGTCCGGTGTGCTGTCACCAGGCCCAAGGTCGATTGACATCCTCACCAAAAGTAGAGTCCGAAGCCCATAAAAGAAACATCTCATCATTTTGCTATCAGTTTTGTCATCTTGTGTGTTTCACACACGGCCGTCAGTGAAATATTGTGTTACTTGGGTACTAAAAAAAAATTCAAGCATTATCTGGCAGCCAAGCTGAATACACAATAAATGGAGAACATTAAAGACCAGATACAGTTGTCACATTAGATTGATCGAGTACAGCAGAAATGGAAATAAATCAGTGATACTGTGTCTGTTGGCTTTGAATGCAAGAAACGTAAAAACAGGAACCTGCAGCCAAGCCACTTTGAATTTCCCGCGTTTGCTTCACCTCGCAACAAGTTTGGCAACGTCCGGTACTCTGGGATAGTAATCGCTTAAAATTACGATGAACGAGCGTCGGCATAAATTAACAGGATACTTAACCGGACAATATTTGCGCATAAAACGACTCACGTAGCGAAGCTACTGTCAAATACCCGATGACGCATCTGCGGGCGGTGCGGTTTGGGCGAACTATTCAAAAAGGCATCCGAGTTTTACTTGTTTCACACCTACTAAGCTAAGATAGAAATTGAGTTTACTACTTAACTATACTGGATATTTACGCTCCGAATAAAACGCTGGAAATTTTGTTACGTCACATCGCATACGTATGAAAGTGAGAAAATTGCTTTTACTGTATTCTGCCCAGGCGGCATGTAGCAGCTACCACTCTCATGCAACAGAAGCATGAAAGTGGTACTCGCAGCACGGAAAACAAACACATACAGCGCCAACTTTACACCTCTTAGAGTTAGAACTAAGCACGATCAAGCCAGTTTTCTAACCTTCATAACGCCATGAACACGACCAAACATCTAGCGAAACTACTGTCTGCTCTAGAAAATTATTACCGCTTGCATTTACATACCTATCACAGCCACAAGCAAAATTCAATGGGCTAGCTGTCCACAAGCCGCAGGTTAAACTGACAGCAACATATTACGGTAACGAAAAACAATTTCCACGCTGACTTAGCAGCCGCGGTGTGCGCTAAGTGCCGCAGTTCTCGTTTGCCGCTCGAAATTCACATCATGACGACGGGCACTGCATCTTTCACATCAAATATTGCACGCTTTGCTCCGGAGCTCAATAGGAGGGCGAAACGCATTTGCAGGTACCTGGAATCCGCATGCCGGAAACACGTCGACGCTTCCGAAGCCAGTACGGCCGCATCACTTGGACGGGAGGCATTTCCAAGGTCGGCATTTCTATCAAACACTTCACATGCGACATGTCGCACACCGATTATGCGAACACGAGAAAATGACGCAGGCCGCATTGCGACGCCGTGCAGTCGTGCATCCACCGATGAGCTGCGTGCGCGGACTTGCAGAGAACAAAACCATACAAATAGTCAGGCGCGAGAAGATGGCGGCTCTCGTTGCGGTGAACCAATGTTGCCAACTGTGGGTGCCGACGTTATGCCGGCGGTGGTGGCTTTAGCGGCGTGTGTTGCGGCTGTCTAATTTTTTATTTCTTTTCCCCAAACAGTATGGTTCCGATCAGTTCTTTGTTTACAATTTTTTTACTGTGTCACTTGGCATTATTTTTTGTCTTTTTATGCGATTAAGCGGTCAATTATGGCCTTCTAGATTCGCGTGCGCCAGCTTCGCATGCAAATCTCGGAGGCCATGGGGCAGCGCGTAAGGATATGGCGTTCTTGTCGTTGTTAACGTTTCATCATCGTTACTTCAACTTAGATAGAGGCGTAGTATCTTTTCCTGGGGGTGGGGAGGGGGCGACCAAGACTGCAGCGCTCAGCGGGGGGCGGGGGATTAGGTTGGTGTTGGTTGTTTTCGCTGACGACTGCATTATCTATCGTTCTATTAACACCTCCGATGACCACCTGATCCTCCAAAATGATCTTAACGAAATCACTAATTGGTGTGACACCTGGCTAATGACTCTAAACTCATCAAAATGTAAAGTGATGTCCTTCACCCGCAAACGCAATAACTTGGACTATTCTTACTGTATTAAAAATGTCCCATTATCTCGGACCTCATCATTTAAATATCTAGGCGTTAATCTTTCAACAAACCTCTCCTGGACTTCCCACATTACTACCATCTGTGCCAGTGCTTCTCGATCACTGGGTTACCTGCGACGTAACCTTCGGAACTCACCTCCACTTATCCGGAAACTGGCATATCAAACATTTGTTCGCCCTCGACTTGAGTTCGCCGCTCCAATCTGGTCTCCCCATCAAAATTACCTAATTACCATGCTGGCATCAATCCAAAATAGAGCCGCACGTTTCATTTCCCGAAATAATAACTACCGTTCTAGCGTAACTCAAATAAAGATTCACCTATCACTTCAGCTACTAAGTAATCGTCGCGACGTAGCCCTTTTGTCATTATTTCATAAATACGCCCACCACACTAACAAACATTCCTTACACCTAGAAACGCCATCGCACACGTCGCACAGATTATACAATCATCATAGCTTCACGCGCACCTATGGTAAAACAGAAGCATTTAATTCGTCTGCAATTCCACGTGCCATTCGGCTCTGGAACAACCTCCCCGACAACATAGTTTTGGAAACTGACCGTGATAAATTCAAGAGCTCACTGAACTCGCTTAACCCATGTTAACCATTAATATCACACTCACTGCTCTGTATTATTTCTTTGCCTTTTTCTTGCAGTGTTATACGTTGTTACTAACTTATATTGTTCCTTTTTATTGTAATCATATGCAGCTTTATGTAGCTAATATGTTTCATGACTTTTAGGCTGTGCACTTGGCTGCTGTTTTCATTTGTTATTGTTGTTAATTGTATGTACTTGATTGTATGCCCCCCTTACTCAATCCCCAAGAAGGGGCCTTGTAAGGTATTTTACAAATAAATAAATAAATAAATAAACCTGTGTTATGTAGAAGTTTACCACGGCGCACTACCTGTTGAACTCTCTAGGAGGGCGGAACATAGTCAAGCAGCAATTTGCAGCTTCTTTTCGTTACTCCCGTAAATATGATGGCGTAATAAAAAGGTTTGATTGATCGATTGATGGATTGGTTGATTCATTGAATAATTGAGTAAAAAAAAAGAACGTTGAGGATATGAGAGAAGGTATTGCAAAGGGTACCAGCATAACTTAGGCCATCTGGGGTTCTTTAACTTGCACCCAAAGCACGGCACAGGAGGATTTTGCATTCCGCAATGGTCGTAATGCGACCGCCTTTGTCGGAGTATGGAACCCACGACTTCGCGCTCCGCAACACCGCGGCGGGGAGCGGGCAGGTGTGTAGCTTCATTGCCGTCATTATCACTTGGCACGTTGGAATCGAAGCGTCCTGTTCGAGAGCTGAATGGAAATGAAAAAGACAGTTCCCTTCAAATCGTCAGATTTCCGACAACGCAGTTGTACTTGGGCACAATTGAGTTCCTTAACAGATTTGGACTTTTATGCACCGAGCCACACTGCCCGCTTGAATGCTAGCAAAATTTGAAAAAAAAAATGACACGTTAGATGGATCCGAGAGGCTACAAAAAGCCTTAGTCTAAGCCTGGTGATGTCATACCTTAGCCTTATATTTTGAAACTTGATGGAACAGACCGGGAAACTTGCTTTGAAGTTTACTAGCAAATAAGGCCGTGAGAAAAAGAGGGAGAGATAAAACTTTGTTATGTCCTTGATGGGGTTCAGGGGTGACGGGGGTCGGGAGACTAACCCTCGATCCCCCCCTTCCTCAGACGGCGGCTATTCCTTGCTTTCTGGCGGCGTCTTCGGCCATCCGGACGGCCCAGAGCTGCTCCTCTGGGTCCAAGCTGGGCAGCAATGTCTCCCACTGCTCGGCCGTAGTTATGATGCGTGTGTAGTGCGGGAGGTGTTGGTGGGTAAAGCTTTGGGGCATTGCCAGATAATATTGTAACGACGTGGGATCGACGAGTATGCGTAGCAGCACCGCCAAGAAACGCACTTTATCAGTCGTCCAAGGGAACAACAACGTCTTCTTCGTTGCCCCACTTCACCTAAAAACCCGCGCTACTTCAGCGTCGTCCCCACTGGCGCATACCCGCTGAATTATGGTTCTGCCAAATATAGTTGTGTCAATATGATCGAGGTCAGCGCGGGCCTCGCCCGCTTTGCAGAGTGGGGAGTATGCATCGGGGTACATGCGGTTGTAAAGCACGAGGTTCGGAAAAGTTCGTGCCTGAAGGAGTCGCCAAGTGGTAGATTGAGACTTATTCAGTGTTTCGTGTGCTGGGGGGTAGCGTAACCGCTCACTGCGGTAGTGCAGGAAAATTTCTCTGAACGTGACCATTCGGTCCCGCGCGTGACCGCGATGCAGAACAGAGGGCTGGTCGGGATCGGAAGACGCAGGAGAAGAAATATTTTCTTGCGTTTACATTATCTGGAATGTCGCATTGTTTGCCCATCCTCTATAATAACAGTTTTTTGTAGGTACGGCAGCGCGGTTTGTCACGAGACATTATTGGCGTCCTAGGGAAGAAGAAGATGAAGCGCGATAGGAGGCGATTCGAAATTCCATTTGGAATTTTTCAAGCTCCATACACTCATCCTAAAGGTAGTGAAGCGGGCTCTTGGGCTCCCGATCACCACGCCGACGTATCAACTCCTCGAGCTTGGGGTGCACAATACGCTGGAAGAGATCGCTGAGGCTCAGGAGAGAGCGCAGATGAATGACTAACGATGACTAAGACCGACCGTCACATCTTGTGCGAGCTCGGCTACTTGCCACCGAACACCCAGGATCCACCGTAGTTTACGCCAGTTCCCCGCGAGCTCCGCGACCTGATCACGATCGCACCCATTCCGCGAAACGTACATCCGGTACACAAGCGAGGCAGGCGCCTAGCCCGGGCCATCGCATTCCTCAAACGCATAAACAAGAAAGCGGACGACGTCGCTTTCGTGGATGCCGCCGCCTACCGATGCAACCGAGCCTTCACCGCGGTAGCGGTCTCGTCCTCGCAACGGACTTTAAATGCCGCCACGGTACGCACAAGTGACTCCGAGGTGGCGGATCAAGTGGCCATAGCCCTGGCAATGCTCGACGATAAGCTAAAGACAATATTAAGAGACTCGAGACCGGCCATCTAAGCGTTCGAGAGAGGAGTCGTCTCCGATCGGGCGTTACGCGTTCTCCGCGGCGCTGATCCGAGCACCCTCAAACACCACACCGTCATCTGGTTTTCCGCCCACCTGGGTCGGATCCCGGGCGCCCCGCCCAACCTCAACGATACAGCCCACGACGCTGCGCGCGCGCTTACCGACCGCGCCGTTACCCCCGGGTAACCACGTCTCGATGGGTTGAAGGGGAACAGGGACGCCCCAGTAACGTATAATGAAATCACGAAACACTTTTACTTGGAGCGACGTCTCCTTCCGCACCCCAAACTGAACAGGCCGCAGGCGCTAACGCTACGCTTGTTGCCGACACATACTTATCCAAACCCCGCCACCTTGCACATCATCTACCCGGGCGTTTACCTCGACGATGCGTGCCCCTCGTGCGGGGTGACGGCGACACTCGCACACGTGCTCTGGGAGTGCCGAAATGCTCCGCCCGATTCTACCTCCGACAAGTGGGAGACCATACGAAGCCCGCTCCTACAGGACGAGCAATGGGGCGTCCAGCAGGCTCGCGCAGCGGCCGCCAGGTACTCCCTGTCAGTCCCTGCATGGGAGACGCCCACTACGCGCTGACGTGCGTCCTGCAGGAGTTTTATTAAAGTTTTTCCAATTCAATTCATTTGGAAAATGAGGCATTGCTATGAACAGTGAAAACATTCTATGCTTTGTGGCAGCTACATTCTGTTTTAGCCGCAAGAACGTATGTATGGCCGTATGCGACTTCCTGTGTGAAAGAAGGCTAACAACGCATGGTTAATTTACTGATTTAATATTTATTATTTTTAAAGAATTGAATTTAAATTGATGAATTGATAGAATTGATTAATATGACCAGACGTTAATGATAAATTCTGATTCTGTTAAAAATTCACACCTTCTAGTTTGCTCTCCTTTCAAAAAGCACACGTTTACCTATAAAAAATATCTCTAAGATAAGTTTGATTTATTGTACAATTTCAGCTGTTCTCTCACATAGACTTTTTCTCTCAAGTTTTCTCCCCTCGCGCCCACCCGTGTAACCGCCTCCTTCTTGGCCAATCCCCCGCAGTGGGTATGCGCCTGGGTATAGGAAGCAAGCAATGCGCTGTGCTGTTCTTTGACAGCAAGACGCTGGCTTGGCACTCTTCACAAAAAGCTGAGCGTTGTAGTCGAGGGACGTAAGCTACAACGGTGCAGGACATCATGCAGGAAGATATCGAGGCGCGACACAAGGCCAGCAGAACATCTGCCGCAACATCAAGTCAGTGGGGCTTGCGGAGAGCTACCCTGTGGTGAGCGAGAGCTCTTTTTTCTCGCACTTGCACGTACCTTTTGATTCACGGCGCTGCCTCAAATGGCCTGATCTTCGTTGTCAGTGTTGCTAATCTGCCAATAACTTGTGTTAACGTGTTGAAGAGCCTTTGTGTGGTGTTCGACTTCGGCGGAGGCGTCGTTGTGCTAATGCATTAATATTGTGTATGCTAACTTATCAAGTTCAGATTAGTCTCAAACGTCACCGTGTATAAGACTGCTACAGTAGTGCTTTGCCAACCTAACGTTGTAGTGTACGTCGCTGCCACCAAACTACATTTAAAGCTTATTGCGCAGTGCTTACCATCTAGAAAATGCGCACCAAAGTATTGTTGAGGAGCTCACTCAACACGCGTTCCGCCTCATCGAGGACCGAAGTGCAACTTACGGTGGTCCGGAGCATACCACCACCAGTTGCATTATATAACTATAAGAATTTGCATTCATATGCACATGCACACACACACACACGCTGTCCTAAGTTCTCCCATGTCTTCTCCACCTCTACCACGTGATCGACTTGCCGCACTGGAAACTGTTTTTTCCACATAGACCACTAACGCTATAAACTTTGGGTACAGCAGCCGAAAACTACACTTGAATCACCGCGACACTGGGGCTTCGCTTCGTCTACACATTTTCCCAGCAGTTCCTAGCATCCTCCTTAGCCAAGAGAAGGGAGGATTACGCCTCTCTAAATATGTGCACCGGCTGGTGACGTGAGCGTTTGGCGCAGGCACTCGATGAGCGCTCAAATTAACGTAATCTAACGCGGGACGATTCCCGTCAATCTCGTCTCGTCGTGCACCACCATCGCGGTGCAACGCCGGACGTTTTGAGACGGCTGGTAGCTGCCATGGCGCTGTTTCCCTGGCACATCCCGGCAGCTGCCGTGCGTACGGCGTCGCTCCAGCATATCGCAAGGGCGTACGTTGTCATAAAGCCGGTCGAATAGTTAAAGCGCAAGGCAAACATTATCACTGTCCATGCTTCGTCCCTTGTGCGAAACTGCCAAAGTTTTGCATGATTGAAACAGGAATTGTAACTCGCTTTTTATTCATTTATTTCTCGATACCTCTAGAGCTCAGTCAATGTAAGATGGTGACAGGCATGCGAGCTTACGAAGGGTATAATTGATGGCAGCGAAGGTTATGATGTAGCTGAGCCTGCTCTCTCGGTGATAGTGCTGCGCTGTAGTGACGGAGAAGAACCAGACGCTGGCAAAACTGTGAGTCACGAATTTAACGCTTTACTGGATGTGCCCAGAAATCCACACTCAAAGCACAATGGTGCCGGCGAGCACGGTCGTCTAAATCTGATCCATGGATCGTGACTCGTCGTAGATTGCAGCGTAATCGCTAATGCTCGGGTGCATTCCAGATAAGTACAACACTATTTGCGTCGCGCATGTACTCGGACTATAGTCAAGGTTTCTTCTCTATAGAATCGGCGACAGCGTTTTAGAGATTTATATTACACGAGCGTGCGTCTTGCGCCGAGCAGTCAAATTCTAATGTTAATTGGCCAGTGGAAAATTATCCCCGAAAAACGTAGGCAATTTAAGCGACTGTCAATCGCAACTTCAAAGTGCGTGAGATCATTTTTAAGCTATGCGACTTTAAAGGCAATTACAGTCCATGGCGGTACAGATAAAGCTAAGAAAAAAATAATTTGCTTTGTATTTCACCACCAATTACATATTTTTCGCGTACGAGTTGCACCTCATGAATAAATAATACAGTGAGGTAACGATTTGTTGGAGGCGGCGCGTAATCTCGCTGTTTTATCTAGTGAAATAGAGGGATGCTTACTTCGATAACTACCACCCGCATTAAATATTGAATACCTTGGTCTGGCTTAAAAAATATGAGGCTCACATAATAAATAGGACGCAATGTCGAAGGTGGACATTTCTAGTAAGCGCACAACAACTGAACAAAACGGCGTGTGATCAATCTTGACAAACACGGGTCTGTGTCCGATGTTCTATTTCCTAGTCCTGAGAAAGAAGCAGGTGAGCTCTGCCAGTGCATACGTTGAGCCTTTTGAATTCTCCATAATTCAATTACAGCCATTTACCTAGTGTTTAGAATCGCTTTGTTGCCGAGCTATAGAGCGCTGAAATTTCTAAGCTTATCTACTTTTCTACATATTATGATAAATTAATCAGTAAATACAATAGCTGCACCTGGTGAGCTGGAGTTTAGAATATACACTGAATCCTTTTTTTTTCAAGGCCTGTAATGTCTACACGCTGCACTCGGCGTTCTGTTGTTGATGCACTCTCTGGAGGTGTTTAATTAAGTCCAAGCAGCCACTTGGCTCGCTTTAGCCGCGTATCCTTGGTGGTGTTGGTAATGTGAGACAACGTTTGGCTGCAGTACAATAATCGGAGTGTGTGCGCTCATAGATAGTCTTCTTGGCGTCTTGCTGATTAACTACAAGGCGTCACTGCACTGGCGATCAACATCTCCGACGAAAGTCCAACCACGTCCAAGAAGTTTCTACGATGCCTACGGCTCAACAGGGTACAGCTACGACGTGGTTCCCGACATCATCCATCTCGTAAGGTAGGTGCATCCGCTAATAAATAAATAGAAAGCTATGAGCAGAGTTCACTAAACTAACTTAAGAACATTCACGCAAGAGAAATCTTACGAAATAAGCGTGTTCACAAAGACAAGAACGTCCGCAAGATTAGCTAGCTTACGACGCCCGCCACTGTAAAGGCTCGTTTATAGTCCGACGTTATCGGCGCGCAGGCGAGTCTCGCTCGACGCCGGGCGCTTCGGAGCGCGTTGGCCGTGTCCGGTTACGTTGGCTGCGCCAGCATAGAATAAAGAACCAATTTAGAGAAGGGAAACTGTACCTTCCGCAGTGGTTCGAAAATAAGCAGCGGCAGCGCATGGAACTTAGTTAGGTGGACGCCAGATGACGCCGCTAAAGCCGGAAGCGGAAGTTTTTTTTTTTTTTTAGAGCAAAATCCAACAAGGCCGCTCTTTGCCGGTGGCGTACGTTTGTACGCGCTGTGCTTGCCCTGCCGGCTATGCGGCATGCCTCAATGCCTAGGCTGCCGCGTAGCTGGTGCGTTCGAGTTGCGATGAGACCAAAGAGCCTCTACTGACGCCCATACAAACAAGCCACAAGTGAATGAACAGAACGTGCGACTTTATTGGTAGAAGACAAGCAGTGTACATTTTCGTGCAATAGCAGAAATAAAATTTGCATGTCGAGATACGCTGGAATCATTGACGCGAGCTCGTAAGCCGCTCACCGTCGTCGTCGCACATGGCGATCTGATAACGAGCGACAACCAGCGGCGCAAGCAGATTGGACAGAGTGTCTCACCTGTTTGCAGCGGCAATCACCGTTAAAGATGAGCAACTTGCATTGCGATGCTATCGGGTGATGCAGGCATCTGCTGCCGCAGCCAACACAGCGACATGGACTACTCGGAATTTTAGCGTTGACTCCTTTCCAACCTGCAGATTTCTTTCGGGGGCCACTAATTTGTTGCTCACACTTGGTGTCCCACTTTGTCTCAATATGGACAAGTCGCTTTCGTGGGCATCAACTTCATCAGCCACTTTTGCGTGCCTTTCCACCCAACTTCATACACGTCCGGCCATGTAAGCATGTATGCTGGTCTCCGTTCATGCCTAATCGTGGCCGAGAAAGGCCAGAGGCACAATTTGCCCATGTCTGCAGCAGGAAAGGATGAATGGAGAGCACAAATCACGGTGTGTGTAAATTGGGAGTCTATGTCGCTGTGCAGACTGCAGGAGCAAATACTTACTTCGAGAGACTGCTTCCCAGTGCAACCGACCAGGCCGCAATATTCGAAAACGATAACACTGCAACCGTAACCAAGTGAGATAACAGCAAAATTAAACAGCAATTAATCACCGCATAGGGTTCAGACAATACATTATACATTGACGACGAACCATATGGCAACAGTCAGCATTCACGTACACGGGTCTCTTATGGTACATCCAGCCGCCTACCTACAGGCATAGTGCTTGCTTTCGTCAGATGTGGTGGTTTAGTAACGAGCGACAACCAGCAGTACAAACAGATTGGACAGAGCGTCACACCTGTTTGAACCGACTGTTGCCGTATAAGATGAGCAACTTCTATTGCGAAGCAATCAGGTGACGCAGGCATCTGCTGCCGCAACCAACACAGTGACATGGACTACCCGGAACTTTAGCGTTAAGTCCTTTCCAACCTGCACGTTTCTTTTCTTTCGAGGGCCGCCAATGTGTGACTCGCACTTGGTGTCCCACATTGTCTCAATATGGACAAGTCGCTTTCGTGGGCATCACCTTCATGAGCCACTTTTGCGGCCCTTTCCACCCATGCGGCTATCAACTTCATACACGTCGGACCATGTAAGCACATATGCAGGTCTCCGTTTTGAGCAAATCATGGCCGAGGTAGGTCACAAGCGCAATTTGTCCATGGCTGCAGCAGGAAAAAACGAACTGGGAGCACAAGTTACGGTGTGTGTATACTGGGAGTCTATGTCACTGTTAGACTGCAGGAGCAAATGCTTACTTTGAGAGACTGCTTACCAATGCAACTGACCAGGCCCCCACATCTGAGAAACGTAACGCGGCTACCACAACCAAGAGGGGCAACAAAACCAGATTCTGCAATCAATCACTTTAGTCTAGTTTCCGCAAAGACCCAGGCTATCGAGGAAGAAGATCAATCATCAACGAGACTAGGAATATGTAAAATGAGAAAGCTTGCATTCAAGAGAGAAGCCACTCTGCTCTGCAAGCATTGAAGGGTAAAAACATCAAGAAAAGTAATATGGTGCATAGCACATGGTGCGTAAGTTAATGCAAGACACATGTCGATGCTGCATCAGCTATATCAGGAGAGGAATTGTACATGACAACATACACTAGAAGATACTGCTACATATATGTTAGGCTACTAGACAGTGAATGGTATTAAGTATCAGCGAAGAATCGGTTGACCTTTATGTTTGGATGAGGGTGAATGATCTCTAAGGAGAATGGGCAATGAAAAAGCTTGCATTTATAGAAGAAAAATTACACTTGGACAAATGGAATTGACATGGCCAGGAAGTTGATTAAGGGCAAACTGACGGAACTCTTTTGGCCAGTGTCGTCCGTGCTTGGTTAGAAGTTGCAGGTGCATCTGAAGACGAATAATTTCTAGAAGGTCCTTTCTGAGTTACCTGGATGACTCAGCCAAATGTCCGTGCTGGTGGACTGGTGGCTCAAGCTCTTTTCAGTCTTGACACAATCCTATGCAGACTTGATATCTCATCCAAATTCTTCTGCATGCGCTTTGTTCGTGGTGTAAAAGCCTTGCAAATTTGGCTCCAGCCCCTTCCTGTTGGTGTAGATAGGAGCTCTTGTGATGAACAAGCTGTGCTTGGCATAAACTCTGTTGGGGCAAAACAGTGACACATGAGATACAGCACAGATTAGCCAAACTCATGTGTGTTTTCTTTTATGTTCGAACCAATTATACTGCACCATAAATATGAACAAACATTCATATCTGCTGCAAACAAATGACATGTATCTCAACACTAGCAAGCCAATACAGCATATATCAAGCATATTTATTTCTGAACCACGTGTTGTTTACCTTGTAGTAGCAGCCAACGTCCACGCAATGACCTTGAAGCAGGCAGCAGCTTCTGTTTAGTGCGTGGAGTGTGTTGCTTTATACTGGTGCCGTACTCATTAGTGCATGTCTGGAACAGAAATTTTGACTGAATCAGAAATTGAGAAAGCACAATTTTACAACATAAAATGCAACAGGGTGTGATATATATTTTAATGGTTCGCGACTACAGAACACATGCAAAAGTACACTGTCTCTTCTAGGGTTCTGAAGAAGCATGTTAAATAAATATTGCTATTGTCCATAGCATTGATGTCTGCCTAACTACAATGCATGTCAACAGCTTAAGTATTATTAAGATTACAAATGAGAACGTTTGTGCGTTCATTTATACACTAGAAGAGATCACACTGCTAGTTCCACAAGCAAATGCATGAAAGCCATGAAGCTATTAGAACTTGATGCATTATTTTTCTGCACGAACGTGATGCACCGCTTCACTACTGCAAAACTTAATGCCCTACGGTAAACCAAACTGAACAGCAAGAACATTTGGAACCAACAAGTACGAAATATGGGCGAATTGTCCACGCTTGAAACTGTTTAATACATTAAATTTTGTACTTTCACTTCATTTTACTAAAGGATTATTCGGTTTTGTGGACGAAAGAAGTTGCCGGCGGACTCGAAAAAAAGTTTTATATGTATATTGATAAGGCTACTCAGTCACCTATGACCACGGCTACAATAAGATGAAAAATGAGGCGCGCGTTCCGATATCGCTCTTCCTTTCGTGATTGTGTGTGTATAACGACAGCCTCGCAAGTAAAGGTTTATTTAGGAAACAGCAACTGAGGATCCTGACTGCCCATATGTAATGAAGGATCTAGTTCGTTAACTTGTACCCGCCTGTAAGTTAATGAGACGGATATCACATAACGATTCGAGCAGCGGTGTTAAACGACTCACCGTTATTGCCGTTATCAGCCGCAGCAGAATCCAGCTCCCGTTTAGATGCACACGTGTTCTGAATGGCTCACGACCGAAACCTAGCTTTCTGGCTTACATGTCCCCTTGCAAACACGTCACTTCACCCCAAGTTAAATAACGCGAGACATTGAAGCGCAATAAACTAGTTTTAGCAACAAAGAAGCAACCAATCTGAGTGTACGAATGAATGACTCCGTGCCGCCGCGCACTTTAAAATACCGGTAAAAATGTTAAATCCAGGCCAGAGGTCACGTGAAAGATCGATGATGCTGAAAGCTGTTCGCGTTTATAATGACAATAAAACATAAACTTATTAACAAAGAATACAACATCTAATTAGCAATTATTATTTGCCCTCTTTTTAATGTAATAAAAATGCTTCGATAATTGTAAGAGAAAGTTTGTTGTAAAATGAAATTACGCTTACTACGGCGCCTCTAGCGGGAAATGTCGAAACTAACGTAAGCATCCCGAAGTGATTCTAGTATGATTGTTTTGTTAGCAGCATAGAGTTTCTCACTACATTACCTAGAGGGAAATCTAGCGCTGCTGCGCTGTGGTATGCATGGGAATGCCGGTATATTGTGACTTCGGATTGACATCGTTCTCGGAGAGACAGGACACCTTGAAGACGCGCCTGGCAAGTACCGTTCAGTCTGTCACAATGATTCATTTCCTACTAAAACAGCGCGGAAAAAGCTGTTTTAGCTTTATTATTACGCGAAAACATGTCTTGTTTAACTATGAAAACTTGTTATTGCGTGTACGACTATACGTTACGTAAAAAATATCAGCGGGCCGCTAAAGTTGGAGGACAGACGACAAGGTTCGCGCTCGCTCTGAAACAGTTGGTCGTCTGTTCTTGCTTTTATTCGCTTGGTGATGCAGTGCGGGTGAGTAAAGATGTAATATGCGTGAATGGAAACATTTCATTAAGATTTTACTTTGAGAACGCGTTATTTTTGTAGCCATATCCACGTTTTAGACGAAGCCTCTTAAACACCAGCCAACACGAGCCTCGCAGACACATATACCGTCATTCCCATGACGGCACGGTGCCCCCTTAAGAAACTCCCATAGACGGTGGCGCCAGATTACCCTCTAGGTGTTATAGTGAGAAACTCTATGGTTAGCAGCGGCGCGCGGCCGATTTTTTTGCCCTCTGTGGTCATTTGTTGAACTTGAAAGTGTGCTACCCCTGGCGCCAGTGCGTCAAACCTTCGGTCGAACTGTAGACATTGAGCAACATAGTAAACTTAAAGAGTGGGCACTCGATTTAGCACCTGCGGCCATAGAGTTTCTCAGTATAACACCTAGAGAGAATGACGGTATATGTGTCTGCGAGGCGTGTGTTGGTTGGTGTTGTAAGAGGCTTCGTCTAAAACGTGGATATGGCTACACAAATAACGCGTTTTTAAAGTAAAGTCTTCATAAAATGTTCCCATTCATAAATATTGGATCTTTACTCACCTACAATACATGACGAAGGGAAAAAAAGCAAGAACAGACGACAAACTGCTTCAAAGTGAGCGCGAATCTTGTCGTCTGTCCTCCAACTTTAGCGGCCCGCGGATACATTTTACGTATCATATAATTGCACATGCAATAACAAGTTCTCATAGTTAAACAAAACATGTTTGTATGTAATAATAAAGCTAAAACAGCTTTTTACGTGCAGTTCTAGTAGAATATGAATTATTCTGACAGATGGAACGGTGCCTGTCTGGCTCTCCGAGAACGATGCCAATCCGAAGTCCCAATATACCCGCAGTCCCAACGCTTATATATATACTTGAGTTTCAAAACTCTCCGCCGCCCCCATTGGCAGGAGCCGGCCCGCCGCGGTTCCTGCCACCGCGGCGCTGCGGTCGAAGGATGAGCTATGGAAGCAAGCGTCGTCTGCAAGCGCCCAATGTTTTGCCCGTGCAGTGCGCTCCTAGATCGCTTGTGCAACTGACTTTTGTTCCCTAACCTTTTCGATTTGCGGTAATATTATCATGCGGCGAAAAGTTCGAACTTTTCTGTCTTCCACATTCACGCGTTCCAGCCTTCGTCGTAGTGGAGTGCGCTCGGTGCGTTTGCCAGCGCGATGGCTATTGAATGAGCGGTTATGTACGAGCATGCGACGATGTGATTCTGGCCTATTGCAGAACTGTCCTGCGACTTCAAAGACGCGGTAGGTTTACGCTTTATCGTCGCTAAAAGCCGTTCCACTCATTAAGCGCGTCGCGCCAGCGTATGCAGGATGGCGGACTTGTCTGCGTACGTTTTCTTTCCTACAATCTTTAAAGTTCCGCTCTTGTGGCTCGTAGTGCGCCTAAAATTATGTTACTTCCAAACGCAGCGCTTGTTGCATCCATTCCCGCTTACCTGAAGAAATGCGTAGCGAGAATTTCATATTGATACCGAGCATAATTTCATATTGATACCTCCGTTTGCACTGACCGCAAGCGCGCGCAACCTCAAGGCGCTCAAGCCGAGGTGTAAGTCGGCGAAGTGGAATGCTTTGCAGCTGACGACCTGTGCAGCCCACCTTCGTTCTGTAGTCTCTACTGCGCAGCCTTTTCCACACTTTATTTATTTATTTACAAATACTGCTATCTCATTTTAGAGACATAGCAGAGGTGGGTTACATAACTTATGAACATAACATGTCAACCAACGTGGTTAGGCAGTTCTTTCTGAAATTGATTAGTCGGCAATGAACGCAGAGAACCATCTAAGTTATTCCATAATTCAACAATGTGTGGAAAAAAAGAAAACTTATAGCAATCTATTTTTGGAACGAAGGGATCTATGTTTAATGGGTGAGTACGTCGGTTTACTCGCGCAGTAGGTGTGGTTAGCGAGATAGGCGCTTCAATGTTAGATGACCCGTGAATGATTTTGTGCAGCAGGATTAGGCGGTCACACGTGCGACGAAACGACAATGGGTCCAGTGATAAAGCGTTTGCATGGGATGACGGTGAAAACATACGGTCGTAACGGCCATAAATAAATCTAACAGCTTTTTTCTGGATGGATTCTAATTTCGAAATATCCTGTATGCGATAAGGCAGCCACACTACAGAAGCATACTCCAGAACAGGTCTAATGAGTGATTTATAGGCCGTAAGCTCGCACTCTTTAGTGCCGTGTTTTAAAGTTCGTTTTAGGCACCCTAGTTTTCGCATCGCCTTAGAGCAGACTATATTGATGTGATTATGCCAACTAAGGTTAGTTGTGATAGTAAGTCCAAGGTATTTGAACTCGGTAACTTCGTTAATACTGTATCCTTGTGTGCTATACGTAAATTTTAGGGGCTGTTTCTTATTAGTAAAAGACATTGCCACAGTCTTGCTGAAGTTAATGCTCATCTGCCATGTCTTACTCCAGTCTGAAAAGGATGAAAATACGCTATTAAGCACTTCTTGATCACGAAGAGTACGAATATTAGAATAGATGACACAATCATCTGCATAAAGACGTATTTTAACTTGTGTGTTTCTCGCTACTTCAATAATGTCGTTAACATATATGATGAATAGGAGTGGCCCGAGAACTGAGAACTGCGGCACCCCTGACGTAACCTGGGCTATAGAAGAGGTTTTGTAATTAAAAGTGACGGATTGGAATCGGAGGTGCAGGTAATCGGATATCCAGTCAATTAGTTTATTACCAGGAAAGATTGCAGCAAGCTTTAGAAGCAATTTTTTATGGCTTACCGTGTCAAATGCTTTTGAGTAGTCGATAAAGATCGCATCAAGCTGACCGCGGTTATTTAGTGATGTGGCTATGTCATGTGTGAATTCTAATAACTGCGTTGTTGTAGAAAATCCTGCTAGAAAGCCATGCTGCTGTGGAGACAGGAAGTTATTTGCCGTTAAATATTGAATGATGTGCTTATGGATGATGTGCTCGAGTAGTTTGCAACACGTGGGCAGCAACGATATAGGCCTGTAGTTAGTGATTAGCTGTTTGCTGCCAGATTTGAAGACGGGAATAATGTTAGCTTGTTTCCAAACACGAGGAACTGTCGACATCTCAAGAGATTTGTTAAATATAATTGTCAGGTACCGGGCATTCCATTCAGACTATCGCTGTAAAAATTTGTTTGGCACTCCGTCAGCTCCAGAGCTTTTTGTAGTATCAATTGTTAGTAATAAGTTGAGAACACCAGTGTAAGTTATAACGAGAGTAGAAAGCTCTGGTAAAGTGTTGTTGACGCAAAAAGGGGGATCGACACCGTCATCCTGACCAAATACAGATTGAAAGTAAGTGTTGCAAGTTTCTGAAATAATCACCGGATCAGAACAAGGGCGATCGTGTATGGTGAATGATGAAGTGTCGTGGGCAGCAGGAAGCACCGTTTTCCAAAACTTTGATGGGTTTTCTGTCAAGAATGTTGATAACGTGGTGTCGAAATAAAAGTGTCTGGCTTCGTGCATTTTGGTTTTTAATTCGGACTGAAGCAGGTGCAGTTTTGAGCATTGGTTGCTCCGACTCGCGTTTTTACGTTTGTGGAGCCTCTTGATGCGCCTGATAAGATGAATAATGTCCCTATTATACCAAGGGTGCCTCGGGTTGCGTTTCACACACTTTTTGGGAACAAACAGCGAGATGCATTTCTTAACAATGTTGCAAAACATATCAAACAACTCGTCCACACTGCAAATACTGCTACATTGAAAAAAACCGTCATAGGAGGATGCGAGAATATCAACAATGGAATTGTCATCAGCATGGGCAAAATCATTAACAATCCGAAAATCAGGACTGTTGCGCTCACAAGTGACATCAACTTTCAGCAGAACTCCCTTGTGATCTGACAGGCCTTCTTTACAACACCAATGTACATAATGTACGCAATGTACCAAGAAACACGACGACAAGAATTGCGTAAATTGTATTCAAAATGAAAATCACTTTATTAACACATTTGCTGAAAAGAACAGGCTTTGAGCATTCTTTAGACAAGCTTTGCCTTTTTCCTCTCTCTTTGTGCCTTCACTGCACATCATTCTCTCGGAGCTTTGCTCTTGCAAAGAAGTGCATACGAGTAACTAAATAAATATGGATCACTCCAGCAGTGAATTCATTACAGTGCTGTGAGGAGCCAACAGTGTTCGTGCCATTTTTATTGAGGCTGTCTAAAACCTTCCAAAAAAGGTCGCCAAATGCAGCTAGTTTGCTGGCTTTGCTGATAACCTTCTCTACAGTGCTTACACACGCAAATAATTTTTTTGATGGGTACACAAGACAACCTGACACGTGTGCACGCTCAATTACCCGGAGTGCTTCAGGAGGAAGGGAATCCTGTGAGCCCACTGCATCTTTTTTTGCAGTCCATACAACGTGCAGTTTTGTTTACCTTGAACGCAACATAACCAGATGCTGTACAGTGCTGTCGTTTCTGGTGCTGGCACATTGTAGACATAGTCATTGGGCAGATTGCACAAGTCCTTGAACGGTGTGGATGTCAGTCGTTTCAACACCTCCTTTTAACCATGTTTTTTTTTAAATAAGCGCCTCACGACGCTTTACATCAAGGCTTGCAAATGCACTTAGCAAAACATGATCATCGCCTCCTTCAAAGTTAACCTTGACAGCCAACTTCACCGGCGTATACAGAGAAAGCAAGCGGAAGAGTTGACCGAAGTTCGTTACTGTCGGGTGATCCTCATCACCCTCAAACGACCTCACAAGCCCAAAGAACCACTGAAAAAAAAAAGAAAAAAAACTGGTGTCAACACTGCCCAAAACGAACACGGGAAATAGTTCAATTACCTCAAGTGGATCTTGGTTTAAGCTTGCTGTAAGGACACAGCTGACACCACGGCTGTGCATGAACTCAATCAAGGACAGAACTGACATTACTGTGACACGCAAAGACTCCACGGTCTGGTAGGACGCAAAAAGCTTCAAATTTGGGATTGATTCTGACTCATTCAACATCTTGAGGAAGTCCTTGAGGAAGCAACAATGGAGCCTGCAAAGCTTTATAATAGAGATTCTGCGTTCCTTCATGTAATGCGTATTTTTTTGGTTAAGCAAGCGCTGTTATAAATGCTAACAAACAAGTAACTTTATACCGTAATGACTCCACACACAATTAAAACATGAAAACACGTATCTTCAGCCCAATGCAGAACAGCTAACAACTCTCGAGCGTACACAGCTCACTACAGAGGTTGAGAGGGAGCACAGTATTGCAATACTGCAAATATTGCACGTGTATCGCTTTAGAAATAGCTACATTTCTTTTGCAAAAGTAGAGCGCCATAATTTTTCAGCAGTCGCTGCGCGTAACATAAAGCTCTCTGCCCCGAACGGCATGTGTTCATAGGCCGCATTTATTAACGAACCATTTTATTTTATTTTCTAACTTCGTCATTGTATCGAACGTGCCTCGCAGCTCGGGCGCTGCCGCGTCGCTGTTATCGCTAGCATCACCGCTCACTGCTGCGCATAAAAAAAAGAATACGAAATGAAAGTTAGCGTCGCAAATGGGCAGCAGGTGCTCATGGCTGCAAGGCCGCCGTCACTCGTTCATGCGGCTAACAGTGACATACCGAAATGCGAAGAGAAATAAGTCGTTAACAACGCGCAAAAGAACTTGCTGTGGCCTTACCATGAAACGGCGACGAAGCAGACGCTGGCAGAAGAACCCAACAACGATGCCCAGGTGCATTTTACAGAAAAAGCCTGACTAGGCTTCGCACATGCCCAGTGGTCGTGTCGCCTGTCAAGCTGCTAGCCGCAGTCGCAGCCACAGTTGCATTTTTCTTGATGTGCTCTGCTACCTAGCGGAATCGGCGAAGCTCCATAGCTCAGCCGCCAAACGGCTCGAGTGTCCGCTCTTGTCGTTTACTATGTTACTCTGTGCTGCAGACGCGGTTGTTCTCGACAATGTGACGTAGCGTGAGCCCGCGCTCATGCTATTATATTTAGCCCTTAACAACAAACGCTGCACTCAACACATTAATGCTCCCGGACCTTATAAAAGTGGCGACAACTACCGGCAGCGGCTGGTGATTTTTCTGCCAGAGCTTTGTGCAATGATTACTAGGGCGAACTCTTTCGCTAGAGTGCACGAGGGCTGCACGCACGCATGGTTGGTGCATGGATTTTCCTAAGCTTCGTCCTTTAAACGGGTTCGTGACTTTGTAAACTCATAAGTTTAAACCAAGTACGGCGTTATAGATAATTAAATAAGCGCCATTAAATTTGTGCTGCGGCAGGACTGGAGCACATAACGTCTAGTACAGAGGCCCGATATTGAAATCGTTACGTACGCCACGGACGCACTTATCTAGAAGCGGCAAAGAACAGTATGAATTTCTCGCGGGCAGGCGAGCGCCTCTAGATGCTTAGCGCGTTTCGATTTGGCCATTTCGACAAGCTGAATCTTTGCAATTAGTAGCGATTAAGCGTGCTCACAGATTCTCTTTGCCGTTTGCATTTAGGCAAGTATAGATCGTTTTGAAATCAGGCCTTTGAAGGTAGATAAAACGCAATAAACAAAGCCATAGGAACGTCTAAAGCCACGAGCACCGAGATCAGACGAAACCATATAGTAAGCATCATTCTCATGGTTGCTGAACGACAGCAGCGGCAGAGTTCTCTCCAGTAATTATCGTAGAAAGCTCTTGGGTTTGTGCCAAGAAAAAAAAAGACAGCAGATCCAACCTGCCATGTTGGAATGTACATAAGCGAAGCTTTCCGTAAATGCAAAAGGAGTGCTGATACACGCGCTTGTGTTCATTCACTGTGAGTGCAAAGTTCAACCGAACGCTTTATTGAGGTCTTTTGTAGAGGTAATGCAGTAACGGTTAATCACATGTGTTCAGGTGACTTTGGTCTTTTGGCGCTGAAGTAGGAGCACACTTTTCCGTGCAATTGGTTGGAGTACCCATCTTCCCCTTGGAGGCGCAGATGCGACCGTCCACGCGGTTGCCAGGTGGAGCAACGCATGCGCAACGCGAGGCCGCCCTCTTCCCGTCTGGTTGCGGCTCTCTGCGTCGCGGCCTGCTCGTACTCTCCACCAGCGGCCAGCGACCCGCATGCAAGAGAAAATTACATCTGCTAGTGAACGTTGTGTGTATAACATTCGCAAAAGAGACAAAGGTGACGCAAAAAGATTTTAGAACCATGCAGGAGCTCTCGGGGCTCAAGCTAAAGATTCGCAAACTCTTGTATGAAATGAAGAGACTAACATCTTCGAAGGAGACGATGCGCTGCGGTACATCACAGACGTTATTAGGGTTACCTTCGGCACGAAAGAAAGCTTAGTTCAGACTCAAACAAATCCAGCAACAACAGAGAAGCGTAAGAGATAAAATTTAGCATTCGAAGTTTTTACTGAAAGAAAGCTGAAGAAAATATCTCTAATAATACCACCACCGGAACCGACAAAATCCCAACGCAACTATTAAAAAATCTGGGTTTAAAGAGCAGGGCACTGCTGGGCTAATGAAATTGCGAAAGTGATTAAAACGAAGAAAATTCCGGTTGGATGGCGTTAAAGCAAGGTGAACGTCCTATACAAAAGCAAAGGCGATAACGATAGGCAGTCACCCATGTTATTCAGTCATTGCAGTGTTTCTACACCACCATATGCTTAGACTAGCATGCATTGTAAACTTTTCGTAGACGACTGCGTAGTTCACAACACTGTTAAATCCTCTGACGATGTTATTTGCCTTTAGCGTAACCTCGATACCATCTCGTCATGGTGCGAAAAATGGCGCACGCCTTTCAACTCATCGAAATGCAAATCGATGTCTTTTACCCGAGAGCGCAGTCCAGTTCAGTTTATTTATCGGATTAGCTCTGTCAACATCAGCACCACTTCATCATACAAGTACCTGTGTCTTATTTTGACCTCATCACTCTCTTGGATAACACATACCGAAACAATACGTCGCAAAGCTGCGCGCTCACTCGGGTATCTACAAAGAAATACAAAAAAGGCATCCCCAGGAGTGAAGAAGTTGGCGCACGTGACATTTGTCCGTCCACAACTTGAATTTGCTTCCGCTGTCTAGCATCCATCTCGAGATTACCTAGCCGCATTATTGGAATCCTTTCAAAACCGAACCACCCGCTTCATCACTTCACATTATTCGCGGTACACTAGTGTCACTTCCTTCAAGCAAAGAATAGGTCTGCCAACACTGAAGTCACGCCGCATCACGTCACGTCTTTGCTGGCTGCACTCCTTTTTTTTTAACAATCCACGCTCAAGGCACCAGCTCCTTAAACCACCATTCAGAACTACCTCTCGCATAAGTCACAGCTCTGCCATAGCACGTTTACCCGGCCGCTCATCTGCCATGACCACTTCGTTCTTTCCTGATGCAATCGTTTATGGAATGCGCCCCCTGACAACTTCGTTGCCTGTACTGACCGCAAAAAGTTTCGTGAATACCTAACAAATAACTTTGAATAACATTCTGTTCTGAGTGTACATCGTCCATGAACCCATTATAAACCACTCGGAATAGTCTACCCTTGTCAACCCTTGCACCTAGATTTTTTTCTTCGCCAATGTATTACCGTGTTGCTTCTTTAAATTCGTATTTTTCTTTGATTGGTTAAAGTAATACGAAATCACCAATGTTTCTTTTTTTTGTTTCGTACGTAACCACTCTTACACGTGTTTGTATTGCTCCCCCCACACCCCCAGCCCCTTGTGTAATGCCTTCGGGCCTTCTAGGTGATAATAAATGATCTGAAATAAATGTATGTTAAGCTCTATGTTAACCTGCGTGTTAACACTGAGGTATTTCATAAGCTTACTAAAAGATAAAGAATATTAGACGTTTATTTCTCTTTTTAGACATAAAAGGTTGGGTGCCTAAAAGTGAACAGAATTTGCGGAATGCTTGCAAAAGCAGTAGCTTATATTGCCTTTCACAAAAATAGCGATATCCTCACCCTCACCAAGACAGCCACTGCCTACTTGCCTGTGAGCAGGAAGCTGCGGATCTGTTCACTGCTACCTTTTTAACAAGGGATTCAGTTATAAAACAAAGAGGGCAGGTGGAAATTAACTATTCTGTATCATGCACACTTGCTCTCAATCCACATGCTTGTATCATGCTAGCTGCTAGTGTTTTAAAGCGAACTTCACAGAAAAACTTCGGGTATTTTCACATGACAGGAAAAAGGTACCTGTCGACCTGAATTTCCATGAACTCGACAGGAACCAGATAAAGAGCAGGCAAACATTAGGATTTTTCATAAAGATAATTCACTATCTAAACTTTTGCAGAATGAGGAACTTTTCAAGAGCCACGTTGTTACACTAAAAAAAAAAACTATTACTAAGTAGCGGCCAGTTTCTTCTGTTTTGTACGCCAAACAAATTGCATGTATTTGACATTGCTTACTAACTCTTATTTAGCTCTCCGATACAACAAGCATATGCATTCACATATGTTTTCAAACAAAACTATTGTGTGGAGCCATGTTTGTGTTAATGCAACGCAAGATAGATGCTATCTTGCAAGACTCTTTGGTACTATTGCTAGGTTCTAGTGAGTTTACACGCAACATATAGAAAACGGGCCCCTCGGTTAACCCCCTTTCTTCTCGTATATTACATAACCAGGGTCTCGAATCTAGCAACATTGATGCGTTCAGGTAGCATGTGTGGGTTTATTGGCCAATTGTCTTCACATAAAAAGATCACGTTCTCGTGACGCCTGCGGCAGAAAGGATGTCCCACATCCGCCGTAAAGGTTTGTGAGTGGCGGCGCTGGCTAACAATGCCAGGGTTCTACTACGAAATATAAATACCTAAGGAAGTGGATGAGCAAACAGCGCCGCGATAGCTCTATTGGTAGAGCATCGCACGCGTAATGCGAAGACGTGGGATCATTCCCCACCTGAGGCAAGTTGCTTTTTCATCCACTTTCATTTCCATTAATTTATCATTTCTTTATTTCATTTATTACGCACAAGTAATTTCCCCTGTGTTGTCCTTGGTGTCAGTGTTTGTTGCCTTCTTATGATATGATTAATAAAAAACGGGCCCATCGGTTAACTCCCTTCTCGTGTAATAAATTATGGCATTTTACATGCCAAAACCACGATCTCATTATGAGGCATGCTGTAGTGTGCGATTCCGAAATTATTTGGACCACTTGGGGTTCTTTAACGTGCGCCTAAACCTAAGTACTCGGGTGTTTTCGCATTTCACACCCATCGAAATACGGCAGCCATGGATGGGATTCGATCCCGCGACCTCATGCTTAGCAACCGAACCCCATAGCCACTAAGCACTACGGGGGGTACGGAATGTTGGCACTGTTGCGTCATCCCACTTTACCGTTTCTGGTTCTGTTTTTCTGAGGGCATCCGTTAAAAGACTCGCAATCTCGGAATACCGCGAAATATATCTTTGGTAATAACCCGCCAAGCAAAGGAATGATCTGATGTCCCGCTTGGTGCGTGGTTGCGGGAAGTTGTTTATCGCGATCAGTTTAACCTCGGAAGGCCGACGATGGCCTTTCCCTATTACATGACCTAGATAAGCTACCTCCGCGCGCCCAAATTGGCATTTGGGAGCCTTAACAGTTAAGTTGGCCTCTCGTAGACGACACAACACGGTTCGCAGGGGTTGCACATGGTCCGCCCATGATGAAGAAAAGATAGCTATGTCATCGAGATAGGGAAGTGCAGAGTCCTCCATTCCTCGTAGCACCTGGCCCATAAGGCTAGAGAAGCAATATGGCGCTTTCTTTAATCCAAAACTCAGGACTTTCGGACAAGAGGTTCCCATCGGGGAAATAAACGCTGCAAGCCTGCTTGCCCTCTCGGTCAACGGAACCTGCCAATACCCTCTGACTAAATCGAGCGTAGAAGTGAAATTAGCACTGCTCACTTTCTCAAGCCTTTCCTCGATATGCGGTATTGTATAAGTCTGGTCCTTCGTGATTAAATTGGGCCTGCGGTAGTCGATACATGGCCGCGGCTCTTTTCCTGGGACCTCAACCAAGATAACAGGTGAGGTATAATCACTCTCTCCTGGCTCGATTACACCTAATTCTAACATCTTGTTTATTTCAGCGGTCATGACTTCACGTTGACGAGGCGAAACTCGATAAGCTTTCGAACGAACAGGGTCCGACGAGGTTAACACGATATCGTGAATGATCGCAGTTGTCCTGCCCGGTGTGTCTGAAAATACGTCTTTAAATTCAAACACGAGTTCCCTCAGTTCGGACCTTTGATTGGGATTCAACCCCGCCTGTTCCACTAACTTATCAATGGTCTCGTGAATGTATTGTCTCCTTCACGGCTGTTAACTCTGGAAAGTCGACAGGCATTTCCTCAGATTGGTTATTCACAGAGGGTTTCACGATCATTCGCTTTTCCCCAACTTCAAAGCGTCGCGTGCGAGCCGTCCCGTCATAGTAATGCTCAGCATTGTTTTGTGCTTTACGCATTTCCTGCTCGGCAATCATTGTGGCAGGGCTTACGTTCAATAACTTGCTGCATTCTGCTTCTCGCGACATTTCAGGCTCCGCTGCTTTCCTGGTTTTTTCATTAGCTGGCGTACTTTCCGCCTCATCCCCTATAGGGCTATCCTGTTCAGTACTAGTTGACCAATCAGCTGTCAAACCGGTTTCTTTCACCACTGGACTTTCATCCACTGCTTTCGCCGCGAGCTCCTTTGCCTTGGAACGAGTTAGGGTTTGCACTGTTCCCTCACTAAACCCGATTTCCTTGCGTCGTAGCAAATCCTCTGATTTGTTAGAAAACAAATACGGATACTGCGGCGGAAGATGTGCCGAGACAGCGGCTTCAGTGTCCAGTACTCCGAAAGGGCCTTCATTACGAATTTTGGCCACCGGGAGACAAACACTGGAGGCCTCTACGGCTTGCCTTATAATAATAATACTTTATTCCACAAAGTTACAAAAAAGCAGCGTACATAACAGGCCTGCCAAAGCCACACAGGGCTTGAGCGGCAGTGCCTTGCAGGCAGCGGAACAAGCAATTATTCAATTGACATGTACTTTTCACATTTAAAGTAGTATATGAGAAAAAAAAATAAAAAAGCAAAAAAAAACCTAATGATTCCCTGAGGCGACTAGTCAATTTGCCTGAGTGCCTTTTTTAACTTGTATTTTGTTCGAGCGCGCAAGGCGGTTTGAGACAATTTGTTAAAATATACAGGAACATAGTAGTCTCGTATTCTCCTGCCATATCTTGTACAACGCCTGGGTACGAGATAAATATTCTTAGGCCGCAAACAACGTGAGGGAACGTACTTCACCCTGAAATTACTTTCCCAGAAGTGTTTTAGCACAACAGTTTCCAGCAGTAGTTGATTAAAGTCTGGCATAAATAAGGTTTTGAAAACGTCACTTTTCTCATGAAGATTTAAATCATAGCTGATGTTCTTTAGTATAGAACGAAATATAGTATATAAGTTTAGTATATCGAAGCACATCCCCCCGTGAACTGGCCTGCCTCTACGTACAACGGATGCACTACGTCCATTGTGGCTGCCGAGTCGCGAAGCACTCTACACGGTTTGCCGTTTACCACGACGTCTCGAATGTACGGTTCTAGCAAGTTCAGATTTTCTGCGTTACTAGTTAGTGACATCAAGACTAGTTTGGGATTTCTGCATCCCACGGAGATATGCCCCGTTTGCCGGCAGTTGTAGCAAACTACTGGTTTCTTGGCCTCGAAAGCCTATTTCTTTTGCTTTTCTGCCCTCTGTTCGGGTGACTCCTTTTCTCCTTCGCCGTCCTCGTCACTACTCTTCCCTGAATCTGATCTTTCCTTTGTTTTATACAGACTCGACTTTGACCATCGTTTTGGCTTGTCGGGTCTGCATTTATTCATCTCCTCCTTAGGAGCTTCGCTGCCTTCGTCCGCACGGCGAGTTACGTACTCCTCAGCGAGATCGGCCGCTTTCGAAACAGTGTCTACGCCTGGCCTATCCTGAACCCAACGCTTGATGTTTACTGGCAGCCGGCGGTAGAACTGTTCTAAGGCAACGCACTGCGTTGTCTTTTCGGCATCGCCGAGTGCACCCTCTTCTCTGAGCCATTCCTTCAGGTTTACCTCCAAGGTGTATGCAAAATCTGAATATGACTCACTTTTGGTCTTCTCGACTTCCCTGAACTTTCGCCTGAATGCTTCAGCTGATAATCTATACTTTTTAAGCAGATTTGCTCTGACTTTCCCCATGCGGGCGATAATATCAGCTACCTCACGTTGCAGCAACGTAAGCAAGCGTTGCGGCCACGTGTTTCTCGCGATTTTTGCCTTCTCACACGTGCGCTCAAACTGTACCAGAAAAAGACCTATGTCCCTGTGTCCCCTCCTACTGCGTAGGGTGCCATCAAGTCTGTCATTCTGCGCTCGCTTTCACGTGCCTCTGTGCTAGGTATTTCGCTATTTTGTGCTTTCAGAAGCTCAATCTCTAGGCGCTTCATTTCGAGTGCGTCGCGTGCAATACGGTCGCGCTCTTCTTTGGCCTCACGTGCGGCGCGCTCGCGCTCTTTTTTTTCCTCTAGGCGCTTACGCTCTTCTTTTTCCTCTAGGCGCTTACGCTCTTCTTTTTCTTTAACGCTCTCGAGGCATTCCGTCCGTTCCTCGTCGTCTGCCCCGGTCGCTTCGATCGCCTCAATGATCTCCGGCTTTCTCTTTGATTCGGCAATTTGGAGGCCCAACTCTTTGGCCAAGCTCAACAATTCCGGCTTCTTTAGTGCCGTCAAGTTTATGGCTGCCCTTAGTGCTGCTAAACCTTCACTTTATACAACCTTGACGTACTCAAACTTCCGTCAACGGATTAAAGAAAAATCACTGCTGTGTACTTTCCAAAAAATACGTAAAAGCCAAGTGATATCTCAGTGAAGAAAAGCCGTGCACTCACCATATGCAGTCATGATCCAGACACCTTCCTTCCGAACGTTGTTGCCAGGACGAAGAGGCTACGATCTCGTAGTTGTCGTCCAAGTTGGAATCTCCAGGATTCCGTATCCCAATCGCTGCCAGCCAGTTTGTTGCGTACTCCAGGGTAGCGTACCGTACTGCTGCCGAGAAGTAGCGGCGCCTGCCTATCGAAGCTCGACCGACATTACTTATTGGGTAGCATGGCGTTGTCGGCGGGCTGCAGGCATCCGGTAGATCATGGCGACCAAGCAGAGTCGAGACGATTTGCTAGTGCGAAACTTGCACTGTTTATTCAAAGGTAGTTGAAAGAAAATAAGAAAAACATGAAGTATGAAGTATAAAGTATAAAGTCTCTCAAAAGTACATTTCGGAGCCCCTTAAATGGGATCTCTACAAGTGTGGGCGGGAACTTGCTTCCGTCGATGACACGTGACAGGCCCGGAGAGAGGGCCCCTCCTCCTGCAATACCGAGCACGGGGGGAGAAGTCGATCCTCTTTTCGACGAATCCGGGGAGAAGGTCGGGTGAACGACCTCTCCGGCGCCGTGGGGTCCGGCCAGGAGAAGGGGAAGGGGATGAGGTAGCACCCACGATGCCACGACCAAGAGAAGGTGAAGGGGATGACGTCGCCTGTGGGCTCCGGCTCAGTGGGTAGGGTGAATGACCTGTCGCCACGTGGCGCCAGACGCCAACCCTAACAGCACTTCGAGGAAGGTGACAGTCGGCACGTGAGGCAATTTGTTCCCATCCTCACTGCCCTAGAATCGGTACCAGCCATCGAAGAATGACACCGTAGAGTGCACTGTATTTAATGTGACGGAATCCGCGTCCAAAATTTCAGAGCCGAATCACCCTGTAACGACTGACGACGCGGCATCTCGCTTATACGTGCAGTCGCCTGACAGCTGCCGGGCGCTGGCGTCGGCCACAGGATCTACTGGACCTCTCTTCAACATTTGCCGCCATTCTCGCATTGTATCGCCCCATCGGGTTTCAGCTGAACTGCTTCAACAATTTATTTGTGCCACAATTTGCGCAGCCTGTCGACGTTATGGTTTTTTTTATTTTTAGGTCATCTTTTATACTTAGGCTAATGCTGTCCTGAGATTTCCAGCGGTTTCACCTTTCTCAAAATGCCCACATTTTTCTTGGTCTCTGTTCATATCTTGCGGAATTTTGAATAGAGGTTAAAACCATAGCAGGACCCCATGACCACGCTGCTCAAAACGTCATTTTATTTTCCTGAGGTCTTGTGCAAGCTTCTGCCTTCTTGCCGTTCATCAACCTCCTGATTTTCCTGTCACTTGTATCCCATTTTGACGACAACGACCCCACGAAAGTTGGTAATAAAGCAATGGTCACGGGATTGAAGCCGTTTAAATCAATTCTAGCGTGAACACGACAGCCGCTTTTGCTGACTGCGAATGAAAATATTATGTTAATGAGCGCCCTTCTTAAGCATGTAAATTCAGTCTAAAAAATTATGCGGATCCCACGCACTGTTTCCACGCACTGTGCGAATCGATGCACGCGAAGCTTTCTGGGTTGTTTGCTTTGATTGACGTTAATTAGTGGTAATGCTGACTGCGAATGTATGATTTTTTCAGAGCATAGTGCAATACGAGAACAGTGAGTTGATCGCAACTGTTACCTTGCTTGCACCACTGTTCTCTGTCTGCGTAGTACACGACGTACAGCGAGCCGTGTTTGCGTGAGGCGTTGTTCTGCGCCATTGTTTGTAACCTGTGAGAGGGTTGAGTATTGTCATTGCTTCACATGGCATATCGCATTGAGGCAGACGTGTTGGCAGAATTATGATGCTCTGCGTGCCAAAACACTACCGGATTATGAGGCACGCCGTAATGGCGTACTCCGGATTAACTTTGAAACCCCGGTGTTGTTTAACGTGCTCCTAAATGAAAGTGCACGACCGTTTTCGTATTTCGCTCCCATGGAAATCCGGCTCCCACAGCGGGCATCGAACCCGTGACCTCGAGCAATGCCATAGCCGTTAAGCTACCGCGGTGGGCACAGTAATGTTGATTCGACGTGCGACCATTTCAGTAGTGTCACCTATACCATACGTTGATTAATTGCAGCTTTGCGTCTTCACGCCCTACGTCAGTTGTCCACGTGACAAATTCGCATGGTGTTTATTTTCCCTTCTCCCTGCCCCCTGTCTACCATTCTATCTACCTCTCTTCAGGACTTGCATGTTAGGATAATGGCAACTGTCAAGAGGCTAATGTGACGACGCCCAGGGAACTCCAGAGGGAACTGCGCACATGTGACGCGATAGAAAGGTCCAAACGAGTTTCTTGCGCTGCGTTTCCTCTTTTCCACCTCCCTTTCATGTATATTCACGCTCTGAACCCCCCTCCGACACGGCGCGCAAGACAGCAACAGCACCAGTGAAAACGTCGAAAGAAGAAGCGAAGAAGGCTTCAATTAAATAAAGTTGTCTTTATTTGTTGACGTGCAGTGGCGTGTCGTCGTGGCGTCAACGCGTCATTTGCGGGAATTCTAAGCGGCGAGAGCAACTGGCCGACTTGCCCACTAGGTTTGCTGTCTTCAGGAGCAACCTTATCCTGTTGCCAAGACGCGAATGGTCTATGCTGTTTAATACAGACCTACAAGACTTTTTTTTCAGCCTGCTCATAATTTGCGCCCTCCACAGCTATGCTGTGGAGGTACTTCCTTTTTACTACACTGCATTAGTAAGTGAACGTGTTTTCGAATTGTATTCTCTAATAATGTATTCTTGCTACCATTGTCGTACGTAATCTATACAGGGTACTCGGGCACCCTCTAATGAAATGCTTTCATTTTTCCCTCATTACGCCCGCCGTTGTGACGCAAATAAACCTAACTTCAAATCATTTTCTCAGAAATAAGCGCTGAATGAAACGCTGACATCATCCTGAACAAGAACAACAAGCGCGTAATGCTCGATCTTCTAATGCCCCTATTCGCAAGCTTCTTATTTTTTTCTTTGGGGGGGGGGGGTGATCTTGTACCGCAAGAACGTCTTAAGGACATCTCTGATGTGCTCGTTTTCATTCTCAAGCACCCAATATAAACTGTCAATGCCAGAACTCCATGATGTCCTGGTGGCCGGCCAACATGGCGTGTCGCGCAAGTATGACCTCGCTGATTCATTTAGGTTGACCTATACCATTATGGGTGTCATACTTAGCCACATTCATTTTTCAAACTATGCGAGAGCTCGAAAAGGCCGTCCAACTCACTGGGTCCCTTTCCTCTGTTTATTTCCGCAAAATGTGTGTCTATCGCTGTGGTTAGCAATATGCCCAACAGTGTGCTACCACTCAAATATTTCTAATAACCTGAGGAACTGAAGTCGCAGGCTTTCTTAAAAACGGCGTTGACGTTCAATATGGCTATCGTCAAGTACTCTTCGCGGAGTTGGCCTCATCGCTTTCTCTCCAGTGTCACCTCTTGCACTACTCGCTCGTGCTAGACATAAGACAAACACGCAACGACCTTAATGAGGCATCCATTACACGATAGTTAACGTGCTGTGGATGTACATTTACGCTGGTCCCGAAGGATAGGAATGTGGTCCCGTCTTTGGTGACGTCATCGGTCTACAGCCTCGTTCAACAACACCGCTCTTATTTATCACTTTTTTTGTTGTTGTCGTTGACAGGAGCATACTTTAGTTCCTCTGAATATATTTCGTCTTTAGGTGTTACCTTGCACACAAGCTTATTCTGTTACGCTGTCGGCGACCGTTGTTGTCAGGCTACCGCTTCATTCTGAGCTTCGCCGTCACTAGAGAGCACAGAAAGTTGTCTTCACAGACTAACCACCGGGATTCGAGCCCATGTGTTCGCAGCATTCTGCATTTGGGAGCTGGGCACGCTAAGCATTCGCTACCACCTGCCCTCACTACTTTCGTTTTATCTGCCTTCCCACTTCTCGCCTTCGTCGACGACGCAGGCAGAACGGACGCAGAAACGAAAAAAGAAGTAAAGATCGCTTGAGCTGCTAGCTGATATATGGCCTTAACTTTGGGAGGGTACTATCATGGGAGCGTATGTAGGCTTGCTGCTGCGTGCAGATCGTCGCCTTAGCTTTATTGTAAATTTGCTTTCACTGACTTTTTCGGTTAAAACTGAAACGCTCGACAAATATGTGTCCTAATGTTGTGTTTTTTTTCTTGTTTTCTAGGTTTAGACTGTAGCGTGTGCGACGTGTGTCTGGTAAAGATCGAGGCAACTACACGATGGCAGGAACAAGAAGCCGCGAAGGGTTTATTGGCACGCTCTTAAATAGTCAAACGCAGGCGTGATATCAGTGCTGTCCTGATAAGGTAGCGCAGACAGCGAATGCCCGATACATCCTCTGATGGGTAACGAAGAAGCTCAACAGTTCAGCTTACCTGATTAAAGGCCGCGTCGTACCGCAGCCGCTGTCTACTGGTGCGACCCGACCTTATGGGGACTAGTGTCGGCCTAGGAGGAGTTAGCACGTGGTGCGCTGTAGTTGGTGCCGGGCCATTGGCGGACGACGCTTGAGGATGCGGGTGTGTAGGCTGGCACGGTGTAACATCAACGGAGTTACTTGCACTAGAGTCAGTGCACAAGCTGTAAGACGAACCGCAGTCATCATCATCACTCTCGTCTGCTGTCCACTGTTCGCGAGTCTGAAGGAGATGCCGTCTGTTACGTCTAAACACCCGACCATCTTCTGTTTCCACGCTGTAGGACCTCGGAGACGTTCTACCCATCAGAATACCTTTCGGGGACAATGTGTCCCTGAGCTTTACGATCGACCCTTTGACCAAGGGTGACAAATGCTTTCCGCCGTTGTTCTGACGATGTTTTTTGACTGGCGTAGACTGCACGTTGCCAAAATCGGGTACATTCGACCTGAGACGCCTGCCTTGAAGAAGTTCTCCACGTGATCGGCCGTCCACAAGCGGTGTAGAGCGGTAGGCCAATAAGCCTAGCCAAAAGTCTTCGCGTGAGTCTTCACTTTTCTTCAACAGGCGTTTCACGATCTGTACCCCTTTCTCGGCCAGACCGTTGGACTGTGGGAAGTGCGGACTGGATGGGACATGAGCGAAGTCATATTTTCTTGCGAATTCTGCAAATTCATAACTTGAAAACTGCGGCCCTTTGTCGGTGCACACATCCAGAGGTATGCCCTACCTGGCAAACACTGCGCTAAGTGCGGAAATTGTTGCTCTTGCAGTGATGTCCTGGAGCTTCTGAACTTCCGGGAAGTTTGAAAGCGCGTCAAACGCTACGACGTACGAACTTCCCCCAAAAGAAAAAATGTCTACACCAACTTGAACCCATGCGCATAATGGGATTGGGCGCATGAGTAACGGTTCTTTCGGTTGCTTGTATGAAAACCTCCGACAAGTAGAGCAACTCTGAATCAGCAGGGATAAGTCGCGGCTTAGCCCAGGCCAAAAAACCAAACGTCGTGCTCTTTCTTTGCATTTCTGCAATCCTAGGTGCCCAGTATGAATTCGTCCTAGGATTTCACGTCGCATGCTTTTAGGCATGACCACTTTTGTTCCTTTCAACAATATACCATCCACGACGGAAAGCTCCGACGAAAACGGCTTGAGTTCGCCCTGCAGTTTCTCACCGCTTGACAAATTGGAGATGACAGTGCTCAAGTAACCGTCACGCACAGTTTCTTGCACCAGCTTCTGTCGCGTAGCGCCCGTAACCAAATAGCCCAGGACTTTTACTGCGTGCACTTCCACGTCGTCAGCGGCGCCAGCGATGTCCTCGTGACTAGCCGGAGGCGATCTTGACAGCATGTCGACCAAAATGAGGTGTTTTCCTGGTACGTACTGCAAAACGAAATCATAATTCAGAAGTCTTAAAAAAACCTCTGAAGGTGGGGAGGCATGTCGCAGATCCCTTTCCCAGCTATAGATAGCAACGGTTTATGGTCAGTTTCAATAGAAACTTTGTGCCCGTACACGAAGTGGTGAAACTTCTCGCAGCCGAACGAAATGCTGACAGTCTCCTTTTCATTCTGCGCGTAACGCTGCTCAGCTTGTGTTAGCGCAGGGGATGCATATGCCACTGGGTGCCACTTATCACCATCGTGACACTGCAAGAGCGCTGCATCCATGCCATCTTTTGATGCATCACATGTTATTTTAGACTGCCTTTGGGGATCAAAGATGGCGAGTACGGGTTTCATGGTTAGAATTATAGTGATACCTTTCCACTCTTTTCTGTGGTTTTCAGTCCACTCAAATACTGCGTGTGTTTTGATAAGCGCTCGGAGAAGCGCAGTCCGCTCAGAAAGCCGTGGCACGTACTTTGCAAAGTAGTTGATTACACAGAGCATGCGCTGAACATCACAGTTGGTTTTGGGTTCCGGCCTTTCAAGCAAGCTTTTGATAAGTTTTGGGTCTGGCGAGATGCCGTCACGTCCAATGTATCGCCCAGGAATTGTATTTCCGTAACACCAAACCGGCATTTTTTTGCGTTGAACTTTAAGCCGGCTTTTTCGGCCGCTTTCAAGACCGCAACCAGTCTCTGGTCATGCTGCTGTTTGTTTGCTCCCCATACCAAAATATCGTCAATGTACGCATGTACACCGGGAAGGCCCTCAAATACTTGAGTCATCGTCCTTTGAAAGATTGCAGGCGCTGAGGCGATGCCGAAGGGCAATCGGAGGTAACGGTACCTGCCGAAAGGAGTAGCGAAAGTGCATATTTTCGGCGCCTGTTCGTCAAGTGCGACCTGGTGGAAGCCTGAGTTTGCGTCCAAGCAACTAAATACAGTTGCGCCGGCCAATTCCCCTTCCATATCCTCGCGCCTTGGGAGCTGGAAGTGTTGTCTTTTTATGTTCTCATTGATTTTCCGGGGGTCTACGCAAATTCTAATTCTGCCGTCCTTTTTCTTGACGGTAACCAAAGGGCTTACCCAGTCCGTGGGGTCGTTCTCTTTTACGATGATGGCCTCGCGCTCCAGTCTTCGCAGCTCTTCCTGAAGAGGGCCCCGCAGGGACAGGGGAATACGCCGCGCTGGTTGAACGACAGGAACCGCTGTTGGTTGCAGGACCATGCTGTATGGTTGCTTCAAGCAGCCTAATCCCTGGAAGAGGTGCTGGAAATTCGTCACTGCTTCGTAGTCTCTTGAGGCGCTTACAGTGGCCACTGTGCGTTGAAAAAGGCTCAAGGCTTCACTCGCTTTCAGTCCTAGTATGGCTTGACTGCCGTGTTTTACGACAAAGAACTGGACTGTGGCAGAAGTATTTCCTATCGTCACCCTCTGCGACGTTGCTCCGGAGTGTGTTATGATGCCTCCGTTGTAGGCCCATAGTACCGAGGTAGCAGCAGTCAACGATCCCGCTACACGCATTTTCCGGTATGCCGAAAACGGCAGTAAGCTGGCCTGTGACCCGGTGTCTACCTTGAAGGAGACCTTCTTGCCCTTGACCTCAGCTTCCACTATCCAGCCTTTGGCATTTCTGTTCCCAACACCAACTTCTAGGATGTCAAAGTTATCGTAAAAGTCGTCTTTACTGACTTCGGCAATTTTGGACGTTTCTCGAGAGCACATCGCAAAATCTTTGGGCAAGTGGCATGCGTTGCATTTCTTTCCGTATGCAGGACACTGCCTTGGTCTGTGCCGCCGGTCGCACTTTTTGCAGCGGTACTGCTTGTTGCCATCTTGGGCGCTTCTGCTTTTCGGTGCAGTTGCGGGCCCCGCAATAGCGTCACTGTGGCTGTCCGTGGCCCTCCGGACCTCTTTTCGTTGCGCCACAGATTCGGCGACCTTGCAAAATTTTTCCGCCTTCACTAGAGTCAACTGTTGTTCGCGAAGCGATTTTCGCGCAACTTCACGAGTTCGTGAGTTGTGCCGAACGTTATTTGATCCCGGATCACTGAATCACGCTGTTTTCCGAAATTGCACTGCCCAGCTTGCTTTTTTAGGTCACGAAGAAATTTTTCGAACGGTTCTCCATCTGCCTGTTTCCTCGAGCGAAACAGATATCGCTCATGCACTTCGTTGCTTACCTCAGAGCAGTAAGACTCGAACTTTTCAACGATTGTTGCGTAGTCTTCCTTGGATTCTTGTGCTTCAAACTTGAACGTCTTGAACACGTCAAGTGCTTCGTCACCAGCCACACTCAGAAGGAGTGCCGCATTTGCAGCTTCCGTGCGGGGTTGCTCCTTCGTCGTGGTTGCCACTATGAACAAGTCAAACTTCTGTTTGAAGCGCTTCCATTGCTCAGACAGATTGCCGGCAAGTGGCAAGGGTGGCGGCGCCTTTAGTAGTTCCATCGTTGGGGCTCCGCCGGATCCACGCTTCGACCCGAAGTGCCCACTTCTGACACCATGAAACGTGTGCGACGTGTGTCTGGTAAAGATCGAGGCAACTACACGATGGCAGGAACAAGAAGCACCGAAGGGTTTATTGGCACGCTCTTAAATAGTCAAACGCACGCGTGATATCAGTGCTGTCCTGATAAGGTAGCGCAGACAGCGCATACCCGATACAAGACCAAAAATGCTCATTCCTAACTTTAAACCGGCAACAGCTCCATCATTAGCGACTTGGACGCTCATTAACACAAATAGTGACTTTTTAAAGAAATGGCTAAGGATACTATATTTCGAGGTCATGTCGCTACCAATACGGGCCGGCACCCCGTATCGACGAAAGGGCATCACACTGTCGATGCACGCGGCAGGTTACTGAATGATGAAAACAGAAAGTACGACTGTTTTCCAGTTCTCGCAAGTTATTATATGTACCCGCCGTGATTGCTTAGTGGCTATAGTGCTGGGCTGCAAAGCACGAGGCCGCAGGATCGAATCCCTGGCCACGGCGGCCACATTTCGATGGGGTCGAGAACGCCCGTGTACTTAAATTTAGGTGCACGTTAAAGAAGCCCAGGTGGTCCAAATTTTCGGAGTCCCCCACTACGGCGTTCCTCATAATCAGATCGTAGTTTTGGCACGTAAAACCCAGTAATATTTAACTTATTATATACAGAACACAAGGCACTCGCCACCATGGCGCATTTTTTTTTTCGACAGCAGAGACACAATGGCGGACTGATATACTTCTTAAAGGTGTTTAATTTTATTTTTCATCGTAGAACCCAAGCGCAGGGAGTGGCGCGCGTATACCGCCGCCACGTACTGTAGCCGCGCTCCATTTCCTCTAGCAAACTGTTCGCCGACGGCTTCACGCGCTCCCGTAGGCGGCGGCTGGGACTGGCACTCTAGAAGTTTAAGTATGTAACATCCTTGCATAGAAACGACAGTATGGTTGCTAATATATTGTTGACTCGGATATGTCTGGCACGAGGCCCAAGACCCTGTCTTCTAACGTGTTCTTATGTTTGCGTTCGCGTCTCTGTCTTGAAGGGACGCGCACCGTGACATGCTGCAATGGTGCTTGTTTTGTGCGTGTGTAAGGCGAGAAACGCTGTTCTAACCTCTCTGATGTCTAACTTGTGCAGTGAACCCATCTTTATAGTATTCCCAGTATAACAAGAGTCACGAGTATGGCAACCGTATCCACAAGCGTGACGGTATGATCTTAACTTGTCGCGACAAAGCAATTTTAATCCATAGAGCCTGCCACTAAGGAATACGCGGCGAGATATGGCCAATGTATACTTGCCAAGAATGGTTTTCAGCAAACGTGTATTACCAAGAACGGCGAGTGCTTATACTATCGCAAAGGGCGGATGCTGGGCGGTGAGTTCAATCACTTACTGGCCACATCACACATTTACGCTGGAATTCAACCGGTTTCACCAACGCTCGCTTATATTCTCACGACCCTAAACTTCAACTTCGCCTGCCACCCGGACTCCAGCTTTTCCTCTTTTTGTTCCCCGCTCCTTCACCGATGTACTGAGACGTGCTTCCGCCGATATTTGCTCCTCCTTTATTTCGATAAATGAAGGCATTCATTCATTCATTCATTCTTAAATTGCTGCAGAAAATAGCGTGTCTTCATCTGCATAACCACCCTGTCTCTCACCTGGACTCTCCCATCGCAAAATAATGTCGCTGTGTTGCAAATGGCTGGGCATCGCATGTACAATTTTCTAGGAATGGCCTAGAAATGAAGGAAACCTAGCTAGGCGAGTCATGACAGCTCTTTTCGGATTCGTGATGTGTCGATTTAAAATATACATGTCTTATCTAATAGTGACTTCCACTGGTCGACCTGGAGCGGTGTGTTGAATCGACGAGAGATCAAGACAATCCGGCACGGTGCGACCAAATCCAGACAGACCAGGGAAAAATAAACATGCTCCGGCAGGGAGCGCAGCGGAAGTTGGGCACCCGCCATATACGCCAGCCATACCGCGAGTTCGCCATTTGCACCTTGAGTACCATTTCATCAGGCACGTACAACTCCTCGTCGTCACTGCTGCTACTTCTTGAGGAACTAGCGCTGCTGTCAGAATAGCTCTATGCAAGGAGCACTGACGCAAGGTTGACCGAACGCCATTTCGAGAATGTAAACAACTGCGCAGGGTTACAAAACAGCGCCTCAAAAAGAGCTGGAAACAGCCAATTCACCCGACCAATACGAAAGTGTGGCCAGTGCATCGTCGGAGTTCCGGTGAAATCCGTCTCTGCTCGGCGGATCAACGGGAGTACTGCGTCGCGGAGCCGTTGATCCCAATCGACCAGTGCAATTAACCATAAGCCTGAATGACAGCGATATAGGCGAGATGAATTATGGTAGCTCGTGCGTTTGTACTAACGACGCTCTTCCCGCAGCACTTTCGTCTTATGCGTGTTTGCGAACCGGATTGAAGGGCAGGAGGGTAATACGCCTTCCTGATATGAAACATTTGAAATAAACCTTTGTTTGACGGTTGGACATATGTCAAGGGCCCACAATACGAAACACCTTCAAGTCGGTATCAGCTTGGAAAAGGGGAACTCAGATGAAACGTTGTCAAGCGGATAGCATTTTAATTATCATAAGGATATTTTCACCGAAATTCCTTGCCATGAGGTGAAAGCCGTATAATAAGCATTTAAAATTTCTGTATTATCAAAACCTGTCAATATAAGGTTGCTGTCTCTTACAGCCTCCTAAATTAAAACGTAAGTTATGAAAAACAGATTGTTGCGTTAAATGTGTAAACGCACACGCGCAACGAAAGTCGCAGTCCATTTCCCAGTATTCATTCGATGAATATGTAGCACGTCTATACTGTTACGTTGTTGTGATGTGAAGGACGAAACAATTCCGAAAGAGTGAGTCATGAATATAACTCATTATAAGGCGAGCATGCGCACGAAAAGAAAATAACACTCAAAGCAAGAGGCTTGGCCTTTCGGTGCCGACGTGGGAGCGGCCCGCTTCGGGCTAGGAGTCTAGCGCGAACTGAAGGACATGAATACAGTTTTTCAAACCATTCCATACTCAAAGCATAACGATGGCTGCGCGCAAAGTAGTGCTTCGTCTTAATCTGATCTACGGATCAAGGCATCGGTTCGTCAGATTGGTGTGCTCGTACATTGCAGCGCAATCTCGGCTCTTTAAATGTGATGGAGAATGTACGCCAGTATTCGCATCACGCGCGCAATCTGATAAGATAACGCTCTTTCGCTATTAGACAGTTTTAGTACTGCGTACGTTACGTGCGCAAGGGCGTTGCATACGTAAGGTCGGTACGTTCGGCAAAGTGCGCATGTGCAGAACGCAGCGCGAACGGTATGTGATGCGTACGCGGCTGCTGCTTACGCACGCATCCGATTCTTGCGTGCCTACGTAGGAAGCCTTGCGCGCTGGTCTAGTGCTTCTCGTTTGTTCGGGAAAGCGCAAGACAAAAGAATTCCACAAAATGCCAGCGTCAAAGGCGACCAATGGAAGGCTTTACTTTTTAATGGCCTACGATTTGGCTTTGCTGCGTGAACGCGCAGAAGGCATTTTCGGATCCTGCACGGTGGAAATGCATAGCAGAAATGGGAAATTTGTTTTTAAGGCGAGAACCTTTCTAGGCTCTTGGTGAAGTTTGCCTCAGCAGACCTGACCGCCAGAATGTCCGCCGGAGCGTGATCTCGTCATATGAAAACAGATTAAAGACAGATTAAAGAATGAAAAATGATTGATACTGACAGCGAATGATAATGTTATAATAGAGATTGTTAGAGGTTAATAATGATTATTAATGACTAATAATGACTACCAATGACTTGTAATGACTACTAATGACTCCGAAATGATCAATATGTATGGCGACGGCTTGTAATGACCAAAATTGATTAGAAATGACTAGAAATGTCAAGTAATCAGTAGTAATGACTGAAATGACTACTAATGATTTGTAATGACTACTAATGACTACGAAATGACCAATATGTCTAACGACAACTTGTAACGACTACAATTGATTAGAAATGACTAAATCTTAGGAATGACTAGTCATGACTACTAATGACTATGGTATGACCAACATGTCTGACGACGGCTTGTAATGACCATAATTGACTACAAATGACAGAAATGCTTGGTAGTGAGCGGTAAGGACTAAAAGAAAGAAGAAAAAGAGAAGAGGCAACGAGAAAGAGGCGTATGATTAGAGGAGGAAGAGTAGGCTTTCGCCGTTCACCTCTTAAAAGCGATCTTAAGAGAACCTGTAATTTTTGAGAAAGTGTTCAGTGTGCGCTGTTTGCGCGAAAGGCTCGACCTCCTGTTGGCGCAGTTCGTCGCAAATGGCCGTGCCAGCCCCAGAAAGGGAGCACTCGGTCTTTATTTTTATTGATATGATTCTTGTGTTGCATCCGTATTAAATGTAGTCCCGTAAAGGCCTAAATATAGTTAGACGTAGCGTGAACGTGCCCACACGTTAGATCACGTTGGCGACATCAACAGCGTCTACAGTTCTACCGACGGTTCGACGTACTGGCGGGCGCGGCCAACGCGCTGCGACGCACCCGTCGACTAACAGGCTCGCCCGCTTACGTACGTAGGCATTTCGCTGTACTAAAAGCCCTAACGTGACACGCGCTCCTACGTTCCGCAAAGCGCTTGCGTGCTGCGTACTTATCGTCATGGCGCACTACTAAAACTGTCTATTGAATCCGTGACAACATACTGGATATTCGAAACACATGCGGGCGCGTCTTGAGCTAACCGATAACATTAGAACAGTGGTTAGACTCTAAAAAAAGCTCCCCCCTCCTAAAAAGAAGAAGAAATAGTGTACAGCTTATTTCTTTATTTATTATACCTTCAAGGCCCCAAGGCGTTACAGAAGGGAGTCGAACAAAATAGAGAGCTTGTCAAGATGACAGGTAATAATATTTAAAAAAATAAAAAATGCACATTAACAAAAGTATTCTTCCATAGTAATTTTAAAAGCAGATGTATCGGTAATGTTAAAAATTGAGGCCCGCAGATCATTCCATTCATTGGTAGTTTTAGGAATGAATGAATAAAAAATAGGTTCGTGCGACAATGTGGAACGCTCAATTTATCGTGATGGTCAGTACGAGATATGTATGCAGGTCTGAAGAAAAGCTCACTTTTTAATTTCGGATTATAGTAATAAATTTTGTGCAGCAGTGATAAGCGTGCTAACTTCCTACGGTATGAGAGGAGAGGCAGGTTTAATGTAGCCTTCATAGATGCTACACTTGATGTCCGAGAATAGTTTGTAAGAAAGAAACGTGCGCTACGGTTTTGTATAGATTGTATTGCATTTGTTAAGTAATCTAAGCCCGGGTCCCAGATAGAAGAGGCATATTCAAGCTTAGGACGTATTAGTGTTTTGTACCGAAGTAGCTTTAAGTTAGCGGGGGCCATCGAGAAATTTGGACGGAAATAACCATGCGTGCGGTTAGCATTGTTAATTACGTGGTTTATGTGTGTTTGCCAGGAAAAATTAGAAGCTATGTGGACGCTTATGTATTTATAGGAAGTGACTTCTCCTAGTACAGAGTTCATCAAGCGATAATTCGATAGGTTAGACAAAGCAGTTTTGCGGGAAATCCTCATTAGTTTGCACTTTTGGCTGTTAAGTCGCATTTTCCAAGTGTCGCATCAGTTAGATAGCCTGTTTAGATCAGACTGTCATTTTAGAGTGTCAGAATTTGATGATATTACTCTGTAAATAACACACTCGTCTGCAGACAACGTTATGGAGGACGCTGCATAGTTATGCAAATCATTATTATAAATGAGAAAAAGCAAGGGTCCTAGAACAGAACTTTGCGGATCCCCGGAACTGACAAGACAAAGCGAAGAGTAAAAATTGTTAGCAGAGACAAAGTGTGTTCTATTGGATATAAAGTTTTCAATCCATGAGGTAATATTACGGTCAATGTTGAGTGCATTTAATTATAGACAAAGTAATTGGTGAGAGACGAGATTGAATGCTTTAAAAAAGTCTAAGAAGATGGTGTCAATCCAACGCGGCACAGATGTCATGTGTAAATGAAATAAGTTGAGTATCACAGGAAAACTATTTACGGAACCCATGCTGACAAGATGAAAAGAATGAATTTGTTTATACGAAGTTAATGACATTAGAGTATATTATACGCTCTAAAATTTTCAATCGCACAGTTGTTAGAGAAATCGGCCTGTTATTTAATGGTGAATGTATGTCGCCAGACTTGAATAATGGAACCACCTTGCCGACTTTAAAATCATTTGGTAATGAGCACGACAGAACACATTGCGAAAAGTTGTTGCACAACATTATGGAGGAGTACACTTCGGTATTTTTCAAAAACTTGGAATTAATGTCGTCTATTCCTGACGATGACGAAATTTTTTATTTAAGAATCAAGTTCACGACACCATCGTAATCAATAAACAAGGGCTACAACTGAGGAAAATTTATTTTGAAAACTTCAGGTAGAAAAGTACAGGGCAAAACGTTATTCAAAAATGACTTAGAAAACACTTCTTTGAGTACAGAACAGCATTCTTCTTGCGGAACAACAGCACCATCTGCATCAGTTAACGATATTGTGTTACATTCGGAACCCTTGATAATTTTCAAAATTTTTTAGTATTATTAGTCAGCAAGTTGTTTTGAATATTAGCTGAAACATAGTGCTCGTGGTAAAAAAGGGTCTACAAGACTGCATAGCGGCGCCGACATACCAAAAATTCAAGATCTGAACACTTTCCAATTACATAGTAAAGAGAAAATCAGACATCCACCCGTTCGTAGCAAATGCTACAAACTTTCCAATTACTGGTATTGATCAAACCAGCATATCGTTTTTCAACGTAGCCCTGTAGTCCAGGAGCCAGTTCCACTAGGGGCACTGTGTCGGAGCTCATATTTCACGTGACTCTACGTATGTGAGCATTGTTTGTCACAAAATCACAGCATTTTTTTTCTTTATGTGTTAGCATTAGACAGCCAAAATATATGCAGCAAAACCCTCATCGTAATATTTCAGTACTTTTCGTTCTAACGTTCATGTCCGTGCTGATATATATCTTAGAAAGTGCTGAAATTTATCCAATGATTTCCCCCAGGCAGCTTTTTTATTCCTGATGATGCCAGGAAGCCAAGCCTGATGCCTCAAATGCCAAAAAATCTGATCGGGAGCGCACACAGTGTTCTCGCACACGTCGTGGGGGATGTACCCTAGCGCTTAGGTGATTCTTGCATAATGTAGAATAGTCCATTGTAGAAGCTGAAGTGCACGGTTGGGCACATGTGCTTAAGCTTATGAACTTAATTTGCGCTAACAAAACATGTGCCAAGCTTTCCCACTTGCTTTATAAGAAGCCTACAGCCCCATCAATGCGCCAGCTGGTTTTAACTGCACCAAACAAACTATTCAACCAAATAAAAATATTGGTGGCATCACTTGATCATTCGAGTGTTCAAGTTGGTGACCTCTGAATGCGGAGTAAGTTGAGAAGTTGTGTGCGTCATTAATAAAGCTACGTCAATTAAATTCTCAGTAATTGATCTTAGGTGTAGCAGCGTAGCTTATTGGGCTTGTTGGTGCGTGATTTGAATAGCAATGAGCAGCGCGCAGAGGACGATACAGTAAAATTTTACTGTCTCGTCCTCTGCGCGCTATTCATTGATATTCAGATGTCAGAGGGCTAAAGAAAACGAGCAGTTTGCAGACCGTCCTCGAGATTATCTCGCCGAGGAAGAATTTTTGATTAAACATGCTTCTGCAAGCTAGACCTATGTGAACAAAAATTTTCCAATTAAACGCTGTTGGAAAGGGTAACTGACGCAGGGAAAGAACTTACATCTGTAAAGTAACACAAAGCACAGCGCTTCAAGACGGGACAGAAAGAAGGAACCAGTCACATACTGCGGTAACAATTTGAAGCGCTGCTCTTTCTGGGATTATAGATCAACTGGCCCCTCAGCCAATCCTTCATCATCAGCCTGGTTACGCCCACTGCAGCGCAAGGGCCTCTCCCATACTTCTCCAACAACCCCGGTCATGTACTAATTGTGGCTATGTCGTCCCTGCAAACTTCTTAATCCTATCCGCCCACCTAACTTTCTGCCGCCCCCTGCTACGCTTCCCTTCCCTTGGAATCCAGTCCTTGCCCCTTAATTACCATCGATTATCTTCCCTCCTCATTAGATGTCCTGCCCATGCCCATTTCTTTTTCTTGATTTCTACTAAGATGTCATTAACTCGCGTTTGTTCCCTCACCCAATCTGCTCTTTTCTTATCCCCTTTACGTTACACCCATCATTCTTTCGATAGCTCGTTGCGTCATCCTCAATTTAAGTAGAGCCCTTTTCGTAAGCCTCCAGGTTTCTGCCCCGTAGGTGAGTACTGGTAAGACACAGCTATCATACATTTTTCTCTTGAGGGGTAATGGCAACCTGCTGTTCATGATCTGAGAATGCCTGCGAAACGCACCCTCAGCCCATTCTTATCCTTCTGATTATTTCCGTCTCATGATCCGGATCCGCCGTCACTACCTGCCCTAAGTACATGTATTTCCTTACCACATCCAGTGCCTCGCTACCTATTGTAAGTTGCTGTTCTCTTCCGAGACTGTTAAACATTACTTTAGTTTTCTGCAGATTAATTTTTAGACCAACTCTTCTGCTTTGCTTCTCTAGATCAGTGAGCATGCATTGCAATTGGTCCTCTGAGTTACCAAGCAAGGCAATATCATCAGCGAATCGCAAGTTACTAAGGTATTCTCCATTAACTCCATTAACGGCCCAACCTCTGCGAGGAAAGGCCGTCGTCTTCGGGCGGCGGCTATACAAACATGTCGACCAAGATGGAGACGTCCATTGTTCGGGACCCGGCGTATTCCGGCGTTAGCCAGATGTGTGTTGAAATTCAAGGGGAAGAAATTTCTTCCGAGGAATTCAACGACGATGCAGACTGGTCGCACGTAGGCCGGCGTATAAAGACCTTGGCCGGCCAGGGGACTGCCGCTTGCCAGTCAAGACCTACGACGAAGAACTTTGCCAGGAACGTGAAAGCTTCGGTGACGAGGGCAGCAAGGATGCCGGACGCTCTACCGAGGGAGTAGACCAAGGTTATAGTGCGGCCTCGGGGCGGCCTTAACATCGTGAGGACTCAGACCGCCACCGTGGCATCAGCCATCATGACGGCGGCGAACGTATCAAGGGAGGACGGAGCAGCGGACACCTTCTGCCCCAACTTGCAACAAAACATCATGGTGGTGAGTACCCCCGATGACATACGTGCTTCACGTTACGCCGAGATAAAATCGATCTGCATTGGTGGCAAGGAACACGTGGTTGGCGCATATCAAGCCGCGCCATATGGCACCGTTAAAGGCATTATTAGAGGTATCCCAATAGAGGACTCCACGGCCGCAATCGACCGGAGCATTGTTAACTCGAGAAATCCCTTGGCACTTGGCGCGAAGAGGATTGGTAGCTCGACCACAGTCATCGTGGCTTTCAAGGGCCTGAAGGTCCCGAATTACGTGTGCTACGGTCCCGTTCTCACCAAGTGCAGCCTATATCGAAAACAATTCGGTGTATGCAAGCAGTGCGGAAAGGTGGGCCACCGCCGCGACGTTTGTCCAAACCCTCACGTAAGGGCTTGCTTTGCTTGCGGGGACGTTGACCCCAAGGAAGCCCATAGCTGTACCCCCACTTGCAGATTGTGCGGAGGGCCACATCTGACCGGTGATAAGGTTTGCAAGAATAGGTTCAAGGTCCCATACGTAGTTACAAGGAGACAATGGGAGCGCAAGATGGCCGAACAACACGCGCAGCAGCAACAACGAGCATCTCTCAGAGCTGAGGAATTTCCATCGCTGATGTCAGCAACCGCAACACCTGCCGGCCCAGCTGGTCGCCGAGCGTCACGTTCCGTCTCGAAGCGCAGGGCCAGCGAGAGTAGACAGCGTAGCCTTAGCCGTAAGCGATCGCAGTCACGTGACCGCGTGAGCTGGGCCGATGCAGGAAGGCACGGTGCCAAGAAAGCGCAGGGGGGTGCCACCACCACCACCACATCCAATACCGCAACGACCACCGCAACGACCAAGACAATTAGCACCAGCAACACCGTCGATGGCAACAACAACAGCAAGACGAGGGAAGACGAGGCGATGAGGACGTTGAAGGAAGCCAACGAGGCACTCAGGCGCAGAAACAACGAGCTCGAGACGAAAGTCAGTAGGCAAGAGGCCACTATTAGCAAGATGGCAAACGAGATCATGGAAATCAAGAAGCTTCTGACGACCCGTTCCGCCAATAACGAAACGCCCCAAGTGGTATCATGTGAACCCATACCCAGCATCAGCAGCGCTGTACAGTCAACATCCGCTGAGAAGGAACCGGCACCCAAGAGACGAGCGATCGAGAACCTGAAGGAGCGCAAGCTCAACGACCGGGTGGACAACCTGAAAGACAAGGTCGACCAAATCGAGGAACACCTCGACGGGCTCGAAGATTATATTAAAACAACGTTCACCACGATGATTAACGACAGGTTCGCCGCCATCGAGCGGACGTGTCAGCAGTTAACGAACGCAATACAGCAAATAACACGGCAGTACAATCAGCAACAATCATGGCCGCTACAGCAACAGCAACAACTACAGCAGTGAAGGGTCTCGTGACCTGGAACTGGAACTGTAACGGTTTCGCTAGCAAGAAGGCAGTCTTGCAGCAACACATAACACAAGTAGCAAGCAAGCCTGATATAATCATGATACAAGAGACTCGCACTGATGCAGTGTCGCTACCCGGTTATCGGGTATACGCCAAGTCTCCAAAGGTCAGCGGCGGTAGAGGGATATGCACATTGGTTCGCAAGGGACTCACCTTCATTGAGCACGAGTTGCACAATAGTAAAATTGAATACACTCTTATCGAGGTCGTTACGGGCAAGAAACAAAAGCACAGCACCTTTCTGCTTAACGTCTACAGTAGCCCTTCACACTGGAAGCAAAAATTCAAGACGCTCCTTCACAGAGCCAGCACCGTGGCGGGGACTCACATGCTCATCGCCTGCGGGGACTTCAACGCGGCATACCCGGCATGGGGATATAACAAGCAATTGGCCAAGGGGCGAGACCTGTTCCAAGACACATTAGACCTGGGCTTCACCCTCATCACAGACCCGACTGATCCTACAAGGATTGTGAACTCTGTGTCCAGGGATACGACGCCGGACCTCACGTTCGTGAAGAACGACGAGAAGGGGAATATCTCCTGGCGCAACACGGGGTCAGAGCTCGGCAGCGACCACTACATCGTAGAGGTCATCATACCGGAAGAGGTCAAGGCTTCGGAGGACACCAGAAAACATAATTTTACGGATTGGGATGCCTTCCGTAGCCTGTTACCAACGGAGATGGAGGAAAACGAGAACATAGAAGAATGGTCCGCCCACATCGCGGGGAAGGTCAAGGAGGCGACCAAAATCATAGAAACGGATGAGCAGGTCGACAAGGTTGACAGCCGCCTCGCGCACTTATTCGAAGCAAAGCAATCTATCCTCAACAGGTGGAAGAAGCAGCGACTAAATCGGCGCCTAAGGAAGAAGGTAGCGGAGCTGAATCGCGCCATCGAAGTTCATTGTCGGCTGCTCTGCACGCAACAATGGAACGAAATCTGTAATGCTGCGGACGGGCAGATGCATTGCGGCAAAACCTGGAACTTGATGCGGCATCTGCTCGACGAGACTAAAACAAAATCCAACCAACGCGACCGCCTCGCAAAGATCATTTACAGAGCAGTCAAGGAAAACGGGGAAACCGAAGTAATCAGACGCATAAACAGCAAGTACCTTCCGGTTACACCCACGGAAAGGCATCCTGACTACGGGGGTCAAGCCAACGAGAAGCTCGACCGCGATATCAGCGTCGAGGAGGTGCGAGCGGCCCTGCACGAACTAAACAGCAAGTCGGCGGCCGGCCCGGATCACATCTCGAACAGAGCGCTCAAGAACCTCAGCGATGTGGCCATCGAAAACCTCACCGGTTACTACAACAAGTGCTGGAGTGCGGGGTCACTGCCCCATCAGTGGAAGACTGCCAAGACCATACTCATCCCCAAACCAGGCAAGCCGCCGAACACGGACAACCTACGGCCCATCTCGCTCACGTCCTGCGTGGGCAAGGTGTTGGAGCACGTCTTCATGTGTAGGTGGCAGGATTACCTGGAGGAGTCAGGACTATACCCCACCACGATCATCGGGTTTCGGCGTTCCCTCGGCACCCATGACGCGATGATTCTGTTGAAGAAAGATATCATTGACGATGACACCCTAACGAAAGACAACAAGGCCATTCTGGGGCTGGACCTGCAGAGCGCCTTCGACAAGGTGAAGCACTCTGCGATCCTAGCCCAGGTGTCCAGACTCAACATGGGCGCTAGAACGTACAATTACATCAAGGACTTTCTGACGGGGCGGACTACCGAGCTCTGTGCCGGCGATCTACGGCTCCAAGAGAAGAGGCTCGGCAGTGTTGGGACCCCGCAAGGCTCAGTCATCTCGCCGTTCTTATTCAACCTCGTTATAATAGGGGTGGCCAAGCGACTCTCTCGCGTCGAGGGCGTCCGGCACACCATCTACGCCGATGACATCACGCTGTGGGTTCCGGGAGGCAGCGATGGTCACATTGAGAGCACGCTGCAAGAAGCCGTCGACGCGATTGAGGACCAGCTGAACGGTTCCGGTTTGATCTGCTCACCGAGCAAGTCAGAACTGCTGGTGTTACCACCGAAGTACTTCAGACGTAAGAAGAGCGAAGCGAGGGATTACGAGGCCATCAAGATCGTGACGAGAAACGGCCACGTGATCCCGGAGGTTGACAAAATCCGGGTGCTCGGCATGATTATAGACAAGTGACGGGGCAACGGCGAGACTATTTCCCGCCTTACAGCCAAGATTACCAACGCCATACGTCTCATCAGACGGGTTTCCAACCGCAAGGCCGGAATGAATGAGGAAAGCTTGATTCGGCTTGTGCACTCCTTCGTAATCAGCCACGTCACCTACGTTGCAGCCTTCCACAACTGGATGCAAGGTGAAAGGAATAAAATCAACGCCCTGATACGCCGAGCTTACAAGGCGGCGCTCGGACTATTCGAGTGTACGAACACCAACAAGCTCCTGAGCCTGGGGGTACACAATACCCTCGACGAAATTGCGGAAGCGCAACGGACCGCCCAGCTGGAGCGGCTCTCTATGACCGAAGCCGGCAGGCGCATACTTCAATACTTGGGCTTCACGCCCGGAGCGAAAGCGGCGAGTAGCGACGTTTCTGTCCCGGACGGAACCCGGCGCCGGATTCGGGTGGACCTCATCCCGAGAAACATGAACCCGGAGTATAAAAAGGAGAGAAGAGCGGCGAGGGCCAAGGCCCTCATCGACTTTCACGCCAAGGACGAGCACGCAAGGTTCGTGGATGCGGCAGAATACCAGGGAGACTGCGCGGCGTTCGTAGCTACCGTCATCGAGGCGTCGTCCGGCGCGACGAGGGCAGCTGCGAGCTTACGGGTCCGCGAGGCGTGTCAGGCGGAGGAGGTGGCCATTGCCCTGGCCATTGCCGACCCCGGGTGCCAGACGGTGTTGTGCGATTCGCGAAGTGCAGTGCGGAATTATGCAAAGGGTAAAGTGTGTGGTGAGGCTGTGCGCGTTCTGTGCTCGGCTGACCTGAAACGACAGAATCGGTATGTTAGAATCAAGTGGTTCCCGGCGCACGCGGGCAACGATGCGTCCGAGAAGCACGATAACCACAACGAGACGGCACACGCAGTGGCGCGAGCGCTAGCCAACCGCGCCGCTGCAACCGACCGTCCAACGTGGTGTAGTGCAAAGGACCTCATGACGACGTTCAATGAACTTACACAGTTCCACCGCCTGTCTCGAAGGACTTTCCCACCCCCGCACCCGGGGCTGAGCCGAGCGGAGGCGGTGCTGTTCAGACAATTGCAAACTGGTTCTTTACCCACCCCAGTATTAATGACTCATCTATACCCTAAATTATATGTGAGTGATGTGTGCCGCGTGTGCCAGCGGGAGAGGGCCACCCTGACGCACATCCTGTGGGATTGTACCAAGTTCCCCAATGAGGCTTCGACAAGTACAACGATTCCGCCGCGACTCGCGGCTGCGGCGGAATGCTACGACCACCAAAGTCAAACCTGGGCCGTCCAGCAGGTCTCGGCGGCTCTTGAAAGACAAAGGCCGAGCGAAACCGACGGAACGTTGCCCCTCAGGGCGACCGACCTCGGGAGTAACACGCGCTGGAGTTGAGTAGAGACCACCCGCTGAGAAGACGTCAGGGCCCGCGTCACGGCGCCATTTAGTCATAGTGTCGTTCTGCAGGCGACTACATGAAGTTGAGTTGAGTAGAGACCACCCGCTGAGAAGACGTCAGGGCCCGCGTCACGGCGCCATTTAGTCATAGTGTCGTTCTGCAGGCGACTACATGAAGTTGTCTCTCTCTCTCTCTATCCCCAATTCTTCCGAATCCAGGTCTCTGAATACGTACCTCCTGTAAACACGCTGTGAATAGCATTGGAGAGATCGTATCTCCCTGCCTGACGCCTTCCTTTATAGGGATTTTGTTGCTTTCTTTATGAAGGACTACGGTGGCTGTGCAGCCGCTATACATATCTATCAGTATATTTGCATACGGTTCGTCTACTCCCTGATTCCGTGATGCGTCCATGACTGCTGAGGTTTCGACAGAATCAAACGCTTTCTCGTAATCAATGAAAGCTATATATAAGGGTTGGTTATATTACGCACATTACTCTATCACCTGATTGATAGTGTGAATATGGTCTATTGTTGAGTAACCTTTACGGAATGCTGCCTGGTCCTTTGCTTGACAGAAATCTAAGGTGTTCCTGATTCTATTTGCGATTACCTTAGTAAATAGTTTGTAGGCAACTGACAGTAAGCTGATCGGTCTGTAATTTTTCAAGTCTTTCACGTCCCCTTTCTTATGGATTAGGATTATGTAAGCGTTCTTCCAAGATTCCGGTACGCTCGAGGTCATGAGGCATTGCGTATACAGGGTGGCCAGTTTCTCTAGAACAATCTGCCCACCATGCTTCAAGAAATCTGCTGTTACCTGGTCCTCCCCAGCTGCCTTCCATCTTTGCATAGCTCCCAAGGCTTTCTTTACTTCTTCGTGCGTTACCTGTGGGATTTTGAATTCCTCTAGACTATTCTCTCTTCCATTATCGTCCTGGGTGCCACTGGTACTGTACAAATCTCTATAGAACTCCTCAGTCACTTTAACAATCTCATCCATATTAGTAATAATATTGCCGGCTTTGCCTCTTAACGCATACATCTGATTCTTACCAATTCCTAGTTTATTCTTCACTGCTTTTAGGCTTCCTCCGTTCCTGAGAGCATGTTCAATTCTATCCATTCCTTATGTCAGCTGTCTTACGCTTGTTGATTAACTTCGAAAGTTCAGCCCGTTCTATTTTAGCTGTAGGCTTGGAGGCTTTCATACATTGGCGTTTCTTGATCAGATCTTTCGTCTCCTGCGATAGCTTACTGGTATCCTGTCTGACGGAGTTACCACAGACTTCTATTGCACACTCCTTAATGATGCCCACAAGATTGTCGTTCATTGCTTCAACACTAAGGTCCTCTTCCTGAGTTAAAGCCGAATACCTGTTCTGTAGCTTGATCTGGAATTCCTCTATTTTCCCTCTTACCGCTAACTCATTGATCGGCTTCTTAAGTGCTAGTTTCTTCCGTTCCCTCCTCAAGTCTAGGCTAATTCGAGTTCTTACCATCGTATGGTCACTGCAGCGCACCTTGCTAAGCACGTCCACATCTTGCATGATGGCAGGGTTAGCGCAGAGTATGAAGTCTATTTCATTTCTAGTCTCGCCGTTCGGGCTGCTCCACGTCCACTTTCGTCTATCCCGCTTGCGGAAGAAGGTATTCATTATCCGCATATTATTCTGTTCCGCAACCTCTACTAATAACTCTCCCCTGCTATTCCTAGCGCCTATGCCATATTCCCCCTTTGCCTTGTCTCCAGCCTGCTTCTTGCCTACCTTGGCATTGAAGTCGCCCATGAGTATAGTGTATTTTGTTTGCACTCTACCCATCGCCGATTTTACGTCTTCATAGAAGCTTTCTACTTCCTGGTCATCATGACTGGATGTAGGGGCGTAGACCTGTACATCCTTCATTTTGTACCTCTTATTAAGTTTCACAATAAGACCTGCCACCCTCTCGCTAAGGCTATAGAATTCCTGTGTTACCAGCTATATTCCTATTAATCAGGAATCCGACTCCTAGTCCTCGTCTCTCCGCTAAGCCCCGGTAGCACAGGACGTGCCCGCTTTTTAGCCCTGTATATGCTTCTTTTGGCCTCCTAACTTCACTGAGCCCTATTATATCCCATTTACTGCCCTCTAATTCCTCCAATAGCACTGGTAGGCTCGCCTCACTAGATAACGTTCTAGCGTTAAATGTTGCCAGGTTCATATTCCAGTGGTGTCCTGGGTGCCAATGGCAGCCAATCCTTGCAAACCTGTAAAGTCAACCTGACCGCAGCTAGCCTTTTGTGATGCTGTCATCAATAGTACGGCGCCGTGAGCGTGTTCCTTGTGGTCAGTCGGCTTTCGATTTTTATTCACGCTGTTTTTTCGAAGGGAAGCAGTTCAAAGTTTTAGTTTCAAAATCATATTACATTAACGTTACTTTTATGTTCAGCTTTAATCTTCATATGACGTGTTTGTCATTTTTTTCAATCAATGTCCTTTTTGTTTTAACGTTCCGGGTGTGCCACGGCCCTAACTTAAAACATTAAACATGCGATTTTCTTAAGTGTGCCCCTTCGTTTCTTAATCATCAGCCTGGTTACGCCCACTGCAGGGCAAAGGCCTCTCCTATACTTTTCCAAGTACCCCGGTCATGTACTAATTGTGTCCATGTCGTCTCTGCAAACTTCTTAATCTCATCCGCCCACCTGGCTTTCAGCCGCCCCCTGTTACGCTTCTGTACCCTTGGAATCTAGTCCGTAACCCTTAATGACTATCGGTTATCTTCCCTCCTCATTACATGTCCTGCCCATTCCAATTTCTTTTTCTTGATTTCAATTAAGATTTCGTTAGCTCGCGTTTGTTCCCTCACCCAATCTGCTATTTTCTTATCCCTTAACGTTACACCCATCATTGTTCTTTCCATATCTCGTTGCGTCGTCCTCAATTTAAGTAGAACCGTTTCGTGAGCCTCCAGGTTTCTGCCCCGTACTTGAGTACTGGTAAGACACAGCTGTCATACACTTTTCTCTTGAGGAATAATAGTAACCTGCTGTTTTGTGTTCTGTATATAATAAGTTAAATATTACGGTGTTTTAGGTGCCAAAGCAACGATCTGATTATGAGGCACGCCTTAGTGGGGGACTCCGCAAATTTGGAACACCTGGGCTTCCTTAACGTGCACCTAAATCTAAGTACACGGGCGTTCTCGACCCCATAGAAATGCGGCCGCCGTGGCCAGGGATTCGATCCCGCGACCTCGTGCTTGGTAGCCCAGCACTATAAGCCAGTAAGTAACCACGGCGGGTATATATAGTAAGCTGCGAGAACTGGAAAACAGTAGTACTTTCTGTTTCGATCATTCAGTAACCTGCCGCGTGCATCGACAGTGTGATGCCCTTTCGTCGATACGGGGTGCCGGCCCCTATGGGCAGCGACATGACCTCGAAATATAGTATCCTTAGCCATTTTTTAAAAAATCACTATTTGTGTTAATGAGCGTCGAAGTCGCTAATGATGAAGATGTTGCTGCTTAAAGTTAGGAATGAACGGTTTTCGTCTAAACCTTGACAACGAGAAAAAAAAATACGGCAGTAAATCTCATTTTTGTCCAGCGTTTCAGTTTTAACCGAAAAGAGTCAGTGAAACCAAATTTACAAAAAGCTAAGGCGACGATCTGCACGCAGCAGCAAGCCTACATACGCTCCAGTGAGAGTACCCAGCCAAAGTTAAGGTCATACGTCAGCTAGCAGCTCAAGCGATCTTTACGTTTTTTTTTTCGTTTCTGCGTCCGTTCTGCCTGCGTCTGGGACGAAGACTAGAAATGGGAAGGCAGATAAAACGAAAGTGGTGGGGGCCGGTGGTGGCGAATACTTAGCGTGCCCAGCTCCCAAATGCAGAATGCTGCCAATATATGGGCTCCAATCCTGGTGGTTTGTCTGTGAAGACAGCTTTCTCTGCTCTCTAGTGACGGCGAAGCTCAGAATGAGGCGGCAGCCTGAAGACAACGGTCGCCATGAGCGTAACAAGGTAACAAACACAACACTACTTCGCAATGCCGGCATGGCTAGGGACAAACGACTACAACACGCGCTAAGTAACCTCATCTGTGTAGTGCCTAGGCAGAGTCGTATGCTCCACAGTCTAAAAACAGTTGCACCCTTTGGGGTGTATATTTCCCACACAACAATAATCGTCATCTGTCTTGTCCGCATTTCCTTTCTTTATCGCGGCGAGCCCGGTACTTTCCAGCAACGAACGGCATGCGCGGTATCAGCATGACATAGCATTCCCGACAGGAAAGTAACGAACGCAGCGTTTTCAAGGAACGAAATGCGGGCAAGAGAGGTGACGATTATTATTGTGTGGCAAATATACACTCCAAAGGGCGTAAACTTTGCTTAGGGTGTGGAAAGTACACACTAAACAATTTTAACACCCTTAAGGGTGTAAATCAGTTTGTCGCCAGACGAACACCCTAAGGGTCCTGTTGTCTACACCCTACAGTTGGGGTGCCACTATAGCACCCTAAAGGAAGGGTGTCCAGCAAAATAAATTTAGGGCGCAAGGGTGCTCGTCCAAATTAACACCCATCTGTGTGGGTGTTGGAAGGGTGTAGACCCTTTTATTTCTAGCGTGTATGGAAGGCAGATTCGGCAGTACACGCCTTCAATTACTACTATGTACAGCGATCCACGCGCAACTATTGCGTGTGCCAGAAGGTTCAAGTTCGGCTACCAAACGCACTGTCGAACAGCCGGCCTTGAAGCTTCGATGGGCATACACAACACCTATACGCGTGGATCACATTACATATTAGTAATTCATGGTGTATATTGGAAAACCTGTCTTCGCTGCACAAATACAACCTAGCAAACTTGACACTTTTGAGCATGTATATCAACACCAAGGTTATCACGATTTCCATATCCAAATAACATGCAACACAGACTGGTAAGATATATGCTGCATCTTCAAGAAAACGCAAATATATTTATTGCATGCTGCAATACAGAGTACAACATATACATAAATCACATGAAATATAAACATGCACAATCACCAAACACATCGGTAAGTACAAGAACATGTACATTCCCCACAAAGGTACCTAAAATATATGTATTGATCAAATCTGTTATTAGAGAAGAAACTATGTATAGCGGCACTGAAAGAGCCTGGGTTGATTCGCAGTGTTTTGGGCCACATAAAGGAATAAATTTTTAGTATTAGGCTCCAGTGAATGAAAATTCAAGTTTTGATGCTTTAAAAAAAGGCATATTGCAAAGGTGAATTAGGGAAGCAATTGAAATGCAGAGCAAACGCACAAGAAAGACACCTGTTATTTTGTACACTAATGTAATTGCAAAGCATTATGAAAAGTTTGGAAAGTCGATGTAAAGCATAACTGGCCAACATTTTTCAGACTGAAACAATACTTTCCAAGCATAGACATGCTTTAAGTGAGGTTTATGCCAGGAGCCTTATTGCTAATTTTCTATTTCCAACAAGATTACTTGAGCACAAAAAATATGTAGAATTTTTTAGTGCCTACATAGTTTGTCCTCTTTTGTGAAACGAGAGTTCTCTGGGCTAAAGGTGCTGTGTAGCGGTTTTTCTAACTACAATACCAGTTACTATAAATTTTTGTTTTGTAAGTCTAAGGCACTGGTACATATACAATATGTAGTTTGAAAATAGGCTCTTTTCTTACTATAAATCAAAAGAGTGCATATTCCACATCTACTAGTGCCTGGGTGCAAAGTGCAGTAGGAGGCCTGATAAAAACAAACCACTGTTGATTAAACGATTTTGCTGAGCACAAAATGTGGACAGTGTTTTAAAATACATAGTAAATTTCTAAATTATTTGCACTTAGATGCAGTAATTCAAGATTAAGGCATGCTATAGCATGTGAGCATGCAAATTAGCAAATATGGTTGAATAAATTAGCCATACTCTGGTTACTAAAAGAACACAGGCATAGGCAGTCATGCAAAAGTTCAACTTAAATATCACACTGTTAACATTTGCCAGCAAATGGTCGTATCAAACATTATAATTATACTGAACAAGGGTAGTTTCTTGGGATAGTTTGCAATTAATGAGATAAAATTACGTACAGCTTGAATGACAAGAACTGCGAGAGATGACAGACTGCGCTGACTTCCAACAATATTTAATTACGTTGCCACATCATGTGTATTTGTACAAAAGTGGGCATGCGCAGAATATGAGTCACAAGGGGTGTCTAACAGCAAGTGACTGTACTAAGAGCATCGTCCTTTGAAAAAAATAAACATGAGAATTTCTATCTGTTGAGATACAAGACTTCACTAGGGGTCAGCAAGATAGAGGGGTCACTAACGCACACACTAACCAGTTTTCTAGTGGAATCTGCTTCTATAGTTACCCGGATGACCTGTGTCTCGCTAAAGCTTCCGTACCTTCAAAGAGGGGCACGCAGCCGCAGTCCCAGCAATGGATGCCGAAGTGGCCTTGTACAGTGTTATGGACGTTGTTATCGTGCTCTCCTAAATGATTGTTTAGGCGCCTGCCTGTCTGTCCAACAGTCAAATGAGATATTGTAAAGCTTTGCCTCCTTAACAGCCTCAATAAATCTTGCTCACACGAGATGCAACATAGCGTTGCTGCACAGGCTGATTGCCTTTCTTGGGTTGGCTACCCTTTGGCCTTAATTTCAGCCATAGCGGAACAGTTTCTGAAGTGCACAAAACATGATGAGCGCGCTCGGTCAAGGAACCAGCCGGTTGAAAGACACAGGTTTGCAGTGCTACCGTATGTTCATGATGTCTCCCATAGGCTAAAAAAGATTAGGGAACCTGCAGAAATCACAGTCCTTTTCTCAGCCCCGGAAAAGCTGGCAAGGCTCTGTAAGTGTGTAAACGCGCCTAAATCACGTCAGAGTTGTTGCTCTGCCGGGCACAGAAAACGTTTTGCGATGTGTGCAACGAATGTGGTTTCCCAAATTCCCATTTTGAGGCAGTAAATATATTGGACAGATAGGCAGGCGCCTAAATGATCGTTTAAGAGAGCACTACAACAACGTCAATAACACTGTTCAAGGCCACTTGGGCATTCATTGCCGGGACTGCGGCTGCATGCCCCTCTTTAAGATACGGAAGTTTTAGCGAGACACAGCTCACCCGGTAAATTATTGAAGCTGATTTCACCAGAAAACTGGGTAGTGTGTGCGTTAGTGCCCCCTCTATCACGCTGACCCCTAGTGAAATTTTGTATCTAAACAGATAGAAATTGTGATGTTTTTTTTTTCAAGTGACCATGTTCTTTTTACAATGACTTGCTGTTAGAACACCCCTTGTGACTGGCTTTCATTTTCTGCGCATGACCCCTCTGTGTATACACACACGATGTGGCAACGCAATAAAATATTGTTGAAAGTCAGTGGAGTGTGTCTCTCGCAGTCCTTGTCCTTCACGCTGTACGTCATTTTTTATACTGAACAGCCAATATTGATTCAAAATTAGAAAAATATAGTACACATCTGAGCTGCAAAAATGCAAGTGATGCAGCAAATGGCCTTTAGCTTTCCAAAAGAAAAAGAAATGTTCACGGTTAACCACGAGGTGCAGGGACTCCATTCTCTGAGCATCTTGACCAATAAATGCAGCGCATGGCATTGCTGGAATCTTGCATCCTGCATTAGCAACATAAGAAGAGAATCATGAGAATTCAGTCCGTGCAATTACACATGTACTTTGCGGAAAATTTGATAAAGCAACAAGCTCCTCAAAGTAACAAACTTAATGTGACTGGGCAGAATGCACCACTCAGGCAACTGGGCAAGACAAGTGAAAGGTAGAAGTTTCTATTTTGCAAATTAAGGAATTGCATGTTACTGTGAATGCTAAACCACTATGTCATTGTGAACACAAGGCACATACAGCAGCAAAAACATAAATTTACAGTAGCCTTTTCACCATAGAAAATAAGAGTGAATAAAGTTTAAAGACTACAAATGACATCTCTCAACAACAGACATTTGTCCAAGAGTGTGTGTGTGACCTTAATACAAAATTGACATTATGAAATCTGCAATATATCTGCATTACACTTTATAAGTACTGCAGGTGAGAAGCTTACGGGATATGGCACATTAAGAGTGAAATGCACAAGCCATTAAAAAATGACTGTTTTTACACAACATTATTACTCTAGGAGACAAAGAGAACTGTTTTACAGAGAGTGCACACAAAATGAAAATGAGGGAATCCCCACTGGCATTCTCATTTGCCCTGCAATACATGCATCCAGCCCAACAATATCCAACTCTCCAATGCAGTTTATTAGACACTTTCTGCATCCTAAAATTTATCGTGTATTTCTTATTTACTAATTTAGTAAGAATGGGCATTTTGGCATACTTTCCTCGAAAATTTAGAATGTGTTGTCAACTATTTTTCTTAGAGCACGCCCCCTTCTTTCAATGGGTTAGCTTGGCAATGCACTGACAAGTAGTATTCCCTTATTTAAACTTATGATCCGTCCTCATGCTCTAAACTGTGATGCCACTCCGATGCAGTCTATGTTAATCTGTGACTATTCACATGGTCCTTCTTTCTGTAGCCTCTCAACTAGAGCCTGAAATTTCTTGTCTCCTAGAACAATCGTCTTTCTTGCCCAAAACATATTGCACGGTTACCCCCCATAGGGGGGGGGGGAGGGTACTGTATGAGAGTTTTCACATATTCAATGAACCTCAGAGACAACCATTTCTCATCCTGTGTTGCTCCTACCCGCATGAGTCACAATGGTTGTAAATTGGCTACCTGCCCTCTCTCGCTTAAAAGTACATTTTGCATGTGGAAAATAACCACAAGCATCACAATTCATTGAATGAGTGCTCCTGTGCATGTTTTTTTTTCCGTCCTGTAATGGCTAAGTTCAACATGGTCAAGTTGTTTGAAAACTGTCTAGCCTCAACCAATACTTTGTGTAGTTTCAAAATTATGATACATTCATTTTTCAAAACTTGTCCCAAATTAAGCATGAGACATTTTCATGATGCAAATGAGGTAAGGTTGTGCTCAGAGACTATGATAGGCCTGCTATATCCTGCAAAACTATGTGAAATTAAATATGCTTGCAATTTTCGTGAGCAGCTAGCTCAGTACAATTAGGCACATTACCTGCGGAAACGTTTTTTTAACGCTCGCGAGAGGTCCTGGTTTCTTGCAATTTCTTCAAATCCCTTGCAGTTTAGATTGCAATCCGGTGCATTTTGATTTTGATATTGTATTCAAAATAAAAACAGCTGAAATTTTAAGGTTTTGATAATTATATGGGAATAAATTAAAGGTAGAAGAGTGTAATGCAATGAGCAAATAACAAGCTCATTGCAGAGAGTAAACAAATATTCCTTTCCTGCAAATAAATTGGTAGCAGGAAGGTCATACGAAATTAGCAGTGAATGCACAATAAAGAATATGATGCTACAATGCCCCGGCATTCTGTGAATATTCTTGCACAAAGAAAATCCTCATTATGAAAGACCATCAAGAAAATGCAAATGTATACTTTGGATCAGCAGTCATACCTGCAGTATGCACTGTACCATCGGCAATATTTACAACCACAGGCAACTGCACATCATATCAAGCTTAGGCGGCCAAGGAGCCTGAGTTTTAAATTATAACTTGACTTATTATATTACCTACACAACTATATCTACTTACAATGTTGTCTTCTCAACCGCTTTCAAGAAGACATTAACCATCTGTCTGAAGGCGAACGCAAGTGGCTTGTTCTTGATGGGGGGCGCCAAGGCTGGGCATTGTGAAATTGCTGCTACCATCTGCATGACCTGCGAGAAACGACGCTCTAAGTACAAGATAAACAAATGCTATTAGAGCAAAAGACAAGATCATTGGCAATGAGCCTCGTTTTGGTTTACACGAGAAAAGCCAAGAATATAGACTTTGTGCTGCTTACTGAAGAAGCAAGCCTCCTTCCAGATGTTGCAGTCATGCATTAAGATTGTCACACAGCTGCATGCTTGTATGCTGCTGTCGCCAGTACGCCAGTATGCTTTGAAGTTTATTATTTCAAGTCAAATTGATTATTGTGTTTTCTTGCCAATTCTTGGCAAACAGACCAGCAATGAAATAGCTCACTTACACACATACTCCCTTATGAGGAGAGAATTCACACACACGCACGCATGCATGGGCGCACACACACACACGCACACACATGCTTCTGCCACATGAGCAGCTTCCTGTGCTTGACACACATACATTTTTTTTATCCTGTGTCACTCCTACTGCTAAGGCATAAAAAATCCTTTGTGTTACCAACCCCAAACTCCTCAACCTACACCTCCAGCTTAAACACTTTCTCGAGAGCCAGGACAAGCCTTCTAGCTTCCCCAGTGCTCCAAACTGTAGTTACGAATTTCGATAGGGCTATAGGCGACAGCTCTCGAAGGGCATGCAAATTACGCGGAGACCTAAAGCTTGTATATGATACCTCTAAAGCACAACACTTCAAATTTTCAAAATTCATTAAAGCTCCTGAAGGCAATTGCTATATACGTAGAACGTCTCGAATAACCTGCCGCTAACAATTTCAGCGGTTGTCTGCATCAAAAGAAATGTGGGCTAATGGGAAATCCACGTCTTTAAGATCGGAATTATTGTAATGGCGAAACACACTACCAGATTTCTTAATCATTTATTTATGCTCTGGATGTAACGTTCCTTTCACAATAAAAAACAAGGATATCGATTCATCAGGGCATGGGAGGAAAAAGGACGAAGCGTATGCTTGGTGCCTTCCCACTGGTCCTCCTGAGAAACGGCGCCTCATACAGCAGTTGTCCAGGGTGGCTTGAAACCAAGCTCGGCTTTCAGGCGGGAACACTCGCTGCACCAAATCGGAAGAGTTTTATTGCGAGTAAAACTCTACCGGCCTCATGCAATACATACGCACGCACAAAAAACGCACCCACACGCACACACAAGTATACGCACTCTCAAAGCGCAGACACAAAAGCGCGCACGCGCATTTTGATGAACACAAACAAGCACACATACATGCATGCAGGCAGACACGCTAACACGTGCACGCACACACAGCGACCCACAGACAGCACACTCACAAAACACGTACGCACTAGACACGCGCAAACACGCCGGCCCATACAAACCGGCATGTACTGAACGCACGCGCGCGCGCACGCACGCACGCGCGCACACACACACACACACACACAAACAGCGAGCCGAGCGCACGCACGCACACACACACACAAAGCGAGCTGAGCTGAGCGCACACACAAATCAAGCCGAGCGCGAGCACGCGCGCACGCACAGACAAAGCGAGCCGAAAAAATGCTGAAGGCGTCCGGCAAGCAGCAACAACAGCACGCGACCGCATCAGGGAGAACCAATACCGCGCCGGTTCCTTCGAAAGGTGGCTAAGCCAGTCCTTTTTCTACGCGACGCAAAAGTGGTCGACCACATTTAACTGAAGTGCGAACGACCGTATTACAAGCAGCCGCGCTGAACGCACAAGAGAATCACATCAATCAACGTTCAAGCGCTGAGAAACAAAGCGTAACTATGCAGGCGCACCACGTCCGATGTAGATTTGACAAACATTAGTCACACGGGACGCGATCGAGGTAGTTAACTTGCCCTAGTAGGAGTGCAGCTGCTCTTGCTCTTACATTAGCGAATTATGAATTATGCTACGAGATCACAGTGAGATATTTCTAAAGCGAACAAAACAAATACCAAATAAACGAGCACTTGCCTGAAAGTTTCCATCATGCCAGTACTACCGACCGGGCACGTTGCAACTTCTCGTTTCAGCCTTCGTGGATCCATCTTCCAGTGCGTACGAACGCTTTGCTTTGAAGTGGGGCACGAGTAATACACAAAGCATGGGCCACATCTTTTTCTACCCCGCGCGCAAAACTAATCACACGTTTAAAATTACTTCGCACAGCGCGCGACGCGAACGCACGCGAAAACGAGCATGATGGCGCAGCTTCCGCCTTCCCGTCCTGCCGCGCGCCGAAGTGATGGTACAGCTACAGCGTCGGCCGTCACTTCCGGTCGCTTTTCATTGGGCATGGGCGGCCGCGCAAATTGAACGTTTATTCTGACAGGTTTGCTTGCTCGCATGGCCGAAAGTTTGCTGCTGCTTCGTTGTGGTCTCTAACTAGAGCGGTGAGGCGCGTAGTTGCTACTACGTTTCGTGCCGGGCATTTTATTTTGGGGTGGGGGGCGCAGTCTGTGCTGCATCACTGAGGGTACAGTACACAAATCGGGACCGTGAGCGAGACGATCGGCGCTCTTCTGCTGGTGCGATTAGATTATTCGCTGCGTCCGAACGAAGCAACTTTGCGAGGTCACAGCGTAGTTTCAGCGATATCATGGCTCGATAAAGACGCTCACATCTTGGTCGTGCGACAGCGACGCGTAAACATTCATGAGGAGACTGAAGACTGCGTTTGCAAGTGCGTATGCTTTGGATAAGAAATTACAGCTTTGACGACACCAGCCCTTAATATATAGGCTCAGCCTTACAAGCTGTATTTGAGGACTTAGAAAGTACTTAGAAAGCAGATCAGTAGCTTAGTCAACCTCTGAATGAATTAGGCAAGGTACGTGGAAATTCGGGTTTGAGAACTTCCAACGTGATCTCGCCTCTATAAGTCTTCTTTATGGATTCACCATGCAAATTGTACGTTGATGCCATTGTACAGCAGAGGCTCGTCCAACAGCACGTCCCTGTTTGTTCAGCAATGTATCCAAACAGCTTCTTCCATTTCACCACTTTTTGTTGGGCTATTAAGGGCACCGAAATATTAGTGCAGAATTGCGCAAGTTGCTCTCGTGTTTTCGCTCTACTACTGCAGTTTTTCTAGAAGTGTTTAATTGCATGTTAATATTCCAGTGAGCACGAAAAATAATGATAATGGAATTGTAAGTGAAAGGGCGTTCTTTTTCTGGATGATACATTTTTGGAGTGGCCGTCATGCCAGTAACATCAGAATCCTTGAAGAAATATCGACAGTCACTTAGGAATGGGAAAACTTAATCGCTTCACGCATCTACACTTGCAATTGTCACGTGACCATGATACGTTAGTTTATACATTGTCACGTGTTCTTCACAATTCTACCTTAATCTCCCGTAATCCACCGTGCTATAGTTTGTACGAACCTTAATGCAATTTATTCCACCCTTATTCACGTTAGTTCACATTATTTACCCATAATTGCTGATACTTAACGTTGTTGTATTTACTACCTTCTGTATCACTACTGACGTCATACAAGACGGTGAAGACTTCACATTTTATTTATTTATTATATACATTCAAGGCCTAGTAGGCACAACAGAAAGAAGTGGTGAAAATATGCAATAATTGCAATGCAGCGCAAAAATAGAAAATCAAACCATAAGATAATTTGAACGGCGACCTTGAATTAGTGGTGTCACAAATTGAGACTGTGGAGGCGGGAAGGCGGTTGCATTCAGTGGCTGTTCTTGGCAAAAAGGAAGAATGGCACATCAATTTTGTGTTGATGGTCGATGCGAGACGAGAACTTGGTGTGGTGAAAAGATTTTCTTTACGAGAAGGGTTAAATTAGCATATTCTATGAAAAAGACAGAGACGAAAGTATTTGCGACGTAACGAAAGGTCAGGTTCACCTAGTGTTCTTTTCATGGACGTGACGCTAGAATGAAGTGAATAATTTGGAAGAATAAAACGGGCGGCGCGGTTCTGAATGCTTTCTGAATGCTTTCAAGGGAAATGACAAGATTGGCATGAGCAGGGTCCCGTATGGATTGTTGTTGCGGAGAACGCCACCTTTCCTACCTGAAAGGCCATGAAACGTTTTCGCATTAAAAATGCAATACATACACACATTGCTCAATGCGTGGACGTGTACACGTTACTCAGATTTATGCATCAATACGTTCAACACCCTTCATGCGTCGATTTAACACCCTTCTTTGAGCAAAGTCACACCTTATGTGTGGTATCCACCCTTGTGATAGGGTGCTTTGGCCGAAAAGGGTGCTAGAAGGGTGTGGGCATGGGTGTAAATGCCGAAAGCGCCCCTGTTAACACCCATAAGGGTGTAAAAATGTTTAGTGTGTACCGGGCTTGCCGCGTTAAAGAAAGGAAATGCGGACAAGACCGATGACGATTATTGTTGTGTGGCAAATATACATCCCAAACGGTGCAACTGTTTTTAGAGTGCAGGCCATATCATCAGCGAATCGCAAGTTACCAAGGTATTCTCCAATAACTCTTATCACCAATTCTTCCCAATCCAGGTCTCTTAATACCTCCTGTAAACACGCTGTGAATAGCATTGGAGAGATCGTATCTCCCGGCCTGACACCTTTCTTTATTGGGATTTGTTTCTTTCTTTATGGAGGAATACGGTGGTTGTGGAGCCGCTATAGATCTCTTGCAGTATTTTTACATTCAGCTTGTCTACACCCTGATTCCGTAGTTCCTCTATGACTACTGAGGTTTCGGCTGAATCAAACGCTTTCTCGTAATCAATGCAAGCTCTATATAAGGGTTGCTTATGTTCCGCACATTTCTCTATCACCTGATTGATAGTGTCAGTATGGTCTATTGTTGAGTAGCCTTTACGGAATCCTGCCTTGTCCTTTGGTTGACAGAAGTCTAATGTGTTCCTGATTCTATTTGCGATTACTTTAGTAAATACTTTGTAGGCAACGGACAGTAAGCTGATCGGTCTATAATTTTTCAAGTCTTTGGCGTCCCCTTTCATATGGATTAAGATTATGGTGGCGCTCTTCCAAGCTTCCGGTATGCTCTAGGTCAAGAGGCATTGCGTATACACGGTGGCCAGTTCCTCTAGAACAGTCTGCCCACCATCCTTTACCTGATCCTCCCCAGATGCCTTCCCCCTTTGCATAGCTCCCAACCCTTTCTTTACTTCTTTCGGCGTTATTTGTGGGATGTAAAATTCCTCTGGACTATTCTCTCTTCCATTATTGTCGTGGGTGCCACTGCTACTGTATAAATCTCTATAGAACTCCTCAGCCACTTTAACAATCTCATCCATATTAGTAATGATATTGCCGGCTTTGCCTCTTAACGCATACATCTGATCCTTGCCTATTCCTAATTTGTTCTTCACTGCTTTTAGGCTTCCTCCGTTCCTGAGAGCATGTTCAATTGTATGGATATTATTGACACGTGCACTTGTCTTTATCGGGCGACACGTTTCACCGCCTAGCAAATGTTATCGCACAGAGCGGGACGCGCCTGCATGTATCCGAAGTTTCTGGAATGTTATCGATGCTTCCATCCGCTGTCTGTTGTCGCCGAACCTTCTGTTACCTGATTTCATCGCGTGACGCGAATGGTGTAGAACTTTGTGGAAGGCACGCGGGTGCCAACGATTAGTCTGGAACATTGGACGACAGCTGTATAAAAGCTGACGCGCCTGACCCGCTGATCAGATTTTCGACGACCGCCGACTGTGTTCGCCGCTCTCGTTGTGCTTTAAGTGTAGCCTGTTTTGTGGGCACAGGTTCCCCCAATAAAAGCTAGTTTTGCCTTTCACAGTATTGCTACTGTGTTCTTTGACGTCACGACCACGTGAGATTATACTTATATGAGCTGGCTGTTAAGCTTGTTCATTAACTTGGAAAGTTGTGCCAGTTCTATTCTAGCTGTAGGGTTAGAGGCTTTCATACATTGGCGTTTCTTAATCAGATCGTTCGTCTCCTGCGATAGTTTACTGGCATCCTGTCTAATGATGTTACCACCGACTTCTATTGCACACTGCTTAATGATGCTCGTAAGATTGTCGTTCATTGCTTCAACACTAAGGTCCTCTTCATGAGTTAAGGGTGAATACCTTTTCTGTAGCTTGATGCGGAATTGCTCTATTTTCCTTGTTACTGCAAACTCATTGATCGGATTCTTATGTATCAGTTTCTTTCGTTACCTCCTCAAGTCTAGGCTAATTAGAGTTCTTAACATCCTATATTCACTGCAGCTCACCTTGCCGAGCACGTCCAGATCTTATATGTTGCCAGGGTTAGCGCAGAGCATGAAGTCTATTTCATTTCTAGTCTCGCCGTTCGGGCTCCTCCACGTCCACTTTCGTCTATCCCGCTTGCGGAAGAAGGTATTCATTATCCGCATAATATTCTGTTCCGCAAACTCTACTAATAACTCTACCCTGCTATTCCTAGTGCCTATGCCATATTCCCCCACTGGCTTGTCTCCAGCCTGCTTTTTGCCTACCTTGGCATTGAAGTCGCCCATCAGTATAGCGTATTTTGTTTTCACTTTACCCATCGCCGATTCCACGTCTTCATAGAAGCTTTCGACTTCCTGGTCATCATGACTGGATGTAGGCGCATAGGCCTGTACGACCTTCAAGTTACCTCTTAATAATTTTCACAACAAGGCCTGCCACTCTCTCGCTAATGTTATATAATTCCTGTATGTTACCAGCTATATCCTTATTAATCAGGAATCCGACTCCTAGTTCTGGTCTGTCCGATAAGCCCCGGCAGCACAGGACGTGCCCGCTTTTTAGCACTGTATGCGCTTTCTTGGTCCCCCTAATCTTACTGAGGCATAATATATCTCATTTACTGCCCGCTAATTGCCCCAATAGCACTGCTAGACTTGCCTCACTAGGTAACGTTCCATCGTTAAACCTTGCCAGGTTCAGATTCCAATGGCGGCCTGTCCGGACCCAGAGATTCTTAGCACCCTCTGGTGCATCACAGGTCTGACCGCCACCGTGGTCAGTTGCTAAGCAGCTGCTGGGGATTGAGGGCCGGGGTTTGATTGTTGTATTCATATAGGAGGTTGTGGCCAAGTACTGCACCAGGGTGGCCAATCCGGCTCTGCTGAGGGAGAGTGCGTTACCGGCTCTGGTCTAATGAATCATGGCGCACTCCAGGCCTATTTACGCAATTTTATGAACACGCAGAGTTTTTTTTTCGTTTTTATAATCCGGTGGAAAATTGCGCGGCACCGGGATTCGAACCACGTTCCTCTTGCACGCGAGGCGGATGCCCAACCTCTACGCCTCCGCTGCACCTAGGAGGAATGCTGAGCAGGATATGGCGAAAGCGCGAGAGGAAAAGCATACTGCAGTGACGATGCCGACGTGATGGCGCCAGAGTGGCGCCTGTAGTTTGGGAGGTCTGTCGGCGGCTGCTGCGGGGAATCGCGTCCACGCGCTGGCTCTCGCGATCTCCCGATTGGCGAGGCAGTCGCGCCACACTTCGCTCCGTTTGCAACGTGCGGCACGAAAGGGATTGTACGTGCCAGCCAATATAACGGGAAATGAAAACACGTATAGAGCCGCGCTCAAATTTCGCAGTAGGGAGTATCGAAATTTTTGAGAAAATTTACGGCAGCTGGACGTTATGCAAACTTAGCATTAATGAGCATGCCGGAAGGGCAAATTTTAAGATAAGGAGTAACAGCATAATTTTCTTTTAAATGTGTAAGCATTTCTGTGCTTACACAACGAGTAAAAGGAACCTCCGCCCGTCCGTGCCGCAAGAAGACCTCTTTCAAGATGGCGGCCGCAGTATCGAGCGAACTCAGCTTCCTGCTGCCTCTCGCATGAACGCCAACGAAGTGGCGAGAACACAGCGCTCACGGAGTTACCAGCACTTGCCACAATCTGCCACTTTATTAGATCGCTTCCAAGACACGGGCGTGCGCTTCTCTCATCGGCGCTAAGCGGCGAGAGCACAGAGCGCGTAGCGATGAGCAGTCGGCACTGTGTGTCGGCATCGCAGATCACTTTCGAGGTACGGTCCGCGCGGCGGTGCCATAGAAAGCCGCCGCCTGAGTACGTTTGATCACGGTTCATGATTGTCTTACCCGTATGGATAAGCAGTCAAAGAGAGATAACGGCTTGCAATGATCGTAACGTTATCAGCACCACCTGGCGCCGCTACCTGCAGTACTTTGCTTCCGTTATCAATACACCTTGCGCCGCCGCCTGCACCAGTTCGTGTCGCCACTGCACTGTCGTTTGTATGAGTGGGATCAAGTTTCATAACACTGGTAATGACACCGGACAGCGTGGAGATGGGCAAGTGACGCGATGCTTACGCATACTTAGACAACTACCACAGAGGGGCCTCTGCGTGACCTTTTTTTATTGCGATAGTAACTATAAGGACGCTCCAGTCGAATTTCCACTGCCGCCGTCGGCGTCGACATCGCCGTGATGTTTTGTATCAAGTCAAAATGCGATAACGTTGCGGCCCCGCGCCGTCAACTGCCGATGTGAGCGAGGGTGAGCCGAGGAGCATGCATGGCGGCTTGGAGCGGGTCGGTTGCGTCTTTTCTTGTTAGGAGGAAGGCGGAGAGGGAGCGCGCCTTCTTCATGGGCGCAATGGTGAGTCGGGTGTCAGGAGGAGAGGAGGACCTCCTCCTTCTTGATGAACATAAGCAAAGAGGCACGCGAGAAAGGTCGGGGGTGACGAAAAAATAAAGCAAAACCCAGAAAGCAAATTCAGAAATAAAAAAGCACCATAGAGAAAACTAAATCACGATACCATCAAGGGGCGCATGCCTATGCTTTACTAAAATGAATAATTATTTTTCTGACAGCGCAACAGAATGCCTATTAATACGATTAGTAGGCCTTTTGTCAGTAGGCCTTTAGTTGCATTGTCAGAAAAATAATTATTCTTTCTAGAAAGCGCAGTCATGCGCGCCTAGCCGGTTTGGGGGTTTTGTATTCTCTACGCTTCTTTTTTCTGAATCTGCTGTTTTTGGTTTCTCGTCACGTGAAGACCTTTATTTTCCTCTGTATACAGGGTGTCTGAACTATCATGCACCAAGATTTAAAAAATATGGAAATACTTGGCGGCTAGACAGAACCAAGGTAATGTTGTTTGCCGTCGCTGGAAGATATTACGAGTATTTTCTGCATTCCGCGTAACTATAAAATTAGTCGTAATTAATTAATCAACTTCTGGAATATTATAATTAGATGAAAAGTGTCAATGAGATAATTTTTGAGCAGTATGAAAAACTCCCGATACAGCTTTTTGTTGCTCAATACGTGCTACATAGAAGTGTTTTTCCGAGCGTGAAAGCCCGCGTTACACGCAAAGTGCCTAGAGCGGCCAGTCGCGCGGCAGTTTTGCGTGTAACAATTAAAATTAAATAGTTGGTTTTACATGCCAAAACCAAGATTTGATTATGACGCACGCCATAGTGGGGAACTCCGGAATAAGTTGGACCACCAGTGGTTCATTAACATGAACCTAAGTCTAACACAGGTGTTTTCGCATTTCACCCCCATCTAAATGCGGCCGCCGTGACCGCGATTCTATCCCGCGACCTCGTGCTTTGCATCCCAACACCTTATCCACAAAGCAACCACGGCGGGTAATTTTGCGTGTATTCGCGGACTTTATTCACGCTCGGAAAAAACACTTTTATGTAGGGCGTATTAAGCATCGCAAAGCTGTATCGGAAGTTTTTCATGCTGCTCTACAATTTTCTCTATGACACCTTTCATCTAATTACAATATTCGACACATTGAATGATTATTTAAGAAATATGTAATTAGGTGCTATACAAAAAATAATCAGAATATCTCCAAGCGACGTCAAACATTACATTGGTTCTGCACGGGTACGTGGTATTTGCATATTTTTAAATCTTGGTTCACGATAGTTGGCACACCCTGCATCAATCCAGTCAATAAACGAAAGCCACTAGTTGGATGTTAGCTCTTGTCCCTGTGTGTTTCTTCATTTGTGTATATCTTTTAGTTCGCGTTGCTATGGCGTTTTAGCGACTGTCCGTCACTTCGCCGTGTCTCGCCGTGAGGGTCATTGCGCCTGGCTCCGGAAATCCAGTTTACCTCGCCGTGCATCGTCATAGGGGTCATTGCCTCCTGCATTTTCTTGGAACCGAAGGGGCTGGCCGAATGGGGCGCCACCACAGCCCCTCGGCAAACCTGCTTTTACTTTTGAATAAAGGCAGTCGACTGACTCTCCCTTCTGAAGCTGTCAAAACGTGTATTTCTTGCCTCCGCTAAACCTAGCTCCCAACAAACTCATGATGCAAAACCAACTGGCTCCGACTCCAGCTGCACTGGCCGCACGCGTAATATCTTTGGGGGAAATCGTGGCAGGTTCGAGGCTGCAGCCGGCCGCATATAGTTGATGGCTTCGTGTGCGCTGTGTTTCCGCATGCCTAGTTCCCGCTGAAGCGAGAGGCAGCATTCCGCCCCTGCTACCACTCTTCGTGACGCCAACTTTCTGACAGCGAGTGTCCGCGGTCATCGAGCGAGATGCGTCCGTGGTTGCCTGTGCTCGCGTGACAACGTGCTTGTTAGTTTAGTAAGCGAGTGTTTATAGCAGTCGACGCAGCTGATAAAACGACTAACCTTACTTCGTGTAGCTGACTAATAATTGGCTATTGCAATCAATGCTTCGCTTGTCGGGCGAAGCTGTGACATCTTTTTTATTCACGAACACTTCTGTAGCATTACTGTATAGGCGCTCTAATTAATAATACCATGACACCTCTTCAAAAATTCACATAGATACCCTACTGGAGTTGTCTAAGTTGCGTAAGCGTTGTGCTCTCATCTCCGCGCAGCCCGGTGACATCAATATTATCAAACTTTATCGGACCATTACAAAACCTTATCGGTCGTTATCAACCTTATTGGACTAGACAGAGTGTTATCAACCCTCATCGGTTATTAAACATATCGAACCCTATCGGACCCTTGTCAACCCTTATCTCTCCTTACCAACATCATCGGACATGATCCGACTCTTATCGGTCCTTATCCCACTTGATCCGACCTTTATCAATCCTTAACAGCCCATATCAGCCTGATAAAAATTTATCAGATCATTATAAGCCCTTATCGCTCTTGAGTACTTATCCATCTGTGCCGAACCATTATCGACCGTGATTAGACCAATATAAGCTCTCATCACTCCTTACCAACCCATTAAGTGCATATTTGTCTGTGTCGCTCGACGCGAAGCGCATGAGCCCTTTGAGTTCTGTGGCCATTTCGGTCCGTGAAGGAACGCCCAAACAGAAAGCGCATCACGCGACCATCGAAACGCATAGGGGATGCGGCATCTTCGGCATTAAATTTTCGCGAAATCGCAATTTCCCTGATGTCTGCAATGCTCCAAATTGTCTTTGCTTGTAGTCCTAGAGATGACTTTTATTCCACCATCATAAAATACTTCTACGACTCCTTCATGAAACTGTTCTTCTTTTACGGCTGTCTTGTACCGCCGGTACAACACATTCATATGGTTCAGATACAGTCATCTTTTGCGAGCGGGGGTGTTGAGCCCACGGTAAGACCATAGAGAAATAAATATAACAAGAGGGACAGCCGCCGAAAAGTGGCGACAGGAAATGCTTCACGCTACAGTATTAACGCCGACCGTTTGCTGCCGCGAGCATCGAACGAAAAAGAATGTGAAATGAGATTAACAGAAATTGTTATATTTTTTTATTCTTTCCCGACAAAAGTAAACATATCTGCGCATAAATTAAATTAAACTTTGCGGCCTATTTCCGTTGCCTAGTGACAGGCGAATCGGTGAATGACGAGGTAGATGCATTCGCCAGACACACCGCCGAAGCGAGAGGAACCGGCCGCGCATCTGAGCGTTGGCCTGTTCGGTCACCCGTCTGCCTGTTTTTCTATTTTTGGATTTAACCTGGTTTGGTGGGCTCCCGGCGAATTGCGTTCCTTCTGAACTTCGACGTGGCACTACTGGACTACGGCAAGGTGAGAAACTTTCTTCGACAGTCTGCGACGCATTTCAGGCAATTAGGCTTACGGCACGGCACCTAGGCTAGACTTGTGACGCAGTTAACGAAAAACGGCGCGGGCGTGGTGGTACGCTTAATTTGAATTAATGAATCGTACCGGGAGATGTTTGCGACGCTTTCTTTGAGCCCCAATATAATTTTAACTTATTTCGGTAGTCTTTGGGCGTGGTTGGCCCACAGGGCGCTTTGACGCAGTTTCGCGTGTACTGAATCTTACTGTGACAAGTTCATGGCGCTTTCTCAGACCGCCAACATTATTGCAACTAATTTCGTTAATTTTTGGGGTACTTTTCAAGCGCAGTGGATGCGCCTGGCGCTGTGACGCGGTTAACGAAAAGCAGGTCGGCCGTGGTGCGCAGTTAAGTTTCGCGTTTTAATGCGCCGACGAGTTCGTGGCGCTTTTTCTGACGCCCAACAGTGCTGAAAATTATTTTCGGCACTTTTTTTGCTACCTTTGAGGTAACAAAAAACGCCTCTCGTGACGCAGCGAAGAGCCGCTCGGCCGTGGTGACAGTTAGTTTGGCGCGTACTGAATCTTACTGCGACAAGTCTGTGACAATTTTGATGGCCCCGCAACAAGTCTGCTTTCGGTACTCACGCTTGTCGAAAACTCCACGAGCAATTGCCTAGAGTGAAAACACGGCAGCGTGTTGCTTGCGCCGGCAGAACGCACAAAAAATAACGCCAAGGAGCTCAAACGCCTGGAACTTGTAACTCAAAAATTGTGTCTTCTGAACGACTGAAGACAGGCTTTGCACCCACGCCAAATTCATGAACATCGCGGTTATCGGCTCGTGTGCGCGCAATGGATGCCCAAGATTTTGAACCTTCGCCAGAAGACGGAGAAGTTCGGCGCTACCTTGACTCATCTGATCCGGTATTACAATGAGAGGGACGACTTGTCTGCACTTGTGATCGGGGACGAACCATGGTGCCACTATTACGAGCCTGAAATACGACGCCAAAGCTTACAGTGGAAACATTCGAATTCACCACCCCGAAGAAAACAAAGGCCGTCTTTTCCGCGGTAAACGCGTTGTTGACTTTTTTTTTTCGATCGTCAGGGGCCATTACTGATAGAATTTGCTAAATCTTGAGAGACTATCGATTCTTTCCGATATTGTGTGAAACGCGGAATCGGCTACGTGTCTCTATCAAGAACAGACGACTTGGAAAATTGACGAATGGGGTCAACTTGTTCCACGACAAGTTGCCCGTCCCCACGTCGCTGATGTTGTTAATATAAAACTGGCGAAGTTCAAGTGGGAAACGACGCTTCAATATCCGCTATACAGCTCAGATCTGTCACCTTCCGACTTCCACATTTTGGGGCAACTGAAAAAAAGAGCTCAAGGCAACCAGATTCTTGTCGGACGATGAAGTGAAAGAGTCAGTTGCAGACTTTTTGGAGCAGCAACCCAAGGAGTTTTATGAGACGGGAATCACGCGACTCGTTAGTCAATGGGACAAATGTCTGATTGCTCATGGAGACTACTGTAAGTACTTCGTTTGTTATATATTCGCGTTGGATCACTTTCATTTGACTCGCGCTCGCATATATTGCAGAACTGCTTTTTATACGTGCTCTCTGTTGAGACTATAATTTCGGTGCAATTACTTACGATACAGGACGGGTGACAGCTGCTTCTGCGTAATGCATTGGAGCAAATGACAGCGTCATTGAGATTTTTCACTGGCCGTTCCATGTGTGCAAGGATGTAAACAACGTTCTTGAATGACAAAGTTTCATTAACATATTTGTCCTCAACTTGTTCATTTATTGGCCATTACATTTTTCGTATAAGCGGCATGCAATGCTTTGCTGGTTTCAAACTGACATAGTTCTAAAGTTCGTGTGGTATTTTCTTTACTTATTGAATAGACAAAAACATGGAAGCATTGATATCGGTTACTTAGGGCACAATTTTTGGCACATAGGATTATATTCTTTTATAAAAAAACTAATCATTTTACTTGTTTTCACAGTGGATAGCGTTCAAGAATTCGTTTCCAGGATCTTTGGAAACGGCAATGCAGTTATTATTCATGTATTTGATCACTCGACAAATTGTTTAAGAGGAAGCTTTAGCTCGGGCCTAACTTCAATTTGATCTATTCAGGTACATGTAAAACGCAGAAGTGCTTTTCTGAGATAACCCCTGGATTGATTATAGTGAAATTTGTTGAACTTGAGAGAGAAAGTTGAATTTTCGTCTCTGTTGGTAGCGGAATTTCGATTTAGGGCCTGAATTTCGTTTAAGATATTTTGAAAAATCCGAAAGTTCGAAAAAAAAAGAAGCACAATGTTTACAAACTAAAAGGTCTGCATCAGCAACAGATATCGCCGTTCTGTAAACGGCACCTACTATAACAGTCAAAGCGGATAAATTCGATATAGCAGTTTTTATGTTACGTGAATTGGTTACGTTGTGTACAAGGGTTATGAAAAAGCCGTATTTCCATAATACTAAATTTTTCGAGACTCATGTGTAACATATCAATGTTGTACGGTGTAGATGCACTATTAGGTGAAATTTACGGAGTTGTGATATCATCTTTTATTGTTAAGTTGACAGTTTCGTTTCCTAAAAATTTGCACTTTTTGCCACTTTTTAGTAAAGAATTGACAACCTAAATAAAAATTCGGAACAAACAGTCACTAGAATGTTTTTCTTTTAAATGCAACAAATCTCGTCAAATTCGGTGCAGTAGTTGCCGATAAAAACGAATTCTCCTTCTACACGTATTTATTAGAGCTAAAGCTTCCTCTTAAGGAGGATACCGAACTGCAACGTAAGCCCCCCCCCCCCCCCCCCCCCCCTCCGAATGAAATTTCTCGCTACGCCACTGGCTAGACGCCATAATTCCGTATGAAGACATCGATCAGCTCGACCAGTTAGCTCCTGACATCGATGAGTACATTCAGCGAGCCGAGGAAGCACGTCAACTGGCCCGTGTGCACATAAGACAGCAGCAGTGTACATATGCAATGAGGTACAATCTCCACCATCGACAAGTTACCTATGAGCCTGGTGACCAAGTTTGGGTTTGGACCCCCAGTAGACGGCGAGGCCTCAGCGTGAAATTCCTGAGCAAGTACTTTGGACCGTACACAGGACCAAGGCGTGTAAGCGACGTGAACTATGAAGTGATTCCGGACGGAGACCTACCATCGTCCAAGCGCCGATTACCAGGCGCAGAGATTGTACATGTCGTCCGCCTGAAGCCGTATTTTACACGGTGATGTTAATAAAGTGTACTGGTGAAACACGTTTTTTTTTCTGTAGTAGCATCGTCCTCCAAAGAACTGCGATGCGTTTTTTTTTGTTCCCAACAACTGAACATATTTTCTGCCTAGTGTGCTAGCGCGTTTCTCTTTTTTTGTGTCTTACCTCATTTTTGTACTTTCGGTGTACGTCTTGGGTTTGAGCATCGAGTCGATGCTTCATTGGGAGGGGGCATAATGCCACCTGGTGTTTTGAGCCAGCAAAGGGTCAGCATTGCGTGCCCAGAAAAAACGGCGAAGAAGACGACGAAGTCAAAAAAGATTCCAGGCCAGCTGGAGAACCACCTCTTCCTGTCTGGCTGCTGGTACTGTTGCTTGCTCTTGCCTTAGCGCCGTGACAATACTTAAAATCAATTTATGGCTACATCTGGCTATTTCTTAATAAATATCTAAATGGCTATATCAAAACAAACTTGACTTAAACGCAAAAAAGAAACGAAATTTACCGTTCTTTTATTCCAAGAATAAGCAAATTCATTACGACGTAAAACATTTTTATTGTGAATCACAACTTGAACATGTTTCAAGGCGACCGTTTCTGGGTGTTACATTGAACAAAAACCTAAGCTGAACAGAGCACATAAATAAGTTACGCACTAAGGTTGCACGATTTGTTGGCTTGCTACAACGGATCCGATGCTTTGTGCCTGTCAGGCTTCACAAACAACTGTACTTTTTGTTTGTGCACCCGCATCTTAGCTACTGCCTCTTAGTATGGAGAAATGACAATAAAACAGATATAGAAAAATTGGCAGTACTGCGACGGCGACCTGTACGATTGCTGAACTTCTCAAAACAATACATAGGATATTCTATATTGATGACGCGTTACAACATTCCTAACATTAGATACTCTCACAAAACAAAGATCTGCCTGCATACGGCTATTTCAAGAGATCTCCAGCAACACTGAACTATTTTCAACTCGTTACCTGAGTAGAGACACAGGATACAACCTACGTCGCACATCAACAGTAATAAAGAAACCAAGGACAAAATATGGCACGCAAACGATCGAATATGAAACTATGTGTTTATGTAATACGTACCCTAATATTGTTGACGAAGCTATAAATTGTAGTGCAATTCACAAATTGAAACATGCAATACAAGACATACTGTTTTCCGATCACAGCATGTTTAACGAATGTTAATGAAGTTCTTTGTTTGATGTCAATAGTGATGTTATTAATGTTATATTCTGAATGTGTAACTTTTGGTAATAACGAAATGTTCTTTCCTTGCAGTACTGTATTTATTTAGTTACTTGCTATTTTGCAAACATTTATTAATTTTAAATGCGTTGAAAATATTGCTGTAAATGGTTTTGAAGTTTTCTGTCTTATTAGTTCTGCTACTTCTGCTGCTACAGCGAGGTAAAGGCCTTAGATTACGCCGTACTTTTGCCTTACCTTGCGGGCAAACCTGGTATTTGCTTTGCCCCAAATAAGTAAATAAATAAATAAATATATAGATAAATAAATAAATAAATAAATAAATTTAAACTACGTGTGCGCAGCCAACCACAAAACGCAGCACCTCGCGACATCAAGAAAGGAATTAAACAACCGAAAAAACTCTACGTCACGAGTTCGTGCTGCCGTCCGGGCGGGTCCTGCGAGCAAGTTTCTGGCCACTGTGATCGACCCGGTCTTCTTTTTAAAATTTTTCTCTGGTCGTGACGCTAACCTCTCTCGCCGCTGACGGCGGCACAAAAATCGGTTAAAATTTGTTTCTGACAAGAAATAACCCATAAAGTGCCCTCGAAAGTGTGCATGTTATAAAACGTTGCGCGATATAGCAAATCGTTGGCGTGAGTTTGATTCTCAAGCGGTCAGCGCAGCCACCGCTGCAATCGTCTCTGCGAAGCGGCTCGCCTGGCTAACGTGTTTTCTCATTGCTACCAACGACGTCGGGAAGACTAATTGTATTGTCACTCGTGAGCGACATAAGCGTGCAGACGTTGATTGTGCTGATGAATCATAATCACCATCCTGGCTACGCCCACTGCAGGGCAAAGCCTCCCCCATACTTCTCCAACTACCCCTGTCATGTGCTAATTGTGGCCATGTTGTCCCTGCAAACTTCTTAATCTCATCCGCCCACCTAACTTTCTGCCGCCCCCTGCTACGCTTCGCTTCTCTTGGAATTCAGTACGTGACCCTTAATGACAATCGGTTATTTTCCCTCCTCATTACATGCCCTGCCCATGCCCATTTCTTTTTTCTTGATTTCAACTAAGATGTCATTAACTCGCGTTTGTACCCTCACCCAATCTGCTCTTTTCTTATCCCTTAAGGTTACACCCATCATTCTTCTTTCCATAGCGCGTTGCGTCGTCATCAATTTAAGTAGAACCCTTTTCGTAAGCCTCCAGGCTTCAGCCCCGTAGGTGAGTACTGATAAGACACGGCTGTTATACACTTTTCTTTTGAGGGATAATGGGAACTTGCTGTTCATTATCTGAGAATGCCTGCCAAACGCACCCCATCCCATTCTTATTCTTCTGATTATTTTAGTCTCATGATCCGAATCCACGGTCACTACTTCCACAAGTAGATTTATTCCCTTACCACTTCCAGTACCTCGCTACCTATGGCAAATTGCTGTTCTCTTCCGAGACTGTTAAACATTACTTTTGTTTTCTGCAGATTAATTTTTAGACCCAGCCTTCTGCTTTGCCTCTCCAGGTCAGTGAGCATGCATCGCAATTGGTCCCCTGAGTTACTAAGCAAGGCGATATCATCAGCGAATCGCAAGTTACTAAGGTATGCTCCATTAACTCTTATCCCCAATTCTTCCCAATCCAGGTTTCATTTCATTTCATTTCCTTAAAGACTCCGTAGTAGGGGTATTACAGAAGGGGTGGGAATACAACATATACAAACAAGTGCTATAATGTATTTAATTCTCTAAATAAAAGTTGTTACATCTTGCACAAATTGTGAAGAGCAGGTGATGGCAGCGATTTGATGAGGAAGGCCATTCCAGTCATTAGATTCTCGGTAGAAAAACGAGGCTGAAAGTGTATTTGTACGTGAATGTGGTTGTGCTACCTGCTGGGGAGGCCAATGCGTCGTGACCGGCGCGTTGGGGGAACAATGTATGGTGATCGATTAAGCGTCAAATAGTAGAACCTGTGGAAGAGGGAAAGGGTGGCAATGCGGCGACGAAAGGATAGAAGCGATAAGGAAGATTCTTTTTTTAAATATGATATGCTGACGTTGTAAGAGTATGTGGGATGAATATACCTGGGCCACTGTCTTGTACACGTTCGAAAAGCCGACGTTCGATTTCACCTCGCGCGATTGTCTAGGGGCCGAATCTTATAAAGGTTCGGTTGGGGACCCGTTCCTTTGGCCTCACCTGGTTGGCCAAAATTTTGATTACGTCACAGGTCGTCAGAGGCAGCGGGGCGGTATCGCAATTTTTCAATACGTCACGCATCTGTCAATCATCTTCAAAGCGAACCGGTCGTAGGAACCGGCGAAGGGGTAGTCCGCTTTGGGTTCCGTTGCTGTGGCTTGGCTGTGGGCTTGCGCCCTGGGCCGCGCGCGCCGGTCGCGCGACCCCGGAGACACGCGGGCGTAGCGCGCGCGTGCGTTGGTTGCTTCGGAGGCTATTACTTGCCTTCGTCGTCTGCTTGGCGTTGCGGCGTTGCTCTTTCACTGTCAACCACGGCTGGAAGTGCGATACGCGTTCGAAGAAATGAAGGATAATGAATTGCACCGCCCCTGCCGGCTTTCTAAGTAGACCATTTGCAGGCTACGCTATCAAATGGAGGAGACTCGGGTGCAAGCGAACCAGTGGTCATTCCACGCAGAGGAAAGAATATTGCGCGCTGCGGTTCATCGCCACTGGCCTGCAGCTCCCAGAGGTCGGTCGGACGTGAAGCACTTATCGGAATTACCTAGATCTCAGCTGCCGACGCTGTCCACAAAGTTGCTCTCGCACTTACTGTGTTGGCCGATAGAAGAGCTGAGTCAGCTTTCCCATGACCTCGACTTCAAAGCCAGTGTCAAGGGGATATTTGCAAGGTGAGATCGGATTCCCCGTGCTATCGCCAGCGTGAATAGCTCGCAGATCGCTGTTCAGCAATCAGAAGGGTTCAAACTAGGCTGGTTAAACGCTTCCTTCGTTCGGCTGATCAAACCATACAGTCAGGATGGGAAGATATATTGTGGAGATATCTCATTTGGCTGCCCTTCTTTTTCTAGTTCGGGAGTGCAACACTTTGTTCCTCAATTTCACGGCACAGCGCGCACCGTCAGCACCACACTCTTCGATTTTGCTTCGCGCAGGCAATGCAGGGCCCGTGTATCGTAATGTTCCATTACGAGTTCCATTGCTTTTATCACGCGACGCGCCGCGGGGCACAGATCGCAGGGATAGCGGCAGTGCGGCGGCGAGCGAGTCATGTCCGAGCCGATGACGAATGGCGAAAAAAGAAGGAAAATACAAATAGTCGGCAAGAAAAGGTGTCCCTAAGAACCAGTTCACGGTTTTGTCGCGCTCGCTACTTAAAAGTACTGGCAGTGCGTTCCTGTTGCGTGCATCGTGCGAGCTCCTGGTAGCAGACGACATACCATTGCAAGCGTAATGTATTTACGCTTGCTATACCGCTTGTCGGCTGACAGTGAAAAAGAATGACATTAATAAATTACTTCTGCACTGCGTAAACGCCAGGCACCACACGTTTGTACTTCAGAACTTGGCATATAATATTTAATTTATATTTTGCATTTATTTAGCAAGCAGAAACATTCTGCAATTCCTCGATTAAAGCGTCATTTAATGACGTACACTTCATAGGTGGCACTTTCTCATCTATTGGTCGCGTCCTCCCCTTCTTCCACCACCGGCTTGGGAGTGGCACATTTAGTGACGTAAGCGGCGAAGCGAAGGGTTCGTATTCCGAACCATTACAAGATTCGGCCCCAGGCTGCGCCGATATCGCGGCCTAGGCCAATCTAGTCCAATCGTGTGAGGCGAAATCGAACGCCGGCTTTTCGAACGTGTACAAGATAGCGGCCCTGGTGGCGCGATCTTGAACTGCCTCGAGGGAATTGGCGAGATATGCTTAATTCGGATCCCAGATGGCAGATGCGTATTCGAGTGTCGTTCTTACCAGTGATCTATAGGCTTTGCATGCAATGGAGCGAGGCGAAGGTGACGTCTTAGAAAGCCCAATGTCTTGTTAGCCGATGAAATAACATTACTAACGTGCGCATTCCAGGTTAGATCATTAGTGATGATGATACCAAGGTATTTGTGGGATTCCACTGATTCCACGGTGACGTCACCAATCCGATAAGAAAAGTGAGGAGGGTGATGACGACGGGTAAACGAGACAAGTTTGCATTTGTTAGAGTTGAGTGTCATCCGCCAAACATCACACCATTCTTGTACCCTGTTAAGGTCGGATTGAAGAGTTATTTGGTCAGTGAGGGTATTGATTGCGCGGTAAATAACGCAGTCATCGGCAAACATACGGATATGGCAGGACACATGCAAGGGTAAGTCGTTAATGTAAATTAAGAAAAGAAGGGGGCCAAGTACTGACCCCTGTGGTACGCCTCATCTGACGAGTGTAATGTTTGAAGCGTGGTTATTAAATGAGGTACTGTGGAGCGGTTAGCTAAAAAGTGCTCAAGCCATTTTAGGATATCAGGATGCAAATGCAAACGGGACAGCTTTAGTAATAGGCGTTGATGAGTGATTTTGTCAAACGCTTTCGCGTAATGCAAAAATATGGCGTCTGTTTGTATGTTACGGTCAAGATTAGCATGAACATCATGGAGAAATAGTGCAAGTTGGGTCTCACAAGAACGGCCCCTGCGGAACCCGTGCTGTGAAGGATGAAAGAAGTTGCTTGCATCTAGAAAGTTCATAATATGAGAGTAGATTACATGCTCCATGATCTTGCAGGGAACACTCGTCAATGAGATGGGGCGGTAATTTAGGGGAGTTTTTGTTGCCCGATTTGTAGACTGGAGTAACCTTCCCCATCTTCCACTCGTCTGGCATGGTGCCTGTGAAAAGCGACTGTGAAAATGTTAAATATAGAAACTCTGCAGAAATGTGTTTCGTGTTTTTTAGTAGTTTAGAGTTAATGTCATCGATGCCAGATGATGAAGAAAACTTAATATTTTCTATCACATATAAAAGCCCACGTACTGTGAATGTGATGGCTGACATGTTGCATTGTATATTTGTGGTTGGCGGGGTTGGAAGTGTGTCCATTTCTTTGTGAAGACTCGAGAAAACGCGTTGTTCAACATATTAGCGCAGGTTAAATCTGGCACTGATTCACCCAGCTCGTTAGTAAGGTTTTTGATATGAGCTTCTTTGAGGTTTATCACCGGCCAGAATTTTCTTGGATTAGTAAGTAAAATGTTTGGCAGGTCATAGTAAAAAAAGGTTCGTTTGGCATCGCGAATTCCGATTAAGTACGCAGCTTCGGCAGCGTAATATTGCTCCTACGCAACTGAGTTTGCCTTAACTTTAGTGTGTCGATACAGGCGCTTTTTTATTTTCTCGTCGTTTTAAGGATCTCGTAAGCAATGGTTTTTGTCGATTGGATTGAATGGTTATCCTGGGAATAAATTGGTTCTTTAGTTCACATAGTTTATTTTTAAACAGCCAGTTATCATGAATGGAATGGTTATTAAATTCATCTGCAAAGGTAGAAAAGAATGCGTTTAATTTAGTATTTGTAGCCTCATAGTTACCTTTGTCATATAAACAAATTGTCTTCTCGTGCATTTCGCGTGGTGGGAGAGCAAAAGTGAAGGCAGCATCAATAACTTTGTGATCACTAATCTCACGAAGATATGTAAGGGATGTTAAGCGTTTAGGATGACTGGTTAGTATAAGATCTAAAATATTGGCAGATGTCCCCGACACGCGGGTTGGCTCCAGTACTAGCCGTGTTAAATTGTAATTTGAACACACTTCTATAAAGTCGCTCGCTTCAGTTTGATTTGTTAGTAAAGCAGTGCCATTGTGCTAGTTAATGTCAGGAAAATTAAAGGCTCCAAAAAGGAGAATAATAGCATTGGGATGCTTTGAAGTAATTTCATTTAGTATGTTGTTTAAGAGACTAGAAAAGTCCGGTTGATGGTGCGGGGGTCGATAACAAACACCTAGCAGTACTGTTTGTGGGGAACATTGACATTTTAACGCCAGTGTTTCCAAGTGGCTGTCAATGTTAACTCGTGTGCATGGCAATTGTTGGTTCACGGCAATCAGAACACTTCCGCCACGTGCGTCTCTCCGATCGCATCGATAAACGTCGAAGTTGGAAAGATCGGCCAGGACTTCTGCTTCCTTGATTTCGTTTGTAAGCCACGTTTCTATTAGTATCAGTAAGTTACTGGCGGATGATGACATAAGATTTGATACGTGTTCACGCTTTGGCAGAAAGCTGCGTACGTTCGTGAAAATTATTGAAAAAGAGATTATTACGTGGGATGGGATGGCGAGTTCTTAGATTCGTGGGATAATGCGATTGCTATGCTGTTTCTTTGACGGTCTGTGGTGCCTCTTCAAACATGTAGCGTTTAGTACCTATGTGGAATGTTTTGTAACGCAATGAAAACGAGCAGATTTTGCTTTCGCAAAAGCAACAAGGTGCCTGCGGGCGTTCTGTACAGCCTCAGAAAAAATCTTCGCCGACACTGTGTTCAGTGCCTTTGAACTTACGGCCATTTGACAGGACAGTCTCTTTTGTCTTAAAGTACGTAAATTTAACTATTATAGGGCGACGGCGCCCAGCGGTATGCCTCCCGAGACGATGTGCTCGTTCGATTTCTTTTGTATCTATGTTAATGCTAAGGTGCTGAGAGCACAGCTGGGTTACGGCTTCTTCAGATTGGGCGAATGTTTCCGAGGGATTAGTATCAAGAACACCATAAAAGATTAGGTTATTTCTACGTGATCGGTTTTCAGCGTTATGCCGTTCCAAGCAAGTGGCCAGATCAGTAATTTTTAGTAGTTTCCGCTTTTATGGCTTCGATTTCATTTCGCAACGGAATGATGCTCTGGCAAAGTTTTTCGACTAGTGTAACTCGGAAGTCATATCGGATACCATCTTATTCGTTGCCAGTAGTTGGTTCCTAGTGTTTTTCGTTTCTGTGATTATATATATTTGGCCGACTGATAGTTTTTGCAGCTCTTTTAGTACAAGTTCAGCACTATCGGGACCCGGGATAGACTCGATGTCTCCTGACAAGAGAAGCAAGGACCGAATGGCACAAATACTCTCAAAAGCAATAGCGACACAGCACCGGGGGCTCGGCAGCTGCACCAGAAGATAATTGCTAGACTTCTTTGCAAAAAGAGAATACTTGTTACCAACCTGCGTGGCGAAGAGCAACGGGTTAATTGTCTGCATTGGGGCACAGCAACAGAGCCCACAGAGCGGTGTCAACAATCGCGACAGCTTTATACATGGCGGGAGTCCTAGTGTCAGTGCCGATGGGACCTTCCACAGGGAATGCAGCATCCAGATGTCGCATGGTGGCGCTGACACAGATGAGGTTGCACAGTCGATTCCTATGGCGTAGGCGCCAGATGGCGTACAAGGTGGCCACGTGCCGGTTTCATTGATGAAGGGCAGGAGCGTACATTCCACTGGCGCGTTGATAACCGGAGTTATCGGGGATGACAGCTGCTCGTGGGTCACGATAGCCACGAGCACCTGCGTGGCGAAGAGCAACGGGTTAGTTGTCTGCATTGTGGTAGAGCAACAGAGCCCATCCGTCTCTGAATACCTTTTGTAAATACGCTGTGAATAGCATTGGAGAGATCGTACCGTGCTGACGAATATGGATGCTTTATTACCAGCTGCGGACGGGTCGCAAGGGCCTCGGATCCGACGGCCAGCGAGCTAAGCCTACATCTTGAAGGGGCAGCGCAATAAGACAGACGGCAGGAACACACAGGACAGCGCTGCCCTGTGTGTTCCTGCCATCTGTCTTTGTCTTATTGCGCTGCCCCTTCATGATATTCAACCAGTACCAACTCGCCCAAATATCGATCCTTCTAAGCCTATGTACCGTTTCCCAGCGATCGCTAGCTCGCCTGGCTTGATTGTTGGCTATACGGTCAGCGTCGATAAGCGGCAGAAGTGGTCCGATTTCGTGCGCGCCGCTGGACGCTTGGAATGGATCCCACTGAAGAGCAGCCAGACCTGCTCGTTTCATTTCGAGCGTGCCTAGTATAAACAAAACCGGCCGAGCTTAGAGCACTCCGATGATCTTCAACCAAGACTATGTACTCCCAAGCCTCATGGTGTGTCGCCCTTTACCTTGCCTTGCGTCCTGCTCCGGAATATGCTTCATTCCCAAAGCGCCGTCGACGAATGGCTCGTACAATATGGGTACCGGTGCGTACCCATATTGATAGCTGTCGCTAGCCGCACTTTCTGAGTGACTGCTTTGTAGTGGATCAAATCAAATGTGGTTGGCGACGTCTAAATTCGGAGTCGACTACCGCAAGCAGGAAATAGTCGCCGGTAGAAGACGAAAATGAGGACGATGATGATGGCAGGACATCGCAAAGCACGTGCAAGCGTAGCAGACGAACTTGCAACACGGAACTCGCGATGGCTCGCGCGCCGTAGCGCGCGCTGGCGTGCGTACGTCACAGTTTTGTGCGATCACGTGTCCAGCTGTGTTTAGATTCCTTCTTTGGCCCATCTCGTTGCTCTCTCAAACCGAAACTTGGACTGGTCCCTACAAACAAGACTCCAGATAATTACCTGTCACGCTCTGAAGCCAATGATGTTTCGTGCCGTTGTAACTCGGTCATTAGCAACTTATTGCAGCAGAAAAAACAAGATCGAAAATTTTTGTCTCCTTTAAGCATTGTTAACTTGGGCCGATAAGGAAGTAGGTAGAACGTCGCATAGGTTCGCCCTAGTCGTAGCTGCTACAGAGAAAGTACTGGGGACTGTGGGCCGATGCCGGAGGCTGTGTAGTTTAACACAGCGCAACACAGCATGAGCTTTCGCCAGGAACGAAGACGAGAAAGTGACACGGGACGCATGGATAAAACGTTTTGAAAAACTGGCTCGAACGAGCCAAGTGAGCCTGTGATCGCTGCCTAATTGTTCGAGCTCAGGGGTGCTGTGCTGGACGGCAGAGGTGAGATTCCGCCGCGGCTGAAATAAATTATTTCCTGTTTATTAAAAGGAGGCGACCCAGCAACATATCTGTCTACCTACCGCAAAGTAATGTACCCAGATTGAGGTAAACAGTGTTTTGCATTACCAAAGAATGGACATATAAGCTGCCCAGCACTGCATGGAAATTTTGAGATGTGGCACGCTGCAGTGGCCATAAATGGAAATATACTCACGCTGTCTTTGCAGGTACAATCAGGCGGAGCTGACCTTCGAGGACGCTGTGTTCCTCCGCTCGATGTACATCAACCACAGACCCTCGGAAATGATGGTCCACTGCAGCCCGTGTGGATTCATCGGGCCCTACACTCGCTTGATTGAAGGGATTCCATTGACATACGTACCGACAGTGTTCCCCACAGATGTCTTCGGCACGCCTTTTAAGGTAAGTGAATGTCGGAGCCTTGGTGAAGGACATAATTAGCAAGTGACCATACGAAATTGTGATTTGTTCCCCATCCAAGGCGGGACCTGAATCGCAAACAGTATGGATGCTACCTATCTAACGTTTCCTAGTGACTGGGGACAGTCTGAAAAGCCCTTGAAATTCAAGAGCTCCACCCTGGCACTGTTGTCTTTTTGCGGTGTAGTGCACGGAAGCTAAAGCATCTAACTGTAGATCTCGGCTCTGGCTTATCGTTTCCTATATTCAGCTATTCATTTTAATGCGTCTTCACATGCGTTCTGTCGGTGTGTATTATTCTGACAACTATTTCAGTCCATGTTTCCGGCCGCATGTACGGGACGTCGAAGCAAAGTTAAGTTGAGAAAAAAGAATTAAAAATATATAGTCAGGGAAATAATGGGCCTTGGAGTAAAGTATATTACAGCGTCTTGCAAATGTAAAGCTTTCGCGGGTAATAGTTATCATCCTTTGGGTCTGATAAATGTGTCAATGTACACGTCTGGTTAATAAAATTGTCGTACCTTGAAGAAGTAATCTTTGCGAGCATTGAGGACATTTTTGGTAAACACGCGTCCTGGATTTTGAAAGGTCGTCGGCATAATTAAGCATTTATCAGCTGTGTAACGAGATTTTACGTTGTGAATAGGATCCCCTGGCATCGCAGGAGCGCGGATTAAGAGGATGAGGGCGTTGATCAAAGCTTCATGGAGCTTGCATTGAAGATGAGCAATGACTCATGTTCTTTACGTGCCATCCCATGCGAAGCTCGCAAACAAGCATCCAGCTCCATTAAACACTAGCAGATTTACGGAACGTTAAGTAGGCAGAAGAATCGACATTTGGGCGAGTAGGTACTGGTTGAACATCTTGAAGGGGCAGCGCAATAAGGCGAAGACAGAAGGCAGGAACACATAGGACAGCGCTGAACTCACAACTAACTTTATTCGAAGGCATAGGCAACCTATGTACGCAACCCATAGCCACGTGCTCTCCCATCGATGGCGTCATTATCAGTGCGCAGGCAAAAGAACGCAAAACCCTATAATTTAATGCTACAGTATAAGGGGGCTTAAAAATTCAAATTCCAGAGCCTGCTGACAAGAAGAAAAAACTGGTTGTAAATCCGTATGTGCATAAGCTATCACACAGCCTCAAGAATGTAGCAGACAGGTTTGATGTAAAGGTTTTTTTCTTCCCCTAACAGGATGATCAAAATTTGTGGTAAGATTGATAGGAAATTGGCCCAAGCTGCCTCCACTCATGCTGGGAAAGGCTGTGCTGTTAAGCATACTTGCCCGTTTGTGCACTGTAGAATGGGAGTTGTTTACGAGCTTTCATTTTCTTGCGGTCACATCTATATCGGTCAAACAGGTCGTTGCCTGCATATTACATTGTTTGAGCATAGGCGCTCGCCAACGGGTAATGCCTACTCGCATGTCGCGCGGCATATCTCTGAGCATGGGTGCACTCCACTCTATAAAAACACTACAATACTTTCCGCGCATAAAAATCAGACAACGAGGGAGATTATTTAGGCCTACTATATAAGGGAAAAAAAAGGGTCGCGTTGTGTAAGCATGCCATCGTTAAATTTGCAAGACAGGGAATTTGAATGTTTAAGCCGCCTCATAGTGTAGCGTTAGAGTACAGGGTTTTGCGTTCTTTTGCCTGCGCACTGATAATGACGCCATCGATGGGAGAGCACGTGGCTATGGGTTGTGTACATAAGTTTGCGTATGCCTTCGAATAAAGTTAGTTGTGAGTTCAGCGCTGTCCTGTGTGTTCCTGCCTTCTGTCTTCATCTTATTGCGCTGCCCCTTCAAGATGTTTAAGTAGGTATGTGCCAAGTACATTTGACGCTGTTAAGTGGCGGAATTTCGTAGCCCCGGGAGGGTTTTTCGTGAACAGTCTCTTTTTAGATACTCATGTATTTGGTTTTTCGATGAAAGTTTCATTGCATTCCTACAAAACCATTTATATTATTGTACAAGATATAGGCAGAATTGACATTGAACAACCGCAAGGTAAACATTCTTTTACTTCGTCTCCTACGTTCAAAGTAACCTTTATTTCTGCTTATTGATAATTAGAAAGAGTTTGCCGGTACAGATTTATTGTATTTGATAAATAGTTGCACATAAATATGATACTTGTTTGATTGAACCAATTTCTAAAATTTCCTCGTGCTGAAAAAGTATGACATACTTTGACATAACACCTCTTACACTCGTTAAGCCTGAATACATTATTCACATCTAAAGTGGCGCGATCATGGTGATTATGGTGCGATCATTGTAAATCATAAGAAGCGAAAAAACAAATACACCAAGGACAACGTATAGAGGAAATTATCTGTAGTTACTAATTGAATTGTATGAATGATAAATTATTGGAAATGGAAGTAGGATTATGCGTGCCATGCTTTTGCCACTTGAGGTACTGCGACGCCGTTTTGCCATCCACTTTCTGGGGTATATGTGTTTTTACTAGTAGAACTAACCCTGCGAGTATTTGCCAGCGCCACCACTCGCAAACCTTGGCGGCGGATGTGGAACATCCTTTTCTGCCGCGGGTGTCACGAGCACGTAATACATTTGGGTGATGGAAACTGGTCAATAAACCCAGACATGCTACTTGAAGTAAAGCCCCTTAAACTTCGTAAAGTAGCGACACTCTCCTCCTTCGCCTTCCGTCCTCGTTTCTCCTCTCTTTCATGCTTCGTCCTCGACCGTCGCGTCGCCTACACCACTCGAGCATAGCAGACGACCTTTCGCAGAGTGAATGCACGCATGTCAAGGCAGTGCGCTTTAAGCGTTCGCGCTGGCTTTCTAGTTACAAGTAACTTCGCGTACAGCATAGAATTTCTAAACGGACAGTTATGCTAATTCAGTGACGGCAGCTTTCTTTCCTGTTTTGATAGCTATTTAAAAAGAAGAAAGTATCTGAACGAGCGCTAACGCTTTGCCATGACGACTCCGAATCTATCGCGTGCGCTACAATTAGGTATGCAATGTTTGTCGAGTGCGCGTCGCAAGGTTTTGTTGCGAATGGTTGTAAATAAAGCATGTACGATTGAATTCCAACATCCTGACTTCCAGCAAGCCCTCAGTAGCCTAAATAATCCGCGTCGTCCTTACCATGTGAATTCGCGGCGCGTAGCAGCTATGACGTACGAAGAACGACAGAGGGCACGAACGAACGCTGCTCTCAAGGTTCGAAAGAGTATTACAAGCTACGGTGCCGCCAACGGGCGTGCTTGCCAATCTTCTAAACACGCGCAAAGGCTCAGAGGTGGCCTCTGGTGCTATTATGTTTCTCGTGCCTCAAAGTCGACAGAAATTCAACCCGCCGTGGTTGCTCAGTGGCTATGGTGTTCGACTGCTGAGGTCGCGGGATCCAATCCCGGCCGCGGCGGCCGCATTTCGATGGGGGCGAAATGCGAAAACACCCGTGTGCTTAGGTTTAGGTGCACGTTGAAGAACCCCAGGTGGTCAAAATTTCCGGAGTCCTCCAGTATGGCGTGCCTCATAATCAGACAGTGGTTTTGGCACGTAAAACCCCATTATTTTTTTTTTCGACCGAAATTCACGCGGTCGATCATCGAGTCGGAATTCTGCGTATATAGAAAATGAACTCAGTTCTTTTAGTATTCGTTCGGGAAGTGGGAATGTGGCAACAGCGCTTCATTCAGGCTCAAACGAGTGCATTGTTTTTTTTTTTCAGTTTAATTACTCGTCACGAATAACACTTCATCGTGCGTTAGCTCATCCGTTCACGAAGTGGCACACTTGTCGCGAACCGAGTCGCACTAAGGTGCATGCATTGAGGACGGTTGTACTCGCTTCGAAATAACATTTGCGAGCTATTTCTTTAGTGAAGTGATGGCCGTGCAAAGAATTGCCGCGCTATGACGCGCCCGAAATTGCGGTAAGTGAAATGATGCAGTCGTTCACATTGAGGCACCATTTGTTGTCTCCTTACGTGTGTCCCAGAGACATAGTGGTCGAACGAGCTACTAGTTGAATGAACGAGTAAGCAAACGACTAAACGAACCAGCGAACGACGACTAAACCAGCCAGTGGACGAGCGAGCGACCGCATGTTTGCGAGTGCTCCACCACCGCATCTTAACCTACCCACACTTTAAAGCTGACAAGAATTAACACGTACGTTTCAAATACTTATGATGCCGTCGTTTGACGACGAACGCAGTTTCAACAGAGCACGCACACTTTTCCTTTGTATCGCAAACCCACCGCAAGATCGCCAATGACGAACGCAAACAAAAGAGACGAATAAAGCTATTCGCTCTAAAGAAGGATAGTGAGAAACCACAAAATGCAGAGTTGCTTTCTCAAGATGAGTTTTCGCACTCGAGCCTCAAATTTTATCAAAAAGAATGCGCTGAATCCTAAAGGTTTCGTAATCACGTTTTCGCACGCAGCCTCGCGTGCCCGCGAATTCAAGCCTGCTGGCGTACAATATAATTAAGCGCACCAAATGCAACCACGTACTGCTTAAATGAACAAGGTGCACGTCGAGTACGAATTGTGTTGAAGCGTGCAGACAAATGGCAACCTCCTTAGTGAACTGTGCAATATCTACTACGTTATGGCCCGCAACAAATTACGCAGTCCTGACACATACTATACTATACTATGAGAGACTCGCAACTACCTCGTATACTCGCGTGGAGAGTTGGTCTGAAGCTCTCCCTGCGAATTCGAGGAATCCATGTCTTTCTTCCTAACCCGTGGCGCTTACCGGACGGTATCGAGAACAGCTTATTGTTCTTGCAGAAACTATTTTGGCATACGAAGGCGCAGCAGGTTATGGTGATCGAAAATGCTGTGAAGCAATATACAGAGCTGCGCCAAATTTCGCATGAGGGAGTATCGCAATCGTTGGTGATTTTTTTTTTTTTTTGAGTCAGAAGTACAAGCCTGAGGTTCTGCTTTGTGGAACTAGAAGGAGTAGCATGTTATAGATGATATAGAAGAGCATGAAATTTAATGAAGGAGAGATTACAAAAAAAGCAAGCGCTGTTTTGGAAGAAAGTGATTAAATCACGTTTGGTGTTCATATCGAACTGTGGCCTCTTGATGGCAGATGTTAGCAGTGTTAGACTGGTGGCTCACGGCCTCTATTGACTTCACCGTCGCCACCTTGTGACGACATGACAGTGTTGGAATTCACGCTTCTTTTTTCTTTTGGCCTTTTTAGGATCTTGATATTTCCAGATTGTTCTTGCCTTTGGTAGAGCATTTGCACTGCTGTTTCGCAAATGTCATCGATTGCGTGCTGTCAAACTTTCTTCTTTTACGCTTACGCTGACGTCTTCATTGTAATGCTGCGTACGTGTATAAAGCCATTCTGCTGTCTATTACTTAAATGTTGACACTTGTGTTTTTTGGCTACCTTCCCCGTTGTCTCTGTGTGATTTTGTGTCATGTGCTGAGTTGCATGCGGGAGATATATGTGGAGCAAAAAAAAAAAGGAAAAGAGAAAGGCTGCACTGCACCACAGAAATGCAGATCACGTCTACCAGTGTCCATTTGCTTCCACATATTAAGAAAAGTGCTTGTAATGGAACACACAAATCAGTGCATTTGCTGTCAGTGTGCCTTATACTCGCAAGTCCCGTGAAGGGCCCGCAAAGAACAACAAAACAAGAGTTCACCATATTTGACACATGTGTTGAAATGAACAGTGTGATCGTCACCAGCGTACATGTGCCAGATTTATTGCAAGAGCGATTGTACGGACACTCCAGGCGCAGTGTTGCCGTCCGTGTCGCTGTCGCAGTGTTATTCCGTATAAAGTACTAAGGTGATAACACTGTCACTGAGCGCCGTGTGGTGTATGTGCGAGCGAGCGATCGCGGCTCAATCTGGCGCTCGCAGGGGCGAAACGCGCAAATCTTCCGTCGTGTGCAAGGCTACGAGGGGATGAGAAGAAGCGAGGGGCAGCGGCGTTGTTCTCCTGGAGCAACTGCGTGTTTCGTGACCGCGCGCAATCCCGCGCGCTAGGGATGAAAGCGTGGAGGCCGCGCGGGATGGAGGGAGGGGGACGGCGGCGTTCTATTGCGGAAGCAATTGCGCACTTTCTCCTGACAGCCATGCAGCGTTTAATGAGCTGAGAACAGCTTCCAAGGTGGATCCTTCTAGGTTTTTAAACGCCTCATAGGTCACGCCGTCAGGAACCGGGGCAGTCTTCAATTTGGCTTGGTCTATTGCAGCGAGAAATTCAGCCACCGTGAACGGAGACTGCATTCCAGAGATGGCATGAGCTGATGGGAGTGCCCCTGCATTCGGCGGAAGCGTAAATGGGGCGAAGACCACAGGTGGTTGCGTATCATAACCGGGAAATAATACCTGCGCCATGTCAAATGCAAGGACATCTGGGGTTTGGCCGGAAGCGAGGCAGGCGCTGGAACCCGGGTCAGGAAAGCGTCCACCAGCTTCCATTGTTTGGAAGGTGGTGGACGGCACTGGTGGTTGGACCTAGCGAAGAACACCACGCCAGCCAGCGTTGGCGTGAGAGGCGGCGTTCGTGGCGTCTAGCTGTCAGCTGACGGTGGCGGAGTTGAGCCTCCACGCAATCTGGATGTCGGCTGGCATGAGCCTCTGCCTGGCGACACTGTGCCCAAAGCTGCAGGAGTCGAAGATCTGCTGCCGGTCGAGATTCCTCGACCCATGACGTTAAAGGGGCTGTTTTGACCGCCGACTGTAACATTGGGCTAGGGTCGCATAGAGGGTCGAGAGCGTCCCTTGATAACGAGGCACGAAACGTGTCCCATTCGGTCACCCTATACATTGGCGACGGAGGCGGTCGGTTTTCTGAGGGGCTAGGCCGAGCCGAACGGGATGGTGACCACTCCCCCAGCAGTGCGGTTCCCGATGCCAGGTAACTGTCTGATGGCCCAACTACCAGGCCCAGTCCGGTGAATACGGTGGCATTCGTGGGTGGGTGCAGCGTCTTGTAGGCATGGATACGTCATTAATCAGACTATGTTGGCCAGCAGTATGAATAAATAAATAAATAAAAATAAAATAATGTTGTTCTGGGTTAGAGTATCAAGGATGATACGTCCACTTTCTCTGGACACACAGTACCCCCCTCACGGTGAGGAGCATTGCAATCACCGGCGATGAGAATAGAACAGCCAGGATGATGCCGACGAAGCCAGGTGATCAACCCTAGACGAAGACGGAGTGCCTGTCCCGCGTTGGGACACAAGCACAATCACACACTGAGAGAATTGCACCTTTAGAGCCACGACCTCTTGCCATGCAATGCACCATGTCACCATAGGTATAGCCGTCTTAACGAGAGAGGTACGAACAAATATAGCTGATTTGCCTTGTTTATCACCTGACAGGCACACACGGCGATCTTGGATGGAAGGTGTTGCGTAGCTAGTAAACACCGAGATTCGAGGAAGAGAGTTCTGCTACTGTAGGAGTAACACCCAAGTTTGAAGTGAGCCCAAGCGAATGCGTTCTCGGAGCTCACCAACCTTGTTAGCGAGACCCCGACAATTCCATTGAATTACATATGAAGGCGGGCTAGAGACCATTGTGGCAGCCATCATAATAAGTGTTCCGCAAGAGTGGCAGTTAGGGGCTGTAACTATTGCACGACATAACTCAGAAGCGATGCCGGTTAGGAGGCAAGTTTAGGCTCAGGTTCACGCATAGACGCAATACCTGACGCCGGAAATGGTGGAGCACATTCATGAAGCGTTGCCGCAGCCGATGACCTATTTGTTGTCGACGAAGTGTTCGCAGTGACAAGGTGGTTGCGGCGACAGTTGAGTATGGATAATACCGTTTGCAATTTTTATATGCTGCGATCTATGTCACCCACATCGTTTTGAAGTTCATCCTGGGCCGTTTTTATAGACGCACGATGTCTGTGTCGAGTTCGGCTAGTAACATCGCTGTAGGTTGCCTGAGGAGTAATACCCCTTTAGATAATGAAGGGTCATCTTCCTCGATGGCTTCATCCTCTTCTGTTAGCGGAGCGAAGCGGTTGGGAGACACCAACAGGTCCTGGGCATGTGGACTAGGGCGAAAAGTGCGAGCGCCGGGTTTACTTTTCTGAGCCTTACGCTGGTTGCGCAAGCGCGATCCGTTATTGAATAGTCATTGAATTTGCATAGGCCACATCGAAAGGCTTGGGAGGTGTTTGGCTTATTTGTCTGCACCGGACCCTGATTTGGGCGCGATGCACACATGTGGCTTTGTTGTAGGCACTGGTAACAGTATACTATGCTTGGGCGGTATGAACGAGGTCGAAGAACGCACCCATTGTAGATAAAGCGTTTGGGTGGGGTAGCGTGTCCTGAAACTGTTACCAGACATGTACGACCATGTCCTAGGTAGCGGGATAGCAGCACATGATGAGTGTAACAAGTCAAAGTATCACGTAGGGTTTCCAGCGATTCGTTGGGATCGACCCCTGTTACCACGTAGCGAGAGATGTCCCTACCAGAGAGCAGGTATGCTTGAGCGGGCAAGGCGTGTCCATTGGGAAGGGTGATAGCTGCCAATGTGCACAGGGCACACACTTTCTCTGATGACGGCACCCACACGGACACCGTGTTGAAGGCCCGGTGATATGTGTATATCTTGAGAAGCGCGTCGCTGTGACGCAAGAAGCGAGCGCCTTCTGAAGGGTCGTTGTAGGGATCTCTTCTATGTAGGAGGACCGATAGGCGGCGTCGAGGAGTGCAGCAGCACCCGCTTCGAGCTCCGCAATATCCATGTTTTTCGGTCGTTATAGTTCCAGTAACTGACCGAAATTGTGTATCTCCAGAACCCTGAACGTCTACGGAACGCAGGGACACCATCCTCTTGGACCTAGGCCCGTTTCCGGCGGCTCCGCTATTTCAAGAAGCTACCAGATACGCGGCGTCGGAGCTAGCATGCACCAGAGCTAAGGCGCGGCGGCGGCCGCCGCGTCGCGTCGGTGCAGCGTCTGGCGCACGACACCGACACATATGGCGTCTCAAGAAATCGCTTCTTTTGCGGTGGGCGCCTCAAATGGCGCGCCGTCCCAACCGAAACCCGGTATGGAGGAAGACGGCATGGATTTTTCCGCAGCCTTAACTCCTCGTAAAGATGAAACTAATACAACGCTTATCACGGACGCTGAGGACATGCGGCTGTTTACGAGAGAAACCGACGAAGTGGGATGGCAGACGGTGCTAACGCTTTGCCAAAAACGGCAGCAAGCGAAGGAACGCCTGCAAGCGAAACGGAACGAGCTTTCGCAGAAGGAACAGAACTCAGCCCCCATCCGCCGACGCAGCGTGCGATGGAACAAGTTACCACCACTGCCGCGGGATGACTTCAAGATCATTCTCCGCCCGCACCAAGGACTCCCGTTGAAAACTCTAACCAGCCCGATGCTCGCAGAAGCAGTGATCGCAGCCTGCCACAACAAAGTAAAGAGTGAGCATTTTACACTGCGCATAAAACAGGGCTCAAACATCGCAACAGTCTCAACGTCTGAGGAAAAGACAGCTAATCTCCTACACAAGATCACAGCTCTCACAGTCAATGGCAAGACGCACGCGTTCAATGCGTACGCTGCCACAGGTGAAGGTGCCGTCAGAGGTGTCATTCGTGGACTCCCGCCGCACACGCCCGCAGATACAATCAAGGCAAACCTCCGAGTCCGTACCCAGGGCATCGAGATAATCCAGGCAAGAATACTAGGAGACTCGAAGAGCTCAGTCATCACTTTCCTCGGCACGGTCCTACCGCGGTTCGTCTACTATTGCGGTGGGGAAATGGCGTGCCATCCATACCGCAACTTGGTGCAGGTTTGCAAGATTTGTCACAGCGTCGGCCACCGCACGGACGTTTGCCCGCAACCGGACACAAAAGTGTGTGGAATCTGTGGGGCGCTCGAGCCCGAAGACGGACACGAGTGCTTGCCGCGATGTGCCGCTTGCAGGGGGGCAGCACCTCACGGGTGACTGAAGCTGCAAAAAATGCCTGAAGCAAACACGACCACAAGGCCGACCGAGAAGCCGAGCGCACAAAGTTGCTCAACAACACCGACCCCGGTGGTTTGCAACAGAAGACGAAGAATTGGAGCTCAGTGACTTTCTGGAGCTCCCTCAACGGCAAGAGGGGACCCACTCCAAACCCAGGCAAACAGGAACGTCGAGATCCAGATCGAGATCGCGTGCCAGACGGCGGAGTCGTCAGAGATCTAGGTCAACATCCTGGGCACGCAATGTCAAGCCTCTAGCCCCCAAATAGGAGAGGGCTCCACAGGCTAAACATCAGACAGCGGCCATGGCCACATAACAGGTAAGCTGGGCGCGAATAGTGTCTCCACTGCCGATCCAATAACTCAGAGTTCAGCCTATCAAAATATCTTAGAGGAGAACAGAATTTGAAAGGACAGTCTTGCAGAAATTCGAAGGTAGCTAGCTGATTTCAAACAAAGAAATGAGCCCCACATGAACAAAGCCAAGCCAGGAGAAACCAAGAACGCGAACACACAGGTGACAGGAAAAGACGATGAACTGGATACCACAGCCCGACAAATCCAACTTCTTTTCGCAGAGCTGTACAAGCTCAAACGACAGATAGAGGACTCCTCTTCTCATGCAACGAAAGAGGGACCGAACAAACGAAAATGTGCCAGCCCAGGAACTCCTGCACGCAGGCCTAAAGAGAGAGAGAGAGCTGAGTGACAGCGAAAGTACCATAGATGGCTAATCCCCACACGAGAGTAGCCGAAAACCTCGAGGTATGGCTGCGGAACTGCAGGGCTCTTAGAACTAAACACGCAGCACTTCTGAGTTTTAAAGATGCGACGCATGTTCCCCCGGATATAATATGCCTACAAGAACCAGGCAAGAAGATACTGAACCTCAGAGGATACAAGATGCACACGCACCCTGACCATCCTCAGATAGCAGCACTGACACGGGCGGACATAGCGGTGAGCGTGGACTACGTCCCTAACTGCGGTGTCCATCATCAGGTTCTCACGGTCTGGCCCTGTAGACGCTGCAAATCAAAAACAGTTATTGCCAACGTCTACAGCCCACCTAGAGACAGGAAGGCAAAGTTCGACGTGCTAGTGACGGCCGCATTGCGCAAAATGAAAAGCAACGACCGGGCAATTATCCTAGGGGACTTTAACGCTCCGCACTCTGATTGGGGCTATGATCGAGGCACTCCTAAGGGCCAAAGGCTAGCCGATCTCACGGAGGAGCATGAGCTAGTCCTGCTGACGCGTCCGGGTGAACCAACCAGAACGGGAAACAGTGTAGTCAAAGATACCACGCCGGACCTAAATTTCAGCAACAATGACAAAGGTGTTAGCTGGACCAACCTAGACGAAGACCTTGGCAGTGATCACTGCATTATTAGTGTCTCAGTTAACACGACGCGGGTTCGCCATAGATTAGGAAAAGCCACCATAACCGTTTGGACAGCTTATAGACACAAGCAAAAGCATACCACACCGTACGATAGTGCTACAGAATGGACGGAATTTATCAGGAGAATGCACAGAAGCACTACACGGGAAATATCGACAACAGTGAAAACACCGGCAGTAGACAGGTACGTACTACACCTGTGGGAAGCGCGGAGAAGTCTCACCAAACGTTGGAAGACACAGACACACAACAGAAAACTCAGGATCAGGATAGCCAGGCTTGCGCAGGAAGCCAGTGAGTACGCGCAGCAGCTGCAAGACGCCAATTTCCTTCAGTTTTGTGATGCACTCAAAGGAACGCTTAGCACAAAGCGAACATGGGCTATTCTGCGCAGTATGATAGGACCGACAGGAACACGGACCACCACAAACACAACAATGAAATTAATTGAAACTGAATACGATGGCACGACCGATGCCCTCATTGAGGACCTTAAGAGCGTCTACATAGGAGTTGCGGACACAACATCAGTACAATACAACTATGAGGGACCCGACAACGCGAATCTGGACGCAGCCATAACAACGGCAGAGCTCTATGCAGCCGCACAATATTTCCGGAAGCACACCGCACCGGGTCCGGACCACATTACAAATGGGATGCTGCGCAACCTGAGTCAGGAATCACTGAGGCAGCTTACGACCTATTTCAACGATAATGTATAGTCCGACGACGGGGCACTACCAGAAGAATGGGAAGAGTCTACAATCATACTCATACCGAAACCGGCTAAACCCAGAGATCTGCAAAACTTGAGACCAATATCACTCACGTCGTGTGCAGGGAAGCTTTTTGAGAAGGTGATCCAAACTCGACTGAGCAACTACATCGAGCGGAATGAACGTCTCCCCGACTCTATGCTCGGCTTCAGGCCACACGTCTCGGCACAGGACGCCTTTCTTATGCTTCGCGACGAAGTTATGGACCCGCCACGAAGCAAACAAGCCAGGATAATTGTAGCGCTCGATGTCAAAAAAGCGTTTAACACGATCTCTCACGAAGCAATCCTCGAAGGTCTGGAAGACATAGGCTGCGGAAGAAGGGTGTTTCGGTACGTCCTTACCTTCCTTCGCGACAGGAAGGCAACGAACGGGCTGGGCAGTACGCGCTCTGACATCTTTGCGATGCCCAACTAAGGAACTCCACAGAGCTCAGTCTTGTCACCGCTTCTTTTCAGCGTCGGGATAAGGCGACTGGCCCTAGAACTCGAGCAAGCACGGGACCTCGGATGTACGATCGACGCCGATGACATAACGTTGTGGGCACACCGGGGTTCCTACGGAGAAAAACAAGACCTATTACAGAAGGCCACAGACAAGGTAGTAAACTTCACCAAGGATGCGGGTATGACTTGCGCACCCGAAAAGTTAAGAGTTCATGCGCGTACGCAGCAAGCGTCATAAGAAAGCTGCCACACCAAGGATAGACTTACATCTCGACGGCCAGGCCATTCGTGAAGTCGCCCAAATGAGAGTGCTTGGCCTACTTATCCAAGATAATGGCAACGTCGATGCCAGAATTCAGAGCTTAAAACCAACCATTAAGAGTGTGGCACCTATGATATGGCCAGTTGGACGCAGCCGCAACGGACTCGCGGAAGAAGAAACTATTAGGCTGGTGCAAGCATTTGCGATTAGCCACATCACTTACGGCTTGCCGTTCCAAAAACTTAACCAAACTGAAATGAAGAAGGTGGACACCCTTATCAGAACTGCATACAAACTGCTCTGGGACTCCCGAACACAGTCAACATGATGAAGAATAATATAATAATAATAACAACAAATATGAAGAACATGCGCTGCAGTTCTGATATCGCAAAGAGAAAGGCTGAGCGCTACGCCCCAGGGCTGCTCTATTCTCCAAAGACTGGGATACAACGCTGGACCCCTGTTTTGCGAGAGACGAAACAGACTTGTTGTCACGAGATTTGAGTGAGCACGTCCATGTCTCACCTATACCAAGAAATATGAGTGCCAGGTACCACGCAGGCCGCAGACAGGCCAGGACAAGGACTCTGCAGAAGCGATTCGGCAAGGATCCGGCCGCCTACTACACTGACGCGAGTGCAACCACTCGCAGGGACTTCTACGCGATCACCGCAACCAACAGAGTCACCACGATAACCGTATGCACAGCAGAGGCAGCGGCAAGAGCGCTGGCGATACGAGACGCCGACTTCAAGGGTCTGTCGGCTCATGTGCCTACAGACTCGCAGGCAGTGTGTCGACTCTTCATGCGGGGAATGCTACCGCGCAGCGCCCAAAGAATACTCGGCTCATGACTTGACCTGGACCACGGCATTACGTGGTGCCCCGCGCACAACAGACTGGACGGGAACGAAAGGGCAGACCGCATAGCTAGAGGAAGCAACGACCGAGCAGCGGCTAGAACCCCAGAGGAACCACTGCCCGCAGTCCGCGACATATTAGAGAATCAGAGGAGGGAGAGACGGACCTATGGCCCTCCGCACCCCAAACTAAATAGAAGACAAGCCCAAGACTGGCGTCGCATACAAACCAATTCATATCCACACCTAAACCTCTTACACAAGAAGCACCCGACATATTACACCGACACGCCCGTGGTGCGGCGCAAAACCCACGCTGGCCCACATAACGTGGGAATTTGCGGCTGGGCCAAGCAACGTCAATTCACCTTTTCTAAGCGTCACGGACTTCGTACGACAATGGGAGGCACTACTCGCAAGCGAGGATCAGGGGAGCCATTTGGCCCTCCTGGACCAAGCTTAGCGAGCCGCGAGAGACAGTGGTGCTCTGGACTGAGGGCCCCACCCAGAACTGCCATAACACCGATTAACTGAGCAATAAAGTTTTTTCTCTCTCTCTTCTATGTAGTAGCCTTCCTATGGACGGATGTCAACATTATACGATCCAGAGGGCTGTAAGATGGGCTGCCGGTAGAGCGTCAGTATCGAGCAGACACGGACGCTTTTGTACAGGAGCAACTGACGAGGGAAGCGCGGGAGACGCGCCCGGTGATGCAGCGTTGCACGGAGACGCCAGTGTTCACGGGTCGTCTATGGTATGTCGTCTTCCATCGTCTCTCCGTTGGTGGCGGTTACCGACTCAGCAGCAGGAATAGTCGTCATAATCTCCACAGCTTACTGCTGCCGCAGCTGCTATTTCTTGCGTGGCTTTATTGCGCCTTGACGGGATCGCTGTTCACGCGATGAGTCGGCTAAGCCTAAAGCATTCTGACTCACTTTAGGCAGGGCTGTCTTGCCCCCGGTTCGGTGCAACAGGTAGACTGGCTACGAGGTGCAGCCAAAGGTGGCGGAATTTCGCAGTTTCAAAGGGAACATATATCACTCACAACATATCAAACATATGAAAACATAACAATATATCAAATCTTCGACCAATTTCTATATGTTCATTATGTAAATTGTTGGAACGCATGGTGGCTAACCGAATCCTGTGTAGGCTAGACGTACATCACTGGTATCATCCGTCGTAAGTTGGCCTTCGCCCCCACCTTGGTGCAGAGGATGGCCTAGGTCACTTATCCTCTTAGGTTTTGATTGGTCGGCGATCGACCCGAGTGAGGTCCGTTCTGAGCATGGATGTGCGCAAGACATATGACCACGGCAGCCATGCTTCCCTCGTTGAGGTGCTTCGCTGGATTCAATTACCCGCCCACATATGCAAGTTTGTTCACACCTTTCCTACATCTCGTGAATTCGCCATCCGCATCAACAAAGACAATGTGGGATCCTTTCGGCCACATCACAGAGTACCGCAAGGGTCAGTGCAGGCCCCCATACTGTTCAACATTAGCCTCTTACCCTTGGGGTGGCGATTGGGTGACATTGCTGACCTGCACGCACGCACTAATTTATGCGGACGACATCACAGTATGGACTGTCCACCCGTTTCTCCAAATTGAAGCCTCAAGGTTACAGGTCGCTCTTACAATTACAGATCAATAGTGTCCTTTTGTACGACTCACGTTGTTGCCTAAAAAGACGGCTCTGCTTCCGGTCGCGAATGCGCGTGGTCGCCGTGCGTTTAACACCACCCCTATCGTCCTTTTTTTAGCACAGAAGCAGAATTCCAGTCGTCAGCTCACTCCAAGTCCTTGGCCTGGACGTGCACGAGTGCTGCTCCGCCAGCCCCGGGATTCGCACAGCGCGTCAGAAGGGATCCCAAATGCTGCAACTCATCCACAGGATTTCTCAAAAGTCAGGTGGTGCCACAGTCATCATCGCCCGCCTCCTCATACGTACTGTGTTGCAGCGAAGATTGATATACCAAGCCCAGTTTGACCACATGACACGCGCAGAGTGGGACCGCTTGGAATCTATCAATCGAGCAGCAATGCGTGTTATTACGGGCCGCCCTCAAATTACGCCCATTCACGCACTCCAGGCCAAAGCGTAATACGCTAGACGAACTGGTTCACCAGAGTCGCCAAGCTCGTTCCGCAAAGTGCCATAATATCCCTGAAGCCGCAGCTCTTGAGATGTATATGGCAGACGGTTGGGCGATGCTCCGCGATTCCTGCCCGCCACAACCACCGTGGCTTTATCAGCAAGTTACGGACAATCGGCCTTTGACTCAAATACGCACACGATCCGTTGGCAACCTTAGTGAGTCCAGTATAATAGCAAATAGCTCATCAACTACGAGTGCGAGCTCTTCCTGCAGACATGTAGCGTATGTCGACGCTAGTGTGAGTGATGATCACGCCACCATGACTATCGGTTGTCTGGAAATACTGACAGAAATAGCAACCTGCTCGCATGCTTGGTCCCCTGCCTGACCGTCGACACAGGCGTAGCTTTTGGCAATCCCAGACGCAATATCCATCCTCCTCCGCTCCTTTTGTCGTCTGGTAGGCACATTGACATCTTCACCTATTCCTCAGCTGCCAACCGTTGTCTGCGGCGTGTTCTGAATTCCGACGTTTTGGCACACGAGATTCAGGACATAGTTGAGCAATTACCCGTTACAGTACGTGTACAATGGATACGTCGCAATGCATGTCCCACACAAGCCTTAGTGGATGCAACAAGTCATAACAAAACTTCTCGTCCACTTCAATCGGCCCCCACCTCTCCGGAGACAAGGCTTCTCGCAGAAAAAGAGCACCTTCGGCACGCCACGCGAGCACTTCTCCCACCGTGTGGCACCGAACTTCCTGGCGGTCTAGCGTGGGAAGAGGTCTTGCTACGAAGGTTACGCCTAGGTGTAGCCCTTACCGCTGCTGTAACCTGGTCGTGGTCGGCCCAGTACCGTGCCTCTATCAGCGATTCCTGCCCCTTTTGTCCCGCTCCTGTCTGCGAGGTGTACAATGGGCACCTCCTCTGGACTTGTCCCTCTTTACACGCCCTCCGCCAGAAACACCTGCTTCGATGTGGACCACCCTCAGGTCGGCCGCCAGATGTATATCTTGGGGCCCCATCACCAGACACTGCTGGACTTCCTCCGAGAATCCGGCGTTTATCTACCCCTGTAAATAATTCTTTATGCCAGAAAGCACGCTGTTGCAATAAAAAACAAACTGCGCCCTTTGCGCGTCCGCGCGCAGTCTCGCGTGCCCTATTTTGAAAGCGATCTGCAAACGGCTCATACGTTTGTGCGTGCTGTGTTCTCGCTGCTCAGTTTGTTTAAAGCGATACACAGCACGAATATCACTACGCTCGCTGCTGCTGCCGCGTTTCCTCTAGTCAGAGTTTTGACAGCGAGTGTTCGCGGTCATCGAGTCTGATGTGCTCATGTTTTCATGTGCACTCTGGCACCATGCTTGATAATTTAGTTACTAAACAAAGGTTTCCAACTTTATACCGCCAATAAAGCTACTATCCTTACTTCGTATGGCTGTCTACTAATTTGCTATCGCAATCGATGCTTCCCCTTTCGGGCGAAATTGCGACATTTACTCCAATGAATGTGCGCAGTTTTCGCAGTTATGGAATGTCGCAGAAATTGAATACTCATTGCGTCATTTGAAACTGTGGTATTGAGTAATACATACTGTTTTCAACACGTGTATAAATAATATAAAATACGTCAAAATATTTTGTAACAGGAGCATTGGGGGAAAATGAATATTTAAAATTGTTCACGTAGCTTTGAAAACAACTCATGTGCGTGTATTCTGTTCATAGCAATTCTCTTTCCCTTTTAGCCGGAGTGGCCTCAGCACTCCACGGACATTGTACGTATTCGCGTGCTGCTACGTTACGGGGGCATCTACCTCGACTCGGACGTCTTCGTGGTGCAGTCCCTCCAGCGGTTCCTGCGTTACGAGGCGACAGTTGCTTGGTTCGATGGGGGCTTTTTTGGCAACATGATAATGATCGCTCACAAGAACTCCCGCCTAATCCGCCTGTTCATGGATACTTACCACGAGTGAGTAGTGTGCAGGTGCAGCAATTGTGAAAACAAAGGTTTTGTGTACTAGCATATGTGGGCACAATATGCCTTCGCGCCCACATAAGCCAAAGTGTATAATATGTTCGTACTACGCCAAACTGCATTTAGCGGCAATTCAAGGTAGCAGCGTCCATCTGGGCCCTCTTACCGTCGCGCTGCCGCGAGTCTCGAAGGCAGCAGGTGGTGTCGCTACGCGGTGTCATGCGATAGGCGAGTTGCCGTGCTATGCGCAGAGCTGCCTCGGAGAGAAAAGTGGCGAGGAGGGTGAGCGCTGCGGTGCGCAACAAGGTGTCTTACCGACGAGCTTAAGCTTTACACCAGAGTTATGATAGTTCTTGTTAAGAAGTTCTGGTCTGCTTTTTTACTGAGCGCACGTGGCTATCCAAAAACACTGCTACGGCAGTGTTTCCAGGTTGTCTTTTGTAGCCCAGACGTTTACATTGTTCACATATGCCTCTGCGCTTTCGTTAATACGCCGATCATATTGGCCTATGTAACATGCGCTACACGAGAGGGGCAAGTTGCACACCACAACATGCTCGAACTGGTGCATGTGTTCGTACATTTTCGAAATGTCAAACATGCTCATTGTTCGTACGCTGACACATAGCATACACCTTCTGGGGGCCAGGGGAAACTACCTTGACGCGCTCTTCCTTAGTGGTTTTCTCGAGCTTATGGCTCAAACTTTGACCGCGTGGAGCAACAGCTGACCTCCATGTCGCGGCAACGTTCACATAAGTTTGCGCCTGACATTGAGCTTCCGAAGCACGTTCCAGCGGATCAATGGAGCCTCCGGAGAGCCAGTATTTCAATGTATTTTGACCTGCTTTTGATAGCGCTGCGCCATTTGATGAGATTGCGTCCATTGTAAGGCTTTAGATGTAATATACAAATATTTAGGTGCGCAAGTCTGCCTTTTCTGTTTTTCTAGAAATTTATTTGTATACATGACAGTCTATGTTTCGGCATCTCTTCGGCGAAATTCATTTGCCAGTCAGTAGTACTATCGTTTTGTTTCTATTGGTGACGTCATACAGTCCGAACCATTTGAAAGCCAGGTCGACGTAAATATAGGCTAGGAATATAAAATGGTTGATTTGACTATTACGCCTTTGTTTTTCATATTTAAATGCGACCATGAACGTCATAATTATTGCTATTGAGTCCTGCCAGCAAAGCCTATGGCAACTTATATTTTGCGGTACGGATGTGTGACTAAGATAAGTTTTTGTATCAGCTTGCCAAGTACCATTGCTAAAGTTTAGATTTACGATGTCTAATAACAAAATTCAATTCACAATACGTGCTCACCCGCTCAATTGCAGAATATGTGACGCCGAATTGTATCCGTATATGTAGTTTTCAGGCACAGTAAACCTTCCTACTTGACGCTACTAAGGTATTAAATACTTCAATACTGGCTAAATTACTGCGACATCATCTGAGCTTCTTTATGCACTAGACAACAAACCTTTACCAACGCAGCTTATAATTCCTGCTTCTTGTACTGGTTATCACTCCGCTTAGTCACTGCGATACTAAATTGTCACAAGCAGGAAGTCACCGGTCGATGGTGTTTACACTGAAGCACTTCGTAGGTACATATCGCTGAAGCTGTCGACTGACCTTCATACTTCATGACAGGTACTCATTGACTTTAATGGATTGCCGGTCATCAGTCCTAATCGTTACCACACCTGTTTAACTTTTATTTTCTTCCTCTTGACTTCGACATCAAGGAGCTACTGAAACTTTGTATCCTGTGAATACAGCATTCGCTTTAATCCTTATACCTTTACCTTAAACCAATCAGTCGTTGCTTTGTTTCTTACTGTCGCCGTGCTGAATGTGTATTGGAATGACGAAATTGCTTACAAGCAATTTCAAATGCAATGGAGGTTAGCAAAATCTGAGATGAAATGGTGCATCAGTGAATTTTCAGGCCTTGCACGCGTTCGGCGGACGCCCATCTGGTGTAATCTGAGGATTGACATATTTGAGTTTTCTGCGCAATTGCTTTAAATACCGCATTGATGTGCAGCACTCACACAATCTACACCACTATACTTTCGTGGCATATCAAATGGGACAAAATGATCAAGCTTGAATGGTTAGAATATCTAGAATATTATTATCTAGAATAGCTAGAATATTATTGGGCAGATAACGTAAGAGCAGGAGAATAGGGTCAGATATATTTACTAATTAATAAGAAGTGCATGTTCTACTAGTTGCTTTCCCAGTGATAGAGACGAGAGGCGCCAATTCTTCTTGCCATTTAGGTGCTAAGATTATGATTTCGGCGTTTATATGCTGTTGCTTGAAATGGAAACCCCCACAAAACGAAATAAAACAACTACCGCGCATTATGCTGGAATCTATATCATACTTCTAAACAAAAAGCAGTTTTATAAATTTTACAAGTAGTTTATGTATGCTCGGCTCTAAAGTAAACAGTCTGGGTCTTTGGCTATCCTGGCGTCCTAGTTATCTCAGTCTAGTAAAAAGGTAGTTCAAGACGTCATGTCATCATATACACGAGACGCGGATGTAACTTTCTTCAAAAGAAATGGTTGAATTTTCGGCGGTCAACTGGAGTCCGAAATATGGTCATCGAGCTTTCCCACTTAACGACTAAAAGGTTCACTACAACCACATTACCCCATTGTTTCAGGCAGTAGACTAGACCTGCACGTTTCACATACAACAGGAAAGAAAAAAAAGTTGTAGACCTTAAATCGATATCGTCGTGATAGGCAAGTAGCTTCCTTTAGAGCACTGTCGGGTCAGCTTACGATTTGTGGTAATTTGTCTTTTTGGCAACAAAAGTTAGCCAAATCTGCCAGTTTGCCCGAATAGAACACATAATTGCGCCATCAAGAGTTACGCACACAACAGCTGCTGCAGTGACTTGGCGACGTTTTTTTAACGTGACTAACGCCAAATTGCCTTGACATTGTTCAGTGCGGGAGTATGGATCACGTCGCTCCAGAATAGTTGTGTTGAAATGCTTGACAATGAGATTGTTCGTTGGAGAGATGTCATTGTAGTGGCTGCCAGGTATCCTTATCAACATTCCTTGTTTGTTTCTTCGCGGCATATCAAAAGACGGCACTGCACGCAGGTTCAATGCATCGCAGTGGGACTACAACTCTGCTGAAGTGCCCACCACACAGCTGGCTGACAAGCGGCCTCACCTGTTCCGCCGCGTGTACTACGGGCTCGAGACACACATGGGTCCCGCGATCTACTTGCCCCACTCTGCCCCCGACTGGCGCTACATGTACGCCGCGCACACCTTGGTCAACCACCGCGGCTATGACGTAGGTGACCCACTGTTTGGCGTGCGGCTGAACGAGACAAACATCAGGGACTACGACACTGCCATGGGACAGATGGCTCGCTCGGTTCTCTTCGGCACCTCTGACTTCGTCGCTCCGGGTGCTCCCGTGCTGAATGTTACTGAACTGGCTGCCAGGACGGACCGCGGTGAAGACCTTACACGAATGGGCAACGGGAGTTCGAGACCCTTCTATTAACCAAAGTAGCTTCCAGTGGTCACCTGTGTTCTCGCCAGCACGGTTGCAGCAACTTTACGTGACACCGTTGTCCACAGATGCACTGTTGAGAAAAAGCCATCGGTGTTACTCAAGTGGGAATGATGGCCCGAAAATGCGTGCTATTTTCAGGCAACTCATGTAATTATCGCACATGCAATTATCTGTATTTTTACTAATAAATAAATAAATAAATAAATAAATAAATAAATAAATAAATAAAGCAATTAATAAGGCTGTTTATTACTATATTGACTTGATTTATACGGACAACTGCGAAAGCTACCGATGAGTAAACGCTAATGCAAAACTTACTTATCTGACCCCCAAGAATGGGAAAGCCCTTCACAAATTTAGGAGCGCAACAAAAAATTGCATTTCAGTCGCATTTCTAACTCTCACTGGCCCCCGTGGAAGCTAAAAATTATCTTGATTGGAGAGCACGTGGCCTTGCGTCGCAATTTCAAGAGCAGTGCTCAGTTACGTTCACATTCTTGTCTCAGTGCAATGCCTTTGAACGGGTGAACTCATCGGAACTGCTATCTGTCGTAGCATGCATGGGTCGGCAACTCCTGGTTATTTATTATTTATTTATTTCGTTACCCTAGGGGCCCTAGGTAACATTACATAAGGTGGCGCATTCAAGTGAATACATATATGTAGTTTCAGAAAAATTAAAATAAAACCCGAATGAAGGAATAAAAAATATAATGCGGGTCCCACGCACGGTAGGAATCGATGTAAGCGAAGCGTTATATGCTGTTTCCGTTGATTGACGATAATTAGCGGTGATTTTGATGGTGAAAGTCTAATACCTTCAGCATGTAGTGCAATACGGTAAGGGTGAGTTGATGTTAAATGCTACCTTGAGTGCACTACTGCTGTTTGTCTACGCAGTACACAGAACACGCAGCGAGACATGTTTGCTTGAGGCGTTGTTGTGCGCCATTCTGCTGCTGCTGCTGCTTTCCCTGTCTCGCAGATCGCATCAGGGTGTAGTTAAGATCACGTATAATGTACTGGTAGGGACGCGGGTGAGCACTTTCCAGCGAGAACTTCGTGGGCGTCGCCGCACTACTTTGTGGAGCTCTCTTGTCGTTGTTACAATGCCCCCTGGACGGCTGCAGCCCCCACAGTAGCATTATAGAAGCTGCAGGGCCAACGTTTGTACTCATATACAACAGGCCACAGGGGAGATAGTACATATGGTTGAAAGAGGGGACAGAGAATGCGTAAAGCCAGCTCCCGGACAGCACGGCTGAATAGCCACTCTTCGCTTGTAGCAGAAGGCACCGTAAGAAAGCATGGTGCGTTTGGGGTCTCTTCAGTAAAAGAAACGCTGCTACTAAATGTGGTAAGATTTGTGGACAAAGTGTAAACATTTTATTTCAAGATATGATAAAGCACTTTTCCGCTATTTATGAAAAACAAACTACGTGCAGGTTTTAATATGCGGAAAAGGCGCGCAGACACAGAGCCGTACTAGAGCACCGCAGCGTCACGACAACACGCAAGCGGCTTCCCAGCAAATCAACACTTCAGCTACTGTGTGATGCGCCTGTGTGAGGGAATAGCAGGGCTAACTTTCTCGCAGGCTATTGTTCGCAGGCCACGAACTATTGCGCGGAACAACACCTCGAGGAAACGCGTACTACGTACTACGTCGTACTACGCGTAGTACGACGCGTATGCGTACTACGTCGACAAGCGCAAGTGGGTGGTGCTCGCAAGTTAACATTTAGCATGACATGACGACTGTCGTAGGCCATTAATATCACCGCCAAATATCGTCAATGAATGCAAACAGCAAAGAAAGCTTCACTTACATCGATTCCCCACAGTGCGTGGGAGCTGCATCATTCTTTTTTTCTCTCCCGCTTCCTCCCTATGTACGACAAGTGCCATCGAAGTGGCAAGGCTGGTACTCATTCTTTTCCAGACTGCGCCGGTTTATCTATTTATTTGTAAGACCCTGAAGGTACATAGTAGTACATTGCAGAGGGTAGGGGGGAGATGCAATACAAGAGTGCAAAAAACATACAGGGTTAGTTCTATGAATTCACAGTACAGGGAACAAAACAACGTACTGAAGAAAGTGGTAATTTCAATAACAAATGAACAAAAAATCACGTAATAAGAAGTAAACTCATACACGAAGGTTTAGAAGACATACACTTAGCCAAACAGGCAATGACCACGAATAAGCTTATAACTATACCGTTTGTTACCATTCGCTATTTCATGGTAATTAGAGCGCTTTTTAAAATAGTGGCGTTACTGATGCTTACTAATGATGGAGGTAGATTATTCCAGTCGATCGAAGTCCTAGGAAGGAATGATTGTGAGCACGCAACGGTGTTACGACGGGGTACGTTAACTTTATGTGCGTGATCATGACGAGCTCAATAATTAGGCACTGGGTGTATCCAAAGGGAGCAAAGAGGTGCGTTGTGGTGGTAGACTTTATGAAAAAACTCAGTGGCCTTCCACTCTGTGAAGAAGGATGGCCAGTGAAGCTATGTATGTGGGCCCCTTAATGGTGAACCGCACCTCCACCGCGGGTCGGCCCGGTATTGCCCATCTTGCTTAAAGAGGAAGCTTTATTGTAGCTCGGGGCCAACTCCGACGCTGCCTATTCAAATACATGTAAAACGAAAAAACGTTTTTCTGAGATAACTCCTGGACCGATTTTGATGAAATTTGTTTTATTTGAGAGAGAAAGTTAAATTCTAGTGACTGTTTGTACCGGAATTTCTATTTAGAGCATAAATATTGTTAAAAGAATTTCCGAAAATTCGAAAGTTTGGAAAGAAAATAGAGGCACGAAGTTTACAAATTAATAGCTCTGCATCAAGAACAGGTATTGCGGTTCTGTAAACCGCATCCATTAGATCATTCAAAGCGGACAACTTGTATATGTGAACTTGTTACGTTCTGTACAAGGATTCTGCAAAAGCTGTGTTGCCATAATACTAAAGTTTCTTAGATATCAATTTTGTCTGCTTTAGAGGTACTATTAGATGCAATTATCATAATTCTGATATCATTTCTATTCCTGAGTTACATAGTTCTAAACCTGATAGCTTTATTTTTGGAAATTTGCGATATTTTCCAATTTTTCATAAAAAATGTATGACGTAGATCAAAAATTCGAAACCAACAGTCACTATATTTTGAGTTTTTCTTCTAAATACAGCAAGCCTCGTAAAATTTGGTGCAGTGGTTGCCAAGACGAACGAATTCTCCTTTTACGTGTATTTAGATAGGAACACCGGAGCTAAAGCTCCGGTGCTCCTCAACAGGCCTCATAGCAAATTTTGGTTATAGGATGGAAGTTGTTGCGTGTCTTCTGCGCAAAAATTTTTTTCAGATCGGCTCCATTAATAGCCGAGATAGAAATATTTCAGTGCCGCGAACATGATTTCAGAAGGCGAGCTCCACCGCCAAGCGAGACACTCTATGCACTTCGCCCGTGTTGCCTCCACAAGCGAAATTCCTTCCCCGAGTTCTCCCATAGCGCACCTCGACGATGGCGTGACACGTCACCGGCGCCGCCTTAATTTTCTTCTCGCTTTCTTGCGGTGCGCTGCACTTCCGCTGACGGCGTTGCGCGCTGCGATTGTCTCGTCTCGCGCAGCGCACGCTTTTGCGCGCTGTGCACGAGGACACCTGACTAGCGGTACAAGTTATTGCTACACGAATATTGAGGCAGACACAAGCGGATCACAGAGCATGATCCCGTGCTGGAACACGGTAGAAAACGACATAGTTTCGGTGTCTGCGTGCGGGAATGCACGACGTGGGATTAAGCTTACGAAACGGAAGTACACCTCTCTTGCGGCGGTGCGAAGGACAGCAAAAAAATATGCAGACATTCGGTTTGTGTGTTTTAATGTTTCTCTAAGCTTTAATTCGTCTATTCAAGCAACACATTACGCAAATGACAGATGTGGCCTTGCATAATTCTCGAACTCACCTGTCACGACGAGTGGCGTCACAGTGCGCGTGCACGTCATCCTCCGACTTTGAGCGCGGCGGCCGCGAGGAGAAGGGAGCACGCGTTCGGTTTGAAATTTCAGGTATTTCCGCGGCGCGCTGCGATGTACTATTTTGCAGACACGATCGTTACCGCGCAATGTATGCTCTGTGCTTGTCAGCTGAAATAGGCCAGATCTGGTGATGCGCTCTTTAAAGCTTGCTTCACCTCCGCCGCGGGTCGGCCCGGTATTGCAGTCTGCTCGGGATCGGTCCACGTATGGGGAGTGCTTAACGCCTGCGTCACCTCCGCCGCGGGTCGGCCCGGCATTGCACTATCTTTGCGGTCTGCCTACGTATGGGGAGTGCTTTGTGCCTACACACAGACACGATCTTGAGGGAACTAGTCCTTAACAGCTTCGCTGTAAATTGAGTTACGTCTTTGTGTTTCTTAACTAATGACGCCGAAGACGAACGCTGGAGTAGTGGTACTAGTGCGGTTGAGCCGAGGGGCGCCAATGAGCCAGCTGTGAAAGAGGACGGCAGCTGTGCGTGATTCCTTTCTGCTAACAGATTCCTAACAGATGCGGGATTCCTGTCTGCAAATAGATAATAATGGAATTTCAAGGCTATACTCTTCATTACTGTAACGCTAGCAGTGGGGTAGTAGTCAGCTAGGATGGAACGAACAGGGCGATTTTGTAGTGATTCAATTTCGTCAATTAATGTGACCTGATGAGGAACCCAGACGGTTGAGGCATATCCAAATTAGAGGCAGACGTAAGTTGTGTACAACAGTCGTTTTAATGAAACAGGCGCAAGCGAAAAAATTATCAAGTATCCTAAGTGGCGGTTAGCTTTAGATGCTAGGTATTGTACATGTTGCTTCCGAAAAAGTGCGTTGGTTATATGAACGCCGATATAACGGCCGCATGCAATTAAAGGGTGCAGTCATTTAGCGCGTAGATAGGGCAAGTGGCGCTAGAACGAAAAATGCGCATATATTTACATTTAGTAAGGTTTAGCTCCACGTGCCAAGTGAGGCACGAATCATGTGTGTTATTTAAATAAGATTGAAGGGTTGTTATAAGCATTCGTTATTTTATGATATAGAACGCAGTCGTCAGCGAATAAACATTTGTGAGGAAATATCACCGCAACTCGTTTACACATATTAGCAAAAAAAAATGGAAGATGGACAAGCCCCTGTGGAACACCGGATTCAACTGGGGCCGTATTAGATGTAGAATCATTAGTTACAACAAATTAAAAACGAGGCGAAAGAACGATTGGATCCAGCTAAGTACTCCTGGGTTAATATTTAGTGCGCTTAGTTTGTGCAGGAGCAATACATGGTTAACCCTGTCAAAAGTTTTGGAAAAATCCAAAAATATGGAATTAAAAAAAAGAACCGCTATGAAGATTTACATGCAAGTTAGTAGCGAATAATACTGACGCCAGGACGCAACGCCACATTTGAAATTCATTGAAAAGACGCCAGAGCGCAACGTCGGCCTCAAGCATGTTTCGGCTGCCTCGCAACAGGCTGTTACTTAGGGACACGTGAAGGGCGGTGGGCATGCGCAAAATAATCAAGTCAGCATCCTTTATACTGACATCAGAAGGGTTCTGAGAAACCTTGACCATCCGCAATTGGCACGTGTTCAGCCAATATAGTAGCTCTAACCGAAACGCGGCTCTCGAATCACATTGACGACTGTTTGATGATAGCGAACAAGTCACGATATACCGCTTTGACTGAACAGAGCGCCATGGTGGCGGCGTACTTCTTGCCATTTCGAAACGCATCCTTTCGTCACCCATTCACATCAGCACCAATCTGCAATCAGTGTGGGGTACAACAACTCTGAACCATTAAAAAATAATTTTAGGCATTCGCTATTGTCCACCATCCTCGTCACCCGATTTACCAGTGAATTGCATGATGTAATTAGTTCCATTACGAGGAAGGTTTCTTCTACACCTCTTTTCTTATTTGGTGACTTCAATTTTCCTAATATAGTTTGGAACAGTGATATACCTAACTTATTATCATCTCCTTGTGATTCAAAAGATTTCTTGGGTATTTGTATTATATTTTCGTTAAATCAATTAGTCACAGAAGCCACAAGAATAACATCCAATTTCGCAAACATTCTCGATTTGATCCTAACCAATCGTCCCGATTATGCCTCTGCCATCCATTACTTGCCCGGTATTAGTGACCATTTATCGTTAAATATTCACTTTAACACTCCGTTTCTGAAACTTCCGAATGGTAAAAAATAATTACAGACTGGAAGAGACCTAACTTTGAGGCAATAAATAATGAGCTGAGTCTATTTCTTAACATATTCTTGAGTGATTTTGAAAATCCTAGTATGCAGTCAAACAGGAACATGTGTTCAGCAGAGGTAAATCGCTTAATCATTAAACACATCCCAACCCGTACTATAACATGCAACCCTCCCGCGCTTTGGTACAATAAGCATTTAAAGCAGCTATTAAAAAAATATGACTGTATTGTTCCGCGAAGCAATCACCCACTGACTCACATTGGAAAGCCTACACATTAGCATCTAATGCCTGTGTAGCCAAATACAAATACGCTAAACATACATTCTTATAAACCACATTACCATCTATGCTGATAACTAACGTACAAAAGTTTTGGCGTGCCATATATCCACCTTCCGATAAATCTATCACTCTTATCAATTGCTCTGGTAACCCTGTTCCGAAAAACCTATGCGCAACTCTCTTGAAAATTAACTTTGTTAAAACTTCTCGTGCACAGCTGAAATTCAACTACCTGTCTTGAATGACTCTAACTTCTTAACTATGTCTCCAGTGACTGTTGAAGCTCCCGGAGTTATTCGACTAATAGATTATTTGAAGATACATTCGTTACCAGGCTTTGATAACATCAGTGCTAAATTACTGAAAAACACCTGCTCTTATAGTTCCATTATATTAACCAAAATATTTCAACAACCACTCAATACATCTACTTTTCCGTCAGAATGGAAAATAGGAAAAATAATTCCTTTGCATAAATCTGGCAGCAAAACATCGTTTACAAATTTTCTCCCGATATCATTAATGAGTACCTGCTGCAAACTGCTAGAACACATTATTTTAACTAACCTTGCGGATTTTCTAGAGTCTGATTCATTTTTTTTCGCCATCACAACATGATTTTAGAAAATCATTCTCATGTGAATCACAATTATTAACATTTACTCACAAACTACGCCAAATACTTGACCGTTCTTCTCTTGCCCATTGCATCTTTTTAGATTTTCCTAAAGCCTTTCACAAAGTGTGTCATAACCTTTTACTTTATAAACTAAGCAAATTAAACCTCGATCATAAGGTTCTAAATGGATTGAATCATTTCTCGTGAACCGTTCTCAGCTCGTAACAGGTAATGGTCATGACTCACCTCATGACGACGTTCAGTACGGTGTGCCACCAGGCTCCATCCTGGGACCTCTATTATTCCTTATCTATATAAATGACTTACCTTCAGCAATAACTTCTGACGTACATTTATTTGCACGCGACTGTGTAATCTTCAGAGAAATAAATAACGAAGACATCACCCTGCTTCAGGCCGTTCTTAATAACGTCCGCAATTGGTGCCGATTATGGCGTATGGAACTCAACATTAACAAGTGCAAATTTGTGAGAGTATCCCGATCTAACGATAACCTGCCTGTGTACTACTTGAATAACGTTACTTTAGAATCGACCAGTTCATATAAGTAGTTAGGCCTGCACATAACATATAAATTAACGTGGAATCATCACGTCGGATGTATAATTAACCAAGCCAACCGCTTGCTGGGATACTTACGCCGTAACTTTTCTCGTGCTCCCTCTCCTTTAAAATTACTACTTTACAAAACCCTGTTACGGCCACAATTAGAATATACTGCAGCCATATGGGACCCCTTTCGCGAAAACTTAATACATTCCCTTGAACTAATACACTAGAGGTTTGAATCACACCACGCTCAAGCATTTCGCTTACTTGACTTTCAATAACACGGCGCTACGCGGGTGATACACGATAAGGCCTCTGGCGCAGTGATCCGTGGGTGCCGGTGTCGATCTCGTGACGTACAGTCGATGTGCGGCCTAGTGGGGCTTGTTGACAGTCGAACGTAGATTGGTATTTCCGTAGAAGGCTGAGAAGCTGCGAACGCTGCGTAGGACTCAGGAGGGCATCTACTGAGCTTGGAAGACGTCTTGCGTAGGCTGGGGACAAGGCAAGCTATAAGTTCACGTCTGAACGGGTGTCGTCAAGAAATGCGTCAAAGATGGTTACTGAGTCGGCAGCATAGAGTTACTATACTGACTCTAGAGGACAAGCTACCCATAGGGCCCATGCATTGAAATCGGGAACCGCAAGAGCGCCGCCATGTTGCTACGCGCCGAGGTTGCCAGCTCCTGAGACGCTTGTTAGACTTGGTGACAGTAGTCAGTTTTAATCCGGCAACCGTAGCAGCGTAGCAGCATGGCGTCTCGCTTGTGGTGTCGTGATGTGTGCGTGCAGCCGTGTGTTTGGGCTTTATAAGTTGGTTCTTTATTCTATGTTGCGGGACGGTGTGGGTGTGGTCCATGTTGGCCGTACAGGTGGCAGTTATGCAACCGAGGGATCATCCTGTTGAAGTTTCCGGCAGTATGCGGTTTTCAGCGGTCACGCCTGTTGCAGAAGTGTCACTCGACGAGGTTACGAGCTTGAAGCTGTGGTCAGATTCCTCGTTGGCGCTCCGTAATTCTCTGCCCACGGACGCGGTATGTTGCAAAAGCCGCTTTCGCGATCTATCGTCGCGACGATAGATCGGGTTTTTTATTATTATAAGTACTGATCCAGCTGTGGGGCACATGTAACCGACAAACGGAAGTCTCAGGAGAGCACCCGAGATTATAATAAAGCAGGCGGCGCAGGAACTCCAGGGCACCCAAGGGACAGTGGGGGGATCAAAGCTCGAAGCAGAACGGTACATAGGTTGGGGCCGCCGAGGCAAATGTGTGCCAGGGAGTGTTCGCACGGACAGCTCCCGTGGCACGTGCAGCAGTGCCTCGCAAGGTAGAGATACTTTAAAGGCACTTGCGCCCATGATCTTTCTTTTGCCTCGGTGCAGTGAGCACGATTAACGAGAATAATATGGAGAGCATCCGGTGCAGTCGCGAATGCGTCATGGCAAGTGTATCTCGCGTCGCCTGGCGTGTGTAGTAACATCAGAGTTGGTTGTATGAACTTTATGCATGATACGCTTTGTTACGGTACCTTAACGGAATGGGTCTAGAGGACGGTGCTGGTACATTTTTTCGTACCGCCCTAATCCTATATCCCCCACTACAAACACACACACATACCCCCTTTTTTATGTATACATACAATTCCTTGCCATGACGGATCATAGCCTCCTTTACTTTTGAAAAATAGAGGAGGCTATGGACGGATTGAACAGTTCAAGTTGTCAACTTGTCAATAAGTGTCATAGGAATTGCTGTAATAAACACAATTCCACGATCGGATTGTTTACTCTCATTTTTTGTTGTAACACTGAGGACTACATAGAACTTTATTTTGTATATGTGAGAGAAGCATGTGGATATCACGAGCTTAAGCCAATGTGCGATACACAGACAAAGCAGCTGCTACAACATGAACTGCATTAAAGACCACAAAACACATACGTAATTAAAGGTGCAAAATATAGGAGGAAGCTTCAAAATACGCTCTCTAGCACTGCAAAGTATAACATATATTGTATGTGTACAATAAATGTTCAGAAAAGAATGCATCAATGTCCCATTTGCCTTCAAGTTTATTATCAAGTTCAAGCTTACTGAAGTTTATCATGAGCATATGTACAACAGGAATCTACTGACACACCCGCAGTCAAGGTGGCTGTTCGAGGTGTGCTGGCTGCCTCAGTGTAAGAAAAAGAAATTGGGTGAATGTCCACACCAGTGCCACTGCTTCTTGCCTCTGACCTGCACGTGCCTCCGCAGCATCTTTGTGCACAGGTGTGCTGGCGTGGCGAGGCGTAGGAGTCATCCGAGAGAAAGAATATCGTTTACATGGAGAAGTGGCGGTTCACATTGCCTGTCGCTTTCCCTCAAATGTTTCCTTGGCGACTAGGGTGACACACCCACAGTCGAAGTGGCTGTTCGAGGTGTGCTGGCCGCCTAAAAGAAGAGAAATTAGATGAATGTCGATACCAGTGCTATTGCTTCTTGCCTCTTACCTGCATTTGCCTCCACGGCCTATTGGCTTGCGGAGTCTGCATGAGGGAGCTGCTGTGGCTAGGCGTAGTCATTGTCTAAGCAAAAAGAAAAGGCCATTCAAATGGGGAATTATGGAAATAAATGCAGTTGTTATGTCTGCTTCTTGCACTCTTCTTGCCTAAAAGTTTTCAAACATAGTGTCCAGTACACACCAGCACTCTGACTGCTTCTGCTTTTTACCTGCATGTGTTGCTGCGAGATCCTTAGTATGGCTGCGTGCAGCATTGTAACACTTGGTGGAGGCATTTGAAGTGGTAGCCAAAAATATAAAGAATCCTCCTTGTTTGCATGAATGCTTTCAATTTCTAAATGCAGTGGTAACTATCACTATTAGTTCAAGGCCACCCACATCTATGCGGCAAGTGCCATAGCTCGAAACTGAATTTTTTCTTTAGTGTTTCACAAGGCGTCTGATATGTCCACATTAGATGTGATGTGTTTGTTTTTATTTATCCCAGTGTGGAGAGAGCATCATTAAATTGTTTTTTATTTTTGCGTGTCTTGTTTTTTGGTTTATTTCTGAATTTATCAACCAGCAGTCTCATGATGCTAAAGTGACTTATGTAATGGCAATCAGCTTTTGTTTTGCAGAAGAACAACGCATTTCCTGACCCATTGTTTGACATCTCCTCACTCGCATAATTTTGCAGAGTATTCTACCTATATTGCCTTGCTTGACCTCCACTAAAGTGTCTTGCATTTTCAAATACGACTCTTTCCTTAAAATCATTTGACACTTCTCGTAATTTCTGTACCTTGGGCTTCTGATACTATGCATTCACCATTTTTGCTTGTTTCTGACTAGAAATGTTTTCTAAAATTTAGAGCTTAAACTTTACCTTTGTGACACACGGAAGGGCTTGCCATTGCATATATGCATAAAAGGGAAACATGTTTCATTAAAGATTTGCAATATCCAACTGAAGATTGATGAATGCAGCTTGAAGTGTGATATGACTGAATGAGCCATAAAAGTAACTCGTTTCACTTGGTAAATTAAAGCACATATTATTAACGTGGTGGGTTCTCTTGCTTATACAGCAAAATAATCGGTGCGCGAGAAAAAAACATTATCTTTGCATACCCCTTGTACACACTGATTTAAGGAAAATGAGCTGGAGCTGTCCCCATGATCTACTTTTTTTACCTGCGAGTATACTCAACAAAAGTGTGTCCCAGCTGCTTAGTGGTATTTGAGATTATGTCAGTATTGCTTATGTGCCTGTTGTTTAAGATAATAAATTTTGAAAATGCTCGCAGGGATCTGATGTGCATATCTGCGGTTTATGGATACATGTAAAAGACTCAGCATCAAGTGCAAGTGAACGGTCCCACAGGCCCGGAGTCGATCATGCAAATAGATTCGCTGCACAAATTTGTGACCAGAAAAAATATTCCACATGAAATGGCATGCAAGGAAGTGTTGAAAATATTGCACAGTTAATAAAACGCCTAGGCTATTATTATGTGGGTTGATGCACTCGTTATGCAAAACGGAGGTGAGGCGTGCAGACAGGACACAAGAGTAGAGTATTTACAAGCAAACAACACGAGCGCCGCCCACTTCTCTACTCTTTGTCCTGTCTTCACGCCTCACCTCTGTTTTGCATAATGAATCCTTACCAAGTAGCTGAGCTTTCTGCCGTTCTAAGTCTCGATGCACTCGATTTCGTCCGCATTAGGCACTCGCCTCTTGATTACTTCGTGGCACAGAAATACTCGGCATCAGGCTGTTTGTCTGCTGTGGCCTTTGTAGAAGCTTGGTTGTTCAAATTGCAACAATTAAACAGATTCTTTGAGTTGCTTGCGGCTTCGCCAGTACAGTTCCGGTGCGCTGGTCCACCTGTCCAGCAATTTCCTACTGAAGGGAAACCTGCAAATAAAAACACCGCTCCGCATGTAGAAAAATGCTCTACTGTGACGCTTCTCAAACGATTGTGATGCACCACAAGAGCTGCCTACTCGCGTGATACTCTCAACAAGGAGATACATTCGCTTACTTACATGTGAAGGTATATGCCAGAGCACTTCGGGGCTTCGGTGGCACATAAGGCACGAGTGCGCCATAGCGTCCGATGTCGACGCTCGATCGCATGTCAAACCTAAACTGTACGAAACTACTACGCATCCAAAAAACAGATTCGCAACCGAAATTCGCGTCATTCTTTATTGCATGAATGCGTAAATCGTGACTTAGCGATGGCTTTCTGTAAACATGATATTAACGCACCACCTTCATAAAGCCATCAGCTATGCGTTTTTAGATGACAAAGCATAAGGTGACCTGTACTTGCTTTCAGCTCTTTCAATAGTAATTGCGCTGGCCACATTGACCAGTAGCAACAGGGCGGCGCCCTAGAGGTTCCCACTTTTCCGGCCCAGCTTTTCCTCTAGAGTTGTTCCACTAACTCTATGGTCGGCAGGCTGAAGACGCCCGAGGCAACGTTACTAGCTAGCTTCAGTTGTAAAACTCTCCGCCCGCGCGCTTAGAGCCAGTTTCGCCACTTCTGTGACGGCCGCCAGATGGCAGCGCCGTTCCATCGAGCTCTAGTGTAGACACCTCGCCGCAGCCTTGAGCTCGTGCGGACGGGCAGTTTGCGCGTGTTTCACGCTCGCTGGCGTTCTCCCTTGTCCGAATTAGTGATACCATGAGAAAGCGGTATCCACCTACAGCAATAAGATTTATCGGGCCAGTTGGTTCATGCTGAAACAAGGGTAAACTGCACGAAAGGAAGAAACGCATACAGCGAAGCGCAGAAGCTGCGTTTCTTCCTGTCGTCTTAACGTTTCGTGCAGTTTAGGCTCAGAAGCGTGAAGATCTGGCCAAAGTGTGTGATTGTAGGATGTTCTTCATCCCCACCGAAGCTTCTCACCACGCCAAAGAAGCGCTACAAAAAGAAAGATGAGGTCAGTCTTTGAACACACAAGCCACAAAAAAAAAAATCATCGGCTCTCCCCCTTCGTGAAGATGGTTAACCAGCGAAGCTGAAAAGTGCGGCCCGTGTTTATCACCGTGTTAACCTAGAGGGTTCATTAAGGTATTTCTCAATTATGAGGTAACACACACAATCGGCTGGGACGGAGAGAACGACGTCACTGACGGTATGCCTGCAGTCCGCCGTTGTCGCTTGCGTTCGACGTCTCGAGTTTGCTCGGCGGCGTGGTTAGCTGCCTTCGCCCGCCATTTGCGATTATTTGAAATTAAATTTCTTCAAAAATTAACTCTGTCCGTAACGCAAGACAATGAGTGGCTCATACTGCCTTAAGCAATGGCCCCTCCCCCCGTAAACACTGCCTCCCCATTACGATGACCGAAGTGAAATTCAACGCTGGAATGATGAACGGCAACGCAGCCAGCTGTGGAAGACGACGACGAACGCGGGAGCAGTGGCACGCGCGCGTGTGCCGGTCGGCATAAGGAATCGCTCTGTTCCACGCCGAGCGAAGCGTCGCATTGCTGGGAGCCAGTGGCGTAGCAACAGGCGGGGCCGGGGGGCCGTGGGCCCCGGGTGCACGGGGCCAGTAGAGGGGGGGGGGTGTCATATACGTCTGAAGACACCCGACCATTGTCGATATCCTCGCCTTCCTCGACTACACCCGGGGGGGGGGGGGTGGCAGAAGAGCTAAGGGCCCCGGGTGCCAGACGACCTAGCTACGCCACTGCTGGGAGCACAGAAAAAGTGGCGCGCTGAACTGTCGACATCGTTCCGATAGCCGCCTATGCATCCAGGTGCGCAGCACGTCGGCATCGTCTGCTGATATTCTCAACAAACTCGGCGAAAGCTACAGTTTCACGGATTACATGCTTGCTGAAATTCGCCTTCAACAACGAACCACACAATACACCAACGCTGCACCGCGCGCTTAGTCCGGCCCGTCCGCGTAGCCGGCTAGTGAGGAAGTGAAGTTGGTTGAGACTGCAGCGCCACGAAGGCGCGGGCAGGTGGCGGTTCCGCGCAACGGCGCCGAGTTTTAAAACTGAAGCTAGTCTAGTAACGTTGGTCCAAGGCACTCGCCACGACGTAAGACCATAGCCACTGAGCAACCACGGCCGGTTCTTTCAGAAAACGGATATTGCACTTCTGTAAATTTCATATGTTAGAACCTTGTATGTGGATTAATTCAGTGTGCGTAGATGGTGTACCTCTTACGGGTCTGATTGACACTGGCGCGCACGTATCTGTGATGAATGCTCAGCTTCGGAATCGTCTTAAGAAAGTCCGCACTCCAGCTCCTTCGCCTGTGGTCCAGGTCGCCGATGGTGGAACACCAGCCGTTATTGGCATGTGTCCGGCCCGCACGAGTGTCGCCGGCCATCATACTTCTGTTTTGTTTTATGCACTAGAGCACTGCCCTCGCGACCTCATCCTGGGCCTTGACTTTCTGCCTACACATTCCGCTTTGATAGACTGTTCTGCTGGTGTTGTGCAACTCGCTCTACCTGCTGCTATTGACCCTCCCGATAGTGCTCCGATACGGCTATGTTCCACAGAGCATATTCGCCTCCCTCACCATGCCGTTACCTACATAGGTGTCTCCCCCGTTCCACCTGTACCAGACGGTGACTGCATCGTATCTCCTCATCTGGATGTCCTGCTCTCGCATAACGTCGTTACCATTTCGGACAACACTTCATACCTTCCGCTTGTGAACTTTGGATTCTGTACACAACTACTCCCGCGCGGAATATCCCTGGCGCAAAAACGCCAGCCAGAGACTACCACTTGTGACAGCTCCTCGTGTGCAACTCCTGCTTCGCCCCCTATCCCTTCAGACCTGAATGCCGTAACAGAAATGATTGCTCCCGACCTTCCTCCCCAGCGTGCTCAAGAACTACGTTGCCTCATTGCCTCATACTGGGACATATTCGACTTTGGAGAACGTCCTCTAGCACAAACATCTGTCGTAAAACATCGAATAAACACCGGTGATGCGAGCCCGATCTATCGGCGACCCTACGGCGTCTCGGCTCCTGAGCGACATATCATCTAACAAGAAGTTGACAAGATGCTTTCTCGAGACATCATCGAACCTTCTTGCAGCCCATGGGCATCCCCTGTTGTACTAGTTGAAGAGGACAACAGTTGGCAATTTTGTGTCGATTATTGGCACCTCAACAAGGTAACAAAGAAAGACGTCTATCCGCTACCACGCGTTGACGATGCCCTGGATTTCCTGCATGGAGCAAAATATTTTTCGTCCATCGACCTTCGCTCCGGCTACTGGCGAATTGCCGTCGATGGCACGGACCGCGAGGAGACAGCTTTTATTACTCCCGATGGCCTGTATCAGTTCAAAGTGATGCCTTTCGGTTTATGTAATGCCCCGGCCACATTTGAAGTAATGATGGAAGCCCTCCTACATGGTTTCAAGGGGTCCATCTGCCTCTGTTACCTGGACGACATGATCGTTTTTTCTCCGGCTTTTACGACACACCTCGAGTGCCTGTTGATGATCCTATCTTTTCCGTCAGGTGGGGCTACAACTAAATTCGTCCAAGTGCCACTTCGGTCGTCGTGAAATTTCTGTGCTCGGGCATCTCGTCGATTCTTCTGGTGTACGCGCTGATCACGATAAAATATGGGCAAAGGCTTTCCCGTGCCAACATGTGCCAAGAATGTTCGCAGCTTCTTGGGCCTTTGCTCCTACTTCCGTCAGTTTGTCCGAAATTTTGCGAACGTTGCGCGCCCTCTCCATCAGCTCCTCAAGAAAGACACTGCGTTCCTTTGGGGCCCTGAGCAAGCTGGTGCTTTCACCGAGCTGATTGGGCTGCTTACGTCCCCGCCCATTCTCGCTCCCTTTGATGCATCAGCTCCAACAGAAGTCCGTACCGATGCCAGTGGCCATGGTATTGGAGCTATCTTGGCACAGAAACAACAAGGGCGGGAACGTGTTATTGCCTACGCCATCCGCCTTCTCTTCTCTGCGGAGAGCAATTATTCTATCATCGAACGCGAGTGTCTGGCTCTCGTTTGGGCAGTGGGTAAATTCCGCCCCTATTTGTACGGCCGCCAATTCACAGTCATCACTGATCACCACGCTCTGTGTTGGCTTTCGTTCCTCAAAGATCCTTCAGGCCGCCTTGGCCGCGGGACTCTGCACCTTCAAGAATAGAACTATTCAGTTGTATACAAGACCGGCTGGTTACATCAAGATGCGGACTTCTTGTCGCGCCATCCTGTCGACCCTGCTGACGTTTCTGCGGCCGGCATACCTGTCACCGTTCTCTCTCTGGCTGCGTTTCGCGACATTGGAGCCAAACAACGTCGGGACGCCACCTTGCAACACCTTATTCAACGGCTCACTTCAACGACGCCCGATCTTTCCCTTCGCATGTTTGAACTTCAAGATGGTGTATTGTGCCGCTCTAACATGCGCCCGGACGGCCCTGCCCGACTCTTCGTTGTGCCTGAGCATCTGCGTCAGACTGTTCTCGCCCAGCTTCATGGTGTACCGACTGCAGGTCACCTTGGCGTGTCACGGACTTATGACCGCGTTCGTCGGCGCTTCTTTTGGCCTGGTCTATACCGTGACGTCTGCCGTTATGTCGCTGTGTGTGATCTTTGTCAACGACGCAAAAAGCCGACCACACTCTCTGCTGGTCGCCTTCAACCACTTGACGTACCATCAGAACCATTCTTCCGCGTAGGTGTTCATCTTGTAGGCCCTTTTCCTACGTCTACTTCGGGAAACAAGTGGATGTCTGTAGCAACAAACTACGCCACCCGATATGCAATCACACGGGCTCTTCCGACGAGCTGTGCAACCGATGTCGCCGACTTCCTTCTCGAAAACGTCATCCTTCACCACGGCGCCCCTCGACAGCTTCTCACGGACCGAGGCCGCTACTTTCTTTCTAAAGTTGTCAATGACATTCTACACTCGTGTGCGACTAAGCGCAAACTTGCTACTGCTTACCATCCACAAACGAACGGTCTAACCGAGCGCCTTCACCGCACCCTTACTGACATGCTGTCCATGTATGTCTCCGATGACCATCGCGACTGGGACGTTGCGCTGCCGTTCGTTACTTTGTCTATAATTCGTCTCGCCATGATACCGCAGGCTTCTCTCCATTCTTCCTCTTGTTTGGCCGCGACCCTACGTTACCTTTCGACAGCGTTCTGCCTGCTAGTCTGAATTCCACACCCGAATGCGCCCGTGAAGCCATCCTCAAAGCACAAGAAACACGCCATATTGCTCGACGTCGACTTGTGGAGTCGCAGGACAATCAGCGGCGCTTATATGACGGCCGCCATCGTGACGTCCATTGCACACCGGGCGCCCTGGTTCTCCTTTGGTCGCCATCGCAACGCGTTGGCCTCTCGGATAAGTTACTTTCATGCTACTTCGGCCCTTACCGTGTCTTGCGTCAAGTAACTGACGTCACGTACGAAATCGCCCCTCTTGAGCCAACCGTGCCTCACCATCGCTCCGACGTGGTCCACATCGCCCGTCTTAAGTAGTATCACTCGCCCGCCTCCTAACCAGCACCGAGCCGGTGCTTCAGCCGCCGGGGGTCATGTGACACGCTGACGAAGAAGATGTTTTAATCATCGTCGGAAGACGACGATGTTCTGGTCTTCGCGTGCTGTCTACCATCTTGTCAGCTGCTGTAATTATTAACGCGATAGCGTTAAGGAGCTCGTGTCGCAGAAAAGCCGGTGTCGTCGGTGTCGGCGTCCGCGGCGTTGGCCGTGAGCGATAAATCACGGCAGGCACTTCATAAATAAAAAGCAACTTCCAAGATGGGCTGGGTGGGAATCGAACCAGGGTCTCCGGAGTGTGAGACGGAGACGTTACCACTGAGCCACGAGTTTTTTTTCTTTATTGCACTGAGCCACGAGTTCGATGCTTCAAAGCGGTACAAAAGCGCCTCTAGTGAACGCGGTGTTGCCTTAGAAACGAGCTGTTTCTAAGGCTCAGGCGTGCGTCGCTTGCTCAGGCGCACATTTCGTTGTCGCGCCGAACGCTGCGTTGCTCGACGCTCACCGCGTCCGATGCGGGGCGCGTAGTCGCTGCGCCGTAGCCCATTGTCTTACACCCCTTGGCGGGTCGACGGGAACGCTATCGCGTTCCACTCTTGAAGGCGAAGCTTAAGCGTCCTCCAATTTTTCTAAATATTCTGTAAATACATTTCTGACTGTTTTTAACCCCGTAACAATATATTTGCTGGTTTTGCATCTGTGAACAGAACGGGCAGTCAATATACAGCTTTCCTTGAGTTTGTGCACAAAGATATGCTCCATCAGTTCGTAAAAGACCCTTCGCGTAATGATAGCACTGGTAATGTGCTTGATCTGTTGTCTTGTGATGCACCGAGCATTGTATCAAATGTACGTGTTTTGCCTGGCATAAGTGATCATAATGTTATTTTAGTGGACACTATCTTTAGGAATGTGTGTGTATCAAAAAAACCTCCTAGAACTGTGCATGCATATAATAGGGCTAACTACGCTGCACTAAAATCGGCACTTGAATCTTATTTTCCTACTTTTGACACATTGGCTGATGAATTAAACGTGGAAGAGTTATGGGGGTACTTAAAAACAAGCTTTTGGAACTGCGAGATGACTTTGTTCCCCTTCGAACTCTGTCTTCCAAACGTGCAAAAGATAAGCCATGGTTTCACTGTCGACTCTGTTCCTTATAATGAAAAATTAGAAGAATCTATCGGCAGATTAAAACTAGGAAATCGGATAGTCGTCACATACAGTTGAGTTAAAACGTAGCTTTAGAGAGCTCGCTGGATCTGCTAAACGCACATACTTTGCGAACTTGGGACAGATATTAGTGGACGATCCTAAGGAATTTTGGAAATATGTGAAGAGAAACGGTAAGGACGACAATCCTGTTCCACGCTTGCACTGGTCTGACAGAATTGTTAATGAAGACTCAACTAAGGTCGACATTTTTGTTAAATACTTTTCATCAGTATTTCAGTCTACTCATTCAAACATTAGTGGGGTTAATAGAGTTGATTTTCCGGTCGGAGCCGGCGAAATGTCTGAGGTTGTATTTAGTGTGTCGAGCATCCAGCGATTATTAGTGTTTGAAACCAACAAAAGTGCGTGGTCCGGATGATATCCCTACATCATTCCTTATAAATTGCTCGGGCATCTTATGTTTGTACTTCTGTCGCTTATTTCAAAATTCCTCAAATGACAGCGTTGTTCCTGGTGATTGGAAACTAGCGCGAGTGGTGCCAATTCATAAGAGTGGACAGAGGGATAGAGTTGAGAATTACAGACCAGTATCCTTAGCTAGCATTGTATGTAAGGTTATGGCACATGTGTATACCTGCATCATGTCTCATCTTGATAACAATAACCTTCTTCATCCTAGTCAGCATGGGTTTCGGCAGGGTTTTTCGTGTACGACACAATTGGTTGCATTCACTCATGAGCTAGTCTCAGCAGTCGACAAGACACAAATTGTTGATTGTATATTTCTGGATTTCAAAAAAGCTTTTGACGTCGTTACGCATAGTCTGCTGATCGCTAAACTTCGACTTTACAAATTGGATGAGAAGGTTATCGCATGGATTGCCGAGTATCTTCGCTCAAGACATGTCTGTGGCTCTCAACGGATGTTCCTCTGAATACGTACCTGTGACTTCTGGGAGACTCCAGAGATCAGCTTTAGGACCAATTTTATTTTTGTTGTTCATTAATGACATCACTTCGGGCATTAGATCATCATTGACAGCATGCTTTCCGAAAAAGATTTTCTTGCGAAACCCAACTACTAGAATTCACGTCAGACTTACACTTTCATATGAACAGTAATAAACAAATTGACGGCATCTTTTCGGATTTCTCGAAAGCATTCGATCGTGTAGCCCATAGTCGCCTGATATCAAAGCTCTCAGCAATTAAACTCGACTCACTAACCCTATTATAGATTCGTAATTTTCTTACTAATCGCGAACAGTTCACTGTTGTTGCTAACTTTTCCTCTGGCCTGTCTGACGTCACCTCTGGGGTACCTAAAGGCAGTGTACTTGGGCCTCTTCTCTGTTTAATTTACATTAACGACTCACCGAACAATATATCATCTTCTGTACGATTATTTGCTGACGACTGCATTGTATACCGTTCGATTAACTGTCCCTCTGACCACGCGGCACTCCAAAATGATCTTGCACATATCAGTGATTGGTGTGCTACGTGGCTCATGTCCCTAAACGTGTCGAAGTGCAAAGTAGTTTCCTTTTCTCGAAAAACTGTTAACTCTCACTTTTCTTATCATCTGGATTCTAACATAGTTGACCAGACCACAGAATATAAGTACTTAGGAGTCCTCCTTACACACAATCTTTCATGGACTAAACACATCACCTCCATTTCAGCTAACGCCTCAAGATCATTAGGATTTCTGCGCCGCAACTTAAGAAGTGCACCTTCACCACTACGAAAACTAGCTTGCGTAACTATTGTACGGCCACAAATTGAGTACGCCTCTTGTATATGGTCTCCTCACCAAATTACCTCATCGAACTCCTGGAGAGCATCCAGAATAGAGCGAGCCGTTTCATTTCTAAAAATTATGGTAACCAGTCAAGTGTAACCCAAATAAAAATCGATCTTTCGTTGCAATCACTAACTACTCGCCATGATATTTCCCTTCTGTTATTATTTCATAGATTTGTTGACGCAGTTGGCCTAACCTTATCAAACCTGAAAAAAGCATCCTCGACGTTGCAACGACTGTACAATCAGTTCAGCTACACCCGGATATATGGCCACACACATGCATTTAATTTTCAGCTTTACCCCGTGCGGTCCGTTTATGCAACGCACTACCAGATACCATTGCATGCCAATCTAAACACACTGCATTTCACAATCTGCTAACCGATCAATATGCCGTTTCAACCGTCTAAACATGTCATGTCTTTTGTAATTTTCTTGCATTTTTTCTACAAGTTAAAGAATTTCAGTGGTCCCAATTTTTTACAATACTTACTACTGTATAACATGCAAAAACGTTTACAATGTTATTATGCTATTATGTTGTTGTTTACCATTTATTGTTATTGCTCTACATATTGTATTTCCTAATGTATTAATTTTCCATGTTCTGTGCGTACTCCTTTCATTATGCTGATGTTTATTTCTGTCCCGATTCCATACTAATATGTTACCGTATTTCCCCCCTTACACTATACCTTCTCGAAGGCCTGTAAGGTACATGTAAATAAATAAATAAATATTTAGAATGTTTGCAGATGACTGTATAGTATATAGGGTCATCAACAGCGAATCTGACCAACAAGCACTACAACACGATTTGGATTTGATTGCCACATGGTGTGAAAAATGGAAAATGTCACTGAATGAGAAAAAGAGTGTCCACGTCACCTTTACCGGGAAGAGCTCATACGACAGCAATCATAACACTATAAATAATGCTACTCTTGAACAAGTGTCAGAATATAAATACTTAGGTGTATTTTTTTCTGCTGATCTAAGGTGGAACAGACACGTTACTCATGTTAGGAACATGGCTGTCGGAGCATTAGGTTCCTTGAAACGTAACTTTAGTAGCTTGCCACAGAAACTTAGGGAGCAACTGTATTTCACATTTGTGCGCAGTACACTGGAGTATGCGTCTGTTGGCTGGGATCCATATGCTACAGAACTTGTAGATAAACTAGCAGAAGTGCAGAACAGGGCAGTTCGGTTTGTCCTTGGCAATTATGACAGGATGCTTAGCATGACAGAAAGCAAAAAAGCATTAAGTTGGCATCTTCTTGAACACCGTCGTCGAAATCTCAGATCAAGATTTCTTCATAACATATACCACTCTAATACGGGGATAGCCTGGTAATTCTATTTTCAGCCGCCCACATATGTTTCTAAAAGGCGAGATCACAAATTAAAAATATGTGAGATTCCTTTTGACCCTCTATTGCATGAATTATGAAAGTCATTTTTTCAGCTTTCGTTATTGATTGAATGAACAAACACGACTGTAATAATAAAGATAGAGCTTTGTGCCAAATATGGCACACCATGAAGATGGCTGAGCGCTCTTGCTGCCATGGGCGGAAAACAAAGCTTCACGGACGGTGGTCTTTTTAGTGCGATGTGGGGAATGAAATGAAACAGTTGTTTGCTGCGTTCATGCACAGATGAATGTTTCACTTCCTCTATCTTACCAACGACTTGTTTGTGCAAGGTGGCCGCTTACATCTTTGTTTCTTCTCGTCAAATTCTGGCCAGTGGCCGACTTGGTCAGATCGGTCGTCTTTGGGTGGCATAGCGGCCGCTGGTCCCTGTGCTTTTTTGACTTGAACCTGGAATTCGATGTCCTGACTAGAAGTCCTTCCTGGTTGCTAGTTGGGTAGGCACTTGTTACGCGAGGTAAGGCATTCTGCAATTTCTGCTTTTAATTGAACCAGCGGTAGTACTTGTCTCCTCCTAAGCTTCTCTTGCACCCTCCTGTACAATACCCATGCTGTTACTACCGATAAGTCTAGCATAGGCGTAAAAATTCGAAAGTGCCATTTCTTCGACATCTGATATGTATGCAGTAAAGTTCAAACAGAGAGTCCAGCAGGTCGACACCACCCATGTGCCTGTTATGGACCTTTACTACGCTGGGGCAATCAATTTCGCGAAACACCTTGGCGGAGGTAAACCAGCGCTTAGTCTTTTGGCCTGGATCTCTCCCAACAAAGCTCGACAGAAATGTCACGGCGCGGTTATCGTATCAACGCACACACGATAACTCCACGTCATCTATCGCGCTTGTGAGTGCCTCTGAAGCACCACGTCCTTTACATTTCAGTTCCTTTTCACTTTTCAGGCGGCTGTTTGGTAGACAATTCGCCCTCACCGTACCGATCGTCAAAATTCCATCTTGCGATAGAGTGACCTGCAGCTTCGGGCTATTGAACAGATGGCAGCACGTTACCATATGTTGTAATTCAAGTTCACACTGTGCTAACTATGGCATACACCGGTTTCGGTTTCTCTGCTGTAGTTGCAGGCGAAATTGAGAAAACTAGCAACTGCCTTGAATTGGCAAGGCCAAAAAATATGCCAAAATAATTTTTCTATGTTTCTGCCGTAGAAATTTTGAGAAAAAAAAAACCAATTGTTCGTGTTTGTCCCCTCCGAGTTTCACATCGCATCCCAAAATCTACTTCACCTCTGTTTTGCGTATCAATCAAGAGATGGCAGCACTTGTCCATAATAAGTACGCATAACTATGAGATTTACTCTGACGGTATCACATTCTCAGCTGGGAATCTCACACACGCGAAAAAGAATGGTAACCGGTATGTGCCAAATATGGGACGCCATGCAATAGAGGGTTAAAAGCGACGCTTTCCGCTACTCGTTCTATGTTCTATAAGAGATTGGAATGCTCTACCACCTGACACTGTCTGTATTTGTTCAAATGGTGATTTCTTCCATGCTTTATGAATGTAATTTTGAGTGTTCATTTATATGAGTTGTACCCTCCCTGCTGTAATGCCTGAATGGCGAAGCAGGTACCCAATGAATAAAATGAATAAATAAAGAAATGTTTCATTGTCATGATTTTGTTTGTATTGTCTTATAGCGTAGTTGCACCTTGTTAAGCAGCAATTACGAGCATTATGTGAAATCATGCGTGCAAGAAATGCAATGTTGAAGCAACTCTTCAGTTTAAACAAAGCAGTAGTAAGCATGAGTGTCTGCTATTTAAAGAAATCCTGCTCCAATAAGTGCTTGACATGTCTCGTTTGTTGCTATACGTTTCAATATGTGCTATGCAGATTACTGAACGACATTTCAGTTGCTGTGTAACTCATACTGTGCTTGCGTGTCACACATGAACAGACAGCTTCAGCTTTGGAACAATGCATACTGCACAGTAAAATAGGCATCGCAAAGCAATATTCAACCATGCAAGATTGGTTGCCATTCACCTTGGAAATAACCTTTATTTAAAGAAAATTCCCTGGCGAGACAATATTCAAAAGCACAGTGAACAAAGCAAAGGAGTAACATAATGGCACATGGTTATTTGTCACTGCATGTGTATCTGTCATGCTCAACATAGACAAATCATGTGCTTTTCACTACTGCAGTATGCAGCATACTATGATTAGCCACATGTGAGCACACGCAATGTGTTATGTTGAAGTGCACGGCCTATTTACTTTCATGAAAAGAAAAATAAAACATGTTACACCAGCACATGTCTCCGCCTCATTTGCCAGCGAATGCGCCGGCGCACACATTGCAGGTAGCCAATGCGCAAATTTCTGGGCAGCCGAAACACACCAACTATGGCTTCGCGCACCGCACGGCCTCTTTGAAACAAAGCTCGAGAAGGCTGTACAGGGTGCGCCTGCGGTGGCACCTGTACTTGAAGCGGCCCTTGTGCCTGGGCTGGCTCCTGTGCGCTGTCGTCATGTGCACCGTCGTCATCTGGGTCGTCTGGCAGAGACACGCCTGCTGCAAGGCAGAGGTTATGCATCGCTGCACAATCTGCAACAATAGTGGCTGCTTTCTGAAACGAGTAGTGGAGCACCCGATACCTCTGCAGGCATCGGAAGCGGCTCTTGACGACTCCTATGCACCGCTCAACGGCATATCGCATTGATGCGTGTGCCTCATTATAGCGCCCCTCTGCCGTGAGGCGATTTGGGTGACCAGGCACAGGAGTTGTGATCCATGGCTCTAGCGGGTACCCAGAGTCCCCTGTAAAGTGTTGCATGTCAGTGAACGAATAAGGCACATTGCAAGAACACAGTCTACGCCAGGGCCCTTTTACAACAGCAGCGGGTCTTGGATTTATTGTTGCAATATCTATCAAACATTGACCTTCCCGGAAAGTTGTAAGGAAAGTTTGACTCATTTTAAAGAAAAGCCCAATTTCACCTGTTGTCTTGCCTGCAAATCTCATTCTCGGGTTAAGTTGGACATGTAATATTTATTTCATACTCGTGGTTTTCTGCTCCGTTCATCCCATTTGCCCCTCCCTAAATGTACATCCTCCACTAAAACTAATTTGCTCTTCTCTCTTCAGAAGTGTTATTTTATAAAACACTTCTAAGGTTTACTCTCGAATATGCTGCCAGTATATGGGATCCTTACTCTACCTTTCGTACCTCTTCTCGTGAAGGTACCCGAACTCGAGCTACCCGTTTGATCCTTTCTAATCACTCCAGCACCACATGTCGTTGCAACAAAAAAAATCGCAGACATTGTGACACAAAGAAAAATAGCGCAACTTGCACCATTCTACGATATATACTACACCGATCACTAACGTTGATGCCTAAAGCTTCACGCACACGCTTATTCCTTCGTTCCAAGGACAGTGATCAGGAACCAACTACCCGAGTCCATTGTCACCAACCCTTTTCCATCATACTTGAAAACTGCCATTTTGACGTGTTCTGTAGAATTACACCCGTGCCTGTAACGCTCCACGTGGCATTCAGTGTATTGAAATTAATAAGTAAATAAACAGAATAACATGCCAGCTGTTGTATACATGCTGGTAAAAATATCTGCCTTCCAAGAGAGACATGTTTCTCTCGATAGTCGCTGCAGGTTCATTAGGTACTGCTGCATTCACAACACATTTCTATCAATTCACGCTTTCTTAAAGCTTGCTAGGATGCAAAACTATTTGACTGTGTATGTTTTACATATGGAAGAAGCACAGCTACTTTAGGTGCACTTACCAAGCAAGACTTCTCCGTGAAGTAACAGGCCACGAGTGAGGCGGCGGCGAAATGCAGAATGCCTGCAAACTAAAGAATTGTGGCACGATCCCGGAAACCGTGGGTCCATTGCCAGGATATTCAGCTTCGCGTCACACATCTCGTAAGGGAAAGCAAAGAGAAGGTGTCAATGCCACTGCAACAAATATCTGGCACAAACTTTTGCTTACAACACTACTTGCCAATCAGTTACTGTTCAGTCAGCCAACACAATTACAGAAAAGGAGATATCAACATATGCAGTAGGCAGTTGAACTAATGATCAGCATGATAACAATGTCATCTTAACCTACAAATGCAATGTTGGCATGTGTACACGTGCTCATGTATGGCGTGCGGTCACAACACAATGTGCAAAATAATTCCTTTGGTTTCTTCCGTCCATATTGTACAAGATTCTGCTGGAGAGTGCCACCTGTGTTTTCTTGTTTTTCCAGACAAAGTGCCTATTACAAGCGAAAGAACGCGGAACTGGCAGCATGTGCCGTATTAACAGCTAGAGCAAATGGGTGTCCACACATTCTCATTCTCCCTCACACCATTTTCATTGATGGGATGCTCCTTTTCACGTTTACAGTCTGTTGGCCACAATGCTTTAGTTTTACGTCGAATAAGAATCACAAGGGTTCGTCTTCTGTTAGGATCGCTCGCAGACGAAGACTCCCTGTACTGCTACGGCGTCTATTCCGGTTTAAGTCGCGCGTAATGAGTTTACATTGTAGCATCGAAAAGGCTATTCAACTGTGATTAGAGAGCACTGAAAAAGTGCGGCCGTGTTCTGTTGCAAAGATCAAAGTCGTCATTGCACATACAACACAAACGCTACTTTCTCGAATAGGAACGCAAGTATTACCTGCAATTGATGAAAAATAACGAAACGAAGTTTTTTACAACGTGAACTTGCGCAAACACATACCGATAATATTTGTCAATGAACAATACTCACGACCTTGCAGTTGAGGGCGTAATACCCTTCACGGCTCCAGTACGATTCCGTTTCGCCAGGGCCGAGCTTCTTAGGGCGAACGATGGCTCATCCTACAACTCCTGGAATTTTTCCACGGCTAAGAAAGCCTTCCTTGACGGCGGCTTTCTGTTGCGCCGTGGATGTGAATCTAACCCATCCTTTTTCTTTGCCCACAACCGTAATGGCCTTGGCGACGGCTGTAATGATCCGGCTGACCGAAGGCTGCGACAGTGCAATTGCTTCTTCATTCCCGACGCACTGTTGAAAGCTCCCGGTGGCAAAAAACCACAGCGCGCACAGCACTTTCATCGTAGTGTCGACACCACGAAATCTTGGAGGTCCGAGATGTCCTTCCAGCTCATCGCAAAGACGTCTCACTATGTCTTTGGAGAGCCTAAAATGCCTTCGAAACTCTTCTTCGGCCATGCCGAACGCGTCGCGTCGTTGCCTCTCGTCGCGTCGTTGACTTTCGGCGCTCGCCAGCAGCACAACCAAAGGAGCCGCCATTGCCGTCTCTGTCTCGTCTCATCTAGGTGTCGGCTCGTCAGCTGGCGCGAGACTAGCCGGCAGCCACGGTTGCCCCAGCAATCCTAGACATCATCTCGCCACCGCGCGCGACCCTCGAGCGAACCACTTCTCCGCGGTTCCTCTCGTAGCAGGGAACCGGTTCCTTTCCAGATGAGTGGAAACCTGTGTGACGTCATCAAAACTTGTCGTCCCGCCCACCAGGGATGACGACAACGAAGCGCTGACCAATGGCAACAGCCAAAAGGAACCGGTTCCAAAGCGAACCGCTACAGAATGCGGCTCCAGCTTGATTATCCACCCCCTCAGCAACACCTGCACGATGAATACCCCGCATAAAGCCGACGCGCTACGCCTGGTCCCCATCCAACAACTCTCCATTCGAACCGAAGTCTACGCCGTCACCGCCTACATCGCCCCCCCGGATGGTGCAGTAAGAGGAGTAATCACTAACGCCTACTGGGAAGAAACCCCAGCCCAGATTCTGGACGACCTCACCACGGGCAACCCTAGCGTCCCCATCATTGATGCACGCCGCATGGGACGGACCCGTTCGATCCTTATCACCTTCCGCACTGGTCCGGTGCCCCGAACCATCTCCTACGGAGGCGGACTCCACAGCTGCAGTTTAGACAGAGGACACCTGGACGCTTGCAGAAACTGTAGAAAACCAGGGCATCGCGCGGATGTGTGTACCCTTCAGCGTACGCACAGCTGTTCAAGATGCGGTATCCCGCACCCCCGAGAGGACACCCCGACATGCACCCCAGCCTGCATATTCTGTGGAGGCGCCCACATGACCGGTACTAAAGGATGCCAAGCGAGGGGACGCGGCTCACCGCCCGCGTCACGACAACAGCACATCTCCCGCACACCGGAACGAGACGCGGACCGCTCCAGCGTCCGTCGCTCCAGCACGTCTCGCTCATCGTCTCGTCGCCGCCAGGACCAACAGTCTCCACAGCTTTCTTGGGCGGACAGAGTAGCAGGCAAAAGACTGAACGCTCCCAGCAAGTCCTCAATCCCCCCGCCCACACAGGTGGACCCCCGTGACCGGGAGCTCCAGGCCCTGCGAGAGGAGGTGAGTCGTCTTACGTCTCTCATCAAGACTCCCACCTTTACCCCTTCTACCGCTTCCGCAAATCGCCCCTCCACCCAACCCACACCGCTACCTCAAACACCCACTGGAAACATGAAACAATCCGACTCCCAAACCCCCACCTCACAACCACCGAAGAAAAGACGCACAACAGAGCACCCACCCGTCACCCAGACCGACCTTCAATATCTAGAGGCCCACATGGAAGCTAAACTCGCCGAAATGTACACGCGTCTAGAGGCAACATTCAACCAGCTTATCGACCACATGTCTCAACGCTTCGAACAATAAATTTAAGCGACATTTACGCGCATGGTACACACCCTTGAGATGAGCCTTGCACGGTACGACACCCGCCTCCAAATAATCGAGCAGGTCCTTCCCTCGCTGCGGCTCCCCAATCGCCCCTATCAATTCCGCCCACCTACCCTACAGAACTCCCTACCCAACCCACCTATATACTCACCCCACCCAAGCTACCGTATGGCGGGGCTACCACCTAATTCCTTATCAATCCTGAAATGGAACAACCGCCGCTTCCGGGGCAAGCGCGCACCTGTCCAACTCCTCCTTCCCACACTTCCCACGCCCCACATCCTCCTCCTTCAGGACACACATGCCCCTGCCACACTTCCCAGTTACACATCCGCTCACTCGGACGCAACGAATGCACCCAGGGCTTCCACACTCATACATCGCTCCATTACATACCAAACGCATCAGATCACTTCCGAGACGCCCTGCGTGATCACAGAAATCATACAACATACACACTCCACACCATCTGTTTTTATTGAAAATATATACTACCCACCGTCTCATCCGATCACTTCATTGGAAACGCTACTGCGAGATCTCCATCGTATTGCAGGCAAGTATCCATTGATAATCGGAGGGGACTTCAATAGTCAGCATACTGACTGGGGCTACCGCACAACCACGGGACGAGGACGACGACTCTGGTCCTTGGTACAAGAGCTCCGCCTCACAATACACAACAACTTTAACACACCCACGAGAATTAGCAACAGTGTCAGCGCGGACACCAGCCCGCACTTGACACTGAGCCGCAACCTTGCGGGTATTACGTGGAACACAAGACATCACACATTAAGGAGCGATCATTACATCCTCTACGTTACAGTACCCTACAAACAAAGAACGACTCTTCACCTAACACACAAACTCACCAACTGGGATGCAGTCCGCCCCGCACGGGCGGCCCTTCCTGACGCTCCCATTACAGACATCGACCAGTGGGTGGCATCACTCATGGACGATGTCTCCGTACACACTCGAACCCTTGACGCCACAGCAGATACGCCCATTCTCGACACTCACCTGGCGCACCTATGGGAGGCCCACCATAGCATCCTAGAGCGCTGGAAAGGGCAAAAGCTCAACCGGACCCTTAAAAAGCGGCTAGCCGCACTGCAAACAAAAATTACCGAGCACTCTGAGGAGCTCTGCCGATCCAACTGGGGACCGATTCGCGATAGTATGGCTGGCAATCTGACCTCCAAGCGCAACTGGCAACTTCTCCGTCACTTAATTGACCCCACGAAATCTAAAACAGCCACACAACAACACGTCACACGCCTTATACACAAGACCGACCTTTCTCCCGACGCACTCATCGACATACTTAGAAACACACATACAACTCCCGGTACCTCAAACCCCCTGTTCCCCTATGCAGGCACTCTGAATGCCAATTTCGACGCGGAGATTACGGAAGCAGAAGTCAGAGCGGCCCTCCTGACTCTCCGCTCTAACTCCACTCCAGGAGTTGACCGTATCTCCAATAGCATGCTCCGCAATTTGGACGATCGGTCGATTGCCCAGCTCACGGAGTACTTCAACACATGCTGGCAGGAGGGCACCCTTCCGCAATCCTGGCGTCACGCCAAAATCTTATTCGTACGCAAGCCATACAAACCCCTTACAGCTGCAAATCTTCGCTCCATCTCCCTAACCTCAAGCCTGGGCAAGCTTTTGGAGCATGTCGCACTCGCCCGACTCACCCAACACATGCCGGAGCAAGTCCTCTACCCGTACAGCATGGTGGGCTTCCGTCCCCACCTGTCGGCACAGGACGCCATGCTCCAGCTCACACAGGATATTTTGGACCCCCTCATACCGGGCCACACAAAAGCCGTCCTCGCCTTGGATCTCTCTAAGGCCTTTTATCGCCTAGACCATCGAGCGATAATGGCGGCGCTCTCCCCCTTGAATATAGTTAAACGTTTCTACACCTATATTCAAGCATTCCTTACCAGCCGCACAGCCGAAATTCACTTCGGTCCCCACACATCCCGCCCATACACCCTTAGTGGTATTGCCATCCCCCAGGGATCTGTCCTCTCCCCTTTTCTCTTCAATGTCACTCTCATTCCCCTTGCCCCCAAACTACAAACCATCCCTCACCTTCGGCACACACTCTATGCTGATGATATCACTCTATGGACCACCCACGGCAGTGATGGAGACATAGAGAACACTCTGCAGTAGGCAGCTACCCTCACCCAAACACATGCGCGGAGTATGGGACTCTCATGCTCTCCGGAGAAGTCGGAGCTCCTCATACTCCGCCCCACAACCGGAAACTGCAACACCACCCATGTAACCGTGACACTGGAAAACCGGTACATCCCCGAGATACACACTCTCCGGGTACTGGACCTCCACATCCAAAATAACGGGAAAAACACTCTCACCATCCACAAACTCAAGCGGACGGCGGTGTCGATATCCCACCTAATACGCCGAGTTTCTGCACACCACCGGGGTATGAAGGAGCATGACCTATGCCGTCTCATTCATGCCTTCGTCCTCAGCCGCTTACTCTTCACGCTCCCCTACCTTAAACTCCAGGGCAGAGAAAGCTCCCCCCTGGCTGCCATGATCCGAACAGCATTTAAGACAGCACTACACCTACCCCTAAATACCTCCACCGAAAAACTCCTCCAGCTAGGCCTACATAACACGATAGGTGAGCTTATTGAGGCCCACCGACAGACACAATACGTCTGTCGGTGGGCCTCAGTCTCAGTCTCGCGAGAACCACCACCGGCAGACACATGCTACACACCCTCAGTATCAGGATACCAGCCACGGATCCCACACAGCCCCAGGTCCCCCACGACATTCACCGCGAACTTCTTATTAAACCTCTCCCTAAAAACGTGCACCCCACCTACCACGAACCCTGCCGCAGAGCTCGCGCACGGGCGCACCACAAACACTATGGCATGGAACCGGATGCTGTGTGGGTGGATGCCGCATGCACAAGTGAGGACGCGGTTGTTGCCATCACGAACCCCTCCCTACAACCGATTACCACCCTTCACATATCCCCAACTGCCACTTCGAAGAAGGCTGAAGAGGCCGCCATTGCCCTAGCTATTACGCGTACGGAGGCCCGGTATATATTATCGGACTCTAAAACTGCGATACTAAATTTTGCTTGCGGGAGAGTTCACGTCCCTGCATTTCGCATACTGAACTCCCTCGTTGCACACCCGCCCCGCCACATGGAGCTCATATGGGCGCCTGCCCACTCTGGGAATCCTGAAAACGAGGCTGCCAACGCTTTAGCCCGAGGTTCTCTCAACCGGGCACCGGCCAGCTCCAATCCAGGGTTCTCATGGGAGCTCATGCATTCATTCAGTGAACTGACGCAAGCCTGCAAAGCCTCGCGTCGGCACTACCCCCCACCCCATCCCTCCCTCGACAATTATCACCAGACACTTTGGAGGCGGCTCCAAACACGCACCTTACCCTCCCCTTATATACGCTCGCGCTATCACCACGTCCACACCGACTCCTCCTGTACCCTCTGCCACCACCCCAAAGCCACTCTCGATCACATCCTTTTCCTCTGCCCGGCGGATCCTCCCCCGCAGGGCCTGGAGCACCTTACTACTTGTGAGGCTTGGGAGACCCTAATGCGCTCCGAGGACCCTGCCAAGCAAGCCATCGCCACAGGCCGGGCTGCCAGCGTCATGAGCCTCCGGGACATGAACGTTTGAGTGCAGTGGGGCCGTGCGGGGGCCCAATGACCTGCGTGTCCGCAACTCCCCTGTGTGCAATCAAGTTATCACCACCACCTGTTGGCGATGCCGGAGGTGTTGTTTGGCTGGCGTCGTCAGGCATGATGGCCGGTGGTGTCCGATTGCGTAGTTCCAGGGTAGTTGGGGAATTACTACCCAGCACAGCTCCACCAAATATGTAATGCAGTTTATTGAACAGTCAGGAACGCGACCGTCTCAGTCGAGCGTCAGACACCGAGAGCGCGAGCCCCTCTTCGTCGGCGGGCCGATGATGATAGCGCGTCCATAGGGTGCGCCAGTGTTCTTCGCTACAGTAGATTATTTCAACGAGAGCGGTCACGCGCATTATCTAATCGGGGGTATTCCTATTCTCTGCCTCCTCTCCGTACATCCTGTCTATTACTTTATCTACCTCTCCCTTCAACTATTGCACGTTAGCGCAAAGATAATCTCTGAAGTTTCTGCAATCCTTACGTAATCAGGGAGAGTAACCTAGAAAATAGTTTTCCCTCAATAGGAAAGGATGAGGAGCGAGAAGAAAGCTGATATCCCCAAGAAACTGAGACAGGGATGCCATTTATCCCCGCTGCTGTTTATGATGTACAAGGCGAAGATGAAAAGTGCGCTATAGGAAAGTAACATCAGGTTTTGTCTCTCATACAAACAGGTCGGTACAATAGAAGAGCAGCAGCTTCCAGATTTGTTTTATGCGGACGACATTGTGTTGCCAGCTATCAAGCAAAGTGATATGCAACGTCTGGCTGATATCCGTGGACAGGAAGGCGAGAATTTAGGTGTCAAATTTAGCGTTAAAAAATCAGGCGTTATGGCATTAAATGAAACCAATGAACAGACTGTCAATAGCGGGCCAGGAAATACCTTGGGTAAAATAATGCAAATACCTTGTTGCGTGAATAAACGAAGGCAGTAGCTATATGTGAACATAGAAAAAACAATAATAGCAAACGGGAATATATATGCGTCCATAATGAAACGCAGAGCGCTACGGGGATACAAAAGGTACGAGGTGCTCCGGGGTATATGGAAAGGTGTAATGGTACCAGGGCTTACATTTGGGAATGCGGTTGTTTGCTTGAAGTTATTGGTACACTCAGGACTCGATGGGAACCAAAGGTCAGTGGGACCCCTCGTATTGGGGGCTGACGGGAAGACCACAAATGAAGCTCTGCGGGCTGATATGGGCTGGAGAAGTTTTCGAGTGAGGACTCAAAATAAAATTTATTTTGAAGAATGACTGAGGAATATAAAAGAAAGTAATTGCGTTGCGAGAGTGCTCAAGTATATGTACAGAAATTTATTGACTCGCGGTGAAGGAAAACAACCAGGAAGCCTACCAGGAAAAATGCGACCAATATAGTAACGTGGAAACAAAGAACGTCAAACGCAAAGCCAGAGAAATAAGGCGATCTCATGGGTGGCGGCAATGGAAAAAAAAGTAGCTTGAGTAACAACCTGAAAGGAAACGAAAAAAAAACGAAATCCGTTAAGAAACTATTTACGATAACTCAAAGGGAACTCCCTTACTTTTCGAAGCGAGATCAGGATGAACGCGTAGTTACAAAGCAAGGTACACCGAGGAAGAAGCATGTGCTTGCTGCGTAAAAGGCGGGGCAACCATGGAACATATTTTATGATAACGTGGAGATATTTAACCAGCTGTCGGTTTAGGATCCTCTGGCCTAATTGAAGCCCTTCGGTTAATAAACATGTCCGCGATAGATATTAGTAATAGACGATTGGAAGTTTGGTGGCAAAAGTAGGGAGACCCACAAACAACGGAGGCGTACTAGAACAAAGATCCCCTTGGTGGTTTAGGAAGTTTGATCTTGGGAATTCATTGTGTATGCGCTTTATTCTTTCCCCTAAAAGATGGGTAGAATATTAGGCAAAATAAGAAAAAGAGCTTTGTGGCGCAGCCCACCACCCCGTTTCAATAGGGACGCCCGTAGCATCTATTCGTCCATCCATCCCTGCTTCTCAGGGGAATGACGGATAATTACAGCCATCGGAACGGCATTGTGGTGACGCCCTTGGAACTCTAGACAGAATTGTGACGACCGCCGTTGGAAAGGTTCAAACATGTTCCCCACGTCGCATTTCCAGTGTGCCACGCTCATACCATGTATATGCATGCTCGCAACCACCTCCCGACGCGGCGTACCATACATCAGGAGCAGCAGCAGCAGTGGAAAAGTCGAAGGAAGAAGCCAAGGGAGCTTCGCATCAAAATAGAGAACAGGGTTTCAATAGAAATCAGAACAGGCAGCACGTGATCAAAACCCTGATGCGTGAAGGTTCCTTGAAAGAAATCAAAGGAACAGCCGTTCACATGCGCGAAAGAATGAACATTGATAATATTTTGAAAAGTTTTGCAAAATGCGAGAAGCATAGTATGAATGTATTATTTAGCGCCGAAATGCATAACGTTGGCGTTCTATTTAGAGTATTTTTTCTCTGTGAGTAGCGCATGACAGAAGGAAAATGCCGCGTATTTATTGGACACGCTAATCCTTTTCGAAATCAGAGAGCCGTGTATAGTCAAAATTTCTGACAATATTTTAGAATTCTAGACCATATTTAGAATGAAATAAAAATAAATAAATTACATTTGATGAAAGCTCACGCCGACGAGGGCTTCAAAACCTTGTCGCTTGACGTCAAGAACTTGTACTATTCCCTCACTCATATTGACATGCTTAAATGCGTCGAAGGTATCGTGTACGAGTTCCGAATGCTTGAGTTTTCTAGTGATGATCCCATTTCTGCAGAAAATTTTGACCTATATGTTGAAATTTTACTTAACTTCAACTTCCTTGCAGTGGAACAATTGTGTATATCTGAAACAACAAGAGGATGGGGTTGCATTGGGTCCTGCCTAGCTCCTTTGTTAAGCAATATATATTTAGCTCGGCTAGACAGAAGCTTGCCAGATCGCCTGCAGGGGTCAAACGTAGGAAAAATGTCTCGGTATTGGACGATTTTATAATGTCTATTGACTGCACGCTTGAGGAGTCATGTTAGCAAAATGCTGAAGTTATAAATATGTGTTGTGATAGTCTTCATCCTCTTGAAGTGGCAGTTGAATGGGCGGTCAACCGAATCATCAGCTTTTTTCATTTGAAGTTTGCATGCTCCGATCAGCGCTAGCGCTGGTGCTATAACCTTCACACAAACAAGGTTGTTCTTTCGTTCCATTCCAGCCAGCCGAAACCGGTCATGAAAAGCATAACGAGTTGATGACTGCAGTTTCATCTGTATTTATTGAGGACTTGAGGACTAGCTGCCCTCATATCGAGCGCTGCCACAGGCTCGACTGCCACGCACTGGTTACATTCGTCCCGTCATTCTAAAGCTTTCTAACTTCAGCGGCAGAACCGAGGTTCTTAGGAACATCTCAAAACTCAAGGGGTCAAATTTTGTCATTAAAAAAGATTTCTCTTCTAGGGTTCGGTTAATTCGGAAAAAAATCTGGGACGCATCAGCCTCTTTTCGGGACAGCGGTTCTGTTGTGAAGTTGAGACATGATCATGCTTTAATTGACAACGTTCGTTATAACTGGGATGACAGTTCAAACTCATTAGTAATGGCACCCGCTCAACGCGTCTCTTCTGAGCCTGGCCATTTGACTTCCCTTCCATCCACTTCCTGAATTAATCCTGGCTGTTTTGAGATACTTGTTTTGAATATAAACGCTCGTAGTATTGTTAAAAAATTTCCCGATTTATTGTCCCTTATACCTGTTCATTCCCCCCATGTTATCGGCATCACAGAGACTTGGCTGCACAATGGTATTTACGAATCTGAGTTCACTCCACCCTGTTTTGTTGCCGTGCGCTTAGACAGGAATAGTGGTACTGGTGGTGGCGAAGCACTGCTTATCCGGTCGGATCTACGATTCTCAGTCTTGCCTTCTCCTCCAGAAACAGAATCCGTATGGTGTAAAATTTACCTACATAATCGGTGTATTGTGATTAGTGTTATATATCGTCCCCCCGGCTCTACTATTGATGTCTTTCATGCTGTTGCAATTTTCATGCGCGAGATTAACATTGCTTCGTCGAGTTTTATGTGTGGGTGACTTCAACGCCCCTGGCATCCACTGGCCATCACTGTCTGCAGTCGGTCGCAACACAGCTATTTGTAAAGAACTAATAAACATTTCCTTCTCCTTTGGTCTCACCCTGGTTGTACAACCTGGTTAAATTCCGACCTTGACTTAGTTTTTCTAAGCGCTAACCTAGCCGAACGTGACTTTTCTTGTGAGGTAATTGATGGTATTTCAGACCATAAAGGCGTTTTAGTGTCACTCTCTTGTCCAATTACTAAATCCCCCTAAACGTTTAGTAGTTTCCCTGATTTCACTTGTGCGGACGACAACTCCATTAGTGATGTCTTATCTGATCATTTCGATACGTTTAGTGCACTTTCAGATAACCGGGACGTCAACTGCCTTGCTAATTACTTTTAGCGTCTTGTCAAATCATGTATCGAACGTTTTGTGCCCATTAAAACTAAGAAAAGAAATTCTAACATTCCATGGATAACTCGTGATATCTTGCAGTTGTGTCATCGCGTTCGAAGGTTAAGGCGTTCCAGAAGAGGCAGTGATCCCCTGGCGTTGGATAGATTTGTTAAGGCAAAGAAAGAACTCAATCTTAAGTTGCAAAAGGCCAAGGATTTCTTTTTTCGCGTTCGCCTGCACAATTAGTTAAGAACTAACCCACGAAAATTTTGGCCTTCTATTTTACCATGCGATGCTTCATCCACTTCTTTCAGAATAGTAATGACGTCATCAACGACCCGGCGGTGATATCCGATGCTTTCAACAAGTATTTCCAGTCCGTGCTTGTTTCCGATAACAACTTTATCGCGACACTTACCAATAAAGTTGAATATATATATACATATATAGTTACAATATAGCTTCTTCTGAAGCAATCAGGGACGTTGAGATAAACTGCGAAGGCATCCTCAACCTTATATTCAATCTGGATGTTATGCAATGCATCAGTCCGGACGGGATACACAACGCGTTCCTTGTTCGTTATTCGTTGTGGTCATCGAAATATCTGTCAGTCATATTCAGAAAGTCCTTATCATCCGCAACTGTACCTTCTTCATGGAAGTTAGCCAAAGTGCTCCCTCTTTATAAATCTGGAGATAAGCAGTGTTTGTCGAACTACAGGCCAAATTCACGGACGTCACAGTCATGCAAAATGCTGGAACACGTCATTCATAAGCACATCACGCTCTTTCTGGAATCAAATAATTTACTGTCTAACATGCAACATGGGTTTAGGCACGGTTTTAGCACGTTAACGCAGCTAGCTGAGTTCACGCATGACATTTCATTTAACCTTGATGTAGGTAACCAGGTTGATGCCATTTTTATAGATTTTTCGAAGGCATTTGACACCTGTTTTACATTCTAAACTTATTGCTACACTTAATGCTGTACTCAATAATCCTCAATTAGTTAACTGGATTTTAAGCTTGCTCTCATTTCACTCCCAGTTCGTCTCTTACAATTCGACTGACTCCGCTACTGTTGATGTGACATGAGGTGTGCCCCAAAGCTCCGTCCTTGGGCCACTTCTTTTTTTTATTATATATAAACGATTGGCCACTTCACTGCTCTTCTAACATCCGTCTTTATGCTGATGACTTCGTTCTATATGAAGTGATTAACTCTTCTAGTGATGATTATCGCCTTCAAGAGTCGTTTTCTAGGTTTTGCGATTGGTGTAACACTTGGCAAATGAACATTAATATCAATAAAACCGTTCTGATGTCTGTCTGCAACAAATCTTCCTCCTCCCTTTTTAGTTACTCGTTCAATGTCCGTGCTGAGGTTTCTGAGTATAATTATCTTGGTGTCATTTTTTCGCATACCATGTCATGGTCTAAACACATTTATTACATATGCAGTAAAGCACTAAAAAATTAGGTTACTTGAGGTGAACGCTAACCCGATCTCCTAAAGACACAAAGTTACTAATGTATAAATCTTTAATCCGCCCTGTTCTTGATTATGCATCTGTAGTTTGGAGCCCGCATAAGCAGTTAGAGATTAATAAGCTAGAAGCAATACAGAAAGAAGCTGTGCGATTTATAGGTCATCGTTACGATCGCGACTTTTCGCCCTCTTCAACACTTTATTCCTTTAACCTAAACACGTCTCTTCTCGTCGCCGTGTCGAATCATTAAAATTCTTGCACGGCATTGTCAATTCTTTGGTTAGGCTCTCAAATGATAATTAGATTAACTTCGCGCTAGGTTCATCAACGAGAAGACATCATGACCTAAACTTGATACCCTACTACGCATATACTAACATGTTCAAATTCAGCTTTTTCCTCCGCTCAATCGAAGACTGGAATTCATTACCTAGGTCAATTCGCTCATGCTCATCGCGAATTTTTGCAGCCGCTATCCTAGATGCATAATCGTGCTCACCCATGCCCGGCAGCATTTGTATAACTTGTGTATTTTCCTTCCATCAGTGCTCTTTTGTAAAAGTGTTCACTTGTGTTTACCGCTGTACACTCCTATGCATTTTCTGTACCTTTTCTCAACCCACTCCTGCTATAGCGCAAATTGCGCTGCAGTATGTATAAATGAATAAATAAATAAATAAATAAATAAATAAATAAATAAATAAAACGAATATGTGTTTCAACAATGCATTGAAGTCATGCCAAAACTTATCAACCCAAGTTTTCAGCAATAGGCTTCACGCTTAAAGGAAGCCAGCTATCCAACTCATGTATTAGTCTCAGCAGCATAGAAGCTGCGAAAAAGAAAATCCGCTAAATACCGGGTCAATCGATACGCTAAACCCCGTCACTTCCCATAAAAAATTCAGTGTCCTTCTACTCTACGAGGAAAGATGACCAGCGAAGCTGTGTCATCCTTCTCCACACAGTTCGCATCTTAATAGTGCACTGTGCATTGCCATGCGTTACCCTTACAAAAAATTTTAATGTGTTTTTTAGAAAGTCTTTCGAGTTTGTTCTATACAACTCTATAGTGTTTATTTTGATTGTCTATTCAATTTTCCTATAAAATTCCAAAAGTTATTGGCCCAACGCGTTCTTATACGAACTGTAAAGACACATTCCTATAGAACATTTCTATGTAGTTGCTTTTAAGATCCTAAAGACAAATTCCTATTGGGGTCGAGCGCCACCACTGGAAAAGCTGGTGCCACTGTCGGCGTGACGTGGCTTGAGGGATCACGTGGACACAGCGGCCGCATCGGCTGCTTCGGAAGTGCCGAAGCGAGCTGAAAACAAAAGTTTAAAGTCCCAGGTGTGCTGCGGTTCTGATTAAGTGGTGAGGCTTTACCACCTTGGGTGTCTGCTTGACAACATTTGAAAGTACTATAATGAAAGTACTGGTAAGCTGCAGAGGTGGCCTAGAGGTAGAGCATCCGCCTCGCGTGCAAGAGGACCGTGCTTCGAATCCCAGTGCCGCGCATTTCCACCGGATTAAAAAAAAGTCCGCGTGTTCATAAAATTGCATAACAGGCCTGGAGTGCGGCTTCTTTTTTTCACCCGGTGACCAGAACGGGTAACACACTCCCTCATAAGAGCAGGATTGGCCACCCTAGTGCAGTACTTGGCCACAACCTCCTATATGAATACAATATTACCAGTGCTCACGTGTGGGCCAGAAACCTGGAGGCTTCCGAAAAGGGCTCTGCTTAAATTGAGGATGACGCAACGGGCTATGGAAAGAAGAATGATGGGTGTAACGTTAAGGCATAAGAAAAAGAGCAGATTGGATGAGGGAACAAACGCGAGTTAATGACACCTTAGTTGAAATCAGAAAAAGGCATGGGCAGGACATGTATACTGCGGAGGGAATATAACCGATGTTCATTAAGGGTTGCGGACTGGATTCTACGGGACGGGAAGCGCAGCAGGGGGTGGCAGAAAGTTAGGTGGGCGGATGAGATTAAGAAGTTTGCAGGAACAACGTGGCCACAATTAATACATGACCGGGGTAGTTGGAGAACTATGGGAGAGGCCTTTGTCCTACAGTGGGCGTGTAACCAGGTTGATGATGATAATAGGTACTGGCTCTCTTTGGAGGCGTGCAGCATGGTAGGCTACTGCTCGGTGCCGCAGTGCCGGACGTACGTAACGGAGCCCAGTGTCAGGCTTATTAACACGTAGCTGCGTGAAGCTTGGCTCGCGAAACTTAGAACCAACAGACAGCAATCGGCCACAAATCGGGTACGCAGCATGCACTAACGCGAGGAAGATTTTTGCTGCGGCACCGGGACTGCGATGTTCAGCGAGTAGCAGAAAATGCGCACTGAGACGCTCGCCCGCACCCGCTACATGGCTAATGTCATGACGGTTGCGTCTATGAACTTGTTGATGCTAGAAACTGGCAAGTTCACTGTAAAGGAAAGGGAGCGGTAAGACGCACATTAAAAAAGGCATGGCATATGGTCACGTTTGTGTTATGAAATAAAGCACGTGGATTACGAAAAAGAAAGCAGAGGGAAATCGCATGCTGGAAAGACCGATGAACATAAAGTGTGACGCAACTTGAGAAATAATATTGAAATGTCCGAGAATTTAGAAGATAAAAAAAGATTCAATCGTCGGGACGCCCCATTACAGTCGCCGTAGGCGTCGAAATCTCTATAGCGAAATTCTTTTTGAACAGTTCTGATAGCGTCCACGCAAGAATGGTTGCTAGTGTACTGTCAAATGCTCATATGCGGCATCCTAAAGCTCACGGCACGGTGCGAAAACGCTCTCACAGCGAAAGCAAAACATTGTGCGCGGACATGCACGCAGACGCGCGGTCGGTCGGTTGCGGCGAAACCGTGCGATCGCTGCATTGAGGCTTCATTCTGTTAGGGTCCATTTGGTTATACAGACAGCCAACTAAATGAACATATTTCACATAGTTTACTCTCAGCGTTTGCCTACCTTTCACGCAAGAAGCCGGTTCGGGAGACTCCATCGCGGCGACCGTGCGCAGTGGCTTTCACTGTACGTGTTCGGTAGATAGCGTCTGTAAAAGATTCTGTGCTTTCAGTTTGCCTAAGATTATTATATGGACAGTCAGAAACTTCCCTCGTTTTGAGAGTACTTAGATAAATGTCCAGGAGGGCTGCCGCGTGGTGTTTTTACTGAGCTCCATAAACGAAAGCTACGAGGAGCGCTCCACGTGATCCCTCATACCACGCAAGAGAGGCGCTTCCGACAGATGGCGACTCCGTAAGTTCTCGCCCCCAATAAAACATTTCTATCGAGTTGCTTTACAGATGATAAAAACTAATTTCTATAGAATATTTCTATCGAGTTGCTTTAGAGATACTAAAGACAAATTTCTATAGAATATTTCTATGCAGTTGCTTTAGAGATGCTAAAGACAAATTTCTATAGAATATTTCTATGCCGTTGCATTCGAGTCCCTACAAGCAAATGCCTATAGAAGCTAGACCGATGTGTGTAAACTGCTTGCAATTTACCGAAGTTCTAGAGAACTGTACTGTAGGCAATAAGGGCTACAGTAAATGCAGTGGCAAAAAAATTGGTGCTACAACCACAAAGTATTCAGTTTGAAATGTTTATTGCGCTTCAGACTAGATGCATGCTTCATATATTGTCACGTGGTAGTGACGGTGAAGAAAGCAGCCAAACTGGCAAAGACGAAACTAGCGTTTTATTGGGCGAACTTATGCCCTCAAAAACAGGCTACATTCAAAGAACGGCGACAGAGGCCAACACAGTCGGCAATGACTGAAAATCTGATCAGCGTGTTAAGCGCGTCGGCTTTTATACTTCAGTCGTCGAATGTTCCAGAGTAATCGCTGGGACTCGCGTACCTTCCACAATGTTCTACATTATTCGCGTCACGCACACATGCAATCAGATTACACAAGGCTCGGTCACAGACAGTGGATGGAAGCATCGATAACATTCCGGAAACTTCCGATACATGCAGGTGCGTCCTGCGCTGTGTGATAACATTTGTTAAGCGGTCAAACATGTCACCCGATAAAGACAAACAAGTACACGTGTCAATACCCGCCCCCCCCTCTTAAAAAGCATCGACCCGATGCTGCAAACAAACGTAAGAAAAACACCTGCAACAAAGAAACCAACAAAATAAGGAAGTTCGTCAGCGTCCGTAAAAGGGTATAAGACGCACCACGTGGGTCACTTTAGATCTTGCGCTGCGACGCTGTGAATGCGAAATGCCGTCTGACACGACCTCTTAGTCAAGTGCGCGAATAAGTCGAACGACCTTGTAGGGCCCGAAATAGCGCCGTAATAGTTTCTTACTGAGTCCTCGTCAGCGTATCGGGGTCCAAACCCAAACACGGTCGCCGGGCTGGTACTAGACGAAGCGTCGTCGGAGGTTGTAGTGTCGGCTGTCGGTATGCTGCTAGTTCTTGATCCGTAGTCGGGCGAGCTGTCGGGCTTCTTGGGCGGGATGGAGATGGGTAGCGACGTCAAGATTCTCTTCGTCAGTGACGTGCGGCAGCATGGCGTCGAGCGTCGTAGTCGGGTTCCTGCCGTAAACCAGCTTAAACGGCGTCATCTGTGTTGTTTCTTGCACCGCCGTGTTGTAAGCGAATGTTACGTACGGCAGGACGGCATCCCAGGTCTTGTGTTCGACGTCGACGTAAACTCTAAAAACTTCAACACCCTTGAGGGTGTAAATGACTTGTCCCATAGGTGACACCCTTTGGGGTGTATTGCTACACCCCGAGCAGAGGGGTGTAAATTAACACCCCACAAAGGAAAAGCTGTTAATATGACGTCACCTTGCCTATGGGTGTAAAACAAACAACACCCTTCCTATATGGGTGTAACACAGACACCACCCTTTCAATATGGGTGCAGCATGGACAACGTCCTTCCAAAAGGGTGTTATCCCCGCATTTTAGCGTTCACTACAGCCATGTAGTTAATGGACAGACTGGCTGTTGTGAATGCTGCCTATCCTTAGCTATGTTACTACCTTGTTCAGTATGAGCCAGAATGTGTGAGGCGTCGTCATATCGCGCTTCTGGTCGGTCATGTGGTAGCATATATGACGTGTGACCCTTTCAGGAAAAAAAATTAAGTTTCACGATCGCAGCAACGCACACACCCTATGCTTTTCGTCGTCTTCCTCTGCAGTGATAGTACACTGCCAGCAGGATGCAGAGCGCAATAACAACGCATGCTGCACTAAGGACACAGGATCTCCCACACCTTGGTCCACCAGTATTTATCACTCCATGGAAACAGCACACAACCAAAAGTATGATGTTACATGCGTTCCTGAAATAATTAAAAACCTCCACTTTTCTTGGTCAAAAATTTTCGCAACAACACCAGCTTGACCAGGAGGGAAAGCCCCCACAGCTCATTGTTGAAGCTCATACTGAATGCAATAGAGCGCAAGCAATGCATGGATCGGCGACCTTAACCAGTGCAGTACTACAGAAGCATATGATTGCATGTCAAGCAGTTTTTTGCCGTTTTAAGCACATATTTGATACCTCTATTAAGAAAAGTTGTCATTTATCTCCACGGGATGCATCTACTAGTAACTTCACATATATAATGACCTAAAAGTAGCACTGAAAGCCAAAGAACAAAGTGGAACAAAGCGCTTCCATTTAGAATAATGTTCCATCATTTGCAAACAAAACTGCATGGGCAGCTGTGCGTGCTGTTTGATATATAAGCGTGCACTATTTCCTGAAACTTATGCATGCTCCAGTGACCCGCTTATACCCAATAATTTAGTTTATTCTTCACCAGATGCTTGCACTGAATATCCCACAGGCAATGTAAGTTAAGCTACCAGAATAACAACCTAGTCTAAGGTTCCCTAATTGAACAAAATCATCGTAAGATTTAAGACGAAATGTCAGAAGTATTAATTATTTCATTAAAGAGGAATGGTTACATAATAATGTTTGCACATTTTAAAAGTAGAAAGGAAGATAAGGAGTAAAACCATACCAATACAAAGACATAAGCACTGAATAATAGCACAGGCTTTTTCAATTAAATTATAAGCAGAAAATTTTTTAAATAACCTCACTACGAGCTATCACATGTTTTCATTCGAAAAGCACTGCATCTTATCATAAATACGAAAATAACCGGCCACATAAGAAAGAACAAGTCTGAGTGCGTCTATGTGAACAAAAAGATAGAAAGCTGGGCGAGTTGGTACAGTAACATGATCTTGGATTGTAGCGCAATGTGACACGGACACAGACTAGAAGCAGAGGACGAGCGCTAACTCTCAACTAAATTTTTATTGAAACGAAGTACACATATATGTATAGGTGATTGCAAAAAACCGCAGCGTAAGAGCATGACAAGGTATGAATCATCATGATCAGCCTGGTTACGCCCACTGCAGGGCAAAGGCTTCTCCCATACTTCTCCAACAACCCCAGTCATGTACTAATTGTGGCCATGCCATCCCTGCAAACTTCTTAATCTCATCCGCCCACCTAACTTTCTGCCGCCCCTGCTACGCTTCCCTTCCCTTGGAATCCAGTCCGTAACCCTTAATGACCATCGGTTATCTTCCCTCCTCATTACATGTCCTGCCCATGCCCATTTCTTTTTCTTGATTTCAACTAAGATGTCATTAACTCGCGTTTGTTCCCTCACCCAATCTGCTCTTTTCTTATCCCTTAACGTTACACCTATCATTCTTCTTTCCATAGCTCGTTGCGTCGTCCTCAATTTGAGTAGAACCCTTTTCGTAAGCCTCCAGGTTTCTGCACCGTAGGTGAGTACTGGTAAGACACAGCTATTATACACTTTTCTCTTGAGGGATAATGGCAACCTGCTGTTCCTGATCTGAGAATGCCTGCCAAACGTACCCCAGCCCATTCTTATTCTTCTGATTATTTCCGTCTCATGATCCGGATCCGCCGTCACAACCTGCCTAAGTGAATGTATTCCCTTACCACTTCCAGTGCCTCGCTACCTATAGCAAATTGCTGTTCTCTTCCAAGACTGCTAAACATTACTTTAGTTTTCTGCAGATTAATTTTTAGGCCCACTCTTCTGCTTTGCCTCTCCAGGTCAGTTAACATGCATTGCAATTGGGACCCTGAGTTACTAAGCAAGGCAATATCACCAGCGAATCGCAAGTTACTAAGGTATTCTCCATTACCTTTTATCCCTTATTCTTCCCAATCCAGGTCTCTGAATACCTCCTGTAAACACGCTGTGAATAGCATTGGAGAGATCGTATCTCCCGGCCTGACGCCTTTCTTTATTGGGATTTTGTTGCTTTCTTTATGGAGGACTACGGTTGCTGTGGAGCCGCAATAGCTATCTTTCAGTATTTTTACATACGGCTCGTCTACACCCTGATTCCGTAATGTCTCCATAACTGCTGAGGTTTGAAGACATCAGTTACACATATCAGGAAGTAGGGAAGTCAAGAAGGAAACAAAACACGACTTCAGATTAACACACGTGCTGTTAAGATATTGAAATTCGCATTCTAACAGCGACAAAGATGCATAACTAACGCGAGTCTCTCCTAATCTTTAATGTGGAATGCATCGATTATTTCCTGTGTGGTTTGGCATTTGTCTTGAAAGAATTTTTGTGTCATCAAACAGGTTTACAACCGCAATTGAAACAATGTGACGCTAGATATGAAGCATTAGGGTTGTTAAGTGAATGTTTGTGTTCTTTTAGTCTTATATTAATACACCTGCCGCTCTGTCCAATGTAAGTCTTCCCGCACTTGAGGGTAATCTGATAAGCTATACCAGTGTTTCAAGGCACAAGATGGGATACGTGTCTAACGCCGCAATCACCTTTTCTTTTTTGCCACCTTGCTTAGGTTTGCTATTTATCATAGGGCACGACAGACAACTTGCGGTGGGCCGAGAAAACTGTATGGACGTAATACCTGTTGGCTACGTTCCATAAACCACGGGATAATCTATGTACATAGAGCACCACAGCTAACCTTTTTTCTTTTTTGTTCCTGTTTATTAGCAGGGATTTTTACCTATTTTAAATGCTTTTCGCAGGCTAGTGATAATAAATGCACAGGATAACTAGCATTCTCGAGCCTATCTCTTTGTTGTGAAAAACTGTTTAATATTGTGTAGACATGAATAGCTTACTCAGCTCTTAAAGGGAAGCTGAAACGGTTTTTAAATTCCATGAATTGCTGGGGTTGGGAAGAACAGACTTATTAATTTACAGTTGTGAATTTTTTTCTTCATTTTGTTAATATAAGGGGCAGAAATTGCTTTCTAACACCCCCCCCCCCCCGTCCCCGTCGCTTCCCGGAGTGCCGGGTGGCGAGGCAGCCGGAGGAGAGAACCGGCGAGCGTGAAGTCATTCCCGGGGAGCGTGCCGGCGGACCGGCGTGCTCGCATGTGCTGGCGGGTTTCTTTCCGTGCTGCGCTTTACTAAACGACGCTGTGAGAGATCTGCCGCCACTAACGTTTGCTTTCTTTCGCGATTTTCGTGAACTGTGCTTCCTTTCTGTGCTGCGTGAGTGCCTGCAGCCAAGGGCGCCCGACATGCCCTCGTTCTGTGCAGCATTCAGCTGTGCGAGCACAGGCGGGCGAGACGATGTGGTGTTTCACATGTTCCCGAAGGACAAGCTTGCAGCGCAGTGGGTCCATGTGGTGAGGAGAATTTCGTGCCGACGAAATCAACTGTGCTGTGCTCGGACCTTTTCCGCGACAGCGATTATCATCGGAGCTTGACAACGATGCGGGCAATCAGTATTCCAATTCCGGTGCCCACATTGATGCACTCGAGAAATGCGAACATTTGCAGGCATGAAGGTCTGGTAACACTTTTAGCACAGCCGGATAGCCTTACGACCAATGCGGAAACGCGTTGTTGCTAGCGTTGCTAGGCTTGCCTAGCGACATTCGACGTACGGTTGCAGTTACCGTAAAGTTACCGTGTTTACCACACGGCGGTGCTAAACCTGCCTAATATCTATGTCAACATTAGCATGCAGCACGCATACCGATTCTTGATCGAGCCACAATCGCAAGATCGTCGAACCATAGTGTGAATATTGCACATATAATCCCCCTGGCCATCTCGATCTGGATGGGTATGATAAGCAACTTCGTATGTGCGCGCTTTGAAACGCGGCACTTATGTTCTTGATCGTGTATCAACACGCAAAAAACCACCGAACTTTAGACAAGCAGCGGCAAGGTGCTTGACATCGCGGAATTGCACCCCTGTTTACAATCTAATGAGAAGTTAGAGCTTCGACATTCTTCCAGCAGCAAGTTCCCAGTGACACTTTGGCGCGTTTTTTCTCTTGTCATTGCAACGTGCAGCTACATGAAAAAAAAACATACGTACCAGCTAATATTTCTAATGCGCGAGAAGCTGCACACATCGTTCTCGCTGTTGGCACACTCAACATCGTCGTTGCTGTCATCGTTTTCTGTATCGGCTGTCGGTTCGAACATGCAAGGCGAAAATACAAGCTGTCCGAGACAGCGAGAATGTTCCATAATGCTTACAACTCATATGCGAAGCCACAGCATGCTACGCTCTGAAACGGCGGCGCCGACCGGTGATCCCCGTGAATGACGTCACAGCGGTCCCGACCAAGCACGGGCAACAGCGGCGTTCGCGCGATGCCCTGAGGCTCTGCTGCGCGTTTTCTTGCAAAACCAGCCGCTTGCGTTTGCTTCCGCCCTTTTTAAACTAGATATTCGTGTTCAATTGACTAAAAACTGTAGAATGCCGCAGGGAACTCATATTTTTCGAAAAGTGTTTCAGCATCCCTTTAAGTCTGCCATTACTAAGTCATGTGCGCACAATATCAAATAAAGTTTTTCTCAAATACATAGGCTCGAGAAGGCTAGTTGTCTTGTGAATTTATTATCACTAACCTGCGAAAAGCTTTTAAAATAGGTAAAGAGCCCCACTAACAAACAAAAACAGAAAAAAAAGGTTTGCTGTGCTGCCCTATGTGCATAGATTATTCCATGGTTTAGGGAACATGGCCAATAAATATGACATCGATAGTTTTGTTGGCCCCCATAAGTTGTCTGTCATGTGCCCTATGATAAACAGGAAACTTAAACAGAATGGCAAAAAAAGAAAAGATGATTGCGGCGTTAGACATGTGTCCCCTGTTGTGCCTTGTAACACTGGTATAGTTTATCAGATTCCTCTCAATTGCGGGAAGACTTACATTGGACAGAGCGGCACGTGTATTAATATTAGACTAAAAGAACACAAACATTCACTCAACAACCCTAATGCTTCATATCTAGCGTCACATTGTTTCAATTGCGGTTGTAAACCTGTTTGAAGACACAAAAATTATCTCAAGGCCCAAATGCCAAACCGCACGGGAAATAATGAGGCATTCCACACTAAAAGATTAGGAGAGACTCGCGTTAGTTATCCATCTTTGTCACTGTTAGAATGCGAATTTCAGTATCTTCACAACACGTGTGTTAACCTGAAGTAGTCTTTTGTTTCCTTCTTGACTTCCCTACTTCCTGATATGTTTAACTGATGTCTTCATACCTTGGCACGTTCTTATGGTGCGGTTTTTTGCAATCACCTATATATATAGATATGCTCGTTTCAATAAAGATTTAGTTAGGAGTTAGCGCGCGTCCTGTCCGCTTATAGTCTGTGCCCGTGTCACTTCGCGCTACAATCCAAGAACATATGTGAACAAAACATGGCTAGTAATAACTAGTGAGCACTGCACAAAAGTTGAACATGAAAACTAGTAATAATAAAGACATATACTTCGATCAGCTGCACTGAAAAATATTGCAAATATCACAAAGACAGCATAAAAACTGGGCAGAACAGAGCACTGACTGTTAGTTACAGTTGCAATATGCACGCCCAATCTAGACATAAAAAGTCAAAACTGCCAGAAACGGTCGTGTCTCTCCAACAGACCACTGAGGAACAAAAGGTATACTTTTTATAATTGCATCTCATAAATTACTGATCTAATTAAACTTTAGACACACGACCCCTTGTGTGTCACAAATGCCTTGTTTTCATTACCTATACATGATTACCAGCCTTGGTCAAAGAATGACTTGCACTAATGTTTCGAAGAAACACCAGTAAAAATGCTGCTTGTTCTCAACTTTCTGCTGTGACAGCACACTTGTGTGCAGTTGTGAACACAGTTGCCTATAGGGCTCAAACAATGTTTTGGCTGCACAGGTACCGTCTACCGAACACCTGGTTCAAGATAGCTTGCATCTCGGATTGTGCAGCCACACTGGTGGCACAGCATTCTTTTTTCACCTTGCCAGTTGATAAAGCCTTAGCAGCTGCAATCACCTGCGACTATTCGTAAAGGTGCCATAAGTTCAGGCAGCAAACAGAGAGAGAGAATAAACATTTTTATTAGGTAAATGCAGCTTTGGAGAGGCGTCCTCATTCCAGAATGCCTTGAGCTCGGGCCGCGTCCTGGGCCCTCACAATCAGCCGTTGCTGATCCTCGAGGTCGGAGCTGGCCAAGGCTCTCTCCCAAAGCTCGTTAGTGGGGTAAGGGTTCGGAGGATTTAATGGTGCCGCTCTGCAACCCCCTACTATGTGCCTGAGGGACCCGGGCTCAGCGCAGAAGCGGCATTGCGGAGAGAATTTTGTAGGGTGTATGAGGTGATTTCTGGTTGGGTGGGGGAATGTATTAACCTGTAGAGCTCGGACGAATCGCTCCTGCTCTCTAGGTAGTGACTTGTGTGGGGGTGCATATGTTCTGCGGGTTAGCTTGTAGTGTTGTGTGATGTCTTGGTAAGAGACTAGAGGTTGCATGCGCTCGGGTTCCGATTCCTCGGCGTCGGCTCGGTGGGTCAGATCTCGAGCCACGTGATTGGCGACCTCGTTGCCAGGAATGCCTTGATGAGCTGGCGCCCAGATGATCATGACTGATCTCGTTGGCGGCTTTTGATTGATGATCCGGAGCGTAGTGGTATGAATTTTGCCGCTAGCAAAGTTGCGGCACGCCTGCTGGGAGTCGGTCACTATGACTTCAACCTCTGTTTGGGAGAGCGCGAGGGCTATGGCCGCTTCCTCGGCTTGGAGGGGATTGTTTCGTGTGAGCGAAATGCTGCTCCGATGTTCTGTTTGACGACTACGGTGGCTGTTGTGGCTGCGCGTCTGGAGTAAGAAGCCGCGTCCGTGTAGGCTGTAGAGGGTAAAGTTCCGTATCGCTTGTGTATGGCCAGGGCGCGGGCCTCCCTTCGCTCTGCGTGGTGCACTGGGTGCATATTGCGAGGTAGAGGACGTACGGTGATGTTTTTCCGGATGGCATGGGGTAAGCTCACAGTCTGAGGCGGCGGATGGCTCAGAGGGGCAGAGAGCCCCAGGCGTAAGAGAATGGACCTCCCTGCTTCGGTAATCGCCAGCCTTGTTCGCTGACTGGATAAATGTGCCTCGATCAGCTCCTCGGCCGTGTTGTGCCTACCTAGTCGTAGTAGGCGTTCTGTGGACGTACTGATTGGCAGGCCCATCGCCTGCTTATATGCCTTTCTGATCATTGTGTTGATTTTCATCAGTTTCGATACCACCTAGCAAAACTTTCAGAATACATTGTGTGAGTCGAGGTGTGTAATTTGTGCTTTAGTTCGGCAGCATTACCACAGTCAGAACTACTCATTGCAGCTCCTAAATTTCCACCACATCAACAAAATAAATTAGGACACTTCCTTCAGTACAGTGGCAGGTGCGCAGCTGCAGGCTTTCTAGACCCATGCATTATCTTCAGACAGTGCCAGTACAGCCCGTAGCACATCTTTCAAGCACTCCAGACAAGTACGATTACATTGTAGACAGAGCATCTCGTGTCCATTTACCTATAGAGGCAAGGCAGCCCCTAGAACACGTTTTGTGACAGGCATGCTGGACACTGTCCCCTGAAATGAAAGTGCGATGTGGTACTTCAGTGCCTGGAGTGTCCTCTACATCTAAATGAATATCGAATACATAGTAATAACATGATGGCGACAAAAGAAAGCCATCAGCCATCAACTGCGTGGCAAATCTGCGTGCAAGCTATTCTCTTATCAAATATATCTGTAGGCATTGCAACCAATGTGCTCCCAAGATGTATGAGGGATTAGTCATTGCAGAGCTGTAAGGACATGACAATCCTAGGATGATTATGTCCTTTACGCTTTTTCCCCACTTTTCATCTTTTGAAATTAGTATACTGTAGTCATGAAAACAAAAATACTACAACTGGCGTGTGGTAAGTTTTGCGTCTTATTTCCAAGCAGCTCATTGAAACGAGCCACGATGACAAATTGGAATGCTGTTACCTCATCAGACATTCAAATTTCTTAAACACTAAGAATACCAGATAGGCATTACAGTGAACATAACATAAATACATTGCACTGGTTTAAAGTTATTGCACCGCTTTGTGCCACGTAAAAATGTTAGAAACATAAAAAATGTTCAGATTCTACGGCCAACTGTGACAATTAAATAAAAACATCATTAAGCTTTCTTAAAGAGGTTCAGAAGCCTGACAACTGGCAGTCTTGGTGATGGACACGCTGATAGATGAGCAGGCATTCCACTGAGACGAGAATGTTGAGGGCTTCGTATGGAAGTCTGCGAGACACTGCAGAGTATTTCTTGGTCCACATGAAGGAGGTTGCTTGCAAATACGTCTGGGCCACCATACTGAATGCATGGCGTTACTGGAACTTTTTCTCCCTGCGTTGTCGTAAAGAAAACATCGTTAAATTTAGACATTTAATATGCATAAAAAGAGGTGAGGCGTGCAAACAGGACACAAGAGTAGAGAAGTGGACAACACAAATGCAAAAAACACGAAAAATTTCATGAAATTGTTTTAATACATAAAAATTTTGTACTATGTGTAATTCGTTATGAGTACGAGCAATAAAAACAGCGCTAAACGACGGGACGAGCGAAGGGACACAGACAACAGACTTGGAGCTAACGTTCTTAAGCAATCATGTATGTTGGGCTTACGCTCCTCGGTCTCATAAGAACCTTCTTCCATTTTCGTCCGCGCACTCAAAGATAGTCAAGCGCGGCATAGCAAGATCCTGCATGAAGGCGGCCCTCATCCGGTCATGTGACCACCAAGTGGATGTAAGCTTCGAAAAGCAAGTAGCCAGACTGAACCTCGCAGGTTTCTCGGTACCACTTTTGACCAGCATCGCTGAAAGCCTCGCAACGAACCTTAAAGGAAAGCAGTCGGCAGCTGCTCTATCCGAGAATCGCTCACGGCAAACGGTTGCGGTTATACCATATGTTCACCAGGTTGCGCACAATCTCAAAAAGGTTGTCAGCAGGGCAGGCGTCAGGTTGCTGTTTACTGCCAGAAATAAGTTAGGTAGCCTGTGCCACCAAGTCAATAGGGTAAGCAAGAACAACGACAAAAAAAGTTGTAAAAAACAGCACAGACAGAGGTTTGTTGGTGACTGTTGTGACTGTGTGGTGTATAAGATCCCCCTTTCATGCAAGCGTTTTTATATCGGCCAAACGGGGCGTTGCATCAATGACCGCATGCGCGAGCACTTCAACAAATTTCAAAAACGGGCAAAAGATAGTCAGTTGTCTCTGCATTGCAATGAATGCGGCTGCAAGCCATCTTTCGAAGGTGTAACCTATCTGTCAAAATATCGTGATGAACGCGCACGCCTTATATCGGAAGCATTCCACATTCACGTTAGTGGCGAAGCATGTGTGAGCCTTCCGTCCATTTCTCTCCTTCCGGAGGAGATTGTTTTCCTATCACATTAATTGCAATTCCCCCTGCGCCCCTATGGAAAAATTTGTATGAGAAATTGAACGAGATGTATGCATGTCGTACAGATTTGACGAGAAATTGAACGATATGTATGCATGTCGTACAGATTTGACGAGAAATTAACGATATGAAATGCGTATTGAACGAACTCTCATAGAAAACGAGCGAGATCTGTATGATCTGCTACGCAGACTTTTACGAAGTGCACGAGATTTATGCGATGTGCGATAAGAATGCGTAGAGCTTGTATGACATGTGTGCGATGAGTTGCGTAGACCTGACGAGATTATGTATGACGTGTGTGAGGTGGCGTGTGATGTGTACGCACTGTAGTCGTATGAGCAACTTGATCTTTGAGGATGACTATGAATTGCATACAAAGTGTGTGTACTCAAGTCGTAGTGCATACAAAAGCTCATTAATGACAGATTTATGATGACTTGTTTGTAGTACATGCAAGAGCATGATCAATGTGCTGTATGATCACATTGAACCATTGTGACACATATATACCAGCATAAACTACAGAGCAAATAAGATGTTCAGAGTTCAACTTCTGGAATTTCATGCAACGAACACATATACTTCCCCATCAAAGCTGGTGTCGATACTTTTGATGCAATGATTTTCACTTGGGGACATATTCTCGGATGAACACTTATGGCGATACTACTGCCTTTGCATGACGCATTCCTCGACCAGCCAATAGGCACTGGATAGCACCATGATATTGTCGAAAGCTATCATCAGAGAATGAATCCTTTGTTCAGAGTAGATCTGCCTAAGATTTTATTGCAATATAGGAGTCAGGTACCATCAAAGTTTCATAATAAAATGCTATATGTTTGTTTGTGCACGCAATAAAATAATCTGGCAATGTGATTATAGCACAATGGAAACACTTCAAACAAGGACGAGTTGGCAAAGTTTATTGCAGTAAGTTTGATCAGTGACAAATTATGCATGCACTTTGTCACATCCTAATAATATTGCTTTGCATCAGAGATATCAGTCAGAGGTAGTAATGGGCGAACTTGAACCTGCATATTTTCCAAATAGCCAAGTGCGTCAACCACAATACTGTCAAATACAAATCTGCTAAGAGCATGTTAGTGCCTGTTTATGTCAAATCGTAGAAGGTAGGCATGGGATTGGCCATGCATGCCCACATATAAAAATAAAAAGCACAATCACAAAACAGTGTAATAGGTCGGTGAACAGATAGCCAAAATAGCAGTCAAAATCCATCGCACTTTGTCACAAATAAATAAAAAATATGGTAATAACAATAACAATCCCTAAATATGTAATGTGATCAATTGTGGTCATGATCACAGTTACTGCTGTGAAAAATTATTTGCACTAAGTGTTTCACAACTTGCTAAGAGAGCTTGACCTAGTAAAAAATCCTCATATGTGCACAGCAGCAGCAAAAAACGAGATGAGCGTCGCAACTTGGTGACCATTATCTGCCTACATACTACACAAAACTGAATTTGAATTTAAAGGAGAAATGACAAAGCAGTTCGTGTGCCAATGATGGTTAAGGGCACTGCAATGCCTTGCCATGTGTTGAAAGCTGACCTCCAAGAAACCAAAATGTAAGTGACGCTACACTGAAGCAGGGTCTTTAAATGACGAAAGTGTATCACATCCTGGCGTTCGCGGACGCAGCCACCAAATGAAAAACACCTTTGCAAATCGCAATAACGATGAATGTCACGCGCGCGCACACAGACAGAATGCGAGCAGTTTCCGAAAGCACTCACGAAAGACAGTACGGACGTTCCTACGCATTCGACGCATATCAGAAGCGCGCGCGTGCGCGCACACGCACACACACACACATACACACACACACACGCACAAAAGGCGAGCAGTTTCCGAAAGCACTCGCCAAAGACGGTACGGATGTTTTTACAAGAAAGCAAATCCCGCCGGCGTGGCACCATTTTCCGCAGCACAAACAACACCACTCATTAACAGTACACATCCGTAGAACGGCGCACAACAAGCCTGAACAAAGTGCACACCACTCGACGCCAAATCTGTCGTCGATTACGTCGCTGAGAAACACGAACACCTTCTAACATTCACAAACCAAACCACGATGTGCTGCGAACTTCAAACAGATTTTACGGCACTGTCCGGTTGATAGGGCTGCTCCACAGGCTGTCCTCGCTGTTGAAAGCAATGTCAGCAAAGTTGTTGAAAAAGGTCGCCTAAAACACGCAAGAACATTGAAATAATACGCCTGTACTACCCACGCTACCCATGCGATCACGGTTACCGGAACCACAGACGGCGAAGTAAACTAAAGACGTCATTTCCCCTCATTTCGGACCGAGACTTATAGCATAGAGTTTCTCACTACAACACCTAGAGGGTAATCTGGCGCCACCGTCTATGGGAGTTTCTTAAGGGGGCACCGTGCCGTCATGGGAATGACGGTATATGCACGGAGGAAGGAAACTAAGGAGAGGCCCTGACGTCACTCTTTGTGAAGCAAAAGTGAAGCCAGAAGTTGGCGTTGCTCATCGCGATGCTCCGCCTTTTGTGCCACCCTCCTCTCTTGTTTACATCTTTCGCGAAACCACGCCGCGCTGCGCGTGGTTTCGCGCACGCTCGCGCAACATCCGGCAGAGCACGGTGCAGGTAACACAGCGCAACAAGACACGGTGACTAACGCAAACCCGCCCACACAGCGCCTTTGCCACGGCACGAAACCTACCAGAGCAACACGTGTGAGCGCTCAAAATCAGAACAACGCCGCCATTGTGGCCCAAAAGGCGTGGCCATACAACAAACAAAATAAAAAAGCCGCAAAAAAATGAGAACCTACTACGTCATTTCCGCCACACTTTTCTCCTAGCGCGCGGAGGGGGTAGGGCCTCTCCTTAGTTTCCTTCCTCCGTGCGGTATATGTGTCTACGAGGCTCGTGTTGGCTGGTGTTGTAAGAGGCTTCGTCTAAAACGTGGATATGGCTACGCAAATAACGCGTTCTCAAAGTAAAATCTTCATGAAATGTTTCCATTCATGCATATTACATCTTTACTCACCCACAATGCATGACCAAGCGAAGAAAAGCAATAACAGACGACAAACTGTTTCAAAGCGAGCGCGAATCTTGTCGTCTGTCCTCCAACTTTAGCGGCCCGCTGATACTTTTTACGTAACATGTAGTCATACACACAATAACAAGTTCTCATAGTTAAACAAAACATGTTTTCGCGTAATAATCAAGCTAAAACAGTTTTCCATGTGCTGTTCTAGTAGAAAATGAATCATTGTGACAGACGGAATGGTATTTGCCAAGCGCGTCTTCAAAATGTCCTGTCTCTACGAGAACGATGCCAATCCGAATCCACAATATACCGGCATTCCCATGCATACCACAGCGCAGCAGCGCCAGATTTCCCTCTAGGTCATCATCATCATCATCATCATCAGCCTAGTTACGCCCACTGCAGGGCAAAGGCCTCTCCCATACTTCTCCAACTACCCCGGTCATGTACTAATTGTGGCCATGTTGTCCCTGCAAACGTCTTAATGTCATCCGCCCACCTAACTTTCTGCCGCCCCCTGCTACGCATCCCTTCAATTGGAATCCAGTCCGTAACCCTTAGTGACCATCGGTTATCTTCCCTCCTCATTACATGTCCGGCCCACGCCCATTTCTTTTTCTTGATTTCAACTAAGATGTCGTTTACCCGCGTTTGTTGCCTCACCCAATCTGCTCTTTTCTTATCCCTTAACGTCACACCCATCATTCTTCTTTCCATAGCTCGTTGCGTCGTCCTCAATTTCAGCAGAACCCTTTTCGTAAGCCTCCAGGTTTCTGCCCCATATGTTAGTACTGGTAACACACAGCTGTTATACACTTTCCTTTTGAGGGATAGTGGCAACCTGCTGTTCATGATTTGAGAATGCCTGCCAAACACACCCCAGCCCATTCTTATTCTTCTGGTTATTTCAGTCTCATGATCCGGATCCGTAGTAACTACCTGCCCTAAGTAGATGTATTCCCTTACCCCTTCCAGTACTTCGCTACCTATCGTAAACTGCTGTTCTCTTCCGAGCCTGTTAAACATTACTTTAGTTTTCTGCAGATTAATTTTCAGACCCACCCTTCTGCTTTGCCTCTCCAGGTCAGTGAGCATGCATTGCAATTGGTCTCCTGAGTTACTAAGCAAGGCAATATCATCAGCGAATCGCAAGTTGCTAAGGTATTCTCCATCAACTTTTATCCCCAATTCTTCCCACTCCAGGCCTCTGAATACCTCCTGTAAACATGCTGTGAATAGCATTGGAGATATCGTATCTCCCTGTCTGACGCCTTTCTTTATAGGGATTTTGTTGCTTTCTTTGTGGAGGACTACGGTGGCTGTGGAGCCGCTATAGATATCTTCCAGTATCTTTACATATGGCTCATCTACACCCTGATTCCGTAATGCCTCCATGACTGCTGAGGTTTCGACTGAATCAAACGCTTTCTCGTAATCAATGAAAGCTATATATAAGGGTTGGTTATATTCTGCACATTTCTCTATCACTTGATTGATAGTGTGAATATGGTCTATTGTTCAGTAGCCTTTACGGAATCCTGCCTGGTCCTTTGGTTGACAGAAGTCTAAGGTGTTCCTGATTTTATTTGCGATTACCTTAGTAAATACTTTGTAGGCAACGGACAGTAAGCTGATCGGTCTATAATTTTTCAAGTCTTTGGCGTCCCCTTTCTTATGGATTAGGATTATCTTAGCGTTCTTCCAAGATTCCGGTACGCTCGAGGTTATGAGGCATTGCGTATACAGGGTGGCCAGTTTCTCTAGAACAATCTGACCACCATCCTTCAACAAATCTGCTGTTACCTGATCCTCCCCAGCTGCCTTCCCCCTTTGCATAGCTCCTAAGGCTTTCTTTACTTCTGGCGTTACCTGTGGGATTTCGAATTCCTCTAGGCTATTCTCTCTTCCACTATCGTCGTGGTTGCCACTGGTACTGTATAAATCTCTATAGAACTCCTCAGCCACTTGAACTATCTCATCCATATTAGTAACGATATTGCCGGCTTTGTCTCTTAACGCACACATCTGATTCTTGCCTATTCCTAGTTTCTTCTTCACTGTTTTTAGGCTTCCTCCGTTCCTGAGAGCCTCTTCAATTCTATCCATGTTATAGTTCCTGATGTCCGCTGTCTTACGCTTGTTGATTAACTTAGAAAGTTCTGCCAGTTCTATTCTAGCTGTAGGGTTAGAGGCTTTCATACCTTGGCGTTTCTTGATCAGATCTTTCGTCTCCTGCGATAGCTTACTGGCTTCCTGTATGACGGCGTTACCACCGACTTCTATTGCGCACTCCTTAATGATGCCCATGAGATTGTCGTGCATTGCTGCAACACTAAGGTCCTCTTCCTGAGTTAAAGCCGAGTACCTGTTCTGTAGCTTGATCCGGAATTCCTCTAGTTTCCCTCTTACCGCTAACTCATTGATTGGCTTCTTGTGTACCAGTTTCTTCCGTTCCCTCCTCAAGTCTAGGCTAATTCGAGTTCTTACCATTCTATGGTCACTGCAGCGTACCTTGCCGAGCACGTCTACATCTTGTATGATGCCAGGGTTCGCGCAGAGTATGAAGTCTATTTCATTTCTAGTCTCGCCGTTCGGGCTCCTCCACGTCCACTTTCGTCTATCCCGCTTGCTGAAGAAGGTATTCATTATCCGCATAATATTCTGTTCCGCAAACTCTACTAATAACTCTACCCTGCTATTCCTAGTGCCTATGCCATATTCCCCCACTGGCTTGTCTCCAGCCTGCTTTTTGCCTACCTTGGCATTGAAGTCGCCCATCAGTATAGCGTATTTTGTTTTCACTTTACCCATCGCCGATTCCACGTCTTCATAGACGCTTTCGACTTCCTGGTCATCATGACTGGATGTAGGCGCATAGGCCTGTACGACCTTCAAGTTACCTCTTAATAATTTTCACAACAAGGCCTGCCACTCTCTCGCTAATGTTATATAATTCCTGTATGTTACCAGCTATATCCTTATTAATCAGGAATCCGACTCCTAGTTCTGGTCTGTCCGATAAGCCCCGGCAGCACAGGACGTGCCCGCTTTTTAGCACTGTATATGCTTCTTTTGTCCTCCTAACCTGACTGAGCCCTATTATATCCCATTTACTACCCTCTAATTCCTCCAATAACACTGCTAGACTCGCCTCGCTAGATAGCGTTCTAACGTTAAACGTTGCCAGGTTCAGATTCCAATGGCGGCCTGTCCGGAGCCAGGTATTCTTAGCACCCTCTGCAGCGTCACAGATCTGACCGCCGCCGTGGTCAGTTGCTTCGCGGCTGCTGGGGACTGAGGGCCGGGGTTTGATTGTTGTATTCATATAGGAGGTTGTGGCCCAGTACTGCACCAGGGTGGCCAATCCTGCTCTGGTGAGAGAGTGCGTTACCGGTTCTGGTCACCGGGATCAAGCCGCACTCCAGGCCTGTTTGTGCAATTTTCTCAACACACGTTTTTTTTGTATTTTCCGGTGGAGAATTGCGCTGCACCGGGATTTGAATCACGGTCCTTTTGCACTGGCGACGGATACTCTACCGTCCCCGCAGAAGTTAAATTAAAAATTGGAGAATGGGGTTTTGCGTGACAAAACCACTTTCTGATTATGCACGCCTTAGTGGAGGACTCCGAAAATTTCGACCACCTGGGGTTCTTTAACGTGCACCAAATTCTAAGTACACGGGTGTTTTCGCATTTCGCCCCCATCGAAATGCGGCCGCCGTGGCCGGGGTCCGATCCCGCGACCTCGTGCTCAGCAGTCTAACACCATGACCACTGAGCAACCACGGCGGGTCCCGCAGGAGTTGTACGCCTCATTTAACCTACAGTGGTGCCCAATTTGATCAGTCAAGGTGGGCCAATCTGAGCTCGGTTATACCGCATGGATGGCACTCGGCTAGAGAACCTGGTATTTATGACCTGCACATGTGTGGCCACACATAATTGAGGATATATAATTTTCTTTTAGGACGGTTTCCGTACAGTGATAAAATGAAGGAAAAGACATTAAAAAAAAGAAAAAAAAGGAACATAACTTGTGATTTGAACTCGTGATCCTTCAATGTTGCCCGGAAAGGTAGCTCAGTCGGTTGGTTCGTCAAGCCAGCGGTTACTTTCAAGCGCCATAGCTCCTGCTCCGAGCCTCATACTTATGTGGAAAGGGGCTGGTGTTGTCCGCGACAGTCGATTTCATGCAGTCTCTCTTTCATGCAGCCTACCAATTCGCGCTGTTTCGGTTTAGACAAAACAATTTATCATTCGAGGCGCACTTGCCAAGTTTGCCTCCAATTAAAACTGCCTGCGATGCCTATAGTGCAGCTCTTATCTCACTCAACATACACAGCTCTATATACGTGCATCCGGTGCAATGCTTTCCGTTGTATCAGCAATTTCAATGTCATGGCCGATCATGTAAGCAAAAGTAGCTGTTTACTATTTACAATATCCAGAATTGATCAAACGTGAAGTTGTCACCGGCATTCTGAGTGGTTGGAAGGCATAATTTCTTGGAAAAATGGCCGCCAGAGGAGCAGCGTGAACTCGAGCGGCATTATAGACTAGGAAAACTGCCTTAAAATATTTAGACTTGAGGGGAAGCTTCGTTAACAAACTATAACACGGCAATCAGCACTCTTATACGACGAGAGAAATTATTGAGACGTGGAAAATTCCCTTGAAATAAATCTGGTTTGCGAGACAAATGCTTGTATGTATTGAATCTCTTAAAAGATGAGGGGGGAAATATGCGCTCACCGAGAGGGCATCGTCAGCACGAGACCACCACCAGAGGCACCGGAACTCTGCGTGACCTATTTCCTTTACCACGTTTGTCTGCTGGGAGGCGCCACCGGTCACGACTCGCGAGGAAGCAAAAGCTGCTGCATGATTGGCGAGATATCCATTCCGCACGTAAAAAAAAACAAACAAAAAAAAAAACGGGTGAACGGCGCTGAAGAGACAAGTGACCGGCGCGGCGGTGCTGGGAGCTAACAGCGGAAGGAAATGACAACACACAAGGTATCCTGGGTAACTCTGTGATAGAACTTCCGCTTCCGCCTTGCTCCGGCGGCGCAGGTTGTGTTCCACTCGCGGATCTGGAGACGTTGCTCTCCGCCAGAGTCGAGTGCTCGCTCGCGGAGTCCGTCGGCTGCTCCGACTCCGCCATTGGAATTCAACATTATGTATGGGCGCGAGCAGCGAGCGATGTGTTCGAGGACCGGCGCAGGAAAGTAGGGGCACACCAGGTGTGCGCGCCTGCGCCTGGCCGCGCCGAGTCGGGCCAGGGAGGGGGAAGGCAGCGACAAGCGATCGTATAAAAGCCTAGCATAGAATAAAGAACATAATTAGAGAAGGGAAACTGTACCTTCCGCCGTGGTTCGAAAATAAGCAGCGGCAGCGCATGGAACTTACTTTGGCGGACGCCAGATGACGTTGCTCAATCTGGAAGCGGAAGTGCAAATTTTTTTTTTTAACGCAAAATTCAATATGGCTGTTTTTTGCCGGTCGCGTACGCTGGTACACGCTGTGCTTGCCCCGCAGGCTATGCGGCATGCCTCAATGCCTTCGCTGCCGCGTAGCTGGTGCGTTCTAATTGCCAAGAGCCTCTACTGACGCCCATACAAACAAGCCACAAGTGAGTGAACAGAACGCACGACTTTATTGGCAGAAGACAAGCAGTGGGTAACACTGAACTTAGTGTCACACATCGCTTCCCCCCTTTCCTCTGGCTTCTGGATTGGGTTGGCGCGGCTCGCTGCGTGCTTGCGCGCGCTTTTCTGGGCGCGGATTGGTGTGCGCCTGGTTTCTGCACTGGGCTTTGATACAGTCGCTTTTTCCAGCGCAGATTGGTGTGCGTCTGGTTTGTGCACTGCGCTTTTGTGCGATCGCTTGTCGCTGCTTTCCTTTTCTCTGGCTTGGTTCGGTGCGGCTTGGTGCGGGCGCGCATACTTGGTGTGCGCCTGCTTTTTTTTTTTGCGCTGGTCTTCGAACACATCGCTCGCTGCTCGCGCTTATGTGTTGGGAAGTGCTGCGCCGCGGGCGTGCCGTGTATGTAAGCGCGCCAGAAAACTGCGCCTTGTTTTCCATTACTTTGTCATTAGCCTTACCGCTGGGTAGCGCCGAGCGGTCGCTTCTGGCAGGCGCAGAGGTGGGTCTTCGCAGCGCGTGTGGCCATTGATTGACTCCCACCACGGCCATGTGAGGTGCGACTCCAGCAGCCCATTATTGCAGCCAACGTTGAACCGGGGACCACCATCCACAGTGATGAATGGGCCGCATACAACTGCATCCCGAACTTAGTGGATGCTAACGAAGTGAGCCTCAATCTGCAATGGGAAACTAAACCAGACAGCATGAAATTTGTGGACCCGATCACGGGCGTTCACACGCAAAAAATGGAAAGTTATTGGCATGCAGAAAGTGAAGCGCCACCTCCTCTCCGCCTGGAGTCGCACCTCACATGGCTGTGTTGGGTAGTCGGTTGGTGGCCGCACCAGGCCCCGCACACTCTCAAGTTCAACAAATGGCCACAGAGGGCGAAAAATCAATCGAGGCGCGTTTCAGCGTAAGCGCGCAAGTGGAGCTACTGTAATTTGGTCGAATACTTTAATTTGTGCTTTCTCTGCTAGGAGCGCTGAACATGCTGAATGTTTTACTTTACACAAACCATTGACATAAACAATCGAGGTGTCTAAGGATGCTTTTTTACCTCAGGCAAATAGGCAGTTGATTTTTTTTAAATTTGATTGTTGAAGCTGCTTTTTAGTCATAGCGTCAAGGTTTTTGTACTTGATTAACCACCGACAGCCGACAGCCTATTGGTATCGATGTGTTTTCCTGGCCGTTGGCGTTCGAATACTACGGCGGTAAAACATTTTCGAAAGCATGCTGGTTTCGTCTGCGAGTCACTACATAGACTTGCTGTAAAGAGGTCTACTCTTGGCAAAAAATAGTGCCTCATTTTGTTTAGGCGTTGATTATCATAATGAATGCGGCGGAGGTTGAGGGAGTACGCTTGAAGGTACGTTTTTATGCCGTTGATCTCCATAACACCGTAAGTACGCAAACCGATGTCACAGAACACTCGATGCATCATTGTGTGTTCTGCGTCATCGCTTGTTTGCTGTACGCCTACTAATTCTTCATTTCTTCTTCAAGTGTTGTATTCTCCTTTTGTCCTTGTTCTCTTGTGCTTCACTTACAGTATGTCGTTCCGTCAGCTGTAATGCGCATTTGCAAAACCAATACCTTTGATAAGACGCAGTGGTTATCATAATTTCACTTCACATGTATTAAGCTGGCACATATGGTTCAGATACAGATACCTGTATGCGGACTTGCACGACGTTGATGCGGAGATTAGGATAATTATGACACCCGTAAGGAAGAGGCAGCTGACGGCCGTAAGCTGTTGCGTTCTTTCCGCCAAACTACCCGGCCTGGTAGTGCTGTAAAGATGCTGTATAAAAGTGACACGCGGTGACAGGGAAATTATTATACTTAGCAGCCGACCATACGTTTTGTAGCTTAGGTCTTCTTACTTGTGCGTTTGTGCTACCCTTATTAATGAGCCATTTCTTGACTATGTTCTTGACTATGTAACCGCGTTTGTGTGGATGCGTAGACGTGTGCTTTTTGTTGTACTTGTAAACTGCAAATAAAATATTTTCAGGCTTACTCAATTTTTGGTGTCGTGAGCGTTTATTCCAGTCGAGGCCATCGTGCCACCTGGAAACCGCATTCTGTCAGTAGCCCTACACGAAATGCAACAGCTGGAGCGCGGCGGCACAACTCGGGGTAACGGCGGCGTAATAAATGAAAAATCGCTCGGGATGCCCTTAAAAGTCAGTTGAGGGTGTGCCTTAACTCGATATGACTCAGTGCTACATGTATTCTGCTGCGCCTCGATCGTGCTCCCGCCAGTTTGGTTGCTCTGTGGCAAACGTAGCGCCTACATACATATGTAGGCGTTACGTTTGCCACACAGCAACTAAACTCGCGGGAGCACGATCAAGGCGCAGCAGCCAGTACCCCAGTAAAGCCACAGAACACCTGGTAAACTGTGCAAAACCCCGTTTCCGTTTCCTGTTGTACAGCGCCACCCGTGGTCGCATACTTTAGTTCACGACGCCACCGCTAAGCTTATTTCCGTAGCACTGTGGAAGGTACAGTTTCCCTTCTCTAAGTTTGTATAGGTGTTCTGTGGCCGCACGCGCTGCGGAGACTCGTTTCTGCGTTTGTTGGGGGCGATCGCTCGGCGTTGCCCGGTGTGGGGGTGCATGGCGGGGTGATGAGGGGCAGAGCGCAGTGTTCTGACCCTTTGCTTTTGTATGAATGTTTCCCAGCATTGCTGCGCGCTTGCGTACACGGTGCGCTGGCGGCGCGGCGTTTTCTTGTATATGGGCGCGAGCGGCGAGCGATGTGTTCGAAGACCGGCGCAGGAAAGCAGGCGCACACCAGGTATGCGCGCCTGCGCCTGCCCGCGCCGAATCGGGCCGGAGAGGGGGAAGGCGGCGACAAGTGATCGTGGGCCTCTTCGATTTTCGGAGTCCTGGCAGCCAGATGGCAGCCAGCTAGTTCCGGTTCTGACAGGAAGTCACGTGGGCTGGGATCCCAAGACAACCCGAACCTGCCCGAAGTTTGCAAAATCGAACGCCGCTACAGCTGGCCAAATGTAAACATGCTACCAGCATGGCAGCGCCCGGCGAGGCCGGCGCGCGCTCGGCGTAGTCTGCCCATTTATGCGTTACCAGCTTGAAAATATATAATTGCATTCAGGAATACGATCACTTTCGCGCGATTTCGCGCGACTCGGCGCAGGACGCGTACTGGGCCAACCTCGCCTTGCGCAGCGCAACAGGTGGCCTCCGACGCGGCGGATGACAAGACGCGAAATCGTGATTGTATACTCGAAAGCGATAGTTGGAGGATCCCTGTTCGCGGCGATCACGTCGCCCACTGGCGACATTGATGAGTTGGCGCTGTGTCATTACAAGACATGAAAAAGCAGGTTATCGGATACGTCTCATACGCATAAAATTTCGCGCCTACCTGCTTGCACGGGCTTCGATTTCAGAAAGTTTGTTGTGGCTGGTGGTGCTTCTCATTTTGACCTTAAGGAGCTGGGGACGCGGCTGGCGCATGAAAATGCACGTCGCCTGTGACCAGCGAAACGTTTCACACGAAAAACATTGGTCGCAATCATGAGAGCAATAAGCCAATGTACATACGTGTGTGTCTAATGTACCGAGTGCAATCAGTGTATTCTTATATCAACGGCCTGCAGTTCGAACACATCGGTTTCGAGCTGCCACCTAAGCATACGACGGACAGACGGAGCGAACATGGGCTAGCTGCAAAGCCTTGGCTAATTGCAGAGAAAGGAGAGATATATACATACGCGAGATATGTGAGAAGGAACGCCACCAGTGAAAGACGAACCCAAAATGTACCGCAATGTGTGGATGAGCGTCTACAACTTTCGTGGAACACGATGCAGTTAACATGCACGCATGAGAGCGCGGCGCTCTGTTCACCGCCGCGAAGAAGCAATCAGGGGACACACACACAAAAGCTTCAAGCGGTTCACCACGGCTCGTATCACACCGCTTCGCGATGCGCAACGGAGCGTTAGCACCTAAAAAGATAACGCTAGAAGTAAGGAAATCCGAAGATGACCGTAGACAGTTGGCTGAGCGAGGTAAATGTAAGTCCTCAAGCGCCCGCGTTGCAATCCGTGAAGTCTCAGCAAAGATGGCGGCGAGCGCCCATCGCCTCTTTTAGTCGTCTGCTAGCCAGAGAACTTCCAGAGAGCAGCCAGACCAAAATCGTCCTGGCAGGTTCTGGCAGCCCGCGGGTAGCCAGAACCGTCCAGCCCGAGCAAAACGAACGCCCGGCGGAAGTGCGTCGCGCGGTGGGCGGAGCAACCCGAGAAAAACGAAGGCGCTCTGGCTGGCTCTGGCAGCCCGCGGGTAGCCAGAAGTGTAAAATCGAAGAAGCCCCGTATAAAAACGAGACGCACACCGGTCTGCGCTCGGAAGGGTGATGGTGTGGATACCTAGTGCAGGGGCCGGGCGCGCATCGGTCTGCGCTCGGAGGGGCGCGCGCGGGCACGTGGCGAGCCGCGCCAGTCCGGTCCAGGGGCCGGGGGAGGGGGGGGGAGGTGGTGTGTGACACTAAGTTCAGTGTTACCCAAGCAGTGTACATTCTCGTGCAATAGCAGAAATAAAATTTGCATGTCGAGATACGCTGGAATCATTGACGCGAGCTCGTAAACGGCTCACCGTCGTCGTCGCACGTGGTGGTCAGGTTAACGAGCAAGAACCAGCAGCGGAAACATATTGGACAGAGTGTGCCACTTATTTGCAGCGACAGTCGCCGTTAAAAATGCCCAAATTGCATTGCGAAGCCATCGGGAGACGCAGGCATCTGCTGCCGCAGCCTACACAGCGACATGGGCTACCCCAGATTTTAGCCGTTCACTCCTTTCCAACCTGCACGTTTCTTTTCTTTCGGGGGCCGCTAATGTGTGGCTCACACTTGGTGTCTCACATTGTCTCGCTATGGACAAGTCGCTTTCGTGGGCATCGCTTCCATCAGCTACTTTTGCGGGCCTTTCCACCCATCTAGCTATCAACTTCATACGCATCGGACTATGTAATCACGTATGCTGGTCTCCGTTCATGCCTAATCGCGGCCGAGAAAGGCCATAGGCACAATATGCCCATTGCTGCAGCAGGAAAGCGCGAACGGGGAGCACGAATCACGGTGCATGATAATTGGGAGTCTGTCGCTGTGCAGGCTGCGGGAGCGAATGCTTACTTCGAGAGACTGCTTCCCAGTGCAACCGACCAGGCCGCAATTTTCTAAAAACATAACACTGCGACCATAACCAAGTGACATAACAGCAAAATTAAACAGCAATCAGTCACCGCATGAGGTTCAGACAATACATTATACATTGGCGATGAACCATATGGCAACAGTGAGCATTCACATACACGGGTCTCTTAGGGTACATTGAGCTGCCTACCTACAGGCGTAGTGCCTGCCTTCGTCGCACGTGGTGGTCTACTAACGAGCAACAACCAGCAGCAGAAACAGATTGGACAGAGTGTCCCGCCTGTTTGCGGCGACAGTCGCTGTTAAAGATGAGCAACTTGCAGTGCGAAGCAATCGGGTGACGCAGACATCTGCTGCCGCAGCCTACACAGTGACATGGACTACCCATCATTTTAGCATTTACTCCTTTCCAGCCTGCATGTTTCTTTCTTTTGGAGGCCGCTAATGTGTGGCTATATATATTTCCCCCCTCATCTTTTAAGAGATTCAATACGTACAAGCATTTGTCTCGCAAACCAGATTTATTTCAAGGGAATTTTCCACGTCTCAATAATTTCTCTCGTCGTATAAGAGTGCTGATTGCCGTGTTATAGTTTGTTAACGAAGCTTCCCCTCAAGTCTAAATATTTTAAGGCAGTTTTCCTATTCTATAATGCCGCTCGAGTTCACGCTGCTCCTCTGGCGGCCATTTTTCCAAGAAATTATGCCTTCCAACCACTCAGAATGCCGGTGACAACTTCACGTTTGATCAATTCTGGATATTGTAAATAGTAAACAGCTACTTTTGCTTACATGATCGGCCATGACATTGAAATTGCTGATACAACGGAAAGCATTGCACCGGATGCACGTATATAGAGCTGTGTATGTTGAGTGAGATAAGAGCTGCACTATAGGCATCGCAGGCAGCTTTAATTGGAGGCAAACTTGGCAAGTGCGCCTCGAATGATAAATTGTTTTGTCTAAACCGAAACAGCGCGAATTGGTAGGCTGCATGAAAGAGAGACATTCTTATTGAATGACAGGAAGTTATTCGGCATATATCTGGCGATCACTCAGGAAATGGTTGTTGTGGAACGACGAGTCGGTTCTGATGTACGTCGCTATAAAAACGCGCGAGATAGTGTCGAGCAGCCTATATTGGCTTTAGTGTGTGTATATATATATGAATTCTAAATATTGTAAGGCAGTTTGTCGTGTGCGTATCATGGACACGCATGCTTATATCGCCTTCCGTTTCCCTACCACGGTTGCGCTTTAAAACCAACAGCGCGCGCATGCGATCCCATAGATGAGATGAATACATATATATAGAAAAGTATCAGTCATAGCTCTCGTAGTATAGCCTTCTGAGCCGTTTCCCTTTTCTTTTTCTTCTCTTTTTTTTCTCTTTGAAAGAAGTCCTATTAGGGTTATTATAATTACACGAAGGTATTTCGCCCTCGCCAGCAGCAGTACTTGAGATAGCTATTCCGGCGGCTAGCATCCCACGCTATGCGTGCCGCCCCCGCACCTGTTTAAGCTTTTTCCTAGTCGCTAGAGCTGTACAATGTCCGCGCAACCTTGAGCGATCGGAAAGCGCGTTTTCCACCCTGGGCCGGCGGAGAGGGGAGACTTTGTTCCGGCTGCGAAGCTCTCTACATCTCAGCAAGGTGCCCTCTAGGTAATGTAGTGAGAAACTCTATAACTTATAGTTACTTTCTCAGTCGCACGACTCTTCCTTTCGAGCAAGGCGCGACTAGTTCCTGGGACTGTGAGGGCGCTGCGGTCGAGCTCTGCACCAAGTGAGCGGTGCTGCTCTGCTGACATGTGCACGTTAGTTGCGGGTGTTTGCGCTTCTTGTGCTGCAGCCGATTTTATTTTCTCACTGCGTGTGCCTTGTTACTATCCTCGTGCACGTGGCTGGCGGTCGAGCTGTTTTGCGTCCGGTCCAAGTTTTGCGCTCACGGAGACGCCAGTACCGGCGAAGTGTGGGTCACCGAGCGTTAACATTGCGTGCGCACTTTGGTTTGTAGACCCACTTTTTTTTTTCATCTCATTCCTTTCTTCGGACCTGCACCCCTAGGTATGGTGTCTGTAAAATATTATACTTCAGCTTAAACAACAACAGAAAGAAATGACGGCTGCTTTATTCAGCGAGCACCATGTAAATGCCGAGTGCCGCGACAAACACCCATAATCGTGCCAGGCTATAGCAGACGACGCTCGGACGCTTGGCGTGGAGGTCGATGGCAGCGCTGCGGTGGCGGGAACGGCAGCGGGCTAAATCGTGCGCATAGACTAGGAGTTGGGGCACTTAAAGAGATCTGTAAACGTTATTGCGGCGGACCGGGCGGTCGATGTGGTACTGATCGTTCAATCATATTTACGCGGTGCTTAGAGAACATGTGCTCCTTTCTTGTGTGAATTAACGATCACTAAGCCCTGGGTCCTGTGCAATGCTATTATCTCGCTGTATGTTTCTTGCGGTGCGCCGTTGTTGGTTATCGTAGTGCGGTCCACACGCGCTTTCTTTGTGCCCGGCTCATGAGAAGCTGGTGTACTGTCGCCGCTCCCGCCTCGGCTCACAGTGCACGGAAGAATGTGTTGATAGTTGTGCTATCGCGTGCTGTAGTTCACCGCAATTCAACACTACGCTGGACGGACTGTTGGTGCAGTCGATGAGGCGTGAACGGACACGAAGGAGCACTCGCCTCAGAAGGTAAGTCCGGCGCCTAGCGCATTCTTATGGTTCATGTAGTGTACCTTGTCATGCGCAGCAGAAGATTAGTACAGCTACAAAAACAGTAACAGTGATTCCCTAATGTTCGTTCGATATCGTAGTGCACATTTAGCAAAACGTTTCAAGAAAATTACCCCGAGATTGATGTTGTTGAGAGCTTCATCTATTGTTTACTTTCTTTTTGTTATGAAGTATGCTAGCGCCGGGGCATCGCTTGGTCTGAACGGGCACAAAAATTCAAGCAGGGAATGTCACTGCTTCTGTACGTAATTTCTCAGCAAGAAATCGTATAGACAATTCTAGAAGTACGTTGATGTGTTGTGCAAATGATCTGACTCGTGAGAAGATTTTAGCTTGTATGCAAACTTTGATGCTTATAGATTGTCGCCAAGGCAACCTGTATTTCTTGTGTCTAGTGTTCTGTTTGTTTTCGTGCCTTTGACACGTTGAATAACTGCCTGTGATGTAAGATTGAAATATTTAATTTGTCTAAGCGGATGCAGCTTCTTGTAGCTGGCTGTACGAGAGCTTTCCACAATTTGACGCGGTGTTGTTAAATCACAAGTTTGCAGATTCAGCAGTGATTGCAATAAGCTGAACATTTATTGTTTAGGGATGTCACAATTTCCAGAGACGGAGGCATCTCTGCACCACAAAGGAGACTGCGGCACTATGCAGCCTGAACAGCACGACAAAGCATCTGATCTGCCTGCTTTGACAAGGTACGTACAAAACAGTCACAGCTATTTATGTGTTCTAGGTTCTGTTCGTGTATTTGGTACCTGCCAACTTTCCCGATTAGTTTCTGCTTTTCCAAGTGTGCTGTTTGTGTACAGCGTGTCAAGGTAAATAATGGTTAATAATGTATGCATAGAAAAATGTGGGCGCTGAGAGCGCTTGGGTGCTTATACTCTTGCGCTGAGAGAAAGCTTTAGGAAAGTGCGTGCTGTGTTTCCAAAACAGGATTTCTGTCTAGAATTTTTGCAAAATATGAAGTGCAGAGGCTGGCAGGTTTGGCAAACAATGTTCAACACTTTTGCTTTAGATTTTAATGTAGCCAGTTCATTATCTATCCCTAGTATAGCATAGCATCAAACTTGAAGCTGATCTCTGATGTCACGTCAGTTGCAGGATATAATAATGTGGTATCACGAACTGCTTGTTACGCATGTCAGTCAACATGGTGCAGTGGTCACAGGTGCGAGTATAACCAAAAGCTGGGCATTCTTTGCCCTTCTGCACATGATGTGGGATAGAGCTTGAACTATGCTATAGTGGCACCATCTCCCTCACCGTCTCTTCCTCATTATTCTGTTAACTTGCACTAAAATGCACAACTTCTAGAGGCTTAATTATGGTGTTGTCTGCTGAACTTTGCTGATGTGAATTTCAGTAGTCTGGAGTACCCTCAAAGCCATGCTGTACTTTGCATGCATTTTAATATGGTCAATTTGAAATATGTGATTGGCTGTGGCATACATGGATTATTCGCATTTTCTAATACTCTTTCAAGAAGCAGCCTGTAGGCTGCTCCCCGAAGAAGTGACCACCTTTGCTTACTCTACGTGGCAATCTGGTCCAGTTTACTTAACCTGTCTGCCATCTATACACGAGGAGGACAGAAGCGAAAAAAAGGGACCTTCGATTAATGTTCTTGCACAGATGGCTCATACATTGCACTTTTCTTATCTTGCAGGCTTTGTTAACTCAAAGCTTTCTATGGGCGAATATCAGTATTTCATTCCTATTTCTACCTAATAAGAATTACTTTGTTCATAGTGTCACTTTTTATATGATACTCTTGTGAGAATAAGTTCACTTGTTTTAATGCAGATGTGGCTGGGCCTGCAGAAAGAGTGTAAGCAGACTACTGTGTTGCTGATCAATGCTGGTGCTGATCTCTACGTCTGAGTTGGCCTCACAACGTCCAGGCACCACTGTGCTTTGCTTCTTTGACAAGGTAATATGCTATAGACAACTTTCACCTCAGTATCAGTTTTGAGAAATATGCTAAGACTCAAGAGTTGGCCTTGGTAATAAATACACTCGTGTTCTTTTTTTAAAGCGTTCTTGCAGTGTTCCTCATGTACATGTTTTCAGAAGATGCTTAAATGCAAACCGCCATGGAACTTGTTTATGCCTTAAAGTAGCACTCTTTCACCAAAAAAGGCCTTATTTAATGCACAATTCATAACAAAGGTGAGGAAGTGACAGGACATAAGTCTAACAACCATCCAGTTTTACTGCTTGCACAGAACTATAAAGCGAGAGGTGAAAGGGCAAGAACAGATAAATCGAAAATGCATGTTGCTCACATAACTGCGAAAAGGACACATGGCATGGCTACTATGACGCTTGTTTTACAATGATAAATAAGCAGTCTTGCTGTCTGATAGTCCAGTGGAGGTGGAGCCAACTTGCAGATTTCCTGTCACACATATAAGGAAATCTTAACGAATTTCGCCAGCACTGTGGTCCTTATACATTGCCACAGTTGCACAGTTTTCAAACAAATTAATGCAAGTGAGCTTTGCACTACCAAGTGACCACAAAATGACCTGAGCATTCAGTTAACATGGTTGCAAATCCAGTCATTTATACATTGGCCTGTTTTGCCTACGTAGTGTCTCCTGCACGACAGTGGTATTTAATATCCATCAACACCCCTGTGCTCTACGTACTCTTTCTTGCATCCTTTTTTTTCACAGGTAGTGGAAGATTACTTGATTCCAGAACAATTTGGTTTGTTCTACACATGATAGTGAACTTGCCAGTCTTATATTAAACACGGAATTGGGTAGAAAGATGTGGTATTTCTTATGGTGCCCTGGTGCGTTCAGCTTGTGCAGATGCTTCAAGCTTGTATTGACAAAAATTGGGATGAAGCCATAGGAGGAGAGTTGTAAAAGTGTAACAAAAGCCTCCTGATAGACATGCTGAGTTGTGCTGCTGTGGACACTTATTGGTTATCCCTACTGGGTAACGCTGTTAGGGTTATGGATGCTTTGACACTGTAGGGCCTACAAGATGGCTAGCATTACAGAACACATTAAAACGACTAGGGATGCGTGTCGTGCTATGCTATCATAATTGGCCCACAAAGTGACCACCTTTGCTTACACTATGTGGTAATCTGGCCCAGTTTACTTAACCCAACTGCCATCTATGCATGAGGAGGAAAAGGGACTAAAAAAATGAAGGGACCTTCGATTAATGTTCTTGTACAGATGGCCCATACATTGCATTTTTCTTATCTTGCAGGCTTTGTTACTTAAAGCTTTCTATGGGCGAATATCAGCATTTCATTATTTATACCTTATAAGTATTGCTTTGTTCACAGTGTCACTTTTTATATTTACCGTATTTACTCACATAATGATCCCACTAACGTAATGATCGCAGCCCTGAATTTTGTCGTCGAAATTCGATTTTTTTTATTTCCTGTGTTCATCACACTCCGAACTTGCCGCAGCGATCTGTCATGTGCCAAGTCTAGCTATTAATGATAGCGCTTACCATCTGTCGGATGCTACGCGAACAACTCTTCAAGACAAACCAAGCAGTCTGCACGCACCAAACATTCTTAAGCAGATGCCCGATTTCATTCCTTTCATCACTTTCCGCACGTCCATGACAAAAAAGCTACAACCAAAATTGCCTTCATTATGTGTAGGCTTTTTAATGGTTGTGGTCAAGAACAACAAAAAAGGTACCTTTCGATTCTTCTCATCTGCACTCGTGGGCACGCAACAAATCTTGTAACACTTGTAACACAGCTAAGATATTCGCCCACCCTTAGCGGAAACGTGCTGTATTAGGATAGTAGTGAAGACAGATGCCGCAGTTTCTGCAACATGCCCGCCTTGTCTTTCTACGTCACTGGCAGCTAAGCGCGCCCATCTGTTTCTGCCCCCTCATAGTGGACATGGCTGCGTTATTGCCACAAACTTACTGATATTAATGATATTATTCATTACGGATACGGAAGAAACTTCCAATGCATGTAATGTACTCGCGAGAAAAAAAATCGCGTTCGGCGCATTTGGTGTGTTCAGCTTGCTGCGCCGGCCGCCATTTTTGTTTTGGTGTCCCGCACTACACTCAGTGGCAGCCACCTATTTGTTGACCTGTTGCCAACCCGCAGCAAACGCGGGATAAAAAAAAATTCTTTTTGCAGGAAATTTAACCGGCGTAATGATCTGAATAACATCTGAATTTTCGACCATTTTTTACAAAAAAGTGCGATCATTATGCGGGTAAATACAGTACTCTTGTGACACCAAGCTCACTTGTTTTAATGCAGGTGTGGCTGGGCCTGCAGAAAAGCTGTAAGCAGACTGCAGTGTTGCTGATCAGTGCTGATCCCCACGTCCGAGTTGGTCCCACAACCTCCAGGCACCACGGTGCTTTCACAAGGTAATATGATATGGACACCTTGCACCTCAGTATCAGTTTTGAGTTTGACTTTTGATAAATATTTAAGAAGACACAAGGGTTGGCCTTGGTGATAAATACACTCGTGTTCTTTTTTTAATGTGCTCTTTCTGCAGTGTTCCTCATGTACATGTTTTCAGAGGATGCTTACACTCCTTAAATGCAAACTGCCATGGAGCTTGTTTAGGCCTTAAACTAGAACTCTTTCACAAAAACTATCATTTAGTTTCTATAGTAGTATTAAAGGTGAATTAATCTTTCCTATAAACAATCCTGCAGTGGCATCTATGCAGTGTTTTCCGTCTGTATATTACGCAGTGCGGTAGCAAAGAGCTGTGCTATCTGTGTATTCACTTGCATGAGCTTGTTATACTTGTTCATTTAATGTAAAATACTTGTGGAAAAGTATTAGACTATTTCTGTGGTCTTGTATTGCAATTCTGCAGCCATTTATATTGTTTGAAAAACACGAACATTTAACAGAGACAGGAACAAGACAATGCGAGGACGAGCACTTGCTTTCAACTGCTGTGGTTAATGTTGAAATATCACTTTACATAGGTAGAAAACTCATAAGCCTGCGTGTTCTCTTTTTTCTGTTTCTGTGTGAGATTTTGACGCTTTACACACAATATCATGCAAGAACCAGCCCATTCAGTTATGCAGTGGAGCCACCTATTGTGCATGTTAGTTCAATGGCTTGTTAGAATCTAACAGGGCCGGCTGCTTTGTTTACATTTTTTTGCAGAGGCATACGAGCACTTTGTGTCAAAAACGCCGAGCACTGTGGATACAGATGCAAGGAGGCTGAAGGACCTGAACAAGCACCTGGCCACCATGCTTCGACATGCAAAATAAAGATGGTTTGTGTTAATTGTGTGCCCTAAAAAGTCTCCTCTTTGTCTCCGAGCTGGCACATCGGCCGACTCATGATAGAAATTAACTCGCTGTAATGTTGGCAGGAGATGTTACTGTGTGGAACTTCACCAAAAATATTGCATGAACAAAAGAACTCATTCAACACAAATGAGAACACCTGTACAATGCAGCTAAACAAGAATAGTGTCATTTTCCATAGCTGAACGAGAACATTTTCATGTAGCATACACAAACGAGAACAATATCGTTGAGCATAGATGTGCGAGAACTATCTCGTCAAGCAAAGCTATGCGAGAATCTCGTTTAATGTACCCATACGAGAACGATCTCGTTCAGTGACGATGTCCTCTCGTACTCATGTGACATACGACATCGTTGAGTCTACGGAGCAATAATAGTGTAGAGAAGTTCTCGTAAAATTCTCATACAAATTTTTCAATAGGGGCATGCCCAATTTTGTAGATTCTGTGGTTTCAGATAGCGGCGGAGCATATATATGCTGACTGAAGGAATAACGACACTTTGGTTGTTAGTCAGCGCTGTTGCCTGTGTCCCTTCGCTCGTCCCGTCGTTTAGCGCTGTTTTTATTGCTCGTAATCAAGAACCAACCAGCCCAAATGCGTACTCTCTTGTCGTTGTGAGGGTTCATAACCGCGGCATCTTTCATATATAAGCAGGTAGAATTATCAGCTGGGTTAGTTTGTACAAGCTCGTTTGAGGCAGGAAATCGAGTTTCACAAAGACGACCTCAACATTGATTGACAAAGGAACACCTCAGATGACATGCATTCCTGTGAGTAGGAATTGCACAGTTCAAGAAAAATAAATTAAAACTGGCGCACCGATCCTGAAAAAAGAATAAGCACCTGCTACTGCAAAAAGCTGATTAATTGATAGGTTTGAATAGCACAAGGGCATCTTTGGCCAAAGAGCGCTCAGTCTATACTGCAAAAGATAAACTTAGCGCACCTTTGCAAAGCAAATATATGAAGATGACTGATGCCTCTGCAATACTCCCGCAGGGGCGTGTGCAGGCGTTTGGTGTGTTGCGATACCACGTACCCGAGCACACGAGGGTTGGACCCTGCCGCGTGTAGCCGTGCGCGGCTTAGCCGTGTCCGGGGAAAGGGGGATCCTGGAGGTTGAACCGATGCCGGGTGTTCGGACCTTTAAGGCCCCTCGGCGGAGGCAACACACCTCTTTGGCCTCTGCTTCATGTAGGCGGCACCCCCGCACTGACCCACCCGGGGGAAATCGGCAGTCGCCTTTTCCTGTCCTCCTCTCCAATCTTCGTCTTTCTCTCTCGCCTTTTTCATCTTTCTTGTCCTCTCATCACTTCTCCTCACTTCCTAGTTTCCCGGCGGCAAGGGTTAACCTTGTGTAGCTAGCCAGCATTGGTTATGCTGTATTTGGTTATAGCAGTGATGTACGGCTGGCGTTGGCAGGGTTTCTGTAGCAGGAACTCCTGTGACGTCCCCCTGTTGGGCTCCATGGTGGGTGGTCGGCATCGCGGCCGAAAACCCAACTGTACTTATGGAAAACGCTTTTCCTAAACTCCCTGATCGCCCTCACAAACGAGGGCGCACTGAAGAGCTCTTTCAGTTTTTCGGACGCCAAGTCCACAATTTCCCTCGTTTTCATGTGATAGACGCAGAAAAACCAGCTAAACAAGAGCGAACAATCTCCCCGTTCCTTGTATCTAAGTCTCTTACCGAACTTTTTGGTCCAGGATATAAGGTGTCGAGGATGGCTAGCGGTGACCTCCTCTTGGAGCTCCGCGATCAAAAGCATTTGAGAAACTGCCTCAGCTAGCATCATTTGGGGACACCCAAGTAGTAGTAACCCCGCACCGCACGATTAATACCTCACGCGGCGTTGTCTCGGACGATGATTTGCTGAAGCTCACTGAGGCTGAGCTCTTGGAGGGCTTCAGCGAACAGAATGTTATAAATGTCAAAAGAATTAAGGTGAGGCGAGATGGAAAAGAAATCCAAACAAAACACCTGATACTCACTTTCGGTTCAAGTGTCCTCCCCGAGTCCATCGAGGCCAGTTATATCAAACTTCGTGTTGGGCCATACGTGCCCAATCCTCTTAGATGCTTTAAGTGCCAAAGGTTCGGCCACAGTTCACGGAACTGTCGAGGCCGGCTGACATGTGCCAAGTGGAGTGACAAAGAACATTCCTCTGAAACGTGCCAGAACACTCCACATTGTGTCAACTGTGAGGGCGAGCATGCCGCATACTCGCGGTCGTGCCCGTCCTGGAAAAGAGAAAAAGAGATTGTGACAATCAAAGTTAAAGAAAACATATCTTTCAAAGAGGCTCGTAGGCTGGTGTCATACCTGTCTAAGAGCAGCTTTGCCGATGTGGCGCGTAAGGGGGCAGCGTCACAACGGCCTCCGGCGGCCGTCCGACCCACAGGCAGTGAGTCGGCAGTTACGCAATCTGCCCCCGCGGCGGTTGCAGCTAGCGCTGCTCCGTCAACACAGCAGAGGGGACCATCGACCCCGAAGGTGGGCGCAGCTGAGGCTGCCCCAACCTCCCCGGCCCCTTCCTGCGCTGGCAACAGCCGGCGCAGCCAAATCCCTCAGGGAGCCCCATCGACCTCTGGGCTGGAGGGCGCAGGGGTCTTGCCCTCCAAGGCGGGACTCTCTCGGGAAACATCTCGCTCGCAAAAGCACGTGTCCGGCGCCTCACAAGAGGCAATGGACACTACACCTATTCTCAAGGCGCACCAAGCGCCTAGGGTGTGGCGAGGCTCCCTCGAACGCTCCAGAAAGGGCAGAACCCCCGTTACAAGGCCTCGAAAGAGCTCTGTAACCTAAGGCATCACCTCCCTTTCCGTACACACAGCACTTATTTACATTAAATATGGATACACAAATTATTCAATGGAACATCAGAGGTCTCCTTAGAAACCTTGATGATTTGCAAGAACTCATCCACAAACATAATCCAAAAGTGCTGTGTTTACAGGAACCACACTTAAAAGCCAAACACACAAACTTTCTGCGTTCGTATGTTACGTTTCGCAAAGATCGTGATGATGCCGTCGCATCATCGGGTGGTGTTGCGATTCTCACTCATAAAAGTATAGCATGTCAACCTTTACAGCTACGAACGCCCCTTGAAGCAGTGGTGGTGCGAGTTGTACTGCTAAACAAACTCATAACTATTTGCTCGCTTTATATACCCCCACATTACAAATTAACTAAACATGAATTTCAGTCCTTTATAGATGAATTGCCAGAACCTTATGTTGTTCTTGGCGACTTCAATGCACACAACTACCTGTGGAGCGACCCTCGTATAGATGCGCGAGGACGTCTTGTTGAACAGTTCCTTTTCTCAACTGGTGCATGTCTTCCGAATAAGAAGGAAGCGACATACTATTCTCTTGCAAACAGAACATTTTCCTCAATAGATCTTAGCCTAGTCTCCCGTAACTACTGTCTGAACTTGAATGGGAAGTTAACGACAATCCTTACGGGAGCGACCACTTCCCTATACTACTAAGAACATATAAAGAAAACGAATGTCTACCACAGGCTGCTAGGTGGACAATCGATACAGCCGACTGGGAGAAATTCCGAACTCTCACCACGATCGTATGGAATGACATGTCCTCTTTAGGAATTGACGCTGCTGTGCAGTATTTTAGAGCCTTGATTATAGATGCCGCATCTAAATGCGTATCTGAAGTAAGTGGTTTCGCATGCAAACGGCGCGTCCCGTGGTGGAACGACGAATGTAGGACCGCCCGTAATAAACAAAACAAAGCGTGGGGGTTGCTTCGCGCCTCTCCCACTGCGGAGAATCTTATTAACTTTAAAAAATCCAAATCCGAAGGCAGGAGAACGCGCCGACAGGCCAGAAGAGAGAGTTGGCAGAAGTTTTTATCGGGTATCAACTCTTATACAGAGGAGGGGAAAGTCTGGAGCAGGGTTAACCGGATAAAAGGACGACAAACCTATTCACTCCCCCTAGTAAACACTCAAGGTGATACCCTGCTTGAACAAGCAGACTCACTTGGGGAGCACTTTCCGAGCGTGTCAACTTCCAACAATTATTCAAAACCCTTTCTCAAATATAAACAACTAGAAGAGTGCAAGCCACTCATAAGAAAGTATCGGCAGAATGAACCGTTCAACCGCCCCTTTAGTATTGCGGAGTTGAGAGCTGCCTTGAGTGCATGCAAGAGCTCTGCACCGGGATCTGACAGAATCATGTACGAAATGCTGAAAAACTTACACAATGACACGCAAGTTACACTACTTAAACTTTTCAACACTATCTGGGACGCAGGGTACCTTCCGACCACGTGGAAAGAAGCCATTGTGGTCCCTGTTTTAAAACAAAGCAAAGATCCTTCCTCAGTGGCAAGCTACCGCCCGATAGCCCTCACAAGTTGCATGTGTAAGGTATTTGAAAAAATGATAAATCGGCGACTCATCCATTTCCTTGAACAGAACAAAATCCTCGATCCCTATCAGTGTGGTTTCCGAGAAGGGCGCTCCACAACCGATCATCTTGCATTTATACATAAACAGTTCTTCTTATCGATATTTCTCGATATGGAAAATGCGTATGACACAGCGTGGTGATACGGGATGTTGCGAGACTTATCGGAAATGGGCATTCACGGTAACATGCTCAACGTAATAAAAAGCTACTTATCCAATCGTACCTTCCGGGTGAAAGTCGGCAATGTGCTGTCACGTCCTTTTACACAAGAAACTGGTGTACCCCAGGGAGGCGTGCTCAGTTGCACACTTTTTATTGTTAAGATCACAACGCTTCGTGCTTCCTTACCACCGGCCATTTTGTATTCCGTCTATGTGGACGACATTCAAATAGGCTTCAAATCCTGTAACCTCGCAGTATGCGAGAGACAGGTACAGCATGGTTTGAACAAGGTGTCAGAGTGGGCAGAGAAAAATGGTTTTAAAATCAACCCTCAAAAGAGTTCTTGTGCGCTGTTTACAAGGAAGAGAGGCCTGGTTCCGGATCCTTGCTTAGAAATGTGTGGACAACAGGTACCTGTAAAGAAAGAGCACAAATTTCTAGGTGTTATACTCGACAATAGACTCACTTTCGACCCACCCATTAAACATCTTAAAGAAAAATGACTGAAAACAATGAGCCTAATGAAACTTCTATCCCAGACTACGTGGGGTAGTGACAGGAAGTGCTTAATAAATCTCTATAAGAGTCTGATTCGGTCACGACTAGATTACGGTGCCGTGGTATGCAACTCTGCCGCCCCGAGCGCGCTAAAGATGTTAGACCCTGTTCACCACCTAGGTATCCGCTTGGCCACGGGCGCTTTCAGAACAAGCCCAATTGCAAGCCTATATGCCGAATCTAATGAGTGGTCACTCCGCTTGCAGAGATCGTACATCAGCTTTACATATTTCCTTAAAGTATATATACGATCTAATCTTGAACATCCATCTTTTAGCATCGTTACCGATATGACGTGCGCTACACTTTTCAGCAATCGTCCCTCCATAAGACAGCCTTTCTCGCTGCGTGTGAAGGAGCTTAGGAATGAAATGCATGTCCCACTCCTCGAGCATCGCTTGATCCACCTAACCAAGCTCTTACCTCCTAGGGAGTGGCAGCTGATACAATGTGACATATCCTTTATAAATGTTACAAAGCACGCTCTTGAGGCAGAAATCCGGATGCATTTCCTAGAAGTTCAGCACAAGCACTCCGGCGCAGAGTTCTACACAGACGCTTCGAAGACAAACGCCGGGGTATCCTATGCACCCGTCGGCCCATCGTTTTCGGAATCCGATGCACTGCATCCGGAAACAAGTATCTTTACGGCCGAGGCCTACGCATTACTCTCTGCTGTGAAGCATATAAGAAAATCAAAACTTCCAAAAGCAGCGATCTATACTGACTCCCTAAGCGTCGTGAAAGCCTTAATGTCACTCAGCAAACATAAAAATCCCGTGTTTAATGAACTATATTCGGTCTTGTGCAAAGCGTACTCATCTAACCAGAATATCATAATATGCTGGCTCCCTGGTCATAGGGGAACCGAAGGTAACGTTCTGGCGGACGAGATGGCCACGTCAATCCCATTGCCAGCTGTTCACCCTACCGCTGCGGTGCCTGTCACAGATCTGAGGCCTTTCTTGCGAAGGAGATTGCGAGACCACTGGCAACGCATGTGGGACGCGGAAACGGATAATAAGCTCCACCTGATAAAACCACAGTTAGGATTCTGGTCGTCTACTACAAAATCGCGCCGAACAGATGTCCTATTCTGTCGTCTCAGAATAGGACACACGTTTGGCACCCATAATTTTCTACTCACCGGAAGTGAGCCTCCAACCTGTGGTAGATGCGGGGAGAGGCTGACCGTACTCCACGTCCTCCTGGAGTGTCGGGAAGCCGAATCTGAGAGAAAGAGACATTTTTCATTAGCATACCGACAGCACATTCCTCTTCATCCTGCAATGCTTCTTGGTCCAGAACCGCTTTTTAATACAGACACAGTGCTAGGTTTTCTTAGAGATGTGGTCTTACACGCTATTAGTCCCATTAATTCGTAGCGCCTCCTCTCTCGAGAGGATGCCACTGCGATAATTGTTTTGCTTAGCACATGCCTCCAGGCCCTTGTATTTCAAGGGCTCTAAGGAGGCAGTAGTGCTCTGGCATTTCTCATAATCTGATATATTTTACCTATCGTATCATTCTTTTTATATGCATCTAAATGTTCATAGTAGAAGTCATACGTCATCGCCATAATTTTATCATACAGAGTTTACGCACTTTAGAGCGTATATTTTAAGGCCTCTTTACAGCCACCTCACGCGAACTTCATAGTAATCATAATTACACTGCAAACTCATTAGCACAGACATGGCGCTCTTTGGCCATACCTGGTTCTTGTGCCACAAAACCCCATACATCATCATCATCTCTGCACTACAGTTGCTTTGCTCTAGCATGAAGTCATTTTAATGCATGCACGCTTACATGCGCACGCTACACCCAAGTGTAACACCTCCAGAATTAAAACTGGGCAGCAATGAAGTCGCAACCTTTAACCCTTGATCCCGAGCTGTACTAGCGACTGGAGGCAGTACCAACGCCGGGAATGACGAGTCGCACTTTTTCTGCCCGATGTTATGCTTCTCTTTTTGTCAAAGATGAGTTACAGTAGGCATTGAGGGAAAGCTGCCCTCAAGAGCAGCTTTTACTTATGTGTTATTTCTAACAAGTGACCAATGAAGGAATATATTTTTAGAATGAGAATGACACCGAAAAAATGAGTACATAAAAAGGTTTGGAAAACTTGGGACATTTTTCTGGAATTAGCTTTGGGGGTTAACGGGTAAAGGGGCAATCGAGAAACTAGAACAAGTTTTGACATGTTTGCTACCAGCGAAAGCTAGAAAATATGTTGGCATTCTGTAGTTTTGCCCAACAATGCAAAAGGGATTCTTAATAAAGAAAGAAATGAATGGAAAGTTATCATGAAGTATAATTCGTGAATGTAATGCAGAATCACTCAACTTGTGTTACTACATAATCTCCACTCGATTAACCTGCACTTTCTGAACTAGTTCAGGAGGTGCTGCATTTCACTACTCGTTCCACCAGTTCAACATGGCAGCAACTGCACGTTGTGATTTGTTTTACTTAGTGCAACCTTTTGTACAGGGCGAGTTCACAGCATTCCCTGCACTTGGTCGAAAGGCAGTGCATGTTTACACAGCAGGTGTGGTGCCGCTTCTGCACGAGCGAGGTGCAGAAATCATAGAGTTTCATACAATTATTACTAGAGGGAACTCTGACGCTAGTGTCTACAGGAGATGAAACAAGAATGGTTGCAGCAGCATGGGAATTACGGGAAGTACATGGATTTGCCTAAACTTCGTCAGTTTGGCTAAAAACGGCTTTGTGACTTTGTTAACTAGCCATTTTCAACAATATATTGTGTAATAGATAAATAAACATCATTAAAATCGTCCGACGACAGGATTCTAACACAGCAACTCTAGAACAGAAGTCTGATATTGAAACCATTAAGCCACAGAGGCATGTAACGACAAGCGAGTGCAACGCCCTGATGAATTTATCGCGTGCATACCAGTGCCTTGAGACGCATGGCGCATTTCGATTTGGTCACCTAGACAAGCTCAATCATTGCAATTAATAGCAATTATGCGTGTTGGCGGCGCCTTCTGCACTTCGAAGAGTATAGACTGTGCTGAAATTTACGACAATAAGATTTATATAGGGTATAATATACAAAGCCACAAGAACGTCTGAATTCACAAGCACGAAGATCAGACAAATCCATGTGCTTCCCATGATTCCCATGGTGGTGCGACTGCAGCGCCAGAGTTCCCTCTAGTAATTACTGTAAGAAACTCTATGGCAGAAATAACCGAAGTGCCTGGCATTTTGTTCTAGAGTAATAAACTAACTTTTGCTGTCCCATAAATCTTACTGCTCATTAATTCTAAGTTTTAGTACAGTCACATGTCTAGTAGGCAATTGTGGTATTTTGCATAAACATTGAAAAGCCAACTGTGTTAAAAGTTCACTCTGGTAAATTGGTTATGATCGAGTAGCATAGACTACTGAAGCAATCTCAGCAATCTCTGGAAGGCTAGTGAAGTAATTTTCTTATTAGCAGCCTTTAAACAGCATTCGAGCATATGACATATGCACCTCAGATATTTCCTTGACTCAGCAAGAAGCAATGCTTCATGTTCCACGAGGCTACTTCAATCAACGCAGTATTGGTGCTCTCTAAAAACAATGCCAATGCAGATGATCCAAATATTTTTTCGGGGCAACAGTTATGCCTGAAATCATGTTAGATTACAGTTTTTTTAAACACATCATCAGACCATGTTAGAAGTGGTTCCTAATATTTTCCTATTTATTAGACTAGTCATATCTCTGTGCACAAAGGCTACTAATTAGGTCCCATGCTATATCATCATCTTAACAAAAACTTCACTTAGTAATACACATGCTGTGATAAGATTTCTTTGAGATCACATTGAGATGCTGTACAAGGTGAATTCATTATTTTCAAAATGAAGCTCCTGTTCTTCTAAACAAGAAGAAAGGGAACTGAGGGTCAAAATTTTTCTTAATCACAGCTGGGAGATGCCAGGGAAGGCACGTGGAAACCTATTTGTAATTTTCTATTTAAATGTAGAAATGATAAAGGCAAATGAAAATGGTAAGAAAAACGACCAGCCATGGGTGGAGAAAGAACCTACAACCTTTGCATTAGGCACGCGATGCACTAACCACTGTGCTACCAAGGCAGCATTCAACCGTCCACAATGGCCCCTCAGATTGTCGACGCTCGAACGCGGCCGTAGTACCACAGTGGCTAGTATATCACATGCGTAATGTGAACGTTGTGGGTCTGTTCCCCACCCACAGGTGGATGTCGTTTCATCCACTTTCATTTCCCTTGAAGTTATCATTTCTATACTTCATATAAAGAACTTGGAACATGTACCTGTATGCTTTCTTTGATCTCATTATCTGCTGGCTTCTTGCAGTTCTGTTGCTTCCAACACTTATACATATTCTCATCTGGTAAGTAAACAGCTTTTGCACGAGGCTGGAATGCAATATAAAACATTATTGCAGGGCCGTGTTACGTAGAAAGCCTTACATTGCCCAGGCAAGGTGTATTAATGTAAATATGAAAAAAAAACAATTCCCACTCTAGACAGCAATGCTGTGTAATGCTGTGTGTAACAGGGTTTAAAGAAAACAATTTGTTCAGAAATAAAGCCCCAAACAACGCGAAAATATGAAAACTAGAAGAAAATTTGTGCAGTTGCATGTTAAAAATTTCGCACAGCAACAGACGAAGACATAATGAAGGAAGCGCGAGGATGGTTTATTTTGGAAACACGAGGCAATATACTTGAAAGGTGCATATGAGCTTACATGTGGAGAAATATTGTTTATGCAGCAGCTAAACTACGAACAGGCCTAGAACACACTGATACAAGGTGTCGAGCATGTAAATCTCATCGTGCCCTTAAGTCAAAGAAACATGGCTTTCTCATGATTCGCTACACATGGTCGGCTCACACAACTTAGCCGCTTCTATATATGCCTTGTAAGTACCAGGTGGTCTGTGTGACTTGTGCAAGCTTTAAATATGTACTAGTGCCACGTAGCTGGACAGAACCAAGGTAATGTCGTTTGCCATCGTTTTGAGCAAGTGAAACCAATTTTTGCATTTTTCCTAATTAGGCAATTAGTTATTAACGATTATTTAACTACTCAAATAATATATTCAAAGTAAAAGTGTCAGTGCGAAAATTGTAGAGCGTCCTGAAAATTTCCCAATTCAGCTTTCTATGCTCAATAGGTGCAGTACAATTTTTTTTCAAACTTGAAAGAAGCCTGTGAATACATGCAAGAAGTGCTGTGCAACACTCGTGCACCGGAACACCATTTGGCTCCTTCTTTCATGCTAGGAAAGAACACTTTTTGAGAAGAATATTTTAGAAATTGATTATTTATTATTGACCATGTTTTAGGCAAAATGCATGAAATACTGCGACTGCCACCTCCATTTTCGGCGACATGAATTGACTCCCTTTTGATGTCCAAATCCAGCTATACATGGTGCATGTTTTGAGCTGGTTTTGTAATTTAGGCTGGTTTTGACTAATTGAAGCTTCGCACCCTACTAATGGAGTCTACAGTCTAAAAAGAAATTGGTACATAAACGGTCGCTGTCAGTACTCCATACTCCTTTAACTTAGTGCAAAGTGCTTGTGAGCCAAGAAGTTGGTAGTTCTAAGCAGTATTTCTCATTCTGTCCTGGTGTTATAGCCCAGTTACTATGATGCCATGCTGCTCAGTCATGTTGGTCACAGCTTCAACCTAGGCCATGGCAGCTACCCTCCAATGGGGGTAAAATGCAATAACGCTTATGCACTTAGATTCAGGTGTACATTAAAGAAGGCCAGGTTCCCAAAACTTTAGGTTGTGACTTTGGAATGTAAAAGCCCTTAATTTTAAAATCTAAAGGTGCTTTATTAGGAGCAGGACATCGTCTTGAGCTTTTGCTGCTCTGCCATGGTACCAAGAAGCTCCGAGTAAATAAAAACAATTTCTTAGACAATCTCCATCTCTTGCAAGCATTTACAAACACTTCTCTGCATGCACCTCTCTTGCTGTTATATTTAGTTCCCTGTGCCAAGGTAGGTTAGGATGTTAGAACAAGTTTCAAACCTGTTTTTTTACCGCTTTAAAGTTGTTGGTTATTTTGCATCTCTGTGTGTGCCGAATGCACATTTCAGTGCATCAATTTCCTCAGAAAGTGCACTCTTTATTTATTTGTGCATGCAAAATGGGTTCAGATGAACTGCTTTCTGAAGATCTGTATAACAAGCAAAACTAATTCTATGTAGGCTGAACAAAGAGAAAGGATAGTTTTGTAAATATGTTATATAGTTCTTTAAAAAAGCGGCCGCTGTAAGTATTCTGTTCCAAAGTGAAAATTGCCCCTACCTGGCTCTGCTTCATTTTCCGATGTTGATGATCCATTCGGGGGCACTCAACTGACGGGCTGCACTTTGGTCATGTCCGGTGTGCTGTCACCAGGCTCAAGGTCGATTGACATCCTCACAGTCGAGTCCGAACTCTATAAAAGAAACATCTCATCATTTTACTATCAGTTTTGTCATCCTGTGTGTTTCACACGCGGCCGTCAGTGAAATATTCCGTCACTTGGGTACTAAAAATAATTCAAGCATTTTCTGGCAGAAAACCTGACTACACAATAAATGGAGAACATTAAAGAGCAAATACAGTTGTCACATTAGCTTGATCAAGTACAGCAGAAATGGAAATAAATCAGTGATACTATGTCATTTGGCTTTGAATGCAAGAAATGTAAAAAGAGGAACTTGCAGTCACGCCACTTTGAATTTCCCGCGTTTGCTACACCTCACAAGTTTAGCATCGTCCGGTACTCGGGGATAGTAATCGCTTAAAATTAAGATGATCGAGCGTCGGCATAAATTAACAGGATACTTAACCGGGCAATATTTGCGCATAAAACAACTCACGTAGCGAAGCTACTGTCAAATACCCGACGACGCATCTGCGGGCGGTGCGGTTTGAGCGAACAATTCAAAAAAGAATCCGGGTTTCACTTGTTTCACACCTACTAAGCTAAGATAGAATTTGAGTTTCCTAGTTAACTATACTAGATATTTACGCTCCTAATTAAACGCTGGAAATTTTGTTACGTCACATTGCATACGTATGAAAATGAGAAAATTTCTTTTATTATATTCTGACCTACCACTACCACTCTCGTGCAACAAAAGCATGAAAGTGGTACTCCCGGCACGGAAAACAAACACATACAGCGCTAACGTTAGGCCTCTTGGAGTTAGAACTAAGCACGATCAAGCCAGCTTTCTAGCCTTCATAACGCCATGAACACGACCAAACACCGAGCGAAATAACTGTCTGCTCTCGAAAATTATTACTGCTTCCATTGACATGCCTATCGCAGCCACAAGCAAAAGTCATTGGGATAGCTCTCCACAAGCCGCAGGTTAGACTGACAGCAACATATTACGGTAACGAAAAACAATTTCCACCCTGACTTAGCAGCCGCGGTGTGCGCTAAGTGCCGCAGTTGTCGTTTGCCGCTCGAAATTCACATCATGACGACGGGCACTGCATCTTTCACATCAAATATTGCACGCTTTGCTCCGGAGCTCAATAGGAGGGTGAAACGCATTTGCAGGTACCTGAAATCCACATGCCGGAAACCCGTCGACGCTTCCGAAGCCCGTACGGCCGCTTCACTTGGACGGGGGGCATTTCTATCAAACATTTCACATGCGACATGTCTCACACCGATTATGCGAACACGAGAAAATTACGCAGGCCGCATTGCGACGCCGTGCAGTCGTGCATCCACCAATGAGCTGCGTGCGCGGACTTGCAGAGAACAAAACCAACACCTCCTAAACCATACAAAGCGTTAGGCGCGATAAGACAGACAGACGGACAGACAGACAGACAGACAGACAGACAGACAGACAAAGAACTTTATTAATGGTCCTGAGGAACCGGCGTTAGGGTACCTCCTTTTTCAAGGAGTTCCCGTAGCGGTCGCGGGCCGCACCCACGTCGGGGTCGGAAGGTCGTGGTCCTCCGCCCTGTCGCTGGCCCTCTGGACAGCCCGTAGTTGCTCTGAGAGGTCGTCGCTCTCAAGGGCTGCCTCCCAGTCTGTTAGAGTGGTCAGCGATGAGCTGCGTAACGCAGGGCATTGCCAGAGCATATGCGATAAGGAGCAGTACGCCTCCCCACAGTCTGGACAGTGGGGTTCTACATTAGGCGCGAAGTGACTGAATCGGCCCCTGAAGGGAAATGACCCCGTTTGAAGCATGCGAAACGCCGATGATTGTGGTCTATTAAGTTTAGGGTGTGTTAGCGGAAAGGCCCGCCGAGCAAGTTGATAATGTGTCAAGATTTCATGGAAGGTGAGAAGCGAATCCCTGTACAGTCCTAAGTCGCCTCCCGTGAGTCCACCTGAACCGCCGCGGTGTGTAAGACCTCGCGCACAGTCATGGGCCAACTCATTGGCGTTAACAACCTCAGAGTGCACATTGATTCCCATATGGGCCGGGAACCATTTGATGCTATGAAAACCAGCAGCCCCCTCGCTTCCGAGGATGGCCGCCGCCTCCTTTGAGATCGAGCTAGAGGCGAACGCTCGGGCTGCAGACCTGGAGTCTGTAAAGATATTGGGACCTAGAGGGTCCTTCAGTGCTATAGCTATAGCAACCTGCTCGGCTAGTGTTGAAAAAACCTTCCGCACGGATGCTGAGTTAATGAGTGCCATTGGAGTCAACCGAAACTACGGCATAGTGATCAGAGCACTCGTACTGGGCGGCGTCAACGAAACATGCCAGATTCGGAGTGGCAGCAGCCGCTTTCAACAGGGAACGAGCCCTGGCTACCCGGCGCCCTACATTGTATTGAGGGTGGACGTTACGTGGCATGGGATCTACCTTGAACGTATCTTGGACCATGGGTGATAGGGTCACGTTGCGCTCCCTGATTTCCTGGTGACCGCATCCAACGGATTCGAGGATGCGTCTCCCCGCTCGCGATGATGAGAGTCGTATTATTTGGGCCACTCGTTGGGCCTCGGTCACCTCTGATAGGTTGTTGTGCATGCCTAGTTGCATGAGACGCGCGGTGCTGGTAGTGAGTGGTAAACCCAGCACGCGCTTGATGCTTTTGCGCATGAGGGCGTCGATTTTGGCCTCATCCCGTTTAGACCAGCGCAACGCGGAGGCTACATAGTTAACGTGGCTCATCAGAAACGCGTGGTAGAGTCTGAGTAGATTGCTCTCGCTTAAACCGCCTCTGCGGTTCGAGACCCTGAGGATAAGCCGAACCATATTCTCCGTCATGGAAGTAATGCTGTCTATAGTCTGTGAGTTGCCCCCGCGAGATTCCAGCAAGAGTCCGAGGACCCTGATGATATCCACTCTGTGAATTTGTTGTCCGTCCCTCGTATAGAGGGCTATGGGAACTTGATCTAAGGGTGTGGAGCACCTAACCCCCCGTCGGGAGGGCCTATACAATAGAAGTTCGGACTTGGTTGGTGACAGACTCAGGCCCGTGTCTAGTAGGAAGTGTTCTGTGATGTCGAGCGCCTCTTGGAGCGCACTCTCAACTGCAGCCTCAGACCCTCCCATGCACCACACGGTAATATCATCCGCGTAAAAGGCGTGACCCGTTCCTCTTACTGTGGCCCGTCTGTCCGAGAGGCCCTTCATGGCGATGTTAAACAGTAGGGGAGAGATGACCACCCCTTGCGGGGTGCCTCTCGCTCCCAATGTAAATTCCTTCGATTTGATTTGCCCTATTTTGACAGTGGCCTTGCGATCCCTGAGGAAGGAGCTAACGTACGCATGGAATTGTGGCCCCAGGCCCAGATCCGAGATGGAGTCTAGTACGAACCGGTGCGAGATGTTATCAAAAGCCTTGGACAAGTCTAGAGCAAAGATGCCCCGAGTGTCTCTAGTGTCGACATCAATGATTTGCCTCTTTATAAGTAACATGACGTCCTGTGTGGAGAGTGCCGGCCGAAAGCCGACCATATTGTGAGGGAATAACTCATTATTTTCTATATGCCTAGATATACGGTTGTGAATGACATGTTCGGCCACCTTACCCACGCAGGACGTGGGCGAGATGGGCCGCATGTTCTCCGGCGCAAGAGGTTTGCCTGGTTTCGGGATGAACACCACTGAGGCTGTCTTCCAGGATTCGGGGACTAGGCCCGTTTCCCAAATTTTATTGACCTCCCCGGTGAGCAGCGCAACTGATTGTTCGTCCAAGTTGCGGAGGAGCTTATTGGAGATGCCATCCGGGCCCGGTGCAGAGCGACCGTTGAGCGTTTGGAGCACCTCCCAGATTTCGGATTCCGTGAAGGGGTCGTCGAGCTTCCATATCGCTCCCCCGTGATAACAAGGATAATCCCCGTCACTAGAGTGGCCCAGCGGAAGATACTTTTCGGCCAACTCTTGCAGGAGGACGTGTTCAAATACGCCCGCCGCCTTTTGATCATGAACTATGCGATCAATGGCTATTCTCTGATTGCTTTTCGTTTGCGAATCGTCGAGTAAGTGTTTGAGCAGGTTCCATTTGCCCCCCGTTCTCATCTGCCCATCAACCGAGGAGCACACTTCACTCCATTGTTGTTTGGACAGTTCGATGGAATGAGTTTTTATTGAACGATTGAGCTCCGCAATTTTCTTGCGAAGCCGGCGGTGGAGTCTGTGCGTTCTCCAGCGGCGCAGGATGGAGATTTTGGCTTCTAGGAGGAGGCGCGCGTCCATACGATCTACTTTTAGGTCGGTCTTAACCACCTTGGTCGCAGCTTGTACGTCCTTCTGTAGTCTTGTGAACAGACTATCGAGATTATCGTAGTCGGTCTGGTCCGCCTTCCGTATTTTCCGGAAGGCATCCCAATCCGCCACTTTAAATTCCCTGGTTGGGGCTGTGCTAATCGTTAGGGTAATCTCCACAATGAAGTGGTCGCTGCCCAGGTTCTCTTGCAAATTTTGCCATACTGCTCCGGGGGCGTTCTTGACGAACGCCAGGTGCGGAGTGGTGTCTCGGACTACCGACGTGCCGGTTCGCGTCGGGTATTGAGCATCCGTAATCAATTCCAGTGAGCAGTCAGCAACTGCCTGGACAAGGAGATTGCCCTTGGTGGATTGGCGGGGGTATCCCCAGACATTGTGGGGGGCATCGAAGTCACCCGCTATCACTATGGGTGCCCCCTTGCTCAGGGCCACCGCCTTTGTCATGATCGATGCGAATGCCTGCCGTTGATCCGACGGCGAGCTGTATATGTTTAAAAGGAAGACACTGCTCTTAAGCCAACTGTTAGGGATAATTTCGACCATAATGATTTTCGCCCTAGTTTTGCCAATTGGTAATTTGCGTACTTGAAAGGAGCACTTCCGTGCGACCAAGGTTGCTAAACCCCGCTTTCCTTTCTCCCGTATCGATACAACCCGGCATCCCGAGAAGGTGGGCGCGTCATCGAGAGTTTCTTGTAAAAGAATTACGTGCGGTTTGACCGCCTGTGCCGAAACGAATTGCTGCAGTGGAACTTTGCGCCTTTGGAAACTGGCACAGTTCCACTGCCACAAAACCAACTTATTGGGATTGACCGCCGTGGTGATTGCCTTGGATTGGCCATTCCACCGTCTTGTTGACGGGGACGGCGCTTGCGGGTAAAGGTGCCCGACGGCACTCCCTCGAAAGCTGTCTAGCCGTAGCTAACGCGGCCTGTGCACTTTCCAGGGACGCCATCCTTTTAAGGAGGACAGTCACGCTTTCAGCGAGCTGCTGAATTGCCCGCTGCATGCTTTCTAAGTCTTTGTTATTGGACTCGGTCTCCATAGAGTCAGCGTCCCCCTCTTGGGGCGTGGCCCTACGTTTACCCGAGCGCGCCTGTGGCTCCCCTGAGGGGGGCACCTGTTGCTTCTCGACTTGCGAGGGGTGGTGGTGGTGGTACAAACTTTATTTAGTGAAGGCCAAAAAAAAAAGAGAGGAAATTAAGATGCCGCCGTTCCGTGGGTGGCCTTCAGGCTGCCGGTCGTGGCCACCAGATCATGCCTGGCGGCGACTTCCGCTGCCCAGATCGTTAGCCGTAGCTGGACATCCGGCTTCGAGCTGGCCAAAGCAGCCTGGGGTACGACTTACGGAAAGACTCAAAGTCGGCCCTCATCTGCTGCATTTCTGCTTTGAGTCGAGCGTTCTCTTGCATGAGTTGAGCGACTCTGGGATCAACTTTATGCTCCGGCAATGCTACCTGCGTTACCTTTGAAGCCGGCGTCTTCTGCTTCGACTTGACACGATCGGCCCAGGTTGGCGTTTCCTGGATCCGAACCCGGGAGTTAGAGCGCCCTCGGGAACGAGAGCGCCCTCTGGAGAGGCTGCGTTGTCGACCAGAGGGCGTGACGGAGCGCTCCCTCCTGGGGGTCCCGCCGCGCTGGAGCCACCTGACCCGTGTTCCTTGGCCAGCTGTTGCTGCTGGTGCTTGTTCTTGGCGCGCTTACGGCGCCGTCGGCGTCTGCGTACGACGTATGGGACTTGAAAGCGCTGCTTACACGTTTTGTCCGCCGTAAGATGCGGGCCTCCGCAAAGGGCGCATTTCGGCGAACACTGATGGTCATCGGGTGGTGAGCTTACTCCGCAGCCCCGGCAATCCTCATTGGTGGGGTTGGGGCAGACGTCCGCGCGATGTCCCAAGCCGCCACACGCGTAGCACACCTCGGTTTGGCGTTTGTAGAGCGTGCAGAGCAGAAGGCTGACGCCGCACATGACATAGGCACTTTCATGCCTTCGAAGAGGACAACCGCTGCGGTGGTCTTAATTCGCTTGACTTCCAGAGCCTTCGGGTTACGATGGTTGACGATCATACGCTGGAGTTGGGCCTCGCTGATGTCTGCGTCGACCCCTCGTATGACCCCTTTGCAGGTGTTGTCTGGGGCCGCTATGTATGCGGCCAATTTGTATAGTCCTTCGCTTAGGCGGAGTTGCTGGATTCCTGCATAAGCGGCGGCGTTCTTCCTCTCCGGGGTGGAGACGACGAGAACGTTTTGAGTGAAATTAGGGCAGATTACGTCGCCCTCAGTTTCTGTGGGGGCTAGTGCTGCCGCCGTGGCCAAGGCTTGAGCCAGCTTGATTTGGCTTATCTTATTGACGTCCAGCCCGCCCCTTGGGCGGACAATAATTCGTATGTGCTCCCTAGGTAGTCTGGGGAGCCTCGACGAGGCTGCGAGACGTTGCAACACGCCTTGCGGGGCAGCCGTGCGGCAGCCACCCTTCGAGCCCACGTGGGTTTTCTTGCTCGTTGAAACTGGTGTTTCTTGCCGGGCTTTGTTGTTCTTGCCCAACGCTGTCGTCCAGCCTGGGCTGTTGGCTTCTTCGGAGGAGATTTCCTCTCCTACCACCATTTTTACTTCGGGCATAATGCCCCTCTTCGTCGGGTTAGGCCTAAGCCTACCCGCGCCTAGCGTCGCTGCGGCGTGGTCTACACAAAAAGTTCCACAGCTTCCGCGCAAAGGCCACTCACCGAAGGAAGTCCTCAGAAGAAACCGTGTCGAATGGCGTGCATTTCCGCGGTAGGTGACACAAAAAGCAGACCGAAAATATTTACGAAAGCGGGAGCCGATCTTTCCACGTCTGCACTAGTCGGCGCCTTCTTCTTCTTCCAGTCGCGAGAAGATGGCGGCTCTCGCTGCGGTGAACCAATGTTGCCAACTGTTGGTGCCGACGTTATGCCGGCGGTGGTGGCTTTAGTGGCGTGTGTTGCGGCTGTCTAATTTTTTATTTCTTTTCCCCAAACAGTATGGTTAAGATCAGTTCTTTGTTTACATTTTTTTTACTGTTCACTTGGCATTATTTTTTGTCTTTTTATGCGATTAAGCGGACAATTATGGCCTCCTAGATTCGCATGCGCCAGCTTCGCATGCAAATCTCGGAGGCCATGGGACAAGCAGGGACAGCAGACTCTCAAGTTCAACAAATGGCCACAGAGGGCGAAAAAATCGACCGTGCGCCGCTGCTAACAAAGCGAGCGTAGCAGCATCACTTCGGGATGCTTACGTTAGTTCCAACATTTCCCGGTAGAGGCGTCGTAATAAGCGCAATTTTAACTTACAAACTTTCTCTTAGAATTACCGAAGCATTTTTGTTACATAAAAACAGGGCAAAATGATCATTGCTAATTAGGTATTGTACTCTTTGTTAGTAAGTTTATTGTTTCTTCGTCATTATAAACGCAAATAGCGTTCAGCATCATCGATCTTTCACGTGACCTCTGGCCTGGATTCAAAATTTTTACCGGTTTTTTCGAGTGCACGGTGGCATGGATTCATTCGTTCGTACACTCAGACTGGTTGCTTCTTTGTTTCTAAAACTAGATACGTGCGCTTCGATGTCTCGCGTTATTTAACTTGGCGTGAAGTTACGTGTTTGCAAGCGGACATGTAAGCCCAGAAGTTGGGTTTCGGTCGTGAGCCATTCGGAACACGTCTGCATCGAAACGGGAGCTGGATTTTGCTGCGGCTGACAACGGCAATAACGGTGAGTCGTTTAACACCGCTGCTTGGATCGTTATATAACATCCGTCTCATTACCTTCCAGGCGGGCACAAGTTAACGAACTAGATCCTGCATTACATATGGGCAGTCAGGATCTCAGTTGCTGTTTCCTAAATAAACCCTTACTTGCGAGGCTGTCGTTATACACACACAACCAGGAAAGAAAGAGCGATATCGGAACGCGCGTCTCATTTTTCATCTTATTGTACCGTGGTCGTAGGAGACTAAGCAGCCTTATCAATATACATATTAAGCTTTTCTTTCGATTCCGCCGTCAACTTCTTTCGTCCACAAAACCGAATAATCCTTTGGTAAATTGATGTGAAAGTACAGAATTTAATGTATTAAACAGTTGCAAGCATGGTAATTCACCCATATTTCGTACTTGTTGGTTCCAAATGTTCTTGCTGTTCAGTTTGGTTTACCGTAGGGCATTTATTTTTGCAGTAGTGAAGCGGTTCATCACGTTCGTGCAGAAAAATAATGCACCAGTTCTAATAGCTTCATGACTTTCACGCATTTGCTTGTGGAACCAGCGGTGTGATCTCTTCTAGTGTATAAATGAACGCACAAATGTTCTCATTTGTGATCTTAATAATACTTAAGCTGTTGACATGCATTGTAGTTAGACAGACATCATTTTTATGGATAATAGCTATATTTATTTAACATGCTGCTTAAGCACCCTAGAACACTGTACATTTCCATCTGTTCTGTAGTCGCAAACCATTACAATATATATGTCACAGCTTTTTGCCTTTCATATTACAAAATTTTGCTTTTTAATTTTCCGATTCAGTCAAAATTTCTGTTCCAGACATGCAGTAATGAGGACGGCACCAGTATAAAGCAACACACTCCACGCACTACACAGAGGATGCTGCCTGCTACAACAAGGTCGTTGTGTGGACGTTGGCTACTACTACAAGGTAAACAACACATGGTGCAGAAATAAATATGTTTGATACATGCTGTATTGGCTTGCTGTTTGCAGCAGACATGAACGTTTGTTCATATTTATGGTTCAGTATAATTGGTTCGAACATAAAAGAAAGCGCACATGAGTTTAGCTAATCTTTGCTGTATCTCATGTGTCACCGTTCTGTCCCAACAGAGTCTATGCCAAGCACATCTTGGTCATCACTGGAGCTCCTATCTGCACCAACAGGAAGGCGCTGGTGCCGAATTTGCAAGGCTTTTACACCACGAACAAAGAAGCGCATGCACAAGAATGTGGATGAGATGTCAAGTCTGCAGAGGACTGTGTTAAAACTGAAAAGAGCTTCAGCCGCCATTCCACCAGCACGGACATTTGGCTGAGTCATCCAGGTAACTCAAAAAGGACTTTCTAGAAATTCTTCGTCTTCAGATGCACATGCAGCATCCGACCAAGCACGGACGACGCTGGCCAAGAGATCGAATTCCGTCTGTTTGCCCTTAATTAGTTCCCTAGCCATATCAATTCCGTTTGTGCCAAGTGTAATTTTTCTTCCGTAAATGCAAGCTTTTTCATTGCCCATTTTTGTTAGAGATCATTCTTCCTCATCCAAACATAAAGGTCAACCGATTCTTCGCTGATACTTAATACCAGTCACTGTCTAGTAGCCTAACATATCTGTAGCAGTATCTTCTAGTGTATGTTGTCATGCACAATTCCTCTCCTGAAATAGCTGATGCAGCATCGCCATGTGTCTTGCATTAACCTATTCCATTTTACTTTTGCTGATGTTTTTAGCCTTGAATGCCTGCGGAGCAGAGTGGCTTCTCTCTTGAATGCAAGCTTTCTCATTTTCCATATTCCTAGTCTCGTTGATGATTGCTCTTCTTCCACAATAGCCTGGGTCTTTGCGCAGGCTACACTGAAGTGATTGATTGCAGAATCTGGTTTTGCTGCCCCACTTGGTTGTGATAACTGTGTTACGTTTCTCGCATGTGGGAGCCTCGTCAGCTGCATTGGTAAGCAGTCCCTCGAGGTAAGCATTTGCTCCTGCAGTCCGCAAAGCGACATAGACTCCCTGTATACACACACCGTAACTGGTGCTCCCCGTTCGTTCTTGCCTGCTGCAGCCATGGGCAAATTGTGCTTGTGGCCTACCTCGGCCATGATTTACTCAAAACGGAGACCAGCATATGTGCTTACATGGTTCGAAGTGTATGAAGTTGATAACCGTATGGGTGGAAAGGCCCGCAAAAATGGCTGCCGAAGGTGATGCCCGCGAAGGCGACTTGTCCACATTGAGACAAAGTGGGACACAAAGTGTGAGCCACACATTAGCGGCCCTCGAAAGAAAATAAATGTGCAGGTTGGAAAGGAGTTAACGCTAAAATGCCGGGTAGTCCATGTCGCTGTGTTGGTTGCGGCAGCAGATGCCTGCGTTACCTGATTGCTTCGCAATGGAAGTTGCTCATCTTCAACGGCAACTGTTGGTTCATATAGGTGCGAGGCTCTGTCCAATCTGTCTGTACCGCTGGTTGTCGCACGTTACCAGACCACCACATGCGACAAAAGCAAGCTTTATGCCTGTAAGATGGTTCGTAGCCAATGTATAATGTATTGTTTGAACCTCATGCGGTGACTGATTGCTGTTTGATTTTGCTCTTATGTCGCTTGGTTACGGTTGCAGTGTTATCTTTTTCGAATACTGCTGCCTGGTCGGTTGCACTGGGAAGCAGTCCCTCGAAGTAAGCATTTCCTCCTGCAGTCTGCACAGCGACATAGACTCCCAATTTACACACACCGAGATTTGTGCTCCCCGTTCACCCTTTCCTGCTGCAGCCATGGGCAAATTGTGTCTCTGGCCTTTCTCAGCTGCGATTAAGCCCGAACGGAGACCAGAATACGTGCTTACATGGTGGGACATGCATGAAATTGGGATGGAAAGGCCCGCAAAAGTGGCTGATGAAGGTGATGCCCACGAAAGCGACTTGTCCATATTGAGACAATGTGGGGCACCAAGTGTGAGCCACACATTAGCGGCCTCCGAAAGAAAAGACACATGCAGGTTGGAAAGGAGTGAACGGCTAAAATCCGGGGTAGTCCATGTCGCTGTGCAGGCTATGGCAGCAGATGCCTGCGTCACCCGATTGCTTCGCAATGCAATTTGGGCATTTTTAACGGCGACTGTGGCGGCAAACAGGTGGCACGCTGTCCAATCTGTTTCCGCTGCTGGTTGTCGCTCGTTAACCTGACCACCACGTGCGACGACGACGGTGAGCCGTTTACGAGCTCGCGTCAATGATTCCAGCGTATCTCGACATCCAAATTTTATTTCTGCTATTGCATGGGAATGTACACTGCTTGTCTTCTGCCAATAAAGTCGCACGTTCTGTTCACTAACTTGTGGCTTGTTTGTATGGGCGTCAGTAGAGGTTCTTGGCAATTGGAACGCACCAGCTACGCGGCAGCGAAGGCATGCCGCATAGCCGGCAAGACAAGCACGGCGCGTACCAGCGTACGCTATGGTGGCTAGAAGCGTACGCGACCGGCGAAAAGCGGCCATATTGGATTTTGTTCTAAAAAAAAAGTGTACTTCCGCTTCCGGATTGAGCAACGTCATCTGGCGTCCACCTGAGTAAGTTCCATGCGCTGCCGCTGCTTATTTTCGAACCACTGCGAAAGGTAGAGTTTCCGTTCTCTAAATTGGTTCTTTATTCTATGGGACAACGCGTAAGGATACGGCGTTCTTGGCGTTGCTAACGTTTCATCATCGTTACTTCAACTTAGATAGAGGCGTTGTGTCGCTTTTTCCGGGGGTGGGGAGGGGGCGACCGAGACGGCATCGCTCAAGCGGGGGGCGGGGGAGTAAGTTGGTGTTGGTTGTTATCCCGAAATTCGCGAACCCAGCGATTTTTTTTATAACGTAAGCATTTCTATACTTACCCAACAAGAAAAAAACATCCGTCCGTCAGTCCGTACCACACGATTTCTTTCAAAATAGAACCCGCAGCAGTGAGTGAATTCACCTTCGTGCTAGCTCTCGCTTTAACACGACCGAAGCGGCGAGAACATAGCGCTCACGAAGCTCTCAGCTCATGCCGCACTATGCGCATTTCGCAGATCACTTTCAAGATAGGTGTACGCGCGTCTGTTTTTAAAGCGAAGTAAACGGTGAGAGCGCAGCGCGTGAAGTTTTCAGCAGTGGGCACACTCTGTCCGCATTGCAGTTCGCTTTCAAGATACGGCTCGCGTGGCCGTGCCACAAGCAGCCGCCGCCGGAGAACGGTTGATAATGGTTCGACGCGGATGAGAAGGGCTAAAGAGCGATAACGGCTCAAAATGAACGGAAAATCGCTAGCGCACCTGGCGCCGCCACCTGCAGTACTTTGCTTGCGCCATTCACTTGGCGCCGTCGACCACAGCAGCTCGTGTCACCGCAGCGCTGTCGCTTATACTCGTCGGATCAAGTTTCATAACATTGATAACGACATTGACTGCGTGTAGATGAGGAAGAGTCACAGTGCTTACGCATACTCAGACAAATCCCAGAGGAGTTCCTGTGTGATTTTTTTACCGGAAATATGCAGTCGGTGGTGACCCAGAGTTGACAAGCATGTAAAAGGGGTGCGAAGCTTTTTTTTTATTAGAGTCTGGCCCAGCTCCCAAAGATCTGCTCAAGCTAAGACTTGTTGATGGCTGTATGTGTTTTTTTTTATTGTCGCATGCCCTCTTATCGCCATGAATCATACTGTGTAATGACATTAGAGCAATATTCACGTCCAAACCGATATGCAGCCGGTAATTGGGCTGCCTAAGGTTTGCGGCCTGGCGGCAGCTCCCCTCCCCTCCCCCGTTTCCGTTGACAAATTAAGGGGAGGGGTCTAGAGCAATCTTACACCCCGCTCCCCACAGTGGCGTAGCCAGAAAATTTTTCCTGTGAAGGGGGGGGGGGGGAGGGGTCGCAATTGACCGTGGAGGGGGAAGGAGTGGGTTCATTGCCATAGTAGCAAAAAATTTACTGTTAGTGAGCGTTACATGTGCCCGGCGTGGCCGCCTTGGCTACGCCGCTACTGCGCCCCCCCTACCCCCCGCAATCGACGCAAATCGAGCTATCAGAACGTGCATGACGCGCATGCATGACATAACATGAATGACATGCCGCGAAGCGGGCATGGATGTCGTGACAACATCATCATCATCAGCCTATTTTAATGTCCATCGCAGGACGAAAGCTTCTCCAGCGATCTCCAATACCCCTGTCTTGTGCTAACTGGTTCCACGTGTCTTCAAGTTTCCTAATTCCATCGCATCCACCTTATTCTCTGCCGTCCTCGACAGTGCTTCCCTTCCTTTAGCACCCACTCTGCAACTCCAATAGACCAGCAGTTATCTCTCTTACGCATTACAATGTCTGACCACACGACTTCTTCCTCTTGATGTCAACGAGAATATCAGCTATCCCCGTTCGCTCTCTAATCCACATCGCTGTCTTACAGTCTATTATCATCATGCCTAATATTTTTGATGTCATTGCTCGTTGCGCGGTCCTCAATGTCTTCCCAAGCTTCTTTAGTAACTTCCAAGTTTTGGCCCCATATGTTAGTAACGGTAGAAAGCAATGATTAGCAGTAAGCTCCATGTTCATGATTTAGTAATGTCTTCCGTAAGCTCTCCAACTAATTTTTTATTTTTGTTAATTTCCTTGATCAGAGGCCCCTGCGAGTAATTAACCTCAATAAACGTATTTCTGCGCAGGTTCTAGAGGCTGACTACCGACCATGACATTTCGTTCTCTCGCCAGGCTGCGGAACATTATTTTTCTCTTCTGCATACTAACTTTCAATCAGACTTTTACACTTTCTGTGCTAAGGTCCTCAAACGTTTGTTGCAAATAGTCTGCTGCGTTGCTGAGTATGCCAATGTCATCTACTAACCGTAAGTTGGCGAGCTATTTACCGTTAGCCCTCGCTCCTAACCATGCCCGGTCTAACTGGTTGCACACCTGTAAGTATTCAGCGATTGCATTGTAAATATTTTGCCATTGATCATGCGAAGCCTGTTGCAGATATCTGGCTATGCAAAGTCCGCGCGTTAGTGTCATCCGTTCGATATCAACATTAGTGGGAAACTTCATTTTTGACCGCTGTTCGGAGTCAGTGCGCTGCTGCCTAGATGCCCCGATCTAATCATTCCAGCTACCTGATTCAAGCGCAGGTAGCGCGCGTTTCATGTATCCAATATCAACTCGTTAACTGCCAATGTTCATTTATCAGATACTGTAAGCTTGTTTACTTACTTCCTTATAATTAGGGTGTAAATTAGAAAGACTTGGTTGTTCCAATGGTGTTTTCTTCTTGTACACCCTTTTCCGTAAAAAAGGGTGTTTCAAGGGTGTTTATAAGGGTGAAAAGATAAGTACACCCGTTTACACCCACAAGGGTGTGAAAAAATTTTAAGAGTGTACATTACTAGCATGTCGGCGAAGGTCTTATTTAGGCGCTCCGTAAGACCATTCGTCTGTGGGTGGTAGGCAGTTGTCCTCCTGTGCCTTGTCTGACTATACTGCAGAATGGCTCGGGTGAGCTCCGCTGTAAAGGCCGTTCCTCTGTCGGTGATGAGGACTTCTGGGGCGCCATGTCGCAGCAGGATGTTCTCGACAAAAGAATTTCGCCACTTCGGCTGCGCTACCTTTCGACAGTGCTTTCGTTTCAGCGAAGCGCTTGAGGTAGTCCGTCGCCACGACGATCCACTTATTTCCGGCTGTTGACGTCGGAAACGGTCCCAAAAAGTCCATACCGATATGCTAAAATGGTCGGCCAGGAGGCTCGATTGGCTGTAGTAATCCCGCTGGCCTGGTCGGTGGTGTCTTGCGTCGCTGACAGTCTCGGCATGACTTGACGTAACGGGCAACATCGGCGATGAGGCGCGGCCGATAAAACCTTTCCTGTATCCTCGATAATGTAGGGAGAATCCGAGGTGTCCAGCGGTCGGATCGTCATGTAGGGCGTGCAATACTTCTGGACGCAGCCCTGAGGGAACAACAAGAAGGTAGTTGGCGCGGACTGGCGAGTTCTTCTTTACGAGTAGGTTGTTTTAAAGCGAGAACGAAGACAATCATCGCCTAAATGTCTTAGGGACGTCAGTGTGCCCTTCCAAATACTCGACGAGGTTTTTCAGCTACGGGTCTGCTCGTTGCTGTTCCGCGAAGTCTTCCGCACTTAATATGCCAAGGAAGGCGTCCTCATCATCGTCATCTTGCAGCGGCGAGTCAGCGGGGGCGCGTGATAGGCAATCGGCATCAGCGTGTTTTCGTCCGGACTTGTAGGTTACAGTGATATCATATTCTTGCAGTCTTAGGCTCCACCGCGCCAGCCGTCCTGAAGGGTCCTTTAAATTCGCTAGCCAACACAAGGCATGATTGTCGCTGACGACATTGAATGGCCTGCCATATAGGTAAGTGCGAAATTTCGCTGTAGCCCAAGTCCATCAAAAACAGGCTACACTCAAACAACGGCGACAGTGGCGAACACGGTCGGCGATGGTCGAAAATCTGATCAGTGGGCCAAGCAGGTCGAGCGCGTCGGCTTTTATACATCAGTCGTCCAACGTTCCAGAGTAATCGCTGGGACCCGCGTGCCTTCCGCAAAGTCCTACGTTATTCGCGTCACGCACACACGCAATCAGATTACACAAGGTTCAGTCGCAGAAAGTGGAGGGAAGCATCGATAACATTCCAGAAACTTCCGATACACGCAGGCGCGTCCTGCGCTGTGCGATAACATTTGTTAAGCAGTGAAACGTGTCACCCGATAAAGACAAACAAGTACACGTGTCAATATGTTACATACACGCTTCAGACCAGAACTTGCAACACACAAACTGCAGCTGCGAACATGCTTCTCGAGTCAAGCTGGTGGTGCGAACGCACAAAAGATGAGGTAAAACATCAGGGGCAGGCTTGATTACAGTTGACACCTGGCAATAACAGCCTTGACTGGGACAAGAAACTTACCATTAAAACGGCAAAAGGACCGCCTCTTCAGCAGTGCACATTAAATGGTTGGATATTAAAGCCAGAAAATAGACTGATATCAATGTGCACTGCAATGTTGTGTCAGCCTGACGAAACCACACAGCATATTAGTCTATGCTTAGGTGTAAAAATAACACTGGCAGTCCCTGCGAAAATGTGGCAAATAGTGGTCTTCATAGAGAAGTACACCGTACATCGTGCAAAGTTGAAAAGCTTGAATTTTGTTGTACGGGCAACAATTTTGAGATCAGAGCCACTATTCTAAAGTTAGGGTGAGAAATACAAACCGATAGACACACACAATGCCTAAAAAATATTTAGCTCGGGAGCTCCTATGTAATGTACATGAACAGTAAAATGGGTTTTCTCGGCAACTGTGGGACCAAATTTGATGAGGTTTGATAGATTAAAAAATTTTAAAATCCTAGTTTTAGATTAATGCCATCAATTCTTTTTTAAAGATTGATGAATATAGCAAAGCTTGAAGGAAAAGAACCTACTCAGTTTGCAACTGTAAATTACAAAATAAGGAACTAGCACACTTCCGTCAATTCTGTAAATTTTCCTACTCAAATACATCCAAAATACAGAAATACTTTTGAGACAACCAAAGGACTAATTTGAATTAAGTTTGTGGCCCTTGAGAAAGGTAAATTCTACTCGTTGCAGGAAGAAGTATTTGAATTAGAGCCTAAAGGTAAAAATTATTGATAATTGGCAAGTTTGGGAAAAATGACTCCCCGAAGCTTAATAATCCACGTCTATTCTGCCAGAAACAGATATCCCAGTACTGCAGGCTCCATCTGCTATGTCTAAAGTAAATTAATTTGATATATGGATTTACAGCTTATATGAAATTGTTGCAACGTTTGTGAGTTTTGCACATCTACTCACAGATTAGTAATTGTATATTGTTACGTGTAGCTGGAGCCCAATACTATATACAATTTATTTACAGGGAAGCTAACGGAAGGCCAAAATGGCGACGCTATATCAAGCGGGCCCACGTCGTCGTCTTCTTCCTCAGTGCAGCCTCACTGTGGCGGCTGTTCCGTAGCATCACCCCCGGCAGTAGAAGTCCCGTCTCGGTGCTTAATCTACACATCCGCGGAGAAAGGTGTCTGGTATGGCTTTAGTCTCGCCCCGTGAACGATGTCACTTGCAGCCGACGATGAAGCTGACAGGTCGGCGGGGATGACTTCATACGTGACATCGGTCACTTGTCGCACCACACGATATGGGCCAGTGTAGCGCGACAGCAGCTTTTCGGAAAGACCCACACGTCGAATGGGTGACCAGTGAAGCACCAGAGAACCCGGAGTAAAGTGCACGTCGCGATGGTGGCAATCATAGAGGCGTCTCTGATGTTCCTGTGAGGCCTCGAGACGGGTGCGGGCGAGCTGGCGAGCGTGGTCGGCGTGTGCGATCGCGTCGCGGGCGTATTCAGTGGTTGAATGTGTGGCCGAGGGCAGCAAAGTGTCCAAGGGCAACGCGGGTTCTCGGCCATATAGGAGATAGAACGGTGAATAGCCGGCGGTGTCGTGACGCGATGAATTATACGCGAACGTCACATATGGAAAGTGAAGATCCCAGTCGTGGTGGTCGGTCGCAACGTACTTTGAAAGCATGTCGGTGATGGTCCGGTTGAGGCGCTCCGTGAGACCGTTGGTCTGTGGGTGGTAGGACGTGCTGAACTTGTGCTTTGTCGAGCAGGAGAGGAGGATGTCCTCGACGACTGCCGACAGAAAGCTGCGGCCACGGTCAGGGAGTAATTGGCGTGGAGCACCCTGCCCTAAAATGATGTCATAGAGCAGAAAGTCAGCAACGTCAGTAGCACAACTTGTCGGGAGGGCTCTGGTGATTGCGTACCGCGTAGCATAATCAGTAGCGACGGCGACCCATTTATTTTCCGAGCCCGAGAGAGGAAACGGTCCAAGAAGGTCTAGACCAACACGGAAAAGGGTTCCGGTGGGATGTCGATCGGCTGGAGACATCCAGCTGGAGGTGTGGAGGGCTTCTTTCTGCGCTGACAGGGCTCACAAGCGGCACCGTAGCGCCGCACGGAGCGGGCGAGACCTGGCCAAAAGAATCGACGGCGTACACGGTCGTATGTGCGCGAGACGCCGAAGTGTCCAGCCAAGGGAGCGTCATCAAGTTGTTGGAGGACAGTCGAACGCAGGTGTGATGGAATTACGAGCAGAAGGTCAAGGCCGTGTGGATCGAGATTGCGGCAGTATAATGTCCCCTCCTTAAGGAGAAACATCCGGAGAGAGGCTTCGCCAGGCGTTGGCTCCAGATGGTCGATGAGGGCTCGTAAGGAAGGATCGCGGCGTTGCTCGTTGCCGATTTCAAGCAACTGGGACACAGAGAAAACGCAAACGATGGCGTCCGCATCAGCCGGTTCGTCGACGGGGTAGCGGGACAAACAATCGGCATCCTGGTGAAAGCGTCCCGTCTTATATACCACGGAGAAGGTATATTCTTGAAGGCGTAACGCCCAGCGAGCGAGTCGTCCCGTGGGGTCCTTGAGCGAGGATAGCCAGCAGAGAGCGTGGTGATCAGTAATGACACAGAGGGGGCGTCCGTACAAGTATGGACGAAACTTCGCAACAGCCCACTCAAGAGCGAGGCACTCGCGCTCTGTGATCGAATAATAGCGCTCGGCGGGTGATAAAAGTCGGATGGCATAGGCTATAACGCGATCATGTCCACGCTGGCGCTGTGCTAACACTACTCCTATGCCGTGACCACTGGCATCAGTTCGAACTTCCGTTGAGGCAGACCGGTCAAAGTGGGCCAAAATTGGAGGCGTGGTAAGGAGAGTAGTGAGCTGCGAAAAAGATGCGGCATGGTCAGGTCCCCAAGAAAATGGGGCGTCTTTCTTCAAGAGGTCGGTAAGAGGACGTGCGGTGGTCGCAATATCCTTCACAAAGCGTCGGAAATAAGAGCACAACCCTATGAAACTACGAACGTCCTTGGTAGACTTCGGAACACGAAAGTTGGTAACGGCGCGAATTTTGTCCGGATCAGGTCGCACGCCTCTGGCGTCCACGAGGTGTCCAAGGACGGTGATTTGGCGGCGAGCGAAGTGACTTTTTGACGAATTCAAGTGGAGACTGGCTCGGCGGAACACGTCAAGAATCGCTGAAAGACGGTCTAGATGCGTGTCAAATGTGGGCGAAGAAACGATGACGTCGTTCAGATAGCACAAACAGGTGGACCACTTGAACCTCTGAAGCAAAGAGTCCAACATTCGTTCGAAGGTGGCGGGCTCGTTACAGAGACTGAAAGGCATCACCTTGAACTGATAAAGGCCGTCAGGGGTAACAAATGCAGTCTTCTCTCGGTCCATGTCGTCGACGGATATCTGCCGGGCCGTAAGTCGATAGAAGAAAGATAGGTGGCACCGTACAAGCAGTCTAGAGCGTCATCAATACGTGGCAAAGGGTAGACGTCCTTTTTGTGATTTTGTTCAGGTGGCGATAATCTACGCAAAAACGCCACGTTCCATCCTTCTCTTTGACAAGTACGACGGGAGAAGCCCAGGGACTACAGGAAGGCTCGATAATGACCTTTGCAAGCATCTTTTTGACTTCCTGTTGGATAACAGCTCGTTCGGACGCAGAAACACGATATGGAACGTCGGTGAATAGGGTTCGCATCGCCAGTGTTTATGCGATGGGTCACGACGGACGTTTGACCTAAGGGTCGATTGTCAAAGTCAAAAATGTCGCGATAGCCGTGAAGAACGCGGCAAAGGGCTTCAGCTTGAACAGGTGTAAGGTCAGAGGAAACCATCTTCTCAATGTCGACGTCAGTACCGTGCGATGACGTCACGGTATGGGCTGAGCTGTGACGATCTTCCACTGTGAATGGCTCGATCTCATCATCCTGCAAAGCGCTAATTATAGCCAATGAAATCCCCTGAGGCAGAACTTGCGTGGTTAGCGCGAAATTGACAAGGGGAAGGCAGGTGCGGTTGCCAGTAATTGTCAGCACTGTGTGCGGCACGGTAACACCATGTGTAAGTATAACTGCCGGAATTGGTGCGACCACGTAGTTACCGTCAGGTACAGCTGGTGAGGACAACAAGTCGACGTGCGTCACAGATTGAGGAGGTAGGCGAATAAAATCCATGCAGCTCAAACGGCTTGGAGGCGGGCCCACAGGGTCGGCAAGAAGAGGCAAGTCAAGGCGAAGTAAGTCGGCCGAACAGTCAATGAGGGCCGAATGATTGGCAAGGAAATCCAGACCGAGAATGAGTTCGTGAGGGCAATGCTCGATGACGGTGAAAAGAACGACGGTGTGTCTCTCAGCAATGGTGAGTCGCGCAGAGCACATGTCAACGATAGCGACAGTCCCTCCGTCGGCGACTTGTACAAATCAGTTCGGGGCAGGCGTCAGAACTTTCTTGAGCCGACGGCGAAGAGCAGCACACATAATGGACACATGCTCCCCGGTGTCAATCAACGCGCACACAAGAACATTGTCGGCGAGAACGTCCAAAAGATTCTTGTTCGTTGGTAAGGTGAAGCGAGGATTTTGAGCCAATGTCGTCTTTGCAGCTTCATCTCCAGAAGCTGCGCTGTCGAGTTTTCCGGTCGGAGATGCGGCGAGTAGGTCGGAGAAGGAGCACGGCGTGACGGGGGTGAACGAGATTGACGACGAGAGGGAGAAGGCGAGCGGGAGTAGCGGGGTCATGTCAAAGGTGTCGCAGGGTCAGATGATGGAGCGGGCATAGAAGGGGCGGAGGAAAAGGACGCGCTAGAGGGGCGAGGGTGGTAATCAGGAGAATAGCGTATCGGAGAAGTCCAGCGGCTGCGGCAGTGGCGAGCGACATGTCCAATGCGTCGGCAGTTAAAACAGATCGGCTTGTCGTCTACGGTTCGGCATTCGGAGGGGTTGCGCTGGCCGTAAGAGGAGTAAGAAGAACGCGGTGGGGGCGTGCGTGGAGAAAGAGGTTCCGAGCGTATGGAACGAAGGGATTGCAGGCCGACGTTAAATAACTCTTGACGGACGACGGCCTGGATGATCAGGCCGTCGAATGATCATCCGTCGAAGACCGGAGAATGATCAGGTGACGTGAATGAAGGGGCCGCCGGTTGTGCCGCTTCGACCTCACGACGAATGATGCGGGTCAAGTTGTCACATCGTGACGGCTGGTGGAAGAGGTCGTCACATGATGATGTAGCAGCTGTGTTGGGAAGTCGCGTGATGTGCTGGGATAACCGGCGGCTCTTAGCATGCTCGAGATGGCGGCACTCCTTGAGGATCGCATCAATACTGGTGACGTTCGTAAACACCAGTAAATTGAAGGCGTCGTCAGCAATGCCTTTGAGGACGTGATTAACCTTATCGTCCTCAGACATGGTAGGGTCAGCCTTAGCAGAAAGGGCCAAGACGTCGAGAATGTACGACACGTAGGACTCGGTCGACGTCTGTACACGTGTGGCAAGGGCTTTCTTGGCATTGACTTGGCGACCGAAGGGATTGCCAAAGAGGTCGCGGAGCTTCTCTTTGAAGAGATCCCAGCTCGAGATCTCCTCTTCATGAGTCTGGAACCATGCAAGTGGAGCTCCATCGAGGTAGAAAAGAATGTTCGCGAGCATAATAGTTGGATCCCACCTGTGACTGGTGCTGACACGTTCGTATAAGCGGAGCCAGTCGTCAACATGAGGACTGCCGACTCCGTTGAAAACACCAAGATCCCGAGCGGGGGTGGGGGGGGGGGGGGCGGGGAGACGACGGCGTAGGTCGGGCTGCAGGCGGAGACGGTTGCGTAGATGAAGTGCCGCCAGCCGGAGCCGAAGTTGCACTCTCGCCGTTGCGACCGCTGCGACGCTCCATGACGGGTACGGGGAACGTCCGCCTCCACCAAATTAATGTTACGTGTAGCTGGAGCCCAATACTATATACAATTTATTTACAGGGAAGCTAACGGAAGGCCAAAATGGCGACGCTATATCAAGCGGGCCCACGTCGTCGCCTTCTTCCTCAGTGCAGCCTCACTGTGGCGGCTGTTCCGTAGCAATATTAGAGCAGCATATGATAGCTCAAATTTTCAAGATTAAGTTATGGTATTAGGTCCAATAGAAATGTGATATTGTTTTTTAGTTGCGAGTTGTTAACCTCACAGCTTTGTTTTTTTTTTCAAATTTTGCAGGTTTCATGAATTCATATCAAAAGCAGACTAGTTGCCTAAAAACGTTTATCATGGTACTGTGATATGTGAATAATGATTTTGCAAATAACATGTTTACTTTTATGCAACGATATTTCTTTATTTTACCTGACTGCTTGCTGGAAACCTGGAAAGCACTCATGAGGTATGAGTAAATAAATATTAAATGAATAAGTAAACAAATAAATATAGCTGTTTGTCTTAGCATTCCACCGCCAGCATGACCTGTATGGAGCTTTGGCTACTGCTCACATGTTGCAAGTTCATTCTTACATGATCGCCTGCTATTTAATTTCCCAGAAAAGGAGCGAGGATACGCTAGCGTTAAGCCTCATTTGATCCGTCTAGCAATCGGCGATGGTGGAGCCTGGAACATACAACTGAAATTAATTTTCACATGGTGTAACGAACATTCAGCCATAATCTATTAGCAGGCACAAACACGTCACAAATATCTATATACTTAAACTACGGTGAACTATGCGCTATGCATTATGGGAAAATGTCGACCTCGTCAAAAAGACAGCACAGGGTCAGCAGGAGCTTAATGTATGGCTTGTCAGGGCGATCACCTATGATTACATAAGGGGCATTCAAGTACCAACAATACACGTTGCCAAAGGGGATCAACAGCACGGATCGCGTGTTTTTCACTTTGACTTCGCAGAGAATTGGACAGCTGTTGTACCGAACGAGGTACAGTCATACCATTGGCACAAAAACAGGTCTCGCTATTTACGTGCGTCGTCACGAGTAGAGGATCTACTCAATGTTTTGCTGTCATCAGTAACGACGTATGTCATGATGCTGCACATGCTTGCATTGCACTGGAAAACATATATTAGTGCATGAAGGAAGAACTTCAGCTTGAGAAGCATATTACATATGTGTCTGACGGCACCAGTGGGCATTTCAAAAAGAAATATCAGCTTTACGAGCTGCCACAGAAGGAGCACGCGTCAACGAAGTGGCTTTTTTCGGCCACAGGACATGGCAAAAACGCTTGCGATGGTGTTGGTGGCTTAGCAAAGCACCAAGCCTCGCTCTACAAACTCAGAGCAGACAGCACTACAGTCATTAGGTCAGCCTCTGAAATGGTGGCGCAGATGACCGTAACGCTGAAAAACGCAAAACTAGGCAGATGCGGACGAAGTAGAGAATTTTCGCCGCCTCAAAAGGAACCAGTGGAAATCTTTGCCACGTGTTCCAGGCATACAGTCTTTGCACATTTGATTAAGCGAGCCTGACGCCATCAATTTCGATCGAGTTATGTTAGTGTCTCGCACTGCTGGAGGTAATTGGAAAATGATCAAGCCTTTCTGAGCGCATACATCGGCTATACTTGAACTGCCTTGTTCGCTCTCTCTGCCTCCATGCTGGAGCACTTCAATGTGGCATATCGAGATCATCAACAAGTGTACTCTGACGGGTCAGTGAGTCAACAGGCAAGCAACTGTGCCACTGCGTATTGGATTCTCTTCATTAGAAGTGCGTTATCTGGCCCTCTGGATCAGTTGGCCCTATAGAAAAATGCGGAAAGAGCTGCCGGTACTGCAGCGCTTCGTAAACTGAGGACGTGTTCTAAGCACGCTATCATCGTTTCGCATTCGTCAGTGGTGCTCCAACAACTATCCCATCCATTGCATACCAGCAAGTTCGGCCAAGAGTTCATCTGGTACTGCCAACGCTTCAATGAAGAAAGGAATGCTCTACTTGAGGCTTTGCACAGGCGGCAATTTCCTCGTGAGTACGTGGAACAGGTAATGTTTCCCAAAAGACTCAAGTATCTCAAAGAGGAAGCGCTGTGCTTCTTTCCAGCCTTTCTAAGAAACTCTGAACTTTTCGACAAGTGGTGATCCTTAGGGACTGTGAGCTTTTCATTATATTCAAATTCAAGTTTATTTGCCAGACAATATGCTAGAAGGTCCGCTGGGCTAAAGGCCGTAAAAACAGTTTGACGGGGCCTAGGTAACCGTTACATGGCAGCGGCTATACAAGGTGCAGAGGAAAACGACTAAGATACGCCGTTACAAAGGCAAAAATGAACAAAAAATGCCGATTACAATGCATAATATAACATTAATAAATCACACAAATACACTTGAAATACGATGCACATGAAAATGCATATGCAAATTTCGACACATATTACCCCATATTTACCACTCACACAAACACACAAGAAATGATGCAAAAAATTATTATTTTTAATAACTGATTTGCAGGCAGCATATATATTTTATGTAGTAGATATTTGTAGATACTGAATCGTTTACTAGCAAACAATAGAACAAAAGAAAGAACGTAACTGTTTTTTACTGCAGCTGGTTGTGTTTTCATATGTGTTTAGTGTTGTTGGGACGTTGTATGCCAAAGTTTGATACTTATAAGTTGTACAAAATCGAGGTGTAGACCATATATGGGTGTTTCTTACTGTAGTAACACGACGCTCTAGACATGATAAGGCTGTAATAATGTCCGAGAGTTCTCTGTTTGAAAAGTAGAGTGTGTTCAACATGCGGTATGAGTAAATGTTGTCAACCCGAACTATACTGAACTTTCAGATGATTTGCATGTGGTTCCCAGGTGTTCAATGTTTCCAACGTAGCGAATTATCCTTCTTTGTAGAACAAGTACTTTATTTATGTTTCTTTTTGTGGTTGTGCCCCAAATTAACGTACAATAATTTAAATGTCAGTTAAATAATGCGTGATATACTTGAAGTTTGGCCCTGAGTGGCAGCAGACTACGGCAGGGAGACACGACTCCTGTTACAGATGAGATTTTCCTACATAGGTAGTTAACGGGAGCATCCCAACTTAAGTTCGATGAAAAGTAAACCCCAAGTATTTTATGCGTATCAAGAATTAACGGCTGGAGAGTAGGCATTATTTTATTTTTAGCATGAAATATAACAGCTTTAGTTTTATTTGGATTAATCTTGAGTCTAGTTATTTTTGACCACGAGGAAATCTTCGAAAGTACGTCGTTAGCTCTGGATATTAGATGAGGAAGGTTAATGTTCGAGATAAGTATCGTTGAATCATCTGCGTATATTACGTATTTAACTGTTGTGTCCATGTTCACGATATCGTTGATATAAACATTGAACATCAGTGGCCCAGAATACTCCCTTGCTCTACACCGCAAGTGATAGGTAAGAATGACGAGTTACATTTATTACTGTGTACACTCTGGAATCTATATTGAAGATAAGATATAGTAAAGATAAGCAACTACCACGAATGCCATTTGATTCTAGTTTGTGCAAAAGAATGCTGTGGTCGAGGGAATCAAAGGCCTTGCTGAAATCTAAAAAAATACTGAGTGTGAATTCGTTTTATTTTTCAATGCGATGAACTATAGCTTCTTTCAGTGTCAGCAGTACAGTTTCAGTAGACCTGCCGCTTCGAAAGCCATACTGTGCGTCTGTTAGAACATTAAATTTATTGAAGAACCGCGTAATTCGAACAAAGATAATTTTTTCTGGGCACTTAGAGAAGACAAGAAGGACAGAAATAGGTCTGTAATTACTTTCTATGTTACGATTTCCTCCCTTAAAATGACTTATACTCTGGCTCTTTTCATAGCTTCTGGAAAAACTCCAGATTCGATAATTAAGTTAAAGATATGTGCAAGAACTTCTGTGATGAAATGTATAACGTGTTTTATAGGAGAGATCTGCAAATTATCGGCATCGAGTTATTTAGTATTATTTAAGCACATAAAAGTGTGACAGACTTCATTTTTACCTGTTGGATCAAGAAAGATGCTCTGCTTCATATTACCGCGTCTTGTAGCCAATTCAATATGTTCATTGCATAGAGTTACTGCGTTTAGGAAGTGGTTGTTGAAGTGATTTGCGAGTGATGTGCCAGTTAAATCGCGACCGCCAAGTGTTGATCATTCAGGCAGAGCATGTTTATTTTCACGCCATATATATTATTGATGAGCTTCCAAGTGGTGTTACATCGTTGTCGACCAGCATTTTCAATAATACGACGTAATAGGCTTCTTTAGCACCTCTGAGTTCTGCATTTAGTTCATACCGAAGTTTCTTAGGTTCTTTCAACACGTCCACGCGCAAGAATGAATGATAACAGATATTTTTACTTTTTATCATTTTCAGATGCTCACGGGTGGCCCAAGGTTTGTTAGACTTTTTACAGGTTTGAAAGTTTTGAAAGGAAAATGTTTCGCGTAGATACGATTAAAAATTTTGATGAAATCATTATAAGCGTCATTTGCAGTTTTCTTCTCCTTTACAGTGGACCAGCTTTGATTCATTATGTCGTTTTTGAATAATTCAATGCTCTCAGCTGTTATTTGTTGAATAATCAGCTGCTCCTGTGGTAAATTTTATTTGGTCGTTCGTTATCGTAATTTAGAAAGACAGGGCAGTGGTCACTAATATCAGATATAATAGTACCTGCGCTGTAGACAATAGTGTCAATATTTGTCACGATAAGATCTAAAGTCGATGCTGTGGAGCATGTAATACGAGTGGGCGTCGTAATTAAGTTAGTAAATCCAGTGGAATTTAACAGGGTGTTTAGTTCGCGGGTGACATAGGTTTCTTCCATCATATTAATATTGAAATCTCCTGCAGAAACCAGGTGTAAGCTGTTATTGCAAACATATTCCAAAAAAGTTACAAAGAACTGCAAGAAATTGGCAATACTTCCACCTGGGGGTCGATACAGTACAGGAAACAGCTCAAGCTTACAATGAATTGTTAGTATTTCATAATCATCAGTTACTACAGTAAATTGAGGGACAACATGGCAATTCCTTTTTGTTGTAATGAGCAGGGCCACACCCCCACCTCGTTTGTTTGGACGATTTAGGGAAAATAAATTGTAACCGTCCAAAATGAATGCCTGATCATCATCATTTCTTCCCCAAGTTTCCGTCAACATTATAGCGCTAAAGGTTAACTGAAATTGTTCCAGAAGAATTGCGACATCATGCTTCTTGTGGTTAAGTGATCTTGTATTTATATGTAGAACTGAGTCACTTGTTTGGTGACGTGAGCTAACGCACTGAGGAAGGGCAAGCTCCAGGTAATCCATATCAAGAAGAAAAAAAAAGTTACTATACATACAGGCAAGCACATTACTCTATAGCTCAACAACCGCCCTGCCTTACAAAAATCTTATCGATGTCGCGCTCGCTTGGTATGCGCACAACAGGTGTTGCGTCGGACTGTCGAGCACATGACTTTCCGTTAAAGGACTGCACTGATTTCCATTTCATTTCATAGTTCTTTTTCACCGCAAGTGACAGCAGCCTTTTCAGCGTCGGGCAAAGATGCTCATTGACGTGCACAGGCGGCGAAAAAGGTGTTGAGCTGCTTATGCCCAAGTCTGCATTAGTGAGGCGTGCCTTTTTGGCTTCTCAGTACATTATCGCGCTTTACACGAGACTTGAACTGAACAACAATGTGGCTTTTGTTCTCTATTCTGCTTGGTACGCGGTGACATGCTTCCATGTCACCTCTAGCAATCGGCTCACCGATGGCTGCACCAAGTTTGCACAGTAGGTCATCTACAGATTCGTTTTCCTTCTTAATGACACCCTGTAGCTTCGAATTCACATTCCTAGAGTACTGCGCACTGCTAGTTACTAGATGCTCTAGATCATTCAAAGAGTTTTTTATGGTCGCGTTTTCTTCGCACAGAGTGTCATTTAGAGTTTCGAGCTGATCGTTTTTTGCGACCGCTTCGTCCAGTTTTTTCTTTAAGTGCGCGATTGTGTCATGAGCATAGTCGATACTTTTCGTCATGTTTCTTGGCTCTGTTTTCAATTCTCGTATATCATTTCTGAAATCTCTTTCTACAGTCTCGCGGAACATTTTAAACTCCTGCTGTATTTCTTCCTTAAATTTCAGGCATTCAATCTTTACTTCCTCTTTGATTTTTGCCATAACAAATCAGGTATAGACATTGTAAACCGAGGTATGGAAATGAGAGACAGATGCGGCAACACGCAGAATAGCACTGACAACTTGGCAGCAGCGGCGGAACACCTAACAGAAAAATTCGCTAGAAGAAATGCAATTCGCCTAAACACTGACCTGTACAGAAGCAGATATATTAACACGACGTTCACAGTTCCGTCGCCACTGCCAAGTGGCGACAGAACTGTGTGAAGGAACTGTGTGACGGGAATGCTCCTCTTGTAGACTGTAGCTTGCCACGTGGTATGAGGCAGTAGTAGCACGCAGGCGCGCGACAGCACGCAGGCGCGGCTTGTTCCACGCCGACCTTGCGTCCAAGCTTGGGCCGCTTGGGTGTCACCGGTGGATGAATGCACGTGAGCCTGTACAGAAGCAGATAAATTAACACGACGTTCACAGTTCCGTCGCCAGTGCCAAGTGGTGACGGAAGTGTAACCTAACCGTTCCTTTTTTTTCTTTTTCTTCAGAGGCAGTAAAGTAAGCAATCGTTGGCACTATCTGCCAGCTACCCTGCCCTAACCAACACCATCGCCACTCCCACCACCGCCTCTTATGTTATATAATGACGTTAATGACGTTGATATAATGACTCGTACGGCTTTTTAGAGACATTTACCTGCCGTACATTCTGTTACCTGTATACATTCACAGAGTTAACCGTCAATCCTGTAGCATACAAAGAAATACAAACCTACATTAACAGAAAGCACAAATTATCTACGCTGCAAGGTGCACGCACTTGCTGTTAAATAAAATGAGCCACGTAAAGGTTATGTTGACGCTTCTTTATTCCCATTCAAGCGAATGGGCACTGTACCGACCGCACTTTTATGCATAATTAGTATTAATCATAAGGTCAAAATTGCCTTTGCGTCGCAATCGCGGTCAAGTTTAGGCAGTCAGAGTCTTATGCACAGTCTTTTTACCCCGATGTCCATTTCCTTAGCAGCTTGCTGCATTCTGGCAAAGGTCTCATTTCTGCCACCTGTATTGTCATTACAAACAAAATAATGCAACATGTTTTTTAATATTCTTTTTCAAGTGCCTCTGAACAGATGTTTACGAGATAATGAGAAAATTTACGATGGTTTTCTATTTATTTTGATATTTAATAGCGTTCATTTTTGTCAAAACTTCAAATTTGAGACGAATTGTAGAAATCGTAATTTGTGATACAGCAAGAATATTCAGCACAATTGTTTAATAAGTTAAGGTGTTACAGTCCACCAAATTTCACGAGGCTAGATGAATTCGCTTAGTTGATCAAAATGCGTAGATAAAGCAACTTTTGAAGATTGTAGCAAATTAACGAATTTTTCTAAAAGACTTCCGTTTTGCTCGGAAGCCTCAAACAATGCTAGCTGACCCTTCTTTACGTCTACGTTTTACACACAAAAATGTATTCATTGTAGCTGTAATATATTGCATTTCACATTGTTGTGAATTTGTGAAAATTCCTTGTGCATTAAATAGGCGCCTCCACACTGAGATATCTCGAAATTTTTTCCTCCTAAAATATTCATCTGGCAAAGAAGCGATCTTCACTTTAGTGCTACCGAGTGATATGCGCATAAAATATAAAATGTTCAATGAAATCTAAAATATGAATTTTTTTACCCGTGTTGATCTCTCGTGGAATCGGTCAGCAAAGTCATCGACCTGAAGTCGAAGTCGATAACGTTGTCGGAAGATCAAGCGATAATGCCTGATAGCGCTTGTAGTCACCACGTCTTGAGTGTGCTTGAAGATCAACTGAACATGCCGCCTCGTTTCAGTATAACTTCAGTCGGCACAGAAACACCTGCAGACGTAGAAGGCGTCATTGAGGTCAATCAACGTCCACTGCTAGATCGTGAAATTGGCGTCACAAAAAGATATCGCTTGACTGCATGGAAGAAAAGTGAAAGTGGTGCTGGCCAACTTCAGCGATTAACTGAAACACACCAACAAGGGTACGACGATTGCATATCTCGAGTATATTGTGGAAACCAGCAATGAGTTTGTCCTTTCCGATTATGCCGCATCTACCTCGATGACCATAGTTCCCGAACCAGTATTCGAGATAATTCGAACGGTCCCCATGAGTAAGCAACAGCAGCACGAAAGTCTTCGCCAACGATACAAACATTGCTTTCCTACGTCATCGAGGATTCGGTTAACACCACTTGCAAAGCATCGCATAATAGCAGAAGAATCTGCTCGACCACACAGCCAGAACCCTTACCCAGTGTCGATGTGAGAACAAGAAGCTATAATGCAACAAGTCGACGAGATGCTGCGCGATGACGTCATCCAGGAGTCCAAAAGCCCGTGGGCATCTTCTGCAGTCTTGGTAAAGAAGGATGGTGCACAGCATTTCTGCGTCGAAATTATCGCCGGTTGAACAAAATCACCAAGACGGACGTATACCCCTCCAAAGAATAAAGGAGGGATTAGACCGACTCTTTAATGCTAAGTAATTTTCGCCGATGAACTGAAAGACTAGTTAGTGGCAAATTGAAGACAACCAAATGGATCGAGAGAAGACCGCGTTTATCACGCCAGACGGCTTCTTCGAGTGCAAGGTGATGCCATTCGGCCTTTCTTTTGCGCTTGCAACGTTCCTGTGTGTGATGGACCCAGTCTTGGCAGGTCTGAAGTGGTAGACTTGCCTCGCCTACTTGGGTGGCGTTTTAGTCTTTGCCATGAATTTAGATCACCCCATGCGGCTTCAGACAGTACTAGAGGCGATCAAATCATCCGGACTCACCCTCAAGCCTGAATAATGCCGTCTCACTTGCGAAGAACTTCTGTTCCTAGACCATGTCTTCAGTAAGTCTGTAGTCTGTACAGAACCACAAAAGATAGCTGCCATCGCTAAGTGTTAGGGGCTCGTCAACAAGAAGGCAGTGCGAAGATTCCTTGGCCTGTGTGCCTATTACAGGTGCTTTGTACAAGGCTTTTCAAGAATTGCGGAGCCCTTATCTCACGAAAGCGGACGTCGAATTTAGATGGGAAACATGGCAGGACGACGCCTTTGAGGCGCTGAAGCGATGGCTGCAGTCACCACCGATGCTTTCACAGTTCGACGAAGACGCCGCGATGGAAATTCTCACTGACGCAAGTACCGTAGGCCTCGGTGCTGTGCTAGTTCAAACGAAGGACGAAGTTGAAAGCGTCGTAGCTTACACTAGCCGGTAATTGTAAAAGCGGCAGCGAATTATTCTACGACGGAAAAAGATTGCCTTGCGATGATGTGGGCTACGATGAAATTTTCGCCTTACATACATGGTAGGCACTTCAAAGTGGTAAGCGACCACCACGTCTTGTGTTGTTAGCTGGCAAACTTAAAGGATCCTTCTAGTCGCCTAGCCCAGTGAAGTTTCACTTCACTGGGCTAAGCATTATTCGACATCAATGTGCTGTATCAGTTCGGGAAAAGGCATTCTGACGCCGACTGCCTGACTCGCGCCCCCATTGACCCGCCACCGCCAAATGAACTAGACGACGACGCTTTCCTAAGAACAATAATTGCATACGGCTTCGGCTAACAGCAACGAATATACCCGGAGTTACGAAGCCCTGTGGAGTACTTAGCAGGCAATACCGACGTTGTCACTAGGTATTTCGGCCTGGAATGCCTTCATTTTGCTTGCATAACGTCGTCCTCGCAAAGAACAACTCCCCAGTCAGCGCAACCTACATTCTCGGTGTGCCAGCGGAACTCCGGCCAGAAGTGTTGCAGGCCCTACCAGACAGAGAGCCAGGCACCTTCGATTTTCCCCTACATTCGCAAGAGTACAACAGAGGTACGATTGGCCGCGCCTGACGGCCAATGCCGCTCGCTACGTCAAGACGTGCCGTGATCGCTAGCTACGCAAGACAGCGCCGACAAGGCCAGCGGGTTTACTCCGACCGTTCGAGTTTCCTTGCAGAGCGCTTCAGTAGATAGGGATGAATTTCTTGGGACCTTTTCCGACGCCAACATCAGGAAACAAGTGGATCGTCGTGACCAGCGTCTACGTTACACGCTACACCGAAACGAAAGCTCTGCCCAAGTGTAGTGCAGTGGAAGTAGCCAAATGTTTCTTCGAGAACATCCAGCTACGACATGATGCACCAGAAGTCTTCATTACTGACAGAGGACCGGTTTTCACAGCTGAGCTTAGTCAAGCCATCCTGCAGTACAGTCAGAGAAGTCACCGGAGGAGCGCTGTCTACAACCCGCCGACGAATGGCCTAAGAAAACATCTGAACAACACGCTCGCCGCATGTGAGCGATGTACGTTGACGTCGAGCACAACACATGGGACGTCGTCCTGCCATGCGTAACCTTCGCTTACAACATGACGGTGCAAGAAACAACGCAGATCACGCAATTCAATCTGATTTACTGCAGGAAACCGACGACGACTCTCGGCGCCCTGCTGCCTCACGTCACCAACCAGGAGAATATCGACGTGGGCGCCTAGCTCCAGTGCACCGAAGAAGCCCGACAGCTCGTTCGCCAGCGAATAGAGAGCCAGCAGAGGACCGACAGTCGACACTACAATCTTGGACGACGCTACATCGAGTACCAGCCCGGCGGCCTGTTTGGTGTTTGGACCCCAATACGCCAACGAGTGCTTAGTGAGAAGCACTTGCGACGCTTTTTCGGACCCTACAATATCATCTGACGTATTGGCGCACTCTACTATGAAGTCCCCGCGGGGGCGGCTGCGCCAGCAGGCCTTCGATGTGTTGCGACACCACGTACCCGAGCACACGAAGGTTGTACCCTCCCGCGTGTAGCCGTGTGCGGCTTAGCCGTGTCTGGGGAATGGGGGATCCTGGGGGTTGAACCGATGCTGGGTGTTTGGACCTTTAAGGCCCCCCGGCGGAGGCAACACACCCCTTTGGCCTCTGCTTCATATATACGGCACGTCCAGACAGGCCCATCTGGAGGAAACCGGCAGTTGCCTTTTCCTTTCTCTCTCTTCTCAAAGCTTCGTCTCTCTCTTCCACTTTTGGCCTTTGCTGTCTTCTTGCCTCTTCCATTTACTTCCCTACTCCTTGGCTGCAAGGGTTAACCCACCTTGGGTACACCATATTTGGTTAGTGACGGCGTACGACTGGCGTCGTGCAGACATGTATGCAAGCTCTGCCGCGTCCTCCCGTTGGGCTCCGCGGTGGGCGCTGTTGCCGAATGTTTTATGTTTATTCATGGAAACCTCATCTCTCCCACTTCCTGATCGCCTTCTTAAACGAGTTTTTGGGCAGCCGAACACACAATTTTCCCCGCTTTCACGCGCTCCCCCTGAGATCAATCTCGAAAGACGATGAAAATGATCTCAGCCTTTCTCGTCTCCAAATCTCGGACTGAAGTCTTTGGACCAGGTTACAAAGCATCCAAAATGGCAAGCGGTGATCTGCTACTGGAGCTCGGTGATCAGAAACAGCATGAAAAACTAGCTAATCTAGTGTCCTTTGGGATGTTCGAGTAACAGTTACCCCACACCGTACCATAAGTACCACCCACGGCGTCGTCAACGATGATGATTTGCTGGAGCTATCTGAAGCTGAACTCCTGGAGGGCTGGAGTGATCAGAACGTTATCAGTGTCAAGCGAATTAAGATGAGGCGGGAAGGAAATGAAATTCAGACTAAACACCTAATTTTACTTTCGGTGCTAGCGTTTTGCCCGAAACCATCGAGGCCGGGTACCTCAGGATTCGTGTTAGGCCGTATGTGCCAAATCCCCTGAGATGCTTCAAGTATCAAAGGTTTGGCCACAGTTCACAGAACTGTCGAGGCCGGCTGACTTGTGCCAAGTGTTATGACAATGAAAACTCCGAAACGTGCCATAACACTCCACACTGTGTCAACTGTGATGGCGATCATGCCTCTTACTCGCGGTCCTGCCCATCTTGGAAAAAAGAAAAAGAAATCGTCACAATCAAAGTAAAGGAAAATATAACGCTTAAGGAGGCTCGAAGGCGAGTGTCATACCTGCCAGAAATCAGCTTTGCCGAAGTGGTGCGTCATGGGGCGGTGCCACAACGGCTCCCGGCGGCTGTCCGGCGCACACTCAGTGAGCCGGCGGTGAGCCGGCTCACTGAGTGTGCTCACTGTTCGTGTAAATGCGACTTCTGTAAGTTACGTGCTCATAATTACCGATATACACCGCAGTATAACATTCTACGGCACGTTTTTAAGGCAACACCGCGTTCACTAAAAGCGCGTTTGTACCGATTTCAAGCATCGAACTCGTGGCTGAGTGGTAGCGTCTCCGTCTGACACTCCGGAGACCCTGGTTCGATTCCCACCCAGCCCATCTTGGAAGTTGCTTTTTATTTATGAAGTGCCTGCCATGATTTATCGCTCACGGCCAACGCCGCGGACACCGACGCCGACAACACCGGCTTTTCTGCGGCACGAGCTCCTTAACGCTATCGCGTTAAAATTCTCACGGAAGTTACCCTTTTCAGGTTCTTTTAAACTTAATTGGAAACATCAATGCCCTCCACATACGCCTCGGTGGAAGCTAGCTTCTGGCGACTGGGATCATTACAAGGAATCGACCTACCTATCCCGACATTTTATCACCGATTTGAGTATTGACGACGCGGTAGCGTATTTTTCCGCTTTATCATCGAGGCAGCAAATAACTTGATTCCAAAATCAATGGGTAGCTCATCCAAAAGACGAGTTTCGTGGTGGAATGATGAGCGCAAGGAGGCGCGGAAAAAATATTAAAGCGTGGGGCATACTGCACCGATCCCCAACTGCAGAAAATTTGATAGAACTTAAAAACATTTATTCACAGGGAAGGCGGACGCGACGGCAAGCTATGAAGACTGTCACGATCCACCGGGGTTCGTGAGCAAGGGAGGGCTCGAGGCACCCTCCGATAAACGGACGCTCCGCAGCGTGGTGGTGCTGAAAGATGACTGACCGGCGAGCAGCCGTGCTCGTCGGTGTTTATTACGGTGCGGTGAGCAATGTTGCCTGCCGAGGTTGACAGGCGAACGAGCCTAGCGGTGAACCAAGATTATGCCTGAGGGGGCGTCACATATTTGCTACACCCCCTTACCCCCAGTTTGTTTGTTAAATAACAAACAAACGTACCTGTTCAAAATATGCGGCTCTGCCTCCACCCTAGCAGGGTCGACGGTGCCTGCTATCCAGGCGAGTAACGGTCCGGTGGCCTCTGCCGTCGAGTACTCCGCCTGGGCACCGGTGTTGGTGGGTCGGGTGTGGCAACGCCGGGTGCTGCCTGAGGCAGCCTCGCTCCATCCGGAGCGTCCTTAGTGGTCGGCCTCGTGAGTGGTGCTGGGCTCGACCCCGGTCCAACGGGTGCCGCACCACTGGCAACTGTTGCTGCCTCCGAGGTGGGTGGTGCTCCACTGGAAGCGACTGGTGCAGCCGCTAGTCCTCCTGCAGGCTGGAACTCAGAAGTGGCAGTCGAGGGTGCTGGCCAGGTCCCGAGGCGAGGCCTGACATGGTCGGCGTGTCTGTACCACATGGCACCGTCTGGCATGTGTACGAGCAGCGATGAAGCGCTGGCAGGAGACACCACCTGTCCGGCAGACCAGGGCGGGCCAGGAAGGAAGTTCCTTGCGAAAACTGGAGCTCCCGACTCTGGCAAAGGCCCGGGACGGCACCCTTGGTCAGCAGCGAGCTTCTGTTTCAGCTGCTTCAAAAGCGCTGTGGCTCGGAGGTGCGGATGCAAGACGTCCAAGGGTGTCTTGACCATCCGACCCAGCAGGAGCTCACAGGAGGCACGGCCAGTGACATCGTGAGGCGTGGTCCGGTACTGAAACAGTATCCGGGCAATCTGCCTCCGGAAATCACCAGTCTGGCTCTTCTTGAGCTTGTCTTTGATGGTTTGCGCCACCCGCTCGGCTGCACATTTGAAGCAGGGTGGTACGGCAGAACCATCATCCGGCGGATTCCGTTCTTCGTCAGCCAGGCCAGGTACTCTGTGCTGGCGAAAGCAGCACCATTGTCGGACACGATGACATCCGGCAACACCTGGGCGGCGAAGACCTGTCGTAGCGCTGCAATGGTCGCGCCTGCTGCTGAAGTGGTGACAGGTAGAACCTCCACCCACTTTGAAAGGCGTCCACAACCACCAGGAATTAAGGGCCCTTGAAGTGTCCCCTAAAATCCACATGTAGGCGGGACCAGGGTCTCTGTGGAAACGGCCACGGGGTGCTTTGCACAGGACGCGAGGCTCGCTGATGCTCCTGGCAGATTTGGCAGCTCTGCACCACATGCAGGATGGCTTCCGGGTACTCTGGCAGACGAACGCTCAGGGCATGAATCCAGCTTCGGCCCAGCGGCGTCGGTGACGACACCTTCGTTAAGTAAAGGGGAAGGGTTGCCTTCCTGTCGCCAAAGGAACGCTGACCTCTGCCTGACCCTGGACCTGGGAGAGTTGCCCGGAGGAGCTGCACAGCATGACGCCCGAAGCCTCGACGGACACGCCGGGGAAAGTACGCTTGAAGAGTTTCCCGGCCATTACTGACACGCTGGCCCCTGTGTACAGCTCCATGGAAATGGGGTGCCCGCAGATTTCGACAGTCAGCATGTACCGGCACAGACGACGGTAAAAAGCCTGTGTGCCACATGCCGAGAATCGGCGGGCCCTCGGCCACGACGTCGAGCCTCGCCGCGGAAGAACTTGAGCCTGCTGCCGCACGCCCCCGCCGCATACGCTTGCGACGGCTACCCTGGCCGCGGGCTTGTGTGGTACTTGGCTTGAATAAGGCTGCTCTTTGCTGTTCGTCCTCCCTCTTCGGCATACACGTGCCAGGTGCCCAGTTTTCCCGCCCGTAAAACATTTTACTTGAGAGAACTGGCACTGTGAGGGGAAGTGGGCACCACCACAGCGACCGCAGGTACTGCCCTTTGTCGCCAACTCGTTGACCGCTGCTTCTGCCGACGGTGAGCCAGTCGCACGGGAAATCTCGCCGGCGTCCTTGGCGGCAGCTTACATTGCCAGCGCTGCCTTCACGGCGTCGTCCAGCGAGGGGTCGGGAAGCTCCAGGAGTCGCGTCTGCATGGCGGGGTTGTTGATGCCGCAGACGAAACGGTCCCGGAGCAGCGAGTCCAGGTGGTCCTCGAAAACGCAGGCACTCGCTAACCCTCGTAGCGCAGCAACGAACTGCCCGAAGGTCTCTCCTTCCCAGCGGCTCCGGTTGTTGAAGCGGAAACGCTCCATTAGTGTGGATGGTGCTGGGTTGAAATGCGAGCGCAGTATGGGAAGCAGCTCACCCAGCGTCTTAACGTGTGGCGTGGCTGGCTTGACAAGGTCGAGCAAGAGGCTGAAGACGCGGGTACCACAGCTGACCAGGAAAATGTCCCGCTTTTTGGCCTCGGGTGTGTCGTTTGCCGGAAAGAACATGTGGACTTGCTTCTCGTAAATTTGCCAGGCGGACCCATCTCCCTCGAACGGCTCGAGCCTTCCGTACAGAGGCATGTCGGCAACAACCGGGGGCGGTGTTTCGTCGCTCTCGGCGGCGTGGGACGATCCGTGGGTACTCGTCGCCCTCCTCATCGCCAGTGTCACGAGGATCCCATACTCGTCGCCAGTGTCACGACCTACCCGGGTTCGTTAACAAGGCAGGACTCGAGGCACCCTCCGATAGGCGGACGCTCCGTAGCGTGGTGGTGCTGAACGATGACTGACCGCCGATCAGCAGTGCTCGTCGGCGTTTATTACGGTGCGGTGACCAATGTTGCCTGCCGAGCTTGGCAGGCCACCGAGCCTAGCGTTGAACCAAGATTAAGCCTGAGGGGGCGTCACATGCTTGCAACACTGCTAGTTTCGTGGTGGAATGATGAGTGCAAGGAGGCTCGGAAAAAAAAATAAAGCGTGGGGCATACTGCGCCGATCCCCAACTGCAGAAAATTTGATAGAATGTGAAAACATTAAATCACAGGGAAGGCGGACGTGACGGCAAGCTAAGAAGACAAGCTAGGAGAGATTCTTGTCCAGTGTCCAGTGTCCAGTACACACAGGAGGAAAAAGTATGGAACGGGCTGAGGAGACTTAAGGGACAACAATTCCATCCATAGCTCCTGGTTGATGAAGAAGGAAACAAGTTGGAAGACCGGGCCGACGCTCTCAGTGCACACTTAGAGCGCGTGTCTAGCTCCACTCACTATTCTGAGAACTTTCTTCAACACAGAGCAATAGAAGAACTTAATTAAAGGATCTTTCTGGGCGAATTGGTGCATAGTTGACATAAAATTGTAACAGCGCAACACATGCGTACCAAGGACGAGACACAAGCGCTTGTGTCTGGTCCTTGGTACTTTGTGGTTGCATGTGTTTGCGCTGTTACAATTTTTATGTCAGGAAGAACTTAAGTCACTGAATCAGAAATGTATCCCAAACGATCCCTATAACCGTACTTTTACCATTGCTGAACTTAAAGCTTCCTTATCAGTATGTCAGAGCTCTGCACCGGGCCCCGATAGAATCATGAACGATTTACTCAAGCACCATGCACTCAAACAAATCACACTACTGACACTTTTAAATACTATCTGGGCTGCTGGGTATCTCCAATCTAAATGGAAAGAAGCTATTGCGATCCCTGTTTTAAAGCACGGTAAAGATACATCATTGCTGACCAGCTACCCTCCTATAGCGCTTACGAGCTGCCTTCGTAAGCTTTTCGAAAAAAAATGATCAATCGCCGTCTCGTACACTTCCTAGAGCCCCGCAAAATGCTTGACCCACTTCCATCTGGCTTTAGGGCAGGGCGATACACAACCGGCCATCTCATGCGCATCGAAGCAAACATTCGCGATGCTTTCGTACATAAACAATCCTTCCTATCCGTGTTCCTTGATTTGGAAAAGGTGTATGACACAACTTGTCGGTACGGAATCCTGCGGGACATGTCGGCGTTGGGCATCCGCGGCAATATGTTAAACATTATGGAAAGCTACCTACTTAATCGTACATTTCGAGTGAAAATACCTAATGCACTGTCGCGTGCATTCATACAGGAAACTGGGGTACCCCAGAGTAGCGTACTCAGCTGCACCCTCTTTGTCGTTAACGTTAAGATGAATACGCTTCGTGCATCATAATTAACCACCAGCTATTTTTTGTTCTGTCTACGTATACGACATACAAATATGTTTCAAATCCTGCAATCTTACAGTGTGTGAGAGACAGGTACAGCAGGGCTTAAACAAGGTGTCCAAGTAGGCAGACAAAAATGGATTTAAAAATCAACCCCCACAAAAGTTCTTGTGCTCTCTATGCAAGAAAGAGAGGCCTGGTTCCAGATCCTTTTGTATAGCTGTGCGGACAACAAATACCTGTAAACAAAGAGCAAAATTTTCTAGGTATTGCATTTCACTATAGGCTTACTTTCATTCCGCACTTAAAATGTCTTCAAGCAAAATGTCTAAAAACAATGAACTTACTTAAAATCCTATCCCACACAACATGGGGTGGCGACAGGAAGTTTTTTATTGAATCTTTACAGGAGCCTAGTTCGATCACGACTGGACTATGGTGCCGTGCTTTATCACTCTGCCGCCCGAAGCGCGTTAAATATGCTAGACCCCGTCCTCTATCTGGGTATCCGCCTGGCCACTGGCGCATTTAGAACAAGCCCTGTCGAAAGTCTGTACGTAGAGTCAGATGAGTGATCGCTCCATTTTCAGAGGACATACACCAGCTTCACCTATTCTTTGAAAGTGCACTCTAATTTAGGAACATCCGTGTTTCACAAGAGTTAACGACTTGACGCGTTGTGCAATTTTTCATAATAGACCCTCCATCGGTGTGATCGAATCGGTGGGAGAGAACTTAGTGAAGAAATGGATGTCCCAATACTCGAACATCGCCTAATGCCTGCAGTTAAGCTATCATCGCCCTGGGATTGGAAGGTGATAGAATCTGTTGTATCCTTTGTAGAGGTCATAAAGCACGCTCTTGAGCTTGAAATAGCTATGCATTTCTGTGAGCTTCAATCGAAGAACTCCCGCTCCGAATTCTACATAGATGCGTCAAAATCACATGCTGGCGTATCTTACGCTGCGGTTGGTCCCTCTTTTTCTGAATCTGACGTGTTGAATCCCCTAATAAGTATCTTCACTGCAGAAGCCTATGCAGTACTGTCTGCAATAAAACATATATAGAAATTAAAACTTGACAGAGCAATCATATTCACAGACTCGTTAAGTCTTTTAAAAGCGCTTGTTTTTTTACAAAAGCATACAAATGCTGTCTTCAGGGAACTTTACTGACTGCTATGCAACATCTATTTATCACATAGACGTGTAGTAATATGCTTGGCCATAGAGAAACTGAGAGTAATGCGCTTGCCGACGAGATCGCCAAATCAATAGCATCGCAGGGCATTCGTTCTGCTTCGGTCCCTGCCACAGACGTGAAGCCTTTCTTATGAAACAAACTGCGCGCGAAGCCACTGGCAACGCTTGTGGTACTCTGAAACGAGTAATAAGCTTCACGTAATTAGCCGACGTTAGGTTTCTGGCACTCAACTACGAAAACACGAACAACAAATGTCCGATTCACTAGACTAAGAATAGGAGACACATTTGGCACTCATAACTATCTCTTGACGAGTCGCCAACGTGTGGTAGATGTTGTGACAGGCTGACCGTCCTCCACGCCTTCCTATAGTGTCGGGAAGCCGAAAGACACAAGAGGAAACATTTTACTTTTTCATACCGCTATTGCGTCTCTGTGCATCTGGCTATGTTTCTTGGTGAAGAACCGTTTTTGGTGTGCTACGTGTTACAAGGCCATTAAATTCCTAGCGCATCCCCTTTCCAGAGGCGTGTGCGTGTAGCGTGTTTTCAACCAGCGCGGACGATGGAAAAAAAGTAAAACAAATTTTTCCGAAGAAGAACGTGCTGTGGTCCTGGAGCTCGTTTCGCGCCATCGCAGCGTGGTCGAGAACAAGGAAACGGACGCTGTTTCCGTCAGTCTAAAACGGGAGTCGTGGAAAGAAATGGAGGACGAGTTCAACAGCCGCCACAGCGTGACGCCGCGTACGTGGGGCCAACTTAAGAATATGTTGGGAAAACCTCAAGCGGCGCAGGTGCAACGCACAAGACATGCGGGAGCGGTTTTCTACAGGCAGGCATTGCGCCCTGTGCAGTTATGACATTACTGACGCAGGTCCTCTTTCTGAACATTGCATAGCGCCCAGCGAGCTAAGTCGTTCGATTAATTCGCCAAAATAGGCACATTTGGCGCCCGTGAACGTCTCGCAGTTTAAGGCCAGAATATTTTTTGTACCATTTGCGCTACGAACTAGCAGCGCCAAATGAAACTTGAACAGCGGAGCGCGTGGCCAAGTGAAGATATAGTGCGCGCCGTCGAGTCCCATTGAGAGTCGCGCATACCTAGTTTGGCCGCACTGCCCTCGTTCGGGAGTCAAACGGCCAAACGCGCTCGGCACGCTCACGCCAGCCACCGTCGCGGCTGCCAGCCTTGCGCAAGTTTGCCGATCGAAAGAAGGAATGTGGGGTACAAGCGGCAAACCACACGAGCGAATGTATCTCTAATGATGACGGTACAAAGTGCACCAGGCGCACTACTGTTACCGTTTCATTTCACACAGATAGCACTTATGCTTTCGGCGAACTGTGCGACAATACTCGCCGTAAACTGCAATAGTTTAGCTTCTGTTTTCTTTTAGTTTTATTTTCTCCCTTTCAACTATAAGAAGCAGAACAACCCGCCGTGGTTGCTCAGTGGCTATGGTGTTGGGCTGCTGAGCACGAGGTCGCGGGATCGAATCCCGGCCACGGCGGCCGCATTTCGATGGGGGCGAAATGCGAAAACACCCGTGTGCTTAGATTTAGGTGCACGTTAAAGAACCCCAGGTGGTCAAAATTTCCGGAGTCCTCGACTACGGCGTGCCTCATAATCAGAAAGTGGTTTCGGCACGTAAAACCCCAAATATTATTATTAAGAAGCAGAACAGAAGCGAAAATATCTCACGATCGTGCGGCGCCCAAACTGGATGTGCGCGGCTGTCGACGGTGATGACTGGACGGCGCGCACTATATATGCTTGTGCCACGGGCTCCGCTGTCCAAGTTTCATTTGACGCTGATAGTACAGATATGATTCAGTGCCGAAATTACGGCATTTGTTTGGCAGGACGCTGAACTAAATTGCATGGAGTACAGAATGTAATGTATGCCTATTACGTTGTGTATCTTTTCCTTTTGGCACCCTCGTTCAACGTATGTCGTATTTTGTAATCTTGCCCAAACAGCTTGCTGTGCTCTTGAAAAGAAGTTATATTGGGTGCTGCAATCATATATTAGCACTTTCTCAAACGAGTGCATTTTCCCAACTACGGCTTCGATTTCCACGCTCTCGCTGTGTTTCTCCCTTCTTCTTTATTTGGGAAATGTGTGACATAATATGTCAAATTGCTACCATATAGTAATTGCGTTGAAAATTTTTCCCAAACCCATTTGGCAGCAATGATACACAACCTACGCTTCTCAAAGAGCGGTTTGTCCCTCGGAATTTGCCGCTGCTTGGTCATCGAAAAAACAATAGTAAGCTAGAGCAGCACACAACCAGGGACGTTCCCCTGCGTCTGAATATGACAGTGCTTTGGGACCAGCTAGACCCTCACCGCACATAAGCCATGTGTGTCTCCGAATAAGCTATGGTATCATGTGCCTTGATATTTCTTAAAGGTGCATATTGACACAATGATGAGGGGCTCAAGAAGCAGCGGCATGTCTGCCTCAGAAATTCCTTCGGCGCCGTCTTCCATGCCGCATCGGACAAGGGTATAAGCACGGTGCTCTTGGGTGGCAACATGACGTCATCGTCTGCTACGCGAAGCGCGATGTCACGGTCGTTGTCATTACTGTTCGCTATGGCTTGCGTAGTAGCGAAGCTGGCTCTATAGACACTTGCAGGTCGATGATGGCACTGTTCGCCTGAAGGAAAATTATGCCGAGTGTAAGGTGCTTTCAACATTCAGGAAGAATGACGTCGTCGCCGATGTACGTGAAGCCCCGAATGTTGCCTCGTGCCGTGCACCGGCCATTGTAGTTGTGAGGTGCCCTCCTGCAGTGCGAATCTGACTTCCGGTCCATTGCGTCGAAACTTTGTTCAATATACGCGTGAGATTCTGGCTCATAACAGACGTGTCCACACCCGTGTCGAATAACGCCGTGACTTCGTGGTCATCTATGGTAACTGGTACGTCGCAGGATACTGACACGGAACTACACTGCTTTATCTGCGTCTCAATTACGTCATATCGCGTTCGTCGCAGTGGAGGATCTTCAGCGTTCGCAACGTCAGCTACCTCACCACCGCAGGTCACTGGACTCAGTTTTCCCGGGAGGCGGGGCTCGGTGAGCGACGCCTTGTTGCTGTCGGCGTCAAAGGGGGCTGGAAGACCTGTTTCGGGCGTGTGACGGTGACTGGGGTTCACGGAATCGTGGTGCAAACGAGGTCCTGGCGTCCGCGAGGTATGCTTCAATCTCCAGGGTGCGTTCACCATTGCGCGGGCACGGCGCATTCAGTGAAAATCCACGGAGCCCAGTTCGGCGGTAAGGACACGCCCTGTAGAGGTGATCGGCTTCACCGCAATGAAAACACAAGGGCCTCCGGTCTACAGTGTGCCATACGTCGCTCTTGTAGGGTGGTCGTGTTTCAGCCATGAATAGCGTGCGGCGAGGCCTGAAGTGGGCAGTTGCTTGTTCAACGGCGCGCACACCATGAAAGTCCGGGACGTCGCTCACATCGCGAAAAATCGGGGACAGCGAACTTCGCGCAGCTTCCGCCTACGACATGCGAGGTTGTGGCTGCCGTACTTCGTGCTGTGGTGTCTCGCTTCGCTCTGGGACTTGGACTGCATGCCTGATATCCTCCCGGACGACCTCAGCCAGAGGGAATCGCTGCACCGATGCCGCAGCCACCTGAAGCTTTTGGAGCTCTTCTCGAACAACAAGCCTAATCAGCACCCGCAAGGCGTCGCTATGGTCCAAGGGTATAGCAAGAGGGTCACGCGATAGGGTCGACATGTGGCGGTTGTACTGCCTTGTTCGCTGCTGCAATGCCTTTTCCATTGATATGGCTTCCGCGAGAAACTCTGCAACGGTCTTTGGAGGGTTGCGTATTAGGGCACCGAATAACTCTTGCTTGACACCGCGCATCAAGTTCCTGAGCGTCTTTTCTTCCGGCTTGGACGGATCCGCGCGTCGGAGAAGTCGGCACATATGTTCGACAAACATTGCGACGCTTTCTTTCAGCCTGTGTACTCTCGCCTGAATTCTAGATTCAGCTCGCTCCTTGCGATCGAGGCTGGCGTACGTGTTGATTAGCTGCCATCAGAATTCGTCCCATGTCGATAGGGCCACCTCATGGTTCTCAAACCATGTCCGCGCATAGTCCTCGAGGGAAAAGTTGGCGTTGCTTAGCTTGCGCTCTGGAGTCCAGCCGTTGAATTCTGCGACACGCTCAAAGTGATCGAGCCAGTCCTCTACATCCTCGAAGGTGTCCACATAGAAAGAGGTGGGGTTCGCGGCTGGTTGAGGACGACCTCGGTCGGCGCGGTTGAGGAAGACGGAACCGATGAACTCATCCTTCTGACTTGATTGGGTAAGGGCTCGTGCTCAGGTGGCAGTCCTTGAAGTCGACGGCTTGTCCGTACATAAACAGGAGTCAGCTCGATCGAACTTCGCACTGGGCTTGTAGACGGTGTTCGATCTGGGAGTAGTAGCATGTACCCCGCACTTCCACCAGAAAAATGTAACGTAGATTGAAGACGGAGTCTTGCAAAATAGACGCTTCTCTTTAATGGCGGGCCCGAAGAAGAGCGTGCAGCTTACGCGCTTCATCGTCTTTCATGGCGCCGACCTTTGCGCGCGCCGTCCAGGGGTGCGGGAGCCCCAGATCATTGTGCCAATGAACACCTTGAACTCCTTGAACGCCTGGCTGTGTTGCACAATATCGCAGTCAGCATAAAAAAGCTTCATTTTATATTTTCATGTGGCTGTGTAATCATGTCGTGTGCTCGTGTGATGCGTTAAACCCTGTCGTCGCACAAACTGCTTTCTTGCAATTTCAGGTGGCGGTACACCCTCACCGAGCCAAGCGACTGACGAGCTACAGCAACTTGGAGCAATAGCGTCAAATATTGCTGTTCGACTGTCAAATCCACTCGACAGCGACAGCAGCGAACATCACGCTGTGCCAGGCAAATCGCAGTCATGCCAATCCCAGTGCACGCCTGCTGTCGTTGCACTACTGTCGCAGACGCAGAGACGAGTCTCTAGGTGAGGCAAATGGTATGGCTTCTTCATTTTTTTTTCATTTTGCTGCCCAGATTTCATGTAATTTACGCTGAACTGTTCTTTTACAACAAAATTACCGAAATTTCTTGACTGGCACAACGAATCGTGAGCACTACCCCGCATAAATCATTATTACGCTTTCATGCCTGATGTAACCAGGTTTTGTGTGCTTATATATTGTCACATGACGGTGAAGAAGACAATCGTGAAAGTGGGACTGACGAAACTGATTGTTTATTGGGCGGACCTGTGCCCACAAAAGCAAGTTACACTCGAAGAACAACGATATCGGCGAACAAGGGTCGGCGATCGTCGAAATCCGATCTGCGGGTCAAGCGGGTCCGCTTTTATACATGCGTCACCCAACACTCCAGAGTAATCGCTGGTGCCGGCGTGTTACTACGCAATTCACGTCGCACATATATGCAATAACCAATTGCCTTCAGCTGTTTGCATGGTGTCCTCAGATGGTCATGCAAGCGCCAGTTGTTAGTGTGACCAACCAGGAGATGAGGTAAAGCTGGTCGAGAAGGAAACGAAAGACGCTGAAAGCCAGCTCGAAAAGCGACTATAGTTGCGCTGTATAGTATGTATTACATATTCTCCCACTTACAATGGGGACCATGTGCACTATACAACCGTAGACCGTGCATAGGCACCAAGGTGTCCAGAACATTGCAGAACGTTTAGTGTAGCAATGCAGGAACCATCTTGCTTTGTGGTCACTTTAAACTCTTACTGCAGGTAGTCAAGACGTGGCTGATGAGCCCGACTACTGGTCCTGGGATGATTCTGGCAGGCCACCAGCAGAACTTGAAATGAATGCTGCCCCATTACCGACCGCTACAGACAGCCAAGCGCTCGTTCATGGTACAACAAGCCAGGAAGCTGCTGTGACAGAGCCAGGAACTGCAGCAACTTCAAGCGGTCCTGTGGCAGCTGGCACAAGTCGCCCCGCGACAAGCAGCAGCCAGAGATAGACGGCGGTCTCCCTTGAACTGGCTGCCCGCTTCAGTGCCATCAAGGATGATCGTGAAGAAAAAAAGGAACATTTATTGAAAATGAAATTCAAGCGCCTCGAGCCCAAATACGAATCTTTGCACAGGCAAGCTGAACACGAACAAACTATGCAGCTTCGGCTGAAAGAAGCCAACCAAAACAGAAAAGCGGAAATTGCAAAGCTTCAGCTAGAAACTTTGAAGAAACAGTAAACGTCTTTGTTGTTGCTGTGATTTTGTCTCATTCGATTTACGTAAAATAGTGTGCGACTATGCGGTCTCTGATCCTGAAACCACTTTCTGTGTCTGGCAACGGAGCCACGCCTGGTGGCGTTGGTTGTACGGATGAAGTGGAAGCTTGCGAAGCAGCGTCGTGTATTGCCTGGCTTTGTGCAGGAGGTGGGACAGGGTCTCTCAGGAGCTGGCCGAAGCTGCGTAGTGCAGCACAAGCTGTGATGACGATAGGAACTGATCTTATTTTTATCTGAAGAGTCATTTCAAGGCATGAAAACCTTCACTTCCATACTCCAAATCTACTCTCAACACTGCAGCGAGTCCTGAAGTGGCCCTTGTTATACTTAAACAAAGCAGTTTTTCAATTAAGTAATTATTTTCTAACAGAATTGTTACTTAGCAAAATTTTATTGCAGTGTTGAAACTTCAAATCACCTGTGCCGAGGGCTGCATTGTGTCTCTCGAAAAGGGGTCACGATGTAGGACCTGCAGGGGTGCACCTTGTCGCCTAGTAGGATGACAGGCAAAGTCCCTTCGTCTTACTGGACTCTGGCTAAACTATTATCGAAAATTCGGCTGTCATGTGCTGTACCGGGCCAGCTGGCAACTAAGTAAAAATATTCAAGCCGGGGTCCTGTGATTGCCTGCAAAAAAGCCACATTTTTAGCTGTGTTTAAAAACGGCTCATAATGTAACGTCGCGCACCTCACCAGGATATTTCATAAACAAGTGCACTCGAAAGGCAAGGCACAAAATGTGTAAACGCCTCCTTGATATTGGAGTTAGGTAATTGCAAAAAAGTGTGGTCATTTGGTATATGCGTATATGCGAAATCGGTAGCGTTGCTTACGACTACCATAATCTTTAGCCTCGACAGTTTCTCTCGCAGCTGGGAGCACTGTACCACAGCGCAATAAACATACCTGGACATTGATGCAGAAGTATCCCTTTCGACAGCGAAAAACCTCCGCGTCGTCTCCTCCGGGACTTCTCATGGGTACATGACTGCAGTAAATGCACCCGCCCACACCAGGAAACCGTGCGATGGTGTAGAATTCCTCCATTACGGGATGCCAAATCATTATTAGCATTTGGAAACTTCACGAGCTGCGGGAACAAAGTCTTGACAATCATTCTTGACATTCGTGCAATGATTCGAGACACAGTTCCTAGCAAAACATTAACGAGGTCCCTTGTAACAACCTGAAAGGTTCCGGCGACGTAGAATCGCAGCGCGATTAGAAGCTGCAGCAACGGCGGCACGGGGTGACCACGTTCGTTGTCTTCTGGGACCAGTGGCAGCATTTCCAACAGCCGTATCATCGCTTGCTTGGAAAAGCGGTACCGCCACGAGAATTCAGCGTTGTTGTATACTTCCATGGGATTCTGTCGATCCTTAAGCCGTGGCCGTAATGGCGGCGCGTATCGGTATGCCTCATCCTCCGTAATATTGTGTACACGTCCGGCGAAACCGGTAAAGTCGGCGAGGTTGCCGTAGCAGTCGGCCATCTTGCTTCCTAGACGAGAGTAGCGAAAGTCGCACTTAAGGTTGCCAATGACCGTACTTTACTTTTCCGAACTTAAGTGTCCATTGAAGTTTACCTTAAGTACAAGATTTATCTATGAAACGCGTTAAGCATCGACCGGCCACTTAAGACATAGGTTAAGAGTAAGTTACGTGTGTGAATGCGGGCCTTAACCACTAACAAATTAAAGTTATCGCTCAAAACAAGACGCGCCTGCGTGATTGGAACTTACTGGAATGTTATCGATGGTTTTATGCATTGTCTGTTGTCACTGAAGCTTTTGTAATCTGATTGTATACGCGACGCGAATTGTGTAGTACTTTCTGGAATATACGCGGGCACCAGCGATGACTCTGGAAACTTCGATGACTCGTGTATAAAAGCCGACGCGCTTAACCGGCAGATCAGATTTCGATGGTCGCCGTCTGTATTCGCCGCTATCGTTGTGCTTCGAGAGTAACTTGCTTTTGTGGGCACAGGTTAGCCCAGAAAAAAGTTAAGTTATTCACATTTTCGCTGCTGTGATTTCCACCGTCACTACTACTTAACAAAATGACAACGAAGGAATGATCATTAAATATGGCATGAAGGCGATGCAACGGTGATGGCATTATGAGGTCGACGGTGTGTTGGTGCTAGAGCTAACTTCCGCGCTTACGTGCGTCATGTGCAGCTACGGGTAGCCTGAATACGCTATATATATGATTATAGCTTGCGCTATGTCCGGTATTGGCCAATTGCTTAGGACTGCAGCGAGCAGACGGCAGGGGAACCACAATAGTGCTACGACGTGACGGCGCGACGACGCCGATATGACGACCACGGGACGTTGCAGTCGGCCCACTTCGCTCCTTGCCGACATTTACAGTGTACAAGCCGTGGGATGGCGTGGATGGAACAAGCCGCGGATGGAACAATGGGATGGCGTCAGTGGAATAACTGGAATGAATTCAATTCTTGGGATTTACGTGCCAAGAGCAGTATATGATAATGAGGCACGCCGTAGTGGGGGACTCCGGAATCATTTTTACCCCCCCCCCCCCCGGGGTTTCTTGACGTGCCCTGAATGCCCGGGACATGGACGTTTTTGTATTTCGTGCCCATCGAAATACGGCTACCACTGCCGGCACTCGACCCCGCGACATCGTGCTTAGCAGCTGAACACCACAGCCGCTAAGCCGCCGCGGCGGGTGTCAGTGCAATTACTACAGCAGAAAAAGCACGATAGAACGACCATGCAGAAATGACAAATGGGGAATGAGGAGAAGTGAGGCCATAACGATACAAGTGACATCGTGTGTATGAGCTCTTCTGCAAAAGAGCAGCCAGGTACCCAGCAGTATCAGCGGCGGGCAAGCCGAAATAAGGGGCAAATAAATCTTCACTTTCAAAACAACAAAGGGCAAGACGGCAGATTCTCGTGCTTTGGCTGACGGAGAGGCAATCTACAGCGCACTGGCGGTGGGTTGTGATCTAACTGTAGCCGGAGCGCGCCTTTTCGGCCAGCCCCACAAGTTCAGTCGTTTTGGAGCGCGTCAGAGCGCTCAGAAATTTCATTTTTCATTGCATTTCATTTTTGTTCAAGACAGCTTAGGGAACTGTCTTTGGGGACATGGCAAAAGGTTATAAAATTGCCTTATTTGACCATGCCACCACGACAGCATAGGCAGCTTCACTGCAGAAGTTGGTCGTGCAACATACGTACAACATATATGTTGAACAGCAGAGAAATATTTTAAACGCAATTCGTACCATTTGTAATATAGTCATAAACACAAAGCTAATCAAACTGTTACACAATGCTAATAATACTAAGAACTGAAAGCAGGAAACGCGGAAAAGGAAAATTCAGAATAAATTGTAGAGATCAGTTTCAATACCATATACCCGTAGCATTCATTGAATATAAGCAGATGAACAGCACGTTTGCATAGGAGATACTACTGAAATTATTATAACAGAGCTATAAATACAAAAACAAAATTCAGTGCCCTTCCACTCTGTGAAGATGGATGACCAGCGGAGCTGTGTATGTGGGCCTCTTAAGGGCGAACTGCACCTCCGCTGCAGGTCGGCCCGGCATTGCACTATGTTCGAGATCGGCTCACGTATGGGGAGTGCTTAACGCCTGCTTCACCTCCGCCGTGGAGGTGAAGCAGGCCATCATGACGCAGGAGGTGCAGAAGGTGAATTAGACCATCATGACGCAAAACCAGTGAAGGCGGAGCTTATCCCCGATCACTCGGCGAAGGAGTTGAGGAAAAAATGCATGGCCATGGAGGAGGGTAACTTGTAATCCTCCGTAGCTCTCTTAATATGAGACGCTTCACGCAAATTGTGGTGCGAACGGTTAACTTTAGCTGTACCCTACGCGTTTACAAGATTTGTCCGAACCGTTTCAGGGGCCCTTTAAGGTCGATACGCCACATGGCGGCAAAAAAAGAAAGCTGAATGAAATGTCCCTAATTACTGTATTGCTTCTTGCCATATTGAACAATCCTTCGTTGCCACACCATCACCATATTTCCGGCGTCTTCGCTCTGTTGCGGTCACGGCGTTTCATATCGCTGTTCTCACGGTACCATTTTCGAGCCGTCGTCGTTATACTGTCATTGTTATTCCGTCATCATGTCATTGTTCTCTTTGCGCCGTTGTCGCACAGTCGTCGACATGCGATCGTCCTCGTTGAATCGTCTTTTTGTCGTAGTGATTCGACTGCCTGTCATGCTTTCGTCGTCACGCTGTCATCGTCATTCCAGCATCCTCATACCATCGTAATTACTTAAGCTTCGTCAACCTATTTTCACGCCATAGTAGTTCCGTCATCCTACTGTCACACCGTCGTCGTCATAGCATCGGCATCATGTTGTCACCGTGCCATCGTCTTTGTACCATCGTTGTTGTATCATCGCCGTCATTTCGTCATCGTCATGCCGTCGTCGTCACATCCCTGTTGTCATTCATTCGTCGTCATGCCATTGTCGTCATTGTGGCACCTTCACTCGATCGTCTTGCAGCCGTGGTTGTTCCGCCGTTATTTTGTCGTAGTCATCCAGGGTCATCCCATTGTCATTGTGCCATCTTTGTCATTCCATCGTCGTCATGAGCTCGTCTTGATGCCGTCAGGGCCGATCTATCGCCACTGATGGCATCGATTCATTCTGGGATCGAGCAGAACAAGTTTTTGTTGAGCAAGGCTGCTCCCAGTGAAGCTGTGTCCAACGGGGTCGAGTAATATCTACTTGACAGTTCTCGCTAAGCAGGAACAGCGTTCTTTACTAACACCGATATTTACTCATGTACGCTCAACTGCGTCTAATTGTGTTTACGCAGCCAAACTCAGTAATTTATCACTCAATATCAAGTTAATCCGCTGTCATTATGACACCGCCCATGTTGTTGATGATATTGTCCTGTTTATCTTAGACCGCATAGATGTTGTTTCACACGCCTTTCGTATTGAGGTGCTTACTCAATGTCTTCTGTATTTAGGATGACCCTGATATTCATCGTATTAGTAGGTTTTCACAGTTAACAAAACCCTTTCAGGTTTTTTCCCGTTAGAGAGCCAGATGTTCTGTAATATACTGTTTCTTGTGTTGCCTGTCGAAGCTTTACTATTCATGGTTTATTCTCACTGCATACGATACACACAGTTGAAATGAAGATCAATTAATGGAGTTGGACGCTTTATGTATTTTATACTTCAGTTACACATTCGTTCCTTGGAACAGAAATGCTCCTCAAAGAAGAAAAACGTCGCGAATGCCAGGGAAAGCTTTATGTGGAGCGATGTGACTAGGAATTTTGAACGCTGGTTGACTCCCGACAGGGGTTATTCGAGATTTCAAGGGAGGCCTGTGATCATGTAGGGGACGTAAAAAGCATGGCGTCGATTATGATGTTCACGCTTTGTACAACATATTCCACACGCAAGCCCTCTCGCTAACCTTCTACATCGGGCCAGATGAGAATACACCAGCTGAGATGCACCAGCGCAAATAATTTACCTGTTGATGAGCCCTCATTACATAAATAAAAGAGGAATGAACAACCTGCTGTGCAAGTAAGGTGATAAATAAAGACCAGATGTTTAAATTATGGGGTTTTACGTGCCAAAACCACTTTCTGAATATGAGGCACGCCGTAGTGGCGGACTCCGGAAATTTCGACCACCTGGGGTTCTTTAACGTGCACCTAAATCTAAGTACACGGGTGTTTTCGCATTTCGCCCCCATCGAAATGCGGCCGCCGTGGCCGGGATTCGATCCCGCGACCTTGTGCTCAGCAGCCCAACACCATAGCCACTGAGCAAACACGGCGGGTGACCAGATGTTTAAGCGCTGTTTAAGCTGTTTTAGGACACTACAGCAGCGTTAAAGCAGTTATTTAAAGTATATATAGGCGCCAAATACTGTCGTTTAGACAATGCATAGGTTGAAATAATAAGAACTTCGGCTATGCATCTTTGGAGAAAGCATAATTTTATAAGAAACATAGCCCGTAAAACCTCTGTTTTCAAAATGCATTTTATTAATCGATGAAATAGACTGACACATGCTGCGCAAATTACAAGATATCGTAAATTTAGTTTAACTTCACGCAGTTAGAAAATTGTGAAACCAGTGAGAAGCAAGCACCATATCAAGGTTTCCGGATTGGGGCGTTTTGCTGTAAGTATTGGTTTGTATTCGGAAAAGTAACGCCCTATGTTCACTTAAATTACGGTCACAGATTTGCACTTCAGAAACTACGATGACTGGAGGCACGCTGGAATTCATGAGTGTTCACCTGGTAGAGCTTTTGACATTTCTTTCAGTACCCAATACGTGGAGTTTCGTCCGAGACAGATCAAACCTTCTAAGGCTATCAGCAACAAGTCCATTGGGAATGGTGCTTACCTTTCCTGAACGTCGAGAATGAGGCCCACCTTCGGAGTCGCTCAATGACGTTGACGAAAATAGGAGGTGATCGCACAACTGCGCTAAGTCATCTTCATATGTATTGTCGCATAGCGTGGTATGAACCATTCTCACAGAGAAGCTTTCCTCTTTTGAAATGCTTCTACACTAGCAAAGTGGTTGTGCCAATATTCTGCAAATCTTCAGCCAAGTTCCCAAGAAGGTAATAGCATTATAAAGAAAATCAGGTCAGCCAAAACACAGAAAGAGGTACTTTCAGGCTCTAGAAGTTCATTCCGGACACCAACATTGAAACACGCATTTATTGACATAGTGAAAAATCCACAAAGCTTTCTATGCCTATAATACGTGCTTATACGGTAAATAAGCCCGATGAGGAAATAAAAAAGGCAGAGTTGGCGTAATGTCTCGGTGATCAGAGATGACCAGGACACTTTATAGCGCTACTACTTGTAAGGAAAAATTTATTACAATAAATTGATGATATAAAGCATACAAAACCGTATATGGCTAAAGATATGCCACATTTATTGGAAATAAGGCAAGTGTTGCCATTCAAGCTCGCAACGGGACATTATTTTACGCGTCCTAGTTCACCAAAGGAAGCTTTTCAAGGCATTTTTGTAGCGTAATTGCGACCATATCTCCCATGGAACACAAGGGGAATTATAGAAAAAGTAAGAGCGATTGCTGTTCCATCGCATAATCAGAGCTGCTCGTTCAGCATTTTAACTGTTTTGTTTATCCTGTCCCGCATCATGACCTCGGCTGCCCCCTTGATGAGGCCTTTGAATATGGCCGTTGCAGCATGCAGGATGGCATTCACGGCTCCGTCAGTCAGCTTCAGCACTTTTAGGCGAACGTCAAGCTCCTGCATAGAGTTTATCTTGAAAGATTCGAGAGCCAGCTTGGCATCGTTCGTCCTGCATGACAATATAGTTGAGCTTATTTTAGCGCAACTCCACTAAGAATGGTCACAATTATTATGTGTGGCCTACAGCAATACAGTGCAATTCATGACATATATATATCGAAAGAATGAGCGGAAAACGAGAAAGGAAAACGTTTAACGATAACTGCGCCCGTTTGGCTAAATTACACGTGGGAAAGGGTAAAGTGGAGACAGTGAAAAGAAGGAGCGCATTTGTGCGTACACACGCAGTTGAGTATACATTCCCGTGTAGTAAAAATCAATTGCATAGCCCGGTTCCACTAAAGAAGCGCAATATCGTTTTGGTGGCCTTGTGCATGCTACAGACTGTCGGCTGATATCTAAGGATGTATCCGATAATAGTGTGAGGTCTAAACGGCTGAGACGAAGAAAGAACCAACATATCTTATTTTATTCTATTTAAAAATACTTTACAGGCCTCAAAGTGAGGCATTGAGTAAGGGGGCAGTACTAGAAAATACTAAGGATACAAGACATCTATAAACCGTATCTGTTTACAACCTACAACCGCAAGCGCAACCGAAATGAAAAAAGAATTATTTAGTTCACGATTCACTAGGGAAAAGAAGAAAACATAATATAATAACTAGGAATAAATCACACAGATTGTTTTCAGTGAAGTCGTGTGATTAACAAGATCAGAGTGTTAAACAGTAATAATGAAAAAAAAATGACAGAAAAGTTACGGACGCGACATTCCTACGGAATGGTAAACATAGCGACATGACGGTAATAATGCGACAATAAGCTGTAAAATATAGTGCAAGCATAGAAACCATTGTGCGGCAAACGTAAAACTTTACATTTCTTTAGTCATGCATTCAGTCAAGGCATCACGGAATGAATCGTAGTTGGACTACGATTCATTGACTTCATTGATCGTTGACCTCATTCCCAGGCATGACGCCATGCCCGGGAATGAGGTCAGCTAGATTTGCAATATGGGCTTGTTGGCAACGCCACTGGCAAAACTATTTATAGCACAAACAGACGCGGACGCAAGTCGGCACATGAAAGCGCCGAGTACCTTCTTGTGTCCTGGTCTGCATGCGCTACAATAGTTCTCCAAGGTGTGCCTTCTGCCGTCCTCGTCGGTACACGCTACGATAGTTTCCGAAGATGTGCGTTATTGCGTCCTCATGTAACTTCTTGCTTCCTCGTATGTATGCCCTGTACAATAGTTCTCCAAGCTGTATCTTTTTCCGTCCTCGTCGGTATGCGCTACAATAGTTTCCCAAGATGTGCCTTGTTGCGACCTCATGTACCTTCTCACGCCCTCGTCTGTATCCGCTACAATAGTTTTCCAAGATGTACCTTATTGCGTCCTCGTGTACCATCTTACGCCCTCGTCTGTATCCGTTACAATAGTTTTCCAAGATGTGCCTTCTTACGTCCTCGTCGGTATTCGCTACAACAGTTTCCCAAGATGTGCCTTGTTGCGCCCTCCTCTCTATGCGCTACAATAGCTTTCCAAGATGTGTCTTCTTGTGTTTTCCTTTCTGTGCACTATAATAGCTTTCCGAGATGTGCCTTCTTGCATCCTCATCTCTATGTACTACAATAGTTTCCCAACATGTGCCTTCTTACGTACTCATCTGTATGCGCTACAATAGTTTACCAAGATGTACCTTATTGCGTCCTCATGTACCTTCTTACGCCCTCGTCTGTATCCGCTACAACAGTTTTCCAAGATGTGCCTTCTTACGTCCTCGTCGGTATGCGCTACAGTAGTTTTCCAAGAAGTGCCTTCTTACGTCCTCGTCGGTATGCGCTACAACAGTTTCCCAAGATGTGCCTTGTTGCGTCCTCCTCTCTATGCGCTACAATAGTTTTCCAAGATGTGCCTTCTTGCCTCCTCCTCCTCTCTAATCACTACAATAGTTTTCCAAGATGTGCCTTCTTGACTTTTCGTCTCTATGCGCTGTAACATTTGGGGGCCGTGATCTATGAGTCTGGCGTCACATTAGCAAACATTCTTGTACTGCGCGATCAAACGATCACGGAGAGAGCTAACAAGGGCAGGCGCAGGATCTGGCGTCACGCTGAGGCTCGCTTTCTAGCATACGCCGCCGGTGCGTCTCGTAATTGGTAGCTGGCCTACGCTATCCGGGCGTTATACAGAGGCTTAGCGGGTCGATGCTGTCCTCCGAGCTTTCTTGACGAGGGTTGCTTCTTTAGCGATGAGTACGATGTGCAGAAGATAGAGGAACACAACAGGCTGTATATTTTCACAGCAGAGGTAAAATTTTTTACAGAACAAGGGATACTCGTACTGGCCGGAGCACGGAACGCAGAACATCGTTCACATTGCATAAGCTACAGGTAAGAGCAGACTACATATATCTGGGAGAACACACCTGAGGAGCCAAAAAAGTCCGCTTAAATTCACCTTATCCTCTTAGATGCCTAGACCAGGGAAACTTGCGGTCACACCTTCAACTAACCGGATCGTCCAAAGTTGCCGAAGGCTCTATCTTGAGAGCGAAGGTGCACACACTCATTCTGGCCCCTTTGTACGCTGAACACAATCGGAGAAGTACCCCCAGGTGCACACGGTTCACTGTCCCAGAAAACGGTGTGGATGCTCGTTGACACGAGATTTCCTGGAAGGGCCCATCAATTAGCCATTTCGTCCGGTGGTCGGCCTTGTCGACCAGCAGCGGCCCTAACGAAGCGGCGCAGAACGCACTTTCACTGGAGTTTCTCGCTTCCAGCGTCGAGGTCGGCGGCCGAATGGCATCCATCAACCACGTATTTTCCGTGAAAGTGTCACATCATGGTGTTTCCGCTGGTCTGACTGATGTGAGGCACTGTAAACTTCACAAAGCTAAAGCGATTTTTCGCAAGGAAGGTGGAGAGATACGAAGTTCGTTGCCCCCGCTGTCCCATCGTAACAGCTCCTCCATGGCCCGGAAAATCTCTACGGGTCAGCGCTGGCAGCCACTAGTCTGGATAAGAATGGCTGGAGAAGATGGCTTGGGTCTCTGCAACAACAGCAAACTCGGAATTCTTCCAACCATCTCACAACAACCGCCACCAAGAGTCAATTCCGGAAACACACCAGACAGCATGCAAATGCCCACCCAGACTCCGCCATTAATCCACTCCCCCTCCCCCCCAGTTCATACTGAAATTTCAATATAAGCCCCTCAGCTGGAGCTGAAAATTCTGACCTAAAAAATTTTGCGTCGCCAAAGCGAGCGCTCACGTTCTTTTTCAGTTCAACGAAACCCGACTGTCGTGCTGCAGGAGAGCAAAGGTGTAAGTAGACCTAAGCTAAATCCTCTAAATAAACCATGTGTAGAGGGGGTTTATTCCGGTCGTAGAGCAGCAGTGACAAACGCAACACCAGCAGGTAAGGCGCAGCCAGGGAGCGAACTGGGTGCGAGCCACGCGATGGCAACGGGGCTTCTCAGCCTGCCGATCTTCTTCGCCATAATCACCCTCGGAATTGAAGAGTAGCTTTCCTAGCGACCTAGGAAGAGGTGATCGGATCGCGATAAGGCTTCAGCCGGTAAATGTGCACAGTCTCCCGCCCCCGTCGACGCAGATCGGGAGATGACGATACGGGTTCGACCACGTAAATAACTGGTGATGGTTGCGCAACCACGTGGTAGGGCCCGTGGTACTTCGGGAGGAGCTTGGACGAAAGACCAGGAGCAACAACAGGCGGGACCCAAAGCCACACGAGTGAGTCGATGGGGAAGGGGTGAGGGGGTGGGTGGAGGTCATGATGCTATTTTGGCGGCACTGTTGAGCAGGCATCGAAGAACTGGCCAGCTGTCGGCATTTCTCGGGGTACTGAGCGACCGTAGAAGCGGGTGAGCATTCAGCAGGATCCGGCCGGTACGGGAGAACCGCATCAATGGTGCTGGAGGGATGGCGGCCGTAAAGCAGAAAGAATGGTGAGAATCCGGTAGTGGGCTTGAGGGGCAGTGTTGTATGCGCACGTGACGAATGGAAGTACAAGATCACAGTTGTAGTGTTCAGACGCAACATACCTTAATAGCATGCCACCAAGAGTTCTGTTGAATCTTTCTGTCAAGATTAGCGATAAGCAGCAGTAGTGCGGTGAATAATTTGGCATTCAGAGAGGAGGGACTGCAGGACGTCGGAGATGAATACGCTACCCCGATTGCTCAGCAGTTCACGAGCTGCATGCGCCATGGCGGAGAACAAAGTTGTTTAGAGTGAACGAGGCGACGTCTTTTACTGATGCGGCAGGCAAGGCGGCGCTTTCAGCATATCGTGCCAAATGTTCTGCGGTGACAACAATCCATCGGTTGCCAGCGCCAGTAGATGCAAGACGACCGTATACATCAATGCCGAGATGGTCAAATGGTTGTGCTGGTCAGGGAAGTGGCCGGAGAGGTGCGGTGAAGAGAAGCGGGAGACATTTGTGTCGTTGGCAGGCAATCGTCCACAATGCAATGCATTTGTGGACGAAGTTGTACATCCCTCTCCAATAATATCGTAGGCGAAGCCGTGTGTAGTACCCTTGACACTCCGCCGTCACCACACTGCGGGTCAGAGTAATAAATGGAGCATAAATATTTTCGAAAGCGGAGGGGCACTACTAAGAGCCATGTGCGCCCGTCATTGTGGTCGTTGCGGCGGTATAAAAGTCCGTCGGGGATGGTGAAATGATGCGCCTATTGGCGTAACGCTCGAGGGGCCGAAGCTGCCGGAGGATTTGACAGAAAATTGAATATCATGACGATCCATGGGTGTTTTCGTTGCTGCGAGGCCGCGTTCAGGATGTCAAGTGTTGAGATATCATGTCTGTAGGTAGACGTACTGGCATTTGGAGTAACTAGGAAGCGCGAGAATGCATCGGCGTCAGAGTCTCTGCGTCCAGAGGGATAGACGACACGGATATCATATTCCAGGATTTGGAGGGCCCTACGAGCGAGGCGGCCTGACGGGTCTTTGAGGTTAGACAACAAGCAAAGAGCGTGATGATTCGTCACCACGTCGAAGGGTCGACCGCAGAGATATGGGAGAAATTTCTAAAGAGCCCATATGACAGCCAGGCACTCTTTTCCTGTTACTGAGTAATTGGCCTCAGGTTTTGTGAGGGCACGGCTGGCATAAGCGACCACGTATTCGGCATTAGTGTTCTTAAGTTTTGCCAGCACTGCACCAAGGCCGACACCCCTGGCGTCGGTGTGAAGTTCTGTAGGTGCACTTGGATCAAAATGGCGGAAGATTGGCGGATACGTGAGTGGGCGACGCAGAGTCGTAAAGCATCATCAGAGGTTTCTGACCAAGTAGAAAGTTCATTGTCGCCTTTGAGAAGTTACTTTAGGGGTGCGATCGCAGTAGCAAAATTACGAACGAAACATCGAAAATAGGAACATCGGCCAATGAAGCTGCGTAGTGCTTTCAAGTTAGTGGGCTTCCGGAATTCGGATATGCGCGGCGCGAAGTTTAGCGGGATCAGGAAGAGTGCCATCTTTGGAGACAACGTGGCCTAATATAGTCAGTTATCGAGCTGCAAATCGGAACTTTTTTAATTTAAGCTGGAGACCAGCATTTGCCGTTTGACGTTCATTTTGCCTGAAGGCTACCATTGCGTTGCGTCTAAAGAAAGCGTTTATTTAAATGTCATGCAACGATAATCCCGACGGCCTGGATAAACTGAGTGCCTATAGAAACTCAACTAGACAACCGAACGTCTTCGCCCTCTTTTGCACCCAACTTCTTGTTGGGTCGTAAATCCGAAATGCACATAACGACGCCAGAACACATAAACCATGTCAAACCACATGTACAAATGAACACACAAATGACAGTTGCTTTGCTATATAAAGGTAATGCTATTGAGCAAAGTACTGGTTTGGGGCGGGTTGGCAGCACTTCATGACGGCAAGCTTGTGCGCACAAACTAGAAACGTAGTCAAGATACTTGACGAACACAAACGCCAACAGTGAACTGGATTTTATTGGCAAAGAAGGTGAAATTATACACGCAGAGTATGTATGAGGTGCGTCCGGTTGGTGAAACAAAGAAACAACAAGCAAGTCATAAAATGAAATCGGTAACATTTAGCACCGAAGGGCCTGCTTATGCGAACCTATAGCTTTTTTTTTTGCTTCCTTCTTTCAGCGATCGGATGCGCGTGATACATGGTCTGTTTATGTATGTTTCCCATTGTCGCAAACCAAAATCTTCTGGTTTGTCAAGTCTCCTGTGTCAGTTTATATTTCGTGCGTAAAAGCCTGCTGTTATTGGTATTTATCATATAAATCCCGTCATAATTGCAGTTACATCCCATTTGTAGCATGTCATTCGGAACAGGCAAGAATTGCCGTAACAGAGAACAACAAGCCGCACGGTCGTGGAAGTATCGCAGTCCACGAGGAACTACGGAGAGTGAAGGCAACTCGGCGCAACTCTCGGGCGCTAATTGTTTTCTGCTTCCAAGAAACATTATGTAGGACCAAGCTTGGTTGCTACCCAAAAATGCAGTTAGCATGCTTGAGGAGGGGGATATGTGTGGCGATATGTTGCAAGCATTGTTATGCATGGCGCTCCTTTCACAACAGTGCCTCGCGCGTACGCTAAAGTCAACCGGTATAACTCGAGCTTCACATTCACAAGGACCAGTCAGAAACACCGCGCCGCGTCTGCGACAGCCTCTGGATGTTGCGACACGAGGTGCCGCGTATCAGGCGACAGCGACCAGGGGAACGATCTTGTACGCGTTCCAAAGTCGAACGGAGACGGTCCGTTCTTTACGTCTCGAAATAGGCGGTCCGTTCCGTTGCGTTCGTCCGATAGCAGACGACATGGAATGATTGACAGCAGATATCACGTCACAATTGACGTCATGGCCTTCGTGACGGTTTAAATTGACCAATCGTGTGCGGCTCGGTGGAACCGACCGCCTCCGTTCTATTTTGGAACGCGTACAAGATCGCACCCCAGATGAGCAGCGACTCAACCACAGCATGTGGAAGCGCCGGCTGCCGTAAGAAAAAAATGCCAGACCGCTCTGCTTATCACCGTGCAGTACCACAGTGCTGTGGCACCGTATCACTACGCAGCTTTGACCATTGTGTAAAGCCCGAGACACATGGTGCGATTTTGGGTGCGATCGATCGTACGACCAATCGCATCGGCAGCCGCACTCAACACGTTCGCAACCAAATCCGCCGCACGCGGCGCCGAATAGCACGCCGCGCATGCGACCAACTTGCTGAATATTGTCGTGCGACTGCCGCATCGGTCGGACGACCGCAGCCAATGACAGCTCCGGTAGCGCGAATGTCACGACCACTTGGTACATCCGGCGGGGCGGGGCCGGCGAGCGAGCGCCTCGCCGCTCCGATCAAGTCTGTTTTGTTTTTCTCTCCCTGGTCGAAACGCGCGCCGTCGTGCGACTGCCGCATCGGTCGGACGACCGCAGCCAATGACAGCTCCGGTAGCGCGAATGTCACGACCACTTGGTACATCCGGCGGGGCGGGGCCGGCGAGCGAGCGCCTCGCCGCTCCGATCAAGTCTGTTTTGTTTTTCTCTCCCTGGTCGAAACGCGCGCCTCTTTCGCCGCTTACGGCGGCACATAAATCAGCTACAATTTGTTTCTTATACGAAATAACTTATAGAATAACGTGACATCGAAAGATTGCGTGTTATAATGCGTTGTGCGAAATAGTAAATCGCTGGCGTAATTTCTAGTCGGACTCTGTCGGCGCAGACACGCCTCGCCTGACTGGCATGCTTACTCATCGCTACTAATGGCACGGGGAAAACTAACCGTATCTTCACGTAAGAGAAACATAAATGTTCAGGCATTGGTTGTTCTGACGAATTTAGGTGCTTTATTACGAGCTGCAGACGCATTGCAAGGGCCCTCGGCCCCAGATAGACGGCCGGCGAGCTAGGCCTACACCTTCTCCCAGCGATCGCAAGCTCGCCTGGCAAGCTCGTTCGCTTTTGTGAAATGAAATCAAATTTGCTGCAGTTTAAGCGTGACATAACTGTGTACACGTTGTGCCGACTAACATAGGCGCTTCGCTATACGAGCTGCAAGCGATCGTGTCACAAGCGCCACCGGTGTCGGATTCGATGACCGAGCGAGCTATGCCACGGCCGGACTCGAGCGGCAGCGGCGCGCGTTCTTGTTACGGCCTGCGCAATGGGGGTAGTTGCCGCCTGCGGCCGCAGCTTTGACGGGGCGCTGCAGCCCTGCCCCTCCGCCGGCGCTGCCCGCGCGGAATGCATGCGCGCGTTCGCTGCAGCATGAATTTTGAAAGGTTTTCGGGCTTTTGGGGCTTGTTACTATTGCGCAGCATCAGGCAGCAGTGTGCAGAAATGCTTCATGCTTGCCTTTTTCTTTCTAGTATCAGGAAATCAGCCCATACCCAGCTGCTGTGCTGATAAGCTGCGAAATAGCAGCACTATCACCCCGCGACGCAGTTCTGGCTGGTACAAGTTAATTCTTCTGTTTCAGTAACTGGGAGACTTAAATGTAATGTCTATCGCCACTTAGAGAATGCTTTTTTTGCGCGTTCCGCCATACGTGGGATGTAATGCAGAGCGGGACCGGATTCTGCAGCAGTTACCGTTACGTCAGGCTCTAGCTGCCCTCAGGTACTGCGGATCTGAGCGGCACGTGCACCGCCATACGGCAACTATACCGGTAAACGGTAACACTCTGCTCAAATTTTGTAATGAAGAAAGGGAAGCGTTAACGCTCCCCTTACTAAAGAACACAGAATAAAATGTTTAACAGATATTTTATTTACAGTAAACCAATTTATCGGAGCAGTGCACATCAATGATATCTGACACTATGAGCAAGCTTCCTTAAAGTAATATAAATGGCAAAACATCACTGATACATAACTGCTTTTACGATGTAAACACTAAGATATGGATTCACGCCTTTGCCATGAAAATAAGTTCGAATGTTGAAACACGCCTTTCTGTTACAAAGGACTATTGAATATGAAATCTCAAGCACACACGCAGCGGTAACTCTAACTTACGGAACCTTAGAGACTGAAATGTTTCCTTGAAGGCTTGTGCACATAGGCACATGAATTATCATTTTTATCAGTGACCGTTTTCGTGTAATTAATGAGGAGTATTCTTACGAATTTCTCAGCAATTAAGCAGGCCGACCTTCTAGCATGGCTATTATCCACCCCTTCTGGGCATCTGAGTAGGCACGACCTTTCAAGCTGCGGTTCGAGTATTGTTTGAAACACCTCAAGAAGATTTGTCCGCGGCAACTGCTCCACAGCCTTTTCAAAGAAAATCACTATTTTATCCAAAAGGGCTAACAGTTCTGGCTTTGGATAATAGAGCCCACTTCTGTCTTGGCCCTGCAGAAGCTTGAAAACTGGATCACTCCGATTACTAGTCGTGACAAGCAGAGTGCAGGCATCGCATCCAAATTCAGCGATTAGCTTTGCAATATAACCGCCTACATATGCGAGGCCCGAGCATGTTACGGAGGGCGTCGGAGCAGCAGAATCCTCTGTCACGTTTTTGAGGTCTTCTAACAGAGCTGGCGACAGTGTTGCAGCCAGTTCCTGAACGCCAACTTCAAGTACCCTGACGCCCTTTGGACGTAAGACTTTTTCTTTCACGATATGATCCAGTGCAGCCGTAACAGCTCTTGCGTCCAGCATATCGTTGCCACCACACATCGATCTTAGCCTGCCGAAAAGTGCTTCAATGGGTTCACTGTTCAATTTTTTTGTGAGCCCGTAGTTCACACCTCTCCTTAGCAGGTAGCGCACTGTCTCCACAGTTGACTTTGACGTGAATAGTAGGGCTTGGAATGTTTCACTCGTGAAGGCATCCTTTCCCGTGGCAAGTGAAAAGTTCTGGATGTTCTTTATGTAGCTGGGAAATTCGCCTTCAAGGCACAGGAAACGAACGTCATCTTCTTCAGAAATCGGCACCTTTTGTCCACTTCCTTTGTAAGATGTATCGTGAATGTCGAACCATTTCTTCATCGCTGTCATGAAGTGAATTGAAGAGCTTGCCTCCTTGAAAACGAAGAGAGCCCGGTCACTGTGCGAGTTTTCTTGAAGGTGCTCCAGCGCTGCGATCACTGGGGGCGAGAATACCTGCACAGCTCGCAGCACGTTCATCTTCTCCAGATTTGACGGATACACATACTTCCTCGTTAAATTCCTTGCCAATGTCTGTCTTTTTGGTACTCATATAGTTTTTGCATCAACGTACCACTGAGGAAACCTGCGCCGTTCGTCAGTTCACGCTCTAGAAATCGGCTTCGGATATTGTTGAGTACGTGGCACGGGTCGAAACTTAAGAAGATTATTCGGTCCTTATCATGGGGGTGTTCCACTACCGTCGAGAGGCACCCGTTACCCAAGTGCTTGAACATTGTCGTGTTGGCAGAGTAATTATCCGTAACAATGCGGACAATAATGAAGCCACATGACTCCACAGCTGATATGACCTCTTTCGCCCATGCTAGCAAGTCCTTTCCACTCAGCTGCCTGGTGAAATAGTAAGCGCACGGTATTTTGTACTGGCTAGTGATACCGTGGAGCACAAAGCACAAGACTCTGTTTGCTAGAGTGGCCTTTAAGCAGGATGGCACGTTGTCGTTCGGTCTGTCTTTGAAGCCAAATACTGTGTCAGCTTTTCTGTCAAAAAGACATTTAGACTTTATAGCAGCCTCGTCTATTATTAGCGAAGCCATGTGCTGCTTGCTGCTAAGCATCGAAGCTTCGTGAATTAGCCTATCTTGCATCGCGGAGCTCATCCCCGATGACGTTGGAGTTGGGCCCATGTATCTCTGGATCGTGCACTTGGCTGGCAGTGTTAGAAGACCGGATGTTCGGGCGTGGTCATAGCCTTTTGGCGATAGAAATCTCCATATCACGCACTCTCGAATGATTTCCTCTGGGTAGCATGGTCGTTGCAGTCCATAGCTTTCAATCTGATGAAGGAGGAATACTGCCTTCTTGTTTCCTTCCTGCGAATCCGCAACAATCTTCTTGACCGAAGCATGGCTTTTGCTGTTACGGTAGTACTCGACCACTTTCTTCTCGGCTGTGAGATCTTGCAGGACCTTCGTATACCTAGAACGGCGATACGTAACCTGCGAGCGAAGTCTTCCGATCACTGCAAGGTATCGACTGGCGCGCTGAGTGCCGTTGTTTGTCGTTTGTGTGCTGATATCATGCATCGTGCGCTTTTCAGGGACATCGTTGGCTGTGCTGGAAACATCATGCTCACATTCTGCTGCGTCTGCTTTCCGCTTGACTGGTATCCGAGGGGGAACACGCTCTCGATCTGTGGGATCTTTCCGAGCTTTCTTAGAGCAAGGTGCCAGATAAGAGGGGTACGCTTCAAAAACGGTCGGAACAGCCCCTGGGAGGAGTTTTTTGATGCGACATCCTGGAGCATAATCACTGTCACGAAAGTGCTTGCTGCATACTACAATCGATGCGGACTTGCCATTGATGACGAGATTTTTTCTCGAAATGTTCTTCAGCCACTTAGCGCAAAGTTCTGCATCACTAGGAAACTGATGAAAGAAACACCGGGACTCTTCCCGGACCGTGATTTGCGAAACGGAACACAACAGTACACCATGGTGCGATGTACGATTCACGGTATGCGGGACAAAGAGCACTCACATACAGGCAAGGGCACCATGACGTCCGCGGAGCCGCAGGTTTCTTTTCTCCGACGATTCGCTGGCTAGTAAGAGAAAGGTCAAAGTGCACGAAGTCCGTGACGAATAAATTATCGACGCCGGAGTGCCCCAAAAGTCGCAAATTCAAGAAAAAAGCGCACGCTGCTGCCTGTAGTCCAGCTGTGATTCAACGTGCTACCAGCGCTACGGGGCAGCGCGCAGGGAAGAGAGGGGTCAGTGACTTTCGGAGGGGTAGGGTCGCCGCGCCCTCACGCGGCGAGCAGTGGCGCGAGGCACTGAGAAATTTTTCCCTTGCTCGCCGGGCGAATGCTCAGGCCGTAACAAGAACGCGCGCCGCTGCCGCTCGAGTCCGGCCGTGGCTATGCCTGCCGGCTCCTAGTCATCTTCGGCTGTGAACGGAGCCGATACTGCTAACGCTTTCTTGCGGAAACACGTCTACAGTGCTCGCATAGGCGTGTTTATGTTGCTGTGCAAATACGGTTGCTTTCACTTTCTGTTCGAAGTTACGCAGCATTCCGAACTTCCACACAGGGGCGACGGTTCTAGGCGAAGCTGCCCGTCGCTCGCTCATTAGTACCATGTGTCCCGAATCGTCGCATGCGGCAATTCGCACACGACGCGCCGTACGACAGATCGCACGGAAAATTACACCATGTGTCTCGCGCCAGCATTCCGAACTTCCACACAGGGGCGACGGTTCTAGGCGAAGCTGCCCGTCGCTCGCTCATTAGTACCATGTGTCCCGAATCGTCGCATGCGGCAATTCGCACACGACGCGCCGTACGACAGATCGCACGGAAAATTACACCATGTGTCTCGCGCCAGCATTCCGAACTTCCACACAGGGGCGACGGTTCTAGGCGAAGCTGCCCGTCGCTCGCTCATTAGTACCATGTGTCCCGAATCGTCGCATGCGGCAATTCGCACACGACGCGCCGTACGACAGATCGCACGGAAAATTACACCATGTGTCTCGCGCTTAAGACTCCACTATCTTCGGCATCGTCCTAGAAAAACTTTCAGACACGATAAATCGAGGCGAGTTTCAAAGAAATCTCAATGCTTTTAAACTTACTCCTTTATCAGAAGTGTGATGCATGTAGTGTCTATGTGCACAAATATGTACACGTCGACAGACATGAACAGAACAGATAGCGTTGTAGTATAGTTGATTGCGAGATTCCCGGTGCCAATGTCAACGTGCAGCTCAAGGCCGCCATCATCCGATTTGAGGTAGTTCGGCCCCGTCCTAAGAACACTGCCGAGTCCTGATAAGCTCCCGTTGTGCAGTTTGATGCCGCCCAACGTTGGAACATTGAGGGACATGTCGGGCAATGTGAGTGAATCCCGTTTCATGATTTCCACACCAAGCCTGAACATTTTCACAAATGCTGACGCCGTGTCACGCGACTTACAAGTTTTCGGTCCTGCGAAAGAAAATGGAAGTAAAATAAGATATGTATGCTGAATTCAAAGCTCTGATTAAGATAGATTTCATATTTAATATAGAATTCTGAAGTTTCAGTTATTAGGACTGGAAGATTGGCCCTGTGCCAGCAATTTAAGAGTAGCAAATTTGTTCTAACTGAGGCTGTTACTTATAAGCCACTCAAGATAAGTCACACTCTTCCTTTATAAAAGCGTCCCATGAATACAGCGTTTCATTGCAGTTTCCTTTTCTAGATGAGCATGTAAAATCAGCCAACATATTCGAACGCACTCGTATCAAAAAATGTACACTCCCCAAGAATAAAATAAAAAGAAAGAACATACGTTTCCAGCCCCGTACGGGTCCCTTGATCACAATGAAGATGTAAGCATGGGCGCGCGGCTATTTATGGGTCAGGTGGCGCAGCGTTCGGGTGTATATCTCTGGAAGATTAACCCGCGCCCTCTTTATCGTGTGTCTAGTTGATTGGATTTAAAATGATTCTAAAAGCAAACGGCAGACAAGTGTTTCTCTTTTGCGATGATGGCTGCCGAGTTCCAGTCAATGATGTGTCCGGTGAGTTCGTGGTGTTCTGCCAGGGCATTCGTGGCAGTGTGGCCCTTGGCGGCGTCATTCATGTGTTGTTTCAAGCGCCGTTTAATATTTCTGCTCTCGCCTATGTACGACACGTTACACTCCTTGCATGGTATCTTGTATATTTCTCGCCAGACGATCTTTCGTCGAACACTTGACTATTCGAACGCCCTGTATATCTACATACATGTTCTGTATTCTCTTCGATAATTATCTAAGCTAGACCTATAAACTAAACTTCTTTATTTGTTGTTTTTTAGCTCAACAGATTTTTGAGATATATGCTCTGACAGCGCTGTTCTACCTCTTCAGATAGGTTTGTAGTTTAGGCGAGAATGTTCTACAAGAAAGCTCGGCACGCTGAGGTAGCTGAGGTATTCGCTTGATGATTATTCACTTTAGGGCGCATGTTTCTGTTGCGAAAGTGAAGTCTAGCAGAAATGAAGCCATGCTTGTTGAGCAGAAATTGTAAGGGTAGTACCATATTTGAGATATGCCGCCTTGAAATGTGCTGCTATTCAAATTATCGTTTATGTTAACAGTTTCCCAAAAGTGTGGGTCAAGGATTAGGGGCGACCGTAGCTTCAATACCAGTTAACTTTTACCACTCTTTTGGGACCTACAGGAGGGTTATGTTAGTCTTAAGATTTCTGTTAAGCACACCTGATTTCAACACTGCTCCGCTTCAAATTCGCAATTGCAACAATTGCTACAAACTGAGTAAATGAAACTTCAATAGGTTATCTCGACAATAAACCACATAGGCATTTTGATTTGTTCTTCAATTAATGTCCATCTCTTAAAATGACCAACCTGTATAGAGTGAACGGCGATTTAGGATAAAAACCCGTCTTAAAAAATCGTTCAACCGAAAAACAGCCTCTTTATGTTTAATATCAGTGTATTTCGCACTCAAGCGCAACGGAAATAACGTCAAAGGTAAGAAAAATGATATCATCAATTAATCTCTCATTTCTCAAAGAACGTCGAGTACCCACACGTTTCTTTGTTTTGCGGTCTTTACTACAATCAATCGTCACGCCCTAAACTTCACATCAGAGGATCCAGTCATGTGTCTTCTCGACTCGATCAGCAAACTAAAGCAGAACCTAATATCGCCCGCACTAATCTGTCTTTTCATTCACCACTCCTGCTGCTTGCAGCGCGGCCGTGCGGGCGCCGTATCTTGAAAGCGATCTGCTATGTTTGCGGAGTGCGCGTAGTGCGGGTCGCTTCGTATGCGCTGTGCTTTTGACGTTTCGTTCGTGTTAAAGCGAGAGATGCACGAAGGTCCATTAGATTGCTGCTGCTGCCGCGATTCCTCACTCTTTCATTCTGACAGCGAGTTTCCGAGCTTATCGAGTGAGAAGTGTTCATGTTTACCTGTGCGCGCGTGACACCGTGCTTGTTAATTTAGTTAAAAACACGTTGCCGGGCTAGTTGGTTTGAATCCATGATAGAGTGTTTAAGCGCGACTGAACGAGGACGTAGAAAGAAGCAGAAACACGCAGACAGCGCTGTCTCCCTGTGTCTGTTTCTTTCTACGTTCTCGTTCAGTATCACTTAGGCATTATAACATTGCTATTTTAGTTAGTAAGGAAATGTTTACCAATTTATACGACCCAGGAAACTACTATCTTTACTTCGTATAGCTATCTACTAATTTTCTATCGCAATCGGTACTGCACCTTTCGGGCAAAACAGCGGCATTCTTTGCAGAACACCAAGCGCCCAATGGTGATTATATTGTTACGTTGCAGAAGTCACATATAAAGATATATTTACAAGAGAGACAACGATACATAAATAAGATGGCTGTCGAGAGTGATTCCACCTCTACACGTCAGATCGTCTTCTTCTGACTGGCTCCACTCTTGGTTTCGCCGTAACATAACCTCCGCCCGCAAAGGCACGTCTGGACGCTAACCATAAGAGACGTGAACTCGCGGCAAAGTAAGGCTTCAGCCGGGACACATGCACAATGTCCGTGGGGACACGCGAGTCCAGTGGTTGTTAGGGTTGGCGTCTGGCACCACGCGTTGAAACGGATTTCAACCGACCATCTCACCCTGCCTCGTCGAAATGACGCGTGACTTCGCCTGCTATTATTGGCGTCCCGCTGCACGTGTAGAAGGAACTTTATCTCATCCGACCTTCTTCCACCAGGCCTCTTCGAAATGAAGCGTGACTTCCTAATTCGCCAGGACCGTTTCGAGTGTCTGCCGGAAGCCCCGCAGTGTACAGGCCTCTTGTATGTGTGCGTATGTGTGTGTGGGAGAGCGAGTTTAGAGAGCCCCTTTTCTCGAATCGGACCTAGAGGATAATTTCCACGAACCCGCAACGCGCAGAAGAGGCGGACAGGCGTCTACAATACCAGGAGGCGGGACGACCTCTTCCTTTCAGCAAGCTCGGTATAACGAGAGGAGGCGGGGCCCTCTTTCTGTGCCGGTGACGTGACGTCGACGGAAGCAAGATATCGCCCACGATTGTAGAGAGGTTATTTAAGGGGCTCCGAAATGTACTTTTAATCACTTCATTCTCTTCTCTTCATTTTCATCAACCTTTGAATAAATCGTGCAAATTTCGCACTAGAAATCGTCTCGCCATTGCTTGGTCGCCATGGTCTACCGGATGCCTGCAGCCCGCCGACACGCCACGCTACTCTATAAGTAACGTCGATCGAGCTTCGATAGGCAGGCGCCGCTACAACTAGGCAGCAGTACGATACGCTACCCTGGAGTATGCAGCAAACTGACTGGCAGCGATTGGGATCTTACCGGCGCGCGCGATTGGCCTGCTCCGCGCCGACGTCGCCAGCCGCGGGGCGCAGCCACGTGTTTTGTGACGTCAAAATGACGAGCAAAATCACCGTGCAACCGAGCACGTCGTCTGCAAGGTGCCGAATCCGACGGTAGCTGGGAAGTTTGGAGCGATCATACGCTCGTTACGAAACCGGCTTCGCATGGCGCGTCTGCTGGATTGAATTGGATCCAACTGGCGGCTGCGGAATGGCACGTTCGAATCTAATCCATAGTTTAATTCAAGAAATTGGCGCTTGCGTTGGGAACTTAGGTTGTTGCTCTGGCGTTGCTCGAGGAGGAAGGAGAGTGGGTGGCGGTGCGAAACGCGTTTGAAGATATGGCAGAAAGCAAATTCCGGCGTCGCTTCCGTTTCTCGAAACAAATAGTGCGTTGGTTGTACAGTCTTCGGTGCCAGCGAGCCACTGGAACATTGTTGCTGCTTCTTGAAAAGTGCGGGACTGTTCCTGTTGGTTCCTTTCTTATTTTTTTATTATCGTTGTGTGCGACACCACCTAGGGGCGATGCAGAGAAACTAATAGTTCAAGATTGCAGTAGTCACACGTACTACTATTTGAAGATGTGTTTGAGTTTGAGAAAAAAAATACATTTTTTAAGGTAAATATTTCATTCATTTGGAAGACGAGAAACATTTCGTTTTGTAGTATGCTGTCTGCAAGCACACGACAAACGAGGGAGGTAAACTTCCGGGGAGTTCACCGCTTGCCGATTGGCTGCTCTCTCCGCCCCGTTCTCAGAAATTTTGCATACTGCCACTTTGTGACGTTGCAGCAACCGAACAGAACCCGTATCGAACAAAGATCTGCGATCGCGCCCCAGCAGAACGATCTCGTAGCTCACATCGCCAAGCTGACGCAACATCGTGTAGGGCCCTGTGTAGCGCGACAACAGCGTTTCAGAGCAGCCGACGTGACCACATGGTGTCCATAGGAGGACAAGAGAGCCAGCAGGAAATCAAACGTTCCGATGTCGGCTGTCTTACCGGACCTTCTGCGCCACCTGAGACTCAATGAGCTGGGAGCCGGCAACCTGGAGTGCCGTGTGAGCCCGGGCGAAAACGTCGTGAACATATTCAGTGGGAATGTTCGTAGAGAAATGAAGCAGTGTGTAAGAGGGCAAAGAAGGGTGGAGGCCCAAAAGAAGTTAAAAGGGGGAAAAGCCAGCAGTCTCGTGACGGGGCGAATTTTAGATGGAGATCGCTAAGGGTAACGTGCTGTTCCAATCACTGTGGCCGTCAGAAGCATACATAGACAGCATTCCTGTCAACGTGAGATTGAGCCGCTCCGTCAGTCCGTTTGTTTGCTGGCGGTAGGCGGTGGAAAGCTTGTGCTCGTCAGAACAGGAGCGAAGTAGGTCTTCAACTACTCGGGACAAGAAGGTGCGCCCGTGGTCAGTGAGGGGCTGCTGAGGTACGCCGTGATGGAAGGTGACATCATGTCAAAGAAAATCTGTCACTTCAGCTGCACAGCTTGTGCGAAAAGCTCGCATCATCGCGTACGGGTCGCGTTGTCGGTCCTGACAACGACCCACTTATTGCCAGATTTCGACGTCGGAAAAGGGCCGACAAGATCGAGACCGACTCGAAAGAAAGGTTCTGAGGGCACATCGATGGGGTGAAGGCGTCCAGCGGGCAGCAGAGCAGGTTTTCTGCGGCGCTGAGAGAGCGCACAGGCTGCAACGCAGCGGTGCACAGAGGGGTACAGGCCTGGCCACTAGAATCGGCGCCGTACGCGGTCGTAAGTACGCGAAACGCCGAGGTGCTGGCCTGCAGTAGGGGCGTCATGCAATTGCTCAAGAAATGATGTCCAGAGACGGCGTGTTACGACGTGTAAAGATTCTGGTCCTTCAGGGCGTATGCTGCTACGGCCGAGAACATCGCTGCAGAGCACGAACATGCGCAGCGTAGGCTCCGAATGTCTAGGATCTAGACGATCGATGAGAACATGTAAGCAGTAATCACGCCGTTGTTCAGTGCGGATGTCGTGCAGATCATAAATGGCCAGGACGGAAGAGTCGGTGTCATGCGTATCATATTCAGGGCAATCGACAGGAGTACGGGAGAGGCAGTCGGTGTCCTTGTACGAACGTGTCTATTTGTATAGAACAGCAAATAAATATTCTTGGAGCCTTAGCGGTCGGTGGTGGGGCGCCGACTAGTGCGGACAAGCAAACATCGGCTCTCGATATCATCAATGATTTCACAAGATTATTCACCCCAAATCGAAGTGAATTGCGCACCAACGAAAGCAGCAAGTGACACGGATTCCGTGGATACCGGATTTATTTCGGTGGGTGGACCCTTTCTCAACATTTCCTGCGTTCGAATTTTCAACCTCGGCGTGCAAAGACGGGTATGCCTAGGGCTAACACCGCAAGTCACTCATTACCGCCATGGAAATCGTCACCGGTGAGACGATATCGCCTGAAGATGCGAATGACCCGGGCTGGATCGCGCATACCAGCGCGATCCGTGGAGGCGCATACCAGCGCCTCGTCGCTACCTCGAGAATCCCTCAGCTATCGAGGGACACGTTCCGCATCATTGTGAGACCCCGAGACGGTCTCAACGTGGCCAAATCCACACCATTGCAGGTTGAGCAAGCCCTCCTCAAGACCCTACGGAAGACTCCATATCCCCCAACGTAACTCAGAATATCTTCCCCATCTGCACCCCCAGCGAACGTAACGCAAGAGCATACGCCACGGTGCAACAGATTCGCATCGCGGTATCGGGTCGGGGTGTACCCGGCCCCACCCGATAATACCTGCAAAGGCGTAGTCCGAGGCATTGACCTCGAGCTCAACGACTCCTAACTACGAGAACTGATCGTCACGAAACGCAACCCCAACGCCTTGGAGGTGAAGTGAATTAAGAACACCACAGCCGTGACAATCCTTTTCCGAGGAACGCAAGTACCAAGTTACATCTACTGGGGAGCAAGCATTGTTCAATGCACGCTCTTTCGCAGACACACGGAAGTTTGCTACAACTGTGGCAACATCGGTCACCACGCGGATGTCTGCCCAAACCCCAGCACCTCGTGCTGCCGGAAGTGTGGACTCAAAACGCCACCAGAACATCACCAGTTTACTCACTGCAGCCTGTGCGACGGACCACACGCCACAGCCGACAAGGACTGCAAACGAAACTTTCAAGTCCGTTACATCTTGCGACATAGACGCCGCGCAGACGCAACCAACGCGGCCGCAGCCGCATCCGAGGGCCGAGCGGCGCCAGTAAACGCGATTCGAGCGCCACCTCGGGAATTTCCGTTGCGACCGCAAGGAGTCGCTCAGTTACGCCGACATTGAGGAATATGGAAAAAAGTAAATGGGCTGAGAGAGTGTTCAGGTATGTGTACAGGAAAAAGATTGACTCACAGTGGAGGAAAAGAACTAGGAAGCTTACAAGCAAGTATGCGGCCTGTAGGGTGGGCAATACAACAACAAAGAAGGTCAAGCGGAAAGTGAGAGACGCTGAAATAATCTCATGGGTGGCGGCAACGGAAAAGAAACTTGCCATGAGTAACTACTTAAGAGGAAAAAACGAAATTAGGAAAGAAACAATTTATGACAACTCAAAGGAAGCTCAATATTTTCGAAGGGAGGTCGGGGTGCCTAAGAACACGCACCTATAAAGCGAGATATCAGAAGGAAGAAGAAGCACGTGCTTTCTGCGGTATAGCTAGGCAAACTATGGAGTATGCTTTATTAGAATGTGAAGACGTCTACCAAGTGGTCGATTTGGGCACCATTGGCCTCCTTGAAGCCCTTGGGTTCAGCGGGAGCAGTGGAAAAATAAACATGTCCGCATAGGCATTAGTAAGAGGCGATTGGAGGATTGGTGGAAGAAGAGTAGCGAAACGACAAAAAACGGAGACGTACAAAAGCACAGTTCGCAATAGGGGATCAGGAAATTCTGGTGTGGTAGTTCATAGTGTTTTTTTCCTTTTTTATTGTTTAATCTAGGTAGGACATTAGGCAGTACGATAGCAAGAGCTTGGTGGCGCAACCCACCGCCCCGTTCCAAAGGGGACGCTCATAACATCCATCCATCCATCCTCCCGAGCGCCGCAGCGCCCTCCGCAGCAGCCGCTTCCGCTCCAGGGGGCGCCCTACATCCGGCCAAACCGAAGTGACGTGGGCCGACCGAGTGCGAGGGAAACACCACCAGCAGCAGCAACGGGACGCCTCATCTACCAAACAGGTAACGCGGTCTTCATTGCCCGAGCATGAGAGCGAGATAATCGCAGCCCGACGACAGGAACTAGCGGGTCTCCGAGCCACCATACAGGTGCTTACAGCGCAGCTTAATGACGCGAAACAGCAGATTCAAAACCTTAAAGGTCCCAAACAAGCACCACCCCAAGAGACAAACATAAAAGTAAGCACAGCCAAACGCAAACCCCCTCTGTTCCCAGAGACGGAAGAAGAGACTAGTGCACTGCAAGACAACCTAGACGAAATTCTGCGCCTCAGGCGAGAGAACCTAGAAAATATTCGTAGCCTAGTGAACCGTGTAGAGGTTGTCGAAAACAAACTCGCCATAAAAAGTAAAAGCAGAGCTAGTCAGCCACAACAGATGGACACGACGACGGACCCTTCGGCACCAATAAATTCGTCGCAATACCATCATGGCTAACACGACACGGGATACTTTAGAAATTTGGCAGTGGAATTGCGCTAGCTACGCGAAACGCAAATCCTCGCTGCAACAGTACCTCAAAATTCAACCCAAGAAGCCGCACGCAATACTACTACAGGAAACCCTATGCGAAACCCTTACGCTCTCAGGGTACTGCACCGTCTCCCAAAGAGGAGAGGACGCCAGGAGAGGCATCGCCACGCTCGTCAGTAGAAAATTCGCACCCATCGTTCACGACGTCCTACCGAAAAACACTCGCGTCGAGGCGATCTTAATCGAGGTCTTTCCTAACCGACTCTTAAAACAAGGTGTTTTTGTACTAAAGGTCTACAGCTCCCCCGCGCACTACAACCATTCCTTCCACACGATCCCTACTAAAGCCACATCATTGGCACGAAACTCACCGCTCATTATCACAGGTGACTTCAACGCCCTCCACCCGTCGTGTGGTTACCCCACAATCAAGCCCAGCGCCAACAACCTCTCGCGCGCAATAGACGACCTGTCCCTCACCGTAGTGAAGGACAGGTTCCCCACCAGATTGGGTACGTCGACGCGGCGCGATACTACGCCGGACCTCACTTCGAAAATGTTGCAAAATACTCATGGACGAACACGCAAGAGAACCTGGGCAGCGATCACTTCGTCATACGCACAGAAATACCACACACGACGGCCCCACCCCGATCTTTCGCCCGCACAGACTGGGATACCTTCCGTAAGTTACGGAAGGAACATACGTACACGTATGACTCCTACGCGGCACTCCTCTCTGCGATAAAGGGCGACGTAACCAGAGCCACGAAAACCATACAAATGGAACTTGAGGTCCCAAGGGTTGGCCCTCACCTCGCACATTTACTCGAGGCCGAGGCTTCGATACTTGCGCGATGGAGAAAGCAACGTCTAAACAGATGCCTGCGCAAACGCATCGCGATCCTCAACCGAGACCTAGACCAACACTGTATGGAGCTCACAAGACTCCAGTGGCACGAAGTCTCTTCGGCAGTCTACGGCTGCATGCGGACGACAGGTAAGTGGAGCCTCCTGAAACGCATGTTAGACGACAGCCAAACGAAAGATAATCAAAGCCACGCGCTAGACTGACTTCTACACTCACATAAAGAGAAAGGAACAACGGAATAGTCCTTCCTGGAAGAAATTGCCAAACGATACTTTCCGCTAGGCCAATGAGATATTGGCATGGGCAGGACATGTAATGAGGAGGGAAGATAACCGATTGTGATTAAGGGTTACGCACTCGATTCCAAGGGAAGGGAAGCGTAGCAGGGGGCGGCAGAAAGTTAGGTGGGCGGATGATATTAAGAAGTTTACTGTGACATGGCCACAATTAGCATATGACCGGTGTAGTTGGAGAAATATGGGAGAGGCCTTTGCCCTGCAGGGGGGTAACTAGGATGATGATGATGATGATGAAAGTCTCAGCAAGCTCACGTGCCTTCTCGTCACGACTGCGCTTGAAATTTTTTTTTGCCCGCGAAGGGAGGCGCAGCTTATCACTCGAAGTCAAAGGGCATGCGCTGTACTGCAAGGGCAAATTATACACTCTTCCAGTCCTGATCGAAAGCTTGTGCTCCCTTTGTCGTTCATTTATACATCGGCCTGTTTGACCGATGTCAAGTTCCAACAGGTCAAGTGCAATGCGTATAAAACCCCAACCAAGCACCCAACGAACTGAGTGGCGTGAGGCTTAGTGCAGTCTCGCACGCTTCTGCCTCCGCATGCAGTCCGGGAGCACAGCAAGGCCAACTTGCGTGGGGCAGATAATACCGCCGGCACGCCGTAGCGATTGACCACAGTCTTCAGGTTGTGAGATACCCTGTGAATATATGGGACAACCACCGCTCTGACAATTAGCCGACCGCGACACTCCTGCTGCCCTTCGACTGACACAAGAAGGGTGTTTCGGATACTTCGTCTATCCTCATCAACAACTGCGAAGCTGGAAGCGATTGATATGACTCTGCAGTACATACAAGAAGAAATAAGCACATCGGATGTCGTCATTGTTACAGACTTCCGTGCTGCCCTTAGCAGGCTGTTGAGAAACAATGCCAATAGCCCTATTCTACGCAGTATAATAGAGTCTGCCGACAAAATTACTTCTCATGGGGTGTTTCTTATTTTTCAGTGGGTACCTTCGCACGTGGGTATTGCTGGAAATGAAGAGGCTGACCGCCACCGAGACCTCCTAATCCACCGAGGCCTCCTAAAGCAGCACCCAGAGCATCATGTTGCAAACGGCTCGTTCCTTCCCCGTGTTCAAGGTCATGACTTGCCTCGTAGTGCTAGAGCACAGCCAGAGAAATTGAGAGTTGGCTCTGTGTTGGTGCTCGAACACTTGTATCGTCAAGGGCGTTTGGACAGTCCATCGTGTGCGTCCTGTGGCTCATGTGAGACACTTGAACACCTTATATTGGATGGAGTGTCGCACATTCGTCACGCAACGCGCATTGCTAATTAAGGAATATGGACTGATTGGACTCAAGTCTATCACCCTTGACAATTGCCTGTATCTGAGAAGGAAGGCTGCCCAATGCCACCAGGCTCGTAGAGCCTTGCTAACTTTCATGTAGGAAACTGATTTGGCCTCCCGTTTATAGACATTTTTTCCATGTTCCTTTGTCTTGTCTCTGTCTCTGTCATTTGTTATCTTCCTATTTTCTTTCCTATTTCTTTGTTTCCTATCTGCGCCTATTTTCCTCTTTTTCATTCCCTTCTCCGTAAAGAGTAGGCAGGCATTGTGCCCTTCTCACTGCCAGTTGTCAGCTCCCTCCCTGTTTCCCTTGTTTGATTGTATGTTTTTATATCTAATAACAATAACATTAATCAAAATTCCTGGGGGGCTCTAGCTTTCAACCTCTGCAGGAGCTTCTGTATTTCGCACCACGATGAAGTTTACCTACAGAATTCAAGCACCAACTTGCCCAAGAAGGAGTTTTTTGGAGTTCGCCTGAGTTCTTTATCATGAAAGGGTCTTGTAACGCTCGACACAATTTGACAAATTGTCTCCTTCTCTGACTCCTTTCTTTAAAAGTAACTTTGTACTTTTCTTGTGAAAAACCAAGGTAGCTGTGGAATCTTTTCAGATATTTCCCAAGACATTCACATATGCGTCCTGCACTCCTTGATTACGCAATGCTTCTATGACTGCTGGTGTCTCTACTGAATCAAATGCCTTCTCATAATCCATGAAAGCCATAGAGAGAGGTAGATTGCGCTCATTTAAGGTACGACGATAGTATAACGATGACAACGTGAAGACGACATGATCGGAATAAGGTGACAATGGCGTGACGATGACTGCATGACGACAACTGGATGAAGAAACGATGTCACAACGGGGCCATAATCAAGATTGTAAGGTGAAAGTATGATTATAATAGAATGAGGGATAAGGAATGGGGTCAATGTATCGACGAAGGTGGCATGACGAAAATGGCATGAAGACAATGGGATGATGATACCGTAGTGATCATAATGGTTAAACAGCAACACGACGATGATGGCATGACATCGACAGTATGACAAAAAGTCATGGCGACGACTGCATTACAGTGGGATGAGGACATTGGAATGACAAGCGTTCGATAACAAAGCGGACACGATGACTGCATCAAACCTGTATGAAGACGACGGCGAGACGATGACGACGTCAAAAGAGTCGAACTGTGAAGCTGGAGTGACAATGATGGCATGACCACGATAGCATTACGACGATGGTGTAACAAAAGACGCATGATAACGACTGTCTGACTACGACGCCATGACAAGGGCGTCGTAATGTCGCCATTGTCTGACCATAATACTATGACTAATAACGACTGACGTTGATGCAACGAGGAAAGCGGATAATGGCTTGATGTTACTCAAGTAACTACAATGACAAAACGACAGTGACGACGACGACATGAAGACGACTATGTCGCGACGATGGCGTGATGACGATGGTATGGGAATGAGAAAGCTGTAATGTTGATGATGCAACTACCACAATAGCACCACAACCTCAAACACATATCTGTTGACCCAAACTATTCGACAACTTAGATTGCTGGGTTGGAGCAGAAAGCATGAGATGACAGCATGACTAGAGACAGATCGCGAAGTTCAAATAACTGCGATTGAACGAGCATGACGGCATTTATATGGCGGTGTGAGAACGAATTCATAATGACTGTGCGCCGGCGACGGCGTGATGACGAAGGTATGATAAGTGTCCGCTGACAAAGCTAGAATGACAACACTGCAACGACCCCGAAGGCATAGCGACCACTAACCCACACCTAGTGGCCCAAGCTATTCGGCAACTTAGCTCACTGGGTCAGGATAGAAGGCGTGACGACGATGGCATGATAACGGTAAAATATCACGTCGGAATGACGAGAATGAAACGACCATAACGCATCATGGCCAGGAGCACAACCCTAGAGGCCCGCCGCTTGATAGCGAGAGACACTGGATCGGTGTTAGAGGGCAGATAGATAGGTCGACTCAAAACGGCTGAACTATCTATCATTCAATCAACCAATGAAATCTTTTTTTACAACAACAGTTGGGGGTCTCTTAGACGAAAATCGGCAAAAACACCACTTGCATATGCCTAAGGACCAACGTACATGACAGTGGTATTAAGATCCATACTTACAAAAACAAATAGGTAAAAAATGCTAATCAGTTTAATAAAAATGCCCTAAAACAAAGACAACGAAAATTATTCCAGCAGAACTCATATCAGGACGACTGTCGATACTAAAGCGATTAGAATTGAAGCAATGTAGTGACACGCCGTATTTATCAAGTATAGCATAGCCATAGGTTCTTCTGAGACTCGTTTCTTTGCATGTATGCAAGGTACTGCAGTATCGTCCGACTTTGCTATAGGATTCTCTTGCCAAGGTCGCCCAGTAGCATGGCTACATCACAATGACTCCATGGCGCCGATGCAGAGAGACGAAGAATGATAGACTTCGATGAAAAGACAGGTGGTATGACAACACCCACCGTGGTTGCTCAGTGGCTATGGTGTTGGGCTGCTGAGCACGATGTCGCGGGATCGAATCCCGGCCACGGCGGCCGCATTTGGATGGGGGCGAAATACGAAAACACGCGTGTGCTTAGATTTAGGTGCATGTTAAAGAACCCCAGGTGGTCGAAATTTCCGGAGCCCTCCACTACGGCGTGCATCATAATCAGAAAGTAGTTTTGGCACGTAAAACCCCATAATTAATTACTGGTATGACAACGACGACATGACGGCACTGAGATGGCGATTCTTAAGCGGTAACGCTGCTGTAACGAAAGCAGCATGATGATGACGGCGTGAAGATCACTAGTGCATGACGACGATGGCGTCAATACGAGGTATGACGACAAAACGGATGACGAAGCTCGAATGTCGACGATCGCTCGATCCCAACGGCATGATGACGACGTTATAACAATGAATGAATGCTAGCGACTGTCGGACGATGACCCAATGACGACAATGACATGTGAACGGTGGAATAATTACGGTTCAATGACCAAGAAAGGACGTCGAAGGATCTAGGCGGTAAGATGACAATGGGATGACGTTACTGAAGTGATGACGACGGGAAGATGATAGCATCGTGTGACGACGGCGGCGAGACCACGACGTTATAACGAGAGTGTGATTTCTGAGTTGAAATGACGACGATCAACGACCGAAATCGCATCACGACGACGGTATGATCAAAAGGAAGACGATGAGTGCATGACGGTAATTGAAGTATGACGGTATGAGGACAACGATATGATGAAGAAAGTATGACGGTAATGCCATGACGACAACTGCATCACGATGCCAGTGTGACGACAACGCCATGTCGAGAGTGGGATGACGAATCTGGTGTGACGACGATGGCAATATCACGATGACATGATGGTGATGGTTCACAAGAGTTTCATGATATCAACTCTATGACGACAAGGCGAAGGGGATAATTGCATGACAATGGTGGCATAACCACGATTATGTGACGGCAGCACAACTACGATAGAATTGCGAAGGAGGATTGGCGTCGATGGAACTACGATGACGGTATGACGACGATGGCATAAAGACAAGGTGATGGCGGTACTGAAGTGTTGATGATGGTAACATGAGAGCATGACGGAGACGACATGGAGGCAATAGGGTGATGATGACGACATTAAAGTGGCAAATGATGAAGTGGAAATAACGACGCTACAACAACCGTGATAGGATGATGCCAATGCTGTGATGACGATGGCGTGATGCGGACACAAAGACAACAATGACATGACATGTATATCACCAAACGGGATGACCATGATTGTATGACGACAATGGCCTGTCAACAACTGTATCACGAAGCATGCATGAAGACGATAGCATGCCGACGACTGCGTGACGGGAGTTCGATTCCGAAACAGGAGTGGCGATTACCGAAACACTACGGTGGCTTGACGACCACTCATGAGGACAGTTTGACGATGATGACGTGATGACAACGGCATGACAAGAGTCGGATGGATAGCTGTAGTGACGAAGATGCAACGACCATGAAGGCATCACTTCCACCAGCACATACCTTGTCTCCCAATCTACTAAGAATTTGGGCCATTGGGTTTGTGTAGAATATGTGAAAACGACCGCATGAAAAGAGTGGATGATGAAGCTCAAACGAAGATGATACAGCAACCATGACGGCAACACATTCGTAGTGCGCTAAGCAGTTTGAGAACTTCGGCCACTGTGTCGGCGTAAGAGAATAGATAGATAGATAGATAGATAGACAGACAGAGAAATAGATAGAAAGATAGATAGATAGATAGATAGATAGACAGAGAGGTAGATAGATAGATAGATAGATAGATAGATAGATAGATAGATAGATAGATAGATAGATAGATAGATAGATAGATAGATAGATAGGTAGATAGATAGATAGATAGATATTTTTTATAATGTGATCTATGGTTTTATCCGTTGTCTGTAGCCGCTCCACCTTGTGTAACCTGACATTATGCGCGGCCACCAGTGATTACTCTGGAACCTTCGATGGCTCATGCAAAAAACCGACGTGCTTAACCCACAGATCAGATTTTCTACGATCGCCGACTGTGTTCTCCGCTATCATTGTGCTTAGAGTGCAGCATGTGCTTGTGAGTACAAGTTTACTCAATAAAAAGTCGGCATCTGGTGGAGGCTATTTGCGTTCATATACCAGACGCCCCCGACAAGCTGGGATCGAAGCCCGGACCGCTGTTAGGGTTGGTGTCTGACACCACGTGGCGACAGGTCATTCACCCTACCCTCTGAGCCGGAGACCACGGGCGACCTCATCCCCTTCACCTCTCATGGTCGTGGCATCGTGGGTGCTACCTCATCCCCTTCACCTTCTCTTGGCCGGACCCCACGGCGCCGGAGAGGTCATTCACCCGACCTTCTCCCCGGATTCGGCGAAAAGAGGATCGACTTCTCCTGCCCGTGCTCGGTATTGCAGGAGGAGGGGCCCTCTCTCCGTGCCATTCACGTGTCATCGACGGAACCAAGATCCCGCCCACACTTGTAGAGAGCCTATTTAAGGGGCTCCGAAATGTACTTTTGAGATACTTCATACTTTATGCTTTTCTTATTTTCTTTCAACTACCTTTGAATAAACTGTGCAGGCTTCGCACTAGCAAATCGTCTTGCCCCTGCTTGGTCGCCATGATCTACCGGATGCCTGCAGCCCGCCGACAACACCACGCTACCCAATAAGTAATGTCGGTTGAGCTTCGATAGGCAGGCATCGCTGCTTCTCGGCAGCAGTACGGTACGCTACCCTGAAGTGCGCAACACCGCGAACACCAACGTCCTCCCGGACCATTGAGCAAGCCGCTATCTACAACACCTGTCCTCGAAGCACGGGCTTCTACGTAAGAAAACCAAGAATACCATGGCCAAGTCAAAAACCCAAATGGCAGCTTCAGCGTCCCCTATAGTGCTGCAATAGCACAAGGTGCCACCGACTTTCCGGGGACCTTCATTTGAAGACCCGGATAACTGGCTGAAAACATACGTATGTGTCAATGCATTCAACAAATGAAACTCCGACGACAAGCTGGGATATGTGTACTTTCCCTTAGAAGACGCCGCCAGGACGTGATTCGAGAATCAGGAATCGACACCGACTACAGGGGATTTGTTCCGCAACGGCTTCCTAGAGACGTTCGGGAGCGTCCTGTGCAAAGAGAGAGCCCAAGCTGCACTGGAAACCCGCCTGCAACGAAAACATCGCCATATTTACGGAGATGTCTCGCCTCTACCACCACGCCAACCCCGACATGTCTGAAGAAATGAAAGTTTGGTTGTTCATGCAGGCTGTGAAAGAACAACTGTTCGCTGGATTTAGACGCAACCCGCCCATGACTGCGGGAAAATTTGTTTCCGAGGCCACAACCATTCAGAAGACGCTCGATATGCAGACAAGACAACATAACTGCTGAACGCTAATCACAAACTACACCCATGTTAAAGCACTCGGCAGCAACGACCTGCGAGGGACCATGAAAGCGCTCGTGCGCGAAGAACAGCAGAGCCTCTTTCGAAAGTCGCAGTCCCAAGTGGCCTCAATCGCCTGCATCGTCAAAAAAGAGGTTCAACAATCACTACGAGTTCCTTAGGTGACAGCATAATCACCACTTCCTCCCCACCCTCCTCCTGGAAGCTGGGACCTACGCCATCGTCGCTCGCCGTCAACGTACCGTCCGAGACCATGCTAGCGCCTCGTAACACCACAATTCCGTCGTCCATCGCCGCCGCCAACAGCACGCCTGCCCGTCACCCAGAGCTACTACTCAAAGGGCATTTGGCGCCCCCCCACCCCGGGCCTTGTCCGTCGTGCTATCACTGCGGCGTAGCCGGCTATGTCTACTAACGATGCCCATACTGCAACTTGGGACTGCGAGGGTTCTCCATCGATGCACCACGCCTCCAGCAAGGTGAAGGACCACGTGATATCGCCGACTACATCGGCGCAACCCAATGGAGTCCCCGACGTCCGTCACATTCGCCTTCACCAGGACGCTACCTTTCCCCGCAGCGCCGAACATACACTGGCCCAGCCTTTGGCTTCGCCGTACGCCGATATCAGGAAAACTAAAAGCAGCAACCAATGGAGGTGCGGCTGCTTTTTGTCGAACTGACGAAGATCTTCCCCCGCCGACGAAGACGCCGAAAAGACTCTCTCGACGACACATCAGTGAAACACTGACATCGCGACGAAGCCTGGAAACAACTAATACGCCTACAAGATACCCGATGACGTGACGTTCGAGCCACAGGTCAGCACGACGAAGCCGTGACCCATTGCCAAGAGCAATCTTTAACTTGAGGCAAAAAACGAGTAACCCCAACGTGCTTCTCGATGGCCACGCACTCAACGCTTCAGTGGACAAACGAGTCCACTACTTCCTCATCAATGGACACATGCCCGCCCAGTTGAGAAAAGTTAACACTGCATCGGAAGACCCTCAAATATTGACCGCTGGAGGATACCTGATAAGCCCACTGGTATCTGCATGGCAAGAATTACGGTCATTCCCCGGACCTACCCTGCCGCCTTCACTATCGTCCAACAGTGTTCACGAGTCCTTATTCTCGGCATGGACTGCCTAAACTAACACTGCGCAATCATCCACCTGAAGTCGAAATCGATAACGCTATCAGAAGATCACGCGATACAACCGCAGCGCGTGATCTTCTGATCACGCGCTGCGGTTGTATCGCGCGTGATCATCATCGAGGGTGACCATCGTCTACTGGTCGACCGTGAAATTAGTGTTGCAAGAGGGGTAGCTCGAATGCAAGGAGGAAAAGCGAAAGAGATGCCGACAACTTCAGTGAGAATGTCAAGCACATCAGCAAGGGCACGATGATCGCATACATCGAGCAAATTGTAGAAACTAGCAATGCGGCAGAATCCCCTCGGATTCTGCCGCATCTACTTCGACAACAACTGCCCCCGATCCAGACTTCGACGTAAATCCAAGCCTCCGCATGAGTAGGCAGGAGCAACTTAAGGGTCTGCCCTGACGATACAAAGAGTGCTTTTGTACGTCATTGAGATTTCGACAAACACCAGTTGCAAAGCATCGCTAAGAACCGAAGAGTGCGTTCGACCACTACGCCAGCGTCCTGAGAGAGTTTTGACTCGAGAGCATGAAGCTATGCGGCAACAAATTGACGAAATGCTGTGCGACGACATTATCCAGCCGTCTAGAAGTACATTGGGATCTTGTATATTCTTTGTCAAGAAAAAATACGAAACGCTGCCTTTATGCATCGAATATTGTCCACTGAACAAGATCACAAAGAAGGACGTATACCCCCGCCCATGTATAGAGGACGCATTGGATCGGCTCTGCCACGCTAAATATCACTCATCGATATATCTCATGACTGGCTACTGGCAAATGGAATTGGAGGAGATGAACCGTGACAAGACCGCCTTCATCACACCGGGCAGCCTCTATTAGTTTAATGAGATACCATTCGGGCTGTACTCGGCGCCCGCAACATTCGAGCGCGTGATGGGCTCACTGTTAGCAGGGTTGAAATGGAAGACCCTTCTTGTCTACTTGGATGACGTCGTTATCTGCGCCAGGCATTTCGACCATCACATTAGCTGGTTTGAGGTTGTATCAGAGGCGTTCAAGACATCCGGACTCCCACAGCAGCCAGAAAAGTGCCGTTTCGCTAACGAAGAGCTTTTATTTGTAGGGCACGTCATCAGTTAGCCTAGAGTCCGTCTCTACCCACAGAAGACACCTGCCATCGTTACGTTCCCGCGGCCCGTCGACGAGAAGGCCTTCCGCTGATTTCTTGGCTTGTATGCCTGTAAAGGCTCACTCACACAATGCCGACGTGATGCCGATTTCGCTCTGCTGCAGCGTTTTTTACCTTCGTGTCGGCGTTTCTGTCAAACTGTACCGACGCCGGGTTGTCCTCCAACCACCGGCAGATTGTGGACGTTGGTAGAGTGTGACAAAGGCGCCGACACGAATGAAAAAATGTGTCGCCAATAGTCGGCATACTCGGTGTCGGCAATAATCGGTGTCGGGTTAGCCTAGTGTGAGTGAGCCTTAACAGGCTCTTTGTAAGAGCGTTTTCAGGAATTGCGGAGCCATTAACTCATCTCACGAAATCTAACGTCGACTTAAAATGGAAAACACGGAAACAAGGCGCAGTTCAGGAGGGTCAAGTTGAAAGCGAAATAGCTTAGGGTAGTCGGTCACTTTCGAAAGCAAAAACGCATTATTTTACGAAGGAAAAAGAATACCTCGGAATCATTTCGTCTACGGCGAAATTTCAGCATTATATATATGACACGGACTTCAATGTGGTAAGCGATCACCACACCTTGTGTTGGCTAGAAATTTTAAAGGATCGTTCCGGCCGCCTAGCACGATGGAATGTCCGATTCCAGGATTTCGACATCAGCGTAGTCTATATGCGCGGACAGAAAGATTCTGATACCGACTGCCTCTCACGCGCCCCTACAAACACGACACCGCAAGGTGAACTGGAAGGCGATGCCTACCTAGAAACAATAAGCCCTGACGACTTTGCCGAGCAGCCGCGAGCTGACCAAGAGCGAGAAAGCGTTGCTGAGTACTTGGAAGGCAAGACCGACTTTGTCCAGAGGGTATTTATGTGCTGATTACCGTCGTTCTCCTTGCAAAACGACGTGCTGCTGAAGAAGTTTTCACCAGCCCCAGCAAACTACCTTCTCATTGTGCCCGCATAACTTTGACCAGACGTCCTGCACTCCCTGCACGACGAGCAGACAGAGGGGCAGCTTTGGTTTCCTCTATATTTGCAAAGATACAACAGAAGTAGTTTTGGCCGTGCGTGAACGCCGACGTTCCGAATGCCGTGAATGCCAATGACGCAAGACACCGCGGAGAAGGCCAGCGGGATTACTACAGCCCATCGAGCCTCCATGCCGACCGCTTCAGCATATAGGGATGGAATTGTTGGGACCCTTTCCGACGTCAACATATGAAAATAAGTGGATCGTCGTGGCGGTGAAGTACGTCCCCCGCTCCGCTGGAATGAAAGGTCTGCCGAAAGGTAATGCAGCCGAACGTGCTAAATTCTTAGTCGAGAACATCCTGCTGCGACATAGTGCCCAAAAAGTCTTCATGACTGACAGAGGAACGGCCTTTACAGCAGCGCTCACCCAATCCATTCTGCAATACACCCAGAGAGGCCACAGGAGGACAACTGCCTACCAGACGAATTATCTCACGGAGTGGCTGAACAAGATCCTCGCCGACGTGGTAGGAATGGACGCTGACGTCGAGCACAGGACGTGGGATGCCTTCCTGCCGTACGTAACCTTCGCTTATAACACGGTGGTGCAAAAAAACAACGCAAACCAGGCAGTTCAAGTTGGTTTGCGAAATGAACGCAACGACGACTTACGACGCGATGCTGCCATTGGTCCCGGAAGAAGAGAATCTCGCTGTCGTCGCCTATCTACAACGCGTTGAAGAAGGCCGACGGCTCGCCCGCATGCGGATCAAGAACCACCATAGGACCGACAGCCGGCACTACAACCTTCGACGACGCTACGTGGAATACCATCCCGGCGACCATGTTTGGGACTCGACTCCGATACGCCGACGAGGACTTAGCCAGAAACTGCTACGACACTATTTCTGAACCTACAAGATCATCCGACTTATTGGCGCACTGCACTATGAGGTCGTGCCAGATGGCATTTCGCAATCACAGGGGCGCCGCGCGCGACTTGAACTCATCCACGTGGTGCGTCTTAAGACTTTCTACCCTCAATGACGAGCTTAGGGACTTGTTCTTTTTGTTATTTTTTCTTCTTTGTTATTCATGGTTTTCTTTCCGCTTTCATGCTTCTTCGCAGCATCGGTACGATGACTACTAAGTGCGCGGATTGCCCATGGGCCCCCGAACAAAAGAACCGCGCGATGAGCAAGTCGCCAGTCCACTCCTGGTCCAAGCGTGTGATTGAAGTGGATCCCATCTCGCTGGCAAGCACCACAGTTTCAGTTCCCTGTTTACTTATAAAACGTTGAAACCTTTCTATCAGCTCATCGTCCATATAGCCTCATAAAAGCCACTGCGGCTCTTTGTACGTTAATGTCCCGTACAGGCACCTACGGCACCGTGCACACTACGATCTGCGCCTGACGGGACAGATCGCGCAAATAATCTACCCCCTTCGTGAAATGCTTGGCTAGTCCTGTCCTTCTTTCTTTAGGGCGTAATTTAGGCCACCTGCTACTACGACGAGGTTGCGTCCATGGGCATGTTACACGACCTTTGCTATTGCTCGCTCCCTGACAGCACTCAATGTCCACCCTGAAAATGTCCCTACCGCCACTCTTTAATCGCCTTTCCCTTTCTTCACGATTGCTTCTGAGTACCTAGACAGGTTTGAGTCGCCGGCGATAATCGCCCTCTCACTCTCTGCTACTGCCGAGGTCTCTCCCTGCTTTCGTGTGTCAACCTTTTCTGCGTGATTCGGAATTGACAATGGGCGTTTTCTTTAGATGTGTGTTCCGTATTCTCACTCGTGCACATGTGCGCTCAGGGAACTAGAATAACAGCTAACTCAGCGAATACACTAAATTTAGTCCTCACTAATCGACCGGACGTAGTATCGCCTGTAACGTACCTGCCAGGAATTAGCGACCACTTGTTTCTACAGTTTAATAATAAACTACACCGTCCCAAAACTAACAAGAAGAAAATAAAACGAGACTACTACAGAGCAAATTATGACGCCATAAATATTGCACCGTCTTCTTTTATCGGCGTTTTCCTTGATAGCTTTGATCTTCGTAGTGTACAAAGTAATCGGAACATGTTCACAGCTAGAGTAATCCATATACTGAACAGTACATTTCTCAACGCACCATTCCAACTCACACAAGATCTCCCTGGTACAATAATCACATTAAGCGTTTATCAAAAAAAAAAAGAAGTGCCTCTACCGCATTGCAAAGGTTTCACCCACAAATGAGCGATGGGAATCGTCTACTGTGGCGTCAAACGCATATGTGCAAGCGCTCAAAGACGTCAAAAAGCACTTCCATTCACATGTTCTGCCTGCAATGCTTACCGCCAATGTTAAAAAAATTTGGTGTGCAATTATTCCTTCGACTGACAAAGCCTTGTTTTAATCGACCCTTCCTGTGCTCCAATTCTTTTCGACCTTTCTGCCACCATTCTAAACCGTACATTTTCAGAAAATTTCGCAACCACATCTAGCGAACATATGCCAAATACACAACACTTTACTTATGTTAACATGCCCTGCATAATTCTTGCTCCATCCGGTGTCAGTAAGCTATTGATGGACTATGCATTGATTCTGCTCCGGGATGCGATTGTATTAGGTCAAAATCCTTAAAAAACACTTCAAATTATTCTTCCGGCATACTATAAAAACTTTTCCAGCTATCCATTGACCATTGTAGTTACTTAATGAGTGGAAGATATGCAAGGTGATTCCTGTGCATAAATTCGGCAGCAAAGCACCCCCTAATATTTATCGTCCAATCTCTCTCAGGAGTGCATGTTGTAAAATCCTCGAACATATTGTTTTTACCAACCTGATTAATTTCCTTGAAATGAACTCATTTTTTTCGCCAGCACAACGCGGTTTTCGGAAATCTTATTCCTGTGAAACCCAACTAATATCTTTTACACATACACTGCACCATATTCTTGACCAATCATCACTAGCTGATTTTATATTCTTACATTTTCAAAAGCATTTGACAAGGTGTGCCACAAACTATTGATGCACAAACTAAAACAACTTAACTTGACTGTAACCTTTTGATATAGATTGAGCGTTTTCTTCTCAACCGCTCGTAATTAATGCTAACTGCATTATCTCCTGTTTTACAGAGGTCTGTTCAGGTGTTCCACAGGGTTCCGGCCTTGGGCCATTACAGCTTATAATCTACATTAATAATCCTCCCTCACTTAACAGCTCCCATATGCATCTCTTCGCTCATGATTGTGTCATTTTCAGAATTGCCAATGCTAACGACATTGAATTACTTCAGTCGGACCTTACCACTATAGGGAACTGGTGCAATGAATGCTTAATGGAGCTAAATACTAACAATTGCAAAGTCACGCGTGTGCCTAGGAAAACATCGACCATACCGTCGTACTACATTGACAACATATCGTTGGAATCAGTTTTCTCATATAAATACGTTGGTGTTTACATCACCTCTAACCTCAGCTGGTCTCTTCATATAAAAACATAATTTATTACGCTAATCGCATGCTTGGCTACCAACGTCGCAACATTTTCAACATGCCTACTAATTTGAAACTTTTGTTATATAAAACTTTAATACGACCCAAACTCGTATACGCGACTCCGGTATGGGACCTTATCTATGAAAATCTATTCACTGATCTCGAAATGGTTCAAAATAACTCTGTGCGTTTTATCCTTGCCACCTACAACCGCACAGTGAGTATCATCATCATCATCATCATCATCAGCTTGGTTACGCCCACTGCAGGGCAAAGGCCTCTCCCATACTTCTCCAACAACCCCGGTCATGTACTAATTGTGGCCATGTCATGCCTGCAAACTTCTTAATCTCATCCGCCCACCTAACTTTCTGCCGCCACCTGCTACGCTTCCCTTCTCTTGGGATCCAGTCCGTAACCCTTAATGACCATCGGTTATCTTCCCTCCTCATTGCATGACCTGCCCATGCCCATTTCTTTTTCTTGATTTCAACTAAGATGTCATTAACTTGCGTTTGTTCCCTCACCCAATCTGCTCTTTTGTTATCCCTTAACGTTACACCTATCATTCTTCTTTCCGTAGCTCGTTGCGTCGTCCTCAATTTGAGTAGAACCCTTTTCGTAAGCCTCCAGGTTTCTGCCCCGTAGGTGAGTACTGGTAAGACACAGCTATTATATACTTTTCTCTTGAGGGATAATGGCAACCTGCTGTTCATGATCTGAGAATGCCTGCCAAACGCACCCCAGCCCATTCTTATTCTTCTGATTATTTCCGTCTCATGATCCGGATCCGCCGTCACTACCTGCCCTAAGTAGATGTATTCCCTTACGTCTTCCAGTGCCTCGCTGCCTATCTTAAATTGCTGTTCTCTTCCGAGACTGTTAAGCATTACTTTAGTTTTCTGCAGAATAATTTTTAGACCCACTTTTCTGCTTTGCCTCTCCAGGTCAGTGAGCATGCATTGCAATTGGTCCCCTGAGTTACTAAGCAAGGCAATATCATCAGCGAATCGCAAGTTACTAAGGTATTCTCCATTAACTTTTATCCCCAATTCTTCCCAATCCAGGTCTCTGAATACCTCCTGTGAACATGCTGTGAATAGCATTGGAGAGATCGTATCTCCCTGTCTGACGCGTTTCTTTATTGGGATTTTGTTGCTTTCTTTGTGGAGGACTACGGTGGCTGTGGAGCCGCTATATATATCTTCCAGTATTTTTACATTTGGCTCATCTAGACCCTGATTCCGTAATGCTCGATGACTGCTGAGGTTTCGACTGAATCAAACGCTTTCTCGTAATCAATGAAAGCTATATATAAGGGTTCCTTATATTCCGCACATTTCTCTATCACCTGATTGATAGTGTGAATATGATCTATCGTTGAGTAGCCTTTACGGAATCCTGCCTGGTCCTTTGGTTGACAGAAGTCTAACGTGTTCCTGATTCTATTTGCGATTACCTTAGTAAATACTTTTTAGGCAACGGACAGTAAGCTGATCGGTCTATAATTTTTCAAGTCTTTGGCGTCCCCTTTCTTATGGATTAGGATTATGTTAGCGTTCTTCCAAGATTCCGGTACGCTCGAGGTCATGAGGCATTGCGTATACAGGGTCGCCAGTTTCTCTAGAACAATCTGTCCACCATCCTTCAACAAATCTGTTGTTACCTGATCCTCCCCAGCTGCCTTCCCCCTTTGCATATCTCCCAAGGCTTTCTTTACTTCTTCCGGCGTTACCTTTGGGATTTCGAATTCCTCTGGACTAATTTCTCTTCCATTATCGTCGAGGGTGCCACTGGTACTGTATAAATCTCTATAGAAATCCTCAGCCACTTGAACTATATAATCCATATTAGTAATGATATTGCCGGCTTTGTCTCTTAACGCATACATCTGATTCTTGCCAATTCCGAGTTTCTTCACTGTTTTTAGGCTTCCTCCGTTCCTGAGAGCATGTTCAATTCTATCCATATTATACTTCCTTATGTCAGCTGTCTTACGCTTGTTGATTAACTTCGAAAGTTCTGCCAGTTCTATTCTAGCTGTAGGGTTAGATGCTTTCATACATTGGCGTTTCTTGATCAGATCTTTCGTCTCCTGCGATAGTTTGGTGGTATCCTACCTAACGGAGTTACCACTGACTTCCATTGCACACTCCTTAATGAGAATAACACAGTCTGTCTCCTCACAGTGAGTATAACTAACATACAATCTCACCTTTGCCTCCCATCGCTGTCATCTTGCAGGAAAGTATTTCGTATTGCCCTCCTCCACAAGTTTTACCATCATCATACTCCACGAGATCACCTCCTCCCCCATCCAATTTATGTATCCCGTCACATTGACCATCAGTACAAAGTCGACATTTGCTCATGCAACACTAAAGATTTCTCACAACCATTCCTGCCACAAACCTCGCGTGACTGGAACCATCTTCCCGCTGAAGCTGTAGGCCTTACTACTTATGAACAGTTCCGTGAAGCCTTACCTAATATTGTATATACAGCTGCCATTTAAACATTCATGTAATATACCGTATTTGTCTTGTTCATTCTTTTGTATTTGCGACTCTCCCTCCGTAATGCCCTTGGCCCTGACGGGTATCATAAATGAAATGAAATGAAAATTAACCCCTGCTTTTCTGCTTTTCCTTCGTGCCGCCTCAAGGTACGTGCACCTATTTCCAGCTACCCCCTCCCCACTTTGCGCGCATGCTTTGCAGACACGCGCTGCCTTGTCACGTCGGGAGACTACGTTCCATGGTCTCGAACATTCTCGTTCCCGATGGAAGCCCTGTTGAGCTTTTCTTCGATACTTGAAATCTCCCTCCTCCCAATTCCGCGCATCACGCTCCATATTTAGCTGATTCTTTAGCTCTTCGAGTGGCTTGACAAGCTCATCCTGAAAATCCCCCATTTTCTCTAGCCTATCATCGATACTTGATTTCCTCTCCATTCTCTTCTACCTTGAGGGACTCCCCAAACCCTGAACGCTTTACCATCTTTCTTGCCATTTCTTGCTGGATCCTCGCTGAACCAAGATCCGTTAGAGAACATTGGGATTCTCAGACAATCATGTGGGTCAAATGATCACCTAACACCAGTGCAGTTCCTGATGGTTGTAAACTGCCTATCATTTTATAGCCTCCCAAAAGCAGTCTGCTCGGGCAATGCAGAGCTTGATGAAGAAACGAGCTCTCTTCTTTAACCAAGCGATGACTCCACCCGAGAAGCCAGGGCTAATGATTTCGACAATGCCGTCAAAGCTAGGATGTGTTAGCATTGATCTTTTTAGCGTGGGCTTCTGTACAGTCTGGCCTGAAATGGCAGTTGAAATGTCTGAACATTACCAGCATCTTCTCAATCGACCACCCTTTTGTCGGAAATATGGCTACGGTCATCGGCAGGTTGCGCATGAGCCCCCGAAGACCTTGTGATGTTATTGGGTGCAGGATCACTCCAGAAAGAGGCAGAAGCAGCGCGCCGAAGCACAAACACACATCGGGCTGGTATTGACGCACACACATGCGACAGTTCACCAAAATACCTCAGACGACATGCAGTCAATCTGTCAATTATAATCGGCCTACAGTTCAGGCGGAAGCGCGTGTCGCCGTGTCGGGGACCTCGTGGAACTGATGTCGGCCAGCGGCGTCGGACAGCAGTGTCGGCCGGCCAGGTCGGACAGCCGGGTCGGACGGCCGGGTTGGACGGCCGGGACGGACCGCCTCACGGGGCTCAGGTGGCCCTGCGCAACAGTCGATATACGGGAGCCTCCGCATACCCGGTTACCCTCTGGCGGTGTTTTCGCTCGGGAGCCCACGGCCGCAGTCACCGGGTCTCGTCCACAGCTGGCGAAGTAGCCCTGTGGCCGCTCACCCCAACGCTCGATGGCCCCGGTTCAGGACCGCTAGCCCTCCTGGACCAGTTGCCCAGCGGAAGAGCGGGGCAAGGTAACCTCTCAGCGGGCGACAGCGTTGACTCGGGTGTGGCGTAGTGGCACGGGCGGCGGTAGCTCCCTATAGGCCAGACGCCCAGCGAGGAAGCTGTTTTCCGTCAAACCCCGAACCTCGCGCACTGCTCACACCACGGGCCACACTCTCTCGCGCCATGCTTTTTCCAGGCGCCACTGTCGGCGCACCCAAATCGGCGTCGATGACGATGATGGCTCTCTCGCGGGTATTTGCAAAGAGTCGGCGCCCTCTTCGCCACCGCACAGCGCACTGCCTTCATATGTTTATACTTTCCACTCCCGCGTACCATATATTATCACAGACTTCTTGTTAAACACCGCACGTGAGCAAACTGATCCAGGCGGCACTCCGATTCGGACCAACGTTCTATACCCATTGGCAATTCCTGGACTAATGAAGGCCTAAAGTTAGCAGCGTGGTTCCAACATCGGCTGTGTCATTCTATTTCCGGCTCAATGATGGCCCTAGGTTAACAGCGTGGCTTGAATATCTGCTTCGCCATTCGGAAGATGAATCACTGGCTCGGATTGCACGTGCAGCAGAGAATATTAGCACTGCCGAACAAGAAAGCGGGAATGAATGTATCGACAGTCCCACGGGCTTGTCAACATAGATTACTAAGTTGGCTTCCTTGGTACAACACAGGGCTTGTGATAGGCAAATTTTTTGTTCCTGATTGTTTTGAATGTACCTTGTATACGACTCGTTACGCTCAATGCAGTTTTAAAGAATCCAACGCAAACATAAATTCTGAGGTTTTATGTGCCAAAATGACGATGTGATTATGAGGCACGCCGTATGGGAGTTCTCGCAATAATTTTGACCACCTGAGGTTCTCTCACGTGCACCCAATGGGCGCTTTTGCACTTCGCCCTCATCAAGATGCGGTGCCCCCCCTCCCCTCGAAGAAAAAGATGCATGATACACACTTTTAAAGCCTTACATTAAGCAAGTTCAACAGGTCTTACACTCTTGTAACACAAGTAGAAAGACCGGTAACACATGAAATTATACAGTCGGGGTTAGACTTCTTTGTAAGACATATTGGTAACGCATACCAATCGAGGCTAAACTTCTCGCAAGTTATAACTCACCGCAATTGCAAGTACACATGTAGCACTAAGGCACAGCAGCACGCGCTTCTTCCGCAGTGGCGTACTTGCGCGGCCATCCTCGCGAGCCGCCAGAGCGCGCGCGCACCTCCATCGCTCACCGCCGACAACCACCGCCGCCGCCGCTCCGATTGTGACGTCAATGCGCCGAGCGCGCGCCGGCTTTTCGGCGGAACAACTACTGGGGCGATAGCATTTACTCAACTTGAAATTCGGCAGACACTTACGACTGCTGACGTGTAGCAATGCGAACGCATTATACCGTTTGTAGACCTGGGAACGTCACCAATGCGCTCATTTTATACACTCACGACGTGGCGCCAACTTCGCAGCACCGTCACGTGCGCCGCCCAATGATGCGCGAACTAGTCGGCGAGATGGCTGTGACGTGACGTGCGCAGTCAGGCAGGCACTAGGCGCACCTTTAGTAAGCGCAACCTTAGTGCACCTTTAGGGCACAAACAGCGATAGCGCAGTGTGTATGCTCCGCTGAGGAGACCAGGACATCCACACCTTGTAGTTTACTTGTGTACACTGCAAGGCAGTACGATCATAAATTATTATTCACTTGCTAATGCGAAAACAACTACGGTGCCTGAAATAGAAATACGATGTCATATCAGCAATTCTACGTATGCCACATCACTGTGTCAGAGCAGTGGTTTATCACGTCTCTGCTATTTTTGTTCCTCCAGGTCATAGCGCACAATTTCCCTAGATTCGGACAAAATTTCACATTTTCCGTAATAAAGACATCCAATTTATACATCTAGAGAAATTTCCTTACGATTGGCAGCATTCACTTGCCCATACAACCTCGGTTCATAAGCATACCAACCCCTTTACAGAATAGGGTATTTTATCTAACAGTTTCTTTGACTTGCATGAACACATTTTAATTAGCTGTTGAGATTAAGCATGTATGCGACTTATTCTACGCCTATTTTTTGCCCATTTTCCAGAATACGTATGCTCCACTAATGTAAGAGTTTTGCAATCCTCAAATCTAGTTCGATATTTGTTGTACTTCTCTGTGCCTACACCTAGCATCACCTCACTGATCATCACTTACCACTCAGGGTTGTGATTGCGCCCTTTTGGTTCGCTAAAAGGAAGGCGTTTACTGCGGAGCACCTAAACTTCACTTACGAAGAAGTGCAAGGCACACACAAGGATCGAAGATGCGGAAACGACTTATATTTAAAAGGAATGGAACTTACACCCTGTACACCCTGGAAGGCCTTTCTTGCGGAACTCCTAAACTTCACTTACGAAGAAGTACAAGGCACACACAAGGATCGAAGTTGCGGAAACGACTTACATTTAAAGAGAACAGAAGTGATGCACGCTGTACAGCACATAACAGAACACGTGTCCATATAAAATTTAAATAAATGAACGCCGGAAGCGAAAACATGCAAATTGACCAAACGGTCACAATTCTCCTGCTATTTGTTTGACAGTGACGTTCTACAATTTTGTGGACGTATGCATCAGTCTGAGTGAGCTCAATACATAGGTGGAGCTGTCTGTGTCATAAAGGGTGCATTTTTTTTCTCAAAAAAGTCGTTCGAAGGTAGCGCTCGACATGTGTGTGTGTCTTGTTCTTATTCTGCATGCATGCGTTATGAGGGCTACATTAAATGCCTTAATATATTGTCTTTGACGTCCTGAAAATGGTGCATAGATACTGCCCATGTTCACGCGCCTGATTAAATGTTTCGACTTTGTAATATATTTTGAGCGGCAGAATGCATAAATATAACTATGAAATGAGAATAAAGTTGTGATCTGTAAACGTATATTGCATGTATATTGCGTTTGATGGAATGAAAATGGGCAAAATTGTACCCATGGCGGTTGCTTGCATAAGATTCATTAACAACGCCATTAAAGCTGCGCTTCACATTAGTTGCAACATTTGCGTTGGTTCTGCATATTTTTCATCGCTTCATCCAGTCAAGACACTACAGCTTTCATTCACGTCATTTGTTGCGTATATAACTTGTTATAGAGCTGCGCATCAATTTTAAATGCTAAGAATAGAGCTCACCTGATTCGCCAGATACACAAGTGATGGAGAGGCCCAACACAAAAACCAGAGCAACGAGTTCAATGCTAATATGAATTCGCATTTCTTCATATAGAACGCTGCGTGCTCTTAAGTAAATCGTTTGTAAATGCCATGAGCCAACAAAGTGATACATCGTTCCATATGTTGCTCGAACTTTGCCCTTGAATGGAAAAGCAGTGCTTGCAATCTAGTAGCCTTGACGCTACTGAAACCTGTGACCCACTGTGCTCGCCGGAAACGGTCGCCTTTGTGAAAAACTGAAATTGGGGGTACAAATAGTACATAATATAAAGCCGCAGCAGGAGGCAGTAACGCAGATGCAGGAGTGTTTCAACACGCGGCTTGCGAAATAAATTGCACTGCGGTTATTCACTCCATTTCTACAGTGGCATGCGAGTTGCACAAAACTTTTCAGCACACCACGTATCTAAAGACGGTTAAGGACTTATCGTTACTTTTTTTCACATTAGGTCATACTATGAAGGCAATATGGGGTACTGTGTGATACAGTACCTCTTCGTACATGCATTCACACAACAGTATTTCTCTGTTCGTACTGCGAGTACGCTGTTGCTCCGAGCATCACCTGAAATCGTGGTGTTTTCTTTCGTACATTTGGTGTTTCAATTTGATTGTCTGTTCGCATTTGCGGTGATGGTCTTTCTCTGGTCGCAATGCGCATTGCCACTTTGCGCAGGCGAAATCCTTTCAGGAATACGCAGATTCAATGCTCGCACTTACTGAGGATCTTTCATACGGGCTACTCGATCCGGCGCTAATCTTTCCCGCTTTCCCCGCAAGCGCAAACGACATCGTTGCTGTTCTTAGACGGAATTACGACTGAAGGCCTCTAAGTCGTAATTCCACAAATGGTAGCTTCGCACAACTGGTCTTTCGATCAAGCACGTGAACCAAGTGTCCGAATCTTCTGTTCCTCTTGTATTGAGCATAATTACTATTGCAATGACCGGTCATCAGTACAGTAAGACCGACCTCTCTCACGACGTTCTCAACCCAGCTCGCGTTCCCAATTAGTGGGTGAGCAATGATAGGTAGAGCTGACATCGAAGAACCAAAAAGGGATGGCGCTATGAAGGCTTGGCTGTCACAAGCCAGTTATTCCTGCGGTATCTTTTCTGGTTTGCTTAAAACACATATCGGTAATATGATCGACGGGCACCGTTTTCACTGTCTCCAATCGTACTGAAATTTAAGATCAAGTGACTGTTTTTTTTTTATTTTGTTCTACGCGAGGTTTCTGTTCTCGCTGAAATCGCATGAGGACACCTTCGTTACCAATTCACAGTTGTAACGCCGTAGTCAAACTCCCTGCTGTTACGTCGCAAAACGACCCGCCGTGGTTGCTCAGTCGCTATGGTGTTGGGCTGCTGAGCACGAGGTCGCGGGATCGAATCCCGGCCATGGCGGCCGCATTTCGATGGGGGCGAAATGCGAAAACACTCGTGTACTTAGATTTAGGAGCACGTTAAAGAACCCCAGGTGGTCGAAATTTCCGGAGTCCTCCGCTACGGCGTGCCTCATAATCAGAAAGTGGTTTTGGCACGTAAAACCCCATAATTAAATTACGTCTCAAAACGGAAATCGGTATTCTTTGCGTGCTTCCCACTAAGCGACCACTTGAACAGCGCCCGTCGAGACAAGATGGAGCTCGGCGTGTATCGACGGTAAATACCAGGCTCCTAACCCTGACAAGCTGACCGTCAAGGAAATTTCCTGCAAAAATCCAATGTCGACTTTCGCGGAACTACATGGACGCCTGTTTCCCAATTTCCTCATTATTGCATTGTAGGCGTGCTCGCATGTTTTACATCAGAGGCGGAGTCCAGCAAGGTGGTGCGCCCATGTGCGGGTAGGCGGGTGTGACGGGCGGCTGGAGCATAAATTGGCATTCGTTCCTCCACAGCGCCGGTTGTGGCGGCTCGAGGCTACCCCATCCACTGAGGTGCGTGTCTCTGCCCATCGTGCCTGCACATTGTCACGCAGATGAGGAAAAGCGAGAGTGTGTGAACTCACTGAACCGATGTTCCAGTCTTCATTGCTGAGAAACCGGTGGTTGTCGCTGGTTATAGCCTGTGGCTAAGGTTGCCATGGCACAGCTGCCAATGTACCCTAACGGGTGATGGTTCTCGATGCATCCCAGTCACTGCACGTTGTCTTCGAAAAGGAGCACTCATGGTTTTTGAACTGGATACACCAAGTCCGTTGGTATCCATTCACTCTAATGCCGGGCGGTCTGGTAGAGGTGACGCACCACTGAGCACCTACATGCCAGCCGTCCGTGAAACTCTCGTCTTTCCCGCTGGAGCCTGGTACTCTACTGTCGAGGGTCACCGCTCTTCTCGAACTCCTGTGCCGATCTCCCTGAGCGCTGCTTCACGCCTGTTTGCGCAGCCTTCCTTCTCGGTGTTACTGCAGCGTTCTCGCAGCTTTCGGGGGCTTCCTCGTCGCTCACAAGAAACTGTTGCAGCGGTTTCCCGGCAAATGCGCGTCGTGCTGCTCGAGCGCGGCCTATTGTGCCCGCTCGGCGCTTGTCGTAGTCCAGGTCCCCCATGCCTTACTCCAAGAGGAATGCCGTGGGCTTGTCGTGCTGGCTAAACAAATCCTCTCGAGTGCGCAGTAAATGTCCATAGGTTGCGTCCACGGCTTGCTGCTCACTGCAGTCGTCTTGACCACCGCCAAAAATCACGAGCCACTTCAATAAATACATTTACATTATTCAAATATTATGTAGAGAAAGACAAATGGGGTGATTATGCTAGCGTTATGCCGAGGCTAGCTGCTTCGGCTTCCCAACACCTGCCGTCTACTGTGACTTCTCATGCAGAACTCTTAACCCTACACTTTTTCGCGCCACACCTTTAACACGCTTGCCTCCGCGTCTTCTCTCACTCGGTCACATCGACACCTTAGAGATGTACTCGTACACGAGTTTGGCAGCAGCTCTCATGGGTCAACCCCTGTCGAGCCAGACACACCAAGGAAGTTGGCCTTTTGAAGCGCATTCCTGCTTCACCTCTTTTTCAGTTAAGCGTCCCAGCTCAGCACGTATGCAGCGGACCTTACAGTCGTCGTTCAATTATTTTGCCACTCGTCCGTAGTCATTTCTTCTTCACACTGAGTTGTGATGCGTTCGTAATCATGCATCTGTGCTAAGTCCGTAGTCTTCATGCCACGGTTGTCAGGCCGTCGCGGTTCCATCGTGATCACTCTGTCTAAATTATAACGTTATCACCCCATTGCCGCTAACACCCACTACCCACCCCTAGACGCAAGAACATAAAAGTTAGCAACAAAGAGGTACACAAGAAGAGGGCAACACAAGCCATCCAAGGAGTGTTTCCACTTATTGAACACTTTGTGGCCCTTAAATAGAGGTCACGCCTGAATTTCAACATTTGCACCGTTACCTTACACTAGCGATATTTGACTAAATAGATGTTATTTAACTGAAGAGAGACTTGAATAAACAGAAAGGAGACATTACGTTTGCTTAAACGCTGGACTGTTCTTGCGTCATTGACTTTTGTGTAATTCGATTATTAGCAATTCGATAAATAACATTCCGTTTCAATAGCCTTTACTTCGCCGTTTGCGCAAGCATCACCGAAAGCTTCCGAATGCCATTTCTACAGAAGCGTGAGATCCACCGATTTTTAGCACGGTCATGTGGCATTCACTATGCATAACTAGTTACACGCAAGTAGGTATGTGTCACTCTTCAAAGAACCACTTTCGAGCCAAATTGGGTCACTGACTATGTGCCACTGGGTGTGTGCCGGTTTTCATAATTATCATAGTAGCATATAAAACACATCGCCGCTTACAAACGATTCATAAGATAGATTGCTTAACAAAATAATGTTGCCAATATTTTACAAAGATTGGAGATGTTACCAAATTTCTTCTTTGTGTCAATAGTATATGGGTTTTCAGATTAAATAATAATACTAGGAAGTCTTCAAGCGGTGATGAATGTGCACAAATTTCGTGATATACTGATGACGTTGTGCTCTTACTTTTATCACACAGTACCCCATATTGCCATATTGCCTTTTTGGTAGAACCTAATGTGAAGAAAGTAACGATAAGTCCTTAAGCGTCTTCGATGTGTGATGTTTCGAAAAGTTTTGTGCAACTCGCACGTCACTGTAGAAATGGAGGGAATAACCGCAGTGCAGTTTATTTCGCAAGCCGCATGTTGAAATACTCTTGCACCTGCGTTACTGCCTCCTGCTGCTGCTTTATATTATGTACTATTTGTACCCCTATTTTCAGTTTTTCACAAAAGGCGATCGTTACCGGCGAGCTCAGTGGGTCACAGGGTTCAGCAGCGTCAATGCTATTGATTGCAAGCACTGCTTTTCCATTCAAGGGCAAAGTTCAAGCAACATATGGAACGATGTAGTACTTTGTTAGCTCACGGCATTTACAAACGATTTCCTGAAGAGCATGTAGTGTTCTTTATGGAGAAATGCGAATTCACATTAGCATTGAATTCGTTGCTCTGGTTTTTGTTTTGGGCCTCTCCATCACTTGTGTATCTGGCGAATCAGGTGAGCTCTATTCTTAGCACTTAAAATTGATGCGCAGCTCTATAACAAGTTATATACGCAACAAATGACGTGAATGAAAGCTGTAGTGTCTTGACTGGATGAAGCGATGAAAAATATGCAGAACCAACGCAAATGTTGCAATGAATGTGAAGCGCAGCTTTAGTAGCGTGGTGAACGAATCTTATGCAAACAACCGCCATGCCTACAATTGTGCCCAACTTCATTCTTTCAAACGCAATATACATGCAACAAACATTTACAGTTCGCAACTTTCTTCTCATGCACGCTTAATATTTATGCATTCTGCCGCTCAGAAGATATCACAAAGCGGATACATTTAATCAGGTGGGTGAACATGGACAGTGTCTACCCAGCACTTTCAGGGGGTCAAAAACAATATATTAAGGCATTGAATGTAGCCCACATAACACATGCATGCAGAATAAGAAGAAAACGCACACACGTCGAGCGCTACCTTCTGATTAAACAATGCACCCTTTATGACACAGACATCTCCATATACGCATTGAAAGCACTCAGACGGATGCATACGTCCATAAATTTGTAGAAAGTCACTGTCAAAGAAAATAAAATATTTTTCACACGTGTCAGCAGTAAAGCACGATAATTGTGACCGCTTGGTCCATTGCCATGTTTTCGCTTCCGGCGTTCACTTATTTACACTTTATATGGAGACGTGCTCTGCTACATGCTGTACAGGGTGTATAAGTTCCGTTCCTTTTAAATATAAGTCGTTTCCGCAACTTCGATCCTTGTGTGTGCCTTGCACTTCTTCGTAAGTGAAGTTTAGGTGCTCCGCAATAAACGCCTTCCTTTTAGCGAACCAAAAGGGCGCAATCACAACCCTGAGTGATAAGTGATGATGAGTGAGGTGATGCTAGGTGTATGTACAGAGAAGTACAACAAATATCGAACTAGATTTGAGGATTGTAAAACTCTTACATTTGGAGCATACGTATTCTGGAACATTGGCTAAAAATGGGCGTAGAATAAGTCGCATACATGCTTAATCTCAACAGCTAAATAAAATCTGTTCACGCAAGTCAAAGAAACCGTTCGATAAAATACCCTATTCTATAAAGAGGTAGGTGTGCTTATGAACCGAGGTTGTATGGGAGGGGGGGGGGAGGGGCAAGTGATTGCTGCCAACCGTAAGGAAATTTCCCCAGATGTACAAATTAGATGTCTTCTTTACGGAAATGTGAAATTTTGTCCGAATCTAGTGAAATTGTGCGCTAGGACCTGAAGGAACAAAAATAGCAGTGACGTGAGGAACCACTGTTCTGACATAGCGATGTGGGATACGTAGAATAGCTGATATGACATCGTGTTTGTATTTCAGGCACTATAGTTCTTCCCTTTATCATCATCATTTTATTTTATGAAAGCAATACAACAAAACATCATTGGATCCATAGCCAGCTCGGCTAGTGAAAGGTCCAAATACAATATATTCACTAAAGAAATGGCAGACATTCAAACTATATGTACAAAAAGACGTGAGATACTGCAATAGCAGTATACCAAATATGTAAAGCGCCCCCCCCATACATATTCTGAAAAACAACAAAAAATAGGTTTACAAATATACAAAACCAAACACATAGGTATTTAGTCCCACAGTTCTGGACAGACAAGAAAAATGTTTTGCAATAAGGCCGAAAAATTATGTATGAGTTTGATGTCATCGGGAATCTCATTCCATATCTGGGCACAATTGCACAATAGCCTTTGAGTGTAAGTGTTACGACAAGGCGGTAGGTTAAATCTATTATTAGCAGAGGCTCTTGTTTCTCTCAGTGGAGATCTAAAGAGTGTAAGAGGAAATGGATCATTAGTTCTTATTACTGTGTTTATTATTTGAGCTATTATTAGTTTGTATGCAACTGATACCGGTAATTCGCAGTTCTTGAAAGAGTGGTCGACCAGGTCGGTTGTCCTTGCAAAGGTTATGGCACAAACAGCATGTTTCTGCAAGCGTAAAATTGATTGTAAATACGTTTTTTAGGTACCGCACCATGTCTCTAGGCAGTAACATAAGTGACTATGGACAAACGCCAAGTACAATATGCGTAAAATCGGTTGCACGAAAATAGGCCCTCGCCCTTAATAAAATATGACAGCCATAAGCTAATTTAGAGCAAACATTTTTAATTTGTTGCTTCCAATGCATGTCCGATTGAAAGACTACACCAAAGTACTGTGTGTGAGGGACATTAAGCAAATACGTACCGTTTAAGGTCAAAAATAAATTATCACAGCTAATATTCTTTCTTCTTGAGTGAAATAAAGCACGCTTTGTTTTCTCGGTGTTAAGTGTGAGCCGATTGTTTACGAACCACTGCAAAGTTTTACTAAGTTCCTCGTTAATTTTGCCATCCTGATCCTCTAATGTATCTCCTGTAAAAAATAGCGCAGTGTCATCAGCGTATATAACGCATCAGCGCATTAGCAAGTAAATAATAATTTATGAGCGAACTGCCTTGCAGTGTACACAGACCAGACCAGGACATCCACACCTACAAGGTGTGGATGTCCTGGTCTCCTCAGCGGAGCATACACACTGCGCTATCGCTGTTTGTGCCCTAAAGGTGCACTAAGGTTGCGCTTACTAAAGGTGCGCCTAGTGCCTGCCTGACTGCGCACGTCACGTCACAGCCATCTCGCCGACTAGTTCGCGCATCATTGGGCGGCGCACGTGACGGTGCTGCGAAGTTGGCGCCACGTCGTGAGTGTATAAAATGAGCGCATTGGTGACGTTCCCAGGTCTACAAACGGTATAATGCGTTCGCATTGCTACACGTCAGCAGTCGTAAGTGTCTGCCGAATTTCAAGTTGAGTAAATGCTATCGCCCCAGTAGTTGTTCCGCCGAAAAGCCGGCGCGCGCTCGGCGCATTGACGTCACAATCGGAGCGGCGGCGGCGGTGGTTGTCGGCGGTGAGCGTAGAATTAGTAGAACAACTCTAGAGGAAAAGCTGGGCCGGAAAAGTGGGAACCTTGAGGGCGCCGCCCTGTTGCTACTGGTCAATGTGGCCAGCGCAATTACTATTGAAAGAGCTGAAAGCAAGTACAGGTCACCTTATGCTTTCTCATTCTAAAAACGCATACCTGATGGCTTTATGAAGGTGGTACGTTAATATTAAGTTTACAGAAAGCGATCGCTAAGTCCGCGACTTATGTAAATTACGATGTACGCATTCATGCAATAAAGGATGACGCGAATTTCTGTTTCGAATCTGTTTTTTGAATGCGTAGTAGTTTCGTACAGTTTAGGTTTGACATGCGATCGCGCGTCGACATCGGACGCTATGGCACACACACTCGTGCCTTGTGTGCCACCGAAGCCCCGAAGTGCTCTGGCATATACCTTCACATGTAAGTAAACAAATGTATCTCCTTGTTGAGAATATCACGCGAGTAGGCAGCTCTCGTGGTGCATCACAATCGTTTGAGAAGCGTCACAGTAGAGCATTTTTCTGCATGTGGAGCGGTGTTTTTATTTGCAGGTTTCCCTTCAGTAGGAAATTGCTGGACAGGCGGGCCAGCGCACCGGAATTGTACTGGCGAAGCCGCAAGCAACTCAAAGAATCTGTTTAATTGTTGCACTTTGAACAATCATGCTTCTACAAAGGCCACAGCAGACAAACAGCCTGATGCCGAGTATTTCTGTGCCACGAAGTAATCAAGAGGCGAGTGCCCAATGCGGACGAAATCAAGTGCATCGAGACTTAGAACGGCAGAAAGCTCAGCTACTTGGTAAGTATTCATTATGCAAAACAGAGGTGAGGCGTGCAGACAGGACACAAGAGTAGAGAAGTGGGCGGCGCTCGTGTTGTTTGCTTGTAAATACTCTACTCTTGTGTCCTGTCTGCACGCCTCACCTCCGTTTTGCACAACGAGTGCATCAACCCACATATTAATAGCGTAGGCGTTTTATTATCTGTGCAATATTTTCAACACTTCCTTGCATGCCATTTCATGTGGAATATCTTTTCTGGTCACAAATTTGTGCAGCGAATCTATTTGCATGATTGAATCCGGGCCTGCGGGAACGTTCACTTGCACTTGATGCTGAGTCTTTTACATGTATCCATAAACTGAAGATATGCACATCAGATCCCTGCGAGCATTTTCAAAATTCAATTATTTTAGACAACAGCCACATATGCAATACTGACATAATCCCGAGTACCACTAAGCAGCTGGGACACATTTTTGTTGACCATACTCGCAGGTAAAATAAGTATATCATGTGGGCAGCTCCAGCTCATTCTCCTTAAATCAGCGTGCACAAGGGGTATGCAAAAATAATTTTTTTTCTCGCGCACCGATTATTTTGCTGTATAAGCAAGAGAACCCACCATATTAGTGTAACGTATCTTGTACGTCACACTAATATGTGCTCTAATTTACCAAGTGAGATGAGTTACTTTTATGGCTCATTCATTCATATCACACTGCAAGCTGCATTCATCAATCTTCAATTGGATTTTGCAAATGGTTAATGAAACATGTTTTCCTTTTATGAACATATGCAATGGCAAGCCCTTCCGTGTTTTCCAAATGTAAAATTTAAGCTCTAAATTAAAAGAAGACATTTTTAGTAAAAAACAAGCAAAAATGGTGAATGCAGAGTATCGAAGCCCAAGGTACAGAAATTATGAGAAGTGTCGAATGATTTTAAGGAAAGAGTCGTATTTGAAAATGCAAGACTCTTTAGTGGAGGCCAAGCAAGTCAATATAGGTAGAATACTCTGCAAAATTATGCGAGTGAGGGGATATCAAACAATGGGTCAAGAAATGCGTTGTTTTTCTGCAAAACAAAAGCTGATTGCCATTACATAAGTCATTTTAGCATCATGAGACTGGTGCTTGATAAATTCAGAAATAAACCAAAAAACAAGACAAGCAAAAATAAAAAAAAACAATTTAATGATGCTCTCCCCACACTGGGATAAATAAAAACAAACATCACATCTAATGTGGACATATCAGACGCCTTCTGAAATACTAAAGGAAAAATTCAGTTTCGAGCTATGGAACTTGCCGCATAGATGTGGGGGGCCTTGCACTAATAGTGATAGTTACCACTCCATTTAGAAATTGAAAGCATTCGTGCAGACAAGGATGATTCTTTATATTTTTGGCTACCACTTCAAATGCCTCCACCACGTGTTACAATGCTGCACGCGGCCATACTCAGGATCTCGCAGCAACACCTGCAGGTAAAAAGCAGAAACAGTCAAAGTCCTGGTGTGTACTGGACACTATGTTTGAAAATTTTTGGGCAAGAGGAGTGCAAGAAGCAGACATAACTGCATTGATTTCAAGAATTTCCCATTTGAATGGCCTTTTCTTTTTGCTTAGACAATGCCTACGCCTAGTCACAGCAGCTCCCTCATACAGACTCCGCAAGCCAAGAGGCCGTGGAGGCAAATGCAGGTAAGAGGCAAGAAGCAATAGCACTGGTATCGACATTCATCTAATTTCTTTCTTTTTCTTTCGTTTAGGCAGCCAGCACACCTCGAACAGCAACCTTGACTGCGGGTGTGTCACCCTAGTCGCCAAGGAAACATTTGAGGGAAAGCGGCAGGCAATGTGAACAGCCACTTCTCCATGTAAACGATACTCTTTCTCTTGGATGACTCCTACGCCTCGCCACGCCAGCACACTTGTGCACAAAGATGCCGTGGAGGCACGTGCAGGTCAGAGGCAAGAAGGAGTGGCACTGGTGTCGACATTCACCCAATTTCTTTTTCTTACACTCAGGCAGCCAGCACACCTCGAACAGCCACCTTGACTGCGGGTGTGTCAGTAGATTCCTCTTGTACATATGCTCATAATAAACTTCCGTAAACTTGAACTTGATAATAAACTTGAAGGCAAATGGGACATTGATGCATTGTATTTTTGAACATTTATTGTACACATACAATATATGTTACACTTTGCAGTGCTACAGAGCATCTTTTGAAGCTTCCCCTTATATTTTGCACCTTTAATTACGTATGTGTAGTGTGGCCCTCAATGCAGTTCATGTTGTAGCAGCTGCTTTGTCTGTGTATCGTACATTGGCTTAAGCTCGTGATATCCACATACTTCTCTCACATATCCAAAATAAAGTTCTATGTAGTCCTCAGTGTTACAACAAAAAATGAAAGTAAACAATCCGATCGTGGAATTGTGTTTAATACAGTGATTCCTATGACAGTTACTGACAAGTTGACAACTTGAACTGGTCAATTGGTCCATAGCCTCCTGTATTTTTCAAAAATAGAGGAGGCTATGGATCCGCCATGGCAAGGAATTGTATGTATACATAAAAAGAGGGGGGTATGTGTGTGTGTGTTTCTAGTAGGGGGTACAGGATTAGGGCGGTACGAAAAAATGTACCAACACCGTCCTCTAGACCCATTGCGTTAAGGTACCGTAACAAAGCGTATTATGCATAAAGTTCACACAACCAACTCTGATATTACTGCACACGCCAGGCGACGCGAGCTACATTTGTCATGACGCATTCGCGACTGCACCGGATGCCCTCCTAATTATTCTCTTTAATCGTGCACACTGCACCGAGGCAAAAGAAAGATCATGGGCGCAGGTGCCTTTAAGATATCTCGACCTTGTGAGGCACTGCTGCGCGTGCCAGGGGAGCTGTCCGTGCGAACACTCCCTGGCACACACCTGCCTCGGCGGCCCCAACCTACGTGCCGTTCTGCTTCGAGCTTTGATCCCCCCACTGTCCCTTGGGTGCCCTGGAGTTCCTGCGCCGCCTGCTTTATTATAATCTCAGGTGCTCTCCTGAGACTTCCGTTTGTAGGTTACATGTGCCCTACCCCAACTGGATCAGTGCTTATAATAATAAAAAAGCCCGATCTATCGTCGCGACGATAGATCGCGAAAGCGGCTTTTGCAACATACCGCGCCCGTGCGAAGAGAATTACGGAACGCCAACGAGGAATCTGACCACAGCTTCGAGCTCGTAACCTCGTCGAGTGACACTCCTGCAACAGGCGTGACCGCCGAAAACCGCATACCACCGCAAACTTCAACAGGATCATCCCTCGGTTGCATAACTGCCAGCTGTACGGCCAACATGGAGCACACCCGCACCGTCCCGCAACATAGAATAAAGAACCAACTTATAAATCCCAAACACACGGCTGCACGCACACATCATGACAGTACAAGCGAGACGCCATGCTGCTACGCTGCTACTGTTGCCGGATTAAAACTTACTACTGTTACCAAGTCTAGCAAGCGTCTCGGGAGCTGGCAACCTCGGCGCGTAGCAACATGGCGGCGCTCTTGCGGTTCCCGATTTCAATGCATGGGCCCTGTGGGTAGCTTGTCCTCTAGAGTCAGTATAGTAACTCTATGGCGGTGAGCGATGGAGGTGCGCGCGCGCTCTGGCGGCTCGCGAGGATGGGCGCGCAAGTACGCCACTGCGGAAGAAGCGCGTGCTGCTGCGCCTTAGTGCTACACGTGTTCTTGCAATTGCGGTGAGTTATGACTTGCAAGAAGTTTAGCCTCGATTGGTATGCGTTACCAATATGTCTTACAAAGAAGTCTAACCCCGACTGTATAATTTCATGTGTTACCGGTCTTTCTCCTTGTTGTGTTACAAGAGTGTAAGACCTGTTGAACTTGCTTAATGCAAGGCTTTAAAAGTGTGTATCGTGCTTCTTTTTCTTCGCGGGGGGGGGGGGGCACCGCATTTTGATGAGGGCGAAGTGCAAAAGCGTCCATTGGGTGCACGTGAGAGAAGCTCAGGTGGTCAAAATTATTGCGAAAACTCTCATACTCATAATCATAATCATAATCAGCCTCAGCCTCATAATCACATCGTGGTTTTGGCACGTAAAACCTCAGAATTACCTCAGTGCTAATATTGTCTGCTGCATGTGCAATCCGAGCCAGCGATCCATCTTCCGAATGGCGAAGCAGATATTCGAGCCACGCTGTTAACCTAGGGCCATCATTGGGCCGGAAATAGAATGACACAGCCGATGTTGGAACCACGCTGCTAACTTTAGGCCTTCATTAGTCCAGGAATCGCCAATGGGTATCGAACGTTGGTCAGAATCGGAGTGCCGCCTGGATCAGTTTTCTCATACGCGATGTTTAACAAAAGGTCTTCGTGGGACTCATGCGCAAACTGCCGATGACGTACCGTCGCCGAATTTTCGACAAATGGGTTGTCGATTGGGAAGACGCTGGTAATGTGCAGACATTTCAACTGCCATTTCAGGCCAGACTGTACAGAAGCCCACGCTAACAACATCAATGCTAACACCTCCTAGCTTTGACGGCATTGTAGTAATCATTAGACCTGGCTTCTCGGGTGGAGTCATCGCTAGGTTAAAGTAGGAGCTCGTTTCTTCATCACGTTCTGCATTGCCCGAGCAGACTGCTTTTGGGATGTTGTAAAATGATAGGCAGTTTACAACCATCAGGAAGTGCGTTGGCGTTAGGTGATCATTTGACCCCATGATTGTCTGAGAGCCCCAAAGTTCTTTAACGGATTCTTACTCAGCCAGGATCCGTTAGAGAACGTATTAGAAAAGCACAGAGAACAGCAGTGGAGATGCTCATGCAATTCTTACAATTATGCGTCACGCATGAAAAATATATATCAATAAAAGGCTATTTATTTATTTATTTATTTATTTATTTATTTATTTATTTATTTATTTATCATATGCCCCTGTAGAGGGGTTTTACGTGAGGGGTGGGCAGCTTCAAAGAAGAAGGTGTTCGATGGCAGTCTTGAACTCCGTCGCACTGGAGTGGCACGCCGTTTCTTCACGCCGATCATTTCAGTCTCTCACTGTACGTGGTAAAAGCGAATGCAGATGGGATGATGTGCGCGCATGCGGGGAGTATCCTGACTTTGAATGATTAGTGCTGGATGAATGGCGGTGAGCGGACGATATGACGCTGTTACCAATCGGGGCATGATAGAACTGGACACAGAATGAGCCTGGATACTTGACGTCTCATTTCTAGACTAGATAGATTCATTTTAGTGCTGTGACACAGTATATGAAAGATAGTCATGGAAGGTAAATCGGTCTGCGTGGTTTTGGACAGACTGAAGCATGTTAGAGAGATTAGTATGGTGAGGGTCCCAAACTGAGCATGCGTATACAAGTTTGGGCCTTACCACAGATTTGTAGGCAAGAGCGTTTGCCGAAGGAGGGGCAAATTTCAGATTTCGCCGGCGAAAGCCTAAGATGCGGTTAGCCTCGTTAGTGATTTTAGCGGTGTGAGAGGTCGATGAAAGCTCGTGCGTTAAAATAAGCCCTAGATATTTATAACATGTCACAGATGATATTATTGTTTTACCTAAGAGATATGAGGGTGCTACATTAGAATGCCGACGATGGAAAGAGATTAACGAGGTTTTATTTACATTTAATGATATTAACCATGTCTTACACCATATTCAACTGTTTGTAAGCCACGCTGTAGGACACGGATATCTGAACTATTATTAATGGGTCGGTAAGTAACACAGTCATCCTCAAATAGGCGTATGTTAAAAGCTATATCATTAGGAAGATCATTAATCTAGATTAAGAAGAGAAGGGGGCCAAAAACAGGACCTTGAGGAACCCCAGAAAGCACAGGAGAAAGAGGAGACGAAAAGGTTTTTGCAAAAACGAACCGTTGCCGGCTGGTCAGAAAACTATGCAACCAAATATAAATTAGGGAATTGAGATTCAGGACTGAAAGTTTCAAGAAAAGACGATTGTGGGGTTCTTTCGTATGCAGATATCACTCGAAAAATACATGAATATTACGCAGACTGGCTACTCCATTCCGAAAAGTCAGAGTATCCTCAATCTGTTGGGTATAGATAAATTAATTCCAACATCAATACTTACCTAGTTACTCAAATATTGAAGTAATATGAGTAATTCAAACCAACAGTACAATTATTTTTATTAATTACCCCACAAAGCACGAACGCCATTCCAGATCGAACTCAATTAAATCAAGTTGTTCATTGTCATGCTGATAAAGCGCGTGCCGTTCGTTACTGGAAAGTGCCGGGATCGCAGCGCTAAAAAAAGACACACATCAAGGCAGATGATGGTTATCGTTGTGTGGCAGAAGGGGCATGCCAAAGGGTGTAAACTGTTCTTAGAGTATAGCATTGTCGACAGGAAATGCTATCATGCTGATAACGCGCATGCCGTTCGTTACTGGAAAGTACCGGGCTCGCAGCGTCAAAGAAAGGAAACGCATCAAGGCAGATGACGATTATCGTTGTGTGGCAGAAGGGGCACTCCAAAGGGTGTAAACTGTTCTTAGAGTGTAGTCAGTATGCACTCCAAGAAGCAGTTTACACCCTTTGGCTTGCCCCTTCTGCCACACAATGATAATCGTCATCTGCCTTGATGCGTTTCCTTTCTTTAACGCTGCGAGCCCGGAACTTTCCAGTAACGAATGGCACGCGCGTTATCAGAAGAGGCACTCCAAAGGGTGTAAACTGTTCTGTGCTGATAACGCGCGTGCCGTTCGTAACTGGAAAGTTCCGGACTCGGAGCGTTAAAGAAACGAAACGCATCGAGGCAGATGACGATTATCGTTGTGTGGCAGAAGGGGCACGCCAAAGGGTGTAAACTGTTCGTAGAGTATAGCATTGCCGACAGGAAATGCTATCATGCTGATAACGCGCATGCCGTTCGTTACTGGAAAGTACCGGGCTCGCAGCGTTAAAGAGAGGAAACGCATCAAGGGAGATGACGATTATCGTTGTGTGGCAAAAGGGGCACTCCAAAGGGTGTAAACTGTTCCTGAAGTGTAATAGCAAGAGCTTGGTGGCGCAACCGACCGCACCATTCCAAAGGGGACGCTCATAACATCCATCCATCCACCCATCCATACGTGAGCTTTGTGGTAAACCATGGAGGAAGAATGTGAGGAGGGGCCTTGACGTCACTCTTTGTGAAGCTGAGTGAAGCCGGAAGTTGGCGTTGCTTTGCCATCATACGGGCCAGCTCTCCTCTCTTGTTTACATTTCGCGCGAAACTACGCCTCGCTGCGCGCAACCGGGCTGCTCGGACGCGCGCGATCCGCAGCACTACTAAACAAAAGGATGTAATCGCGATGTCTCATTGCATTACCGTTGCCGAAGTCACGTTGGAAGAAGTTCATAATAAGCTTCTCAAATTGGGTCATGAGGTCCAATCGGCCGCTTTTACCGGCTTTTATGAAAATAAACATCTTTTATCAGGCCAGTCAACTGTTCTCATCAACCGCAGGTACCGGCCGCTTCCCATTTCTTCTGTGTTTTAATAACTATCACCTTTATCGCTGCCTTCTACTAGCTTTTCTCTGCTTCGGCTACCTGGGGCTTTCAGTAGGTCTTGCGAGCTGGACATATGGCGATACGAAAAAGAATGTGCACATTCTCACTGCGCTGCTAGAATGCACTGGAGAGACGTACGGCACACAGACCCATTTGCAATCCATCTGGAGTTTATGAGCAGAGAAACGTATTGTGGCTTCAGGAATCATCGTGCTTTATTGAACAAACTTCGGATGGCCGCACATCACTACGGCAGCGCGCCTACGAGGAGGCAGAATGTCATTTCTGACTCCGCGTTCAGATTAATTGACTGCGGCCTGAGGTGCCTTCTTCCCACGGTAAGCGAAGCTTCACGGAACCAAAGTTTTGCGATAGCCGGCGCACGGTGCAGAACAGTATACGCGTAGCACCGGCCTACATGCGACCATAGAACAGCCGGTTGATGTGTTCGCAAGCGTAAGTTTTGTGGAGCCTTGCTCAGTCTTGCAGAGCATCCGCTAAACTTCACTTCCCTGCGCTTCTGACGCGCGCAGATAAGATACGCCTGCGGTAGGAAGAATTCGTTCGTTAAGTCAAAGCAGCCGCTTCTTTGCCATCTTCCAGGATGCAGCGTAGACTGGCCGGCACACGGTGCCGAGGGGCATCAAAATGCACATATTCTGCGTAACGCTCTATCAGCACGTGTATTGTGGTACACCTGGGCAGGTGTGCATGAACCTCGAACACGCTCTGTATAAAAGGCTTCGTGCTGTCGCGAGTACTGCGAGAAACAAGCAACAGTTAAGCAACCTGTGTTTTAGTATGCACAAAAGCAAGTTGTTACTGAACACGAATGTTATAAAACGAGGACTATGGATTCTTGCATAACGTACGTTCAACGTGCCGCAAATGCACCATGCGCTATCAAAAGCAGGAATCACTGAACTGCAAGGCGTTCATTGTACAGATTCTGAAACGCATCGGTTTCGGCCTGCGATGGCACGTTAGCATGGTTCCGCTGAAGAGGGCAAAATATCCCGCGGATAATTCTTCGTCCGTTCCCATTGCCGCGGTACATTGCATACAGCGTTGCATGCGCGTTCATTTCACGAGCTTTAGTTCCTCCTTGTCCACCTGGCCACAGAAATATCCTGGAGAGCACGGTCCAGATAACAAAGCGCAACAAAAACACGGAGAATAGAGCGAACCTGCCGACACGCCTTTGCCACGGTATGAAAACTACGCAGCAACACGTGTGAGCCCACAGAAGCATAAAATTGTGGCCCGAAATCATGGCCGCTACAGTAAAAACAATAAAGAACAGCAAAATAAAAAAGAGAACCCGCTATATCATTTCCTCCACATTTTTCGCCTATAGCGTGCAGACGGGGTTGGGCCTCTCCTCAGTTTTCCTTCCTCCATGTGGCGGACGGCTGTTTCTTCCAAGGCTCCGTGGCGCCGACGAAAACATCAGTTTTTTATGAATTCTTTGAGCTTGCTTCTGTTTTTAATTAGCATATTTTTTATCCTTTAAATAGTAATTGGCCAGTTTTCCTTTTCTGTTTCTCGTGTGCGCGGGTGTTTTTAGTGTATATTTGCTTTTGCAAGATGGAACGTCCTTTCGCGCCACTCATTTCAACAAGTGCAACCGTGTGGGATGTTAAGTCTTTACAGCCTTTAAAAAAACAGTTTGGAAGTACCAAGACCATTATATATTAGTGGCTTCGGTGTGTGTGTGTGTGCGTCGGCATCGGGAATATTGCTTTGGTAGGACAGTGTGAGCGTCGGTGCGTGTTTGAACACGTACGAACACGTGTCATACGTTAGGCATGTGCGGCAATAATTGCTTCTAATACAGTGGTGATAATTACATTGCAGTATTTTAAGGATTTAGATTATGTGCATATCGGCCTTTGCCAGAAGGCATGTGCTCTGAAAGCTTCGGTGTTTGCATTAGAGAAAGCTAAGTGCAACAAATGCAAGAAAGACGGTAAAGCGTGAAGTGTACATTCTCTTCTACCCTCAATGCAGAAAAGAATGAAGAGAAATTGAGTGAATCGGCAGACACTGTGATGTCGATGCTAGGCTAAAGAAAATAGAGCAACTTCAGGATGAGCTTGTCAAACCACTCGAAGAGCTAAAAAAATCAGCTAAATGTGGAGCATGATGCATGGAAGGTGGGGGGGAAAAGACTTCAAGCACCGAAGAAAAGCTGAACAGGGCCACTTTCGTGAACGAGAATGTTCGTGACAGTGGAACGTAGTCTCCTGGAGTGTAGCTGGAAAGAGCTGCACGTACCTTGAGGCGGGCACGAAGGAAAATCAGAAGCGCAAGGGTTACTGCCTCTCGTCAAGTCCGAATCACGCAGAAAAGGATGAGAAAGAGAAGCATGTAAGAGAGGCCTCGGCAGTAGCAGAGAGTGTAAGCGCGATTATCGCCGGCGACTCGAACCGGGCTAGGTGTTCAAAAGTAATCGCGAAGAAAGGCAAAGGCGATAAAACGGCGGCGGTGGGTACATTTCCAGGGCGGACATTGGGTGCCGTCAGGGAGCGAGCAAAAGGAAGGTCCCGGAAAATGCCCACGGACGCAACCTCTTAGTAGTAGCAGGTGGCCTAAATTACGCCCTGAAGAGAGAAAGGGCAGAAGTTGCCCAGCACTTCGCGAAAAGGGTAGACGACTTGCGCGATCTGTCCCGTCAGGCGCAGATCGTGGTGTGCACGGTGCCGGAGGTGCCTGTACGGGACATTAACGTACAAAGAGCCGCAGTGGCTTTTATGAGGCTATATGAACGATGAGCTGATAGAAAGGTTTCAACGTTGCAGAAGTAAACAGGGAACTGAGACTTTGTGGTGCTTTACAGCGAGACGGGATCTGCTTTAATCACAGGCTTGGACGAGGAGTGGGCTGGCGACTTGCTCATGGCGCGGTTTCTTTTTTCGAGGGCCCACGGGCGATCCGCGCACTTAGTAGCCATCATCCCGATGCTGCAAAGAAACCTGAAAGCGGAAAGAAAACCATGAATAATAAAGAAGAAAAAATAACAACAAGGAAACAAAGTCCCTAAGCTCGTCAGCGGGGGTAGAAAGTCTTAAGACGCACCACGTGGACGACTTGAAGTCGCGCGCGCCGCCCCTGTGATTGCGAAATGCCGTCTGTCACGACCTCATTGTGCAGTGCGCCAATAAATCGGATGATCTCGTAGGTTCAGAAATAGCGTCGCAACAGTTTCTAGCTAAGTCCTCGTCGGCATATCGGTGTCGAGCCCCAAACATGTGCAAAAAAAAGGTGAGGTGTGCAGACAGGACACAAGAGTAGAGAAGTGAACACGAACGCCGACTATCAACTGAAGGGAGCACTAAGGCGAAAAAAGAAAGACGACACAAAGCTCATCTGCGCAAGCTCAGGAATGGTATCTGCGCAAGCTCAGGAATGGTCAGTCAGGTACATGAGCCAGTATACGTGAGGGATAACCTGAAAGCGGTTAAGGCAACTTGTTAAGATAACCTGTTAAGGCACTTTATCTCTTCCTTATGTAACGTAATCGAAGGCTGACTCACGCATGCACTTTCACCATTATAAATATGCCATGCCTCTACCATAGGACGCGTATCTTCATTCTTATGCCTGTACAATATCGCGCATTCATCTAACTCTGGCGTGCAGTTAAAATCTTGGCAATACAGGGAAAGATTAGAAGGCGATCCACCGGTTAACGAACTTTTATGTTCCATTAGCCTCTGATTCATACACCGTCCCGTTTACCCTACGTAGAACTGGCCACAGCTAATGTGAATTTTATAAACCACACCCATACGACAGTCAGTAAAACTGTTGTTCTTATTGTGCTCCACTGGACAAATATCTGTTCTTTTTTTCCCTTTTAACTGCTCGTTTTTCCCCTGTACGGCAGCGCATGTCTTACCTAGCTTATTGGGAGCAGTGAAAACAACATTAACATCATATCTACTTGCAACTATTTTAAGCCTGTGTGACACTGAATGAATGTACCGAATAGCTACTACTCTTTTTTTGCTATTACTGCTTTCTGTAATCACGTCCGTCCTCCTCGAAACCGACTCGTTTAGGCGCTCAGCCACAGTGGCCACTGCTGCACTAGGATGACCTGCTTCTAATAGGCGCCGGACCTGCGGATTAAAACAGGCGCTCATGTTGTACATGCAGGATCTGGTGAGAGAAGACTTAAGGCACGGCATGCAATTCCTTTTTTACTACTTTGGAATGCTTGGATTGAAAGTTTAGCACGGCTTCTAAGATCTTGGGGAGTACTGCCAACAAATGTGATTTTGTTCGAAGACCAAGCAAATGTCAATAAACTGAATTACGCGTCGCTGAGCAAATTCCTTGGTAAACTTTAATCCTCCTCGGCTCCTGCTCTCTTGAATGATTTCGGCAAGATTTTCGCCTCTAATCTCCATCATGTTGTGACCAACGCACGTCTAATGGGAAGAGGATCACATCGATATCGGACTTTCTCCGGTGGGTGGCCTCTTCCATTTTATGAACGTTTTTGTGCTCGGACTACGTCGCCGCCTTTCTGGCCCTAACGACAAGCCTAGCCCGGCGAGCGCCCATTGGCGTCACGAAGTGTAGCTGGAGCAAGAATTCTGAGATCTCAGTAACTATGCAGATGACGGTTGAAGGGGAGGAGGAAGATCCTCCCCTTCAGGGGAGGATCTTCCTCCTGAAGAATTTTCAGCGGAATTTGGATGGCAGTCGGCAGTTTCGAAGCGTATGTCCGCCAAGGCGGACTCTGCCAACCGGCCTAGCGGCTGCATATGGTGGAATAGGCGCAACGCCGGCGCCTCATTCAGAACTCAGGAAAATGGAGATAAGCTCAAAAGCAAAATCATCAGGGCGTCACGGATGCCTCCCATGCCCAAGGAACATGCCAAAATTATCATACGACCCCGCGGAGGGCTGAATATTGCCAAGACAGGACCGACCGTGATCGGCAAGGCGATCGTGAAAGCGGCGGGTCTTACCCCTACGCAGATAAGCTCGGACATCATTTGTCCTAACATACTACAAAGCATTCTGGTGGCCAGCACGCCCAACCGAGACAACGCTTCAATATACACAAGAATCAGGGAAATTCATGTGGCTGGAAGAATGTTTGAAGTCAGTGCATACGAGGCCACCCCCCCCACCACGTGTAAAGGGGTAATCAGACACATCGACCTCAGTGACAGTCTATCGGACCTGGAACGTAACATCGTCAACGAGAAAAACCCGCTAGCCTTGGCGGTGAAGAGAATTAAGAACACAGGCATAATCATCATTGCTTTCGACGGACTCAAGGTTCCGAACTTCGTACGCCATGGCCCAGTCCTTGGGAAATGCTTTCTTTATCGCAAACAAGTTGATATTTGCTACGCGTGCGGCAAACTCGGCCATCGTGCCGACGTTTGCCCGACTCACGAAGAGTCCACCTGCAGAGGATGTGGGGCAGTCAACCCGGACGATCAACACCAGTGCACGCCAAAATGTGGGTTGTGCGGGGGCCCACACCCTACGGCGGACAAAACGTGCAAGGAGAGATTCCAGATCCCGTACATAGTCAGAAGGAGACGATGGGAGGGTGTGACGGTGGAAGCTTCAACAAGTGGGGCTTCGTCAACACTTCGAGCAACTTCCACCGCAAGAGCCTAGGGGGCGCTCCCGATCCAGGGGACGCTCTGGCTCCAGAGGGAGCCCACGGAGTCGCACTCGATCCAGAGGGCGCTCTTGTTCCAGAACCAGGACCAGATCACGCTCCAGGGGTCGCTCCGGATCCCGGCGCCGAGGCAGTCAAGTCCGGTTCAGGTCCTGCTCGAGGTCCTGCTCCAGGGATCGCCGACCCGAGTGCTACCCAACTTGGGCCGACCGAGTTCGAGGAACGCCGGAAAAGGTAACGCGGGGCTCACTGCCAGAGCATGATAGAGGTAACAACAGACTAGCACAACTTGAGCGCGAAAACGACATGACTGATGACAGAAATTCCTGAAATTAAGAAGGGCAGTCAACCCGTCATGGCTGACAAGCAGCCAGCCACTCCCCAGCCAATGGAAGTCCCCATGGTTGAGAAGAGCGATACGGATAAACAGCCGGCAGCTCCCCAGCCAATGGAAGTCCCCATGGTTGAGATGATCGATACAGAGAGGCCCGCTAAAAACAGGGCAATCGCTAACGAGCAATAAAGAGCACCAGGCAGGGCCAAGTCGGAGATTCGCGAGTTGCTCTCCGCTCTAAGTGACAGCATAAAGCAGATAAATGGAAAGTTCTCGCTCTTCCACAGCAACATGGCGTCCATGGAGGAGCGCACTAATCAGCGGGTCAGCAAAATTGAATCCTTCTTAGAAAACGTAGCACCTGTGCTGGTACCTAAAGCTCAGACACTCCCAGCAACAGCATCGACTAGTAACAGCTCGGGGGCGATCGGCCCTCCAAAGGTTAGCACAGCACCTCAAGAGCAATACGATGGCCACTTAAGCTAGCTCATTCAGAATGTGGCAATGGCATTGCATGGGTTTCCTTCCCAAGAGGGCTCCCCTGCAACAATATATTCGCTCACACGCAGAGAAACCAAATGCTATCGTTTTACAAGCAACATTAACATCTAACGTCACGCTGTCTGGCTACAAGCCCGTAAAAAAACACGAAGAAGGACGGGGGATCGCCCTACTGATTAGCAACAAGCTGACCCACATCACTCACGACCTTAACATGACCGCAACTAAAGTCGAATACATGATGATAGAGATAATTCCTAGCCCAACTAACCGCGAACGTATATTCCTCCTGAATGTCTACAGTAGTCCCAAAGCTCCAAGACAACGCTTCAAAGCCCTAATCACCAAGGCCACGCAACTAGCGCGCGACTCCCCTATGATCATAGCTGGTGAGTTCAACGCGCCGTACCACACCTGGGGCTACCCATATAACACTAACAAGGGGGAGGAACTCTGGCGTGAGGCCATAAACCTAAACTTGATGCTAGACACGGACCCAGCGTTCCCCACCAGATGGGGAACATCGTCGAGCCGTGACACGACACCGGATCTCACCTTTGTCAGGATGCAGCCGTCAAGTGGACGAACTTCGGGATAGACATTGGTAGCGACCATTATATCTTGGCCACGCACCTCCAAGTCGAGCAGAAGAGACAGCGTATGTTCCAGTACAAAGACTGGGACAAATTTCGCAAAATTAGGGAAGAGCGAACGGAGAGTGTGGAGAAGCCTAGCCTCGAACAATGGGTTGTACAGGTTAGACAAGACATCAAAGCTACCACCTAAGAGGTTTGTACCGATCTTCCAGTGGAAAAAATGGACAGCCGCCTGGCTCACCTGTTGGAGGCCAAGCAGTCGCTCCTCGCCAGGTGGAAAGGACAACGGCTCAACCGCAGGCTAAGAAAAAATATATCGGAAATCAGCAGAACTATAGAGCAACACTGCAGAGCCCTCTCTAAACAACAATGGGATGAGGTGTGTAACTCGATCGACGGGCAGATGCGCAACGGGGGCCCCTGGAACCTCCTAAAGCATCTCCTGGACGAGACGAACACTAAAACCAACCAACGCAACACACTGGCGCGCACTCTACACACAGCAAAGCGAGAATATTCGAGCAATGAAATTTTATCCAAACTAGTGAAGAAATACCTATCAGTCGCATCGGGCACTACACCACCTTCCCCTGACTACGAAGGCTCCGACAACCCTGAGCTCGATGCAGAATTCGGGATTGAGGAGATCAGGCAGGCGCTCCATGCCCTCAACGGCAGATCGGCTCCGGGTCCGGATAAGATCACAAACAAAGCTCTACGGAACCTGGACGAGAAGTCCATCGAATACCTAACGGACATCATTAACCAAACATGCAGCAGCGGTAAAGTCGCGGAAATGTGGAAATCGGCCAACACCATTCTCATCTCCAAGCCAGGCAAGCCGCCCAGCCTCGATAACCTCCGCCCGATTTCGCTCACATCGTGCGTGGGGAAGGTTGCTGAGCACGCAATCCTAAACATGCTTTCACGCTACCGGAAGGACCACGACATTTACCCACACAACATGACCGGCTTCAGGGTCGGACTCTCGACGCAGGACGCGATGAAGCTCATCAAGCATCACATTATTGACTGTTATACGCGGGACACGAGAGCCATACTAGGTCTAGATCTGGAAAAGGCCTTCGATAACGTTCTTCACTCGTTCATTTTGAACACAATCTGGAATCTTAACCCGGGGAAGCACTTTCATACCTACACGCGATCTTTCCTGTCAAACAAAGAAGCCACCCTTAAGATCGGGGACCTGACTTCAGACATGATCAAGCTGGGGTCTAAGGGGACGCCACAAGGTGCAGTCATATCCCAACCCTTATTAACCTCGTCATGATTGGACTATCCAGTACACACTCTGCTATCGGCGGTATCAGTCATACCATATACGCAGACGACGTTACCATCTGGTGTACGGGAGGTAGTGACGGACAGGTAGAGACGGCCCTGCAAGAGGCCATTGATGCTACCAAGAGATAACTTGAGTCCACGGGCCTTCGGTGCTCAACGCACAAGTCGGAACTCCTACTTTATCGACCGAAGCGCAGAGGCCCGAAACGAAAGGGGTGGAAACCACACGCCGAATGCGACATAAAACAGCGCACAAACGACGGAGGATATATTCCGAGCGTGGATGCTATCCGGATTCTCGGCATGATGGTAGAGTCGAATGGTTCAAACAACCAGACAGAGCTGCGACTCACTAAGAAGACGGACAATGCCACCAGACTAATCAGAAGAGTGGCCAACCGGCAGCAAGGCCTCGGAGAAGATAACCTCGTGAGATTGGTACATGCGTTCGTAATGTGTCATTTGACTTACGTCGCGGCTATGCACAACTGGCAAAGATCGGAACGGGATAAGCTCAACGCATTAATCAGGAAGGCAATCAAGAGAGCTCTCGGCCTCCCCATATACACTCACGCGGAACGCTTACTTCAACTTGGCATGCATAACACGCTAGAGGAAATAGCGGAAGCACAGGAGAGGGCCCAGTTCGTCAGGCTATCTACCACACAAGCTGGAAGACACATCTTTCCCCCACACAGTAATCACTTTCCCCCCACAGTAATCAAAACAAAGTTCTGTACCATCTCTCGAGAGCAGCGGGACCACATCATTGTGACCCCGATCCCACGAAACGTCCATGCAGAGCACAACGTGGGAAGACGTCGGGCGCGCGCGAAGGCTCTTCGAATAATTCGCTTTTGCTTTCGAAAGTGACCGGTTAGCCTTAGCTATTTCGCTGTCAACTTCACCCTCCTGAATTGCGTTTTGTTTCTGTGTTTTCCACTTTAAGTCGACGAGAGATTCCGTGAGATGAGTTAATGGCTCCGCAGTTCTTGAAAATGCTCTTACAAAGAGCCTGTTAAGGCTCACTCACACTAGGCCGACCCGACACCGATTTCGATCTGCCGACTGTCGGGGACAGCGTTTTTTTCTTCGTGTCGTCGCCTGTGTCACACTGTACCAACGCCCACAATCTGCCGGTGGTTGGAAGAGAACCCGGCATCGGTACAGTTTGACAGAAACGCCGACACGAAGGTAAAAAACGCTGCAGCCGATAGTCGGCAGAGTGAAATCGGCATCGCGTCGGCATTGTGTGAGTGAGCCTTTACAGGCATACAAGCCAAGGAATCTGCAGAATGCCTTCTCGTCGACGAAGGGCCGCGGGAACGTAACGATGGCAGCTGTCTTCTGTGGATAGAGACGGACTCTAGGCTAACTGATGACGTGCCCTACAAATAAAAGTTCTTCGTTAGCGAAACGGCACTTTTCCTGCTTCAGTGGGAGTCCGGATGTCTTGAACGCCTCTAATACAACCTCAAACCAGCTAACGTGATCGTCGAAATGCCTGGCGCAGATAACGACGTCATCCAAGTAGACAAGAACGGTCTTCCATTTCAACCCTGCTAACAGTGAGCCCATCACGCGCTCGAATGTTGCAGGTGCCGAGTGCAGTCCGACTGGCATCGCATTAAACTAATAGAGGCCGTCCGGTGTGATGAAGGCGGTCTTGTCACGATTCCTCTCCTCCACTTCCATTTGCCAGTAGCCAGTCTTGAGATATATGGACCAGTGTTATTTAGTGTTACAGAGGCGATCCAATTCGTCCTCTATACATGGGCCTGGGTGTACGTCCTAGAGCTGTGCACGGGCTCGGGCAATTTGGAGATTTTCTTACTCGGGCTTGGGCCGGGCCCGGGCCAGGCTTTGTATGTCTCGGACGGACCAGTCGGGCTCCCCGATCTCGACTGCGTACCTTATGCGAAAGTATGCTTGTCGTCTCGCGTGTAGGTACAGCCGGAAGTGCAATGTATTTATTCATCAAAAATGGAATCTACAGGGGCGGGAGAAAAGTACAAACGCTAACAAAAGGCAAACGAAAGCTAGTGTAGGCTTGGAATGCGTTTTCGATTCCACCTAGTACCGACGCATTGGAAAAGCCTCCGCTTGCAGGCGCCTCCCAGTTCAAGCAGTGAACGAAACTTCAGCGCTGCCGGATTCATAAAGCAGGATCGCCGCACTTGCCTTAACCCTTCATCAATGGACAACTTGCTGTTTTTGCGCAATAGCTTCGAATAACAATTCTGCGCTCGCGCTGCATCTGTATATATTCACGATTTTGTCATATGGAATGCAAGAGTTCAACATTATGAGGTCATTTAAATAAATTGATTTTCCTGATATTGTTTCTTTTTGTGTCGGCGTCGCCTTATTGCAGGTCAGGCCGGGCCCGGGCCGGCCTAACTCAGGCTTCTTTAGCGTCGCGCCGAACCGGGTCACCTGTAGTAGTTTAGGGCCTGGGCCGGGCGCGGGCTCAGAATTGGGGCCCGTGCACAGCTCTAATACATCCTTCTTTGTGATCTTGTTCAGTAGACAATATTCGATGCATAAAGGAAGCCTTTCCTATTTTTTCTTGACAAAGAATATACAAGATCCCAATGTACTTCTAGACGGCTGGATAATGTCGTCGCACAGCATTTCGTCGATTTGTTGCCGTATAGCTTCATGCTCTCCAGTCAAAACTCTCTCAGGACGCTGGCGTAGTGGTCGAACGCACTCTTCGGTTCTTGGCGATGCTTCGCAACTGGTGTTTGTCGAAATCCCAATGACGTCCAATAGCACTCTTTGTAGAATCTAGGCCTTACTCTTTCACGGATCCAACTTGTCCCACTCGTATGGGAAACAGCGTTAGCAGAGACACTACTCCAGACTTGACATTCGCAAAACGAATTCCACAAGCAGACTGGATCAACACACAAGACAACTTGGGCAGCGATCACTATTTAATCCAAACAACAGTTCGAGCGGGCCCGCGAAAGCCTAAGGCCCGTCAACTCCGCATAACGAACTGGGACGCTTTCCGGCAGGCCAGAGCCCTCACCTCTTTCTCGGGTACCCAACCCCCTTTCGAAGATTGGGTCGCATCCTTGCTGCAAGACGCGAGCGAAGCCGCTAAATTTGTGCCTGAGGAGGCCAATCTGCAGGAGTCAGATAGCAAGTTACTGCATATGTGGGAAGCCCTCGCCAGTCTGCAACGCAGATACAAACACAACAAGCTCAACCGAACGCTCAGGAAACGTATTAGTACTCTCACCCTTCACATCGAAGACTATGCACAACAACTTACTCGTCAAAATTGGCACAGCACATGCCACAGCATGGAGCGGCAACTAAACCTGCCCAAAACGTGGAATATCCTCCGTTACCTCCTCGATCCGGGCAACAGCAAGGACACACAACAGCACAACTTGCAAAAAATTATTCACACCCATCCGGGCACGGACGAACAAGTTCTTCAAGAGCTGATAGACAGATACATAGGACCTCAACCTACTACACCCGCTCCAGCATACACAGGCACCGCTAACGACCACCTGGATACGCCCACACAAGCCGCAGAAGTACGGGAAGCCATCCTCGCACTCCGCCCTAACTCGGCCCCGGGACCTTATGGCATTACTAATAAAATGCTTCGCAACCTAGATGAGGATTCTATACTAGCCCTCACAGCTTATTTTAACGCCTTCTGGGAAACTGGAAACCTGCCCTCACAATGGAAAGAAGCCAAAATTATTATGATTCCCAAACCCGGGAAGCGCCTCCTACTTGAAAACCTCCGCCCTATCTCCCTCACATCATGTGTCGGCAAGGTCCTCGAACACGTCATCCTCACACGCTTACACAGACATATGAACGACAACGACCTCTCCCCCAATACCATGGTTGGCATCCGCCCGAAACTTTCTGCTCAAGATATCATGATTCAGCTCAAGCACCAAATTATCGATGGCGACAAAAGCTCCAGGCTGGACACCAAAGCCATCTTGGGGCTAGACCTAACCAAGACATTCGATAACGTCACGCATGACGCCATACTGAACCAACTGGCAGAACTCCAGGTTGGACATCGAACATATAACTACGTGAAGAATTTTCTTACAGGTCGCACGGCCACCATTACAATCGGAGGGTTGCAGTCGCCAACTATTCACTTCGGCAGCAAAGGCACGCCGCAAGGATCGGTTCTATCCCCTTTTCTGTTTAACGTGGCCTTGCTCGGACTACCGCCTGCGTTAGCTAGCATCCCCAACCTCAAGCATAGCCTCTACGCAGACGATATCACCCTGTGGGTCACCGGGGGCTGCGACGGGGACATCCAAGGCACGCGGCAGCAAGCCATCAACGAGGTCGTTGCATACGTAGAACCACGCGGCCTGGCGTGCTCCCCACAGAAATCGGAGCTCCTTCTGTACAAGCCTAATTGGGGAGGTCGACGTCCAGACCCTCAGCCGCCCGAGATAGAACTCCACGTGCACCAGCAACGCATAACTACTGTACCTAGCATTCGTATCCTTGGCTTACGCATCCAACAAAACGGCAGAAACACGGAGATACTCAAGCAATTAGATAGTCATGTACACCAAACCACCTGCCTCATTGCGCGCATCGGAAATCGACATCACGACATGAAAGAAAGCAACCTTATACGCCTGGTAACCGCCTACGCCCTGAGCAGGATCACCTATGTCGCCCCGTACCTTAGCCTCAATGCAACTGACAAGCTCAAACTCAACACCATGATCAAGAGGGCCTATAAAGAAGCCCTACATCTTCCCATCACCACCTCTAACGAGAAACTGGACGCCCTCGGCATTCATAACACCATAGACTGCGCTTATTGAAGCGCAGCGTATTAGCCAATACGAACGACTTGCCAATTCCACCACGAGCAGGCACATTCTAGGCACCCTAGGCATAACCTACACCACCCAATTCGGACCAAAAGTACCCATCCCTCCAAGCATTCGTGCTGAACTAGTTATCCCACCCATACCTCGCAATATGCACCCTGAACAAAATCCGGAGCGACGTGCAGAACGAGCTAAACGACTACAAAAGCACTACGACCAAGCCGCTCACGTAACCTACGTGGACGCAGCAGAATACCCCAACCAAAACGCCATGGTGGTCGTCGCAGTCGCGGGTTTGCAGTACCGCCCCGCGGCCGCATCAATATGCACCACGCAACCCGAAGTAGGAGAAGAAACGGCCATCGCTTTGGCCTACGCGGCTACCAAGGCACACTGCATCATCAGCGATTCAAAAACGGCCATTCGTAACTACACAAGAGGACTGATAGCACCCCGAGTGCAGAAGATTCTCTCTGGCACTCCTCCCTCAAGGCAACGCCGCGTGCAGATGATCTGGGCCCCTGGTCACTCGGGTCTGGCTGGAAACGAAGCCGCCCACGACGCCGCCCGAGCTCTCGCACGCCGGGCGCATCATCCTTCTCCTGCGTCTTCCGATCCCGACCAGCCCTCTGTTCTCCATCGCGGTCACGCGCGGGACCGAATGGTCACGTTCAGAGAAATTCTCCTGCACTACCGCAGAGAGTGGTTGCGCTACCCCCCAGCACACAAAACACTGAATAAGTCTCAATCTACCACTTGGCGACTCCTTCAGACACGAACTTTTCCGAACCCCGTGCTTTACAACCGCATGTACCCCGATGCATATTCCCCACTCTGCAAAGCGTGCGAGGCCCGCGCTGACCTCGATCATATTATCTGGCAATGCTCCAAAGCCTCACCCACTAACACCTCCCGCACTAACACACGTATAACTACGGCCAAGCAGTGGGAGACATTGCTGCTCAGCTTGGACCCAGAGGAGCAGCTCTGGGCCGTCCGGATGGCCGAAGACGCCGCCGGAAAACAAGGACTGGCCGACATCTGAGGAAGGGGGGGATTGGGGGTTAGTCTCCCGACCCCCGCCACCCCTGAACCCCATCAAGGACATAACAAAGTTTTATCTCTCTCTCTTTGTATCGTCGGCGCAGACCCTTAAGTTGCTGCTGCTTGCTCATGCGGAGGCTTGGATTTACGTCGAAATCTGGTTCGGGGACAGTTGTTGTCGAAGTAGATGCGGCAGAATCCGAGGCGATTCTGCCGCATTGCTAGTTTCTGGAATTTCCTCGATGTATGCGATCATCGTGCGCTTGCTGATGTGCTTGACATTGTCACTGAAGTTGTCGGCACCCCTTCCGCTTTTCTTCCTTGCATTCGAGCTACTCCTCTTCCGACGCAAATTTCACGGTCGAGCAGTAGACGATGGTCACTCTGGATGATGAATTCTGCCTCTGCGGGTGTGTCGGCGCCGATGGAAATAATGCTGGAGCAAGGTGGTATGCTGACTTGATCTTCGAGCACACTAAAGGCTTGATGAATGCGACAGCGCTGCGGCGGTATCGCGTGATCTTGAGGGTCTTCCGATGCAGCGTTAACTTTTCTCAACTGGGCGGGTATGTGTCCATTGATGACGGAGTAGTGGGCTAGGTTGTCCACTAAAGCGGTGAGTGCGTGGCCGTGGAGAAGCAAGTTGAGGTTACTCGTTTTTTGCATCAAGTTGCAGATTGCTCTTGGCAATGGGTCACGGCTTCGTCGTGCTGACCTGTGGCTGGAACGTCACGTCATCGGGTCTTTTGTAGGCGTATTATTTGCTTCCAGTATTCGTCGCGATGTCACTGTCTCATTAATATGTCGTCGAGAGAGTCTTTTTGGCGTCTTCGTCAGTTCGAAAAAAAGCAGCTGCACCTCCATTGGTTGCTGCTTTTAGGTTTCCGGATATCGGCGTACGGACAGGCCTAAGGCTGGTCCAGTGCATGTTCGGCGCGGCGGGGAAAGGTAGCGTCCTGGTGAAGGCGAATGTGATGGACGTCGAGGACTCCACTGGGTTGCGCCGATGTAGTCGGCGATATCCCGTGGTCGTTCACCTTGCTGTAGGCGTTGTGCATCGACGGAGAACCCTCGCAGCCCGAAGCCGCAGTATGGGTATCGGCGGTAGACATAGCCGGCTACGCCGCAGTGATAGCACAACGGGCAATGCCCGGGTGGGCGGCAAATGTCTTTCTTGAGTAGTAGCTCTGGGCGATGGGTAGGCGCGCTGCTGGCGGTGGCGGTGGACGACGGACTGGCGGTGTTACTATGCGCTAGCACGGTCTCGGAGGGTACCTTGACGGTGGGCGACGATGGTGTAGGCCATAGCTCACAGGAGGGAGGTGGGGAGGAAGCAGTCATTATGCTGTCAACTAAAGAACTCCGTGATTGTGCAACCTCTTTGAAGATGTTGGCGATTGAGGCCACTTGGGGCTGCGACTTTGGAAAGAGGTTCTGCTGTTCTTCGAGCACGACCGCTGTCATGGTCTCGCGCAGGTCTTCGCTGCTTAGTGCTTTAACATGGGTGTAATTTGTGATTAGCGTTAGGCAGTTATGTTGCCTTGTCTGCACATCGAGCGTCTTCTGAATGGTTGTGGCGTCGGAAACAAATTTTCCGATAGTCGTGGGCGGGTTGCGTCTCAATCCAGCGAATGTGCATGAACAGCCGAACTTTCTTTTCTTCAGACATGTCGGGGTTGGCGTGGTGGTAGAGGCGAGACATCTCCGTAAATATCGCGATGTTTTCGTTGCAGGCGGGTTTCCAGTGGAGCTTGGGCTCTCTCTTTGCACAGGACGCTCCTGAACGTCTCCAGCAAGCCGTTGCGGAACAGGACCCCTGTAGTCGGTGTCGATTCCCGATTCTCGAACCACGTCCTGGCGGCGTCTTCTAAAGAAAAGTACGCATATCCCAGCTTGTCGTCGGAGTTTCAGTTGTTGAATGCATTGACACATACGTATGTTTTCAGCCACTTATCCGGGTCTTCAAATCAAGATCCACGGAAAGTCGGTGGCACCCTGTGCTGTTGCAACATAATAGGGGACGCTGAGGCTGCCATTTGGGTTGTTGACTTGGCCATTGTATTCTTGGTTTTCTTACGTAGAAGTCCGTGCTTCGAGGACAGGTGTTGTAGATAGCGGCTTGCTCAATGGTCCGGGACGACGTTGGTGTTCACGACCCAGGCTTCGATCACAGCTTGTCGGGGGCATCTGGTACATGAACGCTAAGAGCCTCCACGAGATGTCAACTTTTTATTGACAAAACTTGTGCCCACAAGCACAGGCTGCACTCAAAGCACAATGATAGCGGAGAACACAGTCGGCGATCGTCGAAAATTTGATCTGTGGGATAAGCATGTCGGTTTTTTGCATGTGCCATCGAAGGTTCCAGAATAATCACTGGCGGCCGCGTGCCTTCTAGAAATTACTACAGAATTCGCGTCACGCGTACTGTCAGATTACACAAGGTGCAGCGAGTACAGACAACGGATAACACCATAGATCCCATTAGAAAAACATCTATCTATCTATCTATCTATCTATCTATCTATCTATCTATCTATCTATCTATCTATCTATCTATCTATCTATCTATCTATCTATCTATCTATCTATCTATCTACCAATCTATCTATCTATCTATCTATCTATCTATCTATCTATCTATCTATCTATCTATCTATCTAGTCTCTTACGCCGACCCAGTGGCCCAAGTGGTCTAACTGCTTCTTAGGGTACTACGAATGTGTTGCCATCATGGTTGATCCATCATCTTCGTTTGAGCCTCATCATCCACTCTTTTCATGCGGTCGTTTTCATAGATTCTACACCAACCCAGTGGCCCAAATTCTTAGTAGATTGGGAGACAAGTTATGTGCTGGTGGTCGTGAAGCCTTCATGGTCGTTGCATCTTCGTCACTATAGCTATCAATCCGACTCTTGTCATGCCGTTATCACCACGTCATCATCGTCAAGCAATAGTAATAAGTGGTAGCCAAGCCGCCGTAGTGGTGCGGTAATCACCACTCCTGTTTCGGAATCGAACTCCCGTCACGCAGTCGTCGGCATGCTATCGTCTTCATGCATGCTTCGTGATACAGTTGTTGACAGGCCATTGTCGTCATACAATCATGGTCATCCCATTTGGTGATATACATGTCATGTCATTGTTGTCATTGTGTGGTCGCCACGCCATCGTCGTCATAGCATTGTCATCATGCCATCACAGTTGTTGTAGCGTCGTCATTTTTACTTCATCATTGGACACTTTCATGTCGTCTTCGTCACACTATTGCCTCCATGTCGTCGCCGTCACGCTCTCGCGTTACCATCATCAATACTTCAGTACCGCCATCACATTTTCTTTATGCCATCTTCGTCATACCGTCATCGTCGTTCCTTCGACGTCAATCCTACTTCACAATTCTACCGTAGTTGTGCTGCCGTCACGTAATCGTGGTTATGCCACCATTGTCATGTAACTATCCTCATCGCGTAGTCGTCATACAGTTGCTATCATGAAACTCTTGTCAACCGTCACCATCATGACATCGGGATCTCGCCATCGTCGTCACAACAGATTCGTCATCCCACTCTCGACATGGCGTTGTCGTAATACTGGCATCGTGATGCAGTCGTCATGGCAATATCGTCATACACTCGTCATCCTATCGATGTCCTTATACCCTTGTAATGCAATCGCCGTCATGCACTCATCGTCTTCCATTAGATCATACCGCCGTCGTGATGCCATCGCGATCGTTTCATCGTCGCCATTTCAACATCGAAATCTCACTCTCGTTATAACGTCATGGTCTCGCCACCGTCGTCACACCATGCTGTCATCTTCCCATCGTCATCACTTCAGTAACGTCATCCCATTGTCAATGTACCGCCTGGATCCTCCGACGTCATTTCTTGGTCATTGAACCGTAATTATGCCACCCTTCAGATGTCATTGTCGTCATTGGGTCATCGTCCTACAGTCGCTAACGTTCATTCATTGTCATAACGTCGTCGTCATGCCGTTGTGATCGAGCGATCGTCGACATTCGACCTTCGCCGTCCGTTTGTCGTCAAACCGTCGAACTGACGCCATCGTCGTCATGCACTCGTGATCTTCACGTCGTCAATCTTGGCATCGTGGCAATCTTGACAATCTTGCCGACGCTTCCGAAGTAAAACCAGACCCAGACTAAATTTCTGCCATCCGAGACTTTCCGGCTCCGAAGTCAGCCACAGAGGTTAGCAGTTTTGTTCGGCTGTGTTCTTACTTCTGCCGATTTGTCCGCGATTTTGCCTCTAATGCTCGACCTCTCATTGAACTTTTGAAGAAAGGCGTATCCTTTTCACGGGACCTCCCCATTCTGCCGCCTTGACTCGTCGTATCACGCATGTGACCTCACCACCGATCCTCACCTGTTTCAACCGCAATGCCCCAATAGAATAGCGTGCGGATACCAGTGGTCATGGTGTCAGCACTGTCCTAGCCCAGCGTCAAGGTGGCCAAGGTCGCGTTATTGTTTATGTCAGCCTCCACTCCTCACCACCAGAGCGCCACTATTCTGTTATGGAACGGGAACGCCTTGCTGTTGTTTGGGCCTTTGAAAAGCTCCGTCCTTGCCTTTACGGCCGTCCCTTTTCTGTAGCGAACGACCACCATGCTCTCTGCTGGCTTTCTTTACTCAAGGATCCCATGTACCGGCTTGGTCGTTCGGCTTTGAGGCTCCAAGAGCTTTCATACTGCGTGATTTACAAGTCCGGAGGCATGCACCAAGACGCGGATAGCTTGTCGCGTTACCGAGTCGACGGCTTTCATGTAACTCATATCGAGAATGTCGCTTGTGTTTTCTCCGTGTCAGAGCTCTCCGTGGTATCGCCTAGGAGTAACGTCGTGGCGCCTCACTCAAAGTTCTCATCGATCGTTTTAAATTCATGCTCGACGACGCTTCCTTACACCTCTTCCTCCTGCGTGATGGTATTTTGTACCGTCGTAATGCTCATCACCAAGGTCCCGATCTCCTCTTTGTCATTCCAAAGCACCGCCGTGCGAACGTTCTCAAGGGACTCCATGACGCGCCAACCGCTGGGCATCTCGGCGTGTCCCGAGCTTACGATTGAGTACGCCGCCTCCTGGTCTTGCTTCTGTGCGACGCTACGTCGCAACTTGTGAGCCATGACAGTGGAGCAAGGTGCCAATCCTGATTCCCGCTGGGTACCCGCAGCGAGCCCATCACTCCAGTTGGGACCTCGCTTTACCGTACATTACCTTTGCTATAATTGTTCTCGCCTTGACATTGCGGCTATTCCCCATTATACCTCTTGCATGGCCATGAACTCACGCTTACGGTCGACACCTTCCTACCATCGATAACGACCTAGACAATTGAATGTGCGTGTGATGCCATCGCTAGCGCTGACTCCACTCGACAACTTGCAAGCGCTCGCTTATCAGTGTCGCAAGAGAACCAGAAGCGTCACTGCGACCTCTGTCACCGTCAAGTGCACTTTTCGCGGGGTGCCCTCGTGCTACTTTCGACGCCTTCCCCTTGAATACGCGTTTGCGAGAAACTTCTGTCTTGTTGCAAAGGCCCATATTGCCTGATTCGCCAAGTCACTGATGTCCCCTACAAAATCGTTTCAGTGAGCCTCGCAACGTCCTCTGCTCCGACCACCATTGATATCGTCCACGTCGTCAGGCTAAAGCCCTACATTTATCTGCTCACCACAGATACCTAGCGGCACCGGGACTGCGCTTTTGCCGTCTCGGTGCAAAAGGAAACCTAGAACTATTTTTATAGAACTGTTCCTAAACCTTGTGACCTTGTAAAATTTTATTTTCGCCGATGAGGTGGGCACGAGCTCGGACATCAAAGCCCGGCTTCGTCAAAAATGCTATTTAGGCTTATTTTTACCATGCACCACCTTTGGCCTATGGTGGTCCATGGAAAAGTACACAGAAAAGGGTCTATAACTGAGAAGCATAACAACATTCGCCACTGAAATTCAGAATGAAGCAATTTATATTGCGTCTTCAGCGAGAAATTTTTTTTTAAAATTTGAGTTCCAACACTCCAATGATTCGGTTCGTGTTTTGACTTCACCTCATATCATGTTGGCGGTCCACACAAACCGAATGAATTTGCTGCATCATAAGATGGGTGCTTTATCCGCAGCATATGATTTCTGGTTCTTCTTTTTCATACTGCGGTACCTGTTCATTTTTGTTTTTTTTTTCTTTACACCCCAAAATAACTTATGTATTCTTTTGTCTGTTATACGAGGTGATTATCCTCAAGTTCTGCGCTGTTGTTCTTAAACCACCTGCGGCAGATACCGCGTGTTGTTCCTGAGCTGGATTGTGTAAAGAGGCGGGGCATTACTAGCCCAAGAAATCGAAATGCATATTCCACTAATTAACAAAATTCGTCACTAATTCACTAATTGCCTTCTTAATTCCTTACTCTACGGCACATATTGCAATTTGCAAATTGTAGCCAGTGGGCCTGCAAGACGTATCCGCTGGGCATTAATTTTCACGATGACACCAGTGTCGAGATAGGCGCTATAACGTAAAACTATTCCAAGCTTTTCTATTCAAATTATGCAATCAGCTCTCCACGATTGGTCAAAAACTTTGGAGCCACCACCCATGCGCCTATCTCTTACGTGACGTCACCAAAACCGCGAAAATGCTACATCTAATATGATATGCGAACACTGATTATGCATGATTAGCCCGAAGGAAAGAAAACAATTTCTGATTCCACACCTTTCTCGCCATTAGCGAAAAAGGTGTTGTTTGACCAAATGCTATTGGTTTTCGGGCTGCGCCCACTTTGCCTGTCTGTCACGCGACGTCACAAAACTGCGAAAACTCACCGCGTCAATGTGACGTGCACGCGTTAAAGGTGCATTGATATTACGAACTGAATGGAAAGTTTGTCTGAATAGCCGGGCATTCTCCCATTCCGAAAGGAATAATAGATGGCTGCCCGCCGATCGCTGTGGCACTAGCTACTCGGAGCTGCCGGGAAGTATGGATTTAGTTGCGGATAATAAAAGATTTTGCGGGGCCTTATAACGTTATCCAGACCTTTCAGCACGCATACGACATTGCTCTCTTAACTCTACCCCGCTGAATATCTGTTTTAGCGGCATTTTTAACCTTCCGTTGCACGCCGCCGCAATTTTCGACCAGCCACCGCAAGCTAAGGGGAAGCGGACCAATAGCAGACGCCGGCACCACCTCCTCATCCGGTTATCTACTTTCAGCTCCGTCGTCACTTTCTCCACTTGAGTGTGCTCCTTTTCTTTTCTCAGACAGTTAGATAAGAAAAACTGCTCAATGTAGGCAATGCTATTCGCTTTGAAAGCAAAAGAAAGTGACATCCTATAACCGAGAAGGGCATTTGATTGGGCTTTTCAAATAATGCTGCTGGTTACTGCCCGATGCTCGCGTTAGTGGTTACGCAAATTTGACGTCAGGAGACTCAAATAAAAACAGATTTGAATAGTTTTGAGTTACAGGTCCCGTTAATTCCCAAATATGGGACGAAACACGTGGGCATTCGAGTTACTTTTGTGCTTCAATACATAATAGAGCAAAAGATATTCAAAAAGTTGAGATGGTTTAAAGACGCGCTGTACGTTTTATTTTTTCAATGTTTCCATCAACAGATTCTCCTAACAAGTTAATGAAGGAAACTAATATTCCAGTGCTTGAAAATAGCCGCAAAATCGCGCGCCTAAAATATTTGCATTCTATTTATGATAGGAAGGTAAATATACCTGCTGAGACATACATACAGCCGTTCTTACAACGCGCATCCAGGTATCGTCATGTGCATAACCGGCTCCCATACACTGCTAGGGCGAACATATTCAAATATTCTTTTTTTCCTCGAACGATTGTTCAGTCGAACAACTTTCCATCAGATGTCGTTTGTGCTGGTGACCTCGAGAAAGCTTTGCTCGGTATGAACATTGACTGAGCGCGAGCTTTTCTGTACTGCTTACACTATTCATTGTGCTGCTGCTTTTAAAATATCTTGCTTCTTTTTGTATAATCTGCAGGGATAATTGTTGATATTGTAATTGTTGAATGTGACTGCGCAATCGAAGTGATTTGTACACACACACAAACACACACACACGCACGCAAGCCCACACACACACACACACATATATATATATATATATATATATATATTGTAGCAACGTCAAAACAGGGGTTGTAAAGCAGGTGTCACAGCAGCAGGTCGCCGTTTTAATTATAAGCGCAACCGCGACTTCTTCTCCACTGCGCTTTTTCTAATACACTCACGCACACTCGCGCTCTCTTCTTCTTCAACGGAGTACAGGCGCGGCATTGGCGTCCCTCCGAAGGAGGCGTCGTCCCGATGCGCAATTTGAGAGTACGAGGGCGGTGCATACCGGCACAGTATTAAACATGCAAAAAAAAAGAAAAAAATCAACAGTTAGTTAGACAGATACAGCTTCATCCGTAACACATGCACCACTTCAGGTAAGTGCTTGCGGCGACTTGAACTATATTCATTGTCAGGAACGACCTCGCAATTCCCGTCACTCAGGCGGTCGATCCCTCTGTACGGCCCAAAGTACCGTCGTAGGAGTTTTTCGGAAAGTCCTCGATGGCGTGTGGGTATTCAGACCGATACTTTGTCGCTGGGAGTGTAGAAAACGGACCTGTCGAAGATCGTATCGTTTCGCATCTTGGTCTTGCTGAATGCAGATACGTACGTGGGCAAGCTGCCTGGCTTCTTAGGCGCGCTGGGTAAATTCGTCAACGTCGGTAGGTATGTCGTCAAGCTCGTGCGGCAGCATGACATCCAGCGTAGTCGTGGCTTCGGGACCGTGGACCAAGCTGAACGGTGTCGCTCCAGTAGTTCCTTGTCGAGCGGTGTGGTAGGCGAATGTAACGTAAGGCAAAATCTGATCCCAGTTCTTATGTTCTACGCCGACATACATGCAAAGCATGTCTGCGAGGTTCTTATTAAGACACTCGGTTAGACCGTTCGTTTGGGGATGATATGCGGTTGTTTTCCGGTGGCTTGTACCACTGAGTCTGAGAACCGAGCCAAGGACTTCGGCAGTGAAGGCAGTTCCCCCGTCTGTGATGACGACTTTTGGGGCGCCGTGCCTAAGGACGATGTGTTCGATGAAAAAATGAGCTGCTTCGGCTGCTGTACGTTCCCCGCTGGGTAGCTTCTGTCTCCGCGAAAGGCGTCAGGTAATCTGTGGTAAGAAGGATCCGTCTGTTACCAGCTGTAGAAGTTGGAAATGGGCCCCGGAAATCCATTCCATCTTGGATGAATCACTGGTCTGGTGCCTCGACCAGATGTGAGAGACCTGCAGGCTTACCGGGCAGTGCTTTTCGTCTTTGGTAGTCGGCACATGTTTGCACGTGATGTCTTACAGCAGCCTTGGCCAGTAGTACTTGCGTTGGAGGCGGGACAATGTTCTCGTGTAGCCTAGATGACCTGCGGTGGTTTCAACGGGGCATGCTTTTAGTATTTCTGTTCGAACTGATGCCGCTACAACAAGCAGGTACGTGCTGCCACTCGCAGAGAAGATCTTCGAAAGAAAAGACCACCGTTCCAGAGACAAAACGACGGCAGTCCCTGGCATAAAGTCGCGGAGAGCCTTTACTGCGACCTTCCAAGAAATTAATTAGCGGGAGCAACTCTGGGTCGTGGCGCTGCTCTTGTGAAATGGTGACGGCGTCGACGACGCCCAAAAATGCAGCGTCCACGTCTACGTCATCGGTACCTGCGAACGCGACAGGTGACCGCGAGAGGCAGTCCGCGTCGGTGTGCCTCTTCCCTGATATGTAAATTATGGTCATGTCGAACTCTTGAAGCCAAAGACTCCAGCGCGCCAGACTGCCCGATGTGTCTTTCAGGTTAGTCAGCCAACAAAAGGAATGATGGTCGCTGACAATCTTGAATGAACGGCCGTACAAATACAGGCGAAATTTTATAACCGCCCACACAACGGCGAGGCATTCCTTCTCGCTAGTCGAGTAGTTTTCCTCTATACCAGACAGAGTTGGGCTAGCGTGGGCGATTACTTTCTCGGAGCCATCTTGCCACTGCACCAGTACGGCACCAGACCAACATTGCTCGCATCAGTGTGTAATGCTGTAGGAACATGCTAGTCGAAGTGCGCAAGAACAGTATACGTTTGCAGGCGTTGGCGCAGTTCGCTAAATGCTACTTGCTCATTGCCCCCCCCCCCATAAAGGGAACATCGTCTCGTGTCAGACGTGTTAACGGCGCAGCAATACATGAAAAGTTCGCAATAAAGCGTCGGTAATAGGCGCACAGCCCCAAGAAGCGCCTCACTGCCTTCTTGTCCGACGGTGTGGGGAACTTTGTCATAGCGTCTATTTTGTCTGGATCAGGTCGTACACCCTCGTGACTGACGACGTGGCGGAGAAAGTACAGTTCACTGAAACCAAAATGACACTGCTGGGGTTTTAACGTCAGGCACGCCGAGCGTATAGCTTGGAGAACAGTGAGTAACCGGCTTAGGTGCTCCTCAAATGTAGCTCAAATGTCGTCTAGATAGACCAAACCTGTTCGCCACTTCAGACCTGACAGTACCGTGTCCATTAAAGGCTGAAAAGTGGCAGGCACTGAGCACAAACCGAAAGGAAGGACTTTAAATTCGTAAATACCGTTAGGGGTCACGAAGGCAGTTTTCTCAAGATTTCTCTCATCGACCTCGATCTGCGATTACCCGCTTTGTAGGTCCATTGATGAAAAATAACGGGCATGCTGCAGCCTGTTCAGCGAATCGTCGATGCGTGGCAGCGGGTAGACGTCCTTCTTCGTGACCTGGTTTAATTTGCGGTAATCGATGCACAATCGCAAGGTGCTGTCTTTCTTGTGGACTAATACCACGGGTGACGCCCAGGGACATTTCGAATGTTGTATCACACCACCCTCGAGCATCTTCACTTATTTTTTAATCTCTCCACGTTCCTTCGGAGCTACACGGCAGGGATGTTGTCGAATCGGCCGCGTAGTGTCATCCGTGATGATAAAGTGCTTGGTTAGTGGTGTTTGTTTGACCTTTGATGTAGTCGAAAAACAATCTTCGAACTGAATTATCAACTCCAATAAACGCTGCCGCTCCGAAGGCGACAAGGTGGAGCTGACGTCAACAGACAAAGGTGGCGAGGGCGGCACGGGCGTTTCTTGTAGAGCGAAACAATCTTTTACTTGGGTGATGTCGTCGCATTACGCAATTGCGGTACCATTCTGGATGTGACGGCGTTCGTTGCTGAAGTTGGTGAGAAGGACTTGCGCATGCCCATGAGTCATGTCGAGTACGCCTCTAGCAATGGCAACGCCTTGCGTGAGCAAGAGTGCAACAATTTGCTCCGCGATGGTAGGGCTTCTTGCATGATACAGAGACAAGGCGGCAGGATCGCGGCTGAATGGTCACGTCGTCGGCGATACGCAAACGCTCATGTTTCCCGTCATTCATCGTGTCGCAAAATGGGCTGACAGAAAATATTACCATACGTTCCGGAATGTTTGTGACTGTGCGATGATCTCGCAGAAAATCCGTCCCCAAGATGAGGTCTTTGCAGCAGTCGGGGAGAATGATGAAAGTCGCAACGATGCTGGAATCACCGATGTGAACTCGGGTGGCGCATGTTCCTGTTGGTGTCATTAGCTGACCCCCGGCACTTGTGATGTGGGGCCCTGTCCACGGTGTCTTCACTTTCCTAATGCGGTCGGCCAGCTCTAGCCGCATAATTGAGGTCTGCGCCAGTGTCAACAAGTGCGGTGACGTGATGTCTGTCCACGAGAATGCTAAGATCGGCACGGGCAAAGTCGTCGGCGTGAGTATTCATCGTCGTCACGTCGTCTTCGTCGGCGTCAGTATTCGTCGTCGTCATGTCGCCTTCGTCGTCGTTAGCAATCGTCGTGGTGAAGCTGCTTGGCGAAGTGACAGCTGGTTACTGCTCGGGGCGCGACAGTCGTCGAATTGCAGTGAAGCGGCAGGCGAAAGGACCGGCTCCAGCATCTGAATTGGGGTAGTGACTGGCAATTTGGCCTCGTCCGCAATGGAAGCAGAGGGGTCGACGGTCGGCCGCGCGCCACAAGCCGTTACGGCGGAGTGGAGGTGGTCTCACAGACTCCCGTTGCCACCACGCCACGGGAACGGGCTGTGGTTGTAATGGCGTTACTGGCAGTGAAGGGGGAGGACGTCGGACCATGTCGGCATAGGTAGGCGGACGTGTTGCTGGACAAGGGGCTGGTGAGGAGAAGGCTTGCTACAACTCCTGGCGCACGACTTCGGCAGCAGTAACGACCGGCGATTCTGTAGGAGGAATGCCGAGGCCTCGCAGCTCTTCCCGCAGGATGTCTCGAACTATGTCCCGTAAAGAAGTGTGGTAAACAATCTGAGCTGCGGAGCTGATTGGCGTCTTGTTGGACTGGCGGTCGAAGTGTCGGCAACGTTGCTGAAGCGTGCGCTCGATAACAGTCGCTTCCTTGATGAATTCGTCGACCGTTGTTGGCGGGTTTCGTACAAGACCGGCAAAGAGTGCTTCCTTAATTCCCCGGACTAGATGACGTACTTTCTTTGCCTCGGTCATATCGGGGTCAGCTCGGCGAAATGCACGGGCCATACGTTCCGCATACAAGGCGACGGTTTCGTTCAGTTTCTGTACCCGAGCCTCAATAAGCTGTTGCGCGTAATCTCGCCGGTCTGAGTTCGAGAATGTGTCGAGGAGATGACGACGAAAATTGCCCCACATTTGGAAGCTCGCTTCCCTGTTCGTGTACCATGTACGAGCGCTGTCTTCTAGCGCGAAATAAGCATGGGCGAGTTTTTGTTGTTCGTTCCAGCGATTTACCAGAGCGACGCGTTCGTACTGGTCAAGCCAGTCCTCTACATCTTCAAAGGCATCGCCGTGGAATATTTCGGGAACTCGAGGGTGTTCAAGAGTCACCTGGGAAAGGCTAGTCGCCGTCTGTGAAGGAGGGAGTAGCGCCAATGATGTAGTCATGCTGGTGGGAGTCGCAACGGGAGGGAAGTCCGGGCTCAGGCCGAGTAGGAGCCGACTGAAACGGTGCACTGGAGTAGTGACGAGGGGTGGAGTTTCGGGATTCGGTGTACGGCTCCGGATAGGGGTTGCCCGCATGGGGTTGAGGCTCCAGCACCTCCACCTGTGTTGCAACGTCAAAACAGGGGTTGTAGAGCACGAAGCACAGCAGCAGGTCGCCGTTTTAATTATGAGCGCAACTGCGACTTCCTCTCCACTGCGCTTTTTCAAATACGCTCATGCACAATCGTGTTCTCCTCTTCTTCAATGGAGTACACGCGTGGCAATATTGTGTGTGTGGGTGTGCTCGATATTGGCTTTTGCTATTTTACTGTCCATTCCCTTTCATATTTTTTGTAATGATCGCCCGCTGTATGTTCTTGTATGATTAATTACAGTTCTTGATGTGTGTTTATTTGATTCTCTGTTCCACTCCCCTCCTGCCTGGTTTTTAATGACCTCAGTATTTTCTAAACAAAAAATAAATAAAATAAAATCATATTGTGAGAAACCAACAAACAAGCACACCAAGGACAACATGGGGGAAATCACGCTTCCTTAATAATTGAATTAAAGAAATGATAAATTAATGGCAATGAAAGTGGAGGAAAAAACATGTTGCCGCCGGTGGGGCACGATCCCACGTCCTCGCACTGCGCGTGCGAAACGCTAACCAAGTGAGCTACCGCGGTACCGTTCCCCCATCCACTTTCTCGGGTATTTATGTGTTACTACAAAAGCTGACCTTGGGGTCTTAGCCAGCGCCACCACTCACAAACGTTTCTGGGTGAAGGCAACTGATGAATAAACCCGCACATGCTACATGAAAGCATCAACTCTCAAGGTTAGTTCTAGTAGTAGCGCATAAATACCCAAGAAAGTACATGGGGAAACGGCGCCGCGGTAGCTCAATTGGTTAAAGCATCGCACGCGTAATGCGACAAAGTGGGATCGTTCCCCACCTGCGGCAAGTTGTTTTTTCATCCACTTTCATTTCCATTAATTTATCATTTCCTTAATTCAATTAATAGGTACAAGTAATTTCGCCTATGTTGTTTATGACTTCTTTGTTTCTTGGCTTCTCATGATAAAAGTGTCAAGGCTTACAAAGGCACAACATTTGAACGCTTGCATGAGAAATCCGAATTGGGCTCTTCAGGAGGCTAACGTAACAAACATAAATTAACATAAATATGTCGAGAGTTACAAAAGCCCAACATTTGTGTTTTGGTCTGAGATGTCCGAGTTGCGCTCTTCGCGGGCTTTAGGCCCCATGCGAGAAGAGAGGCCACACTGCTCTCTACGTAGCGCATGCTGGTAACAGGAAATTTGCGACCTGAGAAGCCTGCAAGAACAACAAAAACCAGAGGTTCTAAAAACCAAGCTTCGCATGAAATAATGTGGCGCACAGTATGCCCTTGTTATAATGAAATTGATTAATGCATTTGTTTTGCTTTATTCCAAGTGTCAAATGCAGAAAAGCGCAAAGATGAAGAACACACTATAGCAAAATAACTTTATGAATATCCTCGCTGTCAAAGATATGAACTTTTCTTGCTTAGAAACAAGATGGTGAGAAATAGTTATGTCGTTCATAAAGAAACCTAAGCGGGACTACTCGCAGCTAGAATTATTTCTTGCAACATTTATAATGAAAATGTGCAGCACTTCATTGTGCTTTTCCATGCTCCAAATACAATACTGTCATGTGGGTAGAATTGAGTGTCGCTTCATTTGAAGTTATGTTTTACGAGTTCACGTGCAATAGGAGTGCGCTTCTTGCCGTACAATGGCTTTCTTAGGACTCTCTACTTTAAAAAATACTGCTTACAGCGAAGTCTGTTTTCTGTCTCAATGAATGCTTTAGTGAGAATTCTCTGTAGTTAAGCACCGACCTGGTTGCACTGACACATGCAGAATGTGACAGATACGAAGAAATGCTCAGTCTTCTAAGAGCCATAGGCGAGTGAACTGACTTCTTTAACCATATAAGTCTCACTGCCGTACTTCGGTGGCAGCGAAGAAACATTTGAAAAAATGCAGCTTTTCAGAAGAAGGCGTCACCTAGCGTCACACTGGAGGTGCTGCTACCTTGTGGGCCTTCTAGAAATAAATCTCATTGTGATATTGCCCCTTGGGTTTCTCCAAAACTGATTTTTCGCTTAGCGCTTTGGTGGCTGTCATTGCAGTTGTTTGGGAGCATTTACATTTCACCTAGCTTTCTATGAAACAATTTTTATAAGCTTCATTACAATAACAAATAATGCTACTTGATCCTGCATCGGACAATAAACCTTGTGTAAAACTGCAAATACTGAAAAGGTGTTGTTGCTTTCTAACTTACAAAACTATTTACCCATTTTTCTCGAAAAGTCACTCCGCCGAACTTATATCTGCAACAAGAACATTAGGGATCCCTCTTATAAATTTATTAACGCTGCAGAAAAACATTGTATATATATAGACATACGGTCTCCATTACTTTTTGTTCTCACTTCTACTTCCTCGACTTTTTCAAGCCGTCCTCACCCTACACTACCCCCGTTCTCCTTGTTCACCCCTCCTAGGTTGATACCGGAGAACATTGCTTACGGCCGCGAATTCTATCTGCCCGTTATTGAAGCACCCGCTAGTCTTAAGCACACCCTGTTGTGTCGACGTTTGCACGACTTTGAAAGGGCCAAGTGTTCTTACATTGTGGCCGAGTAGCCCATTCCGTACACGCATAAGATCGTTCAGTGAAAAATCAAGCGGGTGTTCTTGGTGCCGGTTGTCGAATTGCAACTACGTCGCTTTTCGATGTATGGTTTGCTCTTCGTTGCTTTTACGGCACTCAAACATGCGCATGTCGTATTCAATTCCCAGTTCTTTGTCAGCTGGCAGTGTCGGTACTCTGCCATAAGCAGCAAAATGAGGGCTACAATCAGGACTAGTAGCGTGCGTCCTGTTGCGGTGAGTCACAGCCGTTTCTAGACAGCATTTCCACGGTACTTTAAACGTTGGGTGCATGGAGATGAACTGTTTAAAGTGACGAATCACACTCTCGGCTGTTCCATTGCCTGCGGGTGCTATCGAGCACAACGTCGTAGCATAACACACCGGCTATCTGCCCACTGCTGAAGTTTCTTGCTTAGGAATGCGGGTACATTGTATGATATCACAACTTGGAAGTGTGAAAACATAATTCGATCAAGAAGAGCCATAACACTATTAGTGTCTTCTCCTCCAGGGCACGCTGCTACTATTCTAGTGCACTAATCTATTGCAACGAAAAAAATATTGCGTCTTACGACCTTCAGGGCTCTTCTTCAGTACTGCAAACTCTACGTGTACAACGTCAAAGGGTTTATCGGAATGATATGGCAAAACATGTTCGCCGGGTCGTAGCCTATACTCGGCCTCGCTAACTTGGCACAAGTGACAGGACTTGAAGTAGTTTCTATGTAATTTTTGTATTTTCCATGTCAACATCTGAAGAAAATTATTATACGTCCGCCAGAAGCCGTCATGATCACCAGATTCAGGGCTGTCATGATGTGAGTGAAGTACTTTTGGTATCAGCGTCTCTGGTACAGCAAACGTCCCATTCTTGAAGCGCAGGGACTCATACCCTTCCCATAATTTTGCCAGGTAGACCATTCTATACAGAATTGCAACTGCTAATCGAAGGAGGGCATCTGCATTTATGAAATGACGGCCTGCACAGTGAAAGATCTCGAGGTCGTATTGCTAAATTTCATTGACCCAGTAGGCCAGCTTCCCTATGGACTCTGACATAGATAAAAGATCAGTTATTGCTTGGTGATCAGTGGACAATTTGAACTTCCTTCCATCGATGTATGAACGTAATTAACGCAAAGCCATTAAAATGGCTAGTGCTTCTTTCTGAGTTATCGAATAATTCAGCTGAGTAGGGTTGAATGTATAGGAGAACTATCCTATAATTCGCACCTGCTGAGTGCGAGAACATTTCAAATCTTTTTCGCACAGAGCTACCCTGTACCAAAACTTGGTGCGCCAGCATCCATCTTAAAAGACAAATTACAGCCCGACAGCTTATGATGAAGGTCCGAGGATATCCGTTGTACTAGTACTTGATAAGTATTTTCGCGTTCTTCGTTGCAGACAAAAGGTGCATCTTTCTTTGTTAGCTCCGTCAAGCACTTGGTTATCTTGGCAAACTTTTTAATGAAGCTTCTGAAGTGGCTTGCGAGTCCAAGAAAGACACTGTGGGAGTGAATGTCATGTGGGTTTGTGAGCTTCGTGATCCTTTGGACGGACTCGTCTTAACTGGTTTTGGTAGAGGTCGGCTGGACAACGTGACCGACGTAGCAAGTGTGAACGCATCTGCCTCTGATGACGTTGCGGCTTTAGTGCGACGAGTTCTCATAGATTAGCTGGCTCATTTTCAAGGCCCAGATGCCAACCGTGTGTGCCATAAATGCTCCGTTGAAGAGCGCTTCTGCGAGGCACTAGCAGCCTGGCCACGACCTGCCTACAGCGACCATCCTGTTTACGACCACATCCATGCCCAGATCACCAAAGTCCAGCCAGAGCCGACGAGTTTTGAACGTCGACACCACACACAGCCGCGACGTGCGTCTGCCGTCCACAACACGCCTTGGAGATCTATGCCTAACATAAATGAAAATAGCAGGCCGCCTGTTTGCTACAGCTGCGGCGCTCAGGGACACATCGCCAGGTATTACACCCGCCGCGCACAGCGTGCTCCGCCAGATCGCGCATATTCACCCTGCATGCAAGAAGCTGCATCCTGGCAACCACCATTTTTGTTCCTTTCCGTCAACTACCTGGAGAATACACGTCAAGGAATGACTCCCCAGTATCTGACCGCAGCCTGACTTCACCGCCGACCCCGACACATCGATCGCATCTCTGCGTCGCCGCTCACCTATGCCGCCCAGCTGGGAAACTAGCTGGTGGGACCGATGGAGGTGAGGTCACAGGACGGTCACTCTTTCAAATACCTCCGCCTATCCTGATGTTAAAAAACAAAGTGTGCGTTTGTGTCGATGGTGTAAATACTGTGGCTTTGGTAGACACTGGTGATTCTGTGTCTGTGATGTGTCTTTCTTTCTTGAATCGCCTAGGCCGAAAGTGATGTTTGCTTGGGACGGCAATACCACGTTTCGCGGAGTTGGCGGTGAACTGTTACGCCCTGTGAGAGTGTTTTCAGTTATCATAATCGTTGGTGGAAAGGCATTTAGAAAGGAATTTACTGTACTCGCACGGGCCACGCATGATGTAATTCTTGGTATTGACTTTTTACGGGAGTGTGGAGCAACATTAGACTGCAGGGCTGGTGAAATTTCCCTCAGCAACGATGTCAGACCACCAACGCTCGACCACGTTCCATCCGATTGTCAAGCAGTATTTTCCGTGTCCATTGACGTACGTGTGCCTGCTCAGACGGCAATGTTCATCCCAGTGACCTCGTCGCGCGCTCGCGTTGGCTTTTGCTTTGGATTATTTGAACCAGAATACGTCAACACTAAAGAAGAATGTACTATTCCCTCGCTCACTTATCGAAGTTGTAGAAGGCTGTGCTCACGTGTGGACGGAGTATTTGACTTTGCACAAGAGCGTGTACATTCACCACTGCACTCCCGCGTACACCACCGCATAAATACTGGAACAGCGTCGCCAATACGACATAAGCCGTACCGCATTTCCTCAGCTGAGCGCAAAGTGATCACCGAACAAGTTACAGACATGCTACAGAAAGGCGTCATCCAGGAGTCCCATAGTCCGTGGGCGGCTCCAGTTATATTGGTCAAGAAGAAAGATGACTCATGGCGATTCTGCGTCTACTACAGGCGCCTAAACGCAGTGACAAAGAAGGATGTGTATCCTCTCCCACGTATAAATGACGTTATTGACCGTTTACATTCTGCCTCATACTTGTCCTCTGTCGACCTGCGCTCAGGCTGCTGCCAGATACATATGCACCCCCCAGACAAGGAGATGACTGCCTTCATAACACCGGATGGACTCCTAGAGTTTAACGTAATGCCATCTGGTTTGTGTAACGCTCCGGCAACATTCGAACGATTTATGCACACGAATCTGCGCGGACTTCAAAGGGAAATACGCATGTGTTACCTGGATGGCGTTGTCATTTACGGCAAGGCATTTCACAAGCCCACCCAACGACTGTAAATTGTCTTTGACTGCATACGGCAAGCTGGACTGATATTGAACTCCAAAAAGTGCCATTTTGGCTAGACACTTGTTTTGGGTTTCCTCTTCAACAAAGAAGGCATCCGCCCAGACCGGCAGAAGCTTGCAGCCGTTCCTTACTTCATCCAGCCGAAGGTCGCGAAAGACCTCCGCAGTTTCCTGGGATTACGTTCGTACTTTCGCCGTTTTATTAAGGACATTGCACGCCTAGCTCAGCTGCTCACGGCACTCCTTCACAAGGACACACCGTTTACATGGACTGCTGAGTGTAAGTCTGCATTCCGTAAACAAAAATTTCTGCTCCCCTCAGCACCAATTTTACATCACTTTAATCCTGAGGCACCAATTGAGCTTCACACCGATGCTAGTGATCTGGACGTCGGAGCAGTGCTCGTACAGATACATGGCGGACGCCGACAAGTCATCGCCTGCGCAAGCCGTACTCTTACCAAGGCTGAGCGGAATTATACCGTAACCGAATTGGAATGACTCGCGGTAGTCTTCGCCACCCACAAGTTTCGACCATACTTGTACGGCCGCCACTTCACGATAGTGACAGACCACCATTCTATTTGTTGGTTGGTTGGACTACGCGATCCATCTAGCCGATTAGCTCGGTGGTCATCACGGCTTCAAGAATACAACTTTTCCATCACATACAAGAGTGGTCGCTGTCACACCGATGCTGACTGCTTATTTTGACTTCCGTCAGCAAGCATGCGAGATAGGGACGATGACTTACATAAATACCTATTTACCATCTCTGAACAGTTTCCTCATTCGACCGCCTTCAAGCGCGAGCAGAAGCATGATCCTTCCATTAGACCTATTCTTGACGTCACTCGGTGACCAGCATGGGGCTCACCTTTTAATATTGTTGACGGTTTATTGTATATGACAAATTATTGTGCTGACGGCGCTCCACTTCTTCTCATGGTTCCCCAAACATTGAGGCATATGATCATTCAGGCCATGCACGATGACATCTCGTCACGCCACCATGGCTTTGCTCGGACGGTCCACCGACTGCGCCAACGCTTCCACTGGCCCAAGCTCTGGAAGACGGCGAAGCAGTACGTTTCCAGCTGTGCAATTTCCCAACGACATACGCAGTTAACGACATCTTCTGCGGGTAAGCTGCTCAGTTAAGCCGCCGACCATGCTATTTGAAAAAGTTGGGGTCGACTTACTGGGTTCCTTCCCCAAGTGTACTACCGCACGTCGCTGGATTATTGTGTGTGTGGACTATTTGATCCGGCATACTGAGACGGCGTCACTTGCTTCGGCTACAGCAGCTGACGTTTTATCTTTCCTGCTGTATTCCGTGATCCTCCGTCATGGTGCTCCACGCGTTGTGATTAGTGATCCTGGACGACAGTTTACTGTGGACGTTGTTGAACTACTACGTCTTTGTGGTGTTGGGCTGCTGAGCACGAGGTCACGGGATCGAATCCCGGCCATGGCGGCCGCATTTCGGTGGGGGCGAAATGCGAAAACACCCATGTGCTTAGATTTAAGTGCGCGTTAAAGAACCCCAGGTGTTCAAAATTTCCGGCGTCCTGCCTCATAATCAGAAAGTGGTTTTAACACGTAAAACCCCATAATTTTTACTACGTCCTTGTAGATGTGATTACCGGCACTCAACCCCTTACCACCCGCAAACAAACAGCCTCATTGAGCGCACGAATCGCACCCTGACCAACATGCTTGTCATGTATGTCTCCACAAATCACAAGAATTGGGATTCTATTTTACCATTTGTTACGTACGCTTACAATACTGCCGAGCATGAAGTCACAGGTTATGCGCCTTTATTTTTCTTCTGTATGCGCGCAACCCCCAAAGCTTTATCGACGCTATCCTTCCCTGGTCTCCACATGATGACTCTTCCATAGGCCAGACTTTATGTCGTGCCAGAAAAGCCCGTCGACTGGCCTGTCGACTGGCCCGCATCCGGACCCTCCACTCATGACCGTGGGAAGGCTGGCTGGTTATCGTCACATTTGCTCCTGGGGACTTTGTTTGGCTTAGAACACCGGTAGGAAAAGATGGGCTGTACACAAAATTTCTATCTCGATACACCGGCCTATAAGTAATACTGAAACGCTTGAGTGACGTGACATACGTAATCGCAAGAATGACTTCGCGCAACCATTGCTCACGTAAAACGCAAGTCGTGCACGTCGCCTGACTCAACCTGTACCACCATCGGGCTATATAACTCGCTCGGAGAGCTTTGTCTGCCCCCGGAGTAGCTGTCACGCTGCACGACACAGCCGAAGGAAGAGTAGGTAGAGGTGTGCGCGACGAGTTGGCCGCTGCCTGTTTGCCTTGCATGACCGCCCTGTCCCTTGGTTTGCGCTAACCATCTATCATCTTGTAAATAAACCACTCCCATGCCTAACAATATTGTTACGGGCTACTCTCTGTGTGGAGAGGGTTTACTGGGAAGAAACCGACGGTCTTCAGCGCCAATCGAGGTTCCGTTATTGCTAGGCTAACGTCTTCTTCTTACCCCTTACCCCGTGTGCCACTACTGCTGGTGGCACATACCCAAATCATACAAGACTTTCACATTTGTAACACATCCCCCCGAACAGACGAAGCCCACTGGGCAAGTCGAGCAGCATCTAGAGCGGTGCAGGGCTTCAAGCGGGCAACATGAGTCACTTCAGTCTTTGAAGAGCTTCGACCATTGAAAAGGAGACGCGCTATGCGGTAGGTCGATTCGCTTATACGGTCTAACACAATGTAAGGTCCGTCATAGCGCGCCAGTCGTTTTTCGCAGAACCCACGTTTTCTGGTAGGCGTCCAGAGCGACACAAAGTCATCTGGATCATATGTGACGTGTCGGTGTCGCCGGTCGTTACGTGCGTTCGAGCTATCTCGTGAAGCAACAGTGCGCAAATAAGCAAAGCGGCGGGCTTCTGCCCGACAGATGGTCTCAGATATGCAGGCATCATTGAGGTTCATAAATGGGGAAAACGTGGCGACTGAGCGTAAAGGAGAAAGAAGGGGCTGTAGCCGGTAGTTTCATGCTGCGGGGTGTCAAATGCATAAGTAACGAAGTGTACAACGCTGTCCCAGTTCTTGTAATCCGTAGAGGCGTACATTGACATGTTCGTGAGATTTCTGTTGTTGGGTTCCGTAAGGCCGTTTGTTCATGGATGGTACCGCGTAGAGTGTCGAAAACTCGAACAACATAGACGATGCATCTCTTCAACCATATCTGCAGTAAAGTGTCGCCCACGATCCCTAATCACGACTTTAGGAGGCCCGTGTCAGAGAATGATAAAACGTAGCAAGAAAAGGCACACGTTGGCTGCAGTAACCAACGATATCGAAGCCGTCTCACAGTGGCGTGTCAGGTGGTCAGTGCAAAGTACAATTCAACGATTTCCGTTAGGGGATCGTGGAAACTGGTCGAGAAAGTCGATGCCGACTTACTCGAATGGAGTCCTTGATGGTAGCACAGGGTGTAGTCTACCAGGAGGAGTACTTGTGGGACGCTATCGACATTGAAATTCGTTGCAGCTAGAAACGTACTGCCACGTAGTCTGACGCATATTAGGCCAGTAAAATCTTTCTTGAAGACGGCAAAGCGTTCTAGCTGCTCCCAAATGACCGGAGGTTGCTTGGTCATTCATATCCCGTGAGATGGAAGTGCGCAGACGTTTCGGGACCACCTGCAGATATGGTAAGCCTGTGGTAGAATAGTTCTTCTTGTATAGAAGCCTATTACGTGTGCAAAAACGATTGGCTGTTGATTTCTGTTTGGCAGCAAACAGCTGTTTTAAAGTATCGGCGTTTTGCTACTCAGTCTTAAAGGTATTGAGATTAGAAAATGCGGGTTCCAAGGATACGATGTAGTGTTCAAAGTTGTCCGCGTCACAGTCCGCTATAGGAAGCGGTAGCCGCGACACTCAGACGGCGTCGGCGTGCCGTCGACAGCTTTTACAGGAAACGGGGAAACGGTGAAGTCGTACTCCTGTAGACGGAGTGTCCAACGTGCAAGCCTACCAGATGGCTCACGCAGATTGACGAGTCAGCACAAAGAGTGATGGTCTGTGAAGATGGTGAAAGGGCGTCCGTACAGGTATGACCGAAAGCGCTGTACTGCGAAAATAACCGCAAGACATTCCTGTTCTGTGACAATGTAGTTGAGTTCGAGCTTGCTTAGAGAGCGACTTGCGTATGCTACGACGTGTTCTTTGGTGTCGAAGCGTTGAATAAGAACGGCGCCGACACTAATACCGCTAGCATCCCTGCGCAGTTTTGTGGGAGCCAAGGGGTCGAAGTGTTTGCGAACTGGATGGGACGTCAAACAGAACTTCTGTTCACGAAAAGCACGCGTACATTCGGGTGTCCAGTCAAAGTGAACGCCTTTCTGAAGCAGACACGTCAGCGGATGCGCAATGTGAGCAAATTCGAAATGCAGGAATACACCGACGGAAGTATGAGCTAAGGCCCAAGAAGCTTCGTAACTCTTTTAATGTACGAGGTTGCTGAACGGCTTCGACCGCAGCCGTTTTCGCTGGATCAGGTCTTATGCCCTTTTTGTTCACTAGGTGGCCGAGGACTAGTGTTTGGCGTTCTACAAAGCGACATCTCTTGGAGTCTAGTACGAAGCGTGCTTTGCCTAGGAACTCTAGTACAAGACTGAGGCGAGCGTCGTGCTCACTAAACGTGCGTCCGAAAATCACATCATCCGGATAACACATGCAGACATCCCACTTCAAACCACGCAGAATGTTGTTTTCCATGAAGCGCTCGAAAGTTGCAGGCGCGTTACTCAGCCCAAACGGCATCACATTAAATTCGTAAAGTCCGTCTGGTGCAACGAATGTCGTTTTTTCCTTGTCTGCCTTGTGCATCGGAATCTGCCAGTATCCGGACCACAAGTCTACACTCAAAAAGTATGAGGCCGAAGAAAGGCTATATATAGAATCATCAATCCGTGGCAGAGGGTATACGTCTTTCTTGGTAACGGCGTTGAGGCGGCGGGAATCAACGCAAAATCGCCATGTGCCATCTTCCTTTTTGGATAGAATTACTGGGGCTGCCCACAGATTACTCAACTCCTGGATAACGTTTTTCTTTAGCATGTCACGGACTTGGTCACTGATCCCATTGCGCTCCGAAGGTGGCACCCGGTATGGCTTTTGTCTTGGATGCTGGAGAGATCCCGCGTCTATGCGATGCTGTACACGAGAAGGGGGAAAGGATGGCGGAGGCTCTTGCTGGGAAATTCGAATACTGCGAAGTGTTTTTGTAGAACATTTGCCGGTTCCTGGCGTTGGTTAATACTGAGCGATTTGTTTATGATAGCCAGCATGCAAGTGTCTGTGAAACATCCATCGGAAAGGTGCTGTTTTCATGAGACCATGCTGATTTGTTTCGTGGAGTGAATGGTGTACTATTGTTCCCTGTAGGTGTGTGCACTGCAGCAGTTAGCTTGGGTTGTGAAACTATTAACGCGGAGTTCGTAGTTTAACCTCATGCTACGCATGACCTAATTCTGGGCCTCGATTTTCTGGACTTGTGTGGTGCCAATGTTGATTAAAAATTATGGAGTTCCTGCCAAAACCACTTTCTGATTATGAGGCACGCCGTACTGGAGGACTCCGGAAATATCGACCACCTGGGGTTCTATAACGTGTACCCAAATCTAAGCACACGGGTGTCTTCGCATTTCGCCCTCATCGAAATGCGGCCGCCATGGCCGGGATTCGATCCCGAGACCTCGTGCTCAGCAGCCCAACACCATAGCCCTTGAGCAACCACGGCGGGTTCCAATGTTGATTGCCGAACGGGAGAAATTACTGCAAATTCGAACCTGCCGGCCGTATTTGTTAAACACCCGCCGTGTTACGAAAGTGCCCTTTGCGTGTCCGCAAACACCATTGTACCACCGTTGTCTACCAAATACGTCCCAGTCACCTGTTCTGTAACCGACGGGCCTGAGCGCCAGCCGAGGTTCCGTTATCGCTAGGCGAAGGTCTTCTTCTTCCCTCTCTTACCCGTGTCCCACTTCTGCTGGCGGCACATACCTAAATCATACAAGACTTTCACGCTTGTAACAGTATTCGCAAGTGGATCACCCGCCGTGGTTGCTCAGTGGCTATGGTGTTGGGCTGCTGAGCACGAGGTCGCGGGATCGAATCCCGGCCACGGCGGCCGCATTTCGATGGGGGCGGAATGCGAAAACACCCGTGTGCTTAGATTTAGGTGCACGTTAAAGAACCCCAGGTGGTCAACATTTCCGGAGTCCTCCACTACGGCGTGCCTCATAATCAGAAAGTGGTTTTGGCACGTAAAACCCCAAATATTATTATTATTATTATCGCAAGTGGATCCTGATTCAGCCGCCGCATCAGCAAGAATTGAAAATTGAAAGATTGGTGGAGGCAACAAGATTACTTTGATTGTAGCCTGCCATCCATATATACTCCTAGCTTGGCGAGGGCAATCAAGCTTCCAGGACGTCATCCAAAACACACAAGCCTTTAAAAATTCAATGTGCTTTGTGGACTAGATTATGGCATGTCTCATTTTCCGCTCTTTTATGCGCACTGCGGAGCTGTTCAATGCTTCAAATATCTTGTCCATCCTTTCTACAAGCTGCCTGTGTGTGTGGCAGTAGGAGGCAGAACGTTTGAAGCAATGAAGGCCTCAATCGCCACATACACACTTTTGCTCACGACCTCCGAGGCAAACTTTACTTTCATGTTGCCAAAAGGAGTCTCATACAAATGCCTGGCAGTGATTTTTGGCAGGTATTTCAGCTTTAGGTGATGGATGGATTGGTATGTTTTGAGTATGTGCTTCCATGAAACAACATCCTTGCCACTGTGGAGGTCATATTTCCGAATGTTGTTTCTAGTTCATTTCAATAAGTGTGGCGGATCAAAAATAAAGCATATTTTCGTCCCATCCATTTCAAAAAAAGAATCTTGTGGGGTTATCCTGAGTGCTGTCCCGAGGGCACAATTGCTGGTAGCTTGGTCATAGTTTAGTGCCTTTACATAAAGACCACGGTCCTTCATCTTACTTATTAGTTGTCTCAGCAAACTTAGAATGGGTCCAGAAGGAGCTGTGCCGTCACCTATCATGAAAGCTACAGGCTGAAGCCGCCGCTTTGCTATACGCCTCGTGCACCGCCTATAGAGGCGCCACTGATAGCCACCTAGCGGGCGCTTTCAACAGTACGCGCGGGAGCAGTAGCAGACGACAACCCTTTGCAGCAAGGATGGCTGAAGTTCGCGGCTGCGATATCTCCTTTGTTCGGGTGCCAGGCTGCTGCTTCTGCGGTGACAATTGTAGGGAAGACGCTGACCTCTGTGGGAGCGGGTATGAACATGATGTTACCGGTGTTTGGGACAACAGGGTCCACATACGTGTCAGGTGCGTCCCGCAGCCAAACACCATGAACCCCATTTACATGAAGCGGAGCTCATGTTAACTAGCCGATAAATTTCGTTGAGTAATGCGATCTCTCGATCGCTTTTTTTTATTTCTAGCCTTGCCGTAATGCTGCTTCTGTGTCTCAATAATTAGCACCCGTCGTTATGCAGACTTATACCAAACAAATCCGCAAGCTGCGATGTCTGCATACGCCGTTGTGATTTTTCTGCCAATGAATACATGTGACATCGCCGAATAAGTGCAGTCGAAGTCGCCTCAAGAAGAGTAATTGCGAATTTATTGATGGAAACGCATACACTAGTCAACGCAGTTAAGTCACTAAACGCACGGCGTAATAAAAGCGCGTGTTAGTGCTTTACCGCCGATGCAGTTCTGTTGAATACGCCGATGAACTGCCGTTCCCGCTGCAGTGTTTGTAATTTTAAAGTCTCCAAGGGAACTGCTTGGAAATGTACAAAGCTAAAGTTTGACTAACTTTTCAGCACTTTTTTATGTTACTAGAGAGAGGTGCTAAATGATATATTTAAAGGCAGAGCAGCGCCACTGAAAGTAGATCAGCGCTGGCGGCAAGGCCCGGTCTAGTCATCTGCAGCGTAAGCATAATAAGAAAGAATTTAGTTGAGTACAATATTCCCATGCAAGAGCGACTGCATTGTGAAACAAATAGCTCGGCGTGTTAAGTCTGCTCAGGCAGCATCGAGGTGTGATGACTTCCCAAACGTGACGCGAACTTTTCAGCGAAAAATAGAACAAAAATACCATATGCAGCAATTATTAGCAATTCTCGCCCTGAACTACCTATCTTATAAACACATTAAAAAACACGATGTCTAAGATGCCCTCGGGCGAAAAGAATAAAGCTGTTAAAGAAGCGCTTCCTTGGTATCATTCCGATAAGACACAGCGTGATTTATACCCTTTACAAACGAGGCAGGGTGAAAACCTCGCAGCTCAAAAGAATCAACAAGACTTATGCATGGAGCAACTAGCAATAGTTAAACATGTGCGAAGCCACGATAAAATAGATGTAGAGACATGAAGTGTGCCGGGTCACACAAAACCAACAATTTCAGTTCTTACAAACTTCAGTAGCTTTAACACACAACACAATGCGCTCGTGCAGTCGTGCTGCCTAGCTAGCGCAACGTGGTAAAGAAGCGGAAAACAATATAAGCGGCAAACGGCATTCGGAACTTGAGCGAAATGCTGTCTGCACTGCAGACGAACTTCGTCGCTTGCGCGTCTAGCTATGATCGAGTGAAAAAAAAGACACCGACGAGACAAAAGAAAGGCTGAGAACAAGAAATTTTCCGCCGAAGTGACGATCCATTCTTGCTACTGCTGCTTCCGCTGATGAGGCTTTGTGGGAAATGATTGGAACCGTATCGCCGGCACGTTTTCACAGGTATTTGAGCACCCCACCGTGCAACAATTCTTCGACATTCCTTGAAGCTTTGGCCACCCCACACATACGAAGGGTGTTGCCTATTTCGCTCTGAAAACGTGAATAAGACGGAGAAGCACCGTCAACGACACAACAAACTACGGCGCGCGCTTGGCTCCTCTCCCGTGTGTTCTGCGCAAGGCCGCCACCAGTGGCGCGTCCTTCGGTGCGCACTACGCGTATACACCAGACACCAGAAGCAAGAGTGCTGTGTTTGCTACACGACCAGACCTTTCAGGGCCGCTGTCAACATAACCAACAATAACATCATGCTTAGAGTCGTACTGCAAGTTTCGCTTCAGAGAAATTTCATCAAAGATGAGGACACATGCCCTGTCCATCATATACCAATTTTTAGTTTTTTTCTTTCACAAAAGCCAGAATCTCTTGCATCAATCCAAGTTTGAGCGATACTGCCGATAGCCAGGAACTTAACGTTTTTACTGTTTAAATGCTTTTGCCAGGTACCTGTACGCTTTGGGGCTACTGAAATGGAGGTTAAGGGTAAACTAGCGGAACTCTTTTGGCCAGCGTCGTCCGTGCTTGTTCAGTGTTTGCAGGTGCATCTGAACACCAATAATTTTTAAAAAAGTCTTTGTTGAGGTCGCTGCATGACTCAGTCAATATCCGTGCTGGTGGAATTTAGGCCGAGGCTCTTTTCAGTCTTGACACAGTCCTCCGAAGGTTTGCTATCTCATCCAAATATTTCTGCATCAGCTTCTTTGTTCGTGGTGTAAAAGCCTAGCGAATTCGGCTCCGGCCCCTTCCTGCTGGTGTAAATGGCAGCTCCTGCGATGAGGACCAAGATGTGCTTCGCGCAGACTCTGTTGGAGCGGAACAGTAACACATGAGATACAGCACAGGCAAGAAGGTCAGCAATTAGCCGCACACTAGCTGTGAACGCATCTTGAACGACGACTGGCGGAGTCGTGCTGACTGGGTCGTGCAGCTGGGTCAACTGATTAGGTTGAGACGTGTTTGGGATAGGCTTTGTTGGGACAGAACAGTAAAAGATTAGACGCAAAAACAGGCAAGAAGGTCAGCCATTATCGTTACACCAGCTCTGAACGCACCTGTAGCGACGGCTTGCTGCTGGAGCAGCACGCAAGAAGTGCTTGGGACAGGCTCTGTTGGGGCAGAACCGTAACGCATCAGACGATGAGCAGTATAAACCTCCAGTTCCAAGTCAGTGTTTGTGTGTGTCTCATTTTCTTGTCCTGTTTCCTTCGGCTCTTAAAAATTTCGAAAAAAGAAGGTTACTCTGATACTTCAAGAAAAATAATGGGTCTGTCCACTTGACTGCATTGTGACTACTACTCATTATGTATAGAGTCATGCAAACAATATCTTGTTCTCACAAGCAAGTTAATAAGCTTGTGTTTTTCTTGTGGTTTTTATGTGCTACTTTGTGCTACAAGCTACGCCACACTTGTGCACATCTGCACAAGTGTAGCACGACATTTATGTGAACGAAATATGGTAGTTATTTAGAAGGGCCATTGGGTATCCAATGAGTCATTTGGAAGGGAAGCATTTGGTAGCGACGATCAACGGCGAATATCTCAGCAACCTTCGATTTGCAGATGACATTATCCTGTTCAGCAACACTAGGGATGAGTTACAGCAAATCAGGCACGTACCCAAAAAGGGCCCGCCGCCCCCCCCCAAGCCACCACTCCTAAAGTGCCTACACACATTCCTAAAGCGCCTCCAAGTGAAGCTTGAGACTTGACAGCTATTCGGTGCCCAACATTTTGCGGCCTGTTTCACTCCTTTTCGATGGAGGTAGTTATCCGCATCTCCTGGGATGTGAAGGCAAGTTTTCTCATCAATTCGGTGCCCGCGCGATTAACTTCGGATGCGTTCAGTTGTCACCATCTATGCAACGATCACGCGCATCGCTGTTCCTTCGTGAGTTCAACCTTGTTTGTTTAGACTCATCCAGGGACCAGGAAACGATTCAGTTCGTAGTAGGCTAGTCTGCATGCGCTTGGAACGAGTTGCGGCCGGAGAAAACGCCAACAGCCTTTAACTTTTCCTTTTACCTCATTACTTCCTCGAGTGATGGCTCGCCGCGACGCTGGCAGATCCTCGGAACCATGTGCCCATGATATGGGTTAGAAAGGGGCAAAATAAGATCATGCGAAACAGCGTCTGTCATCAAACCCGGCAATAACCGTTAAACGCATAAGCAATATGAATGTCACCCGTTACCTTGTCTCGTTTTCCCTTAATTGTACAGCACCTTTCGCGCAAATTGACAACTGGAAACAAGAGCCGCAAGGAGCTCAGAAATTACGCGATCTCCTAAGGGAGAGAGCCGACGCAACAGCCGAACAGGAAGGAAAAGCGAAAATTAAGAAATCTAACCGTTTGTGAAAATATCTATGGATGAACATCTTTTTATTTAAAAAGGAAGTGTTAGAAAACGCCGCCGGAAGTGGGGAATGATTCCTTTTGTTTTGCATGACGCATCTACAGTTATCAGTCGAGCCGCCTGACGTAGCCACTTCCCTGCTGTGCCTATGTGGGTTTTTTTCTAACCTTCCGCGGAAGGTGCATTACGTCTAGAACCGTAGCGTCTGGCGCTCTACGCGGTCCTACGGGACCAGCGGCCACGCATCGTTACGCAACTCCCTAAGAACAATACAATTCGGTTGTGGCACTAGAGAGCAGTAAACGATGAATTCAAAAGAACTATGATTATTCCACAAATATATACTTCTCTATAATTCTTCCAGACCTAACTGAAAAATACTACTAGACATCTTTATGTTAGGCTTCCGATTGTTTGTTCTTGGCAGTGTTCTTTCTGCGCTTCTTTCCTGCGCGAGTCCATTGGATGCGCTTCCTTGTTTGTCAAGTAAAGGAGAGGTGCATTTCACAGACGTACCTGTGAGGTACATCTTATTTCATTTATCTTTTGCGCATTTACACGTCTTTATGGAGTAGGTAGGCATTATTCACGTTTGTACTAGTAAATGTACTCCCCTCATTTTCATAGAAAAATTACCCTGTGTTGCCCCCCCCCCCAAAAATATCGTGGGTACGTGCCTGCAGCAAATGATTGAGGACTTTAACAGAGAGAGAACATGGAAGAAGAAGAGCACGGAGCAGACACGTCTCTCACATCGGCTCCATCTTTTTCGATGTTCCGCTGGCCAATTTTTCGAGGTACGACGATTTCAAGCACAGCATCAGATTCGTGAAGTTGAATGAATGTGTATTGTTTAGTGGCGCAAGAGCCAGCTATGGCCGAAGAGCGCCAAGACAGTGTTGTTGATTTCGCGGTGGAATGATGAGTTCTGTGAAGTTGATCTGACGTGGCTGTAGAGGGGCCTAAAAATAGTCGCTGTAAAGTGCGTAAATTCTACCTGCAATAAGATTATGGCGATGACTAATGATCAGTACTATGAGCCTTACAACGCACTGCGGAATAATGATATGATATGCAGAACATGTAAGATGCAAAAATTAGCTACAGCACAATTGCCTCACCAGAGCCCTTGAAACACAAGGGCCTGGAGGCATGTGCTATAGAGTACCACTATCCCAGCGGCATCCTCTAAAGAGAGGAGGCGCTACGAATGCATGGGACTAATAACATGTAAGGCCACATCTCTGAAAAAACCTAGGACTGTGTCTGTATCAAAAAGCGGTTCTGGACCGAGAAACATTGCAGGATGAAGGGGAATGTGCTGCTGTTATGCTAAGGAAAAATGTCTCTTTCTCTCAGATTCGGCTTCCCCCACACTCCAGGAGGACGTGGAGCACGGTCAGCCTCTCCCCGCATCTACCACGCAATGGAGGCTCACTTCCGGTGAGTAGAAAATTATGGGTGCCAAATGTGTGTCCTATTCTGAGACGACAGAATAGGACATCTGTTCGGCGCGATCTTGTAGTAGAGGGCCAGAATTCTAACTGTGGCTTTATCAGGTGGAGTTTATTATCCGTTTCCGCGTCCCACATGCGTTGTCAGTGGTCTCGCAGCCTCCTTCGCAAGAAAGGCCTCAGATCTGTGACAGGCACCTCAGCGATAGGGTTAACAGCTTGCGATGCGATCGACGTGGCTATCTCGTCCGCCAGAACGTTACCCTCGATGCTCCTATGGCCAGGCACCAAGCATATAATGATATGCTGGTTAGATATGTAGGCTTTACACAAGACGGAATGTAGTTCATTAAGTATTGGATTTTTGTGTGTACAGAGTGACATCAGGGCCTTCATGACACTTAGGGAGTCTGTGTATATCGCTGACTCTTGAAGTTTTGATTTTCTTATATGCTTCACAGCAGACAGCAATGCGTAGGCCTCGGCCGTAAAGATACTTGTTTCCGGATGTAGTACATCGGATTCTGAGAAGGATGGGCCGACGGCAGCATAGGACACCCCGGCATTAGACTTCGAAGCGTCTGTGTAGAACTCTTCGCAGGAGTGCTTGTGCTGGAGTTCTAGGAAATGCGTTCGGATTTCAATCTCTAGTGCGTGTTTTGTTACTTCTAAAAAGGATATGTCACATTCTATGACCTGCCACTCCCAAGGTGGTAACAACTTGGTTCGATGCATTAGGCGAAGCTCGAGGAGTGGGACATGTATTTCATCACTAAGCTCCCTCACACGAAGCGAGAAAGGCTGTCTTACAAAGGGACGATTATGGAAAAGTGTAGTACACGTCATATCGTAAACAGTGTTAAAAGATGAATGTTGATGATTGCAGTGTATCGTCAGGAAATATGTAAGGCTGATGTAAGTTCTCTATAGATGGAGTCACCATTCATTTGACTCCGCGTATAAGCTCTCAATAGGGCTTGTCCTGAGAGCGCCAGTGGCTACACGGATACCTAGATGCTGGACAGGATCTAGGATCTTTAGTGCGCAAAGTTATATACGACAGCACCATAGTCCAATCGTGATCGAATTAGGCTCTTATAAACATTCATCAGACACTTCCTGTCGCTACACCATGTTGAGTGGGATAGAATTTTAAGTAAGTTCATTGTCCTTAGACATTCCTCTTTAAGATATACTGAATGTGCTGTATAAGAGTAAGCTTGGAGTCAAGTATAATACCTAGAAATTTGTGTTCTTTGTTGATAGGTATTTGATGTCCACACAGTTGAACACAAGGATCTAGAACCAGGCCTCTGTTTCTAGTAAAAAGAACACAAGAACTTTTGTGGGGACTGATTTTAAATCCGGTTTTGTCTGCCCACTTGGAAACCTTGTTCAAGCCCTGCTGCACCTCTCTCTCGCATACTGCGAGTTTACAGGATTTGAAGCCGATTTGAATGTCGTCCACGTAGACAGAATAAAGGATGGCAGGTGGTAGCGAAGCACGAAGCGTGTTCATCTTCACGATAAAGAGCGAACGGCTAAGCACGCCTCCCTGCGGTACACCTGTTTCTTGTGTGAAAGGTCGCGACAATACGTTGCCAGTTTTCACGCGGAAGATGCGATTCAACAAATAGCTTTCGATTATTTTTAGCATATTTCCACAGATTCCCATTCCCGAGAAGTCTCCCAAGATGCCGTAGCACCATGTTGTGTCATATGCCTTCTCCATGTCAAGGAATATTGATAAGAAAAACGGTTTATGTACAGATGCATCCCGAATATATCCTTCAATGCGTACAAGGTTATCTGTTGTCGATCGGCCTTCTCTGAAGCCACACTGATAGGGATCAAGTATATTGTTGAGTTCAAGGAAATGTATGAGTCTGCGATTAATCATTTTTTCAAAAAGCTTACACAGGCAGCTTGTAAGAGCTATCGGGCGATAGCTTGCCGCCAGGGATGGGTCTTTCCCCTGCTTCAAAACAGGGACCACAATTGTTTCTTTCCATGTGTTTGGAAGGTATCCGGCAGCCCAAATATTGTTGAATAGTGCGAGTAGTGTAACTTGTGTGTCAGTGTGCAAGTTTTTGAGCATGTCATACATGACTCGGTCAGGTCCCGGTGCAGTGCTCTTGCATGTGTTCAAGGCAGCTCTCAACTCGGCAATACTAAAAAGTCGGTTATACGGTTCATTCTGTCTGCATTTGCTTATGATTGGCTTAGGTTCCCCGATTTCTCTATGTTTCAGGAAGGATTGGGAATAATGGATTGAGCTCGACACACGCTCAAAGTGCTCCCCCTAGGGTGTCTGCCTGCTCTTCTAAGGTATTTACTTGATCGTTCACCAAAGGCAACGGATTTATTTGCTGCCCTTTTAGCTTCCTTACACCATTCCAAACTTTCACCTGCTGTGTGTAAGAACTGATATCTGAGAGGAACCGCACCCAGCTCTCTCTCTTCGCCTGACGCCGTATGCGCCTTCCCTGTGACTTTATGTGTTTAAATTCAATAAAGATTTTCTGTATTCGGCGACCTACGCAATATTCCCCATGCCTTATTCTGCCTCTTTCGCGCATTTCTACAGTCATGATTCCACCAGGGAACACGTCGTTTAAGTGAACCACCATTTGTTTGCGGGATAAACTTTTTCAACAGCATCAATAATCAAAGCGGTAAAATACGCGACAGCTTCATCTCTACTAAAATTGTTCATAAAATCGACCGTTAAATGAGTAGATTCTTTAAAATGCTCCCAGTCAGCCGATGGTGATTTCCAAATCGGTAACAGGGGAGGGTTGTCATGCTGCGTCATCGATTTTAAAGTTATAGGGAAGTGGTCACTTCCAAAGGGATTCTTGATCACATTCCATTCAAGATGAGGCACAAGGGAAGCAGAGCCTATTGCTAGGTCTATGGATGAATATGAATTGTGTTGAAGGCTGTAATGTGTTGGTTCCTTCTTATTAAATAAGCAGGCACTAGAGGTCAGAATAAAATTTTCGATAAGTCGGCCTCTTGCGTCGCAACGCCCGTCTCCCCACAACGTGTTGTGGGCGTTAAAATCACCTACAAGTGTGTAGGGTTCCGGCAGCTTATTTATCAGGTTATAGAAATCGGTTTTTTGGAGGTGATAGCTTGGTATATAAATGGAGCAGACGGTTACCAACTTCTTGAAAATAATCCCTCTAATTGACACTGCCTCGAGGGGTGTCTGTAATGCTACCTGACGACAAGCTACGGACTTGTATGCAAGGATTGCTACACCGCCGGGCGAGGTGTTAGCCTCATCACGGTCCTTGCGGAAGATGGTGTATTGGCGAAAAAAGTTTGTTTGTGCGCGTTTTAGATGTGTCTCTTGAACACACCGCAACTTGGGATTGTGTTTGTGTAGTAGTTCTTTAATGTCGTCGAGGTTATGGAGAAGTCCTCGAACATTCCACTGTAGTATTTGTGTATCCATTATGCTATATGTATTGGGTGCTGTGTGTTGAAGAGACGAGGATTAGCTCACGGGCCTTTTTCAGGCGCCGTGACGGGAGTTTTGTCTCTTTTGGAGCGATTGAGAGTGCCTCACTGCTCCTTAGGCGCTGGTGGCGCCGTCTTGCTGGTGGTTGTGTCCATCGCCTCTTGCGAGGCGCTGGACACGCGCTCTTCCGAGCGCTTTGTTTGGCGTGAAGGCCTCGGCACGTTGGACGAAGCCTTTGAGGTCAACTGCCCGGAGGTAGATGGCCCCGTCTGCTGGGTTGGCGTAGCAGCGCTAGCTGCAGCCGCCGGGGGGCCGGATGGCGTAACTGCCCCCTCACTGGGTGTGGGACGGTCAGCCGCCGGAGACCATTGTGGCGCTGCCCCCTGACGAGCCACTTCGGCAAAGCTGCTCTTAGGCAGGTATGCCACCCGCCTACGTGCCTCCTTGTACGATACATTTTCTTTCACTTTGATCGTGACAATTTCTTTTTTCTTTTTTCCAACCTCTTTTTTCTTGACCGCGAGTACGCGGCGTGCTCTCCATCAGAGTTTACACAATGCAAAGAATTCTCGCAAGCTTCAGACGTGTGTTCATGGGGACTGCATTTCGCACATGTTCGGCGGCCTCGGCAGCTCTGCGAGCTGTGGCCAAAACGTTGGCATTTGAAATATCTGAGGGAATTTGGCACATACGGTCTAACACGGAGCCTGATGTACCCGACCTCAATTGACTCGGGCAGGACACTTGAATTGAAGGTGAGTATTAGGTGTTTGGTCGCAATTTCTTTACCATCTCGCCTCATCTTAATTCTTCTGGCATTTATAACATTCTGTTCACTGAAGCCCTCCAAGAGTTCAGCCTCAGTGAGCTCCAGCAAATCATCGTCCGAGACAACGCCGCGGGTGGTATTCATCGTGCGGTGCGGGGTTACTACTACTTGGGTCTCCTCAAATGATACTAGTTTAGGCAGTTTCTCAAATTGTTTCTGATCACGGAGCTCCAAGAGGAGGTCACCGCTAGTCATCCTCGACGCCTTATAACCTGGACCAAAAACGTCGGTAAGGGACTTCGATACAAGGAATGGTGAAATTGTTCGCACTGGTTTAGCTGGTTTTTCAGAATGGATGACGTGGAAACGACGGAAATATTCTTTTTGCCGACCGAAAAATTGGAATAGTGCATCGGTGCGCCCTCTTTTCTGAGGGCGATCAGGGAGTGGGGGGAAGAAGCTAGCCAAAAAGATATGTGAGATTTCGGCAGTAACGCCAGCCACCCACCGTGGAGTCGTACTAGGGGACGCTACAGGACCTGTGAAACACGGCTTGCCACCGCCAGCTGTACATTACCACTATAACCAAATATGAAATAACCTAGGTTGGCTATCCACACAAGGTTAACCTTTGCTGCCTGGAAAAATTGGAAGGGGAAGCCAGAAGTAGACAGGAAAGGTGGAAAGTAAAGGAAAGACGAAGGTTGTAGGGAGCGAGAGACAGGAAAAGGCAACTACCGATTTCCCCCGGGTGGGTCAGTCCGGGGGTGCCGTCTACGTGAAGCAGAGGCCAAAGAGGTGTGTTGCCTCCGCCGGGGGGCCTTAAAGGTCTGAACACCCGGCATCGGCTCAACCCCCAGGATCCCCCTTTCCCCAGACACGGCTAAGCCGCGCACGGCTACACACGGGAGGGTCCAATCCTCGTGTGCTAGGGTACGTGGTGTCGCAACACACCGAACGCCTGCTTACGCAGACGCCCCTGCGGGGGAGATTCGTGAAGTTGTCCAGACTCGACTGATACAAAGTTTCGAGGTGGGAAACAATTTTGACAATTTTATTGGACTTTCTCTGTTCATCCCCACTACGTGCGGAGCTAAGCCTAGCGAGGAGCAGGGCCCATTAGGCTTTGCCGGCCTACGTGCCAGGCGGACATAGCAGACTCCCGTATGGAAGAGGAATAGGACAACAACGAGGAAGATTTCGGTTGGCAAGTGGCTACCGGACGACGATGCCGTGCTGGAAAGAAGAGCAGAAACGCGGCCAACGCGACGCCAAGTACCTCGCAAGCGTCCGGCGGAGACGCCGCTACCGGCGGCAGCAAGGGACCCGCCACCAACACCGGCTCGATCAAGAATCGTATAGTCAAGGCCTCAAGGATGCCCCTGCAGCCCGAGGAGTATAGGAAGTTTATAATCAGGCCACGAGGAGGACTAAATTTCAGGAAAGTAAGTGCCACCGCTATTGGAACTGCAGTGATCGAGGCTTCAGGCCTAACGGCAGAGCAAGCAAGTGAAGGCATGGTGTGCCCCAACTTCACACAAAATATCGTTGTGGTGAGCACGCCTGAATCAGACCATGCGGCAATGTACGTGAGAATCAAGTCCTTCAAAATCGTGGAAACAGAGTACGAAGTCAATGCGTACGAGACGGTCCCGCATGCCACGTGCAATGGGGTGATTAGACGAGTCGACATCAGGCACTCCCAGTCCACTATCACAAGGGATATCGTGCATGAGCACAACCCACTCGCTTTGCCCACCAAGCGCATCAAGACGTCGGGCTCAGTCATCGTCGTCTTCGATGGACTGAGAGTGCCAAACTTTGTGCGCTACGGGCCGACCTTATTGAGATAATATCTCTACAGGAAACAATTTGATGTGTGCTTTACCTGTCGTAGGGCAGGACACCACTCGGACGTGTGCCCCACGCCAGACTCTGTTCAGTGTAGAGGGTGTAGAGCCCTCAACCCACGAGCGGACCACGTTTGCATGCCCAAGTGCAAGTTCTGTGGAGGAGACCATCCCACCGGAGACAAGGCATGCAAGCAGAGATTTCAAACACCCTATGTGGTACGAGCTTGCCGAAGGGAACGCGCCCGGTCACGATCGGCCACGAGGGAGAGAAACCGCTCCAAGTCGGGAGGAGCGCAGGTGCAAAGGGAACGCACCCGGTCGCGATCGGCCGCGAGGGAGAGAAGCCGCTCCAAGTCGGGAGGAGCGCAGGCGCGCTTAGAAGATGGAACACCTGGTGCCAAGCCGACAGTTCGGACCGCCTGGGCGAATAATGTCAAAGGTACGGTGAGAATCGTCGGTGACGCCACTAGGCCGGCGGTGACTGAAAGCAATGATGCCAGAATAGAACAGTTGATTAAGGAGGTGAACTGTTTGCGTAAAGCCAACGAAGAGCAGACCAAACACGTAGTAGAACTGAAAATGAAGGCACAGCCGAGCCCTGCCAGCGTAGAAGTAGCCAGACCAGTTGGTCAAAGCAACGAACCGAACGAGGGAGATAACTCCCCCGCCCCGAAAAAAAGAGCAGTAAGCCCCGAAACTGGCTCGGTTTTCTCAGTCCTCAGCGAGCTGAAAGAAGTAATCAAAGAAATTAGAGGCGATGGAAAGAACTAACCTTAATGTGGATAAACTATGGAAATGGAGGTTAACGGCCGAACAGCGATTCAAGTAACTCGAAACGAGGTGCGACGACGACGAATTCTTGCCGTCAGAATCAAAAAGCGTAAAATCGCTCTCCGGAACGTCAGGGGGCGCTCCAAGGAGATCGATCGCGGGTAACAGCAAAATTAACCCATCCAATAATCATGGATAGAGCCCACAGTTTCAGTGTGTGGCAGTGGAATTGTCGCGGATTCCTCAACAAAAAGGCATCGCTGCGCCAATTGATTAGATCGATGGGGGTCAAACCAAAAGTAATTATGCTGCAGGAAACTTTAGCGGACGAAGTAAAGCTAACCGGGTACAAATCGGTATGTAGAGAAAAAGATTGTGGGAGGGGATTGGCCACCCTCCTTGACAAAAAGCTACGCTCTATCGAACACGATATCAATCTCTGATTGAGTGAAATCGAGTATATCCTAGTAGAAGTCGTACTCAAACGGCACAAGGGCAAGTCACAGAGTATCTTCTGCCTAAACATTTATAGCAGTCCCACCTACAAGAAGCAAAGCTTTAGGGCACTTTTCAACAGGGCACTCGCAGTCGCAAAGAGCTCCCCGCTCATCATCGGAGGGGACTTTAATACCCCCTACCAAGCGTGGGGATACGCTTGGAATACGAAGGAAGGTGAGGGGTTATGGGACTTTGCCATGGACCTGGGATTGTGCCTGGATACCGATCCGCTTTTCCCCACCCGCTGTGGCACGTCCACGAGCAGGGACTCTACACCCGACCTAACTTTTGTCAACAACTCGAAACAAGTTGAGAAAACTCGGGCACCGATCTAGGCAGCGACCACTATATCATACACATACGTATCGGTATGCCGAAACAAGAGACTAGAACCTTTCGGTGCACAGACTGGGACTTTTTTAGGGAAGTTAGAGCTAAGATACTAGAATCGGAACCGATAGAAACAGGCAGACAGTCCTTCCAGACCTGCATAAACCAGCTCCAAGAGGACCTCAGGGAGGCCACTAAAGAAATTAAGACCGAAGAAAGCATAGAGAGCATAGACAGTAGGCTCGCACATCTGATCGAGGCCAAACAATCCATCCTGCAAAGATGAAAAACGCAAAGACTGAACCGAAAGCTCAGGAAAAAGATAGCGTTGTTAAGCAGACACATCGAGGAGCATTCGGGAACGAGCTCAGGAAAAAGATAGCGTTGCTAAACGGACAGATCGAGGAGCATTCGAGAACGCTCGTGAAACAGCAGTGGGACGAAGTTTGCCATTTGGCAGACGGCAGAATCAAACATGGAGGCAGTTGGAACATCCTCAAACATCTACTGAACGAGAGCGACACTAAGTCAAACAAGAGAACAGCGAATACAAAACTAGTACATCAAGTAAGCAAGTACACGACTCAGAAGGTACTCATGAGACAGCTCGCGGACAAATATCTCTCGCTCAAACAACCGGGCGAAAGCAACAACGAACGCGTGGAGTACATGGGAGGACCGTTCCAGGAAATGGACCGCGATTTCACCGAGGGTGAGATACGGGCCGCCCTCCACGGTCTCTCTACTAGATCGGCAGCCGGACCCGACGGTATTACCAACAAACTCTCAATGAATCTAGACGATGAGTCGAACACTTTCTTGACGGATTATTTCACCGAGTTGTGGAAAAAGGGAGACTATCCGGAGGAATGAAAGATGGCCAACACCATCCTCATACCAAAACAGGTAAACCGCTACATCTGGATAACCTACGTCGAATCTCGCTTACATTGTGCATAGGTAAAGCTATGGAACACATTATTCTCAACAGACTCACTAGATACGTCGAGCAAAATGACATACTCCCGTGTAACGTGATCGGTTTGCGCCCCGGAATATCGACTCAGGACGCCATGCTCCTGATCTAACACCAGCTCATACACGTTAGCCCGGTGCGCGCGAGCGCAATTCTGGGACTAGACGTCGAAAAAGCTTTTGATCGCATAGAGCACAAGGCCATCCTCGAGGTCCTGTCCGAGCTGGGGTTGGGCGAGGGGCTATTCAGCGTAGTCAAGGCGTTCCTGTGCGGTAGCAAGCGAGCCTCAGGCTAGAACTAAAATCGAAGGTGATGAACCTGAGAAACAGGGGCACCCCGCAAGGGGCCGTACTTTCGCCCATGTTATTTAATCTAGCAATGACCAGATAGATGGATGGATGAAAAACTTTAATAGGGTCCTTTAGGGCGCGCACTAGCGCGCAGCGGGCCGCTCCCACGTCGTGACAGAGAGGCCGAGTCTCTCGGCCGCGTCGCGGGCCCGTTGGACAGCCCATAACTGTTCTTCGAGGTAGGGGCTGTGTAGGACCGAATCCCAACGTGAAGAAGTGTTGTTTTCATCGCTGTGTAACGCGGGACACCGCCAGAGCATGTGAGGTAAATTCCTTAAAACATTGCATAGTGCACATGCATTTGTTGTCAGAATTCGGGGTACACCTTGCGAAGAAGTAGGGGGTTTGGGTAAGCCCCCGTCTGTAGAAGCCTTAGTGTCAAAGCATGAGGTCTATTGAGTTTGCAATGTGGGAGGGGGTAGATCCTCCGAGCCAAGTAAAAGTGCTTAGTAATTTCGGTGTACGAGGCAGGAGAGTCCCGATTGTCAGTACCCCCAGCGTCACGCTGCCCGGTAGCTATGGGGTTGAAGATCCCTCGCGCAGCTCCGTGTGACGACTCGTTGAGGTTCGGCGGGGCACCCTCGATCTCCTTGCTTCCTAGTATCCTTAGGGCCAGCTCGGATATGGTTCCTTTGGCAAATGCCCTAACAGCTGATATGGAGTCACTGTAGATTGATGTCCTCTTGTCGTCCAATAAGGCCACCGCTATTGCAGCCTGCTCGACGATCTCAGAGGACGTCGTCCGAATCGAGATTGCGTTCGTTATTTGCCTTTCATGATCTACGCTAACTACAGCGAAGGCCTGTCCGTCGGGGTAGCGCGCTGCGCCTACGAAACTTCTCCGAAGCTCGTTCACGAGCCTTTTCCAGGAGAGCCTTCGCGCGCGCCCGACGTCTTCCCACGTTGTGCTCTGGATGGACGTTTCGTGGGATCGGGGCGACAATTATGCGGTCCCGCTGCTCTCGAGGGATGCTACAGAACTTTGTTTTGATTACTCTGGGGGGAACGCCCAGCTCCTGTAAGATGTGTCTTCCAGCTTGTGTGGTAGATAGCCTGACGAACTGGGCCCTCTCCTGTGCGTCCGACATTTCCTCTAGCGTGTTATGCATGCCAAGTTGAAGTAAGCGTTCCGTGTGAGTGTATATGGGGAGGCCGAGAGCTCTCTTGATTGCCTTCCCCACACACGATGTGAGCGAAATTGGGCGGAGGTTATCGATGCTGGGCGGCTTGCCTGGCTTGGGGATGAGAATGGTGTTGGCCGATTTCCACATTTCCGGGACTTTACCGCTGCTCCATGTTTGGTTAATGATGTAGGTTAGGTATTCGATGGACTTCTCGTCCAGGTTCCGTAGAACTTTGTTTGTGATCTTGTCCGGACCCGGAGCCGATCTGCCGTTGAGGGCATGGAGCGCCTGCCTGATCTCCTCAATCCCGAATTCTGTGTCGAGCTCAGGGTTGTCGGAACCTTCATAGTCAGGGGAAGGTGGTGTAGGGCCCGATGCGACGGATAGGTATTTCTTCACTAGTTTGGATAAAATTTCATTGCTCGAATATTCTCGCTTTGCTGTGTGTAGAGTGCGCGCCAGTGTGTTGCGTTGGTTGGTTTTAGTGTTCGTCTCGTCCAGGAGATGCTTTAGGAGGTTCCAGGTGCCCCCGTTGCGCAGCTGCCCGTAGATCGAGTTACACACCTCATCCCATTGTTTTTTAGAGAGGGCTCTGCAGTGTTGCTCTATAGTTATGTTGATTTCCGATATCTTTTTTCTTAGCCTGCGGTTGAGCCGTTGTCCTTTCCACTTGGCGAGGAGCGACTGCTTGGCCTCCAACAGGTAAGCCAGACTGCTGTCCATTTTTTCCACTGGAAGATCGGTACAAACCTCCTAGGTGGTAGCTTTGATGTCTTGTCTAACCTGTACAACCCATTGTTTGAGGCTAGGCTTCTCCACACTCTCCGTTCGCTCTTCCCTAATTTTGCGAAATTTGTCCCAGTCTTTGTACTGGAACATACGCTGTCTCTTCTGCTCGACTTCTGCTTTGGTAGCGACCAAGATATAATGGTCGCTACCAAAGTCTACCCCGAAGTTCGTCTACTTGACGGCTGCATTGCTCTTGACAAAGGTGAGATCCGGTGTCGTGTCACGGCTCGACGATGTTCCGCATCTGGTGGGGAACGCTGGGTCCGTGACTAGCATCAAGTTTAGATTTATGGCCTCACGCCAGAGTTCCTCCCCCTTGTTAGTGTTATATGGGTCGCCCCAGTTGTGGTACGGCGCGTTGAAATCACCAGCTATGATCAAAGGGGAGTCGCGCGCTAGTTGCGTGGCCTTGGTGATTAGGGCTTTGAAGCGTTGTCTTGGAGCTTTGGGATTACTGTAGACATTCAGGATGAATATAATTTTTCGGTTAGTTGGGCTAGGAATTATCTCTATCATCATGTATTCGACTTTAGTTGCGGTCATGTTAAGGTCGTGAGTGATGTGGGTCAGCTTGTTGCTAATCAGTACGGCGATCCCTCGTCCTTCTTCGTATTTTGCTACGGGCTTGTAGCCAGACAGCCTGACGTTGGATGTTAATGTTTCTTGTAAAACGATAAGATTTGGCTTCTCTGCGTCTCAGCGAATATATTGTTGCAGGGGAGCCCTCTTGTGAAGGAAACTGGAGAGTATAGGAGGTATACACTTTGCAATATACGCCGATGACATAAACATATGGAGCGCCAACGGTAACGTAGGCCAAACGGAGACCAGACTACACCCCATGGAAAGCACGCTAGGCGTGATGGGACTAAACTGTTCGGCGGCAAAGTCGAAGCTTTGGTCCTAAAACATCAGCGCAGGGGTCGAAGGCCCAGGGGCTACGTCCCTGGGGAGGAACCCAAGATTATCTTATGCTGTCACGATGGATCCGCGATCGAGCTGGTGGAAAAGAGTAGTTTTAGGCTTCCACATAGCAGCGGGAGGTACCAACCTCAATGCCATTCAATACATTTCAAACAAGATGGACCAAGTCATCAGGTTACTAAGGATAATCAGCAACAGACACAGAGGCCTGGGTGAGGACAGCGCTCTAAGGATAGTGCACGCCTTCGCTCTCTGTCACTTCACCTACGTGGCAGGTCTATTTAAATGGTCGCAGGCCGAGCTGAACAAGCTCAAAACTATGATCGGAAAGTTAGTCAAGGCTACCCTAGGTATACCCATCAGCACCTCCAACGTGAAGCTCATGAACCTAGGCGTGCACAATACGATAGAAGAAATGGGGGAAGCGCAACAGATGGCGCAGCAGCAAAGACCGACGAAAACGCGAGCGGGCAGGCCTATACTCAAAGCGATAGGGACAGACCCCAATAGATCGATGAACCCGAAGGAATCCAAGGTAGAATTGAGCGCGAACCTTAGAGACGCGATGAGAACCACCCCCCTCCCGAGAAAGATGTACCCGGAACACAATGTTAGCAAAAGAAAAGCGAGAGCGAAAGCTTTGTTGAAAGAAATTGAACAGCTAGGACAACAGGCGCCCCTTGTAGACGATGCCTGGGTCAAAGACAAAGAGGCTTACACGGCCGTGATGGTCGACAGCCGGGGCGAGGTACGGGACGCCGTCACCATCTTCACTAAGGATTCCACGGTGGCGGAGCAAGCCGCGATTGCACTAGCCATCAAGAACCGTAAATGGTCTTTCATCTGTAGCAATTCCAAAGCAGCAATTAAGAGCTTTGACAAAGACTATTTCGCTGCGACTGCGGCTCAAATTATCGACAAGGTCGAAACTATCAAAACTGAAATCCGATGGTTTCCTGCACATATGGGACAAGTGGACGACACTCGGCCCAACATCAACGAGGTGACGAACGACCTGGCACGACGACTTGCTTGCGGTGCCAGTCAGAACCGAACCGACGCCCGCTACTATTCCGGGGAGAATAAAGATCACTTACTAACTTACAATGACATCACTAAATATTACTACTTGGGGCGTAGGCGATTCCCACTGCCACACGCAAAATTGAACAGGGCTAACGCAGTCACGCTACGTTTACTGCAAACCGGGACGTACCCCACTCCGTATTTCATAAATAAAATTCACCCGGAAAGAGAAATGAGGGAAGAATGTAACGTGTGCGATGGCATCATTGACATCAGACACATGCTGGCGGGCTGTCCCGCGACTCTCGCCGACCATGAAGAAAAATGGCTTTACTGGCACAAGATGGTATCAAGGACTTAGTATCAAGATCAACTACGGGCTGTCCAGAGGGTCCACGATGACGCCATAAGGCTCGGCCTGGCGGTGGCGAAGTGGACGCGGCCCGCCTCGGTCTGAAAAGACCCGGCTTCAGGACTCTAATAAAGTTTTGTGAATGAATGAATGAATGAACAGAGAGAGCGTTAGAGTCGGGTTGAAGATTAATATGTAGAAGACAAAGATAATGATCAGTAGCCGGGCAATGGAACAAAAATTTAGGATCGCCACTCAATCTCTGGAGCCTGTGAAGGAGTACGATAACTTAGGTCAATTACTCGCAGGGGACCTTGATCATGAGAAAAAAATTACAGAATAAAAATGGGTTGGAACGCATTCGGCAGGCGTTGCCAGATCCTGACTGGAAGCTTACTATTATGATTGAACAGGAAGCTCTTCAATCTATGCATTCTACCGGTGATGAAATATGGGGCAGAAACTTGGAGACTGACAAAGAACCTCGAAAACAAGTGAAGGACCGTTCACAAAGCGATGAACGAAGAATGTTAGGCGTAACATTTACAGGCAGGAAGAGAGCGCCGTGGATCAGAGAACAAACAGGGATAGGCAATTTTCTAATTGACATTAGGAGAATGAATAAACAAACGAGCTTTATTCCCTTTATAAGAGAGGGGAGGGGCCGGGGAGAGAGAGAGAGAGGTCGAAGTACTCCAGTGTCAGCTGGCGTCCGTCACCACATTGTGTGGCTAGACGTCCGTCTACCAGTCATAGTAGGCCTCCGCTACCTCCTCAGCCCACCTCAGGACTCGGTCCTGTAGGGTGGGATCGGAGCACCGCAGGGCAGTCCCCCACAGCTCCTCGCTGTACTAATGAATGGTTTCAGCGTGCCGGGAGGGGGAGGGGAGGGAGGGAAGCTTTGATGAGGCATTGCCACATGATATGGCAGAGATCTGCTATCGGGACAGGGCAAAAACGACACTTGGCTGTCGGGTATGTGGCGGGAAAGAATAAGTGCGAAGTGCGCGGAATAAGAAAAGTGCGAGTTTGTATAGTTGGCGCCACAGTATTTTTCTCTGGCGCCTTCTAGGCACAGAGCGAGATGGACACATTAGGCGTTGGTGTCTGTAATGCGTGCAAATTTCATGGAATGTGACGAGTGTGTCTTTATTGGTGTGTTGTTGGGAGTCGCTGGGCTATAGAGTTATGCCCACATTTTCGGCGGCAACTCGGTCCGTGAATCGTCGAGCAGCGGCATGAGTGATTTCGTTGCCTTGTAGTCCTTGATGTACTGGAGTACAGACGACAGCGATGTCGTTTTCTGGTCGGTGAGCGACAATTAGAGAGCACGTGAGGTTGGTAACGTAGGCGTTACTGAAGTTCCGGATAGCAGTCGTAGAGTCACTATTGATGAAGTCGCAATCGGGTGGCCCCGATGCGAGTGCAATGGCGGCTTTTTCCGCGTCACCCGCCGAGGTGGTCTTGACTGATGCTGAACAGTCTTGCCGTGGTTGCCTACGACCGCTAGAGCATAACGATGTCTAGTGGTGTAGGCTGTAGCGTCCGCACAGTAGACTCATTCAGCCTGTCCATAGCTGCGTTGTAGCGCCTTGGCTCGAAGTTTGCGGCGTTTGACGTGAAATTCGGGGTGCTTCTTTCTGGGTAGGGGCGGGATATGGTATTGGCCGTATATGTTCGGAGGAAGTTGATGTCACTTGCTCTCGTTGAATGGTAGAGCATGATGAAGTTGTCTCAGGATCTCACGCTCAGCTTTCAGTGGTGGTAAGTCTGTGGTATTGCGATGATAGATGTGCTTCGCTTAATTCTTGAAGGGTATTTAGTGTGGCTATGGCTATCACTCTTTGTGTGGGTGCTTAAATTGGAACACCAGGAGCGACTTTGTGTATCTTGCGGATCGAACAATTCACACTATCCTCTTCCTGCCTAGAGAGTGAAAGATATTGTAGTGCGAAGGTGAGTTTGCTTAAAGACAAAAGCCTCGATTAGCTGAATTAGCTCCTTCTCTCGAGGTGCTCCGTGTTTGTTGGAAGTCCTACCTATTAGGCGAAGCGTATTATCTTCCGTTGTTTGTAGTGCTTGCAAGATATGTTGATTTGCTCGGTTGCGTTCGAGCTGTAATCCTTGGAGCTTTATCCTGTCTACGTGGGGTATAGGGTGCCCTTCAATCGTGAATTGGACATTCAGAGGTGAAGTCATGATGCGTCTCGTGGGGGGCAGAAGGAGAAGCTGTAATTTGGTGGGTGAGCACCTGAGATTCAAGTCGTGACCTACTTGTTCGACCTGTTCAATTGCTGCTTGGAGGGAGTCTTCGATGTGCCCGTCCGAACCTCCGGTCATCCACAGCGTAATATCATCCGCGTACAGCGTGAATCGGAGGTCAGGGATCTTCTTGAGAGTGAAAGCGAAAGGTCGAATAGCCAAATTAAAGAGGCGGGGAGGGGGGAGTACTGCCCCTTGAGTGATGCCAGTGCTTGCTAAACTTATTTGACCAGATTGTTCGCTGCCTAATTGGAGCGTCGCAGTGCGCTTCACGGTGAAGGTGTGTATATTCGCTCCCCGCAGTTTATACAACTATGTTCGCGTAGTATGGCCAAGTGGGACACGTTTTTGAAGGCGCCCTTGAGGTCGAGGCCGAGCAACGCTTGTGTGTCACGTGCGTCGCTCGGTTCGACAATGTCTTCTTTGAGCCTTAGCATGACATCCTGACATGAAATAGATTTGCGAAAGCCAGTCATTTCCGAATGGAACAAGTGATTGTGTTCAATGTATATGGAGAAGCGTAGGTGGATTACGTGCTCCAAGATCTTCCCTGTGCATGAAGTGAGAGAGGCTGGACGGAAGTTACCAATGTGAATTGGCTTATTCGGCTTTTGAATGAAGATAACCTTGGCTGATCTCCATTGTTGGGGTATCTCCCCCTCTTCGAGGCAGTGGTTGTAATACTCGGTGAGTTTGCGTATGGATTGCTTGTCAAGGTTGCGAAATGTTTTATTGGTCACAGAGTCTGGGCCTGGTACCGTGGTGGTTCGCACGTGGTTCAGGGCATGTCAAACCTCCGCTAATTTGATGGGACTGCAAAGCTCCTCATTGGTTTCACCAGCATAGTCGGGCCTGAATATGTGCATAGGAGGGGGAATATGTTTGGAGGCCAGGTTGCTGAACATGGTCGGCAGGTCGGTTGCATGTTTATGCAGCAGTTTATTCATCTGCTGCTTATTGTGTATCCTAGACGTGGTGGGGTCGAGCAGGTGCCGCAGCAATTGCCAGGTCTTTTCAGTGCTAAGATTACCATGCGCTCTTTCTAAAACCTGAGTCCATTGCTGTGCCGCCAATTTGATAGCATATTGTTGGATCTGAGAGTCTAATTTGGCTATTCTGATACAGAGTTTGTGATTGTAACATGCTCTTAGCCATCTCTTAAGTAAAGCTTGCTTACCTTCCCACATGCGTAGGAGCTTGGAATCAATTGTGGCCAAGGGTGTGTCTAGCGGGAGAGTGGTGGTATGGGTGTCTACGTCTGCCTGCAAGGCGTTCGCCCATTGCTCAATATCGGTATTGGTTTCTTCGTTAGTGTTGTCGCGAGATTTTCTGAATTCTGTGCAATTGGTAAGCCTTAGTGGGTTCGTGACTAGCGGTATGTGCTTAAAATGTACACGGAGTTTGAGGATGTAATGGTCGCTTCCGAAGTTGTTTTGGAGGTTTTGCCACGTCGCCTGAGTGATGTGGTGAGTTAGGGTGAGGTCAGGGGACGTATCCCTACTGACGCTATTTCCTAGCTGGGTAGCGTATTTCAAATCGCTAGTAGGTACAGCGGGGCGTGGCACCTGCGGAGACGACGGACGTTTGCGCGCATGCACGAGTAAGGGCGGGCGTGAGAGAGGAAATGTGGGGACTTTTGCTCCTCAAATATACGACTCAGCCTAGGCGCTACGGAGGAGTTTCTTAGCGCGTGTTGTATGCGCTTGTCCCTAGGCGCGCCGACAGAAGTCGCGGGGCGCGGTAGTGCTGAAGGGTCAGCAAGTTGAATCGCAAGTTGGCAGCTCGACGGAATCATATTTATTCAAACGTGTTGTTCGCTAATTAAAACAACGTATCACTATTTCGCATTATTGGCAGCGCCTCCAGGACACCAAAGCGGCAACGTGTGCGGCGTGTGCCAGGGTAGTATAAGATCGGCTGTACGCTATCGCGGACAGCGAATTTTTTATGCGAACATTACCTGGCACGCTTCGGCCTCTGCGAGCCCCAACCCACGGACCAGTCCGGCTTCTAGCTTTGATGTCCCCGCTACCACTTGGGTGCCCCGGAGATCCTGCGCCACCTGCTTTAATATAACCTCAGGTGCTGTCCCGAGGCCTCGGTTTGCCGGTTAAATGTGCCCTCCTGGAGCAGTGTTTGTAAAAAATGCAATCTATCGTCGCGCCTAACAAAGTGACCCACGACTTATACAACACCAGTCAGAACCTTGCCCCTTCAGAGACAGTGATCGACAAATGGGGCGTCCGTGCCCACTGCCTCACCGCGCGGGCAGTCAGCGGCGCAGCCTAAACAAACTCGACCACCTCCGCCATGCCGGCACGCCTAGGGACAAACGCACGCTACACGTGCAAAGAGACTTCTCCACCGTAGTGCCTACGCAGAGTCACATATTCAAGGAGCCAAGGCCCCCACATTTTCTCTCTCGCACCCGCTCTTACTCGAGCCTGCGCAGAAACATCGAGCGCCGTCAAAAGGGCCACGCCCCCGCTGTGCCTACTAGCATTTGTAAAAAACGCAGCCTGGTAGGAAGAGTAAAGTCATTGTAGATAGCGAAACCTTGAATTTGTAGTGGTGCCACAGAGCTCTTCCCTTAGGGGTGGATGCGGAGTGGCCCCCCATTTGATGGGGGCATTGAAGTCGCCCGTTACGACTAGCGGCTGTTTATTGGCGTTAGCTTTGGCTTGAGCAAGCACGGGTTCAAAGCGGTGTTGTCGAGCATTGGGAGGGCTATGAACATTCAACACGCATAGGATGGGTTGTTTATGGCTTTGAGGTAGAATTTTGATGAAATCGTGGGGGATTCCAGTACTGCTGAATGTGTCCAATTTAACAGAAAGACGTCTTGCAAGTATGGAAGTGTTGGGCTTGTCTATGTAAGGGTCTTGAAACGTGCTGTATCCAGGTAGCGTGACTTTCTCGTGTTTTTCCTGCAAGGCTATGTCAGGGAGCTCGTTAAGGCTCTAGAAATAGTGTTAGACATGCGCACTTGTTCCGGAACCCCCTGCATTCCACTGCCAGATGACTAGACTACGGGCTGGCTTTATCATTATTGTTGTTGTTATGGAGGATGGGAACTTGTGACGTCGCGGAGTGTCTTCCCCAGCTGTCGGTTAGCTCTTGGAATCTGCAGAACTGTGCAGATGCCTCACAGAAATATGGAGCTGGGCAGGTCAAGTAATGCGTAGGTTACATAACCGGTGGACCATTGGGGTTACAGAATGGGTGCCAAGAGACAGGAAGCACAGTCGAGAAGGGCAGAAGACTAGGTGGGGTGATTAAATTAAGAAATTCGCAGGTGCTAGTTGGACTCAGTCAACGCAGGACAGGGGTAATAAGCGATCGCAGAGAGAGGCCTTCGTCCTGCAGCGGATATAAAATAGGCTGATGAAGATGATGATTTACAAGCATGCCTGGCTAATATGTCTGATTGTTCCTGTGCCTCAGCTACATAACTTACTGTTGCTGCTGCTTATTTGTGTGTGACACGAGTACTGAGAACGTTTCTTTCATTCTCAAATCGTCTGCACTTTCTTTTCTTAGTGTGCATTCCAGTTGTCGCTAACTTGCAACCTGGCAACTGTAAGTACCACAGAACTAACCTTGCCTTAAACAATAACTCATGTCATGCAACAAAATGAATACCGTAGTTTGTATAATTCCCGAGCTCATTTACCAGTATGTCATTACACTTCAAGAAAGATCCTTTTTGCCTCATACGGATTTCACACAAGAGATTAGGCAAGCTCATGATGTGTTTTCTTTTTAGTTCGAACTAATAATGCTGAACCGTAAATATAAAGAAACATTCACATAACCTGCTATACATACGACATATCATGAGAAGCCAACAACACTGACACCACGGACAACATAGGGAAAATTACTTGTGCTTAACAAATCAAATAAACAAGCGATAAATTAATGAAAATGAAGCTAGATGAAAAAGGAACATGCCGCAAGTGGGACCCGAACCCACAACCTTCGCTTTTCGCCTGCGATGCTCTACCAATTGAGCTACCACGGCGCTATTTCCCCGTCCACTTTCTTGGGTATTTATGTTTCCTTGTTGAACCCTGGGAGTGTTATCCAGCGCCACCACTCACAGACCTTGGCGGCGGACGTGGAACGTCCTTTTTGCTGCAGGCGTCACGAGAACGTGATGTCTTCTTTTTTTTGGGGGGGGGGGGAGGGGGTGAAGGCAACCGGTCAATAAACCCACACAGCTACCTGAAGGCATCAATGTTGGCGGATTCGAGACCCTCGTTATGCAATAAACGAAAAGAAATAGGGTTACCCGAGGGGCCTTATATTTATTAGTCTTATTATGAGAAGCTAACAAACGCTGACAGCAAGGACAACATTGGGAATATTACATGTACTTGCACGGGAAGGTCAACAGGCTTTCCCCATTGGCCGACATTTTGGCGAGATTCGGGCACTGCTTGCGTGCGCTCCGGGTAGCTCGCAAGACGCGGGCCCGGTGAGACCACATCGGAGCGTCTGAAAGTACGTACGTGTTCCTCTCTGGCGGCGGCGGCCCTCTTTGTCCGCCGCCGGCCGATGGTTATACTTCGGCTCGGCGGGGTCACGGATGGATGGATGGAAGGTAGGAGCGTCCCCTTTGAAACGGGTGATGGCAGTTGCCACCATGCTCAGATTTTATTTTGCCTTTTATTTTTATCTGTGTTGTGTTATTGAAATTCTCGATTTTCTTTAAATACGTCTTCCCGCCCTTTTAACCTTATGTCACCTCTCTGCTTTTAAGCCACCAATCCTCCAAATGCGTTTTGCTAATTTCCACCGCATATTTATTTAAATGACTATTATTATCTCTGAACCCAAGGGCCTCAGGAAGCGTGACTCGACATCGGGATTGATACCATCACATTTTATTATGAGGTGTTCCATTGTTTCTACATATTTACCACACACAGTACATGTGTCGTCTTCTTCGTTAAATTTCTTTTTATAGCTCCGCGTTCTAAGACATCCTGATATAGCTCCAAAGAGTAGGGCACCGCCTCTTGAGTTATCATAAAACGCTTCCTTCCTGATCTGCTGTTTCCAGTATCGGTATAGTTCCACACTATGCTTCTTTTCCATTGAATTTATCCAATTTTTACCTTCCGCATTTTTAACCTGTCGTTTAATGCTCTGTCTTTCTTCGTCCTCGTGTCTGGCATACTTACTGGTTAGCTTCCTAGTTCTTTCCCGCCATTGTGAGTCAACGCTCTTTATGTATAGGTATTTAAATACCTTATCTGCCCACCTGTTATCATCCAATTTCCTCAGGCCTTTTTCGTATAGGATGTTACTCTGAGCTTCGCGTGCTTCGAACGATGCCCAGCCCAAATCTCCCTGAACTGCTTCGTTTGTGGTTTTCCCGTGGGCACCTAGTGCTAACCTTCCCACAGCTCTCTGATTTACTTCTAGTCTCGACTGAACCTCTGCCCTTAAGCGCAGGACCGCATTCCCGAAAGTAAGCCCCGGCACCATTACTCCCTTCCAAATAACTCTCAGTACCTCGTACCTGTTCTACCCCCACAATGCCCTATGTTTCATTACCCCGCCATCTCTTCGCCCTTTTGCTATGAGAGACTGTTCGTGCTTTTCCGTGTACATCTGCCCTTTGTTTATCCATACCCCGAGATATTTGTGTTCGGCCACTCGGGGTATTTCATGGCCTTGTATTGTAAGCTCCTTATCAGCTGTATCGTTGAAAAACAACCCACCGGACTTAGCTGCACTAAAAGTGAAACCTGAACTGTCTCCTTCGTCTCCACAGTAGTTACCCAGAGTTTGCAAATCTTCCTGGCTGTCTGCTAACAGTACAATATCGTCCGCATACATTAAACCCGCTAGTCGTTGCTCAACAACCTTTTCGGCTAATCTGTACGACAGATTATACCCTAGATTGCTTTGTTGTAACCTTCTTTCCATGCTTATCATATAAAGCATGAACAGCAGCTGTGATAGCGCACAACCTTGCCTTAATCCTTTGTGTACCTCGACAGTTTTCGTACTCTTAATTCCTTCCCATGCTATTTCAACATTATTTTCTCTATATATTTCCTGTGGAAAATCAATTACCTCATGACCGATACCTTCATCTTTTAATATGCTCCACAGGAGTTCCCTGTTCACGTTGTCGTATGCACCGCTTATGTCCAGGAAGGCTAAATACAGAGGTCTATTTTCCGCCTCACCTATTTCTATGCACTGGGTAAGCACGACCAGGCTATCATCTAAGCGCCTACCACTTTTGAACCCGTTCTGAAGTTCTCCGAGTATTCTATTACTTTCTACCCATGACTGCATTTTTAATTTCACCGCCTGCATCACCAGCCTATATATAACTGATGTTATCGTAATTGGTCGAAGGATATTATGTTCTTCTTATCACCTTTCCCTTTAAAAATCAAATTCATTTTACTCTGTTTCCAGCTGTGCGGAATTTGCTTATTTGTTATGACTACCTTCAATGCTTTTATCGGCGTTTTCTTGCTTCTTGGGCCAAGTTCATTAATTAACTTGATTGGAATTTCGTCTATACCCGCGGACGTCCATTTTGGAACATTTGCTTTCGCCTTTTTCCAGTTAAGATTGGTCAGTTCTAAGCTGTTTTCTATTATGCTATTCTGTGTTGCTCCCTCATTTGGGGCGATTACCCTATCGTCTTTCCTAAATGACTGTGCTATAACTGAGCCAATGTAGTTCACAGTGTCATCTCCCTCTAAACAATTTCCTTCGGCATCGTGAATCCGTTCCTGCTTTCTGTGATTCGCTTTACCCAGCCAGCTTATATGGTTCCAGAATTTTCCTTGACCCCCCTTTAGTTGCATCGTGAACTTCAGCCAGCCAGCGATCAGAGGACTGCTTTATTTTAGCCTGGACGAGGACCTGCACTTGTTTCTTTTGTCGATAATATTCCCATTTTTGGCCTTTTTCCTCTTGAGATAACAGCGCCCTCTTTGCTTCTCTGTGTTCCCGAGATGCCCACCGTCGTTGTTCGATGGCCTCCCTAATTTCCTTATTCCACCAACTTCGTGGCTTCCTCTTTCCTCTCCAGCGGTTTACTCCTTTTACTTTTTATTTTTGTACTAATGAGTAGTTCTAGCTGATTATAATCCCACCTTTCCATGGGATGTTTCTCTATTGTTTCCTCTATGCCGGCCGCTATTTGTGCTATTTGTTCGTCATTTAATGTTGCGTACTCTTTTTGACTGCCCTGCATCTCTTTTGAGCAGGGCTCCCAACTGTAGACTAATATGCTTATAACTTCCGAGGCCGTACTTCCCCTTTTCACTATTTCCATTATTGCGAGCTTGCTATACACCCCTGAGACATTAAGCAGTAGTCAATGGTCGTTTGCTTGTTACTGGACTCCCACGTGATTTGTGCCTCACACTTAGTTTCTCTATTTACTACAACTAGGCTGTGTCGCTCACAGAAGTCTAGCATCAACTTCCCATTACAATCTGTGTATCCATCCAGATCCTCGATGTGGCTGGCCATTCATGTCACCCAGCAGACAAATATCGGCACCTTCTCCCAACTGCTTTATATCGTCATCGAGACACTTCACTAGATCCTTGTTACCTTGCCTGCATTTGTCCCCTGTCCCTAAATAAACTACTCCTAGTCATGCCTTTTTACCGGCAATTGTACCTGATACCCAGACATGTTCTTTGCAAGTTAACTTTATTCTTTCCCAATTTGTTCCTTGATGTATCAGCATGCCTACTCCTCCTCCCTTCCTCTCCTTTGTTCTATTGCTGCCTTCCCAGACGTCGCCTTCAATAAACGGTGGGTCTTCTAGATCCCTTAGTTGTGTTTCGCATAGCGCGTATACACCTACTTCTTCGTTACGGCCTCGGCGGGTGCGCTGTTAGATTTGGCGGTCGTAGTTGTAGGGAGGACCTTGACTTTTCGTCAGGACTTAGGCGAGCAGGATTTATTTACAGTATTTAAAGTTTAAACAAGACATACATCGACAGTCTAGCGTAGCTCCCAAATGGAGCCCGCAAGACGAAGCATACAGCAAACGAGCACACAGCTCACGAGTACATTTCGAGCAGAGCACGACGACGAGCACACCCTAGCAGCCGACAATCGCTGCTTATAAGCACTTGGTCCCCCCTTGATTCCAAGGGGACGGAAACGTTCGTCCAGTCATTGTAAACAGACCGCCTCTCCCCGGGACGGGTTACACACCCACCCACACACACACACACACACACACACACACACACGCACGCACGCACGCACGCACACACACACACACACACACACACACACACACGCACGCACACACACACGCACGCACGCACACACACACGCACACACACACACTGGTGCAATGGTCCGGAGCCGACGTCAGAGGGGCTTCGTAGAACTCGGAGCCGTTCCGGGTAGCGCGTCCGGGTAGCACATTGTCTTGCGTCTCGGTCGGCGCGTGGGAAGGAGCCTACGACGACATTCCCGCGGCAACTCCCCCACCCTTAGCAGATCAGGTCCGCGTTGCGGAGTTGGGTAACAATAGTTGGCCCGCCGAAATCATTCGGCTCCTCTACATTCAAGAGCTGCCTTTCTCCTTGGTCGCCTCGTGTGTCGGCAGAATGTGACGAATCCTGGGGCCCCCGTACCGCAAAGCACCCTTTTGCCAAGGCGGCGCACGATCGGTTAGCGTCGTCGTCCTCGCTCGTTCTCCGAAGGGAACCGCCACCCCGGATTGATCGACGCACCTGCAGCGGGCTGAAATAGCTGCAGGGCGATCCTAACAGCGTGCACTCTTTCGTCGTCTCGATGTCCTGAGGCAGCGTCCTGCGATCGTGCCCCGTCGGTTCGTCTGTCGTTTCTTTCCATTTTCTCTGCTGTGGGGCGCGCGATGGAAGTGTTGATAAAACTGGTGTTTGTATCAAATCCAGATTGCCCACTCCGCCTAGCATAACACTTTCAGCAGTGACATCAATCAAATTCACTGCGCAAGGCATCATGAACCTTATCGACAGACTTAAACTCTCATCAGCCACTGGACTCAATGAAATCAACTAAAACATATTAAAAAACACGAAACGTATTTCAGCCATACATTTTTCATTACTGTTTTCTCAGTCGCTTTCAACTGGAACCCTACGGGACGACTGGAAGATGGGGAAGGTCATTCCGGCTCACAAATCAGGTACAAAAGATTCTACGTTAAGCTATCGTCCCCTCTCCTTAACCAGAGCACCTTGCAGACTCGTAGAACATGTAATTTATTCACATATGATCACCTTTCTAGATTTAAGCAATTTCCTTCATCCGACTCAGCATGGGTTTTGTCGAGGACTCTTCACCTTTGACCTACATATCAACCTTGACCGTAATCCGCAGACCGATGCATGGCTTTTAGATTTCTCGAAAGCATTTGACAAGGTACCACACCAATGCCTATTACTAAAACTCACGGTTTTAAAGTTGCACCCTAATATTCTAGCATGGATGAAAGAATTACTGATTAACCGCTTTCAGTTTATTTCTATCAACAATCGCAGCTCCAGCACTCTCCCTGTAACATCGGACGTACAGTAGGTATCCGTGCTCGGCCCGCTTTTGTTCCTCATATATATTAATGATCTGGCACTCCAAGTATTGCATAAAATCCGTATCTTTGCCTACGACTGTGTAATTTATCATACTATTACTAACACTTAAGATCAAACTACCCTTCAAGACGATCGCGACCACGTCCATGAATAATGTAGCCTCTGGTTAATGACGCTAAACGCTAACAAATGCAGACTGGTCTCATTTAATCGTCAACACAACCCCTTTATTTTTTCTAATACAGTTGCTAACTCACCTATAGAAAGTGTCCAGTCATTCAAGTACCTGGGTATCACCCTCCGCAAGGACCTTTCTTGGCGAACACACGTTACCGCAATCATATCATCTGCCAACCGATCTCCAGGATTCATAAAACGTCATCTTCGTCATGCGCCACAACCCGTGAAACTGCTGGCATACAAAACCCTCATCAGACTTACAACCTAAGTATGCCAGTCTGATCGGGAACCTGCACCAAATATATCTAAAAAATGCACTCGAGTCTGTTCAAAACCAGGCAATTCGCTTCGTCCATTCTTCATATTCATATAACATCAGTGTTTCATCCCTGAAGAAACTCCAGTCTCGAAAGCCTCTAAGCTGGTCACCGCATCGCCAGCCTCTGTTTACTCCACGAATTTTACCGTACCACTCCAACTCAAACACCTTACATTACTCATCCGACCCAAATATCTCACTGCACTACCTATCTCTCTCAGGTTGCACGGCCGCTTTCTCGAGCTACGCCTTTTCAGGTTCCTTTTTTCCTTGCGCTGTTGTAGACTGGAACACCTTCCCAACCGACGTTGTCACTATTACATGCCCATTGTCATACACAAATGCTGTAACCACTTATAAGGCGGTGACTCGTATTTATTTGTTTATTATAATAACCCGCCCCTTATGTAATAGTAACCCCTAGGGCGTCTTTGAGTTCAATAAAGTGAAGTGAATTGAAGTTAAGGAACTTTCTGCCATTACACTGAATACTTGGACACGTTCATTAAAAGCACAAACAGAGCATTAGAAAACGGACTGTTCATGTAAACAGCACTCTTTGGAAAGTGCAAATGATCGCTGTGTAAAGTCCGACTCTCCAAGCAGCATAGCGTCCTCCGCTAAGTAAGTTCACATTTTCAAATACCATGTTGCTTAGTGTATCAGGTGTTAGGTGAGGGGAAAGAACATCGACGCAATGCCACATCACCAGCGTGCGTCGATGGAGCAAACACGGCGACGCGACGAAGCGGGGTGAAACAGGTTGTTGTCAGTCAGGCAGTCGGGTGATGCACGTGTACGAGTGCCACCGTTTTGCTCTCGATCCCAGCATGCAGTCCATATCTCTCTGACCCCCAATGGATTTAGCTGCTCCGCGCACCTACTAGCCTTGGTGGCTGCTGCTGCTTCCTCGGTCTCTCGTCATGTCAGATGTCGATGGAATGCAGAGTCCTCAATTTTTCAGCAATATCACCCAAATGATTCTAGTCTACAGCCAACATGCTAACGTAGAAACAGTACAATAAAAAAACCAGATCGATTTAATTGCAAAGCTCTATAATATACCCCACAGCAAAACTCAAAAACATTACTCGCAGCACAAAACTCAAAGAACCGCTCAGCAGCATTCAATTGGACATTGATACTTTTGCATTCACAACTCATCAGCAGTGCCTAGGCATCCTCGGATTGCTTGCCCAAAAGTCTCACCAATGATTAACCAAGCACCCTAATTAGTAAAACACTGAACATGGAATGTGGAAGTAGTCGCACTTGCAGAAGTTTTCTTTTCTTTTCCCTTTTGTTCATTATTTCCATTAAACAATTACTTTCCCTTATGCTTTCTCTGGCTTTATCGCCTGTTTCAATGTTATGTCCGTAACTTAATGTGGAAGTCGTATACGTAAAGGACATTGATATATTTAAGTGAGCATCTAATTATTGGAATTTATGATGACTGGATATAGAATAAAACCTCGCTAAACCTTGCCCACTTAAACAGTATCGTTTTAAAATTGGTAAAGTCATATCCCTAACTCATTGGCCATTGAACATAATGTGTTTTGTATCCACATAAACCGTACCAGCTTATTGCGACCGTATCGGTTAACATGTAGTGTTTACACTTTTCATCGCGCAAACATGGTGGTGCATCTTCTCCATCGGGAAGCCCGGCAGAACAACAAGCCTCAGAGATCAGAACAATGGCCTCCAAGCATGCTGTGAGTTTGCACGTGAAACGACATCCACATCAACATCAGTTCGTCGCCATGCATGGTGCCATGCCAGAGAGCGTTATGGCATCGTGCAAGCGAGGACGCACGTCATGCCGAAGCTCGGATAAAAAAGAAGTCGGGTGCTCAGCATAGAAGAAAAATTAGACATTGTTTGTGCTATCGAACGTGACACGAAGACGTCAGCACTGGCACGCGACTTGGGTCTACTGTTGACTAGGGTGTGTGGCATTTGGAATGTGAAGTTGCTCGGCAATGCTGCTGCGACCGCGAAGAGATTTTGGCTACGAGGTTAGACTTTTCGCCATCGTTTCTTCTATTGTTGCCGAAGTGTCGCCTAGCGACAGTGATAAGGATGACACGGAAAGCGACAGCACAGGCGATTCAGGCCTGACAGTGGCGGAAGCTGCGCGTTATGTCAGCTTCATGAATGTAATCGTCGCGATGACAACAGCACCCCGCAAGAAAAAGGTGCCCCATGACTTCTGCAATGGTACCGCGCCTGTGCACGGAGAATATGCAACGCCAACGAGGAATCTGCCATGCGAGTGTTTGCCAGGAACAGGGGGCCAGCTGAAAAGCTGGCTCGCAGCTTCAGTAAGTTTGAGGCCGCTGTCGTCGCTGCTTGGTCGCAGCGACATCAAACAAAAATAACCCCTTTGTCGTGTGAAGTGAATAAATACTGCATGTTTTTTCCTCTTTCATCGCACTCTCTTTAAGTTCCGTTTTTGACAGGTAAGTGGGCGATCTCATGCTATTTCGGTTAAGCAGTACTACCGTTTAGTTCGTACTTTTTCAGAGCTCTGGTCAACTAGGGTTTAACTACGTTTCACTGTACTATTATTGCACACACTGAGTCTTTTAAGCGCATAAATGAAAGATGAGTATTTCTGTGTTATATGTTTACATGAAGGACTATAAAATGAACATGGCCCCAGTAATGTACCGTAACTTTATTTCTACAATTGTCCCTGCGACTTCCTAGATTAGACTGAAGCCTCCTGTGAAGTGGCTTAGCAGTTCAACGTTAAAGAGCATAAGGTGATACTTGTGTTAACTGATGCACAGAACACGATGAAGCATGGTACAATTATGTACATTAGTTCAACATAGCTGTTCACCTACTCTATGGCATCATGGTGCCTTTTTTGTCTTCTCAAGTAATCAACCCACTGAAAGGACATGGAGCAGACGGTGCAGTGGTATGGTCGATCACCTGTATGAATGCACAAGTGTGGCTGCATGCTGGACTTATGCGAGAAGCTCTAAGGGCATGAAGGGCACTGAAATGGTCTTTCACCCGTGTGGGTGCACAGGTGTTGCTTAATGCTGGACTTCTGCATGAAGCTCCGAGGGCATGAAGGGCACTCAAATAGCTTCTCGCCTGTGTGCGTGCGCAAGTGTCTGTTCAGGTTGTGTTTTCTTGAGAAGCTCTGAGGGCATGACAGGCACACAAATGGCCTCTCACCCGTGTGGGTGCGCAGGTGTTGCCGCATGTTGGACCTCTGGGAAAATTTCTGAGGGCACGAAAGGCATCGAAATGGCCGCTCACCCGCGTGGATGCTCAGGTGCCTGTCCAGGGTGATCTTTCTTTAGAAGTAGCGAGAGCATGAAGGGCACTTAAATGGCTTCTCACCAGTGTGGGTGCACAGGTTTTGTTTCATGTTGGACCTATCGGAAGATCTCTGAGGGCATGAAGGCCATCGAAACGGCCGCTCACCCGTGTGGATGCGAAGGTGCCTGTTCAGGTTGCCCCTCTGTGAGAAAGTCTTAGGGCACAAATGGCATTGAAACGGACACATGCCAGTGTGGACCTTGGCATGCACTTCTAGATGACAGATTATTGGTCTCATAATCACAGAGGTGGCAGTGGTGGAGGCGTCCCTGGTGTGAGTTGTCATGCTCAGCCTTTGATGGAGTAATAGGCCTAGATGCTGCACAATTAAAACAAAAGTGAAATTTATTTTGAAATGCCAAAAAAGCAACATAGATACTAAAGCTATCGTGGCTCCATCAAAGCAAATTGCAAATCTGCGGCATGCTGCAATATTTTTGTACTGGTGTAGCACACAAGCGCAATCATCCAGCCTGTTCAAAGTGGTCTTGCAAGCACTAGAGCATTTGGCCACATGAACAAGCCGGCTTGTCACAGCAATCTTTGCCCGTCATACCATCTTTGGCTCAAGAAACGTGAGAGCTCAAGAAACGGCTTTAGGTGAGTGACGTGCAGCTCATGGCGGCAATGTAGCGCAGGAGTTTGAAAAATAACTAGCCTTGGTTGCACTGTACACATTTCTGTAGCAGCACTCAACTGCTGCAATTATAGTATGAAATACAGATGATACGATGGGCTCCTAATAAAGCTTAAGCCTGTCTATGTGAATGATTTCACGTACACGGCGACAGTAGTCACTTGAAGGCATCTGTGGCTTGACAATGACAAATGCAAAGGACAGTCAGTACGACCTGTAGCAGAGCCTGCGCTGTCCACAAACATCCCACACCTGATCTGCATTCGCCTGCACATCTACTCTTCACGACAGTCTATGCAAAGCCTATTGTGAGCACAGAGTCGTCGCATTATGCAGGAGATGTATGCGACAGGTGCTATAGATAATGACAGGCTGAGATGCCTAGTGTCTTGATGTGTGCTGTGTTCCTGCACGCCTAGCGCTAGAGGTTGCGCAATCTGAAGTTTCGAAGAAGCAGTGAAGCAAAAGGGAGGACGAAGCATTCACTCACTGTTGACGGTGCTGTTCAACATGCCAGCATTGTCAAAGTAAGTGTTCGTGATCACTGAGCGAGACGTGTTTGTGTTTGCCAGTGCGCGTGCGGCACCATGCTTAATATTTTAGTAAGCAAGCGGATGTTTACTGCAACTTGTAAGGCCGACAAAATCGCGAACCTTACTTAATATAGTTGTCGAACACTTCTCTATTGTCATTAGTGCTTCGCCTTTATATGCAAACTGCGTCTGACCTTGTGCTCAATCACCGGCACAGGAATTGTAAAAGTTGGAAAAATCAGGCATCTGATAACTCCATGGTCTTATCTGATGTTGTTGCTACCAGTATATATATTTTGAGGCATTCGCAAACAAAAATGTGCTTCGTTATAAGCGATACCATGAGAGATCATTTCTGGTTTAACTATAACAGGAGAATAGCCCATTGAAATAAAGCATAACCAACCAAATTTTACGCTTATTTCATTATATCAAATAATTTATTAATGACCGATTTTGTGGACACTCGATTTTTCAGACATGCCCAATAATTTGAACGCTTTAGCAACACTGCCAAGCAGCCCATAATGTCAGTGTATCAGAACATTGCTGGTATAGATTGGTGCTAAGGGTAGTTAGTAGTTCCACAGGAATTGTAAAAGTAGGAAAAATCAGGCATCTGATAACTCCATGGTCTTATCTGATGTTGTTGCTACCAGTATATATATTTTGAGGCATTCGCAAACAAAAATGTGCTTCGTTATAAGCGATACCATGACAGGTCATTTCTGGTTTAACTATAACAGGAGAATAGCCCATTGAAATAAAGCATAACCAACCAAATTTACGCTTATTTCATTATATCAAATAATTTATTAATGACCGATTTTGTGGACACTCGATTTTTCAGACATGCCCAATAATTTGAACGCTTTAGCAACACTGCCAAGCAGCCCATAATGTCAGTGTATAAGAACATCTAAAATGTTTGGATGCAAAAAACCTTCGCTGTCCTATTTTCCAAACTTTCCAATCCACCGGAGAACGTGAAAAACAGTCTGCATCTTGATGTAGGCGGCCCAACTTGTACACTACTATTAGGAATACTCTTGTAGCTGAATAGCCCAGTAACCAAGCCGGCCGTTAAGTGGGGACCCGCGGGCCTTTAGGACTAAAAATTGGCCCAAAATTTGAGGTTTCTATTTTTATTTACCACATTCCTGTCGTGCTTTCGTACCTATCACCAAAATTTGGTTACAAAATACTGTGTAGTTCTTCTGTTATCGCGATCTAAAGATGTGAATCCGCAAGCGTTGCCCTTTATGGGGGAACCCGCGTCTTTGGGACTGAAAATATGCCCAAAATTAGAATTTTCAATTTTTCTTTTCCGTATTCCTGATACGTTCCTGTGCCTATCTCGGAAATTTGGTTCCAAAATACCACGCAGTACTTTCGTTATAAAGATCCAAAGATTTGAATCCGCAAGCGTTGCCCTTTAAATTGGGGACAAATAGCGCCGGATTTTCGTCGTGCATAACTCGATAACTATGCGCTCTGCCAGCGCCATTTTGGCACATTCGAAAGCTCATGTTACTGGCTTTCTCTATTCGTCGGTCGGCAACATTGCCGGCACTGTGTTCATGAAAGAAACAACAAAAAAGAAATTCGTGGCGCACACTATTATTGGCCCCTTTGAGCATGTGACCAAGATGGCGAGTCATGATTGTCTCCAAGGACCACGAGCGTTCAAACGACGAAAACAGCAGCCCTTTTGTCTTAGTCTCGTGACTGCGACACTGGATATGCTGGAGGTCCGACAAACTTTCATTCCCTGAGTCGTTACAGGCGAAAATGTACGAGATGCAATAAACTTCCGAAAGCGATTCTATCATCCCAGTCGGCACAGGATGCCCGGCAGCTCGCTGCTGAAGTCATACCGCCGCCAAGCATCGACGCATCAACTGCTTTGCTAGATCACGCATATCCACATGCTGGTTACACTCACGTAAGAATTGAACATGGTTGTTGTAACTGAAGAGCAAGTGGATAAGAGCACATGGGAAACCCACGCTCGACAAGATTGCATTTACAACAGCCATGGAGCGAAAGATTTGGCGTTTTGTTGCAGATCCGACAACCGATAGCGCAACAGCCTCAGTCGCGAAGCCCGCTACTCCGTACGTAGTCATTGGACTTGCAACAGTGAACAATCCTCTCGGCATTTTCTCATGCAATACTTGCGGTGGTTCTGTGTAGCTGGTGCAGAGCGATCAGGATTACGGTCTTGCTACTAAACTGACTGTGGCTTGTGAGATCTGCGGTGAAGTTGCGTCGGGATGGAGCTCGCGGGGAATTGAAGGCCCGAAAGAGTGTAATCCGTCTGCAGTGAACATACTAGCAGTGCATTCTATGTCGTCGACCCGCAATGGCCAAACGGCCATGAATTATACCTAGTGCCTGTTGATGGCCTTTGGTGCCATTTTCTTACACTTTCTTTCAATATACCAGTTGTGAAATGTTTTTTGTTGTTTTCTCAAAAACACAATTTTGATGATGATGCCATATTGCAGGTGTGTTATCTCTGCTTCTACTTGTGCTATCACTAATGCTCTTATTCAGAAAGGCAAAGCTGTGTAAAGTGCAAACAAACAAAATAACATCATTGCATTTATTAGAAGTTTTTTTAAATGTCTTCTTTTAGCGTTAGACGGATTTCTCTCACTGAAGTTTGCAACGTTCTCATTTGATATAAAATTGGGTTAGAACTCCATACTTGTATTCGCAACCTTTGTTAGTTACACAACATTTTCATGTGTCGATATTTATTATGCCATGTACAGTTTGGTAGATAGCTCATCTCCAAGCAAATTATACAATAAAGCTGAATTTCTTCAATTTCTTGAAAGTTATTTACTCTGCAAGTAAACTGGATGTATATTTAATATTAGTAGATTGAAATACATAAACTCAGCAAGTTTTATCAAAATTGACAAAGAATTAAAAAAAGAAGTTTTCAGGTGCAGGGTCCCCTCTTAAGATCCTTGAGTGAGGAAAGCCAGCAGAGCGCGTGGGGGTCTGTGATTACAGAGAAGTCCATGTCATACAAATACAGGAGCAGCGAGCGACTTGGCCAATGTAGAGGCAATGGAAGCAAATGGGCTTGTCGTCCGGAGTTCTCCACTCAGTAGGGTTGCAGAATCGGGGAGAAGAATACAGGTCGCTGTGAGGCTTCCTAGTGCACTATCAATCTTCCTTACAATCACCCCCGAGTGAAAATGAAGTCATCCTGGTGACTTACACTGACAACAATATGATGAGCTCATGAAAAGCTCGAGAATGCCTATGTGAGTGCTTTAACATACACGGCAACAATGGTCACTTAGGTGCACCTGTGGCTCGATGATGGCAATGGAATGGGAATGGATTCCCCAGTGAGACCCGTAGGTACCGTACACCTTCCAGAAGCACTTGGGCATAAAGTGGGCAGAATAATCCACCAGTCAGCGATCGAGATAAGCAAGAGACGTTTAGAGTATTGGTGGAAAAGATCAGGGAAGAGATTGATATGAGTGGAACAGTTACAGGCGTATTTAGCTGTGCAAGGTAGATACAGAAGTCTTGAGGAAGAAAAAAAGAATGAAAGACATGCACAGAAAAGTGCTAGAATGAAAGGCATATATAGCATACCTGATTAACCAAACAGTCTAGGCGACCATTTGTGACCGTTTTAAAGGGGATGCCAATAAATCATCCTTCTCATCATCATCATCATGTAGTTGGCAGGCAAGGTTTGGGCAATGACAGAATAAGGACTATCAAATTTCTGAAATTTCGAAAAGAGGCCAGGACTGGTAGGTGGGACACAGAGCCACATGGCAGGCTCAGGCTGGCAGGTGGGAGCACGTCAGTCGTCATCAGGTCAGAGCTTTTGGTGGGATCCGTCTGCAGAAGTTAGCAAGCGAGCTGCCAACATTCATCGGTTTACTCAGTAGCAGTGGGAACTGGAGCATATTCCGAAGCATCTGGATTATAAGGAAAAATTTCGTCGATGGTACAGAAAGCTTCATGGCCATAGAAAAGGAAAAATGGAGGGATCCGGTTCTGGCTTGTTTGGCGGTGTTATATGCATGCATTGTGAATGGTAGAACCAGGACTCAGTAGGAATGACCTGAGGCCACATATAGGGATAGCATGTCGCCAAGAGTTGAGTTGAAGCATTCTGTCAGACCATCTGTCAGAATGTGACAGGTAGTGCTGCTGCGATGTATAACATTGTGTTGATGAAAGAGACTTAACTAATTCACAGAGAGACGCCTGCCCTAGGTCACTCAAGAGTTTGCGAGAACCAAGTGATAAAGAATGAAAGAAGCAATCTCATGAACTGCGGCCACTGGGAGGCCAGCGGTTTCCACATATCATGTCAGCTGATCGACCGTGACAATGACCCAATGGCTGCCAACAGCCGTACATGGGAGAGGACCGCATGAATCAATCCCAGCATGATTAACCCCTTCGCTTATGCCCATTCGGCGCTCCACCGCACCTGGTGTTCCAGGGTACATTTTCCTGCTTCGTTGAGCGTGTTCCACATTAAAAAAATTGCTCTAAAGCATGCTGCAGACATCGAATTTACAAAATGTCTCATTTATTTTGTTCACAAAAGGCTCCAGCGTCACATGCAGGAAAGAAACTATAAAGCAAGCAAAAAAATGTTTAAAATGTCGAGGAACGCAGAGTGCACGTTCATGTTACTTGCACTCGGAATGCTTCTTGGATATTGGAACTTGGCCCTTGAAAATTAAATGCAGCATCAAATAGTTGCACGACACAGTTTTCAGTGATATGTGCTGAAAGAGATGAGCCCACTCTGAAGCCTGTGTGCTTTTTTTTGAGTCACATACTCTGGTTCCAACTGCTGCAAAAACAGAGCAGAGTGTGGCAAGCAGGAAGCTTCCCACTGTTTTATAAAAAAACTCCTGCTGAAAGTGTAGACAAACATGTCCACCTAGTGTGTGAAACCCAAAACTATAATATAGCCTGCAACATGCTGCCATTTCTATTAAATAGCCAAAAACAGCCGTTCTTTGAGCAGCCGGCAAATCGCCAGTCCCTTCAACTGTGGCCTTAGTCGTCGCAGCTGGCCAATGGGTGGCTGTGGAAGCAGTTGGGCTAAAGGGGTGGATTGGCCATGGAAGTGGCCGCAACAAAACGCCTGAATAAGGTGTCGATTTTCGACATTGGCAATCGGAGCATGAAAGGATGCATTTGCTGATGTATTGAATTAGTAAAGGCAAGGCGAAGAAGACAACGACTCAAGAAGAAAAACACAAACGACAGGACCGGCGCCGGTCCTGTCGGAAATAAGCTTTGTTGTGCGGAAAGATGTTGCGGAAATAAACTTAGTTGTGAGTGCCGCCGGTCATGTCGTTTGTGTTTTTCTTCTTGAGTCCTGGTCTTCTACGCCTTGCCTTTACTAATTCAAGCATGAACTAACTAGCCCAAGCAAGAGTTTTACTTGCTGATGTAACTGCCCCGCCTGTAATAGCGAAGTCGAAGGTGCATGTATGTCTTGGACACACTGCCGTGGTCACACTGCAGCTCGGCTTGAAATGAATTGCAGATATTGCTACAGAGTTGGCACGGGACCATTAGAGGCTACTTGCGGCCATCGCAATGGTAACTTCTGCAGCACAGAAGTCTATCGTGAACTGTGAGATCTGGTGCTTGATGGCGGTGTGCAAAGGGCTCCAGTAGTCCGACAGGATTTTTCAGAAGGTTCAGAAGCGTGACAATCCATGGGTCGTCTTGTTGCACTAAAGCCAAGTCAGCGATATCTAAAAGTTAGTTAAATGTTAGTTAAATGGGGTTTGATGGCGCAAAAGCAGCTAAGGCTATGCTGCGCCAAACACGAGGTGTTTTAATATCCAGTTGATGAAGGAAAAGGCTGTGTTAGTTTTCTATATATTATGTAAAAATCCAGTGTTCTCTAGAAATTTACGGACGTCACATAATGGGACTAGTGGATCATCACCTAAAAGTAGAGCAGGGTGTAAAGGTATGTGTAGTTGATGTAATTTGTGCAAAAGTGATCGTCTGTGTGTTTCAGTCTGTGTACATGTGAGTAATATGTGCATAATTGTTAGTGGCTCTTGACATTTCTCGCATGATGGTGTGTCTTCTTTCGTGAGCAAATAATTGTGTGTGAGGTGTGTGTGCCCAATGTGTAGTCGGCATAAAACTACTTTGGAAGTCATGATAGCATGACTTCCACTCGCCAACTATGGGTTTCATGAGATGTAGCTTGTTGTCGGTACAACGGTCCCATTCGCGCTGCCATTTTACTGTGAAGGCTTTTCTAATTGCACGGATGCTATCATTATATGGGAGTGTTCTGTTTGTAATTTCTTTGTGTGCTGCCATCAATGCATAATATCTATCAGCTGCTTCGTTACCTGGTATCCCAACATGGCTTGGGACCCAGCAGAAATATATGGACCTCCCGTGTTCGTTAAGAACCACCATGTTTAAAATGTCGCAATCAGGGGTTCACACTCAGATTTCAAATGTAGAGTCTTCAGTGTGCTTCAAGAATCTGTGTATGTGACTGCATTTTTCCGTTTATCAGCGATAATCTTTTTAACAACAACCCATATAGCGAAAACTTCAGCCGTGAAAACAGAAGCATGTTGTGGCAATCGAATACTTTTTTCCCAATTTTCCGTTACGACCCCCACACCAACGTGTTCTTTCGTTTTAGAGCCATCAGTGTAATATTGCATGTTATTTTGATATTTGGCCTAAAGAGCATGGAATTCTTGTATAAAGTGTTCGCGTGGGGTGTCTTTTTCCTTTAAATGTGTTAATGTCCAGTCACACAATGGTTCAAAGTCGTACCACGGGGGCAAATGCTTTGGCTTTCTGGCAACCTGGAGCACTTCACGGGGAATGTCGTAATCCCGGACATATTCCTCATATCGCAGGACAAGTGGCTTAATCATGTTCGGTTTATTTGTATAAGGTAGGCTTGAGTTGCATTGTGTGAGGATGTTGTAGCATATGTGTTGCGGTGATGACTGAATTCTGAGTATGTAAGAGAATGTCAGTAATGCTCTTTGCTGCTGTAATGAGGGTTCATTGCACTCAACGTATTGTCGCGAAGAGAGTGTACCGCGGGCCTCTTTGCGGTCTTTCCGGGAATTTTGGGGGCTCCTTGACGCGGGGCAAACCTTTGCACACAAATGACCTCGACGGCCCCGCGGGCAGTGCTGCCGCACGGCCGCCGCCACCTCCGCGCCTGACGTCACACGTGCACATGTCGCGTCGTCTTCCCACGCTCGGCTGTCAAAAGCTGATTAGTTATGGTCAGAGTGCTTTTGTGTACGGAGTGCTGACGCGACCATTTCTTGGCTTCTTGAGCTCTGCCGCTTTTTGGATGATGTCGACTTGCCTGATTGGTCGGAGTAACGAAATACCCCATTGGTAGAGAAAAGTGTCTCTTGGACGCTGTGTAAAATTATTTAAGGAATAGTTCGAGTGGTTTTTGGAGTGTGAGCAAGTAGACAGCAGCAGACGGCGCAACTTCACCACGGGAGACCAGGCCGGTTAGGCAGGCCGATGACGACGGGTATGACATCGTTCTGTTTGTAAATATTTTTGTACAGTGTTAACTTAAAGTAAAATATCAAGTAAATAAACCTAGTTGTTGCAATGCTACTTCTCGTCGTCGTACGTGTGGATTTGGACTTGCCCCTGCCAGAGCTCATCCCCATTCATCTCCGTTTTCCTGGTGAGCCGATGCGTCTGATAGCTAACGGCTGCGTCACTTCGCTACAAAGTGGTGGAAGTGCTGGGTACCGAAGGCCACGATCTAACATCATGGGCCGTGGCAACAAACCTCAAGAACCTAGCTCTAACAGCTCGACTATAACCGAACCCCCTACTGTCCTCCCTACCATGTCCACCCCACAAGCGGAACCTTTCATCGTACCGCCAGTCTTAAAGGCACGCCGGAAGAATCAATATCCGAGTGGCTGCTTTGCTACGAATACGTAGCCTCCCTCAACAACTGGGATGAAGGGACGAAAGTAAAATTTTTATATTAGGCATTAGAGGGCAATGCAAAAAAGCGGCACACCACGCTAATTTTAATGGGTGCCCCTAATAATGGAAGGAGTGGACGACGCTCTTAAAAACGTCTTTCACAAGTCGCCACTCAGTCGAAATCTCATATTTACGGCTGCAAAACCGGACCCAGCTACCGTCAGAGTCTCCCGAAGATTATTACTACGACGTTGTGCAGCTGTGCGCCAGAGCTAATCCGACTATGACAGAAGAGGAGCGGATGCGGCAACTCATGCGCGGCTTGCGTCCGGACGTGCTGGAAAAAGTCCTTATTGCAAACCCAGACAGCTGCTCTGCTTTCCTCGAAATTTTACAGCGCATTGATCGGGCAGCTCTTATGATGGTGCGTGCGTCGCAACCAGAAGCGCAACCCTTGCTCTGCCGGTCAGCAGTCGTGCTACCCATGCGCCTCGGCACCTGCCGCCGAAGTGACACCCGCTGGAGCAACAATGCAGCCGCCTCCGACATGTCTCGCCACTTGCGCTGCGGCAGAGAGTCATTGCTTGCGAGAGGCCACCGACCACGACAGGGACTTGAGGACGATCGCGGACTCTACAGCCTCATTATTTGACCGCCTGAAAGCTATCGAAAAAGATGTACGTCGCCCTCCAATGCCTTGGCCAGCGAGAAATACCCGTGACGACGACGAACAACCACGCTGCCAGCTATGCGACCGCATCGGCCACTTTGCGCCCCAGTGCCGGCAACAGTTCCAAGAAAACGGACCCCAGTGGAAGGAGCAGCGCTATAACTTTGAGCAAATCAACTCCGACACGCTTTCTCGACTTCCGCATGATTCCGCACCAGCAAGCGAAGAAAATTCCTTACCGTTACTCGTGCTGGATCATTGTGGACATCGGGGAAAAGCAGAGAGAGGATTCATGGATGCAAGAAGTAATACAGCACCTAGAGCAGCCGAGTGCGCCCGTTGCCAGAAAAACGAAAAGAACGGCACCGAGCTTTTGGTTGATCGACGGTGTATTGTATAGAAGAACGAAAGGCTTTCAAGAAGGTCGCACGACACTTGTTGTCCGAGGGTGTTTGAGGTTGGAGGTGTTACGGCACTGTCATGTCGATAGCTCGGCGGGCCACCTCGACGTCAGGCGCACCTGGGGGAAGTTCGCCGCCGTTACTTCTGGCCCAAGATGTTTTACCACGTTAACAAGTATGTCTTCTCCTGCTTTGACTGCCAGAAAGAGCCACTCGCCCCCAGAAAGCCAGCCAGTATCGCCCCCTTTGTGACCTTCAAAAATGAGCCGCTGCTTCAGGTAGGCCAAGGAACTCAACGCGGAACCCAGGACGCCAAGAAAGTGGCCCACCGAACGGAGCCTCCTCAGATTTTGGTCGACCAAACCGGCAAAAAACGCGACGCTTCTAATGTTGCGCGATTAGAACGGTGCCACGTGAGACAATGCTCCGCTGATGACGACGCAGACGGTGAATTTGATATCAAACGTCCAAAGAAAAAAAAATGTGTTGTGTTCCTCGCGTCGTGCACCAATGTAGTTCGCGTGGTGACCGGAGGCATGCCCTGTGTGATCGTGTGCGCGAGACGTCGACTAGTGATCAAGGACGACAAGAAAGGAACCCGGACGGGACTGAACTTTACTCCAGCTGGAGTACATTTAACTGGAGCACATTTCATAGGGAGGCTGAGCCTTGAACCATCGCTCCGTAAGACACGGAAACTGATGTGTATTGCAGCGCAAGCGAATAATCTTCAGTGTTAATTTTCTTGTATAGCGTGCGCGAATGAACTTTGGTGTTTCTTTTCTTGTCGATTTTGTTTTCCATTTTGTTAAAACGTGTTTGTTGTTTTGTATTTATGTGATGTCCCATTTTCCTTACGGATAATTCAGTTTTCTTATATGAATCCCTAAATGTACGTGTTTAATTTGTACGTGTTGAAATTGTTAATTTGGTTTTGTAGTAATGCTTTGTGACGAGTGGGACACTCTTTTCCGTAGGGGGGAGGTGTCGCGAAGAGAGTACCGCGGGCCTCTTTGCTGTCTTTCCGGGAATTTTGGGGGCTCCTTGACGCGGGGCAAACCTTTGTACACAAATGACCTCGACGGCGCCGCGGGCAGTGCTGCCGCACGGCCGCCGCCACCGCCGCGCCTGACGTCACACGTGCACATGTCGCGTCGTCTTCCCACGCTCGGCTGTCAAAAGCTGATTAGTTATGGTCAGAGTGCTTTTGTGTACGGAGTGTTGACGCGACCATTTCTTGGCCCCTTGAACTCTGCCGCTTATTGGATGATGTCGGCTTGCCTGATTGGTCGGAGTAATGAATTGGTGGAGAAAAGTATCTCTTGGATGCTGTGTAAACTTATTTAAGGAATAGTTCGAGTAGTTTTTGGAGTGTGAGCAAGTAGACAGCAGCAGACGGCGCAACTTCACCACGGGAGACAAGGCCGGTCAGGCAGGCCGACGACGACGGGTATGACATCGTTCTGTTTGTAAATATTTTTGTACAGGGTTAACCTAAAGTAAAATATCAAGTAAATAAACCTAATTGTTGAAATGCTACTACTCGTCGTCGTACCTGTGGATTTGGACTTGCCCCTGCCGGAGCTCATCCCCATTCATCTCCGTCTCCCTGGTGAGCTGATGCGTCTGATAGCTAACGGCTGCGTCACTTCGCTACACTGTAAACTTTGAATAGGTGATGTTCTGAAGGCACCACTGGCCAGTCACAGTACAAGGTTATGTACTGGATCAAGTCATTGGATGTAGGACTGTCTGGCTGAGCCGTAAACAATGAAACCGTAGTCTAAAAGGCTATAAACAAGAGACCGGTAAATACGTAAAAGACACGTTCGCTCGGAACCCCAGTGCTTATGAGATAACACTTTGAGGATATTCAATGCTTTATTTGCCTTAATCTTTAGTGCTTTAATGTGGGCAAGGAAGTTTAGTTTTTTGTCAAAGATTACTCCCAAGAATTTATATTCTTGTTTTACCTGCAGCGCAACATCATTCAGTTTTAAATCCGGGTATAAGTACAACCCTCGTTTTTGCGGAAATACACTGTAACAGTTTTCTGAGTAGAGAAGCGGAAGCCATTTTTCTCAGCCCACTCCATTAGCTTATTTATTGTTATCTGGAGCTGGCCTTTCACATGCTGGTAAGTTTGAGGCGCGGCACGCTATTTGCAGGTCATCGACGTATGTGGTGTGCATAACAGAGGTGGGAATGATTTTGTTGATAGAGTTTATTTTTACTATAAAGAGTGTTGTGCTAAGTACGCAACCTTGTGGCACGCCATTTTCTTGGATAAACGTGCGCGAGAGCGCAGTGCCTAGATGGATTTGGAATGTTCTGTTGGACATAAAATCTGCGATACAGTTTAGCATATTGCCACGGATTCCTAACACGGCGAGGTCAGGTAAGATTCCAAACCTCCACGCGGTGTCATACGCTTTTTCTAAATCGAAGAACACTACCAGGCAGCGCTGTTTGTGTACGAATGCCTCACGTATATCGTGTTCAAGTCGGACGAGGTGGTCTGTCGTTGAACACCCTTTTTTATAGCCGCACTGATGAGAATCAATGCAGTTCCGTATATGAAACGTGAAAGTTAATCTGGCATTTACGATACTTTCATATGGTTTCGCCAAACAGCTTGTCAGGGCAATGGGTCGAAAGCTGCTTGGGGATGTGGGGCATATACCTGTTTTTAAAAAAGGCACAACTATTGCGTTTTTCCAACTTTTTGGCATGCTTCCGGTTTTAAATGTTTTGTTAAAAAATTTAAGGAGAGCATCTACGGATGCTGGGGACAGGTGTGCAAGCATGGAATAATGGATCCGGTCAGGACCTACTGCAGTTTTCTTGCCAGTACAGAGAACCCTGTTAAGCTCTTGTAACGAAAATGGAGCGTTGCTTTCGTCCCTTGACATACAAGTAATTGGTAGTTTCTCTTTTTCTGCCAACAGTTTGTATTTTAAGAACTTGTTTGTATAGTTAGCCGAGCTAGAGACATTATAGAAATGTTCCCCAAGTATATCCGCTTGTTCTTGTAGTGTTGTCTGAGTACCTGAAGGTGTGAGTATGGGTTTCTTGCATGGTGAGTAGTCCCCCTCAAACTTCCTGACATGATCCCACATGCTTTTGGATGTGATGGTGCTATTAATTGTAGATACATATTTTGCCAAGACAATTTTTCCGCCTGTCTCCGAATAAATCGAGCTTTCGCTTTGGATTGTTTGAAATTGAGAAAATTGTTTTGTGTTGGGTATCTGCATAATATTCCACAGGCCTTGTTTTGCTGCTTTTTTGCTACGGTGCGTTCACGTGTCCACCAAGGATTCAGGTTTTTTCGAACCACGCCAGAAGATTGCGGAATGGCCTTTTCAGCTGCAGAAATTATGCAATTGGTAAACTTTTCATTAACTTCCTCAATGCTTAGGTCTGTTAAACTAAGTTCCTCCAGCCTGGCACTTACCGTAAAAACAGCCCAGTCGGCCATTTGTAACTTCCAGTGGCGTGGTTTGTGGGATATAATGGGTAGTGTTGATGTAAGGTGGATTAAAGCAGGTAAATGATCACTGCCATATGGATTCTCCAGTACGTCCCATTTCAAATCGCTTAAGATATCCGGAGAACAAAATGCTAAATCAATGCAGCTATAAGTACGTGAACTCGGTGAAAAATGAGTTGCCGCACCTGAATTTAAAAGACAGATGTTTGTTAAAATAAAATCTTCGATAAGTTGTCCTCTTTGGTCATTCTTATCGCTGCCCCAAAGAGTGCAATGAGCATTAAAATCTCCAACTAAAACAAAAGGCTTCGGCAGCCGGCTAATTAAATTTTCCATGTCTCGAGTTGTGAAATGGGTATGGGAGGGATGTACAACGAACAAATGGTGACAGTCTTAAAAGTTAAAACGGTGACAGGTACAGCCTCAAATGCAGTATTTAGTGAAACGTTCCGTGTAGGGATGCCGCCTTGAACGACAATAGCGACACCTCCTGATAGACGACTGGAGTGTTCGCGGTCTTATGACTGTAAAGCCTTTAAGAAAATTTGTATGCTTTGGTCCTAGGTTCGTTTCTTGAAGGCAGAATGCCACTGGTGATAACTTATTTATAATGTCTTTGATGTCACCTAGATTGTGAATTAGGCCTCTGCAATTTCAATGAATGATGAAAGCCATGTTATTGGGATTGGAAAAAAGTTACTTGTGTTTGCGAGCTTACGGGTTCTAGGTGACATGTATTTCAATACAATAGAGTTCAATAGAATTCAATAGAAATTCAATAGAATTCAATAGAGTTCAATCACGGTCTGCCGTGATTGAACTCTGGAACGCAATACCAAGCTTTGTGGCAGAAGCCAGTGATGTTTGTGAATTTGAAAAATTGTTAAACATGTATTTTTGTGATTCCGCTGCCACTTGATGCACCTGTATATATGGTCTGCCTGTATTTAAACCCTCCCTGTAAGAACCCTCAGCAGAGGGTCGACAGTATGAATAAATAAATAAATAAATAAATAAATAAAAGCTGATTACTCTTATGAAAGGCGGTAACCATTCAGGTTACCTTTCATTTTCTCAGCGAAGGTATAATATGCTTATCCTTCTGTAAGCGTTCCAAGGAACGCGGGTCTTTTGGCGCCAATGACTCCGAGGTTTTCGAATCGACCTCCATTGCCTTTTTTCGAGGCGCTGGGCGATCGAGAACCAGGCGCCGAGACGCGCGTCTCTGGCCGTGGGTTCAACTTCGGGCCATGCGGCACTATGGTCCGCTGGGCTGTCTTCGTTGCTGATGGAGCAGCACTGGCTGCAGCCACCAAGGGGCCGGTTGGGGTTTCTACAGGGGTACCGGACGTGGACCCTGTAGATTCCTGAGGCCGGTGTGACGCTGCCCCCTGCCGCGTCACACTTGCATAGCTTGCTTGAGGTAAGTGCCCTAGCCTTTTCCTCGCTTCGTAGAATGAAATCTTTTCCCTTAGTGCGATTGCAATTATTTATTTTTCTCTTTTCCAGCAAGGGCAGCTCCGCGAGTAAGCAGGATGATCGCCCTTGCAACTGACACATTGTGCGGGAGCATTGCAGTTGTCAGACGGATGATCATTGGCACTACACTTTCCGCATGTTTCCTTTCCTCGGCATGATTGAGATGCATGCCCGAACCTCTGGCACTTGTAACACCGCCTTGGTTTGGGTATGTACGGTCTGACGTTGATTTTCAGATATCCTGCGTCGAGTGAACTAGGGACAGTGCTACTACCAAATGTGAAAATCACATGTTTCGTCGGGATCTGTTGGTTATTTCGTCGTAGTGTGATTCTCTGAACCTTAATTACGTTTTGCTCCTGAAATGCTTCGAGGAGCTCCTCGTCGCTGAGGTTCAAGAAGTCTTCTTCAGATATAACTCCCCTGCTAGTGTTGAGTGAGCGGTGTGGAGAGATTGTTACTTTGATGTCACCGATATTGGTGAGTTCGGCGAGCTTTCCTAGCTGACCTTTCTTGGTCAGTTCAAGGAGGAGGTCTCCGCTAGCCATCTTTGAGGCGTAGTAACCCGATCCAATTGTGTTTGCTAGGCATTTCGATACTATGAATGGTGACAGTTTTCTAACGGTGGTGTTGCCTTCACTATGGAGAACATGGTATTTCGGAAATGTGTCTTCGCTTGGTTTTAAAAAGAACTGGAAAGTTGCTTCGGTGCGACCTCTTTTGAGAGGACGATCTCAAAGTCGCGGGAACGCTTCTGCCATTGGATGGTTTGAAAATTCGGTGGCGGTGGTAGCCACCCACCACGGAGCCCAACAAGGGGACGCTACAGGTTCCAAGAAACCTGCAGATGCCAGCTATACAGCGCCACTATAACCTAATGTATATACCCAAGGTTGAATATATCACACACGGTTAACCCTTGTCGCCAGGAAATACGGGAGTAATAAGAAGTGAAGAGAAGACAGTAAAGATGGGAAAGTGGGAGAGAAAGACGAAGATTGGAGAGGAGGACAGGAAAAGGCGACTGCGGATTTCCTCCAGGTGGGTCAGTCTGGAGGTGCCGTTTAAGGCCGGGGGGCCTTAAAATTCCAAACACCCAGCATCGGCCCAACCCCCAGGATCCCCTTTTCCCCAGACACGCCTAAGCCGCGCACGGCTACACGCGGGAGGGTCCAACCCTCGTGTGCTCGGGTACGTGGTATCGCAACACACCAAACGCCTGCTGACGCAGACGCCCCTGCGGGGGATATCTAAAAGTAACAGAGTGGGTGTCAGGGGCGAAATAATGTTGATGTCTGTTGTGATCGCCAAACATAATAAATCGTTCGTGTCATAATATTTGTGCCCGGAGTAGTAGACAACTCTGCTGTCGTATTTCTGTAGATGTAGGACCCATCGCGTGAGGCATCCAGACAGGTTCTTGACGGACGAACACCAGCAAGGCGCATGGTGGTCTGTAACAAGGTCACAAGGTCAACCGTAATGGTAAGGCCGAAATTTAGCAAGAGCCCACATGGCTAAGCATTCCTTTTTAGTCACGGAGTATTTTGCTTCAGCTTTAGTGAGAGTTTGGCTAGTGTAGGCTACGACAAACCGACCAAAGCCAGGTTTTCATTGCGCGAGCACTGAACCCAGACCACCATTGCTCACATCAGTGGGAATTTCCGTAGCAGCATTTGAATCAAAGTGACCTAAAATGCTGGCGAGGTAAGCAGATGGTGCAAGATGCTAAATACTGCACCACACTCTTTTGGCGACGTAAAAAGGTCCCTGGTGCTGGCAAGAAGCTGTGTCAGGGATGCAATGATGGTAGCAAAATTTACCGGAAAATGGGGAATGGCCTATGAAGCTACGCGATGCCTTATGTGTCGTTGGCTTAAGAAATTCGGTTATGGCTAAAAGCTTAGTAGTGTGATCAGGAAGTACGACATGTTCAGAAACAACATGGCCCAATATGTTCAACTGATTTGCAATGACAAAACATTTCAAGTTAAGCTGTAGGCCAGCTTGCATAAGGCAAGTAAGAAGTTAATCCATGCATTGGATATGTCTGGAAGTGCAAACACTACAATGCCGTCTAAATAACAACGGCATGTTTGCTACTTCAGACCATGCAAAATAGTGTCAATCATCCATTCAAATGTGGCCAGCACATTACAATGAGTGAACTGCATGACATTAAATTTGTACAAGCCGTCCAGTATGACAAATGCAGTATTATAGCAAATGGGCCTCGATCATGGGCACCTGTCAGTATCCTGAGCAAAGATCTAAGGAAGAAAAAAATTCGGCTCCTTGTAAGTAGTCAAGTGCATCATCTATGCTAGGACAGACATCCTTACATCCTTTTGGATGAGCCTGTTCAAACAATGATACTCGGTGAAAGATCACATGGAACCATCTTTCTTTTAATGACTAATAATTTGGGATGCCCGTGGACCACTTGATGGCTGAATAACACCGCGAGTGAGCATGTCGGTTTCCTGCTCGTCAATAACCTGTCTCTCTGGTTGAAACCTTGTAGGGTCGTCGTCACAGAGGAGCATGAGAGCCAGTGCTGATGGCGTGGCAGACAGCTGTTGCTTCGCCAAAAGAAGTAACCTGGTAATCAGAGGAAGAGTTGAATGGAAGAAGCTGGAGTAGAAATCGTCGTGCTGCATTGGAGTAAGGTTGCAGTCAATGGATGAGGCAAAAGCAGTGAGAAACTCAATGGCAGGGGCAGTGTAATCTGAGTGGCAGGTGGATTATCGTGTTTGTCAAAAAGTGCACATCTCAGCATGACTGAAGCAAGCCACAAAAAGAAAGGAACGTAACCTGGGCACTGGCACAGGAAATGATGGCTCTATCGCTTGAATGAAAATCCCATCCCAAGAAGCAGTGCAAGAACAAGAGATGAGGACAAACAATTCAGTAACGTACTATCGGCCAAAAAAGTAAACGGACCACGGCACAGGTGGCCGGAGCGGCGGCGGGGCCACACCGGGGCGCTGCTATCTCGCACTGCGCGCTGACGGCGAGAGTGCCCCGAGTGACGCCAGACTTCGCCCTTTCTCTCGCGCGGGTCCTTGTCACGCTTGGTAAATTTCTAGTGCACCGTTCGGTTGCTCTGCCGCTTACGGTCGCGACGAAGGGGACTGCATCGCCGGTAGTTTAGCACATGGCGCTGTCGAACAGTAGTGGATGGCCGCGGGGCATCAAACCGCGCCACTGAGACGGAACGCAGACTCGTTCTTAATGTTGTTTTGCTTATATTCACCATACCTCTCATATTAGTGCATTTCGCTGGCGTCCACCGCTGCTCGATTTTAGGCAACACAAAGCAAGGAGCCCTAACGGTGCCTACGTTGAAGGCCGCTTCATGCGCGCTCTTTCACGCCGGCGCGATAACTTACAGGCGCCAAGCTTTGCTGCCGGTGCGGGTTCTCTGTCGATATTACTTTTACGGCATTGCCTCCTGCAGTGGGTGTAATAACTATAGCAACGACGCCTCTCAAAACTGCTTTAATTCGATACTACAATACGCAGCCCGTTATGAAACTTTCTTTAGAAAAATACCGTCAGAAAGAGACGATTGGAAAGGCGAATCGGAAAAAAAACTAGTCGCTCGTGAAAGCTTATTCACGGAAGCAAATAAAAAATGGCATTCCGTGGGTTGAAGAGGTCCTCAGCGGGATGAAAAGTTGCCGTCGACCGCGATGACAGCCTACTTGCCTTGGCATCGAGTCACAGAGCTCCTACTAGCTCCGGTCGTCCGCGCAGCGCTTCCAACCCTTCCTTCACGGTATGATGCAGCTGATCCGCGGTGCCACAGCAAAGGCGCCAATAGGACACCGGCGTTCAATATTTCATTTTTATTCTCTGGAACGGTGTGGGCGACGCGCTTTGTAGTGCGCGCTGCTATCCAGATATGGTTGTGTCCAGCCATTGGACACTGGAAGACTAGGAAATGTTTAAAAACGAGAACGGTCGCATTCGTCGCAAAAATGCCATCTCGGGTGCCGATCGAGGAGAGAAGGCGCATCGTGCGGCTTAGCATAGAAGGTGTCCCTCAGCGTGAAATCTTCCGCCGCACCAGGAGGAGCAGAACATCGGTGAACCGCATTATTCAAGGCTATAGGGATGAATATGGTAGAATTGCTGATGCTCAGCGCAGTGGGCGGCCAAGGCTTACAACGTTGGAGGAGGACCAACGGATAGTTGCTGCCGCTGTTGTTGACCCCTTTCTGAACGCCAGGGAAATTCGCGACGCACTCGATCTCAGTTGCTGCAGCGAGACTATCAGGAGCAGACTGCGAGAGGCAGGTCTCATGAACTGCGTTGCCGCTCAGAAGCTGCACTTGACGACGAAGCAGAGGGAAGAGCGACTGAATTTTGCCCGAGCGTTCGAGCAATGGACTGCAGAGGAGTGGCGGGAGGTCATCTTCACGGATGAGTCAACGTTTAGCACACGCTGGGACCAACAGCAGCGTCTGTGGCGTCCGTTGAACAGCAGGTACGACCTCTCATCCTTGCAGCTGAGGGAAGTTGTGGGTAAAGTTCGCATAGCTAGTCAGTGCTGAAAAATAGGATTGTTTGCAACGCATACTAGCCTTGAGAATGCAGTACAGCCTCATTTCTCGTCTTACTGCATGACTAGACGTAGGTGCACTATTGACTACGAAGTGTTTCTTTTGCGTCATTGCATATCAGCGAGTTGAATGTTAGACAGGGTATGATTTAAGCCTTCATTATTTTCTTTTCTACAGCAGAGGGAGGTGACTACGCGTTAAGTTTTGTACCCGACATATGTTAATCACTGCTCTCTCGTATGCCCAGATATGACCCTGGCCACATCCACAGCGTGCTCAGCAGCGGCCGCAACTCGGTTAGTGTTTGGGGCGCCATCAGGAAGGACTGCCTTGGCCCACTCGTGCGGATTGAGAGCTCGTTCACCAGGTCGAAGTACTGCGAACTCCTCGTCAAGCACTTGATTCCATACGTGCAGGACAGGCCATTCCGGGACGGGTGCTACATGTTCCAGCACGACCGCAGCCCTGTGCACAAAGCACGCGCTGTGAGCGCACTTCTGGAGCGCTACGCCGTGCGTTAGCTTCCGTGGCCGCCTAACGGGGCTGATCTTAACCCCATCGAGAACATTTGGGGAATGTTGAAGAAGACTCTTGCCTCCCAGCACCTGTGTGGTCGCACAGCGGATCAGCTTTGGCATGCCGTGAAGGAAGAGTGGGAAGCACTACGCGGACGTCCGGAGCTAGTGGCCGCGCTCTATGACTCGATGTCAAGGTGAGTAGGCCAAGTCATCGTGGTCGACGGCGAATTTTCATCCCATTGAGGACCTCTTCAACGCATGGAACCCCACTTTTTATCTTGTTCCGTGAATAAACTTTCACGAGCGACTTGCTTTTCCGATTATTCTTTCCAATCATCTCTTTCTGATGCCACTTTTGTAAAGAAAGTTTCATAACGGACTGTGTATTGTAGAAGCGAATTAAAGCAGTGCGTAGAGGCGCACTGCTATAGTTACTAAACCCACTGCTGGACACAATGCCGGACAAGTAATATCGACAGAGAACCCGCGCCGGCAGTAAATCTTGACGCATGCAAGCGCGCGTCACCGTAGCCGCCGTTGCGGCTGCTTGCGTTGTGTTGCCTAAAGTCGAGCAGCGGTGGACGCCAGCGAAATGCACTAATATGAGAGGCATGGTGAATATAAGCAAAACAACATTAGGAACAAGTCTTCGTTCCGTCTCAGTGGCGCGGTTTGATGCCCCGCGGCCGTCCACTACTGGGCTTCTTCGATTTTCCACTTCTGGCTACCCGCGGGCTGCCAGAGCCAGCCAGAGCGTCTTCGTTTTTCTCGGGTTGCTCCGCCCACCGCGCTACGCACTTCCGCCGGGCGTTCGTTTTGCTCGCGCTGGACGGTTCTGGCTACCCGCGGGCTGCCAGAACCTGCCAGGACGATTTTGGTCTGGCTGCTCTCTGGAAGTTCTCTGGCTAGCAGACGACTAAAAGAGGCGATGGGCGCTCGCCGCCATCTTTACGGGGACTTCACGGATTGCAAGGCGGGTGCTTGAGGACTTAAATTTACCTCGCTCAGCCAACTGTCTACGGTCATCTTCGGATTTCCTTACTTCTAGCGTTATCTTTTTAGGTGCTAACGCACCGTTCCGCATCGCGAAGCGGTGTGATACGAGCCGTGGTGAACCGTTCGAAGCTTTTGTGTGTGTGTCCCCAGCTGATTGCTCCTTCGCGGCGGTGAACAGCGCGCCGCGCTCTCATGCGTGCATGTTATCTGCATCGTGTTCCACGCAAGTTGTAGACTCTCATTCACACATTGCGGTACATTTTGGGTTCGTCTTTCTCTGGTGGCGTTCCTTTTCACATATCTCGCGTATGTATATCTCCTTTCTCTGCAGTTAGCGAAGGCTTTGCAGCTAGCCCGTGTTCGCTCCGTCTCTCCGTCGTATGCTGTGGCTGCTCGAAACCGATATGTGTTCGAACTGCAGGCCGTTGATCTAAGAATACACTGATTGCACTCGGTACATTTAGGCACACGTACATTGGCTTATTGCTCTCATGATTGCGACCAATGTTGTTTTTCGTGTGAAACGTTTCGCTCGTCACAGGCGACGTGCATTTTCATGCGCCAGCCGCGTCCCTAGCTCCTTAAATGAGAAGCACCATCAGCCACAACAAACTTTATGAAATCGAAGCCCAAGCAGGTCGGCGCGAAATTTTATGCGTATGAGCTAGACGTACCCGATAACCGGCTTTTTCATGTCTTGTGATGACACAACGCCAACTCATCAATGTCGCCGGTGGCCGACGTGATCGCTGCGAGCAGGGATCCTCCAGCTATCGCTTTCGAGTATACAATCACGATTTCGCGTCTTGTCATCCGCCGCGTCGGAGGCCATCTGTTGCGCTGCGCAAGCGAGGTTGGCCGAGTATGCGTCCTGCGCCGAGTCGCGCGAAATCGCGCGAAAGTGATCGTATCCCTGAATGCAACAATATATTTTCAAGCTGGCAACGCCTAAATGGGCCGACTACGCCGAGCGCGCGCCGGCCTCGACGGGCGCTGCCATGCTGGTAGCATGTTTACATTTGGCCAGCTGTACCGGCGTTCGATTTTGCGAACTTCGGGCAGGTTCGGGTTGTCTTGGGATCCCAGCCCATGTGACTTCCTGTCAGAACCGGAACTAGCTGGCTGCCATCTGGCTGCCAGCGGGCTGCCAAAACTCCGGAAATCGAAGAGGCCCACTGTTCGACAGCGCCATGTGCTAAACTACCGGCGATGCACAGTCCCCTTCGTCGCGACCGTCAGTAGCAGAGCAACCGAACGGCGCACTAGAAATTTATCAAGCGTGACAAGGACCCGCGCGAGAGAGAGGGCGAAGTTTGGCGTCACTCGGGGCACTCTCGCCGTCAGCGCGCGAAGCGAGATAGCAGCGCCCCAGTGTGGCCCCGCAGCCGCTCCGGCCACCTGTGCCGTGGTCCGTTTGCTTTTTTGGCCGATAGTACAGCTCCTCTTCAATGACGACTCGGCCTTTGCAGGCTCCGAATGGCTGAATATGTTGTGTGCTAGCTGTGCATAACGAAAGATCTGACAGTGACACCATAACCTTTTGAAGGCTGTGACAGTGGTAGGCATGCATTACCGAAGCTGCGGCATATGTGTCTACAAGTATTCCCGTCTGTACTTCTTCCTCAATGACAACAATCATGTTACGAAGGGAAATCGGAGGCCATGAAGATTTCACAAGACACACAGTTTTGGCTTACCGAGTTGTGGTGTCTAGCTTTCCTAGGCAAAAGTGGTAGGTCAACGCCTCACGGGAAGAATGGAGCGGCGGCGAGGGTAAGGCAGACCACGACTTGAGAAGATTGATTCGTGTGATGGACTCGTAGAATCCAAATATGGAACTGGTGAAGCGCGGCATTGAAATTCCGTTCGCAGGTAGTTTAAGGTTGGTAGCCAGAAGTGAACAGTAGGTAGCATCCGACGCAGACAGAAATGTGCCACAGGGCCAATAAGGCTACTGTAGTAACAAATCAGCTGGTTGTCTGGTGTGCACCATAGATTTTGTTCACGAGTATACTGTGGCACTAACCGTGTGGAAGATGATGACAGTGTCCGCAAAAGCTACAGGGATTGATACCCTGCACCTCCACCAAATGTGATGAGTTGTATTAGAGTCGTCTAGCACCAGCCACAAACGCAGCAGGAGCAACTCAGCAACTTGGATGAATGAGCGAATTGGCCGCGACATGCGTGACGGTGACGGCACTTTCTAACGTGCAGCTCTTCTTCTGGCTCTGAGACACACGATGGCAACAGGACTTCTTAATGTGCTGCCCTTCTTTCTTATAATACAGTTTGACCTCAATATAATAACTAACCATGAGAAGGAAATTCACAGAAAAATAAAAATGGGTTGCATCGCATATGGCAGACATGTGAGCTCCTGACTGGGAGCTTACCGTTATCATTGAAAAGGAAAGTATACAATCAGGGCATCTTACTGGTGCTGACATATGGGGCAGAAACTTGGAGACTGACAAAGAAACTTGAGAACAAGTTAAGGACCACGCAAATAGCGATGGAACGAAGAATGCTATGCATAAATTTAAGAGACAGAAAAAGAGTGGTTTGGATCAGAGAGCAAACGGGTATAGACGATATCCCAATAGACATCAAGAGAAAAAAAGTGGCGCTGGGCAGGTGATGTAATGCGCAGATTAGATAACCGTTGGACCATGAGGGTGACAGAATGGGTACCAAGAGAAGGGAAGTACAGTAGAGGACGGCAGAAGACTAGGTGGCGCGACAAAATGAGGAAACTTGCTGGTGCTAGTTGGAATCGGTTGGCGCAGGACAGAGATAATTGGAGATCGCAGGGAGCGGCCTTCGTCTTGCAGTGGACATAAATAGGCTGATGATGATCATAGTAACTAGTCTACTAATTTGCTATCGTAATCGATGCTTCATTTTGGGCGGAACTGCGACTTTTTTTATTTATCGCAACTTCTGTGCATTAAGTGTAAATCTTTTGTTTTTTCCAAGTGAGAGAAAGTTGTATTTCTGTATGAAAGAAGAGGTATGTGGTACTGTAAAAGCCTTTTTTAAGTCACGGCATTACAATCTAGGGCGTTTTGTCTTTCTTTTTGGTCACGGAAAACGGGTGCACGTTACAATCGAGGGCACGTTACAACCGAGTAAATATGGTATATATTCTCAGAGCGATTGAGGTAAGAATTTTTTTTTTTACAAGCTGCCATCAACGTATCACAAACACGACTTATCACAAACAAACGAGCACAACTCTGTATATACGCTTCGTAAAAACATGCAGAATAAGAACACACACAAAAAAAGGATCACCAACCAAGCACTCCGTACATATGGTTAACCAGCGCAGCTGGAACCTGCAGCCCCGTTGTTTATCACTGGTTCAATCCCAACCATTCATTAAACGACGGCTTGGTAGGCTCCTGGATCCTCGGTAGGCAGTTGCTTGTGCTGAGCTGCACAAGCCTGTTCTTGTGCCCATGCTGCAGCATCGGCACGGTGTCGACGAGCTCGTTCCCGGTTCTGCGTGCAGCCTTGCCGATGGAAAGCTGCCTGCTCCTCAGGGGTACATATGGCGTGTGGCCTACCCATTTTGGAGCCAGAGAGAAACTGTTGCGCGCGCTCGGCTGTGACGAAGAGCAACGTCACTACTGGCACAGCCAATCACATGCCTCTCTTTCTCTTTTTTTATGCACGTGCATGGGGTTGCACTGGAGAAGTTTCCGGCGTACATGCTGCGTATAGACAGACGGACAAATCGGCTAGCCATATACAGCTTCGCTGTAAAACACCAGTGATGGAACATGGAAAAGGGCTTTTGGAGTAGCTTTTGGAGCAAGAAAAATTTGCATTTCTAGCAAACATATTGGTTTTTGTAGCACATACTTTTAGGTCAGTGAAACCTCATTCATACGTTCTGAAAAAGAAAAGCTATTGAAAAAAACGTACTAACCGAGAAAATGTATGAAGCAAAGCAACTAAAAGATTTGACAGACTCAAATGTAGTCAACATCTATGTAATCTGAAGCATTGCGGCACAAGAGGACGACAAGTGTCGAGCTGGTGCAGCTTCAGTGGCCCAAGATGCGTTTTGTTGTTTTCCTATTGTGTAGTGTCTTAAGGTGGCAATGGGAAATAAAACATTGTCGGTGATACCGGATGCCGCCAGGGCAAAATGTGATGCTTCTGTAGCATGAAATGGCAGCACATTTCGGTTATCACCAAACCAAAGTATGCATTGTGCTTCTATTGGTGCTACACCCCACGCGCTTTAAAACAGATAAGCGAAGTATGTATAGGCGAACGTGGCGTGCAGCAACCCGGGCAGTGATTTACTGGTACATGGTGATTTTCTTGTTAAAATGTAATCTGGTGGTCGGAGAAGGCATCATAAGATCACAGTTTGGCTATGCACTGAATGTTAGTGTCGAAACATGGTGTTTTCCCAGAACATATAAGCTGGTGAAATATAAGCGTAACTCTATTTGGTTGCTCTTTGTGTTCTTGATCGCAAACGTTGGCGCCAGGAAATCGTACGTAACGAATCATATCGCCGAGGTTCTGCTGTATTACACGACTGCGAAGGCAATCTAGGGCCCTACACCTTTTTTTTTGAACTTCAAGCGCTATAAGAGAGGATATAATGCAATCTAAGAGCTGGCAGAACATAGAAGCAGATTTATTTACATAAACTCGAACCAGTTTATAATGAATGCAATAGTTCTATGAGAAGTGGTCATTTTATGCATAGTTCATAATATACGGACTCACTTTTAAAGATGCTCAAAAAGCAGCCACACTGACACTGTAGTCAGGAGTTCCGATGTGGCAGCACTTTGGTCTGAAAACCAGAGTTTCAGTGTCGCTCTTGTTCGTGGTGCATCCCCAGACCTAGCCGAACTTCCGTTAGAAATGCCCATCTAAGGATGGAAACGCGGCGTCACATACAGAAGAATCTCGTTCGTGTTTCCCACTTTTCTACTCTTGTGTCCTGTCTGCACGCCTCACCTCTTTTTTTCCATAATGAATCCTTACCAACTAGCTCAGCTTTCTGTCGTTCTAAGCCTCGTAATAATTAAATCAGCTATGAAGGCGAAAAAATTCACTTTTGCGAGAATTTCATTGTTGTGAAATGAGATAGCACAGATAGGTAAATGCGTCACAGAACGAAACTTTACTGTCAAAATTTCATTAGCCTATTTTGGCAAGCTTTCCTAGAGGATATAGAACCGCACTGCCAACGCTACAAAGTGTGCTGCATGTGTCGATTAGTAGTGGCAGCACTGGCGTGGAGCAGTATTCTCGGTCAATTGCTTTCGGAGATGCGTCACTTTTGTTAGATTTTGCGTAACTTGGCACCGGATGCTGAGCAACAGGACTCCATGCATGCAGCAGCATTTTACCTGTGCACGCTGTCATCTGTAGGCGCTGACGCGTCCGGTGCCAAGTGCGAAAGTGATCATATCTTGTATATCCGAAGGCAATCAATAAAGATTACAGCTTCACGCAAATCTACATCCAGCGCCGAATCTGCACATGATGCGTGTCGGGTGGCACCAAAACCAATGTTCTTGAAGGAGGGGATGTCTATTCCCAGATGATCGCTGAATCATGGCCCGATGAGTGGCACTCCATGCTTTGACCATTTAAAGCACCATAAACAATTCCACATTGGTGGGTTGTGGATTTCCTTCTTTTACAGTGCAGCTTGTAATGGGGCCCGTTCCTGCAGCGAGTGCCGGCGCTGTAACCAAGCGAACGAGCACAACAGCAAAAGATGAAGGAGCGAACGCGAAGCGGTAGATGAAAACTGCAAGCTGCGAACAGTGGAAACCATTGAGAGAGACCCCTTCAGTGACGTATGCGCGGGAAGCTGGTTCATGCGGACCTGCACGACCGCTCAATGCCTACTTGTATCTGGTCTCAGCTGGACCGGTTGTTTCGTACTATCGTCTGCTGACATCAGCTCTTGCTCGCACTTGTTTGGTTGGCTTGGTTTAGTCTCTTTCACACTTGTTTCAATTGTCATGATTTGTGATTGTTTTATCTGATTGTATGCGCAATGCAAATGATGCACTACTTTTTAGAAGCCAAGTGGCACCAGTGATCACACTGGAAGCTTTGGCAAGTCTTGTATAAAAGCCGACGCGCTTGCCTCGCAGTTCATATTTTCGATGACTGCCGACTCTGCTACACGTCTCTCAAATTCTGTGCCTCAATAGATTGTGAAATACAAATAATTGTAGAGCTGCACTCAAATTTCAAATTATGAAGAACCGAAATCACTAATAAATCTTTTGCTGGATTTATCTCACCAAGGTGCACATTACACACTGCACAAGGCATGCAGAAACCATCGTCACATGCCGGTAGCAACATGTGTGCCGCTTCAAATGGGCGATCAACAAAGAAGATGGTGGCCATGACGTATTTTCAGTGCATGCTATCGCTTCTGGTGCTTAGTTGTTTTTGTAAACAAAATGGCGGCATCCATGGAAGTGTAATGTTGTGGTATTTTATGCAGTTTTAGTGCAAAGTAATCTCATTTGAGAACATTTTGAAGCCTGGTAGCCTTGCGCGAGTAGGTAATATGCGGGTTATGGTCCGGCAAATTTCGTTGATGTGGGATTGTAGTACAGTAATATTTTGTTGCTGAGAAGTACAAAATTAATTGAATCCTATGGACATTCGCCGGGGATACAAAAATATTTCATTGTCGCGAGAATTTCGTAGTCACGGGATTTCATTATCGCAAGTTTCGACTGTAGACTTGGGCCGGGACTTTTCAATTTACCAAGCATGATTCTATCATCGACATTCTATTGTAAAATGCAAATTAAGGCGGCTCTTGCCGAATATATGGTTCATACTGCAAGTAATGTTGAACCCTGGTCATTTCTGCTGGCTCCCTATTTGTCTTCACCAATTGGTTGGTACCGGACGAAGTGCAAATAAATACATGATATAGCATGAATCTAGGTGGCCCACAGTAGCCCATAATGCACCTAAGTGTGGACACCAGCTTGCCGTTGTCAATCCATTGTTATCTGTTCGTTGCTGTGATGCTGTCATTTTGTCATAGTAATTCCAGTCATCATATTGTCGCCGTGCCTTTGTTGTCGCAACGTGATCACTGATCAACGTGAGTGATCAACATAAGTGATCAACGTGATCACTTATGTGGCTGCCTTCCACAACTGGAATGTCACTGAAAGGGAGAAAATCAACACCCTTATACGCAAGACTTACAAGATCGCCCTTGGCCTACCGGAGTCCACAAGCACTGCTCGTCTGCTACAGCTGGGGGTATACAACACGCTTGAGGAAATCGTGGATGCGCAAAGAACCTCTCAACTCGAACGCATGTCTCTGACAGCCACGGGCCGGTACATCCTGCGGAAACTCGGCTTCAACTACCACGTCCAACACGGTCAGAAACGGGTCATTCCACCTGACCTCAGCGACACGCTGATTGTCGCCCCTATACCTCGAAACATGCACCCCGAATTTAATCGGGGCCGACGCCAGGCCCGTGCCAAGGCACTGCTGCGCTCCTTGGGTGGAAAGAGGACTACGCGCTTTGTAGACGCCGCAGAATACACGCGAGAACGCCGGTTCACGGCGGTAGTCGTAGACGTTAGCTCCAGGCTTACGCACGCGTGTAGTGTCGCAACGGAATACCCCGAAACAGCAGAAGAGATAGCGATTGCGCTTGCGCTTACCGACCCCCTCTGCGAGGTGGTGTTTAGCGACTCACAATCCGCAGTTCGCAACTACGCGCGGGGGCGCATTTCCTCCGAAGCTCTCCAGATTCTAAGGAAAGCTGGTCGACAGCACTTCGATAACACCGCCATTATATGGTTTCCAGCGCACGTCGCCACCCCCACCGATGAGGGCCTCATTAACTTGAACGAGGTAGCACACCGCTCTGCGCGAGAACTGACCCGCCGCGCAGAATCGGGGACCGCCTCTTCGAGTTCGGAACTGCTGGCTCAAAGCACGCGAGAACGCCTGGTCAGGTACAATGACATCACCAAGCACTACCAGCTAGGCAGGCGGTTGCTGCCCCCACCTCACCCCATGCTGAAACGTCGCCAGGCAGTCATCTGGCGACAATTGCAAACACAAACATTCCCCAGTCCGGTGCGATTGCAGCACATTTTCCCCGCGCAATACCCGAATGCTCTTTGCAAATTATGTCAGGACACTAGAGCGACGCTGTCACACATGTTGTGGGAGTGTCGGGTTACATCAGCTACAATGGCAGTAGCTCCGGAGGCTCTTGCGTCGAAGTGGGCCGCCGCTCTGCGCAGCTCCAACCTCAAGAGACAAGAGTGGGCTGTCCAGCAAGCCCGAGAGGCGGCGACGAGGCAAGGCCTCGAAGTCCCCTCGTGGGGGACCTGAGCCCGGGTCATCAAATTTGCCGGATTCAGAATAAAGCTGTTTCCATCCATCCATAACGTGATCATGATTTCACCATCGTCATCTAATTGGCAACATGCCGCTGTCTTAATTCTAACATCATGATACCGTTGTCATGCCATTACCGTCATACTATTGTAATAATTACAGCATAGGCATCACATTGTTGTCACACCTTTGTAATAAATCTATGTTCATCATGCCGTAATTGTCATGCTATCATGATGTCCTCGTGGTCATTATACAGTGCAGTCCGCTGATAACAATACTACATATAATGATATATTGGTTAAAACGATTAGTAAACTTCAGAGTATCAACTTATGCATTAAGGCTATGAGGAAAAAACATTTAACAGTGTTACTCACCACATATAGAACATGATCGAAATTGTACCTTTTGGGTGGTGTTTTTCATGCAGAATCGTGAAATTTGCATTGCCAAGTTCCCCTTAACCAATACGGCGTGAAAATTTTGCCTACGAAAGTTTGTATCTGCCGCCGCCACGCAGCGTGTCCCACCACCGCACCGAGTGCGAAGGCCACAGAGAGCATCGCAAGTTGACGCAGCATGTCACATAATAGCACCAGCCGCTTTGCGACATCGTCGCCACTGAGTGTCAAGAGAGAGAGAGAAAAAAATGAAAAAAAGCGTGAAGCGAACCGCACCTGCGCTCTCTTTCTGCAATCTCCCTCTCTTCCTTGGTGAGTGTAGAAATGCGCCGCGGATGCAGCGGTTGATGCGCCAACAAGGCGCAAGGTTCTCTGCTGCTTGAGATGAAGTTGCAAATTTTGCAAGATTCAAAGTACAAGCTCGCACAGTCGATGCTATCGACGATTCTGAAAACGGCGAGCGCCACAATCATGAAGGCTAGAACCAGTGACTACGCCGATCAGCGGAAATGGTGGGCTTTGTGCGCCAACGTGATATATTCCATCATCCTTCAACCTTCCCTTCCTCATACTTTATCGTCATACCATCGGCATCACATCGCCAAGTAGCTTTCATACCATCATGTTTACTCCACCGTTGTCATCCCATGGTCTTCATACCGTCGTCTCGATACCATCTTTGTCACTCCTTCGTCGTATCACTCTAATTTTTCCATAGTCATCATGTCAGTGTGTTTCTTCCACCGTCTTAATTTTTCACGGTGATTCCAGTGTGGTCATGCTATTATCTTTATGCAAATGTCACTATTCCATCATCGCTGTTTCATCATACAGTCATCTTCTGCCATCATGGTCGTTTCGTCGTCGTCATCCCTCTGTCATCACATGTCATGTGTATGATCGAGAGCAACAAGTTTATGGTGAACAAGGAGGTCCCTATTTAAAATGTATCCGACTGCATCATGTGGTCTCTACTCACAAATAATTGCTAAGCAGGAACAGCATTCTCACAAACAGCAATGAAAGACTCACTTAAACAGACTCCCACAGCACGTGGAATGTGCAGATTTTTGCATTTTGCCCCAATCAGAATGCACCTGAGAATCGTGCACCTATGTCATACACAGTTGAGCAGGTCACACCATGGTAGGCAGACTTGACCATTTACCATAAACTCATACAAGCAAGCTGAAGTGAGAAGTGCCAGCAACTGCCTACCTGTAGTGGAGCTTGACTTATTCACAGTCTCTGTAATGCCACGTGCCTTTCGGGCTTTGCATCTGTGCCGGTGGCGTCCGAATGACGGATGTTAACGCGTGTGAGCACTCGCGCAAACCTACCGCGATAGCGTCGTATCTACGATGGGCCCATCGTATCAGGCAGGGCAACTCGCGCTATCTCCCGCGATAGTTCTACGCACGTTACTTCACAGCCTTTAAATACTGCCCGCAGATAGGGGGTGTTCGTTCTTTGTCGATTGCTGTCCATGCTTGCACATGTTGCTATTGGGCTAGTTGCTTTTGGTTATGTGGGGCACAAGTTCGCCTCAATAAATGGTTGTCTTGCTGTGCGCTCGTCTTCTGTAATTACCGGTGTGTAGCACCACTCGTGACAACTGGTGGAGGTGCTGGGTATGTCCAGCGCTCGTTCAGGCACTCGTGACACCAGTCTGCATCAGCAAGAAGAAGACGACCCACGAAGAAGTCGCCGGAATCTTGGGCTCTCCCCTGAGTACGGCTTCCTACCAGAGAAGACACGCCCTGCAAAACAGGCCACGACAGTCAAGATGAGCGAGCCCATCACTCCTACAGCCGTCGTGTTGCAGCAGCCACGGGAGCCACCAACATTCCGTGGAAATCCCTGCGATGATCCTGAAGACTGGCTCGAACAGTTCGAGCGCGTGGCGAGCTACAACAAGTGGGACGACGACGCGATGCTGCAGCACGTTTACTTCGCGCTGGAGGAGTCTGCACGTACGTGGTTCACCAACCAAGAGTCGCAGCTCAGGACATGGGAAGACTTCAAGCGAAGCCTTCTTGTTACATTTACAAGTGTCCTTCGCAAAGAAAGAGCAGAGCGACAACTTCAAACACGTCTCCAGCTGCCCAACGAAAGCGTGGCCGTCTTCGTGGCAGAAATGAAGAATCTTTTTGGTCGGGCAGACCCAGAAATGCCGGAAGAAAAGAAGCTTGGTTTTCTTATCAGAGGAGTGAAAGAAGAGCTTTTCGCTGGGCTTATGCGGAACCCACCAAAAACAGTCGCTGAATTTTTAAGTGAAGCCGCAGCCATGGAAAAAACACTCGACGTTCGGAGAAGACAGTACGGACGCCCTGCTCTGGTCTGTGGTGCGTCTCCCACGGAATTCGGCACCGTGAGCAGGAGCAACCTTCACGACACAATCAAGGCTGTAGTACAAGAGGAACTTCGTAAAATGTTCCCTATCTCCAGTCTTCCAGTCGCAGCGCTCAGCGACGTTATCAGGCAAGAAGTCCAGCAGGCACTGGGAACAGGGCCACTAGTTCAGCCGCACCAAGCACCGGAATATACCCCTCGACCACCTCAGGTTATGTCGTATGCCGCCGCGGTGCAAAGCCAAGTGCGGCCGACCAGATCGGCGTACACGCCGTTGCAATGCTCACGACCAAATGCCCGCCCGCCTATAGTCGAACAGGCAGCCCCGAGAAAGTCCGACGTCTGGAGGACTCCCGACCAGCGTCCTTTATGCTTCCACTGCGGCGAGCCCGGCCATGTATACCGTCGCTGCTTCTACAGGAACCTCGGCATCCGTGGGTTCCCTATCGGGGCTCCACGTCCGCAACCTGGCCAAAGGCCACTTGAGATAGAACACTACCTACAAAGGCAGAATTCGTCAACAAGCCGCTACAGGTCGCCGTCACCCTCATCCCGCCGCTCTACGTCTCCTCGTCCTAGCTACGCGGAAGCAGTGCGGGGAAGGTCCCCCAGCCCTGGCTTGGGAAACTGAGGACGGCAACCGGTGGAGGCACGGTTGCGGCCAGTCGCACTGCTGAAAACACTCCCCCGCCGCAACATTCGAGGGATGAAACTACGCCTGCGCCGCCCTAACAAAATGTGTCAACGACGCGACAATATAATCTTCATGCCAGCGACGAAAACCAAGCGATCCGTCAGTAGCAAATACCGGCAAAGCCGCAGCACCGCACCCCGACGCACGTGCAATACCACAACAAAATCCACAGACCTAGCAGTGAAGATAGACAGCCGGGATGTGTTTGCACTGGTTGACACCGGTGCTGACTTCTCCGTCGTGAGCGCAGTGTTTGCCACTAAACTAAGGAAAGTTCTTACTGCTTGGGACGGCCCACAGATACGAACAGCAGGTGGTCACGTAGTAACGCCAAAGGGAAGATGTACGGCTCGTATAGCGGTGCGAGGACACACGTACCCTACCGTTTTCGTCGTCCTAGAGCAGTGCTCCCGTGACGTCATTCTGGGCGTAGATTTCCTTTCGGCAAACAGTGCGGTCATTAATCTACAGGCACAGACCATAAGTCTTTCACCAGAGAACGCCATCGCGCACGATTTAAGTCCTGCATTATCTGCTTCACTCGCGATTCTCGATGAACATGTCACGTTGCCACCCCGGTTGAGTACTCTGATCGCAGTGGGTACCAACAACGGCAGCTGCATGGAGGGATTGGTCGAAGCGAACCCAAGTTTGCTGTTTGAGCGGGGGTTGTCAGTAGCAAGAGGGATCGTCCGCCTGGTCGAAGGAACAGCCAATATACTGATAACGAATTTCTGCTCGGAATACCGTCATCTCGCTAAAGGAACCACGGTGGCGCTCTTCGAGACCATTCCCAACATAGGCAACGTCCTCACGCTCGAAAACGAGCTCTCACCTCGACCTCCTGACATTTCATTCGATATAAACCCTGATCTACCGCAAGCGAGACAAGAACGGCTGCAGAAACTGCTTCATACCTACCAGGATTGCTTCGCTACATCGTCCAAGATTCGCCAGACGACGCTTACAAAGCATCGGATAATAACAGATGAATGTACATGGCCTATTCACCAGTCGCCGTACCGCGTGTCCATGAAAGAACGGGAAGCAATCAGGAAACAGATAAAAGAAATGCTGCACGACGACGTCATCGAACTCTCTCAAAGTCCCTGGGCTTCCCCCGTCGTGCTCGTGAAAAAAAGAGACAACACCCTAAGATTCTGTGTCGATTACCGCCGACTCAACAAGGTCACGAGAAAGGACGTCTACCCGCTCCATCGAATTGACGACGCCTTGGATCGCCTTTGCAATGCAAGATACTTCTCGTCCATGGACCTAAAGTGCGGCTGTTGGCAGGTAGAGGTTGACGAAAGGGATCGCGAAAAGACTGCGTTCATTACACCAGATGGCTTATACCAGTTCAAGGTCATGCCATTTGGGCTGTGTACTGCCCCTGCAACCTTCCAAAGGGTAATGGACACCGTATTGGCTGGACTTAAGTGGCAGACTTGTCTGGTATATCTTGATGATGTGATAGTATTCGCTTCTACCTTCGACGAACACCTTAGCAGGCTAGAGGTGGTACTGCATGCTATCAAGTCTTCCGGACTTACGCTGAAGCCTGAAAAATGTCGCTTCGCCTACGCACAGCTGAAATTCCTGGGCCACGTTGTGAACTCTGCAGGCATCTTACCAGACCCAGAGAAGACAGCTGCCGTGCGACACTTTCCACCGCCCCGTGAAAAGAGAGGCGTCAGAAGGTTTCTCGGACTTTGCGCCTACTACAGACGTTTCGTCAAAGACTTCTCGCGTATGGCAGAGCCTTTGACACGCCTGACAAAAGAGGACGTCCCGTTTGTATGGCATGCACCACAAGAATAAGCGTTTCGAGAGCTCCAGCGCCGTCTCCAATCGCCACCCATTTTGGCGCATTTCGACGACAAGGCGGAAACTGAAATCCACACCGACGCCAGCAGTTACGGGCTCGGCGCCGTTCTTGTTCAGAGACAGAACGGACGAGAACACGTCATCGCCTATGCCAGTCGTTCTTTATCGAAGGCCGAGTCAAACTATTCCACAACGGAAAAAGAATGTCTGGCAATAGTGTGGGCAACATCAAAATTTCGCCCATATGTATACGGCCGACCTTTTACTGTCGTTACCGATCACCATGCGTTATGCTGGTTAGCAAACCTGAAGGACCCGTCCGGACGCCTCGCAAGATGGAGTTTGCGGCTGCAGGAGTTCGATATCTCCGTAGTCTACAAGAACGGAAGAAAGCATTCAGGCGCAGACTGTCTGTCCCGAGCCCCCGTCGAGCAACCACCACCGTGTACAGACGACGACTCTACCTTTCTTGGCATGGTTACCGCCTCCGATTTCGCCACGCAACAGCGGACCGACCCTGAACTTAGTGGCCTCATTGAGTACCTTGAAGGACGACGTGACAGGGTGCCACAAATCTTCAAGCGCAGTGTGTCAGCTTTCTGCTTGAGAAATGGTGTCCTAACCAAAAAGAACTTCGATCCTACGAAGAAGGCCTACCTTCTTGTTGTACCATCGTCGCTACGTCCAGAAATTTTGCTGGCGTCTCATGATGAAGCAACATCTGGACACCTCGGCTCTGCACGAACACTCGCGCGGATTCGAGAAAGTTATTACTGGCCGCGTATTGCCGAAGAAGTCAAGCACTACGTCCGTACGTGCAGAGAGTGTCAACGCCGCAAGACTCCCCCAACGAAACCTGCCGGATTCCTGCAACCGATCAAACCCTCGAGAAAACCGTTCCAGCAAGTTGGATTGGACTTTCTTGGGCCTTTTCCGACGTCCACCGCTGGGAACAAATGGATTATAGTTGCGACGGATTACTTTACGCGCTACGCATAAACGTGCGCCCTCTCAAGAGCCACCGCTGAAGAAGCCGCCAGATTTTTTATTTTTCATATCGTCCTGCGTCACGGCGCGCCAGAGGTCATTATCACTGACAGGGGCACAGCATTCTGTAGTGACCTGATGCAGGCCATACTACGGTACAGCCAAACTACTCACCGCAGAACTACCGCATACCATCCGCAAAGTAATGGTCTCACGGAACGGCTAAATAAAACCCTGGCGGACATGATGTCGATGTACGTTGACGTAGAACATAAAACGTGGGACGAAGTACTCCCTTATGTCACCTTCGCATATAATACCGCCATTCAGGAGACAACTGGGTTGACACCGTTCGCTCTTGTTTACGGCCGGGATGTGACTACCACACTCGACGCCATGCTCCCTCATGTGATTGAAGGTGACCCACATCCTGACGTGGCGACGTTTCAGCAGCGCGCCGAAGAGGCCCGGCAGCTCGCTCGAGTACGAACAGTAAGACAGCAAGCAATTGACGCCCGGCACTACAACCTTCGACACCGCCATCAAGAATACACGCCCGGCGACCAAGTTTGGGTATGGGCACCAGTTCGCCGACGAGGCCTCAGCGAGAAGCTTCTTCGACCTTATTTCGGCCCATACAAGATTGTCCGCCGTGTGGGTGCATTGAACTATGAGGTCATTCCTGACGGCCTGACGAACTCTCAGCGACGGCGCGCACGGCCTGAAATCGTTCATGTTGTGCACATGAAGCCGTATTACGCACGTTAGAAAACTTCTAGCGTAGTTTTTTCTTTACTTTGTGTTCACCACGAACTCTAGTACTGTGTACTTACTTACCTAAGTGCTTATTTTCAACATCGAGACGATGCTTTTTTTGGAGGGGAGCAATGCCACGTGCCTTTCGGGCTTTGCATCTGTGCCGGTGGCGTCCGAATGACGGATGTTAACGCGTGTGAGCACTCGCGCAAACCTACCGCGATAGCGTCGTATCTACGATGGGCCCATCGTATCAGGCAGGGCAACTCGCGCTATCTCCCGCGATAGTTCTACGCACGTTACTTCACAGCCTTTAAATACTGCCCGCAGATAGGGGGTGTTCGTTCTTTGTCGATTGCTGTCCATGCTTGCACATGTTGCTATTGGGCTAGTTGCTTTTGGTTATGTGGGGCACAAGTTCGCCTCAATAAATGGTTGTCTTGCTGTGCGCTCGTCTTCTGTAATTACCGGTGTGTAGCACCACTCGTGACAGTAGTCTGTACACTCATTGACTCACTCCCCGCTTTGAAGGACCACCCGACAGACTTGTCAGCCAGAGGCAAGCTGCACTGCATGCCAACCTCGACCTGACCGACGACCTTGGAAGGGACATGGCGTGCCGCAATGGCAACAGTGTTGCATTCATTATGGCTCATTGCATTTCTGAGGCCTGCAGAAAATAATAGGAGCGACTGCAGTCCTGTTGCAGCGTTGAGAACAAGTGGCAAATACAACAATAAAATATATGCAGGTGTAGAATACAGTGTAGCCACGAAACTCAAAATAATCATTTCAGTTCAGCAGCCTTGAAAGGCTACAAGGGACATTCCACATTGAATATTTGAAAGCAGGCAACTTTTGTCTGCACAAGGTTTATAACAGCAGAACATCTCTGAGACTTAACATCGTCACCTTACATTTTAAAGCTATTGGTGTGGTCTCACTAATGCTAATTGCAAGACGAGGGCCTCTCTCAGCAACCTCCAAATGCCCCTGTCTTGCGCAAGCTGACACCATCCTATGCTTGCAAATTACCTATTTCATCACGCCACCTTAATCTCTGCCATCGGGTATCTGCACTTTTCATAGTACTCAGCCATGTTTTCATAGTCATGCACTTTTCATAGTACTCAGCCATGTTTTTAGCAAGGCTAGAGCTAGCCTCAGTCAGAAACACTTGGCCAGACCCAATGTCATCAATGCTCTTTTGAGCCAGACTAGCCTTCATGAGCACCTGGTAATGCTCAAGCACTGCTTTAGATGACACCAGGCACTTTGCAAAGGTCTGCATTTTCTCAAAAAGCTGATGCCTCTGCTCAGCTGATTCACAACTGGCACCGACCGACGATCGGGACACAAACAAATCAGACAAGCTCGATTATTCAGTTTACTTTGAGGCATCATCACTGGACCGTAAACTTAATGTATAAGAACAATCGAAATTTTGGACACCTTAAGGCACACCATTAAATAATTCCGAATGTAGCTGCATGATTGGGTGCTAATTTCACCACCGAGTTGAGTGGAAATAAAAATATTTTTGGCTTTGATACATCGCTGTGGCATAGCCATTGGCTATGTTGCTGACACCCCCTGGAAACCAAAACTAGCGAAGCCCAGTTAATCCAGCACCGACCATTCGCCATTCGCAAGTCTAGCGGTGTTGATTCTGCACATCCAGCGTTTGGTTTGTTCATTCACATATTAGATAGCCACATGTTGGCGACTATAAGTTGGTTAATCAGAGCAGACCCCACCCTCGATGTCTGTGGTGACCAGAACAATGACCGTTGCTTTAAAGAATATGTACTGTTGTCCAGCTTATGATATACTTATCACGGTCCACGGTCCACTTTTGTGCAGCTCTGTTTTAGCAATGCCTTCTACTCAATTCTATGTGCCACCCTTATTTCCCGTTCATTGTTAACTGATACCACTGATAATGCAGGCCGAACACAGCTCTTACCACTCACGAAGCACAAACAAGAATGGCATCGAAAAAAGCATTACTACAAAAGCACGTTCCTGCTGTGTCGCCTCAGGTTGAAGATTCGATGCATGCACTGATTGTATTTTCATCTGTCTGGGGCAACAGCATGACAGAGATGTGGACTGACCAGATCATTGGCAAATGTATGTGATCACAGCAACACGGTGACAAACTTTGGCTTTAATTGGACGATGCCTTTCAGGATACTATACACGTCAACAGATAATACTGTTCCTGGCCAAGCGCCAAGAATCCTGTCGCTCGTAGATGCCAAAGCATCTGAAGCTAGTGATGCAAAATCGTGTGAAAGTGAATGTATCTCTGAAAGTGGTTATCCGAGAAAATGACACACTTTTTTAGCCAATCATGGAATAAAGTCACTTGTTTTCTGCCGAACTTGTACATTTCTGGCTCCTGACAATTCTGATTTCTAGGCTGTCCCTGTCGGGCCAGTATTATCGGTTGGCGAAGTATACATAACGGGACATTCGATTTATTAAGCCTCTTTAGTCATGCACACTATGCATGTCTGTAGATAACTGCGGCCACACACATACTGCGGAGTCGCTAATTTTGGTGCACCGTGGCATGAATAGAAAGTTCTTTTTTAATTGGCACCAGAAGTGGTAGCACTGTACATCTATCGCTATCTGACCTTGATCTTAACTTTCATATTTAAGACCTCTCTAACTATATTGTGCCATTATCTATGCTTTCAATGACTCCGGCTCTATCAAACTCTTCCCCGTTTTTTTCCCACTAATACTCTAATCGTCCCTTATCTCAAGTGCTCACCAGTTAATTCATCCACTTTTATTGAATCCCAATGCTTATGGAAGGTAGACACTCTATGGATCTCACTGGGTGACTATCTTGGCATTCTATTACAATGTGCTGAGCCGTTTCGAAGCTTTTCTTGCAACACACATGCCTCACCCTGTGGCGTATATTTGCTCCAGTATGTTTTTGTCATCAGGCAGCCAGCTCGGGCCTCACATAGCAAGGCACTCCCTTTTGCATAATCATACATCCTTTCCCTCCTGATTTGTTCCTTGCTGTGTTTGTAAATCTCTAAGAACTTTTAGGAATCTAAGAATTTCTTAAGCTTCCCTAAGAACACCCAGAACGATCTAACATGCTGCGGTGAAGTCTGCATGTGGCATACGAAATGCATGGTGCACCAATGCCTGCGAACGCCCGCCGAGAAATGTGTCATGCGGCAACTGGGCTCAACTATTGCGCCTGTTTCTGGGCATGCTCTGCCAGAACCACTAGATAGTGGTGCTGCCGAGAAGTTTGCGTGTGTCCTCCAGGATGCGAAGCGTGGTGCACTGGTGCCTACAAACATTCAGAATTATTCCCTCGCTTGCCACAGGCACCCACGGCACATACTGAGTGACTGAAGTTGTCAAGAAGAGTGGCACCCACTGCAATCATGGCGCAGCTAACTAGAGCGTTGGCGTCAAAGACATTTAATGAAAATTGGCTCATACCCAGTGCATTTGTAGCACAGCCTGTTAATGCGTCACGTTGCTGTCCCTGATGATCCCTGTATGGATCAACTTCTGCCTTCAATAAATCATTTTTACCCACAGCGATTCAGGAATGGAATGAACTCCCAGAAGCAATTGTGATGGAGCATGATCCTGATAAATTTAAAGACCGTTTGCTTTCACATTTTGGAAATTACAATTGAACGATTTCTCTTTTCATTCCAAGTGTTGTTGCATTTGAAGTCGCCTGTACTCCTATTTTGTTTTGCTGCATTACTTAACCTGCTTTATTTCAATTCATTCTTGTTGTAACATCTTTGATTTGTGTATGTGTATGATGACTCCCCCCTTATGTAATACCCTGTAAAAGATCCTTAAGGGTCTAATAAATAATGATGATAATGAGACCTTGTCACGTGGTTTGATTCCGCTCAGCATGACAAATTTAAGGGATATTTTTTCCTAATTGTAAAGCCGCATACACCCAGTGGCAAATACCCAGTCATCCAAGTTGGCATCAAAGAGGTCCACTAAACAGCGGTACCCACCCAATCCTACATCTAGTGACCCACGTCTGCATGAAAGAGGTTCGCTGAAGAGTGGCACATACGTAAACAATGCCACATCCTAGAACGACAGAAAGCTGTGCTAGTTGGTAAGGATTTATTATGCAAAAAAGAGGTGAGGCTTGCAGACAGGAAACATCCTAGGTGAACAAAATTTGTTGGGCAGGTTTTGAACCATCCCCTCAGTACAGCAGCCTGATGCACCATCCATTCGAACGTGGCCTACCCAGTGAATCAGGTGGGCGGGAAAATGGTTATAGAGAAAGATACACACACAAAAATACCTAGCACCCAGAAAGTGTATGAAATACTCTACGAATGCCAAGAATAAAAATGGGCCCCTCATGCAAAAGACGCTAGAGAACAGCAGGGGTCCCATAGAAATCATACGGATTGACATGGATGGATAATGGAAAAACTTTACTGAGAGTCCCGAGATATACGATTATCACGCAGCGGGCTGCTCCCATGTTGATACAGGCAGGCCGTGCCTGGCTGCCGCATTGTGGGCTCTCTGGACGGCCTAGATAGTGTTACGAAAATACGGGACGTTTTCTCAGATTATCACTTTCGGCGATATCATCACCTTCGCGTGACATAGGGCTCGACCAGCCAGTCAGCTCATCCTATTTTGCTCAACCAGTCACTTAGCGTGCACCTGATGGCTGAAGAAATATTATCACCGAAAGTGATCGCCCAAGAATATGTCACTAGGTCAGATGCTGAAAATGCAACTGGGAAGAAATAGGGCTTCTCATTCGATACTCATAAAAAAGAAATTGTGTTCCCATAGAAAAGTGGGTCAGAGCTGAGAACGGGCACTGGTAGCTCGCAACACAATTCTTCGATTTATTGTCTCAGGACAGCTGGAAGCAAATTTTTTGGATTCCTCCTCTTGTGCTTTTTTGTGACAGTACCATGCATCAAATGCAATAAGTATTGTAAGTGTTTTAGCCTACACAATTTCAAATGTAAATTGAAAGGGGTCTTGAGCCACCCCTCAGGCTTGTGAAAAAGCATAGTCTGCAGATATGCTGCTGTGGACATCTCAGAAAAATTTTGCAGTTGTGCACAGTGTGTGAAGTTTGCAAGCACTTTTCTTTCAAATGCTCAGTTTTCAAGACAAGCCTGCTCCTCTTTCTTTTCTGGCAACTTTATTTCATAATATAGCAGATTCCCATATGCGGCTACCATTAGCTAATAGCTGAGATAAATGAAGAAGCATGTTTGCATCTGTACGCTTCTTTCTACTGTTACTGTGTATATATATTGATGCAGTTTCATAAACAGGCTGAAGCAAGCAAAATCTGCTTTCGAATTTCTATAGATACACACTTCCGGACTTAGCCAATCATCATTTGCTCATGCTCACCTACGGCCACCCATGTAGGAATTAAACATTGACCACTCTGCTAATCAGTGTCGCAGCTATTGGGTCTCAATAATTTTGACTACAGTATTTGCACAATTCTAATGCCTACCTTTTTTGGATAAAAAAGTGCATTCAAATTTGTTTGTGCATTACAATTTACCTAATTCTACTAAAATAAAAAACGAAACCTATTCTTACTAAAAAAAAGGTCAAAGCAATGTAGCTAGCCACATTGCCACTGAACGAATGTTCTTTTTTTTTTCTGCCTTGGTTAGTGGTCACCATTTTTCAGTTTGCTGTGTGCGTGTCATTTCTAATGCATCAGAGAGAACTGGAAATGAATTTCTGTGGTCGATAGACAGCACAAAAAGAGATGTTGTCAGACTCCGATAGTGACTAGACATTAAGATTCAGCTGTGTGCATGTGTACATGCCTTTGTATGTTTCATAAAATTGTTTCAACACGGTAAGCATTGAATCAGGTTTCGTTACTTGATGCGCGTAATAAAATCAGCACAAAGTCATTTTCTTTTATATGCGCATTACAATTGGGGACGTAGTAGAATTGTGCAAATACAGTAGTTTTAAACAATCAACTAGTCTATAACCACGCGAAACTTAAAGGGACCCTGAAACGATTTTGACAATTGTCTACAAACGTACTGAGTCGCTAGGGTAGGTCCTTCTGATCATTAATTGACACATCTAAGGGCTCCGCGTAAAGCGTGTAATTTATTATAAGGTTTTAAAAATGCACATCGCTGCCGATCGCAGCACACTGCTCGGCGGAATTTTAAGACGCCCCTACCCATATGACGGAAATCGCCCATATGACGTCAGTGGGGCGAGCTATCCGATTTGCTGACCAGGGCGCGTGATCGATAATGTTTCCAACTTTATGATAAACAAATGATGTTCGTAATAGTTGGAATGTTAGATAATTTGTTTTTATAAAAAGAAAGTAACATAAAGAGAATGCACAAGAACGATTTTTCAGTACATTCAAGCACTTCCGGCACACCGCAAGTGTCGTCTGCTTGTGTTACAACGTGCTCCGTCTTTGACAAGAGCTCTGCCGTCAGTGTCGGTCTGTCTCCTCGCGAGCGCTATGATTCGACTTTGTTGCGTTGTGGACTGCAAATGTAGTGACTGGCAATATGTCAAGCTGCGTCATCGTGTCCTTCTGCAAGCCAGTAGACGAGCGGACTGGCTGCAGCGCATCGGACTGCCGCTATCCGATCGGCGCCAGGATTTGCGCGATTGCGGCCGTCCACTTTACACCGGAAGATTACTAACGCAATAGCTTTTCGCGAGTCCGCTATTAGAGTAAACGCAAGTGCAAGGGGACAGGGCCTGGCCGTGTCCCCTTGTGTGTCGTTTCAGGGGATCAATAGAAGCGCAAATGTGAACGGTCTGCACGGTGCAGCCCCCTGGTGGTATGGAGCTCAACCACACACAGTAGCAGTAACAAAATGTATTCTTTGTTGCTGGTGCTAATTTTTCTCACGAGTGTAATCATTACCACGTTGTTTTTGTAAATGTTTAAAATGTCTTACGCTTGGTTAGAGCAATATTAGCTCTTTCCTTGGCTGGTTAAGCTATGCGCCAATGGGTGGCTGGACCGTGGAGACCGATCAGGCAGCTCACATACATCTATGCTAAAGTTCCTTCATCAGGTTCGACAGAATGCTCGCAACGCACGCTGCTTCAATAGCTCTCGCTTGGGGTATGGTGTTCTAGAATACTATACTTGGGGTCGACGGCCAAGCGGCTAGCGGAGAGCTTTCGCGCGGGCGGGGGCGAGCTCTAAAACAACCGGAAGTGGACGATCTGACGTCGCATCGTGACGCAGAACCAGTGAAGGCGGAGCTTAGCCCCGATCGCTTGGCGAACGAATTGAGGAGGAAAAGCATGGCTAGGGAGGAGGGTAACTTGCAATCGCTTGTAGCTCCATTAATACGTAACGCTTCACTTAAATTGTGGTGGGAATGTTCTACTTAAGCTGTGCCCTACGCGTCTACAAAATTTGCCTGAACCGTTTCAGGGGCCCTTTAAGGTCAAACCACCTTGCCGACACACACTCACTCCTTGGCAGAGTTAGCTTTGTATTGAGCTATTGATGGTGCTTCAAAATTCGCTAGTTTGATGTGGCTACTATCTGTCGGTCAAGCTGGTGCAGGACAAAGCAAGTCCGCAACACGTGGCCTGGCCACACTGGAGCAAATGAGAGTGGGCCCTCAAGCCCTGTCATGCACAAAGCAAATGCTGTGCATACACACTGTAGTTACGTGCAACTGCGGTCTGCTGGGTAGCATAGGTGCCGTGACTGGCGCGCGGTGCCGTGACGAGTCCGCTCGCCGAGCACACCGCAGCTTGCTGAGGACAACCACGTTTGGTTTAGGTTTGGTGCATCATAGGCACCAAAATCAGAAATAGGGGCATCTACATGGACATTCAAAAGGAAATTTGATTTGCGCCCCATGAGGGCATTCAGTAGGCGGAGCGTTGTGGGCATGCCCCACTCAGCTTTAGTCTTCGCAGTGCAAGTCATTGAAGAAGGAAAGGAAGCACTACCAACATGATGTCCGATTGCCAATAACTCCACTTCTGCTAAACACACTGAAGCATTTTATGCAGCTAAGTAGCTCTCTAACTTCAAATGCATTTCTCAACTTCAATGAAATGCTGTTCAGGGCCTCTTTAAAACCAATGTGGCAACTTGCAACATGTAAATGGCAAGCATCAATAGTTTAAATCTGAGAGCAAGCCCTAAAACCTGTCTAGCACGGTAATGGTAAGGTGTCATGTATCACTTAAACCACCATTACTAAAACAAGCCTTTATTCCAGTGCTTCTGTTGGCCTTTTACACCACACTCCTAGCACGTTCATCATCATCAGCCTATTTTATGTCCACTGCAGGACAAAGGCAGGAGAACACCCATAGAAAATGAACATATGTACCAGATTCTGCACAGAGCAAACCCGCAGCAATCTGTACTTGGGGCTATTGTCAACAACGCAGAGATTGGTTAGATCCTGGTGGGCACAACATATATAAGGTGCAGGCAGAAGAAATCAGCAGTAGCTGAAAGGTCCTCAGCAACACAGTGAAATATATCAGAAAATTGGCTGTTCACACAGCCAAGGATCTACGCACACTGTTGCTGCCACAAATAGAAACATGCTCCTCATGCAACAGAGGGGAAAAAAGAAAGTATGTTAGCTTTAAACAGCACGAGTATACATACACTCGTGCTCTTTACAGCTAACTTACTTTTTCATCTAGGTAGTTTTTCATTTATATTCTAAAACCGATGCAGACAAATAATTAAGGCACGCAGTGCCTCCGCCATCTGCCTTTTTGCTGTTTTTATAATGTCGATTACGGAGGCAAAGTTACGCACATGATTTACGAACGAAAGCAGCGGTCGTGTGACTGATTAGTGCGCTCATATATATTTACCTTTGAAGGTACGCGTAAGCGACAGCAGCAGTCAAGTGGGATTTTTTACCTACTCGCACACAACGTACACACAGCATGAAACAACTCCACAGCTCTCACATAAGAGCAGCTGAGAAGCCTTAAAAGAAATTCGCTGTCGCTATCTCAGTGCCACAAACGGAATGTGCTCACAAGCTCTGAGGACGGAAATCAAATGCAGCCATGAATGTGACCACAGCTGAGCGCAATAGTACAACCAGCCCGGAACTTCGTATGGGTAAATATGAGCCTACCCAGTCATCCATAACGATAGAGAAAAATAAAAAGACCCACGAGACAGCATTCGCCGACACTAACAGTTTTGTACATGGATGTGTTGACACATGGGAGCTGTCACTTCTTTTACATCGCTACTAAAGGCATGTCAACATAACTGTGGGTCTGTATTCTTTCGAAAAATACTAAGGACAGCGCGTAGGAACTGCAGCAGTGGTGATCGAAAGCACGAATAGACTTTCCTGTAATCTCTGCGAGACTGCGGCAACAGTTTCGCGCTCGCTGGAATTTAGAGGTCACTTTATACGGCACGAAACGGCAGTTTATTCTAACAAGCGTCAGTAAAAGAACGTATGGTAGCACGAAACTTGAACAAGAAACACTTAGCTTATTGATGCGGTAGCACCGGCCGCTTGACAACAAATATTAACAAGCCCTGTCGGCAAAGTTCTGATTGGTGTTGCAGAAGTCGCGGGACGCGGTACTGCTGAACTTAGCGTTACGAGTTGGCGGTTGGACGTAATTATATTTATTCAATCGTGTTTTTTAGTTTTTACTAATTGTAACAACGTGTCATTATTTCGCGTTATTGGTGGCGCCTTTAGGACACCAATGCGGCAACGGGGTCACCAAATCATCATCAGCCTGGTTACGCCCACTGCAGGGCAAAGGCCTCTCCCATACTTCTCCAACAACCCCGGCCTTGTACTGATTGTGGCCATATCATGCTTGCAAACTTCTTAATCTCATCCGCCCACCTAACTTTCTGCCGCCCCCTACTACGCTTCCCTTCCCTTGGAATTCAGTCCGTAACCCTTATTGAGCATCGGTTATCTTCCCTCCTCATTGCATGTCCGGCCCATGCCCACTTCTTTTTATTGATTTCAACTAAGATGTAATTTACCCGCGTTTGTTCCCTCACCCAATCTGCTCTTTTCTTATCCCTTAACGTTACACCTATCATTCTTCTTTCCATAGCTCGTTGCGTCGTCCTCAATTTCAGCAGAACCCTTTTCGTAAGCCTCCAGGTTTCTGCCCCATACGTGAGTACCGGTAACGCACAGCTGTTATACACGTTCCTCTTGAGGGATAGTGGCAACCTGCTGCTCATGATTTGAGAATGCCTGGCAAACGCAGCCCAGCCCATTCTTATTCTTCTGGTTAATTTAGTCTCATGATCCGGATCCGTGGTCACTACCGGCCCTAAGTAGATGTATTCCCTTACCACTCCCAGTGCCTCGCTACCTATCGTAAACTGCTGTTCTCTTCCGAGACTCTTAAAGATTACTTTAGCTTTCTGCAGATTAGTTTTCAGACCCACCCTTCTGCTTTGCCTCTCCAGGTCAGTGAGCATGCATTGCAATTGGTCTCCTGAGGTACTAAGCAAGGCAATATCATCAGCGAATCGCAAGTTGCTAAGGTATTCTCCATCAACTTTTATCCCCAATTCTTCCCACTCCATGTCTCTGAATACCTCCTGTAAACATGCTGTGAACAGCATTGCAGAGATCGTATGTCCCTGTCTGACGCCTTTCTTTATTGGGATTTTGTTGCTTTCTTTGTGGAGGACTACGGTGGCTGTGGAGCCGCTATAGATATCTTCTAGCATCTTTACATATGGCTCATCTACACCCTGATTGCGTAATGCCTTCATGACTGCTGAGGTTTCGACCGAATCAAACGCTTTTTCGTAATCAATGAAAGCTATATATAAGGGTTGGTTAAATTCCGCACATTTCTCTATCCCCTGATTGATAGTGTGAATATGGTCTATTGTTGAAAAGCCTTTACGGATTCTTGTCTGGCCCTTTGGTTGACAGAAGTCTAAGGTGTTCTTGATTCTATTTGCGATTACCTTAGTAAATACTTTGTAGCCAACGGACAGTAAGCTGATCGGTCTATAGTTTTTCAAGTCTATGGCATCCCCTTTCTTATGAATTAGGCTTATGTTAGCGTTCTTCCAAGATTCCGGTACGCTCGAGGTCATGAGGCATTGTGTATAAAGGGTGACTAGTTTTTCTAGAATAATGTTCCCACCATCCTTCAACAAATCTGCTTTTACCTGATCCTCCCCGGCTGCCTTCCCCCTTTGCATAGCTCCCAAAAATTTCTTTACTTCTTCCGGCGTTACTTGTGGGATGTCAAATTCCTCTAGACTATTTTCTCTTCCATTATCGTCTTGGGTGCCACTGGTACTGTATAAATCTCTATAGAGCTCCTCAGCCACATGAACTATCTCATCCATATTAGTAATGATATTGCCGGCTTTGTCTCTTAACGCATACATCTGATTCTTGCCAATTCCTAGTTTATTCTTCACTGCTTTTAGGCTTCTTCCGTTCCTGAGAGCATGTTGAATTCTATCCATATTATACTTCATTATGTAAGCTGGCCTACGCTTGTTGATTAATTTCGAAATTTCTGCCAGTTCTATTCTAGCTGCAGGGTTAGAAGCTTTCATACGTTGGCGTTTCTTGATCAGATCTTTCGTCTTCTGCGATAGCTTACTGGTTTCCTGTCTAACGGCGTTACCACCGACTTCTATTGCGCACTGCTTAATGATGCCCGTAAGATTGTCGTTCATTGCTTCAACACTAAGGTCCTCTTCCTGAGTTAAAGCCGAATACCTGTTCTGTAGCTTGATCCGGAATTCCTCCATTTTCCGTCTTACTGCTAACTCATTGATCGGCTTCTTATGTACCAGTTTCTTCCTTTCCCTCCTCAGGTCTCGGATAATTCGAGTTCTTACCATCCTATGGTCACTGCAGCCCACCTTGCCAAGCACGTCCACATCTTGTATGATGCCAGGGTTCGCGCAGAGTATGAAGTCGATTTCATTTCTAGTCTCACCATTCGGGCACCTCCACGCCCACTTTCGGCTAACCCGCTTGCGCAAAAAAGGTATTCGTTATCCGCATATTATTCTGTTCTGCAAACTCTACTAATAACTCTCTGCTATTTCTAGAGCCTATGCCATATTCCCCCACTGACTTGTCTCCAGCCTGCTTCTTGCCTACCCTGGCATTGACGTAGTAGTTCTGCGGAAACCCGCAAGGTGGAGAGAAGTAATGAATAAAGGGAAAATGAGACATCCACCCGTTCGTAGCAATTGCTACAAAGGAAACCCACACGGGTTCCTCGAAAGAAAAGCCTCATAGTTGAAGAAAAATTCGTCCTGGTCCGGGACTCGAACCCGGGACCACCGCCTTTCCGGGGCAGCCGCTCTACCATCTGAGCTAACCAGGCGGCTAGCAGATGGCAGAGCGAAGTCGAATTTGTCGACAACACGAAGCAAAGGCAAGAGTTTGACGTAGTAGTTCTGCGGAAACCCGCAAGGTGGAGAGAAGTAATGAATAAAGGGAAAATGAGACATCCACCCGTTCGTAGCAATTGCTACAAAGGAAACCCACACGGGTTCCTCGAAAGAAAAGCCTCATAGTTGAAGAAAAATTCGTCCTGGTCCGGGACTCGAACCCGGGACCACCGCCTTTCCGGGGCAGCCGCTCTACCATCTGAGCTAACCAGGCGGCTAGCAGATGGCAGAGCGAAGTCGAATTTGTCGACAACACGAAGCAAAGGCAAGAGTTTGACGTAGTAGTTCTGCGGAAACCCGCAAGGTGGAGAGAAGTAATGAATAAAGGGAAAATGAGACATCCACCCGTTCGTAGCAATTGCTACAAAGGAAACCCACACGGGTTCCTCGAAAGAAAAGCCTCATAGTTGAAGAAAAATTCGTCCTGGTCCGGGACTCGAACCCGGGACCACCGCCTTTCCGGGGCAGCCGCTCTATCATCTGAGCTAACCAGGCGGCTAGCAGATGGCAGAGCGAAGTCGAATTTGTCGACAACACGAAGCAAAGGCAAGTGTTTGACGTAGTAGTTCTGCGGAAACCCGCAAGGTGGAGAGAAGTAATGAATAAAGGGAAAATGAAAATGAGGTGGATGTCTCATTTTCCCTTTATTCACCCTGGCATTGAAGTCGCCCATCAGTAAAGTGTATTTTGTTTTGACTTTACCCATCGCCGATTCCACGTCTTCATAAAAGCTTTCGACTTCCTGGTCATCATGACTGGATGTAGGGGCGTAGACTTGTACTACCTTCAATTTGTACCTCTTATTAAGTTTCACAACAAGACCTGCCACCCTCTCGTTAATGCTATAGAATTCCTGTATGTTACCAGCTATTTCCTTATTAATCAGGAATCCGAATCCTAGTTCTCGTCTCTCCGCTAAGCCCCTGTAGCACAGTACGTGCCCGCTTTTTAGCACTGTATATGCTTCTTTTGTCCTCCTAACCTCACTGAGCCCTATTATATCTCATTTACTACCCTCTAATTCCTCCAATAACACTGCTAGACTCGTCTCACTAGATAAAGTTCTAACGTTAAACGTTGCCAGGTTCAGATTCCAATGGCGGCCTGTACGGAGCCAGGTATTCTTAGCACCCTCTGCTGCGTCACAGATCTGACCGCCGCCGTGGTCAGTTGCTTCGCGGCTGCTGGAGACTGAGGGCCGTGGTTTGATTGTTGCATTCATATAGGAGGTTGTGGCCAAGTACTGCACCAGGGTGGCCAATTCTGCTCTGGTGAGAGAGTGCGTTACGGGTTTTGGTCACCGGGATCAGGCCGCACTCCAGGCCTGCTTGTGCAATTTTCTCAACACAGGTTTTTTTTTTTGTATTTTCCGGTGGAGAATTGCGCGGCACCAGGATTTGAACCACGGTCCTCTTGCACGGGAGGCGGATACTCTACCGTCCCCACAGGAGTTAAATTAAAAATTAAATTATGGGGTTTTACGTGACAAAACCACTTTCTGATTGAGGCACGCTGTAGTGGAGGACTCCGGAAATTTCGACCACCTGGGGTTCTTTAACGTGCACTTAATCTAAGTACACAGGTGTTTTCGCATTTCGCTCCCATCGAAATGCGTCCGCGGTGGCCGTGATACGATCGTGCGACCTCGTGCTCAGCAGTCTAACACCATAGCCACTGAGTAACCACGGCGGGTCCCGCAGGAGTTGTACGCCTCATTTAACCTACAGTGGTGCCTTATTTGATCAGTCAAGGTGGATCAATCTGAGCTCGGTAATACCGCACGGATGGCACTCGGCTAGAGAACCTGGTATTTATGACCTGCACATGTGTGGCCATACATAATTGAGGATATATATAATTTTTAGGAGGGTTCCCGTACAGTGATAAAATAAAGGAAATGCATTAAAGAAAGAAAAAAAGGAGGAGAACAGGTGATTTGAACTCGTGACCCTTGGATGTTACCCGGAAAGATAGGTCAATCGGTTGGTTCGTCAGGCCCCAGGTTACTTTGAAGCGCCATAGCTCCTGCTCCGAGCCTGATACTTACGTGGAAAGGGACTGATGTTGTCCGCGATAGTCGAAGGCATACTGCATATTGCAGCGCCATGGTTTTAAAGCGCACCCGTGGTAGAGAAACGGAAGGCGGTATAAGCGTGCGTGGCCATGATACGCACATGACAAACTGCCTTAAAATATTTAGACTTGAGGGAAAGCTTCGTTAACAAACGATAACACGGCAATCAGCACTCGAATACGACGAGAGAAGTTATTGAGACGTGGAAAATTCCCTTGAAATAAGTATGGTTTGCGAGGCAAATGCTTGTAACTATTGAACCTTTTAAAAGATGAGGGGGAATATGCACTCACCGAGAGGGCATAACTTGGTGGTTAGCAGATGCTATACCCTGCATGGAAAATTGCTGGACACCTGCTAACCTAGGCAGTAGCTCATCTGCCTGTGGAAGCGGAAAGCTGTCAACAATTATAGCCTTGTTGGATTCTCTCAGATCAACGCACATTGGTATTGATCCATTTTTTTTGAACAACCACTATTGGAGAAGCCCACTCAGAGGCATCGACACACTCAATATCTTGTGCTTCAAGTTTCAGCAATTCAACTGATACTTTCTCCTGAATATTAAACAGCAAACGTCAGAGTTTGCTGGCAATTGACTGAATGGACTAACTTTATGAGTGAATCCTTTATAAGCCCAAGTTTCTTGCCGAACAGATGTTCCTACTCTAAACATAGCCCAGATGGTAGTAGAGGTGTGCTATGTGTGAATGCGAGACACTGAAGGGATGTACCTTCACTCTTCATTTGTAGTCCTGAAAGGGCATCTGGGCCCGGCACAGTGGTGCCTTTAGACACAACATCAACAAAAATGAAAGCACTTCTATCTTGGAACGTAACTGACCTGACAAAGCATCCTTGAACTCCTATATTTGACTTGGAATAGTCAAAGAGCTGCACCGGAGTAGACTTCAGAGGGCTAGTTCTCGCGAAGAAATGATTGAACAGTTCTTTCGCCGAGATGGTAATAGACTATCCCATATCAACAAGGAATGCAATAGTGTGACCTTCCATGAAGAAGGATGCGTAATGTCGTTTTTACATCCCTTGACCAGTCGTCATTGTCGTCAACCTGTCGAACTTTGCCGCTGTTTGCACATGACTTGCGCATAAAATCCAAGTGCCCAACCTTGCTACAATGATAGCATTTGCGGTTACGCGCCTTCAATGCAAGGCCATTCGCAAAATAATCATTCACTCCACAATTGTAGCACACTCAGAGTTTACAAGGCGCCTTGTATTTCATACTTGCATGCTTTGCACTTATCAAAATAGGTATGTTCATCTGTAATTTCCGACAGCCTTGGAAAACATTGTCCTTGTTTAACGTAATGAACTGAGAAATTTTTTTAGCTTGACTTGTGGCTCGTTCGTACTGGTTTGTGATGGTTAAAAGCTTTCAAAAATTGCTCACGTAATTGATAAATTGTGGTTGTTGAGACCAGCTGGTCACATTATTATTTCTTTAGTAAGACTTCCAAAACTGCAGTCACGAATAAGCGTTCATAAGTAGCGGCATATTTTTCCACCGTCTCACCTGCATGTTGAGCATGGCAACTGAACTGCTGTCATGCCACGATGACATTGAGTGAACGCTTGTGATGGTACGACACCATGGAAATTGCAGTACCGTACATGTCGCTCGTCTAAGCGATGTCAACCAGAAAAGAGGTGGAAGGAGTACTGGCACTAGTATCAGTAGCAGTGCCAGATTTCAGGTCCATTGGCTGCACCATAGAGAAAATTCTCTGCCATAATGCCGAGACCGGCGAGCAGGATTGCTTTGCAGCAGTCGGCCAGAAGCTCGGACACACTAGAGGCTATGTACGTCTAAAAGGTCTGCTTCCACTGGTCCCACGAACCGGCCGGATGAAGTGGCAAAGGCAGAAAAGGCAGTGGTGGTAACCCCGGGATGCTTATTGTGTTTAACGAAGACATTTGCCAAGAACCTTGCATGGGTGTGTCAAATCCCCATTTACAAAATGTACTATTTAAGAACTCACAGAAAAACGGCAGGGACATATCATATCTTAAAGAGCACATTCTGGCAGACTCAGGTAAATTGAAAGATATGGATTTCAGTGTATCACCAGGCTATTCACCAAATACTCGGCTTGCACACAAAAAACTTGTTGCATTTGCAAAACCTCAAGGCAAACATTATATGCTTCGTCACAACAGGTTAATAATAGATAGCACCACCTATGTATATGATCATTCTACGGACAAAGTAATCCAACTACCATCATAGCTAGAAGATAATCCTGGTGAACAAGAAAGAAAATGCCTTCTTTCGATTTTGTATACCAACATTAGAAGCATTCTGCCAAAGCACGAGTCGGTTTCTAACCTTATTTCCACCACAGATAGCAACATTCTCATTCTAACAGAAACTTGGTTAAACACAGCCATTGACAACACCGAAATTCAGATTGCCTTAACCGACTTCGATATCTTCCGTTGCGATCGTGATGTGAGGCTAGGAGGAGGAGTGTTAATAGCCAGTAACTGCAACCTTCATTGTTTCAAAAGTGATATCTCCTCTCCATTGGAAATACTGTTTGTGTGAACTAAAAATTCTCACCCACCCTTATTATTAGGATCTTGTTACCGTCCTCCTGATGCCGATTCAAGCTTTGTTGCATGCCTCCATGACGCACTTTGCACTCTGGCACATTCTTTTCCTAACGTGCCAATCATTCTTTTCAACAATTTCAACTTCCCAACAATAGTATGGTCCGACATAGCACTAACATTATCGAAGCACAACGTAGAAAGTGGACACGTGTCTTACATTTGGCTTATCTCAGCTCATCTTCAACCCAACAAGGCATATAAATCGATCGTCCAGCTTGCTCGACTTCCTGTTTGCCACACATCCTGACAACTTTACTGAGTTAACATTTCCGCCCGGGTTTAGTGATCATGCTGTAATTCACGCTACTTATCAATTTCATATAACATATCCCCCTAAATTAAAAAAGATCATAACGCTCTATGACAGAGCTAATTATGTCCCGTTCAATGAAAAGTTAACCCAGTTCAGTTACTCCTTTCTTGAAACATTTACTTGTTGTTCCGTTGAAGATTACTGGGTAATGTTTAAATCCAAAATGCAGGAACTAACGAAAGCCCATATTCCTACCATCACTGTAACTGAACGGCCCTCATCCCCTTGGTTTAATAACGCATTAAAACGCCTGAACAATAAAAAGAAAAGGCTTTATCGTATCGCCAAGCAATCTAAGATGCCACGCACGTGGGAATAGTACTGCTGCATTGACAAACTGTTTCAGTCACAAGCTAACAAAACTAAACGATCATTCTTTTCAACCTCACTTCCTGATATGCTACGTGATAACCCTTGTCAATTCTGGAACGCTGTCAATCCATGCCCAAAGAAATCGATAAAAATACTTGACCAAAATGGCGTCCCCATCCCTGATACTGAACTTGCAACAACACTTAATTGAACGCTCTGTTCAGTTTTTACAAAAGAATGTGAAGGCAATCTTCCTTATATTCCTAACCCTCAATATCCTCTCATGCCAGCCATCACATTCGAACCTGATGGCATTTGCAGTCTAATAGAATCTTGGAAGCTAACTTCATTGGCTGGAATTGACTAAATTCACGCGAAAGTGCTTAAAAATACAAAAGATGTCACTAGTGTCATCTTATCACACATTTTTCAACAGTCACTCTCGTCTGGAGTGGTGCCGCAGGACTGGAAGACAGGCAAGATCATTCCAGTCCCCAAAAAATCTTCTTCAAGGTCATGTCTTGACTACCGGCCAATTTCCATTACCAGTGTTTGTTCCAAACTGATGGAGCATGTCATCTTTTCCCATATCATGAGATCTCTAATTTCTAAGAACTTTTTCATCATAGTCAGCACGGATTTAAGAATTTATCTTGCGATACTCAACTTGCACTCTTTATAAATGTCATCAATTCCCAATTAGACCTTAATGTACCCATAGACTCATTGTTTTTAGACTTCGAGAAAGCTTTTGATAAAGTACCCCACAATAATCTTTTCTTGAAACTTTCAGTCCTGAATCTCAATCCCCTAATTTATTATTGGTTACGCAGTTTTCTGACCAGCTGGCAACAGTTCGTTTTTGCAAAGAACTTTTCATCTCCTCTGTCTCCTGTGCTTTCTAGGGTTCCTCAAGGTTCTGTACTTGGCCCCCTTCTCTTCTTAATCTACATTAATGCGCTTCCTAATGACATATCTTATAACATACGCCGATTTGCAGACAACTGTGTTATTTACCGACCCATTAACAATAGCTCAGATATCCCTGTCCTGCAGCGTGACTTACAAACAGTTGAAGAATGGTGTAAGACATGCTTAATATCATTAAATGTAAATAAAACCTCATTAATCTCTTTCAATCATCAGCATTCTTATGTAGCACCCTCATATCTCTTAGGTAATTTAACAATATCATCTGTGACCTCTTATAAATACTTAGGGCTTATTTTAAGGCACGATCTTTCATAGTCCTTTCACATTGCTAAAATAACTAACGAGGCTAACCGCACCGTATGCTTTCTCCTACGAAATCTGAAATTTGCCCCTCCTTCGGTAAAAACTCTTGCCTACAAATCTGTGGTACGGCCCAAACTTGAATACACATGCTCACTTAGGGATCCTCATCATACTAATCTTTCTAACATGCTTGAATCTGTCCAAAACTACACAGCCTGATTTATCTTCCGTGACTATTCTTCATATACTAATGTCACAGCGCTCAAATCTAATGCGAATCTTTCTAGTCTAGAAACGAGACGTCAAGTGTCCAGGCTGTTTCTATATCACAAGTTTTTTAATGCCCCGATTGGTAACAGCGTGATATCGCCCACTCACCGCCATTTATCCCGGACTAATAATTCAAAGTCAGTGTCTGATGATGTGCGCATGCACGCACATCATCCCATCTGCGTTTGTTTTTTCCACGTACAACTAGAGACTGTAATGAACTACCTGAAGAAGCGGCGGACCACTCCAGTGCGACTGAGTTCAGGACTGCCATCGAACACATTCTTTGAAGCTGCCCACCCCTCATGTAAAACCCGTCTCCAGGGCCATTTGAGGAATAAATAAATAAATAAATAAATATGCTGATGAACATCATCTTCTTTAACCCAGCAGGGGTGTCTGCATAAGCAAGTGTTTGAAATGTGGTTTTGCTGCAGCAAGAACCACATTTAAAGCATGAACCAATGAGCCCAACGTCCTATTCTGCTGAAGCAAATGTTTGGTATGTGGCGACACCGTGGACTCGAGCGCACAATGGTTTGAACCTCCCGCGCCTAGCCATGCACGGCTTTGCCATGTCGAGGGGAAAGAGGAAGGATCCTGAGGGTTGAGCCAGTGCTGGGTGTTTGAACCTTTATGGCCCCTCAGCAAAAGCAGCACACCTCTTTGGCCTCAACTTCACGTAGTTGACATCCTCGGGCTGACCCACCCAGGGAAAATCAGAAGTCTCTTTTTCCTGTCCCCCCAATCAACCTTTTTCTTTCTCTCATCTACGTCTTTTGGTGTATCCTATTCGGTTCTCCTCATTTCCGAATTTCCAGGTGGCAAGGGTTAACCTTGTATGGTATGTCCAGTCTTGGGTGTAAAGCCTATTTCTTACGTCCACTGCAGGATGAAGGCCTCTCCCTGCAGTATCCAAATACCTCAGTCTTGGGCTAGCTGATTCAACCTACCTTGTGCATGCAAATTTAGGAATTTCATCAACCCACCTAGTTTTCTGCCATCCTTGACTGCACTTCCCTTCCCTTGGCACCCTTTCTGCAACTCTAATTGACCACTGGTTATCTAACCTATGCATTAATGTCCAACCACAAAGAACCGATTTTCAACAGATTTTTGGCGTTGTCTTCAGCCGACGGCACGTGGCGTCAACGCTCAATGAGGTTTATTGACGGCTCTCAACCACAACACGTTCTCGGCTTCGGCATACTTCAAGCGTGGCGCAATGTGGCCAGGTCTTCCTTTCTTAAAGACGCCGAATTTAGCTGGCTAGTTTTGCAAAATTTGCGCTAGAAGAACATTTGGCTTTACTTCATAAAGACTTCGTGTAACTTTAAAACTTTATAAGAATTGTCTTTATCTTTAGCACAAATATGTACAGTATTTTGCTTGTTGTCTGCACTGATACACGTACGAGCAGTGACATAGCATCGTCAGCAGTAGCCATGCTCGCTTGTGTGCACTCAGGGGCACCTCCAGGTCCCGCACACTCTCAAGTTCAACAAATGGCCTCAGAGGGCGAAAAAATAGACTGCACGGTGCTGCTAAAAACAGGCATAGTGCACCAATTAAAAAGGTTCCCCTGTGAGCGCAATATTTCCTCCTGGAGGCGCCGTAGTAAGCGCAATTTTAACCTACAAACTTTCATTAACAATAAACGAGGTGTTTTATTACATACAAACAGTACAAGATTATCATTCCTAATTATACATAATACTGTTTATTACTAATTTTGTTTTTTGCCATAAATGCAAAATAGCATTCAGCATCATCGACCTCCCACGTGACCTCTGGCCTGTATTTAAAATTTTTATCGGTATGTTAGCGTGCACGGCAGATACGGATTCACTGGTTTGTACATTGGCTGCTTATTTTGTGCTAAAACCACTTTATTACGCTTGGATACCTTGCATTATTTAACTTGGGGTGTAAGCCCGAAAGCTAGGTTTCAGTCATGAGCTGCGTAGAGCACTTATGCGTCGAAATGGGAGCCGGATCCGGCTGCGACTGGGGACAGCAATACCGGTGAGTTGTTTAACATCGCTGTTTCAATCGCTATGTAATATATTCGTCTCGATAGGTTACAGCCGGAGACTAGTTAATGAACTAGATGCTGCATTACATATGGGCAGTCAAGAACCTTTGTTGCTGTTTCTGAAACAAACTTTCAGTTGCGAGGCCATCATTGTACATACATTCGTGAAAGAGAAAGTGATATTGGAATGTGCGCCTTATTTTTCATCACATTGTAGCCGTAGCGATGGGTGACTGAGTAGCCTCAATATATTTCTTTTTGAAGTCCGCCAACAACTTTTTTCGTCCACAGAACCGAATAAACCTTTCATAAAGTGAAGCTCAAGTACTGAATTTAATGTAATAAACAGTTGCACACAGGATAATTCAGCCATATTTCTTACCTGTTGGGACATTTATTTTTGCAGTAGTGAAGCAGTGCACCGCGTTCATGCAGAAAAAGAATGCATCATTTCTAATACCTTCATGTCTTTCATGCATTTGCTTGTGAAACGAGCAGTGTGACCTCTTCGAATGTATAAGTGAGTGCACAAATGTTCTCATTTGTGATCCTAATAATACTTAAGCTGCTTACATGCAATGTAGTTGGGCAGACATTAATTTTATGGAAAGTAGAAATATTTATTTGCCATGCTGCTTAAGCACCCTATAACAAACAGTGTACATTTTCATGTGTTCTGTTAGCACAAACCATTACAATATATATGCTACACCTTTTCGCATTTCATATTGAAAAAGTGTGCTTTTTCAATTTCTGAAGCAGCCACAATTTCTGTTCCAGGCATGCAGTAATGAGGACAGCACCAGTGTAAAGCAACACACTCAACGCAATGAAGAGGAGCTGCTGCCTGCTACAACAAGGCCATTGTGTGGACTTGGCTGCTACTACAAGGTAAACAGCACCTGGTTCAGAAATAAATATGCTTGATATGTTCTCTATTAGCTTGCTAGGCTCTAGATACACATCATTTGTTTGTAGCAGATTATATGAACATTGTTCCTATATACAGTTCAGCATAATTGGTTCGAGCATAAAAGAAAACACTACATGAGTCCGGATAATCTCTGCTATGTCTCATGTGTCACTGTTCTGCCCCAACAGAGCCTGTGCCAAATACATTTTGGTCGTCACGGGAGCCCCTATCTACTCCAACAGGAAGGGGCTGGAGCCGAATTTGCAAGGCTTTATACCACGAACAAAGAAGCTGTTCCTTAAGTATTTGGGTGAGATATCAAGTCTACAGACAACTGTGTCAGGAGTGAAAAGAGCCTTCGCCATCATTCCACCAGCATGGATATTGGCCGACTCATACAGGTACCTCAACTACAAAGATTCAGCGCCTTCGGATGTACCTGCTACCTCTGAACAAGCACAGACGACACTGGCCAAAAGAGTTCCGTCAGCTTGCCCTTCCTTAATGAGTTTCCTGGTATTGTCAAATTCCATTGTGCCAAGTACAACTTTTTTAAACGAATGCAAGCTTTGTCATTCCACATTCTTGTTAGAGATCATTCCTCTTCCTCATTCAAACATTAAAGGTCAACGATTCTTTGCTCATACTTAATACCCGTCACTGCCTAGTAGTATAACATATCTGCAACAGTATTTTCTAGTGTACGTTGCCTTGTGCAATTCCTCTCCTGAAATATTTAATAGTCAGCGTGTGTCTTGGATTAACCTTTTCACCATTTGCTATGTAGCATTTAACTTTTCTTAACGTTTTTGGCTTTCAGTACTTGCAAAGTGAAGTGGCTTCTTTCTAGAATGCAAGCTTTCTTATTCCCATATTCAATTCCTTGTGTCGTTCAGGATTGTTGTTCCTGCTGGACAGCCTGTGTTCTTGCACAAGCTACATTGAAGAGATTGATTGCAGAATCTTGTTTCGCTGATGTCCCACTTGGTGCTCGTCACCGTGTCACATTTCTCGTATGTGGAAGGCTGGTCAGTTGCATTGAGAAACAGTCTCTCGAGGCAAGCACCTGCTCCTGCTGTCCGCACAGCGACATAGGTTCCGAATTTACATGCACCGTGATTGGTGGTCCCTGTTGCGTCCTTTCCTGATGCAGCCGTGCGAAAATTTTGCTTGTGGCCCAGGTTGTCTACCAAGTTGACATTTCCAAATTCCCTGAATTTTCCAGGATTTCCCTGAGTGCCTTTGCAAAATTCCCTGAGTGATGCAGAACTATGTTTTATGTCATGACGAGCTGAAACCATATCGCCCGATGCTGTTACTCTCTAGTAAGCATATGAAAAAAAAATTTAAAAATGACTTAATCCAATTTGAATACTAAAGAGTAGTATTTATGTTATTGAAAAAGAGAATAGAAAAAAGGGGTTAGTAAAATGCACAGAAATTAAAATGTCTTTGAAAAAAAATTGCAAATCAGGTCGGACATTCTCAAATACTGACACGTGTACTTGTCTTTATCGGACGACACGTTTTGCCACCTAACAAATGTTATCGCACAGAGCGGGACGCGCCCGCATGTATCCGAAATTTCTGGAAAGTTATGGATGCTTCTATCCGCTGTCTGCTGTCGCCGAACCTTGTGTTGTCTGATGTCATCGCTTGACGCGAATGGTGTAGAACATTGTAGAAGGCATGCGGGTCCCAACGATTAGACTGGAACATTCGATGACTGCTGTATAAAAGCCGACGCGCTTGACCCGCTGATCAGATTCTCGACGATCGCCGAGCGTGTTCGCCGCTATCGTTGTGCTATAAAGGCACATTCACACCGAAAGCGGAGCGTCTAAGCGGACAAGCGGATTTTCAAAGCGTCGAGGCGGCGAGCGCCCGCGCCTGTTCAGACCGGCCGCGTTGTCTGGCTATCCGCGCCGCCGGGAAGGCGGGGCATCTCGCAGTTTCGTTAGCATTTCAGAGACGTGCCGCCGTCTCGCGGCACTTTTGGTTTGTGCGCGCACTTTCGGTATATTTTTCTTCGTGGGTCGGCGCGCTCCCGTCCGCTATCTAATTCTGCAAAACGATGAGCTCAGATGAAGACGAGATCGTTGGCATTTTACTCGCCAGTTGTCTAGTCGATTTTCAAGATGTGTTACAGCGCAACACAAGACAAGGACAAAAGAAGGTATAAAGCGACGACACGGTGCCGTGTCGTCGTTTTATACCTTCTTTTGTCTTTGTCTTGTGTTGCGCTGTAACAAACCTTACTATGAATCCCAACCAACTGGCCCAACTTGCCGTTTTGACGCTTTTGAATAACAGAAGCGAAAAGCCCAGAGAAAGACATTCGTTTACATTCCTTCACCAGCGCTTCCGCAGTGTCGGGTTCTGATTGGCTGTGGCCAAAGCGGCCAACTTATCCGCGCGGAAAAAATCGGTCCGGGCGCGATCCGGCCAAGCGGCCGCGTATTTTCCGCAAAGCGGAAAATCCGTGGCCGCTTGGCCGGATCCGCTTGTCCGCTCCGCCATCGATGTGAACATGCCTTAAGTGTAGCCTGTTTTGTGGGCACAAGTTCGTCCAATAAAAGTTAGTTTTGTCGTTCACACTATTGCTACTGTGTTATTCAACGTCTCCACCACGTGACAATACGAATAAACAAGGAGATGCATACAAAAACAAATATTTTCGAATATGAGCTATTTCTGTCAACTAATAGCAAGCTCAGTTGTATGAGGCCCGAGCTTTGTCACAATTGAGATTCTCTCTCAACAGCTCTTAAGTAAACCTCAACTGTCCTGACATACTCTCCGCCTGTGCACGACGCCTCAGTGTTGTATTTCACTTCTTTGAAGAGTTTATTTTGGTTTGGATGAGGGTCACTTACATCTCAGCATCAGCCAAGGCTTTGTTTTTTGTGCTCAACCTCCTTCAAAACGGTGGCAGCACGCTTCCTTTCCTGTTCATTCCTCAGTGTGTAGGTCCTTTCTGTTATTGTCTTCCTTCCGCCACTTGTTCGCCCCATAGACCATTTGAACCATCTTCTTGGTCAGTTGCACAGTCCACGTCCGATTTTCCGAACTCCCTAGGGGCCGCAAAAACGTCCGAAAATTCGGCCAGTTGGAAAAAATAAAATGCATGTCATTTACTGCCCTTGAGGGCTCAAACCACCACCGGCACATTCGAAAATGCTCTGAAAACCTGTCGGTACACCTATTAGGCATATCGATGCTCGTACTGCGACAGGAAATACCGGGTGCACGCTTGTATAATTAAGAAACACAAACTTTGTCCCGTTGCATAGCTTCTTCCCACGCTTGTTATGCTTCACTGCAATACTTTTACGTATGCTTCACGAATTAACATTTCTGCAAAGAGGCGAAGCTGATTTTCGGGAACCGGCATTATGCAACGCACCGTGCTTCTCAAGCTTCTAAGCCAATCGTGAGGACCACAAAGGCAGAGTCCATGCCATTGGTGACAGCAGAGAGTTCTTTCAATAAAAAACACGGCACCCAAGGGCAAGAAGCTTCACAGCGAACGTCGAAACAGCTAGGCCTAACGTCGCCGCAGTGGTGGCTACGGCTGCCAGCGGATCTATGTGGAAGAGTGCTAGTTTGAGGCGGCGAGGTAATCAAAATGACAGCAGTGGTGGTTTTGATTAATGCCGTTTCGGATCTGCAGTCACGGCAAAACGTCCGGAAAATCGGATGGCGAAAAGTTCTTGCGTCCGGAATTTCAGACACTCTGATACATTGACTCTATAGTGTATGTGGTGGTGCCGCGAAGCCGTCCAAATTATCGGGAATCCGGATAGTCACTCGTTGAGTGTTGTTCCTTGTGTTTTCCACTTCACCTGGGAAAATGTCTGCACGCCTGACATTTTTTCCATAATGAATCCTTACCAACTAGCTCAGCTTTCTGTCATTCTAGACATTGACTGTACTCTGGCAACTCCTCCAGCCGACGACGGGATGTCAAAGACGATTCATTACCATTTCTACTCGAGCCAGCATTACTGCGACTTTCGACCGTTTCAATAAAATTGCAGCTAATTTTCCCTGATAGAGGCACTAATTCCTTCAGTTTTCCCTAAATTGTTCCAGACTACTCAAAATCCCTGAGAATTCCCGCTTTTCCTGGTTGGGGGACACCCTTGTGGCTTTCCTCGGCCGTGATTTGGCGTGAGCGAAGACTATCATACGTGATTACATGGTCTGAAGTGTGTGAAGTTGATATCCACATGGGTGGAAAGGCCTGAAAAAGTGGCTGCAAAATGGTGATGCCCACAAAACTGACCATGTACATATTTAGAGAATGTGAGGTGCCAAGTGTGCCTTGCACATTAGCGACACGCGAAAGAACAAAAAGAAACGCGAAGGTTGGAAAAGAGGTAACACAAAAAAGCGGGGTACTCCATGGCGCTGTGTTGACTGCGGCAGCAGATCAAAGTTTCAATGTTTTCAAAGTTTGAAAGTTTATTTGTCAATACAGCATACATATACATAAATTCTGACCTGCCTAAGCATGTTGTGCTTGTTAGCTGGTCAGGCAGCAGGTGGAGAATCTTCTAAAAGTATAACTTTATATACATGCATTTCATGTTATACACGACATTGCCGATAAATCTGACAGCACAGGATAACATACAAAATAAGTAAAACTATACACAAGGCAATAAATTTACGCACCAATCTCGTAAACCAGTCATCATCTTTCTCTTGCTGCTTGCAAGACACATATCATCAGGAATTTCGTTAAACACAGCTGGTACATAGTAATTGCGTATCTTTTTACCATAATTACTATAGACCCGTGGTTTAACAAAACGTTGTTTTCCTCAATGTAACATCTTTTTTTTACAGGAGTTTTATATTCATTTGAATAATAATACCGCGTCAACACAACAAAATAAAACAGCTCACGAATCTGTAGGATGCCTAACTCAACGTATTTCTTTTTCATGTCAAGCGAGTGTAATATGGTACCGTAAGATATACTGTTCACGATTCGTTTTAGTATGATATTTAGTGCTTGCTTCTTATATTCCGAGCAGTTTCCATATAATGTAATACTATATTTTAAAACAGGTTCCACTAATGCTGTGTAGATTACTCGTCTAAGGTGAAGCGGAGATTTCCCCCGAAGGTGATACAACATGACCGCAATGTCCCTAATCTTTCTAGAGATGTAAACGATGTACTCGTTCCAAGTGAGATGTTGGTCGAAATTGATACCCAGATATTGAACTGTTCGCTCTATTTGCATGGCTTCGCAATCACACGGGTAACAACGGGATGAGTGCAAGTACAGTGGTTGCATTAAGGCAACTGTTTTGTGGGGGTTTTTAAAACGTGTCAGTTTTGTTTTGTGAAGGTTTAAGAAAATGAAATTTTGTGAAAACCAAGCAACTACTTCAGTTAGATCTGCCTGAAACGTTTTAACGTCAGTACAATAGTCAGTGACTTCATGTGCGAGCGCTGTATCGTCAGCGTATTGAAATATTTTGACTTAGTCTGCAACAGACCCAAATCAGACACATAAACGTTAAATAGGAGTGGGCCGAGTGTACTTCCTTGAGGTACACCGAAAGTAACATTCTTCAAATGTCCGTACGTATTACCAAGCTTTACACACTGCAACCTGTTCGTAAAATAACTGTTAAAAAGCTTTTTAAAGTGACCGCGGAAACCAAGTGAACTTAATTTTTCGAGTAGTAACGCGTGGTCTATCGTGTCAAATGCCTTCGTTAAATCCAGGAATAGGGCTAACACAACGTGATTATTTTCTATTGCATTGTAAACATAATCAGAAAATTCTTCGAGAAGTGTTGTCGTATTTCTATTTTTTGTAAAGCCAAATTGCGCAGCATTGTTCAAAGAGTATTTTTCACAGAATGATTGCATAACGTATGCAACATGCTTTTCCATAATATGTGCTATCGACGACAATATTGCAATGGGCCTATAATTTATTAAGTCGCCTTTCTTGCCGTGTTTCTACACAGGCCTGACAACAGATATCTTAAGTTCCTCGGGTATATCACCAGTTTCGAATATGCCATTCACTAGGTTCAGAAGAACGTCTTTTAAAACGCCAAAGTTCCTGTGCAAATCTCTGAGACGAATGCTATCATATCCTGGTGGCTTGAACTGTTTCATTCTGCAAATAATGTTCCATAGATCATCCGCTGATATGAGGGGCAGGTACGCTGTATGCGCACATGCTCGTTTTGGTTGATATGGTACAGGACTACTGACTGTTATGGTTCGCAACTTTTCTGGTGTATTTAAGAACACATAATTAAATTTATCACAGAGCACCTTCGCATTTTCCTTTGGAAAATTCTTCTTTACTGTTTCATCAATGGAAGCCTTTTTCTGCCTACACATTAGTTCATTGGCTATCTCCCACGTTTTCTTTCCGTCACATTTGTTCAGTGAAAACTGTCGCATGAAAAAGGATCTTTTCGCCTGTCGCATTTTAGCCGTCACTTGATTCCGCAATGCGCGATATTCATCTCTTAGCGCTTTATCTTCAGGTTGTTTCCTGCATTTCTGCCATGCCTTATCTTTCGCGCAGCACAATTCCGCTATTTCATTAGTTATCCATTTCTTATCTGGGCTTCTTATTTTGATTTTAACAGATTTAGTTGACTTTTCATAGACATTGCGAAGGATTTCAACAGTTTTCTTGTATAAATTGATATGATCCAAATGTAGAAGGGAACTCCAGTCAGCGTTATGAATTAATTGGTCTACTTTTTTGTTATCTAAAACAGAACCTCTAATAATGCCTCCATCAGTTGTATGATCGCTAGACATAATTGCAATCGCTACAAAGTAATGATCGGCTAATTTATGCTTGATCATCCCCGAAACATATTGCTGGTTTTGCAAACGAATTATTATGTGGTCAATGCATGACTTTGTTATATTAGCACCTAAGTGTTCTTCTCTTGTACATTCATTAATTGTGGTAACGATTCCAAATTCTGCCAGCAAATTGAGGTAATTAGCGGGGATACTTTTTGTCTCTTTCATAATGTCTATGTTAAGATCCCCCGCAATAATGAAGTGCTTCTCATTCATGTACTTATAGAAAAAAGTATACAGTTCATCTTGAAATGCACTGGCATTTATATTGACACGTGTACTTATCTTTATCGGGTAACCACGTTTCGCCACCTAACAATTGTAATCGCACAGCATGGGACGCGCCTGCATGTATCCGAAGGTTCTGGAAAGTTATCGATGCTTCTATCCGCTGTCTGTTGTGGCCGAGACTTTTGTTATCTGATTTCATCACCTGACGCGAATGGTGTAGAACTTTGTGGAAGGCACGCGGGTCCGAACGATTAGTCTGGAACATTCGACGACTGCTCTATAAAAGCCGACGCGCTTGACCCGCAGATCAGATTTCCGACGATCGCCGACTCTGTTCGCCGCTTTCGTTGTGCTGTAAGGGTAGCCTGTTTTGTGGGCACAGGTTCGCCCAATAAAATCTAGTTTTGCCTTTCACAGTATTGCTACTGTGTTCTTAACGTCACCACCAAGTGACAATATTCGGTGGCCTATATATTGCGCATAAAGTGTACTCTGTATTTTCTTTCGAAATAGACAGAGTGACCGTCTCTGCATGAATAAAACTAACATCAATTATATTCGTCATCCACACATTTTTATGAACACCATAACGCCGCCTCCTTTACGATTAGCGCGGCACAGTGCATATTGAGAATACCCATCCAAGATAAATGTACGTTTTCTCGACGCATCTATATTAACTTCGGTTAAAATAATAACATCAAAAGGAACCACAGCATTCTTGAGCTTCAATCCTAATTCATCCCAGTATTTGTTCAAACTTCTGATATTAACATGTAGCAAACTAAGTTCGTGGTTCAACTGTGCTTCACTCTTAGCAGTTTCTACATAAATATTCCACTCACGAAATGAGTCAAAGGAGGCCATTACGCTAGTTTACCAAGGTCTCTTTCTGATTTGTACTAATTACCGATGCACCTTCACTTTTCCGGACAAGGATCTTCCCGTTGCTCACCCAGACAAATTTGAATCCTTGATCTTTTGCAAGCTTCTTACATTCCAAAAGCAACATTTTCTGAGCCCTTGTTAGGTTTTCGTTGATGTAGATTTTGTCTGCCCGCAGCGCGCGCTTTTTCGCCAGCCACATGTCCCTTCTGGTCTGGTCCACAAAGCGAACAATAATCGGCGCAATCTTATCTTTATGTGTCTTGAGCCGATGCAATGCCTCTATCACCTGTCGCTCCGGTGACTGTATATTCAGCTTTACGCTGAGGTCAGTCAGAACTTGGTAATGGTCCTGATTAGGGGCTTCAGGTATCCCGTGTATTTCTAAATTTCTGCGCCTTGTGTATTGTTCAGCGCTTTCGACACAGTCTTTCAACCTGGCATGCTCAGTGTCCTTTTCAGTCAACTTCTCAGTCAGTTCCTCAGTTGTTTTTCTTTAGTTCAGCTATTTCGTTTTTCTGATTGACAATTTTTGACAAGAGTTCGTCGTACTTGGAAGCAAGCAACTCCATTGACTTTTCAACTGCCTCTGTGATTCTGTTCTGTTTGTCAACTTTGCCTTCGAGGGTTCCCAGTCTGCTCAGTATTTCGGCAAGCTTCTGGCTCAAGCCTTCAATCAGAGTATTCACAGAGCCTGTGGTCTTTTTGTTTTGCCTTGTCTCGCTGTCACTTTCACTATTTGCTTGCATCAACCGATTGCTTGGCAATGCAAGTTGCTCGTCTTGAACAGCGACTGTCTGTTCAAAGAGGTGGGACACGCTGTCCAATCTGCCTGTGCTGCTGGTAGTCGCTTGTTACCAGACCACCATGTGCGACGAAGGCAAGCACTATGCCTGCAGTCGGACGGTTGAATTTGTCGTAAGCGACCCGTCTGCATGTGCCTCACTCTTTTCATGTGGATCGTAGCCAATGTATAGTGTATACAGTCGAACCTGACCATATTGAACCTGTTTACATCGACTTATTCTATATATAGAAAAATTTCTGGGCACGGTATAGTTACAATGAGTGTATATAGCAAAAATTACGCTTACACCGAACAAAAATAGCAGCGACTCCCGATATATCGAACGTCAAGCGGTGGGAAAGTGTCCCCAGAAGTTGGCTTCCCTTCGCGGTGGCGGGGAAACCCAGCGGCGCGGCTCCACCCAACCGCTCACCCTATCGTGACTCCGTTGCCTCGGACGAGCCGCCGACACCCCCCTGTAAAAAATGATCCTGGCCCGCCCGCAACGCTTGCTCAGACAGCCAATCAGGGGCTCTTGTGCCCTCTTCGTACAAGATGGCGATAGTGCGTGTTGTCCCGCTGCTTTTCTGGTTCATTGTGTGTGTGTCTTGTGAGCCATCTCCCGCAGTGTTGCTGTGATGAAGCAGCAGAAGTCACCTTTCGTTGTGAAGCTCGAAATCATAAATCGGGTTGAATATGGTGAGAAGTCGGATGTCCCCGGAGCATGCAAGATTCCGAGGAGCACTCTCAGCATGATCTTTTATAAGGGGGAGTTTAGGGTTAAAGTGGCCAAACTCGCGACCCGGTGCCCGTGGCGCCCGACGCCTACGAGCGGCCGGGGTTCATCCGAAATTGCTTTAGCCATGCTGGTGGGCTCGGTGATGATTGTAAATTCCGATGAATGTGGCGAAGCTGTTGCCGGTGTTGCCAAAGTTTGTAGCGAGCTGTCAGAATTACGGGAAGCTGTTGACGAATCAATGGTGGACAAGTTTGGGAGTGCAAATGATGGTGTCGCGACCACGGGAGAGACCGAAAACGAAGACTGTATTGCCGACATTGTACTGAGCAAAAGTGAAAGTGGGCACAATGAGGAAAGCAATGACGGTCATTTGCCCACATCCGCCGAAGTGATTGGTGTGCTTGCACTAGTCCGGTGCTTCTGCGCAAATGCAGAAGGTTGCGGCCTCAGCTGCTCCAACTCCTTAGACAATGTGGAGAAGTGCACGCATCGCAGGCAGCGAAATTGCCCAAGCAGAAGAAAATTCCAGACTATTTCATGGGAAACTAAGCTAGTTTCATCAATGATGATAAAATGTATATATTAAGGGATGGTTCGAAGGCCTATAAGGGGAGTAGGAAGAGGAGGGGGGGAGACGTATTCAGAGCCGTCCTAAGAGCTGCGCGTCCTTGGCGAAAGCCAAGAGCGAGTCCAGAATGACCCTGTCAGAATCCACCGAGCCAGTTGCCGGTCTAATCCACTGCTCGTAGGACCACACTTGCACCACCCTCAGGAGGTGGTTGGCCGCTGAGCGTGTCGCTGGCACTCCCAAAACAGATGATCTGCGGTTGGCCGCGTGGTCATGTCGCAGTCAGGGCACCTGTGTGGTGCCTGGGGTGCTTCTTGGTCCGCGGAGGCTGTGGGAGGGCCGGGTTCCTGCGACGGATGGGAGTTGGGAGACGGAGATAGAGGGTGTCTTTCCCGGCGTGGCCGCTACTGCCGCCACTGCTCCAGCACATCCGGTGTGAGGGCGAAGCCGGAACAGAGCCTATGCAGCAGCACCTGCCCTGACCTGAGAAGACCCGCAGGAAGTGGGTCTGGGTCTGAGGGCACACTCGCACGGAATTCCTTCTTGCATCGATTGGCTACTGCTCTCAGAGCTCTGTCTGGGTCATACGGGGCTCCATTTGTCATGCTGCTTGTGCTGGTTATGAGGGTTTCTGAAGGATCCCGGGAGACGACGCGGTTGGAAAGAACGGCGCGCGCCGCCTCATGGGCTCTCTCATTTCCCTCGATGCCCTGGTGACCAGGGCCCCAATGAAGTGTTGCAGTGACCTCGTGGCCCTCCGCATGCCTGAAGGCCTGCTTGACTAGGAGTACTTCCGATGATGCTGTGTGGCGCGACTTGCAGGCATGCAGCGCATACTAAGAGTCGGTGTTATATATCGATGTGTTTTGCTTGCCTGGTGCTTGAAACTCTATCTAATGCCCAGACTATTACGCGGAGTTCAAGTTCCGTTGGGTCATCGGCAACAGCAATTGTAAAGGCAGAATGTGTCGCACAAGAACCCACTACGTGGTGGACGACTGCTCCCTCTCTGGTGCGTAGGTCGAAAGCTGGGTCAGTGTACACTTGTTCATGGCTTGGCAGTGCGTCTGCCAATGTCTGCGCATGACGCGCAGCGAATGCTGTTTGGTGGCGTGCATGTTGGGTGCCCATGTTTAGGGGTGTTGGTGTAGTATCGACAACAGCAATGTCATCCCACAGTGAGATGTTGGATGGCAGTTGTGCTTCAGGTGTTTCTCGTGTCCTGCCTTCGATGCTCCGATGGTTGCATGGAGGGTAGGCAACTTCACATAGTGATGTAGCTCCTCGACACGTGTGCTTTTCGGTAGCCCTGTGATAACACGGAGACCTGATCTGTGGAGTACCTCTAGCTGTGTCCAGTGCCGAGCAAGCAGGTCATAACAGCGTGCTCCGTATATAGCTCGGGATGTCAGCAAAGCACTAACAAGCTTTCGGCATACGTCAGTGCCAGCACCGCCCATGCGGAAACAGATTCGTTCTATGAGGTGCATAGTGCTGTACCATGTCCGACAAAGGTCTGCAGCAACGCATCCGCTGTGCCTGTGCGGTCAATAGGTATCCCGAGAACACGCACTGATTTTTCCGCTCGCTGCAGCGTTTCGCCTGTGAGAGTGAGCGTGAGGGCTGCTTCGTCCTGCGCTGAACCTCGGATCACCACATAGGTTGTCTTCTCTGGAGATGGCCGCATGCCAGTTTGTGGCAGGTAGTGGTCAATAATGTCAAGTGCCGCGTGCAGGGTCTCCTGCTGCTCGCCAATTGGTCGTGATGCAGTCCATAACGTGATGTCATCTGCGTAAATTGTGAAGCCCAGTTCGGAAATAGCCTCCAGTCGCTTAGCCAGGCCTGTCATAGTCCAAATAAAGAGAAGGGGTGATAGTATGGAGCCTTGTGGGACTCCCACTATGTTTGGGGAAACCTTCCCGATGTCTCCGTCTACCCGTATTGAAAATGTGCGATCTTGAAGGAAGGAACGCACAAAGTTGAGGGGGCGGCCTGTGATTTTGTGCCTCTCAGCTGCTTCGATGATTGCTTCATGCATCACAGTGTCAAAAGCTTTACAGAGGTCCACCGCCACGAGGATGCTTGGGTGTCGCTTTGCGCGACCGACTGTCTTTCGGCGCAGTACACGTTCCCTCACAAGTAGGAGGCTGTCATGAATGTCAAGGTTTGGCCTAAACCCTGTCTGTGCTGAATGAAAGTGACCTTCTGTTTCTAGAAAGTGAGATATGTATGTCAGGGCCATTCGCTCCGCCAGCCTACACGTAGTAAGTGTGAGAGATACAGGGTGCATGTTCGACAGTACATCTGGCTGTTTGTTTGGTTTCGGTATGGGTGTGACTATCGAATGCTTCCATCCTGCTGATCCACACTTCGTTAATCTCCTCGAAAAGTTGCTTTTTTGTGTATTCTTCCAGATTCCTCAGAGCCACCCACGTCACGCCGTCATAGCCTGGCCCGCTGTGCGCATTGATGGGAGAAAGTGCCTGTTCGAGCTCGAAGAGTGAGAATGGGGCCGTGATGCCCTCATCAGTCACAGGCGGCGTTTTCCGGTATATGTAGACTTTCGGGGGCGTCGATGGGTGGGGAAAAAGACGTGTTCGCGACATCATCTTGGAATTGCCTGACTGACTGGCTAGTTTTGAGCAAGACACTTGAAGTAGTGCTGCGTGTTTTACGCTGACCTGTCATAGCCTTGAACGTGTGCCACACTTTACGTAGGCCAGTTCTTTTACTGAATGATAAGCAGTGCTGGCTCCAACGTTCCCGATACAGGCGCTTGGCGTATCTTCTAGCGATGGCAGTGCGATGTCGAAGTCGCACACGATCGCGATGTCGTCGGCCATTGGCTTCGTACGTCAGCTGTGCTTGCTTGTATGCATCCCAAAGGTTTAGCATATGTACGTCCAGTGCCGGAGCATCAGCTCTCACCTCAGTCTCAGTAGTGGCCTTGCGCAGGGCGCGTGACGCCCGCTCTCGTACGGATACAGTCTTGGATTGCTCCGCAAATGCTCTTCTGTAGGCATCCCATCTGATCGTGCGTACAGTTCGCCCGGCCGCAGGTTTTCTTCCTATGTTCAAAGTAATCTACAGTAGATAGTGGTCGTTACCCCAGGCGTCCGGATCGCATTGCAAGTCTTTAATGTAGGCTGGTGTGGACAACGTCAGGTCCGGGTTGTATTACGTTGTCCACTATGCAGGGTGGTGCGGGTGGGGTAGTCGGTGTGATTTGCGAGCTTCGTGGAATCTGCGAGTGCCGTTCCACGGGGCATGTGATAGTCATAGCCCCACTGTGGATGCTTGGCGCCACCTATCAGGAAGTCGTCGTTTGGGTAACGTCTCCGCAAAGGGCGAATCCATGTGAATGAACCGCGTGTATGGGAGCTAACTTCAGGGTGCATGAATACCGATACCAGCACTGCATTGCGATTTGCAATCTTGCAACGAACAGCCGCCACCACCTGCACGGCAGTCGAGTACTGAGAAGTGTCAATCTGCGTTTGCGGGATGTCTGTGCGGACAAAGGCAGCCGCTTGTCCCCGTATTACAAGTTCGTCGGTTCCACTGGTGATACCATTGTACTGCGGCTTTCGGTGTCGTTTCCTGTTTCTATGCTCTATTGACGGTTGGTAATAACCATTGAACTGTCGTAGTGTCCGATCTGTGCCATTAGTCTCTTGAAGTAAAAGCACAAGGGGGCGTCCGACACAGTAAAACAAGAGGTTCAGTTCTGTCACAAAGGTGCCGAGCCCCTGGCAGTTCCACTGTAGCACGTGTGGAGTGGGACTGTCGAGAGCTGTACATCGAGGGCAGTTGGAGCAAGCCATATTGTCGTTGGAAGTGCTTCTCCTGCGCTTGGAGGAGAGGATGCAAAAGTTGTACCAGCAGAGCCAGGTCTGTCAGCTGTGTGGTAGTAGAGGGTGTTTCTTGCATTTTAGTGAGCTCCTGCGCATTACATGGCTGCTGTTGTCGCTTGGCACGAACACGTTCGAGTAGTGCTGTATGCCTTTTTTCGTTCTCTTCTAGTTTCCGCCGCAGTTCGGCGTTCTGTCGTGCGAGTTCTGCAATCTCAGCTTCTACACTGTCTTTCGATGTATCGACCAGGTGCGATGGTGAAGGTAGCACAGGTGTCGTATAAGGTGGAGTTCGCCGGTTTGTCTCCACTTGGTTGAGTTCTCTTGAGCGCCGCTGCGTAATTGAGGTTGCAGCCGTTTCCTCCGGTATTGGTTGTGCACAGTTCTTCGAAACAATCTCGTTCACTGCTTCCTTTATGGTACGTGGCTGGAGATGTTTTCACGCTAAAGTAGCTGCTGCGTCGATTTGACATCATGGGACTGGACAATTCTAGTGTGGCTTCTCAATCGGTGTGTGCCGTGCCTTCTACGGCGAGAGCGGGGCCTTGAGCGGAGTTTCTTTGCAATTTTTGCGTTGGACTTCAGTTTAGCTGGACACTTCGGGTCGCTCGCCATGTGACCTTCTTCACAGTTGCGGCACCTGGGTGTCTGTTTGCATTCATCGCCAGTAGTGCTACCTTCGTTTGTCTTGCCGCACGTAGGACATACCGCTTCGTGCGGGCAGACATCCTTTTTGTGACCAAAGCGATGACAACGATTACACACGATGCTTTAGGTTCGTAAATTGAAACTCTGGTGATGCGGCCGTAATACACGACTGTGTTAGGGGGGTGGCGTCCTTCAAAAGTCAGTAGACATGTCCCACGTTTTCCCAAAGGGCGCGCGTCAAGGATATGTCGGTGCTCACAGGTCAAGGCTTCCTGAGTTCAGCCTTTGAATCATTGCAGTCAACGTTGTATATAACGCCTCGGCACGTCTCGTCCGGGTGCCTAATACACTTGTACTGGTTACTGGTTCCATGGTTCACGTCAGGTGTGAAAGCTTGAGAAACCCGTCTGCTTGCCTCTTGTCGTGAACGAGCAATCTTATGGTGTTAGATGCTGGTTGCAACGTGTACGTCAAAGGATTGGTGTTGATGGCAGCGGGTGTGGCCATCACGAAGCTGCGGTGGAGGTTCTTGTCTGGTAGAGTCGTGAGCACCATGTTTACCCGTGGTTTCACGACTAGCACGAAAGTTTCTAGCGGTGTTTCCTTCTCTGGCAGCATTTGGTTGTGCTTACGGTGTTGCACTTTCCACGCTCCTTCGTCACCATAATCTTCAAACGCGTCCTAGGAGAGGGCTCCGGTGTCTCAAATTATCTCCAGCTTCTCAGCTGAGTTTGCGTAAGAAAACAGTTCTTGAGACACGTGCAATGCAGTCTCTATTTGACGTGGCGTTGTCACGTCAAACGTGGCGTTGTTTGTATGTTGTCTTTGTCAGAAGAAGGGGCGGACACGTCTTCGTAGGCTGATGACGTGAAAGAGTCGTGCCGCATTTGTTTTGATACCGCGCTGGCTGTCATTGACAGACTTGCAGAGCGGCCTCTATCATGATGGTGGCAGCTGCATTGGTTCGGTTCCCGATTGTTCTTTCGTCTTTGGCGTTCGCGTCTATGTTGTTGGTCAGCAGTAACATGCCCACAGCGTTCTTCATGCATCCCAGCAGAGCGTTCTGTGGTAGACGCTTCCGGAACGCCTTCGGGACGTAGCGTAGTAGCTTCCTGGCCCCAGTCTTAGGTTGGCGTCATCAAAGCTGATTGTCCCTAGTGTTGTGCATGGTCGTCAGATACAGGTAGCTTCGATGACCCGGGCTCGGTCATCAACGCAGTCGTGGCCATGCATTAAGCTTAGCAAGGCTGCCTGCTGGCACGTAGAAGCGGCCGTAAAATGGCCAAAAAGCAACGCACCTTTCCGAGACTTGTCTCGACGCATGGCCGAAGCGACACCGATGAAGAGGATGTGCGACAGAAGAAGGTGAAACGCGAACAGCACATGTAACTGTCGAAAAGAAACGGAGTGCCAGGAAAAGACATGCACTCGCATCCGAACCAGAAGTTGATCTCAGTTTTGCTCATTAATGTGATTTTATAACTCGTATGTGCTTTTATGACATCCATTTATTTAGCCGGCCTATATCGAATTATGCTCTATATTGAACTGATAGGCATTTCTTTGCGAGTTCGATATAGCCGGGTTCGACTGTAGTGCCAATGTATATGTTGAGCGTTATGTTAGAGGTATGCTGAAGTGATTTGATTGCAGCCTTGTTTTAATGCTGTCCCACTTGGTCAAGGTTGCCATATTACATTCTTCTGATGTGGTGGCCTGGTCAATTGCAGTGCGCAACAACCTCTTGAGGTAAGCACCTGCTCCTGCAGTCCGCACAGCAACATAGACTCCCTGTTTACATGTACCGTGATTGGTGCTGCGTGTTCGTCCTTTCCTGCTGCAGCCGTGGGCAAAGCGTGCTTGGATTTGGCGTGAACGGAGACTAGCATACAGTAGACTCTCAATAAACGGAACTCCAAGGGACCGAAAAAATTTGTTCCATTTAACAGGAGTTCCGTTTTCGGAGAGATATATGCAAAAGTGCCGATTTATGTGCGTGCACTCTTAGTACCATTTTATGGAACTCTAAGCACTAGAAGGTGAATGTACCTAAGTTTTTCGGAAAGGAAGAAAACTGCAAGAGGTTTTGGTACAGCACTCGCAAAGTTTATTTGGCAACAATGAGTCACTGTGCACTAAAAAATGCACCAATTTTGCTTTGTTTGATTCCTTGGAACTGCATCTTTAGGATTGTTTTTTCCATGGCACTTAAGTTTTGTACAAACATTTCAGATGCTGGTTCCTTCAGAAAAAAAATTTTGAGATACTGCACAGCTGATTCTGCTCCTTGAAGTATGGTAGGCTCCATGGTAGCTACCCCTTCAGATTCCTCTTCTGGCTCACTTTCTTCTTCATCGCACACCTCAGCAACAATGCTCTCCACCGTGTTTTCAGGGCAAGTCACAACATCACCATCGATGTGCACATACTCATCAAAGTCCAGATGGATTTCCTTTAAAGCACACTGCTCTACTACCTCCTGCCTCTCAAGGGCATCTTCACCGTTACATACAGGCAAATCCTGCAAGTCGGATGCCTGGTCACTCGAAAAAAATCCCGCGTGCCTAAAGGAATTTGCTATAGTATTAGCAGTCAGCTGCCTCCAGGCATCGGCAATAAGATGAATGGCGCCAAGAATGTCCATTTTGTACTCCTTATTTTGGTTCATACACACCAGCATCCTCTGCAGGAGACCCTTGCGGAAGCGGGCTTTCAGGGCTTGAATAACTCCCTGACCCTTGGACTGCACCAGTGCCGTGGTGTTGGCCGGGAGAAACTCCAACTGAATCGACTTCAGTCCTGTTACAGTTCCATGTCCAGGGCAGTTATCAACAAGGAAAAGTACTTTCCTCTCCTGCCACGCAAATCGCGAATCCTCGGTGTGCAGCCATTTGTTGAAGAGGGCTTGCGTCATCCACGCTATTGAGTTTGAATCGTAAGTCACGGGCATATTAGTTATGCCCTTAAAACAGCGAGGGTTTTTCGATTTTCAGATCACAAGCAGCTTCAACTTGTTGCTGCCCGACATGTTCGCTCCTACAAGAACAGTCGTTCTTTCGTTGCTCAGTTTGCCACCTGTGCATTTCTCACCTTTGAAAGCCATTGATTTCATTGGCAGGAGCTTAAAAAAAAGCGCGGTTTCATCTACGTTGTAGATGTCATCGTCCTTGAATTGACGCATAATCTCCGGAAACCGCCCTGCGTGCCAGTCGCGACACGCTGTCGCATCAGCTGCTGCGGCTTCTCCTGCAATGGTGTGAAAAACGAGGCCGTTTCTGTCTTTAAACCTTGTCAGCCAGCTCTCACTGCACAAGAAGTCTTTTAACCCGAGTTGAAGGACAAACTCTTCTGCCTTGGCACGGATTAGGGGTCCGTTGATGGGAATGTTCTGGCTCCGAGCTCTCCTAAGCCACAACACGAGACACTTCTCTAGTTCTTCGGGGTCGCCTTGTCGCAGACGCTTCCTCTGGGGCCTGAATCGTGAACTTTCGAAGACATCCCGTAGCTTCTCCTTGTCGTGCAGGATCCTCGTTAAGCTGCTTTTCGGGACGCCGTGCTTCGTCGCGAGCACCGACTTCGTGTAAGAGCTACTTTCGAAGTCTGAATAATGTCCATCTTCTTTTCTAACGTAAGCGCATGGTGTGCATGCTTCTGTGTCGCCATTGAAGCAACAGAGGCTACGCCTCAACTTCGCGAGCGCTTACAAGCCACCGATGTTAGAAAACGCAAACGCGGCAATTAAGCACGAATGGCACCACGACGACACGAACGAGGCGGTGGGGGCTAAGCCCTGTAACCTCGGCGACTTGAACTGACGAACGACTAGAATAAGAACTGCGCTAACACAACACAAGAACTGCTCATTCGTTGCGCAAACACGGCTGACTACCAACGAGGTGAGGCTTACGACTAAAAACAAGAAACAGCCGGAACCAGAAAAAACTGACAATGGGTCTGCCAAGAAGTTTCATTTTCGGTTTCGTTTACACGGTGACGCGGAAATTTTAGTTCCGATTACCGATTACGATTACCGAAAGCTTTTTTACGTTATGTAAATACAAAACCAACCAAACTACAGACGACTGTCCGTTTAAGCGGCAATTCCGTTTAAGCGATTTCCGTTTATCGAGATTTTACTGTACATGCTTATATTGTCTGAAGTGTATGAAGTTGATATCGACGAGGGGAAAGGCCTGCAAAGTGGCTGCAAAATAGTGATTCTCACAAAACATACCATGTCCATATTGAGAGCAGATGGGGGCAGCAAGTGTGAGCAACACATTAGTGGCCACTGAAAGAACAAAAAGAAACGTGCAGGTTGGAAAGGAGGTAACGCTAAAATGCCGGATAGTTCATGTCGCTGTGCTGGACGTGGCATCAGATGCCTGCGTCACCCGATTGATCCGCAATGCAAGTAACAGCGACTGTTGATGCAGACAGGTGGGGCACTGTCCTATGTGCTTGTGCTACTGGTTGTTGCTCGTTACCAGACCGCCATATGCGACAAAGGCAAGCACTGTGCCGTGCTTGCCTTTGTCGGATAGCTGCATGTGCCGTAAGCAACTCGTGGTGCGTGAATGCTCAATGTTGTCAAGTGGATCTCAGCCAATGTGCAGTGCATTGTATGAACCTTGTGTGGTGATTGAATGCTGAGTCTCATTTGATCATGTTTGCCATGTTATGTTTCTTGGATGTGGCGACCTGGTCAGCTGCATTGGGCAAAAGTCTCTCGAGGTAACCATCTGCCCCTGCAGTCCACACAGCGACAAAGACTCCCAATTTTGCTCCCCGTTCGTCCTTTCCTGCTGCAGCCATGGGCAAATTATGCTTGCGGGCCTTTATCAGCCGTGATGTGGCGTGAACGGAGACGAACACACGTGATTACATGGTCCGAAGTGTGTGAAGTTGTTAGCAGCATGGGTGGAAATGCCTGCAAAATTGGCTGCAAAATTGTGATGCCCAGAAAACCGACCATGCCCGTATTGACAATGTGGGGCACCAAGTATGAGTTACACATTAGCGGCACGCGAAAAAACAAAAAGAAACATGCAGGTTGGAAAGGAGGTAATGTTAAAATGCTGGGTAGTCATTGTCGCTTTGTTGGCTGCGGCAGCAGATGCCTGCGTCGGGCGGTTGCTTCGCAATGCAAGTTACAGCGACTGTCGATGCAAACAGGTGGGGCACTGTCCAATATGCTTGCGCTGCTGACTGTCGCTCGTCACCAGACCGTCATGTGCGACAGCGAAGAAGAGCAGTTTACGAGCTCGCGTTATTGGTTTCAGCGTATCTCGACGTGCAAATTTTATTTCTGCTCTAGTATGAGAAGGTGCACTGCTTTTCTTCTGCCAATAAAGTCACACGACCTGTTCACTCACTTGTAGCTTGTTTGTATGGGCGTCATAGAGGCTCTTTAGTGTTCTTGCAATTAAAACACGGCAGATGGGGCATGCTGCAAAGCCAGTAGGGCAAACACGGTGCATACCAAGCTTATGCCACCACAGAGTTACTATACTTACTCTACAGCACAAGCAACCCATAGTGCCCATGCATTAAAATCGGGAACCGCAAGAGCGCCGCCATGTTGCTACGCACTCAGGTTGCAAGCTCCTGAGGCGCTTGCTAGGCTTGGTGACAGTAGTCAGTTTTAATCTGGCAACTGATAGCTTCTACCAGTCAGCAGTGTTGCCAGGTTTGGCCATATATAAATTGGGCTACAGAAAAAAAATATTTGGCATCGACTTGGGCGACTTAGCTACGTAGCTATATTTGGGCTACTGAAAATCTGTAACTTGACTTTGTTTGGCCTATAAGTGGTGCCTTAATCCTCTCTCCAGAGGTGACTCTCATCAAGTAGAAACAAATCTCGAAGGCTATGTTTTAACTGGCTGAGCCAGCAGTGCGGCTCTGCATGTGTGCGCGAAATTCCGCCCCCCACTCAATGCATCATTCTCTTAGCCGATGGCTTTCATCCTTGACGCACTTAAATTTACATCGCGTTTCACCATGCTAACATTTACGCCAGCAACGTCGTCTCATCTTCGTCTTATCCCGACACCCGATCACCGGGCATCGGGATAAGCCTGGGAGTGGAGGGTGTTTCACAGTACACTGTACTAACATGGCTATGCTCAGAAACGGAGAACAATGGAGTCGGGCGATCGTGGCACCAGCATGAAAGAAGGGAAACGCGGGTAGATGACACGCTCCAGTGTGTCCATGGTGAAGGCGTCTGGTTGAAGTATGGCGCTGGGCCCAGCTTTGGACCTACTCCACGTTTGTGACGGTAAGCTTTATTGCCATTTTCCTTTCCGTGCGAGAGGTACTTTAACGCGATAGCGTTAGGGGCCCCGTGTCACAGAAAATCCGGCGTCGGTGCTGTTGTATGTGTGAGAAAAATGATGCCGAACCACGTCGGCCCGTCGGCTGGCGCTTATGCGTTACTGAACTCATTGAATTTCTCAAAGTAAAACGTGCCAGAAAATTCGTACAGTACGACTTACACTCAACCTGCAGACATGGTAGCGTCGAATTGTAATTTGGATATACGAGAAACATGTTTATTATGCGGAACATCGAACACAAACCCGTTCACGAGCTGCCGTTCGACGTTTTATTAGGAGGATGGTGGTTTGGGCTAGTTGATGTTTTCCGTGAGACTTTGTGGTGCAGTGCTAAGCGGCACAAGGGGCACAAGAAAAAACGAGGAAAAGCGGTTACTGCCAAGTAGGAGCGGCACGCCCCACTCGGTTCCTTGCAACACCACCCAAATGGCACTCGCCTCCGCGGCAGCGGCGGCGCCTGCCGGGTGGGATGAGAAAAATAGAAGTTCTTCTTCATGCATATCGGTCGCCTCTAGCATTTGTAGGTAAACATTATGGTTACATAAGCTGCAGTTGCCGGGAGGCATGGGAAGGAGTCAGGGATCTTTGAATGCTATCGCGTTCCACTCTTAAAGGTGAAGATTAAATGGACTGAGAAGCAATTTTCGTGGTACCTAAATTTTAATGCAATGGAAAGCTTACTGGTGAGAGTGTCTAATCAAGAAGTGGTAACGCAGAATATGCCATGGAGCATTCCTTATGATAATTTTTAATCTGCAGTGAGGATGTAGTCGTTCACTGAAAGCTTGCTGAAAGCGGTGGTAGGTGAGCGTGGTAGTGATTATACGCCGACATTAGTGGGAGACAAGTGCGGCCGGCCGCAAGTGTGACAAAATATTCTGTCTAGCAATCCCACGTTCCTGCTATTCGTGTTTTCCGTAGTGTTGAGCTTTTCTGCGGTAATATAGCTACGTCTTTTCATTTTTTCCTGTCCATCTGGTTTAGTAATTAACTCTTTCCCTACCATGGCGAAAATAGGTGTATTTTGTAGGCAACGCCATTTTTTTTGCCGAAGGAAATGTTGCACTAAATATTTTACGTAATACATCAACAAAAAGCAGAATGAATGCACTTTTCAAGCATAAAGATTTTATTACGAGATGTATGTAATAAAAAAGACAAATTGCCAGAATCAAGATTGCGGGATAAAATTGATCAAAGTTTGTAAAGACACGCTTGTGTCTACTAAGACAGATATGTATCGAAAATTATGAGATATACAAAATGTGTTACCGTCTAGTGGCCACTATCTACGAAAAAATCAAAACTTTTCATTGAACAGGCATTCCAGAACAAAATTCAACTGCAAGCAGGGCGTACCATGCTGCGGCCGCGCATGATCCGGGGTGTTTTGTATCGTCGTGGCTATCAGAGTCCGACGAATAGGCAGCATCCTGAGACTCGCTGCTGCTCGATCCATCAATAAAATCAGCCGCAGACCCACGGGAATCGCGAAATCTGATCTTTCGAAGCGCTTGCACCGCTTCCGGAGGCAGCCATTTTTGCTTTCTGCTTTGACGATCGCGGAACTTTGGAGAGCATTCAAAAATTACCGCCTGGCGTGAAAAAAATCTAACTGCTTAGAAAACAGAAATGTGGTTCTCCTCTTTCGCGTTCAATGGCGCAGTGTGTCCGTGAGTGGCGCGGAAGGTCTCGGAAGCGGCGTTTCGAAATATCGTTTGTGGGATAACTATGTCCATGGGTGCGGTATACAGAAAGAGTTAAACAATCAAAGCGAAACCAATCGGATTGAAAACAAAGCAACGATTTTACACATGACACGCAGTTCAGCGTGTTGGCGTAGCCATGCATACGCTTTTGACTTCTGAAGCATAGAATAAAGCGCAAGTGTCTAATATTATAGCAACTGCAATTTTAAGCAATAATTATGTTGCACTTAATAACAGCCGACATACTTATAGTAATCTCATAGAGTACATTCGAAGTACCAATATTTCGTTGCCATGCCTCACCACTTACTGGCCTTTGAGATTGTCTTCTCCAATTTAAAATTATAATCTTACTTCAATTGCGAACAGCGTGCCTGGTTCTATCACTAGAAATCATGATCATTTCATTTCCATCAACGTCTTACAACACATTATGGCCAGTTGTCAGTCGTTTTAAGCGTCCTCGAAGTTTTTTTTTTTCATGCTTACATTCGATATTTATTTCGACAGGTTCTTCCTCAGCAGCGATTCGTTGGAACTTGAGTTTCAGGGGCCAACAAAAAGGTGTTCTGTGCACAAGCATGATATCGCTGTTCTGGATGTCAAGGGTCGACCATCACAGCGTCACGGGCTTTTTCTTACGACGGGTTGTGCAAAAAGGCATTAGCGCAATCGAATGTGACAATGTATATACAAATTAAAATGGCTATATTGGCTACAAATTTGTTTTGTCGTTTTTTTACTTGGCTACATTTGGGCTACAGTTTCTCTAGCTTTGGGCTACGCCACCTTGTCCGACCTGGCAACACTGCCAGTCAGCAGCATAGCCCACATAGCAGGGTCTTGTAGTGTGGTGATGTGGTGCGCGTGTAGCCGTGTGTTTGGGCTTTATAAGTTGGTCCTTTATTCTATGTTGCGGGATGGTGTGGTAGATGCTGGCCGTGCAGGTGGCAGTTATGCAACCGAAGGATGATCCTGTTGAAGTTTCCAGTGGCACGCACTTTTCAGCAGTCAAGCCTGTTGCAGGAGTGTCACTCAACGAAGTTTTGAGTTAAGAGCTCGAAGCTGTGGTCAAATTCCACGTTGGCGTTCCGTAATTCTCTTCGCACGGGCGCGGTATGTTGCAGAAGCCGCTGGGCATTTTTTTGTTAATTGTGGGATGCTCTTGTCGTGACGATAGATCGTTTCTTTACAAGTACTGATCCAGCTTTAGTGCACATGTAACCGACAAACAGAAGTCTCAGGAGAGCACCTAAGATTATAATAAAGCCGGCGGCGCAGGATCTCCAGGGCACCCAAAGGGCAGTGGGGGGGGGGGGGGGGGATCAAAGCTCGAAGCAGAATGGTATGCAGGTTTTGGCTGCCGAGGCAGGTGTGTGCCAAGGAGTGTACGCAAAGACAGCTCCCCTGGTGCAGTTGCGAATGCGAGTCATGGCATATGTAGCTCGTGTCACCGGATGTACGTAGTAATAGCAGAGTTAGTTGTGTGAACTTTATCCATAATGTGCTTTGTTACAGTACCTTAACGAAATGGGTCTAGAGGATGGTATTGGTACGTTTTTAATACCGCCCTGTTAAGAATAGCGCAGCTGAGGTGAAAGTGTTGCCAGCCAGTTGCAACGATGGCGGCGTTCACTTTCAAGGAACGCCACCGTTACACTCTAGCCTCGTCGCCATTGTGACTGATGCATTCGGCGGGCGAACTATTGTTACCGAAACCACCAACGCGGACCTGATCAGGTATGAGTGGGGGAGTTGCCGCGAGAACGTCGTCGGGGACCCCTTCCCACGCGCCGACGAAGACGCAAGACAATGGCCACCCGGCCGTGCTGCGAGAGTCAGCTCCGAGTTCTACAAAGTCCGTGTGATGTCGGTTTTAGACCGTGAACCTGTGTGTGTGTGTGTGTGTAAACCGTCCCACGGAGAGGCGGCTTGTTTACGACGACTGGACGAACGTTTCCATCACCTTGGAATCGGGGGGAGGGGGGACAGAGTCTTTATAAACCGCTGTTGTGCGGATGCTCGACACTCTCTCTAGCAGTCATGTTAGACTGATGCACTCTCTCTAGCCGTCATGTTAGACTGATACTCTCTCTAGCAGTCATGTTAGACTGATACACTCTCTCAAACAGTCATGTTAGGCTGATATAAATGCTGTAAATAAACCTATATTCCTCGTTCTCGATGAGAAGCAGTCCTTCCCTTGGGTGAGGATATATCACTGCAATTTGATGAAGCCGTATGTAGAGCGGAGCAGAGTCGTTAACTATACCATCAAAGAGCAGGATGGCACTAGTACCAAGTTTAAGGAGTATAGGGCAACCTCCAACTCTGAAATCGGCCTAGAAGAAATAGTAAAACATTCGGTAAGCTCGCATGCTCTAAGACCCTAGCAGCTAGATGAGTTAAAGGGGTGTTAGGAGAATATATCGACAGGTTCAGCGATCAGCCAGGTAGAACCGAACTAATAACGCGTGAAATAGAGCTGACATCAACCGAACCCGTAAGATCAAAGCCTTACAGGGTGTCTCCAAGACAGAGAGAAATGATGGAGGTAGAAATACAGCGCATGCTAGAGTTGGGAGTTATTGAGCCCGCTGACAGTTACTACACGTCACCGCTAATACTGGTAGAAACCCCTAAGAAGGACCCTCGTCCGTGTGTTGACTACAGGGAGTTAAATGCCATCACTAGGGATCAGCTGTACACGATACCCAACATTGAGGAACGAATTGAAAGAGTTAGCGCTGCTAAATACCTTGCAACTATAGATCTCGTGCAGGGGTACTGGCAAGTTCCCCTTTCAGAAAGTGCCAGCCGCTATGCCGCATTCATCTCACCTGTAGGCACTTTTCGCCTTCTCGCACGCATTATCGGGCTGAAGAACGTGCCATTTAGCTGATCTAAGGTAATGGATATTACCCTACAAGACTTACAGGAGTTCGCCTTGCCATATCTTGACGTTTTAGCAATTTTTTGGACAGCTGGGAACAACACATATCGCTCCTCAAACAGGTGTTTTCACGGTCGAGGGAAGCCGGCTTAACGATGAAAGCGGAAAAGTGTAGATATTGTTGTTCACAGGTTACTTATCTGGGCCATGTTGTCGGCGAGGGCACGAGACGGCCGGCCGAGCTGAATATAGCTACGATTGGAGAATTTTCTCAGCCGCGCACGATAACAGACCTTCGTTCATTTTGAGAGTTGTGGGGTACTATCAACGGTACATTCCGAATTACTCGCAAATGGCAAGTCCATTAACGGACACCCTCCGAAAGGGAGCAACGAGTAGCGTACACTGGGATAAGAACAAAGAGAACGCTTTTCGAAGTTTTAAAACGCTATTGGTTCCTCGTCCTGTGCTTCGCACGCCAGACTAGACAAAGGAATTCATAGTTCAGTGCGACGCAAGCGACAGAGGTATGGGCGTGGTACTTAGTCAGGTCGGCGACGATAACGAGGAGCATCCTATCCTCTATGCCAGCCGTAAACTACATATCAGAGAGGAAGCCTACAGCGCTTCAGAGAAGGAATGCGCTTGTTTGGTTTGGGCTGCCCAGAAATTGTCGTGTTACTTGTACGGAGCGAAGTTCATCTTCGAGACCGACCACTGTCCTCTGACGTGGCTCAATCAAATGGCACACAAAAATGGCCGCTTGCTCCGATAGAGCCTCACTCTCTAAGAGTACAACTTCACCGTTAGATATAAAAAAACGAAAGTTGCATAGTAATGCGGATGGTTTGAGAAGGCTAATTTGAATTCTGCATTTAAGGGTCCCGCCTAAATTTTGGGGTTCTTATTGTTAATCTTGTTAAGCCAAGAAGATCCCCCCTCATTTAGCAGGATTCCCTCCATGATTGCTGAATTTGTCAGCACGAAATTGCTTCAAAAATTTACATAGCGAAATGCAGCATTTTTTGTTTCTGTACTAATTTTTTTGAAGCCTGGCGGGTCTAAAGTGAGAGCCAAGGTACGTCATCTCGGCGCAGAGCCGTGTTGTGGGGTTCACTTTGCAGTTGCCTGTCCTTGTTGGATGTTTTGGGGCGGTGACGTCATTACACAGGTGGTTACTGCGAGCCAAGACATCACAGCCTGGCCACCAGCCATTCTCATCCTGCCCAGCGGTTATCAGTGCTGGACAGTCGAGACTTTCCGGGCCATGGAGGCGCTCTTAAGAACGGCCCAGCTGAGGTGCAAGTGTTGCCAGCCAGTTGCGAGGGCGGCGGCATCCACTTTCAAGGAACGCCACCGTTACGCTCTAGCCTCGTCGCCGTTGTGACTGAATGTGTTCGGCGGGCCAACTATTGTTACCGAACCCACCAACGCGGACCTGATCTGCTATGAGTGGGGGAGTTGCCGCGGGAACGTCGTCGGGGACCCCTTCCCACGCGCCGACGAAGACGCAAGACAATGGCTACCCGGCCGCGCTGCGAGGGTCAGCTCCGAGTTCTACGAAGTCCGTCTGATGTCTGTTTCGGACCGTGAACCTGTGTGTGCGTGCGTGTCAACCGTCCCGCGGAGAGGCGGCTTGTTTACGACGGCTGGACGAACGTTTCCGTCACCTTGGAATCGGGGGGGGGGGGGGAGGGGACTGAGTGTTTAAAACCGCTGTGGTGCAGATGCTCGACACTTTCTCTAGCAGTCATGTTAGACTGACACACTCTCTCTAGCAGTCATGTTAGACTGATACACTCTCTCTAGCAGTCATGTTAGACTGATACACTCTCTCAAGCAGTCATGTTAGACTGACGTACTTTCTCTCGCAGTCATGCTAGACTGATGAACTGCATGTAAATACTGTAAATAAACCCATATTCCTCGTTCTCGATGAGAAGCAGTCCTTCCCTTCATCAACGTCCTCAGCGTGGATAAGTGGGACGAAGGCTTGGGCCAGCTACCTTCTAATTCATTCGGGACTCCAATCTTGACAACGGGTTGTGAACAGTGGGATTGAGCCCCCAATCCTGACAACCCTAATGCTATACCCCCCTTACAAACACACACACATACCCCCTTTTTTCTATATGTATACATTCAATTCTTTCCCATGACGGATTGACCAGTTCAAGTTGTCAACTTGTCCAATAACTGTCATAGGAATTACTGTAATAAACACAATTCCACGATGAGATTGTTTACTTTTGTTTTTTTATTGTAACAGTGAGAACTACATAGAACCTTATTTTGTATATGTGAGAGAAGTATAGGCCTTTTGCACATGTGTGTATCACAAGCTTAAACCAGTGGGCAATACACAGACAAAGCACTTGGTACAACATGAACTGCAGCATTGAAGGCCACACAACACACACGTAATTAAAGGTGTAAAATATAGAGCGAAGCTTCAAAATACGCTCTGTAGCACTGTAAGGCATAACATATATTGTATGTGTACACTAAATGTTCAAACAAGTATTGCATCAATGTCCAATTAGCCTTCAAGTATATTATCAAGTTCAAATTTACTGAAGTTTATTATGGGCATATTTACAACAGGAATTTGCTGACACTCCCGCAGTCAAGATGGCTGTTCGAGGTGTGCTGGCTGCCTAGGGGTAAGAAAAAGAAATTGGGTGAATGACAACACCAGTGCCACTGCTTCTTGCCTCTGACCTGCACGTGCCTCCATGGCATCTTTGTTGCTCGAGTCTGCACAGGTGTGCTGGCTGCCTAGGGGTAAGAAAAAGAAATTGGGTGAATGGCAACACCAGTGCCACTGCTTCTTGCCTCTGACCTGCACGTGCCTCCATGGCATCTTTGTTGGTCGAGTCTGCACAGGTGAGCTGGCTGGCGAGGCATAGGAGTCATCCGAGAGAAAGAGCATCATTAACATGGAGAACTGGCTGTTTACATTGCCTGTGGAGAACTGGCTGTTTACATTGCCTGTCACTTTCCCTCAGATGTTTCCTTGGCGACTAGGGCGACACAGCTGCAGTCAAACTGGCTGTTCGAGGTGTGCTGGCTGCATAAACGTAAGAAAAAGAAAGGAATTAGATGAATGTCAGTACCAGTGCTATTGCTTCTTGCCTCTTACCTGCACTTGCCTCCACGGTGTCTTGGCTTGTAAAATCTGCATGAGGGAGCTTCTTTGGCTAGGCACAAGCATTGTCTAAGCAAAAGGAAGGGGCCATTCTAATGGGGATTTATGGAAATAAATGCAGTTCTTATGTCTGCTTCTTACACTGTTCTTGCCTAAAAGTTTTCAAAGATAGTGTCCAGAATGCACCAGCACTTTGACTGCTTTTGCTTTTTAGCTGCAGCTGTTGCTGTTAGATCCTTAGTATGTCTGCATACAGCATTGTAACATTTGGTGGGGGTATTTGAAGTGGTAGCTAAAAATATAAAGAATCATCCTTGTCTGCATGAATGCTTTCAATTTCTAAATGTACTGGTAACTATCACTATTGGTGCAAGGCCCCCTACATCTATGCAGCAGGTGCCATAGCTCGAAATTGATTTTTCCTTTAGTGTTTCACAAGGTGTCTGGTATGCCCACATTAGATGTGATCCATTTCTTTACATTTGTCCCAGTGTGTAGAGAGCATCATTAAATGTTTTGTAATGAAGAAGAAGAGCACAAGAACAAGGCCAGCCAGATCGTCTCTGCCATGCCTGTTGTGCAACCAGTGGGCCAGCCGGATCGCCAGTGCTTCGCACGAGTGTGAGCCGTTCGGGCAACCAGCTGTTCCTGCTCTGCGTCACCTACCTCCTCGGTTACGAAGAGACGTTACCCTCAGAACTGTTCAGTGCACCCATTACAATTGGTGGAAGGTGCGGTGTACTCAAGAACATCTACACCCTGGAACTCCGGTCTCGGACTCTGCCTCCCGTCATGCCTGCCTCTCACCAGCCGACGTCGCCGCCACCCCCAGTTGCCTGCTCTGACGCTGTCCCGCAACGCCATCCAGCGGTTTTCAGCGGTACGGATGAACAGGACGTCAATGACTGGTTGGCTACGTACGAACGGGTGAGCTTGCACAATCGATGGGATGATACCGCCAAGTTAAATGCCGTCACATTCCACCTTGCGGGAGTGGCTAACCTGTGGTTTAAAAATCACGAAGCCGACTTTCAGTCCTGGTCCGCGTTCAAGGCCAGTTTCGCTGTAGTTTTCGGTCGCCCCGCCGTCGACAAGTTGCGCGCCGAGCAGCGGTTACGAGAGCGAGCGCAATAGCCCGGTGAAACATTCACCTGTTACATCGAAGAGGTTCTCGACCTGTGCAAACGTGTGGATGCTTCTATACCCGAGAATGAGAAATTGAAGCACATTTTGAAGGGCATCGCCGATGACATTTTTCAAATGTTGATCGCCAAGAGTCCGCGCACCGTAGCAGAGCTCATAAACTTGTGCCAAAGCTACGACGAGCTGAGAAGGCAGCGCGATTTGACCAGGCGCCCCTCAGTGGCTGACGAGGCCCTCTCTTCCATGACCGTCCTCCCTGATCGCTTCCCCCTGCTCACACAAATCCAAGCTTTCGTGCGGGAGGAAATTGCAAGTCAGCTCTCTCTAATGCCCTTCGCTGAGCTACAGCAGCCGCTGCCTTCACAGCCTCCTACACAGCTCGCCCCTACGCTCCGGCAGGTTATTGAAGAGCAAGTTGCTGAGGTTCTACCTATGCAGCATCAGCAGTACCCTGTCGCCGCGCTACTTACTTACGCATCCGTCGCCGCGCAGCCTCAAGTTGCTGAGGCTTGACATTTCAGCCGGTCTCAGCGCCATCGTTGTCTGCAATCCGCTTCCTACAGCCCTGACGGCTCTTTGCGGTGAAGCACTTCGCCATGTTCAGCCTCTTGATGACATGTTTATAAAGGACGTGCCGGATGCTTCGTATACAGAGCTCACTGACTTCTGTGCACTTTCCACTTCTGCTCCACGATCACCTGACTTATTCACACCTTTCATTGCCGATGACCTTACTTGCGAGCAGCGCACCCAGCTTCTTCACCTGCTTTCCCAGTTCCGTTCTTCTTTTGATGTCGCTCAGCCTACTCTGGGTCGCACGTCAACGGTCAGCCACCACATCGACACTGGCTCCAACGTGCCATTGCGGCAGCGCCCGTACCGCGTATCCGCCAAGGAACGTCAGGTGATCAGTGAGCACGTGGACGACATGCTTCAGCGCGGCGTCATTCGACCTTCCAATAGCCCGTGGGCATCACCGGTGGTTCTCGTCACAAAAAAAAAAGATAGTTCTATTCGGTTCTGCGTCGATTATCGCCGTCTTAATAAGATAACGCGAAAAGACGTCTACCCTCTACCACGCATTGACGACGCTCTGGACGGCTTGCAAGGCGCTCAATTCTTCTCTTCATTGGATTTAAGCTCGGGCTACTGGCAGGTCCCGATGTCAGCAGTTGATCGCCCTAAAACTGCATTCATTACGCCGGACGGTTTATACGAATTTAATGTGATGCCATTTGGCCTATGCAATGCGCCTGCTACCTTTGCACGAATGATGGACAATATCTTGCGCGGCCTAAAATGGAGCACGTGTTTGTGCTATCTCGACGACATCGTTGTGTTCGCCCCTGATTTCAGCACGCATCTTCTTCGCCTTAGGCAAGTGTTGACGTCCATGACCAACGCAGGCCTGCAACTGAACCTGAAAAAGTGCCAGTTCGCCGCGTGCAAGCTCTTGATTCTGGGTCACGTCGCATCACAAGAAGGTATTCGCCCCGACCCATCCAAACTTCGCGCCGTGGCAGAATTTCCGAAACCTAAAACACTCAAAAAACTCCGCGCCTTCATCGGCCTCTGTTCTTACTTCAGACGCTTTGTTCATAATTTTGCCTCGATAATATCACCTCTGACGCAGCTCTTAAGTGGCGCCAACGACCTATCCTCCTGGTCTCCTGCATGCGACACCGCGTTCGTGACCTTACGCCGTCTCCTGACGTCTCCGCCTATACTGCGACACTACGACCCCACCGCCCCAACTGAAGTGCATACCGATGCCAGTGGTATTGGCCTTGGCGCTGTCCTTGCGCAGCGCAAGTCTGGCTACTCCGAGTACATCGTTACTCACGCCAGTCGTGCGCTGATCAAAGCGGAACGCAATTACAGCGTCACAGAAAAAGAATGCCTGGCCATCGTTTGGGCACTCGGGAAATTTCGCCCTTATTTATACGGCAGGCCTTTCAATATGGTTACTGACCATCACGCCCTCTGTTGGCTATCCTCTTTAAAATACCCGTCTGGACGCCTTGCCCGCTGGGCTCTGCGCATTCAAGAATACGATATACACGTCACCTACCGCTCAGGTCGCAAACACACTGATGCCGACGCTCTGTCCCGCTCTCCGCTGCCAGCCGACACGGTCTCCCTCTCCACCATTGAGGCGGTATCCTCGGTCGACATCGACACCTGCGCATCAGAACAGCGCAAAGATCCTTGGGTGGCCTCTCTTCTGGATCTCCTTTCTGGCTCGCCTGCATCTCCCCTCCCCCGCTCCCTGCGTCGCCAGGCTGTCCATTTTGCTGTCCGGGATAACCTCTTGTATCGACGCAACTACGAGCCCGATGGTCGCAAGTGGCTCCTGGTTATCCCTAGGACTTTGCGTTCCGACATGTGCGCGTCTTTCCATACTGACCCACAATGTGCCCACGCAGGCGTTTTGAAGAAGCATGAGCGCCTGCGGCAACGTTACTACTGGCGAGGAATGTTTACTTTTGTCCAAAAGTTTATCCGCTCGTGCCCGCAATGCCAACGCCGCAAATCTCCGCCTCATCCGGCCCACGGATTTTTGCAGCCGCTTCCGTGTCCTGCTCGTGCCTTCGACCGTGTGGAAATTGAACTGTACGGGCCGCTACCACTAACAGCCGCTGGGAAACGATGGATTATTGTAGCAGTTGATCACCTTACACGCTATGCCGAAACCGCTGCTTTACCTGCCGCGACCGCCAGTGACGTTGCATCCTTTCTGCTCCATCGTTTCATTCTTTGTCATGGCCCACATCGGGAGCTGCTGAGTGATAGAGGCCGTGTGTTTCTGTCGCAGGTGGTTGAAGCTCTGCTTGCTCAATGCTGCATAGTTCACCGGACCACCACGGCGTACCATCCTCAAACTAACGGACTTACAGAGCGTTTCAATCGCACCCTTGGTGATATGCTCTCCATGTACGTTTCATCGGAGCATACAAACTGGGATATCATCCTCCCATTTGTCACGTACGCATATAATACGGCTACACAAAGTACCACAGGTTTTTCTCCATACTTTCTTCTCTACGGTCGCGATCCTTCCCATACCATCGATACGGTTTTGTCTTATACACCAGACGCGTCAGAATGTGCTCCCGTTTCAGCCGTCGCCCGATACGCCGAGGAATGCCGTCAATTAGCCCGAAAGTTCACCTCCGCTGACCAACAACGACAAAAAGCCAATCGTCATGGCGACGCTCCGAATCCGAACTTCGCCCCCGGCACCCTTGTCTTGTTGTCCGTGCCTTCTACGACGCCTGGACTTTCGACAAAACTTCTCTCGCAGTATGATGGACCATACCGTATCGTCGAACGCACCTCTCCGGTCAACTATGTCATAGAGCCGCTTACATCGACATCTGACAAGCGCCGCCGTAGACGGGATGTTGTTCACGTGCGCCGCCTGAAACAGTTCTATGACCCGCTCGTCTCCACGTCGTAAGTCACCAGGATGGCTCCGCTTTTGCACCGGGGGTAATTGTAATGAAGAAGAAGAGCACAAGAACAAGGCCAGCCAGATCGTCTCATTTTTGCTTGCTGTTTCTTACTGGAAATGTCTTCTTTAATTTAAATTGTGGGGTTTTACGTGCCAAAACCCCTTCCTGATTATGAGGCATGGCGTAGTGGAGGACTCCGGAAATTTCGACCACCGGGGGTTCTTTAATGTGCCCCTAAATCTAACTAAACGGGTGTTTTCGCATTTCGCCCCCATCGAAATGCGGCCACCGTCGCCAGAATTCGATCCCGCGACCTCGTGCTCAGCAGCCTAACACCATAACCACTGAGCAACTACCGCGGGTGAAATGTCTTCTTTAATTTATAGCTTAAATTTTATCTTTGGAACACGCAGAAGGGCTTGCTATTGCATCTGCATAACAGGGAAACATGCTTCATTTTTGCATACCCCTTGAAGACACTGATTTAAGGAAAAGGAGCTGGAGCTTTTCACATGATCTAGTTCGTTTACCTACAAGTATGCTCAACAAAAATTTGTGTCCTAGCTGCTTAGTCATATATGTGATAATGTCAGTATTGCATATGTTCATGTGGTCTAAAAGAACTGAATTTCGAAAATGCTCGTAGGGCTCTGATGTGCATATCTGTAGTTTAGGGATACTTGTAAAAGACTCAGTATCAAGTGCAAGTGAGCGATCCCACAGGCCCAGAGTTGATCATGCAAATAGATTCTCTGCATACATTTGCGACCAGAAAATATATGTCACATAAAATGTCATCTAAGGAAGTGTTCAAAATATTGCACAGTTAATGGAATGCTTACGCTAATAATATGTAGGTTCGTGCACTTCATTTCGTTTGCATTAGGCGCTCACCTGTTGATTGCTTCCTGGCACAGAAATACTCGGCACCACATCAGGCTGCAATGTCTTTCTGCTATGGCCTATGTAGAAGCATGATTGTTGAAAGTGCGATAATTAAACATATTCTATGACTTGTAGATTCACCAGTGCAATTCTGGTTGCGCTGATCCACCTGTCCAGCAATTCTCTATTACTGAAGGGAAACCTGCAATTCAAAATAGCGCTTGTCAGAATTGGGGGCTCAATCCCATCGTTCGTGATCCGTTGTCAAGATTGGAGTCGGGCATGAATTAGAAGGTAGCTGGCCCATGCCGTCGTCCAACTTATCCACGCTGAGGACGTTGATGAAGGGAAGGACTGCTTCTCATCGAGAACAAGGAATATGGGTTTACTTACAATATTTCTATAAGTCTAACATGACTGCTTGAGAGAGAGTGTCAGTCCAACGTGACTGCTCAAGAGAAGTGTGTCGAGCATCCGCACAACAGCAGCTTTTAAACACTCGGTCCTCCCACGATACAAGGCGGCGCGAACGTTCGTTTGGTGATCGCAAACTAGCCGCCACTCTGCAGGACGGTCTACACGCACAAAAGCACACACGTTCGAAGGTCCGGAACCGACGTCAGAGGGGCCCTGTAGAACACGGAGCCGTTCCGAGTAGCGCACTGGGGAGTTTGGGAACAATAGTTGGCCCGCCGAACTCATTCCGTCACAAAGTCGATTTAGTCACGCTGTGGCTAGAAGTTGGCGGCGAATCTCCCGGCATGTTGCCGTCATAGTCGTAAGCGGGTGGCAATCTTGCACTGCAGCTGGCGATTCTTAACAGCGCCGGGAGGTTGCCGTCATAGTCGTAAATGGGTGGCAACCTTGCACTGCAGCTGGCCATTCTTAACAGCGCCGGGAGGTTGCCGTCATAGTCGTAAATGGGTGGCAATCTTGCACTGCAGCTGGCCATTCTTAACAGCGCCTCCATGTCCCGAAAAATCTCGACTGTCTAGCGCTGACAACGGCTGGGCAGGAAGAGAATGGCTGGTGGTCAGGGGGTGATTGATGCCTCGGCTGGCAGCGACCACTTGTGTATTGATCTCACCGCCCCAAAACATCCAACAAGGACAGGCAACAGCAAAATGAACCCCAAAACACGGCTCTGCGCCGAGATGACGTACATTGGCTCTCGCTTAGACCCGCTAGGCTTCAAAAAAAAAATAATAATAAACAACATAAACGCAGAAACAAAAAAATGCTGCATTTCGCTATGCCGATTTCTGAAGCAATTTCGTTCTGACAAATTCAGCAGTCATGGAGGGGATCCTGCTAAATGAGAGGAGATCGTCTTGGCTTAAAGAAATTAACACTAATAAGCCTAAAATTTAGGCGGGACCCTCAAACACAGAATTCAAATTAGCCTGCTCAAACTATCCGCATTGCTATGCAACTTTCCCTTCTTATATCTAACGGAGAAGTTGTACTTTTGGAGAGTGAGGCTCCATAGGGAGCAAGCGGCCATTCTTGTGTGACATATGATTGAGCCACGTCAGAGGACAGTGGTCGTTCTCGAAGATGAACTTCGCTCCGTACAAGTAACACGACAACTTCTGGGCGGCCCAAACTAAACAAGCGCATTCCTTCTCTGAAGCGCTGTAGGCTTCCTCTCTTACATTTAGTTTACCGCTGGCATAGAGGATAGGATGCTCCTCGTTATCGCCGCCGACCTGACTAAGTACCACGCCCATACCTCTGTCGCTTGCGTCGCATTGAACTATGAATTCCTTTGTGTAGTCTGGGGCGCGAAGCACAGAACGAGAAACCAATAGCGTTTTGAAACTTTGGAAAGCGTTCTTTTTCCTTATCCCAGTGTACGTTACTCGGTGCTCCCTTTCAGAGGGCGTCCGTTATTGGACTTGCCATTTGCGAGTAATTCGGAATGTACCGTTGATAGTACCCCACAAGTCCCAAAAATGAAAGAAGGTCTGTTTTCATGCGCGGCTGGGAAATTTCTCCAATCCTAGCTATTTTCAGCTCGGCCGGCCGTCTCAGGCCCTGACCGACAACATGGCCCAGATAAGTAGCCTGGGAACAACCAAACCTACACTTTTCCGCTTTAATCGTTAAGCCGGCTTCCCTCAACCGTGAGAACTCCTGTTTGAGGTGCGATACATGTTATTCCTAGCTGCCCGAAAAAATTGCTACATCATCAAGATAGAGCAAGGCGAACTCCTGCAAGTGTTTTAGGACAATATCCATTAGCCTAGAGAAACTAAACGGTGCGTTCTTCAGCCCGAAGCTGAGTGCGAGAGGGCGAAAAGTGCCTATAGGCGAGATGAATGCGGCATAGCGGCTGGCACTTTCTGAAAGGGGAACTTGCCAGTACCTCCGCACGAGATGTATAGTTGAAATGTATTTAGCAGCGCTAACTCTCAATTCGTTCCTCAATGTTGGGTATCGGGTACAGCTGATCCCTAGTGATCGCATTTAACTTCCTGTAGTCAACTCACGGACGAGGGTCCTTGTTGGGGGTTTCTACGAGTATTAGCGGTGACGTGTAGTCACTCTCAGAAGTCTCAATAACTCCCAACTCTAGCATGCACTGTATCTGTGCTTCCATAATATCTCTCTGTCTTGGAGACACCCTGTAAGGCTTTGATCTTACTGGTTCGGTTGATGTCAGCTGAATTTCATGCTTTATTAGTTCGGTTCTATCCCGGCCGATCGCTGAATCTGTCGAGATATTCCTTTAACACCCCTTTTAGCTCATCTAGCTGCTCAGGTCTTAGAGCGTGCGAGCTTACCGAGTGTTCTACTACTTCTTCTAGGCCGATTTCCGAGTTGGAGGTCACCCTATACTCCTTAAACTTGGTACTAGTGACATCCTGCTCTTTGATGCTATAGTTAACGACTCCGCTCCGCTCTATATACGGCTTCATCAAATTGCAGTCATATATCTTCACCTCCTTCCTGCGATCGGGCATTTTCGGTGCATGGTTAGTATCTAAAAGTTTGTGCAACACTTTAACGGGCACGTCCCAGTGAACTTCAAGCTTGTTCTTTCTTGAAGGTTTGAGGATCATTACCTGGTCTCCGACGTTAAACGTACGAAGTCTCGGATTCTTATCGTAATAGAATTTGGCGTTCTTTTGAGCTACTCCCATGTTCTTTCCGCCTAGTTCTTGGGTTGCGCTTAGCCACTCCAGCAATTTTAGCACGTATTCAACCACTGTTGGACTCTCCTCTCTTTCCTCCCACATCTCTCTTAACATTCTTAGTGGAGAACGGAGTGTCCTCCCATACACTAGTTCTGCTGGCGAGAACCCTGTCGCTTCATGTGGAACCGTTCGCAAAGCGAACAAAGTTGCCGGAAGACAGTTCTCCCAGTCCTCCTTGTGCTCCTAACAGAGCGCACGCAAAACTCGCTTAAGCACCGAATACCACCTCTCTACACTGTTTGACTGAGGGTGATAGACAGAACTGTGTATTAACTTTACCCCACACTTCTGCAAGAATGTGGAAGTCAGTGCGCTCGTGAATACTGACCCTTGATCTGCCTGAATTTCGGCTGGAAACCCAACTCGTGCAAACACTGTCAAAAGCGCGTCTACTACGGTGGACCTGAGCTCTTTCAAAGGGATTGCTTCTGGAAACCTGGTAGCCGGACACAGGATGGTAAACATATACCTGTAGCCCGATTTTGTTTTCGGAAGAGGCCCTACCGTGTCTATTACAAGTCGTCTGAAAGGCTCTGTTATTAAGGGCACTACCTTCAGTGGAGCTTTCCATGTCTCTCCTGGTTTACCAGAACGCTGGCAGGCGTCGCATGACCTTACAAAATTTTCTACGTCCATGAAACAGCCAGGCCAGTAGTATTCCATAAGCAATCTTTCCTTTGATTTGTTTATGCCTAGGTGCCGAGCCACCCATTTCCATGACAGAGACTCAAAAGGTCCTCCCTGTACTTAGTAGGTACGACTAACTGATCTAAAATCCTACCCTTTCGATCTCTGTAGTTTCCATAAAACAATCCTCCTCTCTCATGTATCGTCACGTTACGTCTAGCAATGCCTTCTTTAGCTGTGTCATATAATTTAGCTAAGCTCTCATCATTTTTTTGCTCGGCTGCCAGTGACTCTCTATCCACACGTAAGAGCTGATCAAAGTTCTTTGAGGCCGGTGATAATAACGACCCTGTCTCGCTTGTGAGTGCGCCAGCTTGCTCTTCCTGCAGGCTAGAACTTTGACACTCTAGTGCTACGCTCTCATTGAGCTGGTCAGCTGGCAGGCTCTCCTCAACTGTTCTTTTGTCCCTCGGGCCTAGCTCGGATTCGGGTATTGAAGTTATCCCCTTTTCTGCTTCCGCTGGAGAAGCTTGTGCATTTTCAGCCGAAAGCACCGCGATCTTATGAGCTTGGCCTCGGGTCAATGATTGTACTATGCCCTCTCCCAGTTTGAGCCCTTTGTCACGCAGTAACTGATTCGAACAATTCGAAAAGATGTAAGGGTACTGCAGTGACAAAAATTTGTGAACTGCAGCCTCAGTCTCTAGCTCCCCGAATGGTCCACTGATTTTGACTTTGGCCATGGGCAGACACACGCTGTGTTCTTCTACAACCTGTTTTATCCATGCTTCTTCTCCGGTGAAGTCATCTACCGTCACGTAAGACGGATGGACAATGTCCATCGTGGCGGCACTGTCTCTTAGCACTCGGCATGGTATGCCATTAACTTGCAGGTCGTGAAGATATGGACTTAAAAGTTCCATATTCTCGTCTTTTCCCTCCACGTACGAGAAAACTACGCTAGGCTTCCCGCAGTTTACAGCTATATGTCCCAGTTTGTGGCATTTGTAACAGCGAATTGGTCTAAAAGATTCAAATTTTCTTTTCTGTTCTTTTTGTGCGGTTTCTCAGTTGAGTTTCTCCTCGCTCTTTTCTGCGGGCTTTTCCGCCATGTCTACAGGCTCCGATCGTCTAGTCTGCGCACTCCTTTTGAACGGAAATGGTTTCCGCGGTCCATTTCGACCATCCAAGTTTCCGTCCTCGGCGTTCAGCTTTCTACAGGTTGCGTACTCTTCGGCTAATTCGGCCTCCCTTTCCACAGTGTTTACGTTCCCTCTGCCTTGCACCCACAGTTTCACAGCTTGGGGCATGGTTTTGTAAAACTGCTCTAGACACATGCATTCAATGATCATGTCTCTGCTGTCGTACGCTTCCGCGCTTTTAAGCCACTCGACTAGGTTGGCCTTTAAGCTATATGCAAACTGCGGATATCCCTCGCTATCTTCCTTGCCTGTGCTCCTAAACCTTTGCCGAAAAGCTTCGGCTGAAAGGCGGTATTTCTTCAGGAGACTAGCCTTAACTTTTGCATAATGATATGCATCCTATGCACTCAATCTGGCGATTACTTCCGCCGCCTCACACGGCAACATAGACAGCAACCGCTGTGGCCATGTACTCGGGCCGAAGTTCATCTTTTTGCAAGTCCTTTCAAAATTGCTTAGGAACAAGCCTATGTCGGTCCCGACCTCAAATGGCATTAATAGCCTGTCCATGCGGTACGATTCTGCCTCACTTGATCGTCCCAGAGCGCCTTCACTTCCTTGAGACAACTCCAAACGTTTGCTTTCAAGTTCCAGTTGCATTTTTCTTAACTCGCGATCTTTATCGCGTTCCTCTCTCTCTCGTTTTTCTCTGTCCCGTTCTTCTCTTTCTCTTTCCTGTTTCTCTCTCTTCTTTAGAAGTTCCAATCCCATTTCAATTTCTTCCTCACTGGCCTGATCGGAAATTAGCTCCAATAATTTCGATTTTAGCATTTCCTTGCGTACATCTAGGCCCAGTTCCTCACCAACAATCAACAATTCGTCTCTCAGCAGTGTCCTTAACTCCATGATTGCTGCTTTACTGCCTTGATTCTGCACTCTAAATCTCGCTAGGAAAACACAACCTAGCTAACACTCAACAGTCTAGCTTCCCTACTGTTCTAAACAGAACAACCACAAAATGAAGCCTAGAGAGTCAAAGCAAGAACCAAGCACTCACCGCAGTCACAGCACCACGTCGCAAAGTCAATCTCACCGCTGTCAGCCAGTTGTCAGGACTGGGGGCTCAATCACATCGTTCGTTATCCGTTGTCAAGATTGGAGTCGGGCATGAATTAGAAGGTTGCTGGCCCTTGCCGTCGTCCAAATTATCCACGCTGAGGACGTTGATGAAGGGAAGGACTGCTTCTCATCGAGAACGAGGAATATGGGTTTATTTACAATATTTATATCAGTCTAACATGACTGTTTGAGAAAGTACATCAGTCTAACATGACTACTTGAGAGAGAGCGTCAGTCCGACATGACTGCTCAAGAGAAGTGTGTCGAGCATCCGCACAACAGCAGCTTTTAAACACTCGGGCCTCCCGCGATACAAGGCGACACGAACGTTCGTTTGGTGATCTCAAACTCGCCGCCTCTCCGCAGGACGGTCTACACGCACAAAAGCACACACGTTCGAAGGTCCGAAACCGACGTCAGAGGGGCCCCGTAGAACTCGGGGCCGTTCCGGGTAGCGCGTTCGGGAGTTTGGGAACAATAGTTGGCCCGCCGAACTACTTCCGTCACAAAGTCGATTTAGTCACGCTGTGGCTTTTTGGCTAGAAGTTGGTGGCGAAGCTCCCGGTATGTGGCCGTCATAGTCGTAAGCGGGTGGCAATCTTGCACTGCAGCTGGCCATTCTTAACAGCGCCGGGAGGTTGCCGTCATAGTCGTAAATGGGTGGCAATCTTGCACTGCAGCTAGCCATTCTTAACACGCTCCTATTGTACACTGTCTTCTTTCTTTATTTCTTTGCAGACAGAGCGATAGGTAAAAAAAATTCTATTGTGTGACGCTTCTCAAACTATTGTAATGCATCACGAGAGCTGTCTACTGGAGTGATGTTCTGAACAAGAAGATATGTTCGCTTACTTACATGTGAAGGTAAAGGCCAGAGCCTTCGGGGCTTGGTTGTGGCACCAAAGGCACGAAGGTTGCATAGCGTCCTATGTTGTTGTGCAATCGAATGCCAAACCTAGACTGTACAAAGCTACTACGCATCCAAAAACAGACATTCAAAACCGAAATTCGCGCCATGCTTTATTGCATGAATGCGCACATCGTGATTTACATAAGTCACGCACTTAGCAAGCACTTTATGTTAACCGAACATTAACGTATCACCTTCATAAAGCCATCAGGTATGCGTTTTTAAATAAGAAAGCATACGGTGACCTGTACTTGTTTTCAGCTCTTTCAATAGTAACTGCGCTAGCCACATTGACCAGTAGCAACAGGGCGGCGCCCTAGCGGTTACCACTTTTTCGGGCAAGCTTTTCCTCTAGAGTTGGTTATATTAACTCTATGCATAGAGCTTCTCACTATATTACCTAGAAGGAAATTTGGAACTGTTGCACAGTGGTATGCATGGGAATGCCGGTATTTTGTGACTTCGGATTGGCATCATTCTCGGACAGCCAGGCGAGCACCGTTCCGTCTGTCACAATGAATAGTTTTCTACTAAAGCAGCATGTAAAAAGCTGTTCTAGCTTTATTATTACACAAAAATATGTTTTGTTTAACTATGTGAACTTGTTATTGCATGCACAATTATATGAAATGTAAAAAGTATCACCGGGCCGCTAAAGTTGGAGGACAGACAACAAGATTCGTGCTTGCTTTGGAACAGTTTGTTCTTGGTTTTCTTCGCTTGGTTATGCCTTGTAGGTGAGTAAACTTCACTGGAAGACGTAATATGCGTAAAAGGAAACATTTTATGAAGATTTTACATTAGGAATGGGTTATTTGTGTCACCATATCCATGTTTTAGACAAAGCCTCTTACAACACCAGGCACTACAAGCCTCGCAGACACATATACCGTCATTCCCATGACGGCACAGCGCACTTTAGGCAACTGCCGTAGACGGTGGCGTCATATTTCTCCTAGGTGTTATAGTGAGAAACTTGCCACCGATAAAAAGTGGGCATGTTTAAAGTTGCACTAAATAATATTGCATTTCTGCTTCCTGTTTACGCTGCGCCATCTGTCGGGCCCCCCAGTAAGTTCCATGCGCTGCGGCTTCTTATTTTCATACCACTGTGGAAGGTGCCGTTTTCCATTCTCTAAAGTTGGTTCTTTATTCTATGGCATCTCCCTGTCTGCGAATGTTGGCACGGAACGTTTCCTTTTCCTACACTGCAGTTACAACCGAGATTTCTCGATGGACAGAGAAGAGGAGGGGAAAAAACGCAAGGAATTCCCAGCATCAAACTTTCTGAGCCACTACTAAGAACTTTTCTTTTCTACGTCTCCATTGCTTGTGGTCTCCCTAATGTTCTGCTACCAAATCTTCAATCGCCTCTTATGGCCAAGGCATGCTCAATCCGCCCGCCTATTGCCCTTGCATTCACCTGCGTGCGTACTGGGGCTTACGCATGCAAGGTGGAACGTGTCGCAAAAATCTGCGCAGCCTTTAGAAACATATTGCAATCGCGACATGTCACAACATGGGACGTATTCTCGGACTATCGCTTTCAGAACGCGCTGAACTGGTTGGTTGAGCAAAACCTATCGAATCATCCAACGCGCCGTGATCTACATCACGCAAAAGTGATTCTTCCGAGAATCCCCATATATCGCAGTTTATACTCGGTTATGTTCGGCGTGATGGCGCAGTTTCTGTACTAGTTTCTGTACTGCGGTGGTGCAGTTTCTACTTGTGCTAGTTTGCTTGCATGAACACGCGCAACTGTTGCAGAATACAGCTGCGTAGGTCGACAAGCCACTCCTTTTAACCATTGTGCACATGTGTGGGACGGCGAGTACAGCTTTTTTGCTTGCATTTGCTTGTTCATGCTTTTTTTTTTACCCTGCAAATTTCAAGAATGTGCTTAAAACATTTAATGTCCTTTCCTTTTTTTTACATATATAAAATCGCGAAAGACAAAGCACGCCATACAACATGCCTTTTAGAAATTAAGTGTTTGCTGCCTGTAAACTTTGCAAACAAAATAAAACCTTAACTAAAGCAGAAAAAATAACAGATAAGCTCAGCCATGAGTGGAGTTCTTACCTTGTGTAAATACATTGTATATAAGCGGTTAACTTGATGCCACAAGGAAGTGAAAGTTAAGCAGCGGGTGTACAATTCATTAAAATAAATATGTACGTGTAATGTTCACCTTATGCAGATATATACTCATCAGATTTTTAAAGAAGAGTATTTATGTGAAAACAAATATTCATTTTTATTGCTGGTAAGACACCTTATTTAGATTGAAAGCAAATAATTACATTCTTTCTAGCCGGGCTGGGTGACCAATCAATTACACCCTTACTGATTAGACATACCTTATTCAGCATTTAAACAATGTGCGACACATTACCGAAGTGCACAAAAGATTAATTAGTATCATGACACACATGCTCCCTCTCTCAGCTACGACAGCAAACGAGAATGGTCGACTTGAGGCGTTTAATGCTGTCAGCATCATACATGCATGTACTATTCTTATTCTTTCCTATATAAAGAATAAGCTTGCACAGGATGCACATAATGAGTGAACTATTGTAAGCTCTACTTGGATTGTTTGAGCGAGTTGGACTTGGGCTGCGTGTTATGTAGTAGCAACCTAGCTAGCTAATGCACAGCCACATTTTAAGAAAATGAAAGAAACGCATAGGGTAGTACCTGAAAGCAAACTAAAATTATCAAGTGACTAAGCTTCACAGCAAGTTGGGTTATCTCACGTGTGAAAAGGTTGACGAAGTGGCTTAGTGGGCCTGCCTAATTGGTAGCTCCTTTAACACGCACATGACAATGAAATGAAGTGAAGGCTTATAAGGCACAAGACAGGGCTGCCAAAAAAGGTGGGGAAACATTTTTGCCATTTTTTATTTTGGTAACAAACCAACGGATAGTTCTTTGGGTGCGGCTTTTCTTTTTTTAAATAAGTGCAGCGCCCGAATGCATTATCGCAGGGGGGTAGGAATACACATTATAACGCCCATGTGGAGCAACAAACTACTGCGCACAACATTATACATCCAACAACAAAGCTCAAAACAACACTTCAGTCCGGCATTCAGTAATTTGTTGTGGCAGTTGATTCCATTGATTGATGGTGTACAGAAAAAAAATGAGCCATGAAAGACATTTGTTGCGTATTTTTCTCTTTTTCCATTGGTGATTACATCACTGAGATGTAAAATGAGGGGGAAAATGTCTGTTTCCCTGTCTACTTTAACCACACTACAATAAATTTTGAAGATCATCTCTAATTTCATGTTCTTTTATGCGCCAGCTGAATAATTTCCATCTAAGCCCATCCTTAAGTTTATTAACACTAGAAGTAAATTTATGATTATGAGAACCAAATCAAGCAGTGCTGTTTTGTGCGAGTTCAAGCATTATTATAAAGGATTTTAGTTTGCAGGTCCCAGACCTTGCAGGTGTACTCTAAATGGATCTTACGTTAGTAAAGTAGTTCTCTAATTTTGGGAGCCACTGTCCTTACAGTTAGGTTTGACAAAATTAAGCATTTTGCAAGCTCTCACTGTTACATATTCAACCTGCTTAGTCCAAGCCCGGTGAAAAATAAACTACAAGATATTTATACTCGCTCACTCCTGATAACTCTACAATATCTAATGTATAATCAAACAGGTATGGATTGTGTCTATGTGTGAAGGAGATGAACTGACACTTATTAGTGACTAATGCGCAATGTGTTCTGCATAAAGCTACAGAACTGGTGTGCTCCATTGCCGAGCCACTACTCGAGTAGTCAATTAAATGGTACTCCCATGAGCACTGTGAAAGAGAGCACAGGAATCTGCAGTCAAGAGGCTACAGTGGCTCAGCCTCTGTACCAAACATAAAACTGCCCCACAAGAAGACATGTATTGCGACAAATTGGGTGTGCATTCACACGTACTATTCAAATGTGCACATCACAAATAAATTTTCATTTCTTCCCGCATTGCTCTCCATTGTAGACTTTATTGCAGTGCTGTATGTGCGGGTATACAACCCAAACACAATAAAATAAGCTGACAAGTCAAAGCAGCGGTAATTCAGTATATTGAAAGCAACACTGCATGCGGTTTAGATAATATAATCCTCATGCACATGGGTCACCTTAGTATCAGCTGTTTTCTTTACTGCTTGTTCAATGTTATATATGAACTACACGGTGCCACCACGCACTTCTGTTTTCCTGCTGGCACGCCAGAACAGCTCGGCTATGCACAAGCATCCCTTTCAATCGTTCTGAAATGAAGGTGGTGCACATTAGCTGTCAGAATATGCTTATAAGCATAGCTGCCTAGCATCCAGAAACCCGCCGTGGTTGCCCAGTGACTATGGTGTTAGGTTGCTGAGCACGAGGTCGCGGGATCGAATCCCGGCCACGGCAGCCGCATTTCGATGGGGCCGAAATGCGAAAATACCCGTGTACTTAGATTTAGGTGCACGTTAAAGAACCCCAGGTGGTCGAAATTTCCGGAGCCCTCCACTACGGCGTGCCTCATAAGCAGAAAGTGGTTTCGGCACGTAAAACCCCATAATAATAAAAAAGCATCCAGAAAAAGTCTTTCAAATGTACAGGTTGATGCTAAGCTTTGCTGGTGTCACATTTTACACTTATAGTGCAAGATCACATCAATGGATAGGTAGTACATAACGTAAATACTTGTGTTGTGACCTACCAGGCACAGTGCAGGTAGATTTCTGTGGTTTTCTGTGTGGTATTTAGCTATAAAAATATGAAGAAACTTGTAGATTCAAAACTGTTCTGAGACACCATGAAAAGTAACGTAACACTCAGGTATACACATTTTTGCGTGACGTCAGGTCTTTGTGCTGCAGGTCAAATATATATATATATATATATATATATATATATATATATATATATATATATATATATATATATATATATATATATATATATATATATATATATATATATATATATATAGGCGTTGTGGCTTGGTACTTCCATGCTACGAGCGGGACGTCCAGCGTGGTCCTGTAATCCAAGCGGAGCTCGGGTGGTTGGTCCAGTCACAGGTGGGTCTCCACCCGTCCAATTGGATGGGGCATCACGGTGTGTGTGCATAAACCGTGTGACCTGGTTAGGAGTACACTTGCGTCTTGGCAGCTGACGCTGGAGGGTGTGGCGACCCTCTGTAATCCAGCTTCTTGGAGGCCGTGCACGTCGGTCAATGGCAGACAGTTGCGCATTGATGCTGGAGGGTGTGGCGACTCTCTGTAATCCAGCTTGGAGGCTGTGCCCGTCGGTCGACGGCAGATAGTAGCACAATGCTAGAGGTGGTGCCTAAGGCCGGGGAGGGTTGCGCCTCCTTGTAATCCAAGCATGGAGGCCGACACAACCATCCGAAAGGTAGGTTCGGGATGAGAGGCGAGGTACGTCTAGATCCCAGGTTCAGGACGACCTCGCCATCTAAAGCCGGGGGACCTTGCGAGCCCCTGTAATCCAGCTCATTGGAGGCTACGTGAGTGAATTCGAGCTAGGTTGCATGTGTGGTGCCGCACCGAGGGGCAGGAGATCCACACAGGTCACAGGTGACTACGCTGCGAGAGGTGGCGCTCTCGTGTAATCCAAGCCGGTGATCTCGATCAAGGAAGCGCTGCCTGTGTCTTACCTCGCCCCCCCTCCTCGTGGGCGCCTCGGGCAACACTGCAAAGTGGCTAAGAGGGCGAGGAAGCGAAACCACGCCTTCGGGTTTGGGAGTAGTACCATAAGGTGACAATCGGGAGTTTCCTGGTGTCAGGACTCAGGCCTCCTGTCACTGACATGGGAAGTCCTTTTGGGAAAGGGCCGGTGGTCAACCCATCCGCTATATAAATGTGGGGAGAGATGGCTTCTCAGCCAGAGGCCTGGTGTACAAGGTAATCACCAAGCTCGAGGACGCTTCGGCGCCTGGCAGAGGTGCCTTTCACGGGGGGCATTCGGGGAGTTATCGCCCCCGCCTACTCGAGTACGTGGGTTGCCCACAACACGACCAACGAGGTGACAGTAGTAGGGTGGGCCGTCACGCTCGAAGGTAGGACTTCGGTCCGACGATGACCCAACGTAGATGGGCACAGGACGTATAGCTCTGGCTAGCGACCCGGCCCTGGAATGCGGCTCGGTAGGTCGACATGCCGAGCTGCACCCAGTATGAGCAAAGGTCTTGGGAAGGGCGCCCGGCCCCGACCGAACCGTGTAAGGTCGGGGGGATACTTTTTGGCGGGCCGATACTTCTTATCCCCGGCCGTCGCCGGCAGAAAAGCACGAAATGTGGGGGTGCTAAGCCGCGACGAGTAGGAGGGCCGCAGCGGTGGGCGTTGAAGGTGTCGGGCGTGAGCCCGCCTGGAGCCGCCGCTGGTGCAGATCTTGGTGGTAGTAGCAAATACTCAAGTGAGAACCTTGAGGACTGAAGTGGAGAAGGGTTCCATGTGAACAGCAGTTGAACATGGGTAAATATATATATATATATATAAGAGAGAGAGAGAGAGAGAGAGCAACTTTAGTAAATATGCCTGCAGAGTCGGTTAGGCTCCCTCCACGCAGGGAGGACAAGCTTTTACCGCGACGCGGCCACTACGTCAGTCTCGTGCATTGTGCTCCTCGAGGTCTTGGTTCCTCGCTACTTCCGCGGATCCGAGAGGGCCGCCATCCCCTTCCTAGGGGTGCTCCCCCCTTCTCCTCGGTTTCGCGAGGTCGCTGCCTCTCTAGAGCTGCCGAGACCTGCTGGACGGCCTTTAGTTGTGTATCTTGGTCATAGGTCCTCGTTGCAGCCTCTAGCCGCGGCGGGATCGTCGTCTTCTCACTGGCTTCTCGTGGATTTCTACTACAGTCCCAAAGGATGTGAGCCGCGGTGGCTCTCTCCTTAGCGCACAGTCTACACACGTCACTCGCGTACACGCTCGGACACACGTGCTTAGCTAGCACCGGGGTGAGCAGGGACCCCGTCTGTAATTGCCTGTATAACACTGCCTCCTCCCTGGTAAGCCCCGGGTGAGGTGGCGGCATAGTCTGTCTGTTAAGTCTGTACCACTTCACTATTTCGTTGAAGGTGGTCATCTTGTCCTTGGCACAGCACCGTGACCAACACTCCGAGTCGGCCGTGCTTGCAGCCGCGCGGTTGGTTAGTCCTCGCGCGGCCGAGTTGGCCGTCTCGTTGTGGTTCACGTTCCCGCGTTCCGACACGTCACTGCCCATGTGGGCCGGAAACCACTTGATCACCACAGCGCTTTTGCGTCCGATGTCTTCGGCCTTGCGCAGTATGCGCGCAGCCTCACTACATACCCTACCCTTGGCGTAGTTCTTCACTGCCGTTCTAGAGTCACACAACACTGTAGTGCATCCGGGGTCGGAGACGGCCAAGGCGATGGCCACCTCCTCCGCCCGGTGTGCCTCTCGAGTCCGGACGCTCGCCGCGGTCTTCGTTGCACCCGTCGATGCCCCGACAGCCACCACCGCGTATGCGTCGCTGCTCCCTCGATACTCCGCCGCGTCCACGTAGATGGCGCCTTCTTCTCTGGCGTGGAGGTCCACAAGAGCCCTGGCCCTCGCCAACCTCCGCTCCTTGTTGTGCTCGGGGTTCACGTTCCTCGGGATCGGGCAGACCCTGAGCTTTCTGTTGATGCTATCCGGTATAAGCACGTCTTTCTGCTGCTCGCCTTCCCTCGGCTCGAGGCCAAGGTCCCGCAGTATCTTTTTTCCGGTTCTTGTTTCAGAGAGACGCTCGAGTTGCGCCGTTCTCTGTGCTTCGGCTATTTCGTCCAGCGTGTTGTGGACTCCCAGCGCCATGAATTTTTCGGTGCTCGTGCTTCCGAGGAGGCCGAGTGCCGCCTTATACGCCTTGCGTATGGTGGCGTCTATCTTGTTACGTTCGCTCGGCCTCCAGTTGTGGAAGGCGGCCACGTACGTTATGTGGCTAACTGCGAAGGATTGAACGAGTCTAGTCAGGCTCTCCTCCTTCATCCCCGCTCTTCTGTTGGACACCCTCTTGATGAGTCTCATTGCCGCGGCCGCTTTTCCCGCGAGCTTGTTGACCGTTTCACCGTTGACTCGATTTCGCTGGATGAGCAGCCCGAGCACTCTAATCTTCTCGACCTCCGGTATCACTTGTCCTCCCGCTGTCTTGACCGTGATCTGTGGTCGCTCGTACTTGACTTCCATGTTCTTTCTTTTCCTGCCCGCTCCTGTCGGTGGAATCACCAGCAGTTCTGACTTGGCCGGAGAGCAAACGAGTCCAGACCCGCCCAGCTGCTCCTCGATGGCGTTGACCGCTTCTTGCAGCGTTGTGTCGATGTGTCCGTCGCTTCCTCCCGGTACCCATAGCGTAACGTCGTCGGCGTAGATGGTGTGCCGGACTCCCGCTACTCTTTCTAGCCGGTTGGCCACCCCGATCATCACGAGGTTGAAGAGAAGCGGGGAGATCACCGAGCCCTGCGGAGTTCCGACGCTGCCCAACTATATATATATATATATATATATATATATATATATATATATATATATATATATATATATATATATATATATATTTGACCTGCAGCACAAAGAGCTGACGTCACGAAAAAATGTGTATACCTGAGTGTTACGTTACTTTTATATATATATATGCTGTATATGTTTTGTGCAACTTGAGTAGCACATTCATAATGGACTGCTACATACAACATCCATTTTGCACCTCGTCTTTGATATTCTACCCGCTGACGCAGAAGGCAAAAGCCGAGACTGGAATATTTCGTTACATCAGTATTGAAAAGACATGCAGGTTTTTGGCATCACACATCTTCATTTTTCACGCATGGTGCTTATTGCGTGTTCTGAATGTGCATGTATTGCCAGAGGTATATCTTCTAATGCGAAAATACATCGATCCACTTATTTTTATGTGTATATTTCTTAACTTGCTCCTACATTCTCTTTGCTCTACATGTCCGGACACCTCTTTCGTTAGTGGTATGTGTGCTATGCCATCATTAGTGCAGTAAGTGTTATGAAAGCTGTGAATTCTTAAAGTAGAAAGCCCATTAATTATAAATACGAAGCCTGCAGGCAAGAGCCATCATGACAAACCAGCTGAGATGGTGACACTATTCTAAAGCTTAATTCCGCCTTGTACTGTTGCATGGTTGTGGCCAATATGCTCACAAAGGTTTGGGTCACACATTCACATTTCAAGTGATGAGTGATGGTTGCATAAGTGCTACATCTTCCTTTGCCTCTGTCAGCGACTTAAGTACATGTAGCAGGTTGAGCTGTGTGATTATTGGTGTAGGTGAGTGACATATCAGACATAGTTTCTGCACCCAATATGACTGGCCAACAGCATACATGAATTGGTCTTGGAACTATCGGTTTTGTGGTAGTTCATTAAATTGACTGTTGAAGAGGGATGTAAGCCCCACTACGGGCGGCGGCAAAACAAACCCAAAAAGACGGCGCGGGCCATCTGGGCAGGGGGCATGCGTCTCGACGAGATTGTTTGCACACTTGAGTTATGGCTGTCAATGGTGAACACAGAGCGGGGCCTTGCAGGCAAGCAAAGTAACCACGCTGCCGGCACCCACAGCTGCCGCAGAGTTCGGGGACAGGAGAGGACCACCAGCGCCACAGTAGCGGTCGCGCATCACAGTGAAAATTTAGGGAGCTTCCGACCCCCGTCACGTTGTGCTTCCTCGGAATCCCTGCAGGCGTTTTCTTTGCGCGCGGTCGGCTGGCGGATGTGAACTCATTCACAGCTTGAGGTTCCCCGAATGGGCGTCAGACGCCCTAAAGCGGGAGACACATAGTCGTGCGCGTCTGACTTCCGCGGTGCTATGGTGGGTGACCTTGTAGTATGCGTGGTTTGAGTGGACGCGGGCAACGGGGATCGCGCGGCATCAAGCGGGCGCGCCAGCCTCATTACTTTTTATGCGTTTGCACCGCGCGCTGACCGGCGTATGGATTCTTAGAACCGCACAACTGCCTACGGTTTTGTCTCGGTTCCGAGGCCCCGAGGGAACGTCTTCTTCGGCTTACGGCCCGGACACGGGGCCGACCTTGGCGGGTGGACAATTATGCCGTGCTCCTCTGTGACAGTTTGGCATGCAAGCAAGTGCTTGTTTATGGTGCCGCATGGCCTTCGGTTTCTGGGAATCTGGTCGTGTCGCGCACGTGTTCGAGCACTGACAACATGGTCCCGACGTTTCCTGGCTTTTAGGTTTTGCGCATGTGTTTTGTTGGTCAGCGCTTGTTACGCCGGCTGTGCCCGCGTGCCGTTTCTCGGAACTTGCGACGTGTACAGCTGGCGTGACCCTCACGCCTTTGTTGTTATATATGGTGTATTTTGGGTGAGGATTCTACACTGTGAACTGTACTAAAAAGATGTTCTTTGATTGGTGGTTGTTCAACTGGCCAATCACGCACGCAAGTTCTGCTGAGCGCAGTGATTGGTAAACGGATTGTCCACTTGGGAAGCAACCCGGCGGTAATTCGCCAGCGACGATTTTGGGCGGAGCGTTGCGTCTAGAAAACGTGGCCGCAGCGCTCCGATCGGCAGTTCTGGACCTGGCTTCGGTGATAAGCACCATCGGCTCTGCCGAAATAGGGTCGCCCTATGTGGTCCAAACCAGTGTGTAACCGATGTACTCTTGAAACTATGCAATCTTGTAACCGAATTTTGCAATTTTATCTGTATATATAAGTTTTTGTTGGTTCGTTACTGCAGCGTCTTTGTCCTTGGGGCCTAAGTCACCCATTGAGCCACCTGTGCAGACCGTCTCTGAAGGTGCGTCTCGAATGCCGAAGGTGGGGGTGAATTTCAACGAATCAATCGATCGTGGCATCGAATTCTTACTAGGGAGATCTCACTTGATCGAAAGGCCCAAGTCAGTGTGGGCCTAGAACTCGTGGCACCAAATGCTGTCACCATGTAAGACTGAAGAACACACAAAGTAATGTGGCGGCATTCAGTATTTCAATGCTCGTATACTAAACACAGAACTTTGAGTTGCTCGGATGGCATAATCAAATAGACTACTCAATGAGCGATGGGCAAAGGCTAAATAAAAAGCTGTTGCCTCAGGTACTGTTCTTGGTTAAAAATATGCATTCTCACATGCAGCGGATACAGTCAATAAATTACTTTACATACATGTACGAAATGTAACTACAAGACGTGATCAAATTAAAATAATACCAGCTGAATACTCTATAGAACACCTTCGATGGTGTCTAGTTGGCGCGACATGTCTTGATAGAAGTTGTGGTTTTATTTACACACGTATGCACGTGAACGCAAGGTGCGCATACATTTTGTATTTACATGTTACTGTGTCCATCAAACGAACAGCACAACTTATACAATCAAGACATAAGTACATATTAGATGTTGTACAGGACTAATTCCTGTTATTTACATAATTATTTTTTTCTCACATGAAGCAAGTCAACTGCGTGCATAAGTTAAGCTGGTGATAATCTAAGCTGGGCTTGGGTATTATTTGCAAATAGGATAAAACAAATAAGTGTTGGTGTGTATGGTTCTAAAATTGATGGTTTGACAATATCTTATCTGGCTGGGTAATAAATTTATTTCGAGAGAAAAATGTAGCACACTGACCAAAGTAGTATGGCTAATGTAATACAGCGAGCAGATATTCTGTCGGCAGAGTCAACTGAAAATTTTGTCAGCAGTTTAACCTCATTGGCTGGCTTCAGTCACATAACTGACATGCTGACATATTTGTGAGAATTTGTGTTTAGAATATTCTTATGACAGCCAATGGCCACCCTTTATATTGTCATATCAGCTGAATTCTCAAGTGTAATGCACTGTGGCCACAAACATGCTAAAGAATGACAAGACGCGAGACGAGGCACCTTTTTCCATAATCTGGCAGTGCAGCTGAAAACGGTTCGCTTAATGAGTGGAACTGTGGCCTGTGCAAAATAAAGATAAACGAGATGGCCACTTAAAGTGTCCAATATCCTGCGCCCACAAATGATTGGTAGCATACGCTTACAGCTAGATGAATGAGTACTGGAAAAACACTTAATGGGCATACTTTGCAGGCACAAGTCAGCTTAAGGCACATTATTCGGAAGTGGCTATCGGCAGAATTGGCAAGAGAATAGAACCTAAAGCACTTCCCAGGCAGATTATGCTGGCACTAGTAATAAATTTTGTTCGCATCGAACTGAAGGCTCATGCCAAAACGGGTAACACAAACCACAGAATGAACTAGGGTGGATCTGCAAAGTAACGGTAAGCTTTCCTTTAGCGCAATCGGCAACAGTTATGCACTGCGCAGTTCACTTCTGAGCACACGCACATCGCATAAAAAGAGAACTTTTACACCTAGTGCCGCTGCGACACATCGCATGTAGATCATGATTTGAACCTTGTGAGCACACTTCGTAACAGAAAACACACAGCTCGAATGTTGCGGTCACCACAGCGCATCGCAGCTGGCAAAACTGATAATGAGGCATAACGAGCTACTCATCACGTCATCACTTCTGAAAGTTATAAAGGACTGACGTTCACCACTTCGCGGCAACGAACCAACCACACACATAGAACACATACAAGTCGCATACGCTGAGTGCGCGGTTCAGACACTTTTCATTGCTCCCCGCCCTGAACATGTGTCATGCTCAGAACACACGTGTATGTGATGGACTTTTCGTTTGCAAAGCATACGCGAAGCACGGTATAGAAAATCACGAATACTGGACGGTAAGGAGTCGGTAAGGCTCGGTTCGCACCGTGCTTTGCGAGGCGAGCCTCACCAAGCCAAAACGGTGAGAAACTGGCGTCGGCCAGAGAGTCCGCGTCATGCGTGGCCACGTCTCGCGTGCTTTTTTCACCATGATAGGAGCAAGGCAAGAGTTCACTTTAATTCACCTTAGAGTTCACTTTAAATCACCTTCTGCGGCGCGATGAAGTGGCAGCAAGTATGACAGCCCATCTATAACCGGAAGGAAAACTTGGGCTGAACTGAGCCTGTGACCGTACAAACCCTTTGTAGCACGCAATTAATATACCCTGGCTGAATGAGAAAACAATATTGAAAGATAAAAATGATGATGATATGTGGTGTTTAATGGCGCAAGGGCCAAGTATGACCAAAGAGCGCCATGCCAAAAGGTAAATTTAACAATGTATTGTGAATGCAGTGGATAGTGGATTTATCATGGTAAATGTGACATGGCTGTAAAAAGGCCTAAAAACTGTCGCTGTAAATGGCGTAAAATAAATAGGTACTAAAATGATGACACTGATTAGGGCATAGACGATGGCAAATGGGTTTCTTTAAAAAACATGATGGAACAAGGCAACACATAACAGTGATAGTAGAACCTCAAGAGAGCCCTTTTATTAGAAGGGCTGTTAGTCCTGTGCTAAAAATTTCCTGTCGAAATGATTTTGAGAGTATCTGTTTCCAATAAAAACTGTAAGACTAATTTCATGTTAAAAAGCGGTTCATCACTAAGAAAAAATGCAGGGTGAAGGGGTGTATTTTCACGATATGCAGAAGGAAAATACTTTTTCCTCTCTGTTTCTATTGCAGGGCATTGAATAAGAACATGGAGTACTGTGAGACTATTGCCGCACTTACCACAAGTCGGGGGATCGCCTCCAGTCAAGAGATAAGAGTGAGTACCGTATGTGTGGCCTATCCTTAGTCGGCAAAGAATTACTTCCTTGTAACGTGCTGTTTTCCCACTGATCCAGTTCCCCAGTTTTGGTTTTATTATGTGAAGCTTATTCATTACTTGTGTATCCCACTTGCCTTGCCAATGATTCCTTAATTTACGGCGTAGAAAAGGCTTTAGGTCTGTAGCAGGGATGGGAATATTTCCATCTCTGTCGCTAAAAGTTACGGATGTAGCGCGTTCGTCAGCTGCTTCGTTCCCTTTTATACCTTTGTGACCGGGTACCCAGCATATGACAATCACTTGATTGCACATATATAGGGCGCACAATAAGTTATACAGCTCATTCAAAACGGAATTCTTATGTTTTTGTAAACTAATTAGTGCTCTCACGACACTTAACGAGTCTGTGAAGAGAACAGCCTTAGCGATGTTTGTGAGCCTGATGTGTTTAATAGCCGAGAGTATAGCGTATGCTTCCGCTGTAAAGATGCTTGTGTGTGGGTTTAGTGTCCCAGATATTGAAAATGATGGTCCAAGAGCTGCGTAAGCAACACCATCAGCAGACTTCGAAGCATCCGTGTAGAATTCAGCACAGCAATACTTCTCTTTTAGTTCAAGAAAATGTGATTTTATGTGAGCCTCAGGCGCTCGTTTCGATATTTCTAGGAAAGATGTGTCACATTGGATAGTTTGCCACTCCCAAGGCGGTGGGAACCGAATAGGAGCCATTGGGATATTTTCTACAAAAGGGACGCCTGTTTCTTCTGACAGTGCTTCCACTCGGAGGGACAGAGGAGGCCTGATGGCTGGGCGGTTACGGAATAGCCTGGCAGTGGACAAGTCGCTAATTGCAGAATGACATGTATGCTGAATATCTGATTTAACTTTCAAGGCGTAAGAGAAAGATAAATATGCTCTTTGTAGATGAAGAGACCATTCGTTCGATTCAACGTACAGGCTCTCTACAGGGCTAGTCCTGAAGGCACCTGTAGCAAGACGGATACCCAAGTGGTGAATCGAATCTAACATCTTCAAGGCACTAGGCGTAGCAGAACTATACACTATAGCACCATAGTCAAGGCGTGACCTTATCAGACTTTTATACAGGCTCAAAAGGCATCTTCTGTCACTTCCCCAGGATGTACGGGACAAGAGCTTCAGAAGATTCATTGTCTTCATGCACTTCGCCTTCAGATATTTCAAGTGGGGGATAAATGTTAATTTAGTGTCTAATATGAGGCCCAAAAATTTATGTTCATGGCTCACTGGGAGCTGTTGTCGATTAAGATAAATAGCGGGTTCAGGTAATATACCTCTTTTGTTCGAGAAGAGAACACACGTGCTTTTTTGCGGGTTTAATTTAAACCCATTCTCGTCAGCCCACATTGACAATTTGTTTAGCCCAAGCTGCACATGTCGCTCACAGATGGAAAGACTACATGATTTAAAACCTATTTGTACGTCATCTACATACACAGAATAAAACATTGTACGTGGTATGATAGTATAAAGTGAGTTAATTTTTATAACGAATAGAGTGCAGCTAAGCACGCCACCTTGTGGTACACCTGTTTCCTGTGTAAATAGACGAGATAGCACATTACCAACTCTGACGCGGAACGTGCGGTTAGACAGGTAACTTTGTATGACATTCAGCAAATTACCTCGGACTTCCATTTCCGCCAGATCACGGAGAATTCCGAACCGCCACGTCGTGTCGTAAGCCTTCTCCATATCAATAAATACTGACAAAAAGAACTGCTTATGTACAAAAGCATCGCGAATATTCGTCTCTATGCGGACAAGGTGATCAGTTGTGGATCTACCTTCCCTGAAACCACACTGTAGGGGATCTAATAGTTTGTTACTTTCAAGAAAATGAAGGAGACGTCGGTTAACCATTTTTTCAAAGAGTTTACATAGGCAACTTGTCAACGCTATAGGCCTATAGCTGTTGACTGAAGTTGGGTCCTTGCCGTCTTTTAGTATTGGAACAATTATTGCTTCCTTCCAGGCGGATGGAATGTACCCGGCAGAGAACACAGAGTTGAAGAGTGACAGTAGTGTTTTGTGGGTTTCAGGGTGTAGGTGTTTGATCATTATATACAATATTCTGTCACTTCCTGGAGCGGACTTGTTACAGCCATTCAGCGCAGCCTTAAATTCCGCCATGTTAAATGGGCGGTTGTAAGGTTCGTTGCTATTTCCTTTCCGACTCAGAGGCAGTCGTTCCGCTTGTTGCCGGTATCTCAGAAATGTGTCTGAATAGTGGGATGAGCTAGAAATCCTTTCAAAATGTACTCCTAGAGAGTCGGCTTGGTCAATGAGTGTGTCTCCTTGCGTATTTACCAATGGTAGAGGATGAGTTTCGCGGCCTTTTATTTTGTTTACCCTGTTCCAGGCTTTTCCCTCGTCTGTATAAGAATTAATACTAGAGATGTATTTCTGCCAGCTTTCCCTTTTAGCAAGGCGGCGCGTTCTTCTACCTTCTGATTTTATTTTCTTGAAGCTAATCAAGTTCTCGGTAGTTGGGCAGTCGCGAAGGCGACTCCAAGCCTTATTTTGATTTTTGCGGGCTTCCTTACACTGCTCATTCCACCAAGGAATACGCCGTTTAGAGGGTGATCCATTCGTTTGAGGGATACATATTGATGCAGCATCAGTTATAAATGCCGTCAAATAAGATACTATATCATCGATTGAGAGAGTACAGATCTCATCCCAGGTCAAATGTGTGAGCTCTCTGTATCGTTTCCAGTCAGCACAGTCGACCTTCCAACGTGGCAGATGTGGGGAACACTTATCGCCTTTTCTTAATCTTAGGATAATTGGGAAATGGTCACTCCCATATGGATTTTTAATCACGTCCCACTCCAGGTATGGAACTAGTGTACTTGATGTTATACTTAAGTCAATGGATGAGAACGTTTTGTTAGCCACGCTGTAGAATGTGGGTTCTTTTTTGTTTAGTAAGCATGCATTGGAGGATAACAGGAACTTTTCTAATAAGCGCCCTCTCGTATCACAACGAGAATCTCCCCAGAGGGTGTTATGTGCGTTTAAATCACCCACTACAATGTAAGGTTCGGGGAGTTCTGCGATAAAGCTCTGGAATTCTATTGTGGAAAGTTTATGGCATGGAGGGATGTACAGAGAGCTAACCGTTACTAACTTATCAAATAGTACGGCTCTGACTGCCACTGCCTCAAGGGACGTTTGCAGATGTAAGTGTTGGCAGGCGATACTCTTATCAACTATAATAGCAACACCGCCTGACGAGGCGAGAGCGTCACTGCGATCTTTGCGGTAAATTGCATATTGTTTGAGAAAGTTAGTATGTGAAGGATTGAGGTGTGTCTCTTGCACACACAGCACCCTTGGATTAAACCTGCGCAGGAGTTCCTTAATATCATCAAGATTATGTAATAAACCTCTCACATTCCAATGCATTATCTGTGTGTCCATATTGGAAGTGTTTTATGGTGTGTGTCAAGAGATCAATTAGGTTGGCTCAAGGGACCTTTCCAGGCCCCTTGATACGGGGTATTTCTTTTTTCTTGGCGCGCTCCAGGGAGCCACGCCGTTCCTTCGGCGTCTGAGACGCCGGAGAAGTTTTTGTGACATCCATCGCCTCGTCAGAGGCGCTGGATGACGCCCGCTCAGCGGGCACGCGCGGGGGTTTTTCGGGCCTGTCTGCACGAGCAGTGGCCCTGGGACCAGCAGGCTCGGAAGTCTGCTGGCCCTTCGTGGTAGGGGGCGGAAGAGCAGTGACTGCTCCCGCCAGGGGGGCTGATGGCGTAACCGCCGTCACACTCCGTGTGACTTGCGCGGCCGCCAGAAGATGTGGCACTGCCCCCCGGCGCGTCACATCACTGTAGGACGGATTCGATTGGTTGTTGACACTAAAACGCTTGCGCGCTTCAGGAAAAGAGATGTTTAGTTTTATCTTCAGTTCGATTATTTGTTTCTCTTTCTTCCATGACGGGCACGATCGCGAATAGGCGGGGTGGTCTCCGTCACAGTTAGCGCAGTGGGTTGTGGAAGAACAGTTGTCTGAAGAGTGGTCTTTAGATGCACATTTTGCACAAGTGGCACGCCCTCGGCAGCTCTGAGATCCATGCCCAAAACGCTGACACTTGAAGCATCGGCGCGGATTGGGAATGTACGGTCGTACGCGTAGTTTACAATATCCTGTCTCTAATGAATCAGGTAGTTCACTTGTTCCAAATGTTATTATTAGATGCTTTGTTGGAATTTCCTTGTCGTCACGCCTTAACTTAATTCGTTGCACCTTTACCACGTTTTGGTCTTGCCATCCTTCCAACAGCTCGCTCTCACTAAGATCAAGGAGGTCGTCATCAGAAATGACACCACGCACAGTGTTCATAGACCGGTGGGGGCCCACAGATACAGGAATGTCACCAAACGCAACAAGTTTCGTCAGTTTGCTATATTGGAGCTTGTCACGCACTTCCAGAAGAAGGTCGCCGCTTCCCATTTTAGTTACTTTGTAACCAGAACCGATTGCTTCTGTCAGGCATTTTGCGACCACAAACGGGGATATTGTACGGACTGTCTTGGTTTCGTGTTGACTATGTATTACGTGGTACTTGGGAAATATTTCTTTTGGTTTGAAGAGAAAGTTGAAGGTTTCATCGGTGCGCCCCCTCTTCAGGGAGCGATCAGGGAGTGTGGGGAAATTTGAAGCCATATATAGGATTAGTGTATTCGGAAGGAATGCCCGCCGCCCACCTCGGAGCCCAACCTGGGGACGTCACAGGATAAGAAAAATTCTATTCTGCGTACGCCAGCGGTACGTTCCCACTATAACCTAATATATATATACCCAAGACTGGATATATTACACAAGGTTAACCCTTGCCGCCCGGAAATATGGAAGTAATTAGAAGTGAAGAGAAGACAGGAAAGATCGAAAAGTGGGAGAGAAAGACGAAGAATGGAGAGGAGGACAGGAAAAGGCGACTGCCGATTTCCTCCAGGTGGGTCAGCCTGGAGGTGCCGTCTATGTGAAGCCGAGGCCGAAGAGGTGTGTTGCCTCCGCCGGGGGGCCTTAAAGGTCCAAAACACCCAGCATCGGCTCAACCTCCAGGATCCCCCTTTCCCCAGACACGGCTAAGCCGCGCACGGCTATACGCGGGAGGGTCCAACCCTCGTGTGCTCGGGTACGTGGTGTCGCCACACACCAAACGCCTGCTGACGCAGACGCCCCTGCGGGGGAAAAAGATAAAAATAATCGAAAATAAAAACAAAATAAAAAATGACATAAACAATATATTGGGTGTGGCAAGTTTTGCATCCTAGCCGGTATGTCCAAAAGGAAAGAGAAGAAAGCAAACTGCAGAAGGAAGGAATTGGAGTGACAGAGACACGCTCTCAACGCGATCACTGAGCGTCCTGTGAGTCAGTGACACTGGGGGCTGCATTCTCGTCTCCAGCGCTTCTGAGGCTGGGCTGGCGGGTCAACCGCCACCACTGGCGTAGTCTCTCTTTGGTTGTCGCCACTACTGTGGATGTCGCAACGCTGTCGTGGCCCTCAAAGCCCAGTGCTTGTGAAAGTGATGCCCTGAAGGTGAGTTGGCGACACTGGACAGCACAATGGACTATGACATGCATCGCTCCCTCTTGAGCCTCCCCACATGCTCAGCAGGTGGCACTTAGCACCGTTGAGGATTAAAGCCCCTTAAACCTCGTAAAGTAGCAACACTCTCCTCCTCCGCCTTCACTACTACTCGTTTCTCCTCTCTTTCACGCTCCCACCTCGACAATGGCGCCGCCTACACTGCTCGAGCATAGCAACGGCGCCAATATGCGCTCCTCGCCACTGGCGCCGTGCATCAGCGCCAAATGGCGCTGATGCACGGCGCGAGGGCCCACGTGATCCTATTAGGTCAATAGCGACGCGGCGTCGGCCTCGGCGAGAGCGTGCGAGGAGGAGGCGGCATTCTTCAAAGCGTGCCGCTACTTTACGAAGTTTAAGGGGTTTTATTGGGGATGTGTCGAAGCGCTGTCAGTACAGGAGAGCGCGGAATGCTCTTGCGCGCGCTTCAAGTAGTGCACTCCCCGTGTCATTGTCGTAGAAGTTCTCCGTAGCTGGGGAGAACTTATGTGTGCGGTAGAGCTCTAGAGTCGATTTGCCGAGCATGTCAGAGCGCCAATGCTCTGTTTCGACCTCGCGTACGCGTTGTTGCGTCATGTGGCTCAGCTTCTGAGTGCCTGACATCTGTAGCGGCTGGGCAAGGAAGGTAAACTTGCGGCTCAGAGCGCGCGCTCGAGAGGTCCACATGGTCTAGGTGCCCCTGAAGCCCATGTAGCGGAAAACCCGGCGCGCCCATCTTCGACGAAGTCGACCCACAAAGGCCTCCTTGCTGCTCGCTTCACGCGCCTCGAATGGCGATCACCCCAGGTCGCCTTGCATGACCTCAACGGCCACGCGTCCGTGGCAGCTGAGAGTCACGCGTCCCGCTGCCCGCGATACAGCCACGCTCGGGTAGCGGCTGAAATACACACCACGTTGGCAAAGGTTAGCGCTGGGACGTGAACAGCCTTCCATAGTTCGCGAACGAGTATGTATCGGTTGCACCCCAACATTGACCGCCGGCGCAGCACGGCACTGGCTCTCCGGCATGCTCGTCGCAAGTGTTCTTCGTGTGCCCCAAAGAGATCCGGTAATGAAGAGAGGACAGCACCAAGGTAGCGAGACTCAGTGGCCCATGGGATGGTACCCTTCTCCGGTAAGAGGACTGCGTTCACTTCTGGTTTGCCAGAGAACTGTAGAACAGCGGATTTCCTTGGGTTGAATGAGAGGCCGAGGCGGGCTAGACGGGTGGCACTCAGGGTGACGAGTCGCTGCAGGTCACCGATGGCTTCTGTCAGGAGTACCAGATCATCGGCGAAGGCTAGTCACCGATAGTTTCTGCCAGAAGTACCAGATCGTCGGCGAAGGCCAGTCCAGGCAGCACCCAGGTGTGGTGCAGTTCCTCGCTGAGAAACTGGAACAGCAATCCCAGTCCCGAGTCAATCAGGCTTCACTCCAGCCCCGATACATAAAACATACAGTAGCGGTGAGAGCTGGCACCTTGCTTCAGGCCCCGCCGCACTGGCACTGGCAGAGATTGGGTGCCGCCCAGACAGGCAACAGCTGTGTTGCTTTGGTACAGCCTTCACAGAATGTCTATCAGCGGTGGCAGCATGTTCGAGGCGGACATTCGGCTCAGCATGCGACTAGACCCCGCGATTCCTTTCGGGCCAGCTCAATGGTCTGGCTCAGGATTAAAAGATTGTCTTCCAGGTGCCGATACGCTCTAAACCTGTTATGTAACTCTGTCAGGGCACCCGAGCACTCTGCCCATGCGCTCAGCCAACTCTTCACCACCAGAGTGAAAAGCCGGTATAGCACGCTGGTCACCGTGATGGGTCGGTACTCTTGGATGAGGCCCGCGTCCCCACCTTTCTTGCGGACAAAACGCACGTGGTTGTACTGCCAGTCCGAAGGAACTGGCTCCCCGGCTAGAATCTCAGTAAAAATGCGAGCCAGGGTATCGCGTGCTACGTCACCCAGGTTGGTCACGAAGCCTGCTGGTACCGCGTCCAGTCCCTGGGCGGTGCCTGAGTCTGTCCGAGCAAGCGCGCGGTCCAGCGCGAGTCGGGACACCTGCCATTCGCATTCGTACAGACCTGAGGTACCACTTTCCGGGGCGGGTACAGTGTAGTGCTCTTCGGTTGCAGTGGGCAGCGGGGGGTCGTACAGCTGTGTCATGTGTCGGGTGAGATGTTCTGGGATATCCTTGCCGAGCTCGCCTGTTGTTTCTTCTCGGAGTTCTGGAGGGACGGGTTTCCGGTCGATTGTTGACACGTACGCCCAGAACTTTCTGCTTCCTTGGCGTCCAGCAGTTCTGATGAACCTAAGCTTGGTGTGCTCGTGTGCCACGATTTGGCACTGTACCACTCGCTGCATGGCGCGCTTGCAGGCCAGGTAAATGTCCCACATATGTTGGCACTCGTTTGTGGGAAGTGCTGCTGTCACTGCAGCGTGGTGCTGGCGGTTGGCCATGCGACGTGCGTCCACTGCCGCCCTCACCTCCCCGTCCCACCAGTCATTGCGTCGCACACTGCCCCGCGAATTGGAGCATATCTCGTAGGTATGCATGATGCGCCGCAGTTCCCCAACATATTGGTCGTATTTCTGTGGCGGCCCAGCCTATAGACGTAGCTCGATGTCCCATGCAACGGTCTCGTACGTTGAGGCAGGTAGATACCTCGGGGTTGACTCACGCTGCCCCTGCAGTCGATTTCGCCAAATAGAGGCGGTGAAGGTGACCTTGATGCGATTGTGATCACTGCTGGGGCTAACCTGTCCGGATTCGTCTATGTGGACGTGCTGGGCGTGTTGCGCTGACTTGTAGGACGCTAGTATGTAATCGATGCATCTGCAGCTGATCCTAGCGCACCACGTGAGCTCGCATTCGCAGTCTGGCTGGAGATTGAGCACCTCCAGTGACAGGGCTCCTGAGCTGTCTGTAATATGAGGTTACCATTGGGATCATGGAAACCGTTGAAGTCGCCAAGCAGCAGTACCTTTTTTAAAGACCTGCTGCCCAGCGACTCGCATCCTCCCTGATACAGCACATGGTGTGCATATTGTCTGCGTTGTGTCCGCGATCGACTGCAAGGTAGGCAACACCCAACAGGACAGGCATGCCCAGAATGTCGTCGCTGGCCCACATGTGTTCACTGCTTGTGCCCTCGAGCCTGGTCCACGAGGTACCAGCCCTCTACAAGACGCCAATACCGCCGCCCTTGCAGCCGCTTGGGCCGCGGTTGTGAGCTGCCCAGTGCCAATTCGGATGAATCGGCGGCTCTTCATCACCAAGGAGGTGCGTCTCGGCTACCACGTATAATGTCATACCTTTATCGTCCAGCAGCTGGTATAACTCTGCCCACATCCCGTATTTACGCGCTCCGTGTAAGTTGAGGAAACTGACGTTTTGCATGGTTTCGCGCATGCAGTGGGGACGACGATGTCGATTTCGGCGACTGTGGGGCCGCCGCATACGGTATACGCAGAAGTTCGGGTCACCTCTGTAGTCAGCAACAGCCACTGAAACGCCCTTTGCTGGCGGACTATGTCTCCAACCATTCGGAAAAGGTCGGGTCCTGCAGTGAGGCCGAGTGAATGCCACGGGGTCATTGCAGGATGGGTGGTGCCCAGGTGTGGTACCCACGTCCGCGGAACCGATCTCGCCCCCAATAAACACGGCGGAGCGCTCAGGGTCGGCAGATATGGCGCGTGCGTCGTATAGGCCGGCTCGGAGCGTTCGTGGCAGGCTCTCCCGAAAGGGGCTTGAGTGTCGCACCTGGTTTCCCTCTGGTGCGCTCCGTGGATTACGTTTGTTATACGAGGAGGTTTCGCGGGGGTGGGGATTGCTTCTCCAGGGTGGGCGAGGAGACATTCGCGCCTGACTTTTGTCGGGGTGGGTGACTGGGCTTGCGTCTGATCCTCCGAGGCTCCTGCAGCCCTAAAAAACGGCGCGTCATCTGGGCCAGCTGGGCCGCAACTTGGCGCATAGCATAGGCCACGTAATGAAGAGCATCCTCGGCTAGCCGTCCTTCCCCTGCTAGCACCTTGGAGAGGTCAACAAATGTCGCCTTTAGCGTTCCACGTAGCTTCCAGAGCTCAGTGTTTAGGAACATTGCTCTTGCCCGCATTGCCTTGCCTCTAGTTTCGACTTCAGGGACGGAGCAAATCACTAGTTACTTGGCGTATGGGTCCGCGGTCTCTCGGATAAGCTGGGCAACATCGCCAGGCTGTGCTCCTTTAAATACATCATGTATCCCTGTGTGTAAGACTACCAGGCCCACGCCATGGCTTTCTCCATCGTTGCACCGCCGGAGCAGATGCTGCAAACTTGTTAGCCGTCACCTTGCGCTCGAAGCTTAGTTCCACTTGCACACTCCTGCCCCATATTCGTCGGAGCGCACCCGTGATTTGTGGAGCATTGCTATCACCGACGGCTAGGACCGCGGGTGCGGAGTTGGACGTAGCCTTTTTCTTTTCTAGTCATCGGCCAGCATTCTGAGTGTTGGTGCGAAGTAGGCCATCAGCTTCGGCCACGTTGGTTGCGGCGTCGGTCTTGCGTCCTGGCTTCCCAGTCTTTTCGACACTGTCTCGGCTGCAAGCTTGTTGGTTGCTACTATTCGCATCGCCGGCAGCATAGCCGATGCTGTAATCACCTAGCCGTGCACCCTGGTTATTCTGTATGTCAGCTTCAGCGGTGGTTAGCTGCTCTTACGGTGACTGATGTCTGGATATTGCCCACCTCTACTCACGGTTGATCCGATTCCAGCTCAACCTCTATTGAATGACACTGAGATGCAGTCAATGCACTCATAACAGTCTGGGAAGAGCAGCTGCGCGCAGCAACCTTTTGGGGCTCCTGGGTTGTTACCTTCACTGTGAGGACATGATCTGATGGAACAGGTTTGGTATGGAGTACCTGTAGTTGCGCCTTCATCGCCTGGACGACTCCTCGAAGTGTCTCCACGTCCTTCTCCGAAGCGCGCAGCCTTGCTTCGAGCGTCTTCATCGCGTTGCAAAGGTTGCATACAAAGGGCGTGGCATCTGCTGCATCTGTGCATGAGAAGTCCTTCTCATCCAAGTAAGCCCTCAGGCACCTGTTACACACTGCACCATCGGTTCCTCTCGCTCCTTTCTCTGTGAATGACGAAACTAAGTTTAAACATGTGCCCGCAAGAACAGGCTACACTTAAAGCACAACGATAGCGGCGAACACAGTCGGCGACCGTCGAAATCTGATCAGCTGATCGATCAAGCGCGTCAGCTTTTATACATGAGTCATCGAAGGTTCCAGAGTAATCGCTGGTGCCCGCGTGTCTTCCACAAAAGTCTACACCATTCGCGTCGCGCATACATGCAATCAAATTACGCAAGGTTCGGCGACAACATACAGCGGATAGAAATATTGATAACATTCAAGAAACTTCCGATGGACGTCTTGCGCTGGAGTTTGAGGTACAGTAGCAGCGCCTGGTGGCGGCGCGCAGGACGTTATCTGGGTAGTACCAGCTTGGGTAGTATTGAGCCCTGGCTGTGGCGAAGCACGTTTCCAGCCTGAGTTTTGCGTCGATTCGCACTTTTTTCTGCCCTGTTGCGAGTGTGAAAAGGCTCGTCACTCCTCACAGACCACGATGCGAGCTAGCCGCAGCCTATAGTTTAACGAAAACGGACTCTCCGTGAGACGTAATGCTGGAAGCAGAAGGAATCGGTGACGCTGATCCGGAGAGACCTGGCTTAGCCTCGAAAAAGCGTCACCGTCGTTACTTCTGCGTCATCGGCTGCCATGATCAAGAAGGCCTGAATCCCAACATCAGGTTCTACCGTTTTCCTTCAAGGCCTCAAGAAGCGGAACATCGGGCGTGCTGGATAGCTGCAGTTCGTCGCGCTGGTTAAGCGAAACTTCGCGCCATGCTGACTGCTTCGCCTTCCTTGAAGCTTGCTTGATTATTTGCGTTCTAAAATTCGGTCTTTTGCGCCTACAGTCCCGACGGCAGACCGATATAGCAGCTGGCATGGCTGGTGATTCACGATTTGAGACCCGGCCGCAGCGACAATTAACAATTCGACTTGTGCGAAGTGGCGAAGCGACCAGGTGTGTGCAAATGACCACAAATGGTCGGGCTGATTCGGTGAGAATTCACTACCCCACTACGGGCAGCACAGGTTAGAAAGTTAAATGTGCTCATCTTTGACCTCAAGCCAGCACGTTGGGGCCAGCGCAGCAAGGTAGTATTGATTGCAGCACATCAATGTTCGAGCGCTGTCATTAAAAGCTACATCAAGCGAGCAGTGCAAGAGCTCGCGCTGCAGCGCGATTCGCACGTACGTTACTGCGAGCTCACATGCATTGCATCAGTTATTTATCAGTTGCTAAAGGGACAGATGGCCGCTACTACAGTAGTGTAGGGATAATTACTTGTCTAGCGGCATGCAGTCATCAAAGATTGCAGGAGGCCCGCCGTTTCGCGGCATGCTGAAAGACCGCTGCCGTCGCGGCGCGTACCGTCGTGCGCTAGAGCAGTTCCGTAGACATGATGTCTGCTTATCGCTCCTGTGAACTCATTTATAGCAAGCATTTCCTCGTGTTTGTGCGCCTGAATCTAGCAGCGTGCAAACCTTACCTGAAGTTCAACTTCGTACGCGACTCGCTTCACTTGCGACTGACATTGCGCTAAAACTTCGCCGCTTATTTCTTGAACGGCGTCACGTGTTCGGCGTTGCATAATTTATTGCCTTTACGCAGCGTGCCACCCCTGAAATAATCTTCGGCGCCCGATATTCGCTGCAAACCATGGTACAACAAAACCGAAAGTTGCAGGTCCATATTGTAAAGGTGCTTTCCGAAGCAGACGACCGAGCTTGGTACTACCCAGTTCAGGACAGAGGGCGCTTTTTAGCTCCATTTTCGCAGCGCCCCCTGTGCAATGCAAGAGCCCTATACATGTGGGCGCGTCCCGCGCTGAGCGATAACATTTGTTTGAGGGTGAAAAGCGGTCACCTGTAAAAGATTAGCAAGTACACGTGTCAGTATGAAGTCCAGATGTCTGGGCTACAGCGAAGGTGTCCCTGAAATGTGTCACACGATAAGGCGCGCCACAGGACTCCGGAAATGCCGCACAGGAAAATGAGCCTTAGTACATACCTTACTACATCCCGATTCGCTAAAGGAACATAAAAGCCTTCTGCAAGTAAATATTACTTGGTGCCGACAAGAAGGACGACACGACAACTAGCAACGATTGCTATCTAGCATTATCAGCTATACTTCCACAGTGCACGCTGTTTCCCACGTCAGCCCGGCAGTGCAGGTTAGCTTGGCTCCGGCAGATAACTACGCCGACATCACGAGCATTCACTGAGCGTTTATAAAGCTGCAAGTGTGCACGGCGTGAAGTTGCGAAATGACGGCGTTCTATAGCGACGGACGCACCGAGACAATAGTCAAAAAAAAAAAAAAACTTCGCGTTTCACTCAACCAGTTCGCTCGAGCTCAGAGATCGTTTGTTTAACAAGCTCAAACATACATTTGCGTCTTCGTCGAGATTATTCGTATGAGTCAATAATCACGAAAACAGAGAGGTAAACTGCATATGCCAATACATACCTGTCACAAAGTGCAGCCCGAATCTACGCCTCACGGCGCTGTTGATCGCGTTTTACCGATGGAAATCGGGAAGTCCGCATTGTCCTACTGGGATCGTCACGGGAGATGCAGCCATAAACGAGACACAATGTTGGAATCGCGCCAAATTTCGATGGCAATAATGTTCGAAAGGCGTTCCGTGTGCGCGGCAGCGAAAAAGTGCAAATCTGACAAGTGAGTGAAACAACTTTATTGGAGCTCCGGCGAGGACGCGAACTCGTCGCGCACCCAGCTAGTCCCACGTAGGGACTGGGAGGTCTAGCCCACCGGCCCGGTCACGGGCACGCCGGACAGCCAGGATTTGCTTGGCTAGAGCGGGGCCACGCAGGCGCGAGTCCCACTCCTTGCTGAACTTGGGTTACGTATCTCGACCAGCACTCCCGGGGCATGTGCGCTAGAGTCTGCCCGCTGGACGGGCAGGCGTGGTCGCGATATATGTCGGGGTAAACCGTGTAGAACGGCAAGACACGGATATGTACCGGTCTGTCAGACAACGGCTGGCACCCTATTCCACTGACAAGTGCAGCGCCTGCCATGGCCGTACTCCACTCACTCGGAGGAGAGAGTCAAGTCCGGCCGTGCGCCTGCCAAATTGCTTCGGTCCTCAGCCGCTAGGACACTGCGCATGCGCAGTTCGGCGTCACAAAAGGCGGATTGTAAATACGCTACCCGTCGGCTAACGACGGCTAGCAGACGACGGCTAACACGCTACCGAAGGAAATCCGCGGGAAAGTTTCTTCGAGCCCTGCGGAGCAGTTTTTTCAATCGAAATCGTCCTTCGTCACTCGGTAACTTGCCTTAAGAATGTTGTGTTGGAATTGCAGAAAAAATAGAGAGAAGGACCGTTATTTAAGGCTTAAAGCACGTGCACGTTGAGAGTTCGATCGTGTTGCTGAAACACGACGCATGCACGCGGTGCGCTCAAACACGCGCGTAATTACCAGAGTTTCAGGTTTTGACAGCGTGAAGTATATGTGTACGTGGTTTAGTAGGTTTACATGCAGTGAATATGACGCATGCGATACCCATTTACTTAATCGGATGCATAAAAATGTTAACGTTAAGCAGTAAAAGTTTTAATCCTTATCAGCGGGCCTGCAGTCCTTTGCGGCCTTTCTCGGCCACTATAATCCTGCACACAAAATGTGCGAGTAGCCGCTGCCCATGCCTCCAATATTGAGGACGCGTCCGACAGCAGCCGCGATAAAGACGAAATGCAAGAGGCCTGTGGAGAGATTCCTCGTTGGTGTTCCGTAATTCTCCTCGTACGGGCGCGGTGTGTTGCAGCAGTCGCGGGGTGCTTTTTTTCGTTGGTGGGTGCTTTGGTAATCGCGACGATAGATTGAATTTTGTTTTTTACAAATACTGCTCCAGAAGACACGTGTAACGGCTAACAGAGGCATCTGGAGAGCACGTGACATTACAAGTGTTCCCGTTGCCGCTTTGGTGCCCTGGAGGCGCCGTCAATAATACAAAATAATGACACGTTGTTATAACTAGTAAATGAACTCTAATAAAGAAATACAATCACGCCGAGGCGCCAACTGCTGGCGCAGCGCTACCGCGCTCGCGCGAGAATTACGAAACGCCAGCGAGGAATTTACCGGCCCACATAGAACTACGATCACAGTGCACGTTAAGCATCCTCAGGCGACCTAAATAAAGTTATTCGGAGCCATCTACTACGACCTCCCTCATAGCTTAAGTCGCTTTAGCACGTTGAAAACGTAATAACCACAAACGAAATCAATACATGCGGGTGTACATTAGAAGCTAAACGACTGCATCCGTAAGTCATATGGAGCCTTGCAAAAGCGTCGAGAATGTGCTAACTTCTGGTTGAGCTCAAAACTGCATGAATAAAGCAGCTTTTATGTCACAGCCCAGCTGCAGATGCGTACACTTTCGCCGAAAGACGAAACTACATGAAACAAATAGAGCACAGTCGGAAAAAAAGTCAACTTAAACCCCACAAAACACGCAAGCAGCTATTTGATGTCTAAAATTTCTTGAACGGCTAATTAAAAAGTGGAGTAGCTCTCTTGATCAACACATTTTGTAGTCATGGACGTCTAGAAGTACTTCAGTACGTCTAGAAGTACTTCAGTAAGCCCTGCTAACGTTATGTTAAAAGTTGGCTAATGGACAGCTTGACAAGAACAACTGAAGGCTTCTTTTAGACATACTCTCTAATTTTTGCGGCCGCTGTTAAAGTAACACGAGGTTTGCCCACAGTTACAATTTATTTTATATGAAGCACAGATATCAGAAAAAAAAAGTTTATACTGTCGGATAGAGTGATGCAGAGGTAGTTTTTCCAGATGTGAACCATGGGAATAGTGTAGTACAGCCTCATTGGTCAATCAGTGCTTTTTACTTAAACCAATCAACTGAAGCCACCTGTCAGAATTATTTTGCAAATAAAACAAGATCTGTATCTTATGCTGACATCAGGCCAATGTTCGCCAATTGACCTAAACGAGATCATCTCTGCATGAAACACGCATTATTGGCAAAACTTCGCCCTGCTGAGTCTCCACCAAATTGAAATAGTTTCTAGCAGGGAAACATTTTGTCAGTGATGCGGCAGTTCAGGCAAAAATTACATCCTGGTTTCAGCTACATGGGGCACAATAGCCTGACGCCAGTATACAAAACAGAACGCTGCGCTTCAATCAATTGTTAAGAAATAAAGGATAGTGCACATCTTGAAAAACACTCCGCGAACCACTCTAACTGGAAATATAAATATATTTTTTCTGATGTCAGTGCTTCATATAAAACTAAATTGTAACTTACTTTGTGGGTGCCCCTTGTAAGGTAACGCCGCATGCTTGCACACCATCACGCAGAAATACTGGCCAGTTCTTCGATACACCATCCATTAGTGAATTCCTTGCTCGTTGCATGTTACCGGAACTGAAATATAAATTACAATATGCTGTTATTTTTTTTCCATACACTGTACGATGAGTTTTTCATGCATAAAAGATGATTGCAAGCAAAAGTGCAGCAAGACATCTACTTCACACCATGTCACATAGTCGCATTTTATTACCTAATAAATTAAAAAAGATGCAGAAAGTGCAATTAACAAGAGTGACAAATAGCAGCAAAGGTGATCATGGATAAATCTTGAAGATGATTGCCGGCGCTGTCAGAGCAGGCCAGCCTTCGTAGGAAAGCACTGGCTGCCCACAAAAGCTTGCTGCCACAGGCCACGCGTGAAGGTTCTCGTAGACACAGGCAAGCAATATCTGCACAGAAGAGAGAAAAAAGGCGATGGAGGAAATTGGAATGTTGAAATTCAAACTTCAATTAGCAATATGTACTAAGTAAGAAGTTTGGCTAACATTAAAAATAAATTTAAGCACTTCTTTCTCTTAAATTACGGGTATCTTAAGGTACTTATGTGATGATGTTTATTAAAATGACAAGTATATTTCCTGGCATGTAGCTATTAAATTGCGGAGCAGAGTCGAAGTCAGCCTTGAAATTAATATATGGTGTTTTGTGGCTAAAAAGCCACTTATCAACTTGTCAAACAAGACTGAGAAGCTTCCTGCAAAATATAATCAGTTTAAAACAGTAATCCACTCTGCAGGTAAATGATGTACTAATTTCATTAGGAAGTTAAATAGCCTTTTATATTGTTAAACTAAAAGCAAGTTTGGCATTTTGCACTGCCCAGCTGTTGCCTTCTTTTCAAACTTAAACATGACACAGTGCAGAGCAAGCAAGTCGCATGCAAAGGAGGACTGGTGATAAAGTAGTGTTCCAAAGCAACACTCCTAGCTGGATCAATCACTTTTGTTGATATATTTTCATGTGAACCTAATTCGCTTAGGGCAATACCTCACACAAATGATGCATCACCTTGGATGATGCGTCATACAAAATTGAAAGTATCTCATGATGTGATCAAACCATAACGTTGCCCAGTGTCTTGCAAGTGTTAACATGCTGTTTGCGCGAGAAAGTGCAAAGTGATTCGTATAGTTAGCAAATTCATCAGTGCATCAGTGCCTCAGGTAATTCTGAGCATCTAGGTTGACTTGCTATTGAGAAGCCACTGCACACAAAAATGTGTATTCAAGTAACGGTCCATGCTGAATAATTGCCCACCTAGTGGAAAGTCGAATGTGGCAGGCTAATGGGCCAGGGCAAATAAATTGCTAAATTCTGATAAGAGCCCCAACGATATTATTGAAATAGGTGACAAAAAACAGCACAGGTTAAATTAAAGTTATGACAAAATTTTAAAAGCACCTCTGCAAACTGCTGGAACCCTCAGTATCATGCCTGTTCTAAGCGCACATATGTTGCAGCACAATGGCTATCTCAGACACAGGCGCATCCACACATCACTGTGTGATCTCCTCACAATAATCTTAAAGAAAGTGTGGCACAAGCCACCTGATGTGATTCATTTTGCAAGTGCTGATGGTGGTAGAGCGAAATTGAACTTCGTCCTTGTATGGAACCCTCGGCCCATGTTTTCTCAATTGAAGCGGCAAAGCATACCTTTTACAGCACACATAAATCTTCAGTTAGACTGCTTGCTGATGCTGTACAGTAAATTCCGATAAAGAAACTAAATCACACAGAAAGCATTTAGAATACAGAATTAATCACAGATTGGCTTGAATACATTTGTGCATTAGGGAAGCAAGGTGTAATGTACACTGTTGTAGCAAATTTTTACTCATGTATGGAATACTCATATGACACAACAGAGTTAATTTGTGAGTTCTTACATAGCAATAACTACCTACAGGTAAATTTTGTAAGGCTTAGGGAAACTAATTATTAGTAGAACTGTGTATGTACACTGGCACTGAGCATTTGGTTATAGTAGTGGCAGCTTATAAGGGACCAGTGCAAAAAATGCCCGTTTACGAGACACTAACTAGCTATTTTACCCAGAAGCGCTCCTTCGCCTTAACCCATATACAAAGCACTGGGAGGACCAGTGAGGGTACAGTACATTGGCTTACACTCATTTTACATTACACTCAGCGCCAAGGTACAAGAAGGATCTCCAGCCGTCTATGGAGTGAAACGAACAAAGAGAGCATCAAGCCAGTTGAAAGACAGATTTGCAATTATGAATGAGGTGACCCAGACACAGTCATTCATTAATAAATGCCAATCAGTCGTGATTGCACTCCCAGATGAAGCACCTACTAGGCTAAAAGTTCTGCTGCTTATTTAAACAAAATACAAGTGAAATTTGTACATCAGCAGATAATTGCATTTTGAATTGTATAGATTAAGTAAATATTGCAGATATATTTTTGTTTTGCTATGAAGTGGGAACGCTACAAACTGCATAGTCACGGACACGCGCGCGCAGGCAACGCTTTAACGTATGCAAGAACAAAAGGATACAACTAGGGCGAGTTCAGTCTGGTTCAGGATTACAGCCACCGCATCGTCTTCGAATGCACTCCCTTCGGTTGGTTCGTGCTACATTAAACACAAATACTAACAAGCAGGGCAAAGTTCTGACTGGTGTTGCGGAACTCGTGGAGCGCGATAGTGCTGAACTGCTGAACACAAGCAGAACCCTCGTATAAAAGTAATGACGAAAACCCGCCGGGCAGAACAGCCCATCCATCAAGAATTGTGACAGGTAACGCCTAAAAATACTGACATTGTTGGCGAAAAACGAAGTGCAATGTATTTCACTTACCGGAAAAAGTGTTATCCGAACGTGCGACGTACAAAGACGCACCGAGACACGAAGGCGGCGAACGCAGATCCCGCCATTGTGGTAGCAAGCCATCGGCGAAAACACTCGATACAGCCGATGTCACGAAGCACTGATGCAAAACACACAGAAAACAACATCAGCCCGTTAAATGAATCGAGTTAATATCCAGTATAAATGTACAGAATGGCTTCCGATGTTGCACAACTGGCATAACGAACCCACGACCGAGACATCGCAGGCGGCAGCGGCCGTTTTTTCAAACTTCTTGTCCCTCCAGTGTTTCCAGCACGGAATGAGATGTCTGACAAATTTTGAGCGTGCCTACTTGACTGCCGCCGAAGCGATCTCTGCGCGGTGGCTCCGTGACACCGCTGTGCAACACCGGCGTTTCGCTGCTGTCAGTATACCTGCTGCGCGAGCGTAGAAGAATCGTTTCCAGGCGTCGTGTGCGCGACCCGTATGGAAAACAATAACGCGCCCTTGATTGTTGAAGTTTTGGTGTGCAATTATTTAACGTTAAAGCCAACTTATTATGTTGCTTCCAACGAGTTCGATTTGTCTGTGGCGTCTTTATTCGCTAACGCCGACGGCGGACGGTAACCGCACTTTTAACGTGTCGTTTGGCATTTTGTGCACTTTTAGACAAAAAGATCTTGAGTTAGATGTTCTGAATGTGCCTACCAAAATAGAATCTAGTGACACCAGTAGTGGGTTTTGCCGCAGGAAGAATATATACTAGTATATTCCAAGTGCTGACGTTATGTTTAGAAGAAATTCTATTTTCTGTCTTATCATAGACCGAGACGTCTATAGCCGTTTGTAGTCGTTTCAAGAGCTTTTTAAGAGGTTCTGTGTTTCGTGGGACGTGCTAAAAGCACGCACAGCATGAACACATACACTTTTTCGAAGCGGCAGGCGTGAACTAGGCTCAAAAGAAGAGGTTGTTAGGAACCGTGGCACTTCACAAAGCTGTGTGTTTCTGGCCTCGAAGTCTGCGCGCCCGATCCTATGTATCCACTCTTTTATTCTTTGTGCACTGCGCTGGCCGGATAGTAAAGAAAGAACCCTTTTGCCGTCGCTGTGTTGCTTCCGGCAACCGAAGGCGCAGCAGCAAGGCATCACAATTAAGTTCTGGTCGCTAACACTCATTTTTTCCTTAAGCCCCAACCAGACGCACACGTTGGAACGCGTCCGCACGCGCCGCGCTCACTCGACGTGTCGTCGCGCCCGACGGAGGGCGAGGGCGCCCACCCAAACGGTGCACGATTTGCCGTGCGTCGCCGCGAGTTTCGTCGCGGCGGCGCAATGTTGCTAGGTTTCTGTGTTGAAGGCAGCCCAGCCTTCGCTTAACGGTCGCATTTAGCAATGTGCTAAATATGGCAATAATACACCATAAGATTTAACTAAAAATTTCTTTTTACATTTCAAAAAGCTATTGCAGGACTCCTAGTGGTTCAGTCAGCTCAACTGCGACTTAATACCGAATATTGTGACCTCAGTGAAACCTGCAGCAGCGTCGGCATAGCATCACTCGCGTGCTATGTGCTCTACGCGTGCTGGACGCTGTCAGGTCCCGAACTTCGGCGATCAACATTTCATTATTAATGGAGCCGTTATGGCTGAAGGGTTCGCCGGCTGCCATCATAAAATACCAAAACCCGCGCGGAACTCCGATCACAACGCACGCAGCATTCCCGGGCTTGCCTGCACGCCGCGCGAAGAATCTTTGCGGAAGTCACGTTGGTTCGCCGTAGTCACGTGAAGGCGCGTCCGGTGGGTGACGCGCGCGGCAGCTGCCGGCGCAGGCGTAAAAAAATTAGCAGTGCAAGGTCTCCACGCCGCCGCGCGTCGACACGCGATGCAGACTCCGCGCCTGTCGCCGTACGCGTTCGGACGTGGTGCGGCGCGTGCGAGCGCGCGCCTGCCTGTACGTCTGGTTCAGACTTTAAGTCTCAACCAGACCAGCAGGGCCAACAATGGCGGTCACAGCGCGCTGGAAATAAAAAAATATACAAAAGCGCGGCGCTTGCTTCTGCGCTGGAAAGAAAATATATACAGAAGCGTGGCACCTGCTTCCACGTGACACAGATTGGCCAATGGGGAGCGGAGGAGGCTGGGGCGAAAGGAGGCGTGGACCTGAGTGCTCGGCGAGTGGCGCCATGGAGAAGATGCCGGCGGCGTGCTCGGGGATACGGGTTGAATGAAGGGATCGCGCCCTTATAAGCAACGTTAACCAGATCACAGTTGTTTTTTTTAGGCATCGTTGAGCAGATGGCCCGCAGAGAACCGAGGCCGTTCCAAGATTATATTATTTATGCAAAGCTATATTTACGCGCTTCATTGTTAAAAAGCCCGTCCATAAACAATGAAATGGTTCTGCCTTCGAATTGAGAACGAATTTTTGGTAAATGATGACAGGGAGCATGGCTTATATTGAAAAGTCACAGTGCTGCCCTCTTCTTCAGAGTAGTTTCTTTGCCTTGATTTATCGTCGGCGTCAAAGAGTTTGCCGTTCATGTGACCACAAAAAGCTGTTCAACAAAATGTTAGCTCTGCACCATAACACTTATCTCATGACAACTTCACTGGTGTGCCCTTCACGTTTGGGACACCTGTATTTATTCCAGTCTAGATTAGGCTCTAAACGAATAATTTCGCTTTCGAGCCATTATTACATACAGCACCACAGTCCGCATATTTACACCTCAAATGAGTTTAGCAATAGAGATACAAAACATTCGTGCAACTATTTACAAAGAAACAGCTGCCTTATTCCGCAGAATTGCAGCTTTTCTCTTCTTTGCCTTAGCATTGGCATCCAATATTCTGTCATTGATCTTGCGGAAACATGCACGCATGATTTTTCGGCCCCAATTTGTAATTGCTCCAGCAATTGGGCACGCAGCACTTATTAGGCATATCCTGGCGGGAACGTAATCCAATGAAGGCTTGCCGGACACACAACCGCGATCACAGCACAAGCGCAGAGGCTACATGCACGGTTCACATCCAGAAATAAAGTGCACTCAGAAGCACGTCGCAGCATGCCAGGACTTTTCTAACCCCGAAGCTATCCAAGGAGCGGCAGGGCTCCCAGAACTAATCGAAATGTTATCGCCGTCGTCCTCCACTCGGCCTTCCGCGTGTCATTTTCAACATAGGTGCGCTGCTCGTAGCTTCGTAGCACGCTGCACGGAGCTTCTATGTGGGCCTCTTTTGCGTGACGTAGCTCAAGGGGAGAGGGTACAGCCAGAAGACCTTAAGTTCTCTAGAGGGTGTTGGGAGAGTGGGGTGGCGTAAAGATCTAAGAATCGCGCTACTTTTGGAAAATTGAGGGATTTTAGCCTGTTCTAAAGCCCCTTGATAATTTGAAAGTAAAGCCTCTTAAACTTCGTAAAGTAGCGCCACGCTTTGAAGAATGCCGCCTCCTCGCGCGCTCTGGCCGACGCCGCGTCGCTACCGACCTAAAGGCCGCCCCACATTCAGCGTTTTCCCGGCGTTTTCTGGCGTTTTGTCACCCGGCGTCGCTCGGCGTCGACGCTGAGGCTGGCGCCAAGCCAAAACGTCGTGCTCAAGGGACACCAGATCTCGCCGCCGCCGTCGGAAGCGGCTCGACAGCGCCGACCAATCAGCGCGTGGCAGGGCGTGGCCGCGCTGCTGGCAACTCTTGCAAGAAACTTCCGCAGATTCGCAGTTCGCGCCGCCAGTGCTGTTTGTTTGGTTGCTTCAATCATGCTACCGGCGAACATCGATAACGAGCTTCTCATAGCCATTGTAGAAGCAAGGCCGATATTGTGGCAGACCAAACACAAGGAACACAAGAATCGTGTTAAAAAAAACGTTTTGTGGATTGAAGTCGCCGCCATCGTCCTGCCGGGTGTACCAAATGATAAGCAGGAGCTTCTTTTTTAGCAGCAAAAGCTGCTGCCTTCTTTCCATGATGTGGCGTATGGCGTCTAGCAATAAAAAGCACCTACTTCCCCCTCTATCATAGAATAAAGAACCCTCGATGCTCAGCTTCGCACGCCGACGCGCCGACCGCTCGTGATGTTCACGCCGATATTGCTGCCAGTTTTCTGAAGCTTAGCCTTGTGTAATTTTTCTACACAGCCCTGAATATTTTATTTAGCGTAAAACTATGCAAAAGGCATAAGTATTGCATTGAAGAATACTTATGACAGCTCTTTTCATTGATATTACACAATTAGCTTAGGAGGTATCTGGTAAAATAAATCTGGTCACATTGTGCGACGCTGCGCTGGCGCTGGTCCGCGTGCCGCTCGTGTGGCTGGACGCCCTCTCTGGCGCCGTTCATGCGACCACGCCGGGAGACGCAACGCCAAAAAACGCCGGTAGAAACGCTGAATGTGGGGCGGCCTTAATAGCATCACATGGGCCCTTGCGCCGGCTTCGTTTGTTTACAGTCGCACTTCAGCGCCATTTTCGCTTGAGAAGCATCTACGGAGGGGCAAGGAGCGCATGATGAAGCTGTTGCTGCTCTGTGTTGTTTTGGTTTGCGAACGCCTCGAACTAAGTTTTGTGGCTTGTGCGACGTCGCTTCACGACATTTTCGATCACCATAACCTGCTGCGCCTTCGTATGCCAAAATAGTGTCAGCAAAAACAAGAAGCTGTTCTCGATACCATCCGGTAAGCGCTTCGGGTTAAAGGGACACTAAAGGTTACCAGAAACTCAAGTTAAAGTGGTAGAGCAATGTTCTAGAACGTCTAAGGCGTCAATATAATCGCGAACAGAGCTTTAGTAACCGAGAAATTGAGGTAAATGCATGACACGATTTGAGACCCCCCAGCGACATTCCGGTACTAGCCCGATGACGAAAGGACTCCTCATAATTTGTGTTACTAATACTCAACTACTCGTATTAAAAATATCATTTCATTCGATTATAAGACGGAAAAAAATGCTACTTGTCTACGTCTATTCGATTCTAAGAAAAAATAACATTTTGACGTTACCCTTCAGTGATATGGGTGTTCGAAAGGTTTCGTTTTCGCTCGACTCTGCGCGCTCGACTCCGCGCCGCGCACGCTTTGGAGTTTCAGTAGTTTCGTTATCGCGTCGTGCTGTGAGGGTTCTGCTGGCTCGCGAAACTCTCATTTGGAACAAGCAGCGAGAATGCCACGTCCATGTGATGTCGTGGGAAGCCCTCGTTGCTTTCCCGCTCCGGATAGCCGGTGTCGAGGCCGCCGTCGTAGTACGCAACGACGCCGGCAGTGCGAGCCCTCAGCAGCAGGTCGCGCTCGTCGGTGCTCAAATCGCTGAAGTTGAGCCCACCATCGCGAGCCAATCTGTCGGTGTCAGGGTCCATTGCGACGAGCGTCGAAGTTAGCGTCATAGAATGAAGTACCAGCTTATGGGTGCCTTGCGCTGGAGTTTGAGGTATAGTAGCGGCGCCTGGTGGCGGTGCGGGAAACGACATCTGGGTCGTGCTAGCTTGGGTCGTATTGAGCCCTGGCTGTGACAAAGCACGTTTCTAGGCCGAGTTTTGCGTCGGTTCGCACATTTTTATGCCCTGTTGCGAGTGCGAAAAGGCTCGTCGCTTCTCATAGACCACGCCAACCACGCCGCGAGCTCGCCGCAGCCTATAGTTTAACGAAAACGGACTCTCCGTGTGCCGTGGGACGTAATGTGGGACGTAATTCGTTTCTCCTTCCGCTAGCCACCATACTCCCGCTTTCGCTCTGCTGTCGGCTCTGTCTTGGCTCTGTTTCTGGCCGCGCGTTCGCGTTTTGCGCAGAAAAGCCGTAGCGCCGTCTGCGGACGCCGTTATACTCACCGATGGCGCAACGTCACTGTGAGACCATGATGTCAGTACTCCTCGATCGGAGGGCGGGCGATTTGAACAGCGCTAGAGGTACGCGGACGCTTCAGAACGCATTTTCTCTTAAAATAAGTCTCTCCTTGGCACGAAACAAGCGTTTCGAGGTTTCTGTGATGGTATTTCAACAGTCCACGTTGACTTAATAGTAACCTTTAGTGTCCCTTTAAAAAGGAAGACATGGATTCATCGGATTTGGAGGGAGAACTACAGACCAACATTCTCGACACGACTGTAGAGGTAGTTGCGAGTCTATCATAGTGTATTATGCGTCAGGCATGCGCAGTTTGTTGCGGGCCATAACGGAGTAGATAGTGCACAGTACACTAAGGAGGTTGCCATTTGTCTGCACACGCAACACGATTCCTACTCGACGTGCACCTTGCTCATTTAAGCAGTACGTGGTTGCATTTGATGCGCTTAATCGTATTGTACGCCAGCATGCAGGCTTGAATTCGCAGGCACGCGAGGCTGCGTGCGAAAACGTAATTACAAAACCTTTAGGATTCAGCGCATTTCTTTTGATGAAAGTTGAGGCTCGAGTGTCAAAACTCATCTTAGAAAAGCAACTCTCTGCATTTTCTGGTTACTCACTAGCCTTCTTTAGAGCGAATAGCTTTATTCGCCTGTTTTGTTCGTGTTCGTTATTGGCGGTCGCCCGGTGGATTTGCGATATAAATGAAAAGTGCGGGCTCTCTCGAAACTGCTTTCGTCGTCGAACGACGGCATGATGAGTCTTTGAGACGCGCGTGCTAATTCTTGTCAGCTTTAAAGTGTGGGTAGGTTAAGATGTGTCGGTGGACGACTCGAAAAGAAAACGTGCGGTCGCTCGCTCGTCCCCTGTCAGGTTCAGTCGTCGTTCGCTGGTTCGTTTAGTCGTTTCCTTATTCGTTCGTTCAATTATTAGCTCGTTCCATCACTATGCCTATGAAACACACGAAATGAGACAACAAACGGTGCCTCAATATGAACGACTGCGTCATTTCACTTACTGCAATTTTGGCCGCGTAATAGCGCGGAAATTCTTTGCGCGGTCATCATGCAGTGCAGACACATCTCGCAAATGTTATTTCGGAGTTAGCGGAACCGTCCTCAATGCATGCACCTTAGTGCAGCTCGGTTCGTGACAAGTACATCACTTCGTGGACGGATGAGCTAACGCATGATGATGATGATGAACACTAACCTGAAAAATATAATGCACGTTTTTGAGCCTGAATGAAGCGCTGTTACCACAATCCCACTTCGCGAACGAATACTGAAAAACTGATTTCATTTCCTATTTACGCAGAATCCCGACTCGATGATCGGCCGCCCGCCCGTATTTCTGTCGATTTTGAGGCACCAGAAGCACAATAGTACACGAGCCCACCTCTGAGCCTTTGCGCGTGCTTAGAAGATTAGAAAGCACGCACGTTGGCGGTACTATAGCATAGAGAAAGAAATTCAACAAAACTGGCAACAGGAAACACGTCACGCCTAGTTTAAACTCCATCCGTTTACGCGAGCATCAGAAAAAAAGAATGTGAAATTAATTTACAGACAACGCTTTATTTTTTATTCTTTCCCACTAAAAATAAAAAAAAAGGTTTGCGTGTAAATGAACTTATACTTTGCAACTTATTGTTCTTGCGTTGCCTAGCAACAAGCTAGCGGCATGCCAGACGCGCGTGCATACGTCATGCGCATGCCACAGGAGCGAGCGAGGCGGGCTGGGCACGTGAAGCTCGCGTGCTCGGCGACTCGTCTGTTTTCCATATAGCCCGTATTATTTATTTTTTAGCTCCCGACGTTCTCTTGTGTTCCGTCTGCATTTCGACATGACACCGCTGCACTACTAGACTACAGCAAGGTGAGGAATTTTGTTTAACAGTCTGCGACGCACTTCAAGCACATTTAGGCTTACTGCCACAAAACTGAACCTATATAGTGACGCTGTTATCGAAAAACAGCTCCGCCGTCCAAGCCTAGGTAATATGAGAGAATTACTCGTACTGGGAGATGTTTGCGATGCTTTATATAGAGCCCAAGCATTATTATAACTTATTTCGGTACTTTTTGGGCACGTTTGCCACACCTGGCTTTTTGACGAAAAGCACTTCGGTCATGTGACGCAACTTCGCGTGTACTGAATATTATCGGGACAAGTTCGGGCGCTTTCTGTGATCCCAGGCGTTATTGTAACCAATGTCGCTGCTTTTTGGGGTACTTTTCAAGCACAATGGCCGCCCTCGGCGTAGTGGCGCAGTTAGTTTCGCGTGTATTGAATCTTACTGCACGGAGGAAGTTCGTGACGCGTTCTCTGACCCCCAAAATTATTGTAATTTATTTCGTAATTTTTTGGGATACTTTTGAGGCACGCTCGCCGCGCGTGGGGCTATGAATCTGTTAGCACAAAAGCAGCCGGCCGTGGTCAGTTAATTTTCCGTGTACTGAATTTTAGTGGGACAAGTTTGTGACGCTTTTTATGGCCATGCAACAACATATACCTTATTTCGGTACTCACGCTTGTCGAAAACGCGACGAGCGATTGCCGAGAGTGATAATACGGGAGTGTGTTGCTTGCGCCGGCAGGACGCGTAAAAGATAACACCGAGTAGCTCAAGAACTGGACATTTCTGTCTTCTGAGCTACTGAAAACAGGCTTTGCACCCACGAATCCGTCTTGAGTGCGACTAGAAGGCATTCTGCGAGCGTGCAACGTGGTCTGGCTGAGAGCCTGTGTTGTAGCCACCTCTGTGTACTTGGCGTACCATCGTGTCGACTGAGGCCAAGTTCTTTTCGAAACGCGCAGTCACCCTTGTATTTGTGCTCTTAAAGTGCCGGAAATAATACCCGGGAAGGATGGATGCTTGAAGATCGGATGTTTTCTTCAGATTTTATGACATTGTTTGGGTCTATTTGCTACGAAATGTACGTAAAAGTGAATTGATCTGTAATGCCGCTCATTCAACACTTACGCACGTTTCGCCTCTAGACGCAATATTCCTGTTAGGTCAATCTACCAAAATGATATATGCTTGTAATTTACTTTCTTCAGCTGATGGCATCCGGTGGAGCTTCGTACGGCAACAACTGCTGCTTAGCTGGTGCAAAAACTTTGGATGAATGCACAAGAAGCCCAGAGCGAGCATTTATATAGAGCAAAATAAACATTTAATCATTTCAGAAGATGTCTTGCGTTTTCTTTACGAAATTGCACGTGATAAAGACTCGGTGGAGGCTTGTAAAGATCGTTCGCAATGATTTTTACTAAATGATAAAGCGATTCCGCGCCAAGGCCATGCGTGGTTCAGCAGCAGAAGCGAAAAAGAAAATGATGCCGTGCCGATCAGCCGAGCTGGCGTGGCGTGTACCAACTGGCGTTCAAAACGCGCGCGCCCAAAACCGAAACTGGAAGGTGTTAATAGCATCCGCTTGGTGCGCTACAGTCAATTCGGCCGCTGGGCTCTATGGGAGTGTCCACTCTTGTTAAAGTTTCTTTCTCTATGTCTATAGCTTGTGATACTCTGTCGAACTTTCAAAGCAGCGTTCGTTCGTGTTCGTACGTCATAGCTGATACGCGCCGCGAATTCACATGGTAAGGATGGCGCAGAATATTTAGGCTACTGAGGGCTCGCTGGAGGTCAGGATATTACCATTCGATCGTACATGTGTTATTTACAACCATTCGCAGCAACATCTTGCGACACGCACTTGACAGATGTTGCGTACCTTATTGTAGCGCACGCGATGCATTTGGAGTCGTCATGGCACATTAGCGCTCGTTCAGATCCTTTTTCAAAGAACTGCTATGAAAAAAAACTGCAGTCACTGAATTTGCATAACCGTCCGTTTAGAAATTCTATGCTGTACGCGAAGTTACTCGGAGCTAGAAAGCCAATGTCAACGCTTAAAGCGCACCGCCTTGCCATACGTGCATTCACTCTGCGAAAGGTCGACTGCTACGCTCGAGCGGAGTAGGCGGCGCCACGGTCTAGCAGGGAGCATAAAAGAGAAGAGAAACGAAGACTAGTGAAGGCGGAGGATGAAAGTGTCGCTACTTTACTCAGTTTAAGGGGTTTTATTTGAAAGTGCGACGCTCTCCTCCTCGCGGTGCTTTCCTCCTCGATTATCCTCACCCGCCGGCTGCGCACGGCACGCTTTTTCTCCTGGGCTCTCGTGGACGCGCCGCAAGATTCTATGAATGTGTGTTATTTTGGGCCAGTTGCGCGCCCCAGTGGTGTTGAAAATTTCGAGAAATGTTCATAACAGCATCGATAATGCTGAAGGGAACATTTATGAAGAGGTTGGTTTTCTTTAAAGCCGTATGAACTGCTCAGTCCTGCGGCGCCAAGCGAGCTTGAAGCGGCGGCGCATTGTTCTCAATGCCGCCGGCCGCTGTCGCGTGATGCCGGTTGTCGCCGACGCCGAAAATCCGTCGAAGATTTCTTCCTTGTGGTTGGGCCTTTACACGGCATGCCCAGCTCCATTTTTTTCTCCTAATGTCAATTAGAATATTGGCTATCCCCATTTGCTCTCTGATCCAAGCCGCTCTCTTCCCGTCTCTGAACGTTGCATCTCGCATTTTTCATTCTGTGACTGCGCGGTCCGTAACTTGTTCTCAAGCTTCTTTGTTAACCTCCAAGTTTCTGCCCTATATGTTAGCACTGGCAGAATGCAATCACTGTACACTTTTCAACGACAGTGGTACGCTCTTAGCCAGAATTTGGTTATGCCCAGCGTAGGCACTTGAACCCATTTCTGTAAATTTGCTTCTCATGATGAGGGTACCCTGTGCGTAATTGACCTAGATAAACATACCCCTGTACAGACTCTAGAGGCTGACTGGCGATCCTGAATTCTATTCTTGTCAGGCTATTGAACATCGTATTTGTCTTCTGCTTCTGAATCTTCAGCGCCACTCAAGCACTTTCAATCACTTGTTGTAATTCGCCCCCTGTGTTGCTGAACAAGACAATGTCATCTGCAAACTGAAGGCTGCTAACATATTTATCGTAGATCCTCACTCCTGCGCATTCCCAGTCTTATGGCTTGACTATTTCTTCTAAGCATGCAGTGAAAAGCTTTGGAGAGAGTCTCCTTGCCTGACCCTTTCTTTATAACTTTCTGCTTTTCTTGTGGCGAACCAAGGTAGCTGTGGAATCTTTGCAGATATTTCCGGAGATATTCACGTATGCCTCCTGTGCCCCTTGATTACACAGTGCCCCATGACTGCTGGTATCCCTGCTGAATTGAACGGCTTTTCAAAATTTATGAAATCCATATAGAGAGGTTGATTGTACACCCTAGATTTCCCAATTATGTGATTGATGACGTGGATGTGATCTATTGTAGAATATCCCTTCATGAAGTCAGCCTGTTCTTTTGGTTGGTTATGTCGAGTGTTCCCGGCTGATTCTGTTGGAGATTATCTTGGTGAATATGTTATACAATAGTAAAAGCAAGCTGATGGGCCTGTATTTATTCATATCTTTGTCTCCCTTCTTATGGATTAGTAGAATGTTGACATTCTTCCAACTCTGGTACAACTGAAGTCGAGACATTTTATTTTATTTTTTTTATCACATACTAAAGACCGAATACGATCCAAGCAGGAGAGGCAGAAGGCAGAATACAAAAGGACAAAAAATTTTACCTTGAAAAGAAAACACGTTTATTGACAAAAAGACACTAAATATGGACGATGCATGAGTATACTAAACTGAACGAGATATTGCACGCATAAGAAAAAGCCATAAAAGAAGAGAAGCAACGCACAACATTAACATAGCACATCACAGACAATGCATTCTGACGGTTCAAATCGCTCATCAGGGGCAAGGAGGAGAGAATCATGCGGTAGTGCATTGCAATCTGTGATTGTATTGTGGGGAAATGAATACTTATTAACAATTGTACGAGCAAAGATAGGTTCAATGAAGTGATACCTATGACGAGATTTTTGAAATGATTGTTTAGTTATGTATTTTTGGGGATCAATGCCTAGTTTCAAAAAATATAAGCAGTTAAGAAGTTTAATTCTAGCAATTCTGCGTTCTTTTAAGCATTCCACCTTTGCCTCCTGCAACATAGCAGGTGGAGAGTCCCGGCGTTTATAGTGGTTATATATAAAAGGAACTGCTAATCTTTGATTTTTTTCTATTCTATATCTACCGTTGTGTGAGGGTCCCACAGAGTACTTGCGTGGGCTAAAGAAGGTCTTACTGTGGCTTGGTACGGCTTGTTTCTTAGTTGGTTTGATGTTCTTCATTGTGTTTTCGGGAGCCTAATTTTTTACGATCTGGAGAGCACATGCTATCAATGTTCGCGGTCTATTTAAGCCTGGACATAATCGTAATTCCTAAATACTTATATTCCTCTACTTGTTTGATCATGTTACCGTTTATGTTATCTGAAAACAAGTTTCTTTCTTATATTAGTAAGACGCATCTGTACTGTTTTTCAAAATTAATACTCATATCCCACTTAGCACGCCATTCTGCCAGTAATTTTAGATTCACGTTGAACTCAAGTTGGTCAGAAACAAAATTTATGGTTTTAAAGATGACAGTCGTCGACAAACAATTTAACTGAAACAGTTTATTTGACAGAGTCAACCATATCATTGATATAGATGTTAAACAAGAGCAGTCCTATCACAGATCCTTGGGTAAACATCTGAGTAAACATGTGAGTAAACATCTAGATTTCCAGACCACGATCCGTCTATATCTACATGTTGTTTTCTATTAGTCAAATAAGATATAACTCAGGTTATTATTTCGGAAGGTATACAAATTGTTTTCAGCTTCAGGATAAGTTTATTGTGAGGCACCCTCTCGAAATCTTTGGAGAAGTTCAAAATTATTATGTCCACCTGACCATTCATATCTAGAACGTCAGCAAATTCATTAATGTTATCTATTAGCTGTGTGTTAGTAGAAAAGCCTCGTCGGAATCCATGCTGTGCATTGTGTATGATATTGTGTTTATCCAAAAAGGTACTTTAATATTTCACCAGATATGTTCCAACACCATGCAAGAAATACACGCAAGGGAAATTGGTCGATAATTACTCATTTCTACCGGGCTACCCTTCTTAAAAGCCGGAACAACACGAGCCAGGAGCCTATCTGTCGGTACCTGACCAGTTGTTAAGGACTTGTTAAATATTATGAGAAGAAATATACCTATCAGCTGTGCGTACCTCTTAAGAAAAATAGCCAGAATTTTATCTGGAAATGTTGACTTCCTTGCGTCTAACCATGAGAGCAGTTCAACTACACCCTCCAAGGATATGAACAGACCGCCTGATCCATTTGTTGCGGGAGTGACATGACAATCGTTGTTCTGCTTTGAAACCACGGTTTGAAAGTGATAATTATTTCCGCTATTTACCTGCTGCCTGTAACGAAAGTGTTGCCCAACGTTACCTGCTGAATTCGTCGATGGCCCTTGTGCCCCAACAACTGCCAGAGTTTTCGTGGGCTTTCTAAAGCAAAACGCCTAAGTGTTTCAGTGAAATAACGTTCTCGGGACTCTTGTATTTTGTACTCGAGGATAGCTTTTACTTCTTTAAGCACCTTGTCGTCATCGCACTTTAATTTCCTGCAACCCTTTAGCTTACATTTTATCTGGAGCAGTTGTCTGGTGATCCAAGGGCTCTCTCGACCAATGTTTTTCAGTCTGTTTGGAATAAAGTTTTCTATGCAGTGGTGACACCGCGATTTAAACTTAATCCATAATACGTCAATGTCATCATCACAAAAAGAGAAAACACGGTCCTCTAAATAAAGCACAATTTGAGCATCATACGCAGCAAAACAATCTTTTACAATAACCAGGTTTCGATTTATAAGAACCCGCCCTACGCAGGAAAATACAAGTAAAATAACATTGTGATCTGAAATTCCATCGTGAACCTGCATTACACAGTCCTACTTATAAAGGGCCGCAAGCTTTTCAGGCATGATAACTCCTCCATAGTTGATCAAATCGACTGTTACTCCATCTTCTGCCGCTTTTCCTAGGTCATGACTTCCAACACCTTTCTAACTTCATTTCCAGTTATAGAAGGAGCCTCTGTATACTGTTCATCACTACTCCGAATGAAGGTAGCGCGGCTGCTCTGGGTTTTTGTATAGGAGAGCATAGAATTCTGCTGCTCCATTTCCTGTATTATCACAATTGCCAATGACATTACCCTGCTTATTTTTCATTGCATACATCTTGCCTTGTCCTCTGTCAAGTTTTCTTCTCACTGATTTTATGCTGCAGCCATTTTTTACTGCTCCCAAAATCCTTCCCGCATTATAATTTCCAATATCCCTTACATTCTTCTTGTTGATCAGTTTTGACAGCTCAGAGAACTTTATCTGGTCTCTTGAGTTTGACTCTTTCAGGCTTTGTTGCTTCTTTATTAGATCCTTTGTTACTTGGTAGAGCATTGAGGGCATTGCGTAGGGGGTGGGGGGGGGGGGTGAGGGTGCAATACAATATCATTGTGTCAAATTCAGAAACACCTGAACAATTAGAAGAAAAAGTAAGATATGAGTCGGGTAAAAGAAAAACACCTGGTATAAAGGAAGTTTAACGACACTTTCAGGATGCTATTCATAATTAAATCAGGCGCAACGAGAGAAATATTACACAATTTCGAATGTGCATGAATAACAAGAACACTGAAATGAATTTCGGAATTGGTATGTTCTGTAGTATAATATAAAGGTTTAGTGACACATTTAAATGTGCGCGAGTAAAAGAAACATTATATAATTCTAAGCATACACACAGAAATAGCTGTTATTCATGGAGATGATCCAGAAGTTCCCTTTGAAAACTAGCTGCATCAGTGCAAGCGGCAATGTTTTCTGGTAACGCATTCCATTCGTTTATGCATTGCACTAGAGATTAACATTGGTACTTTAGTGTACGAGCATACGAGGTATCGGCAGAAAGTCTGAAATCGTTTTGATCTTTTGTTTCTCCATTAGGGCTCTTCCAGGTCCACTTTCTGTTGCTATGCTTCCTGAAGAAAGTATTTATTATTCGGAGCTTATTCCTTTCCATGAATTCTACCAACATCTCTCCTCTAGTGTTCCTATGCCGTAGTTGCCAATTGCTTGTTCAACAGCCAGCTTTTTCCCACTTTTGCCTTCAAGTCGCCCATGAGTACAGTATAATGAGTTCGCACTTTTCTAGTGGCTAATTCAACATCTTCATAAAACTTTCCTATTTCTTCATCATTATGACTTGAGGTTGGAGCATAGGCTTGTACTACCTTTATTCCATACTTCCTATACAGCTTTATTACGACGACTGCTACCCTGTCATTAATGCTGTAGAATTCATCAATGTTGCCCACTGTGTTCTTATGGATTAGGAATCCTACCCCGTATTCTCTTATCTGGAAGACCTCTACATATTAGGTTATTGCGGCGGTGCATTGCTGGCCTGTGCAAGCATCCTCCAAACCTTGTAGTGTTGTACTTAAACTCGTTATACATACTTATGGCACGATTATTCTCCCCAGTTCACTTGATGCAGGTTATGTAAAGATCATTGGGTCATACATGCTGAACCTGAGAGAGTGCTTTAAGGACCAGGGGTTTGGGCATGCATCACAATCATGCAGAGATAAAGCAGCATGCGCAAAGCGTATAGTGCTAATGATCACCCGCAAATAACTGCAATGCTGCTCCACATTGCACAAATGGCAAATGAGATCAGGCATCTTATTCGGGATCTTGACCTTTCTGTAGGAAAGAGACAGAAGTAACTGCTCTCACGGTGAAAGAAATGTTTCTATGAAGCGAGGAAGTAGCTTTCTTGCTTAGCTCAAACGAGATATGCCAGTGTGGCGCGGCAGGCGGCAGCGCGACATCGGTTTCAGGAGTTACAGTCAGTGGCCCCGTAGTAACTCCATCTGCCCCTTCGGTGGCAGCGTCCACTACTGCTCCGTCATCATCGAAGGCGGGCCTGCAGATTGCTGTGCCGCAGGGCTCATCACTGAATTGAATTCCGTGACCAGAGACGCGCATCTCAGCACCTACTTGCCTCAGATAAGGCTATGGAGGTCAATCCAAAAACCATGGCCTCATTGACGCCAAAAGACCAGCACTTCCTGTAGGGCACTAAGAAGGACGAACTTTCTGTAACTGTGCCAAAAGAGAACAAGTAGCCGGAACGGTTACCGCCCATGATTAGAATAGGGCTACTTTCATTACATGTCACCTATCACTTCTTAGTTCACACACATAAGTAAACAGTTTTAATTCCTTTACATTTACTTTCATCATCAATTGGAATAATGGAGGCTTGATGCACAATCTAGGTGACATCAAAGGCATCATAAATAAGTTATCGCCAGTGGCATTATGTCGTCAAGAAAAGAACCTAGGGCCCAGGTATAGTCAAATTCTTAAAGGTTTTACCGTTGTCCGAAGGGATCGTGAACAGTATAGCCGTTTGTTTGGAGAAGTCGCCATAGTCATGCCGTGTAGCACTCCTACCTGAAATGTTCAAGTGAATACTTTTGAGGCTGTAACCATCACCATTTTATCGCATGAAACCATCATCATTTGTTTATTGTACATTCCACCCCTTGCTCATGTTACTATTAGACAGTTGGAAAATCTAACAGACCAGTTGCCAGTCTTTCGTTTTAGTAGATCGTAATACCCATTGTACCCTTTGGGCAGCAATACAACTTACCAAAGAGGGCACCTTATTGAAGAATTTATTTTATCTAATCACATTTGTCTTTTAAACTCGGGTGTGCCAACCTGTTTCTTGCCTAGTTCACATAATTTTAGTTGCCAAGATTTAGCTTTTTGCTCACCTCATATGGTAGCGATCATTCACCTGCTGCCACCAAACTCGTATCATCACTAGTCATGATAGATTATAAACTGCGTCGCTGAAAACACATCTTGCTGACTGGCCGCTTTTTATGTATCATGCAAAACTTGAACAAGTCTTTTCAGGTGAGCTAAGCTTTGACGAAATTATTGAAAAGTTTACTGTTGTTTTACAACCTCCATGGTTTCAAACAGGTCAAAGCCAAAGCACTATTTATCCAAAGACAAGTGAAAATATCATCATGGAAGAAATGAGTATCATAAACAGTTTTGTCACATCTAAACAACTGTGGGAACAGGTGAAGTTTAGGGGAGATTACTCATCTTACGCAATACTGTTACGAGACTAGGCACACAAGCAGCGCTACAAGAACAGGCTGACATACTTGGGGAACAATTCTATAACGTCTCCAGCTCACTAGGTTATTCAAAGGAATTTTTCAACTATAAGCAGTCTCTTGAAAAACATGCTGCCTACTACTGGTGTTCAAATGAACTGTATAATACGCCTCTTACAGTTCAAGAATTAAACAGTCCTTTCTGCAGGTAAAAAAGCAGTGGTAGGTTACGGCCGTACTCAGGTTACGACCATGCTGGCACGCCTAACTCGGACATCTGTAGAGCCTCTCCTTGAACCTTTCAACATAATCTGGGGTAACGCCGGAAGAGTAAAAAAGCAATAGTAGTGCCATTTCTGTGTGCCATTTCTATGTGCATTTTTGTACCAGCAACACTGTCTTGCCCTTTTATTTGATTGAGCAAAAGCATATGATACCACGTGGAGATATAAACGAGAAGAAAGGGGGTTAATCGAGGGGCCCGAACAAACGCTGACACCAAGGACAGCATACGGGAAATTACTCGTGCTTGCTAAATGAATTAAAGAAATGATAAATTAATGTAATTTCTTTAATTCATTTGGTAAGTACAAGTAATTTCCCCTATGCTGTCCTTGGTGTCAATGTTTGTTGGCTTCTTATGACACGTGGAGATATAAAATTTTAAAAGACCCGGGGCGCGATCGGAGATCTTTGTTCCAAACAGAACGCGTTCAGTCGCTGCAATGTCACAAAGTGGGCAGTCAGCAGCATTTGTGAGAACGGGAGGGAGAGAGCAGCCAGTTGACAAGCGGCGAACTCCCCGGAAGTTGACGTGCCTCGTTTCTCGTCTTTTTGAGTACAGTGCACGTATACTACCAAATGAAAAGTTTCTCGCCTTCTAAGTAATAAAACGTTTATTTTAAAAACTGTATTTTTTTAAGCTTAAACACGCTTTCAAGTAGCAATACGCATGACTAGCATAATTTATTGCTATTCATTTTTCTGTCACTAAGTGGTGTCGCGCATAGCGAAAAAAAAAGGGGGGGGGGGTCGCGGGAAACACTGGCACCCTTTTCAAGGAGCAACAACAATATTCCACTGGCTCACTGGCATCCGATGATCGGGTCGAGTTCGCCGCACAAGCAACGCACTGTTCTTTTCCAGAAACGAAAGCGACGCTGAAATTCATTTCTGCCTTCTCCTCAAATGCACTTCGCACCTCCAAACGCTCTGCTTCCTCCTCGAGCAATGCCAACGCTAATAGCGAAGCGCCAATTGCAAGCGCCATTTTTCATGAATTAGACTATGGATTGGACCCAATCCAATCCACCAGACGTGCCATGTGAAGCCGACTCGTAGCGAGTGCATGACCGCTCGAACTGCACACCTCTCGTTCCATTATGCCCCTAGCAAGCGACGTGCTCGGTTTCGAAATGATTGACCTGGCCGCAGCCCGCGCCGGATGACGTCGGCCTAGGCCAATCGCGCTCTAGGAAACTGAATGGATACTCTGAACAACAATCTCCGATTGCGACCCTGGCTGACCTTGGGATCCATGGTAACATGTTGAACTCCCTAGCTGATTTCATGACGAATAGAACATTTCAGGAACGTCTTGGCACAGTACTGTCACATACATTTACACAAGAAAATGGCGTTCTGCATGGCAGTGTTCTCAGCACGACAATTTTCACAATGAAAATGAACTCAGGTAATAAGGTTATACCGATCGTCTCTGTGTATGCATTGACGATCTGCAAGTGGCTCTCCGCACCTCAAGGTTATCAACCTGTAGAGGCAGTTTCAAATCACAGTAAACTTGCACAATGGGCTAACACAAATGGATTCCACTTCTCCACCCAAGTCCAAAAAACAGTTACTGTTTTGTTTTCTCAGAAACGAGGGCTACACTGCGATCCAGTTCTGTAATTGAATGACGCCACAACAAGGTTATAAATATTTAGTAGTAACCTTTGGCACCAAACTAAGCTTCCTGGCCCTCGTAAACGCAACAAAACTACTGTTGCATAATTTACATGTTTACTTGTTTGTCTATTTCGGGTGACCGCATTTACCCGTCTAACAAATGTTATCGCTCAACGCGGGACGCGCCTGCAGGTATCGGAAGTTTCTCGAATGTTATCGATGGTTCTTATTGCTGCCTATTGTCACCGAACCTTGTGCAATCTGATTTCGTGTATGCTCGACGCGAATGGTATAGAACTGTGTGGAAGACACGCGGGTCCCAGCGATTACTCTGGAACCATCGATGACTGATGTATAAAAGCCGACGCGCTTGACCCGCTTATCAGATTTTCGACGATCGCCGATTGTGTTCGACACTGCCGCCGTTTTTTGAGTGTAGCCTGTTTTTAAAGGCACAAGTTCGTCCAATAAAACGCTCGTTTCGTGATTCCCAGTTTTGCTCTTTTCTTCACTGTCACTACTACATGACATCTGGTGGAGGTGCTAGTGCGTTCATGTACATAACGCCCGCGCAAAGCCGCGATCCAAGCCCGAAGTCCGAGGACAGCACCAACGTTGCCCAAGACCAGCGAACTAGCCGCATACTGCAAGGACTGCCCCCAGGGCACGGACTTCTGCTTGATTCGACCAGGAAGACCGTGGCCAGCTCAACAACCACCATGGCAGCACCAGTGTGACTCATCGTGCTTCAACAACCCAGAGCCTTCCGTGGAGCTACGTCGGAGGATCAGGAAACCTGGCTCGAAACCTTCGAGAGGATCTCGACCTTCAACAACTGGAGCACTGAGGATAAGCTACGCCATGTGTACTTCTCATTGGAAGATGCTGCGAGGACCTGGTTTGAGAACCGGGAGTCCACCCGTACAACCAGTGGCGTAGCTAAATGTATCGTTCGGGGGAGGGGGGGGGGGGTAGGGTGCTCACGTTGCAGCTCGGCCTCCTCCAAATACACGAATAATAACGTAATAACTGCATTGATACTCTCATAGATGCTCCAAACGTATTCTTCAACGCTACGCACTGTCAAGACAAGTAAAATACGTATTATTTCATACAAGAATGTATTCGCGTGTCGCGAAAAATGTGCCGGAAATAACTGATATCAATGCGTCCATGTTTTTTGTCTATGTAATAGGCAAAGAAACTATCGCACGAACTTTAGAACTATATCAGTTCGAAACCAGCAAAGCAGTGCATGCCACGGATATGAAAAAGCCGGCTGATCCCACGCCCTGTGGGAATTGATGTTATGCGAAGCAGTGTGCGGGGAGCCTGCCAAGTTACCGAAACAAACACGTGAGTACCAAGACGCAGGCTGCTTGGTGGCGGCATATCACGCATGTCTTGACCTGTCGTTTATGTTCGTCATTAAATCTCGTCATACAAGGTCAATTAAGGTACGTGCCAAGACATAGGCGGCTGTTTCATGACCTACATGACACGCATGTAATGACTTATTTATGTTCGTCATACACTCCTGTCATGCTATTCCAATTTTGGTACATAGCAAGACATAGGCCGCTGTTTCATGACCTACATGCAGTCCGGGGCAGTATTGAAGATACATGTATCTGGATACTATCATAGATACTCTTTGGATATCTTGTATCTGTATCATGATACGTATTGCAAGACGTGTATCAGTATCGGTATTTCCGGTACATGAAAGAGTGTATCTTGCATCTGAAGGTACAATATACTGCTTTCACAACATCGGCGTGTGAAACAATAAACTATGGATGAACTCCTTTTCCCAAGCTGATACTTCTTCCACAAAGCCACCTCAATAAAACAAAGGCAGCGACATTCGTTTATCTTTCCGCCAGAGCCCCCAGCTAGGGCTAGCGATGAGGTGTGCGCGTCCATACTGGTGGAGCAAAGTCACGTAGTGGCGGTCGCACTATCACGGCAAAAACAAGCGAGTTAACGTCTGCGTTTAGCCGCCCTTTGTTTACCTGATTTCTTCTTTTTAGTTGCGTCGTTGCTATGACACTTACTCGTAGCCACCTTACTGTGCGGCGTACGCCAATGCGCCCGGCGTCTTTCGCGCAAGTTCTGATGTCGTTGTAGTGTCGTTCTCGAAGTTTCTCTTGCGTGGTGCTTCGTTACGATGTCTGAAAAATGCAAGAATGGGGTTGCCTTGCGTCTAGTGCATTTCACACATTGTTTTGGAATGAAGATGTCATACCTTGAGCCAGAAAGACATGTATTTTGAGATTCTAACAGACATTTCATTCAAATGGAACAATGTTGGTTGTAGTCAAGAAATTTCTAAGCAAGCACTTTTGTGCATACGCGTTTGCCACTACACTATATAGATCTATAATAAAGAATTGCGAATGTATCGAAGTATCTTACCATACAAATAGAAAGTATCGTGCCGAATGCAATAATTACGGTAGTATCGTGTATCTGTATCTCAAATACTTGTTGCCGAGTATCTTGTATCGTATCATGATACAATTTCTAAGGATCTTTGCCCAGCCCTGCTTACATGTCACGTATGTCATGACTTATCATTTATATTTGTCATACAATCTTGTCATACTATGCCAATTTTGGAACATGCCAAGTTAACAAAATGATAGTGAGAGCACGAAGACTTAGGCGGCTAGACAGATACTGTCAAAGAGGCAAATGTTCGCGAAGAATCACTTTGCATTTAAAACCTAAAGGCCATGAAAGAACGAGTTGAGGACAAATATTCCAATGAAACTTTCAAGAACCTTGTTTACGTTTTGTACATATGCAACGGCCAGTGAAAAATCTCAGTGACGATCTCTGTCGTTCCAGTGTATTGCGCAGGAGCAGCTGTCACCGGTCGGGCATAGTGAGTAATTGCACCGAAATTATAGCCGCAACACAGAGAATATATAAAAAGCAGTTCTTCAAGATGTACATTAGAAATGCGAAGATACAGCTTGATAAAAGGCAAACAGTGCCATTGCAGACAAAGTTCACTGCATTTATACATAAAACCTCACAACAATATGTTTAAATATTGTTACGTGTGGAAAGACACTGATGAAAGATGCTATATACAGGATATTCACTCTGGAGCCAGACCGCCAGGCCGACACTCGCTCGCGCCAAGGGCACAGACACACTTCGTCGTCGTTCTCGCGGCGGCTCGTCCCTTGAGCATTGCTCGATGATATCGTAATACTACCCCTCGGTGGCAAAAGCGCCGCCACGGTGCAGTTAAATATCCAAGGCGCGTGGAGAGTTTTAGGGTTTGAGTCGGACGACGTGGGCAATGTCAATGGTTGTTACAGCGGAGGACGTAGTGGGCGTGGATGGAACGATTTCATACGTGACATCGGCCACTTGGCGGAGCACGCGATATGGGCCTGTGTAGCAGGAAAGCAGTTTTTCACAAAGGCCAACTTTACGCGAAGGTGACCAAAGTAACACGAGGGTGCCGGGCACAAAATGGACATCACGGTGACGGAGGTCGTAGCGTTGCTTTTGTTTGCCTTGATATAATTGTAGACGAGCGGCCGAAAGTTGTCGAGCATGGTCAGCATGGGCGATAGCATCACGGGCATAAGCGCTAGTTGAAGCTGTGGTGGAAGGAAGCAGTGTCCAGTGGTAGCGTTGGTTCACGGTCATGCAAGTGTTAAAAAGGCGAAAAGCCAGCAATTTCGAGACGGGAAGAGTTGTGCGCAAAGGTAATGTAAGGTAGAACTGGTCCCAGTCACGGTGGTCGTCTGAAACGTATTTGGATAACATGTCTGTAAGGGTGCGGTTCAAACGCTCAGTGAGGCCGTTCGTTTGAGGGTGGTAGGAGGTGGTAAATTTATGCTGTATTGAGCAGGAGGCACGCATGATGTCGTCAATGACTTTGGCTAAGAACGTAAGGCCACGGTATGTTAGCAGTTGACACGGATCACCATGAATCAAAATAACATCATGCAGGAGGAAGTCCGCAACATCGGTTTCGCAACTGGTCAGAAGAGCGCGGGTTACGGCGTTGCAGGTCGCGTAGTCCGCCGCGACTGCAACCCACTTGTTTCCTGACGTAGATTCTGGAAATGGGCCGACAAGGTCTAAGCCGACACGATGGAAGGGCTGGGCAGGGATGTCGAGCGGCTGCAGGTAACCAGCGCGGAACTGGGAAGGCTTTTTGCGTCGTTGGCAAAGTTCACAAGCGGCGACGCAACGTCGTACGGAACGGGCAAGGCCCGGCCAGAAAAAATGGCGACATACACAGTCATAGATTCGATATACGCCGAGGTGTCCTGCCATTGGTGCGTCGTGAAGCTCTTCTAGAACAGCTGAGCGGAGGTGTTTAGGTATGACAACTAGGAACTCAGAGCCCTCCGGATGAAGGTTACAACGGTACAGAGTACTGTCGCGGAGGACGAAGAGGCGTAGAGTGGCGTCGGCCGGACAGTGTTCGAAACCGTCGATGAGTGCTCTGATGTAGGCGTCACGACGTTGCTCGTCGGCAAAATGAAGCAGCTGTGATACAGAGAATGCGCAGGCAGCACTGGTAATATTTGAGGAGTCAGGGTCGTCAACAGGGTAACGCGACAAGCTGTCAGCTTCTTGGTGCAGGCGGCCAGACTTCTAGACCACGCAATATGAAAATTCTTGTAGTCTCAAAACCCATCGACAAAGCCGGCCTGTAGGATATTTTAGCGATCACCATCATCATCTGCAGCCTGGTTACGCCCACTGCAGGGCAAAGGCCTCTCCTACACTTCTCCAACAACCCCGGTCATGTACTAAATGTGGCCATGTCGTCCCTGCAAACTTCTTAATCTCATCCGCCCACCTAACTTTCTGCCGCCCCCTGCTACGCTTCCCTTCCCTTGGAATCCATTCCGTAACCCTTAATGACCATCGGTTATCTTCCCTCCTCATTACATGTCCTGTCCATGCACACTTCTTTTTCTGCATTTTACTAAGATGTCATTAACTCGCGTTTGTTCCCTCACCCAATCTGCTCTTTTCTTATCCCTTAACGTTATAACCATCATTCTTCTTTCCATAGCTCGTTGAGTCGTCCTCAATTTAAGTAGAACCCTTTTCGTAAGCCTCCAGATTTCTGCCCCGTAGGTGAGTACTGGTGAGACACAGCTATTAAACACTTTTCTCTTGAGGGATAATGGCAACCTGCTGTTCATGATCTGAGAATGCCTACCGAACGCACCCCAGCCCATTCTTATTCTTATGATTATCTCCGTCTCATGATCCCGATCTGCCGTCACTACCTGCCCTAAGTAGATATATTCCCTTACCACTTCCAGTGCCTCGCTGCCTATTGTAAATTGCTGTTCTCTTCTGAAACTGTTAAACATTACTTCAGTTTTCTGCAGATTAATTTTTAGACCCGCTCTTCTGCTTTGCCTCTCTAGATCAGTGAGCATGCATTGCAATTGGTCCCCTGAGTTACTAAGCAAGGCAATATCTTCAGCGAATCGCAAGTTACTAAGGTATTCTCCATTACCTTTTATCCCCAATTCTTCCCAATCCAGGTCTCTGAACACCTCCTGTAAACACGCTGTGAATAGCATTGGAGAGATCGTATCTCCCTGCCTGACGCCTTTTTTTATTGGGATTTTGTTGCTTTCTTTATGGAGGACTACGGTGACTGTGGAGCCGCTATCGATATTTTTCAGTATTTTTACATACGGCTCGTCTGCACCCTGATTTCGTACAGCCTCCATGACTGCTGAGCTTTCGACAGAATCAAATGCTTTCTCGTAATCAATGAAAGCTATGTATAAGGGTTGGTGATATTCCGCACATTTCTCTATCACCTGAATGATAGTGTGAATATGGTCTATCATTGAGTAGCCTTTACAAAATCCTGCCTGGTATTTTGCTTGACCGGAGTTTAAGGTGTTCCTGATTCTATTTGCGATTACCTTAGTAAATAGTTTGTAGGCAACTGACAGTAAGCTGATCGGTTTCTAATTTTATCAAGTCTTTGGCGTCCCCTTTCTTATGGATTAGGAGTATGTTAGCATTCTTCCAAGATTCCGGTTCGCTCGAGGTCATGAGGCATTGTGTATACAGGGTGGCCAGTTTTTCTAGAATAGTGTTCCCACCATGCATCCTTCAACAAATCTGCTGTTACCTGATCCTGCCCAGCTGCCTTTCTTCTTTGCATAGCTCCCAAGGCTTTCTTTACTTCTTCCGGCGTTACCCTGTGGGATTTCGAATTCCTCTAGACTATTCTCTCTTCGATTATCGTCGTGGGTGCTACAGGTACTGTATAAATCTCTATAGAACTCCTAAGCCACTTGAACTATCTTTTAGCGACGAGAGCCGGCAGAGAGCATGATGCTCAGTGACTACGGAAAATGGGCGACCGTAAAGGTAAGGACGGAACTTCGGTGCCGCCCAGACTACAGCAAGGCATTCTCGTTTCGTAATGGAATAGTTGCGCTCCGATGGAGTGAGGAGGCGGCTCGCATAAGCAATAACGCGATCCTGACCACGCTGACGTTGGGCTAAGATGGCACCTATGCCATGACCGCTGGCATCTGTACGCAATTCTGTAAGGGCATCCGGGTCGAAGTGGGCGAGAATGGGTGGTGAGGAGAGAAGAGTGACGAGACGAGAGAAGGCGGCGCTTCTGCAGTACCCCACGAGAATTGTACGCCTTTCTTGAAAAGATTAGTGAGGGGTCTAGCAATTGCCGCAAAATCTTGAACAAAACGACGAAAGTACGAGCATAGCCCTACAAAACTTCGAACGTCTGCGGCTGTCATCGGAACCGGAAAGTCTCGGACAGCGCGAGTTTTGTCAGGATCAGGCTGTACTCCGGAAGCGCCAACGAGGTGGCCCAGAACAGTAATTTGGCGGCGGCCGAAACGACATTTGGACGAGGTAAGCTGCAGCTTCGCCTTTCGAAATATACCAAGTATACTTGTTAGACGCTCAAGTTGAGTGTCGAACGTGGGCGAGAAGACGACGACGTCGTAGAGGTAGCAGAGACATGTGAACCATTCGAAACATCGAAGCGAGGAGTCCATCATACGCTCAAAGGTGGCAGGGGCGTTGCATAATCCAAACGGCATTACTTTAAATTGGTGTAGGCCATCAGGTGTGATGAACGCGGTTTTTCTCTGTCTATATCGTCAACAGCAATCTGCCAGTATCCAGAACGAATGAAGGGAAAATGAGACATCCACCCGTTCGTAGCAATTGCTACAAAGGAAACCCATACGGGTTCCTCGAAAGAAAAGCCTCATGGTTGGTCAGAAGTAGGCTTTTCTTTCGAGGAACCCGTATGGGTTTCCTTTGTAGCAATTGCTACGAACGGGTGGATGTCTCATTTTCCCTTCATTCATTACTTCTCTCCACCTTGCGGGTTTCCGCAGAACTACTACGTTATCCAGAACGAAGATCAATAGAATAGCTTGAACCGTGGACGCAGTCAAGGGCGTCGTCTATACGTGGGAGCGGGTAGACGTCCTTCTTAGTAATGTTGTTCAGATGACGGTAGTCTACACAGAAGCGCCACGTGCCATCCTTTTTCTTAACCAACACTACAGATGACGCCCAGGGACTCGAAGAAGGCTCAATGATATTTTTACCTAGCATTTTGTTCACTTCACTTTGAATTACTCGGCGTTCTGACGCAGAAACTTCATACGGTCGTCGGTGAATAGGAGTAGCATCGCCAGTAAGCATCCGATGCTTGACCGCGTCGTCTGGCCTTAAGGGCGATCGTCGAAGTCGAAAATATCTCTGTAGGACGATAATACTTAGTAAAGGTCTTCAGCCTGCGCAGAAGACAGGTCTGTCGCAACCATTTTCGGTATCTTGGGATCGGCGGCCGAGGCTGGCACGATGGGCCTGTTAAGCTGCCACGTTGCCACGTGATAAAGTTGCCACGTGCCATAAAGTTGCCACGTGATGGTCGCCGAGACAATCAACGTTGGCAAGGCAAATACCTTGCGGTAGAATTTGCTTTGTCAATCCAAAGTTAAAGATAGGGATGAAAGTGCGGCTCGCAGTAATAGTAAGTATACTGTGAGGCACAGTAACGTCATACTGTAGTGGAATGTCGGGCAGAGGAGTGACGAGGTACTCGCCATCTGGGACTGGTGGGGAAGACAAGAGTTCAATGTAGGCTATTGATTTTGGCGGCAGCCGAATAAAGCCGGTGGGGCGTAGGTGGCACTGGGATGCGTCAGAAGGTTCTGCGAGAATCGGCAACTCAAGGCGAAGGGTACTCGCAGAGCAGTCAATAAGAGCAGAATGCGCGGAGAGAAAATCGAGGCCCAGAATGAGGTCGTGGGGGCAATGAGCAATCACGGTGAAGAGGACAGGAGTGTGGCGGCTGGCGATGCTAACACGTGCCGTACACATACCGATGATAGGCACAGTACCGCCATCCGCAACGCGGACGACGTGTGCCGACGCTGCGGTGAGGAGCTTGTTCGGTCGTCGTCGGAAGGCAGCACTCATAATAGAAATATGTGTACCTGTATCAATGAGCGCCGTGACAGGATACCCATCAAAGTCAACGTCAAGAAGGTTTTGGTTCGTATGTAACGTAAGCAGAGAATCTGAGGGCAGGGTGGACAACGCAGCTTCACCTCCAGACGCTGCACTGCCTAGTTTTCCGGCTGGATCCGGGAGGCGATAGGCGACGGAGAGAAGCGACGGGGTTGGGGCGAACGAGACTGATGGCGTTGAGGTGAGGGTGAGCGGCTCTAGTGAAGGTTCGGGGCAGAAGCATTAGCGACAGTGGGTCCATAGCGGGTGGCATAGGGAACAGAAGGTCCAAAGGGACGGGAATGAGCGGCGGTGTATCTCCGAGGAGGTGGTGGCCATCGGTTGCGGCAGTGACGAGCGACGTGGCCTATGCGACAGCAGTGGAAGCAGATCGGCCTGTCATCAGTTATACGCCATTTGGACGGGTTGCGGCGAGATGTAGAAAAGGACTGCCGGAGACGAGGAGGGCTGCTAGAGAACTGGGGAACTGTGGGTGGAGACGATGAACACACGGAGTTGAGACCCATGTTCTCAAATTCCTATCTGACGACGGCCTGAATCATCGTAATCGTGGTTGCTGGCGGATCGGGAGGCGTCGCGGAGAAAGCTGGCGAACAGGCGGCCTCGAGCTCGCGGCGAACAATACGGGTTACGCCGTCACAGGGGGTGGTCTGACGCGGTCGATCCCCACGTGTCGACGTAGCAGCAGTGTTGGGTAGCCGCGTGATGTCTAGCTTGTTCAAGGCAACGGATTTCTTTGATAATGACGTCGATAGTCGAAACGTGGCCGAAAACAAGCAAATTGATAGCATCTTCGGCGATGCCTTTTAGCACATGCGACACTTTATCTGCTTCAGACATAGTATCGTCAGCTTTGCGGCATAGAGCCAGGGCGTCGAGGATGTATGAAACGTACGGCTCTGTAGATGTGTGAACACGAGACGCAAGAGCGTTTCTCGCGGCAGCCTTGCGCCCAATGGAGTCATCAAACAGTTCCCTGAGCTTTTCTTTGAAACTGTCCCAACTGGTTATTTCGTCGTCATGCGTTTGGTGCCACACGCGTGGGGTGCCGCCGAGATAAAAGGTGACATTGGCGAGCATGACCGTTGGGTCCACCTGTTATTAGCACTGGCGTGTTCATAGAGCTTGATCCATTCTTCAACGTCCTCGCCCTCCAGGCCAGAGGACACACCAGGGTCGCGATGTTGGGCAGCCGTGATGATTGAAGCAGTCGGACAAGCCGAAGCCGTTGCAGAGGCGGTCTCGTCACTGGGAGGCATGGTGACAAGCTCGATGTACCGACCACTCTGGAGTTCCGTGGTGAGGACGGGGATCGCTGACCTCCACCAGAAGGTTACGTGTGGAAAGACACAGATGAAAGAGGCTATATACAGGCTATTTACACTGGAGCCAAACCACCAGGCCGACACTCGCTCGCGCCAAGGGCACAGACACACTTCGTCGTCGTTCTCGCGGCGGCTCGTCCCTTGCGCATCGCTCGATGATATCGTAATAATATATATGTATACAGTTTATCCACGTATCCAAGCAAAATTCAGTGTATATAATGCTTCAAACGTGGCAAATAAACATGTTGCGCAATCAGATTCACAGATCACGGAATCCTAAGGACGTCCTCCCCTTCATCCACTACCCCGGATGCATTGCGCGCGACGGAAGGCGGCACATTTGCTCGCCGCTTTTCTCCCTCACGTACATAACACTTTGCCAGCATCGTCGGCTCACCCATCGCACTCCTCCCCTTAGCTTTTACTCGCACGCACAACATCCGGCGCGCGGTGACGACGTTATCGCCCTTACACTTTATACGGAACATGTCGGCGACGGCAGGAATGCGCCTGGAGTGTCCATATAATATATATGGCAATAATTCCGGAGAGTCCCGGAAAATATCCGACACAGTGCGACACGTTTAGATATTCATGTTTCCCATGGGCAACAGAAATCTGGAATTCGTCGCCAAAGGAAATTGTAGAATCAGATTCTGTGGATGGCGTTGTCGCAAAATTGGAGCCATGTTTTGCTTGTTCATGAAAGTATTTGAGTACGTAGTTTAAAGGTAATGCGTTGGTTGAGTGATAGGACACTAGTGCACGTGTGATTGCATACTGCCTTATGATTTCAAATGTAAATATTGCAATGTGCTCAATAGTGTTGTTTTATAGACCCACGATAACTACAAGAATGTTATACGACTAATATTGCAATTGTTTTGAGCACCTTTTGTTATTCCTTGATTCATGACAAAGAAAGAAAGTGTCTTGTGTTGAATACCAGTGCTGTTGTATGACAGTTTTCTTTTGCTTTCTATATTTTCTTTTTTTCTTCCTGTTTTTCCCATGCTCATGTGTATTTTTACCATCCACTTCCTGTTTGGGCCTGTGCAAAGGCCTACAGTATTGTTCAATAAATAAAAAAAATATAGTAAGAGTATCTGGCAACTGAAGAGTCCCGTGCCCCATTAATTTCCGCAAAAGAAGAAGAAACAAAATTGAACTTTCACCATGAGACAATTCACTGTGACGCAATATGTCTATTTTTCTTTTGTGGGGCGGGGGCACCAAAATGAAAAAACGCAAAGGGAAGCAAGTTGCCCACAATAGAATGCCTACTTTGGGCCTCTAATGTGGCTACCAAAGGAATATCGAAGAAAACGTGAGCTGGTTGGTTCACAGAGGACCATACGCATACTGCTCGGTGTCCTACACCGGCGAGACAAAAGACTTTCCGGAGAGGTTGCAATAACATCGAAATGAACGTGATGCCCTCAAGAGAACGCGTTGCAATCCGTCGAGTCCCCACAGTGATGGCGGCGAGCGACCATTGTTTCTTTTTCTCGTCCCCTAGCCAGAAAGCATCCAAAACTCTGCCAGGCCAAAATCCATTTGGCCAGAGAAAAACTAACGCTCTCTGGCTGCCTCTGGCAGCCCACGGGTAGCGAGAACACGAAAATTGAAGAGGCCTAATGTGTCGTCGGGAATAAAAGGCAAAGTAGAAAAACTAAATAATAGCGTGGTAACCTTAGCTGGCTTAAGTGTCTTGACATGGGTACTTTGGCGTAGGCGAAAAAAATGTTATTTGTTTCTGTGACATGATGGTACAAATGAACTACCACAACGCTTCGTCACACAGAACCACGCTGCGTACTTTTTAAGCATGTCTGATGGTTTGTTGATTTGGCTTGTCTCGTTTTTTGGTCTGATGCGTGACTTTAGAAAAGTGAGTGCACCTTTGGCGTCAAACGTTTAAAAGAACGTAAAATCCACAACGTTCCGGAATTGAAAATCTAAAGCAAGACTTTGGAAATGTTAATACAACTTTCGCAGCAAAATTTTGAGAACTTTATACCCATAATGTTCCGGAATTCAATTCCATGCGCTCCGTAGATTACGCGGCCTCTGCGAGATACCGATACGAGCCCGCTCGCCATCAAAACGCCTTTGCAACTTTGTGCTGGGATGGGGCTCCGTACGTTATGTGATACCAGGTGCATGGGCGCTGCCACGAAATCCAGCCCGAGTTCGCAGTCTTCACGCTAAAATGTTTTTCGAGCGTGAAAGATCATTGTAGACAAAATCCAGAATGATTTCTGGCGCCAGGGGTTGTTTTAATCGGCAATGCATGATAGCACAAACAATTTTGGGGAGGGGGTGAAGCCCCATAATTTCCCCCCCCCCCGGCTACGCCCCTGCTTACAACGTGGGACCTGTTCCGCAGTAACTTCCTGAGGACCTTCACGAGTGTTGTCCGAAAAGAAAGGGGCCGAAGTTCTGGTGGAATCCAGAGGGCAACTGCCCAATCAGACCATCGCCGACTTCACGGAAGAGATGACCCGACTTTTCCGGCACGCCGACCCAGAATGTCCGAAGAGAAAAAAGTCCGCTTCTTGATGAGAGGCATAAAGCAAGAACTTTTTGCCGGACTTACCCGCAACCCACCGAAGGCCATAGCTGAGTTCTCCACACAGGCAACGACAATTGAGAAAACTCTGGAAATACGCACTAGGCAATATAACCGCCCAGTGCTCACGCCGCAGTCCGCCATCCAAGCACTGGGCTCCGGTGGCCTCCAAGAGACCATCAGAGCCATTGTGCGCGACGAGCTGCGCAAAATGTTGCCTTCGTCGCAACCTCAGGTGTCCTCGGTCACTGACAAGGTCAAGTACGAACTTCAACGGTCGCTGGGAGTTTTCGAAGTGCAGCCTGAATCGCCGCCTCCCGTGCTCGAAGCGATGACCTACGCCGCCGTCGCCCACAGTCAAGGTGCCCCGCTGCGTTCGCGCCAGAGCTCTGTAAGACCGCAATTCCGACGTCCACCGCCACCAGCACGCCCATCTGTCGCCCAGCGCAACTACGCGAGGAAGAGGGACATTTGGCGAGCCCCCGACCACCGCCTGCTCTGCAATCACTACGGAGAAGCCGCTCATGTGTACCGCCGATACCCATACCGCGACTTAGGACTAAGAGGGTTCGCCGTCATCGCGCTGCGTCCACAACTTGGACAGCGCCCTCGTGACATCACCGACTTCCTCGCCGCCACTCAGTGGAGTTCCCGACGACAGTCCCGTTCGCCCTCACCGGGCCTCTACCTGTCTCCGCAACGCCAAGCATACACTGGCCCAGCCTGGGGCCGGTCTGCGAGCCCATATCCGGGAAACTAAAGCTGACGAAGGTCCTCCGCCGCCGGCGAAGTCGCCGAAAATCTTGTCTCGACGACATACCAACGAGATGCCGCCATACCGACGAAGTCTGGAAGCAAAGAATCAGCCGACGAAAGATGACCTGACGACGCCACGTACCAGCGACAAGTCAACGTGAAGCAGCCGTGATTCGACTTCAAGGCCTAACTGCAACGCATGGCAAAGAACCACCGGCCTCGACGTGCTTCTCGACGGCCACGCAGTCACCGCCTTACTGGACACAGGAGCCGACTACTCCGTCATGAGTGGACCCATCGCCGCCCAGTTGAAGCAAGTTAAGACTGCATGCGAACGCCGTCAAATTCGGACACCTCATAATGCCGACTGGAATCCCCACGGCAAGAATTACCGTTCATGACCTTACTTACCCTGCCACCTTCGTTATTTTCCAACAGTGTTCACAAGACGTCATACTCGGCATCGACTTCCTGAAACAACACGGCGCTATCATCGGCATCACGTCGAAGTCGATAACGTCGCAAGATCAAGCGATACCACCGGAGAGCTCTCGTAGTCACCACTCTTCGAGTGTGCTCGAAGATCAAGTGAGCATCCCTCCTCGCTCCAGCATTATTTCCGTCGGCACTGAAACACCTGCAGACGTAGAAGGCATCATCTAGGGCACAACGTCTATTGCTCAGCCGTGAAATTTGCGTCGCGAGAGGGGTCGCTCGACTGCACGGAGGGAAAGCGAATGTGATGCTGACAAACTTCAGCCAGTTCAAGCACATCAACAAGGGCTCGACGATCACGTACATTGAGGAAATTGTGGAAACCAGCAACGCGTTTGTCTTCTCGGATTCCGCCACATCAATTCCAACGATCATATTCTCGAACCATACTTCGACATAAATCCAAGTCTCCCCATGATTCAGCAGCAACAGCTCAGAAGTCTGCTCCGACGATACAAAGGCTGCTTTCCGACGTCATCAAAGATTCGACAAACACCAATGGCAAAGCACCGCAGAATGACCGAAGACTGCACTCGACCACTCCGCCAGAGCCCTTACCGAGTTTCGACGCGAGAGCGTGAAGCTATTAGGCAACAAGTCGACGAAATACTGCACGAACACGTCATCCAGCCGTTGAAAAGCCCGTGGGCATTTTCTGTAGTCCTGGTGAAGAAAAAGGACGAAACCTACGTTTCGGCGTCTATTATCGTCGACAGAACAAGATCAGGAAGGAGGAGGTATACCCTTTCTCACGGATAGACGACGCATTGAATTGGCTCTGCAACGCGACATACTTGTCGATGGACCTGAAGTCTGGCTACTGGCAATGAGAAGTGGACGAGAGGGTCGGGAAAAGACCGCCTTCATCATGCCAGACGGCCTCTGCGAGTTCAAGGTTATGCCATTTGCACTGTCCTCCGCGCCTGCAACGTTCCAGCACGTGATGGATATGGTTTAAACACGATTGAAGTGGCAGACCTGTGTTGTTTCCTTGGGTGATGTGATCGTCTTCGCTGGAAATTTTGACGATCACCTTAGGCGGCTTGCGACAGTACTAGAAACAATCACGTCATCAGGGCTCCCTCTGAAGCAGGAAAATTGCCGCTTCGCATACGATGAGCTTCAGTTCCTAGGCCACGTCATCGGCAAATCTGGAGTCCGCCCCGACCCGCAGAAGACAGCTGCCATCGCAAAGTTCCCGCAGCCCATCGACATGAAAGCAGTGCGTAGATTCCTTGGCATCTGTGCCTACTACAGGCGCTTTGTTAAGGACTTTTCACGCATTTCTGAGTCGCTGACATATCTAACTAAATGTGATGTCAAGTCCAAGGGGGAAATGCCGCAGGCCGACGCATTTCAAGATCTCAGACAATGCATGTAGTCGCCTCCGGTACTTGCGCACTTCGGCGAGGACGCCGATACCGAAATCCACACTGACGCCAGTAGCCTAGGCCTCGGTGCCGTCTTATTTCAGAGGAACGATGGACTTGAACGGGTGATAGCTTACGCAAGCCGGTTGCTGTCAAAAGCGGAAGGCAATTTTTCTACGACCGAAAACGAATGCCTTGACATCACTGGGGCTACAGCGAAATTCCGCCCTTACCCATATGGCAGGCCATTTAAAGTCGTCAGCGACCATCACACATTCTGTTGACTACCGAATTTAAATGACGCTTCAGGAAGCCTGGCGCGGTGAAGCCTCAGACTGTAAGAATATGACATCACTGTAATCTACAAGACCGGACGAAAACACTCTGATGTCAACTGCCTCTCACGCGCCCCATTGACCTGCCACCGCAAGACGACGAGGGTGACGACACCTTTCTTCGAATAATAAGCGCTGAAGTCTTCGTAGAACAGCAACGAGCAGTCCCGGAGCTGAAAGGCCTCGCCGATTATTTGGAAGGGAACACCGGTGTTGTCCCTATCGCATTTAAGCGAGGATTGCCTTCATTTTCGCTTCAAGGCAACCTACGAGTAAACAAGACCTTCTCACCAGTCCACGCCAACTACCTTGTTGTTTCCTCAACAGTCCGTCCAGAAGTACTGCACTCCCTACATGACGATACAACTGCCGGCACCTCGGTTTCGCCCGGACGCTACCGATGATACAGGAAAACTATTACTGGCCGCGCCTGACCGCCCATTACGTCAAGACATGCCGAGATTGTCAGTGATGCATGACACCACCGACAAGGCCAGCGGAATAACTACAGCCGATCGAGCCTCTTTGCCGACCATTTCATCACGTCTGGATGGACTTGTTCGGACCCTTTCCTACGTCAACATCTGGAAATAAGTCGATCGTCGTGGCGTCGGACTACCTCACCCACTTCGCTGAAATGAAAGCTCTGCCGAGAGATGGCGCAGCAGATGTGGCGAAATTCTTCGTCGAGAACATCCTGCTGCGACATCACGCCCCAGAAGTCCCCATCACCGACAGAGGAACGGCCTTTACAGCGCAGATCGCCCAAGCCATTCTACAATACAGCCAAACAAAGCCAAAGGAGGGTGACTGCCCACCACCCGCAGACGAATGGTCTTACGGAGCGCCTGAATAAGACCCTTGCCGACATCTTGCCGATGTACGTCGACGTCGAACACAAGACCTGGGATTTGGTCCTGCCGTACGTAACCTTCGCTTACAACACGGCGGTGCAAGAAACAACGCAGATCACGCCGTTCAAGCTGGTTTACGACAGGAACCCAACGACGATTCTCGACGCCATACTGCCACATACTGCCACACGTCAACGACAAAGGGAATCTTGACCTCGCTACCTATCTCCAGCGCGCCGACGTAGCCCGACAGCTCGCCCGTCTCGGATCAAGAACCAGCAGACGACCGACAGCCGACACTACAACCTTCGACGCAGCTACATTGAGTACCAGCCCTGCGACCGTGTTTGGGTTTGGACTCCGATACGTCGACGAGGACTCGGTGAGAAACTATTACGCCGCTATTTTGTACCCTACAAGATCATGCGGCGCATTGGTGCGCTGTATTTTGAGGTCGTGCCAGACGGCATTTCGCTATCACACCGGCGCCGCTCACGACCTCAAATAGACCATGTGTTGCTGCTTAAGCCGTTCTACCAGCGCTAACGAACTTTGGGACATTGGACTTCGCTTGTTTGTTGTTTTGTTGCTTTTGTTTCATAAGTGTCCTTTTTGTGTCTAGCTCTCCTGTTTAGTTTGCAGCATCGGGATGATACTTTTTTAGAGGCGGGCATTGACACGTGTACTTGTTTGTCCTTTTCTCGTGTCCGCTTTTCACCGCCTAACAAATGTTATCGCTCAGCGCGGGACGCGGCCACACATATCGGAAATTTCTCGAATCTTATTGAGGGTTCTTTTTGCTGTCTGTTGTGATCGAAGCTTGTGCAATCTTATTTCATGTACGAGCAACGCGAATGGTACAGAGCTTTCTGGAAGACATGCGGACACCAGCGATCACTCTGGAACCTTGGATGACTGATGTATAAAAGCCGATGCGCTTGATCCGCGGATTAGACTTTCGACGATCGCCGACTGTGTTCTGCGCTGTCACCGTTCTTTGAGTGTAGCCTGTTTCTGAGGGCACAAGTTCGCCGAATAAAACGCTAGTTCCGTCATTCCCAGTTTTGTTACTTCCTTCATTGTCACTACTAGGTGACAATATTCTCAGTGTTGTCTCATAAGCACTGGAGTGTCTACCGAACGTGCCTCTTACATATTTACTGGACTATTTTGCATAGCCTTATGGACTTTTGGTTGTGTTGTCTACGGCTCAGCCAGGCGGTCTTACATTTGACGACTTGACCCGACATAATCTTCGGATGGTGACTGAAAGTGCTGGTTACAGAAATATCCCCTGTCCAAACTTTATATGTTGTCTGTAATGAGCCTCCCTTAGAGCAGCGAAGAGTGTCATTCCGCTTCAACGGAACTTGCAGGGACATAAAAAGGTGTTCCATCATTTATCTGAACTTTTATTTAAGCAAAGAACACAAAAATTACCAACAATCATTTTATGCAATATGTCCGAGTGTTTCACTGTTATTGTGGTAAAAGTAAAAGCCCTGCTTCTAACGTTGGTTGTTTTGTGCCAAGGCATGTATATATTGGCACTTCCATTATGCGGCACGTAGAGAAAGCGATCTCGCGCATCGCAATAGAGAAGACGAGGTCCCTGCGCGATCATTTTTCAGTTTACCTGCAATTAAAGTGTCGTGCCCTGTTTTATCAGTTACTGCTGCATGTGAATCGGGCCACTGGTGGAGATGCTGGGTAAATGGTTGAGACGCCTATCAACAGCCTCACATCAAGCCCAGGACGTTTTCCGCTTGTCGAAACGCCCGTTCACCGCGCCAGCTGTTGCCTACTAGGCCTAAGCCCAGAATTTGGTCCCCTAGCAGGATGTCTGCCTGTTACCACGAGTGCCCAAGCCACGGCAGACTCAGGCTCTGCACAGGTGACTGTTTTGACTTCTCCATCTCCAGTGAGCTTCCACGGCAATGCCTATGGGGATGCAGAAGACTGGCTCGAGGAGTACGAGCGCGTAGACAAGTATAATGAGTGGCATGCTGTACAGAAGCTGTATCATGTGTATTTCTCTTTTAAAGACGAATCCCGCACCTGGTTCGTATAGACCGTATAGGTTCGTATAGCCGGTGGGAAGAGGCAGTAATTGAATAGTGCGAAGCCCGACTCCCTTGCTAATTTGCCTATGGTGCTAGCTACTGCGAAACAACGATTTAACTAGATTTTGGTCCACATTGCGAGTGTTTTGCGCATTTAACACCCAGACAGAGAGCTATGAATTTCTCCGCTAGTCGGACGCGCCGTCGTATAGGTGTTCTGTGGCCGAGTTGCCGAGTGCTTGCTGGTTGATGGATGAAACGGCAGCAACCTCGATAGCTCCGCGCGCTACCAAGAAACGCTGCAATCGACGCTACTGTTGTGTTGTAAATTGCCATGAACATGAAGGACTGAATAACAACGTTCAATTTTACCGATTTCCATCGCGATCGTATGAAGGGGAAAGGCAAGAGCGCTGGATATGGGCCGTTCAACGTGTTGGGTAATCGAATTACTTGCATTTCCCACAACACAGCGGCTCGCATTAGAAAGCGCGATAATGTTGTTCTGCTGTAATTGTGCTGCGTAGCCCTGACGGAGGACTGCGGCAACCAAGCGAAAACTCAAGAATCTGCAACCGCCACTTCGATGGCAACAGAAAAAAACAACGTTGCGAACCATCCTGTGTATGTGCCATCGATATTTCCACCTGTTAACAGATGTCCGTCTCTGCTTGACTCAACAAGTGCAACGGAGAGATTTGGCTGGTCAGTTTAACCAAACATTTTGGTTCGTTTACGAATTCAAAACCCTGGTCTAGAGAATCGTTGTATGGCAAGCTCATTTCTAGTTTCGGTATCTTGTATGTCCTGCGCTGGTACAACTGGCACGTTTCGCAATGTGGTGAGCCAGCTCGACTGCGTCTTACACATGTGAGCAATAAAGTTGCTGTAGGAGCACTGAATGAGTAAAATGAGTGAATGACTGTAAAAAAAAAAATTCGCGTTTATTTACATTTATACGTGCGCGTGTGTTGCTTGAAGCGTCTGCGAAAAGTTCAAAGGTACTGCGCGATGATGTAGCTCCTGCGAGACAGAAAGACGCGGCGCGCAGGCACTGTAGGAAGCTTACTTTCGTTATGTTCGTACGTTGTTTGCTGCCTTGGAAAACGTTTACTGTTTGCTGCCCTGAAAAAGGCTATGGAAGGATTTACTCTCTGTAAACAATTGCGAGAAAAACATTACGATAAAATGCATAAAAATATAGGAGATACTTAAGTCTTGCGTTCAGGACATTTTCAATATGAACCAATTTGAAATGCTTATATTTTTATGCTGATATGCCTATACACAAACCTGATACTCTCTGTACTTGCAAGTTGCAGCACGCCGAAAGAACACATGAGACTTCTTTTATATTTTACACGTACTTCGCCCTGCTGAGCTTCCTCCTTTTACGTAGCGTGGATGGGCGGAAGAAGCTTTGCAGGTCCTTGATTTTCAGGAAACCGTGTCTCAACACAACCGAAAGAGGAGGGTCCATTGTGGTCTATGCACCTTCGATTGCGGGCAGCTCTTTTTGCACTACTCAGTTCGTACCAAGGCTGCGATGACTGGGTGACACTGGTGCGTCACTGGTGACGGGTTTTCCCGCAGCGCCGCCTGGGCAGAGTCAGTTATATACCGCGAGGGAATCTGGCCAAGCTGGGATGAGTTCCGTTGCCAGTTCCTCCATACTTTCGGGAGCAACGAAAGGCGAGGCCACGCGCAGCGTCTTCCCGAATCACGGATTCAAAAGCTAAATGAAACTTTTACCATGTTCGCTGAGGACATGGCTCGTCTTTGTCGTTGTGAAGACCCGGATATGCCTGAGGCAAAAAAACTCAGCCACCTCATGCGCGGAGTCAAGGAGCAGCTGTTTGCCGGTCTTGTCCGGAACCCGCCGACGAGCGTCGATGAATTTATTAAAGAATCGACGGCCATAGAGCGCGCGTTACACCTACGCAGCCGCCAGTATGATCACCTGACCGGCACTGGACCGGCATGCGCCGCAGCAGGGACGGTCACAGACGGAGGTTCCTTGCCCATGCTGATATGCGAAATTGTTCAGGAAGAAATTAAAGAAGCTCACTGCCACGCCAAATGAATGCACAGCTGCGTCGGTGGCTGAAGTTGTGCGCCAAGAAATAAAGCAAGCGTTTGCGGCTCCCGAGCCAAATTCCCGGTCGTGGCAACCCAGCTATACAGATGTTGTCCGTCGACCGCCACCTCCGATGCCGACGCCGCAGTATCACCAGCAGTCAGCAGCGGCATCACCTTGGTACCATAGAGAACAACCGACGCGACCACCGCTTCGCATAACCGACATTTGGCGCACAGCTGACTACAGGCGCTTGTCATTCCACTGTGGGGAAACGGGCCACATCTGCCGTCGTTGCCCTCACCGCGTCGAAGGGTACCAAGCATTTCGATCCACTGCTTCTTGTCGTGCTTTTGACGGCAGCCGAACGAACATCGACGTGAATTCGACGAGCTGGCAAGCCGATTCTCCCGGTTACCGGTCGCGCTCCCCTTCTCCGGGACATCGTTTTCCAGTTGCAAGACGCACTTCCACCGACGTGGCGCGAGGGCGATCTCACAGCCCACGCCGGGGAAACTGACGGCCGCGACCTCGGGGGGGGGGGGGGGGGGAGGTTGCCACGCGTCGAAGTGCCGAAAATGCCCCATTGCCGTCGGACGAGAAGCCGGATGATTTGACGACAGACGAGATTGTTAGCGCCAATGTTACTGTATATTTGACGGCCATGGCGTGACGGCACTAGTAGACAATGGCGCGGATTTTTCGATCGTAACTGTAAAACTGGCGGACGGACTTCGCAAAGTGAAAATGGAATGGCCAGGGCCGCACATTAGAGGTGCTGGAGGCCAGCTACTGATACCGACTGGCAAGTGTACTGCAAGCGTCAACATAGGGGATTCGTCATTCGTCGCAAATTTTGTTATTCTCCCCAACTGCTGCAAAGATGTAATCTTAGGTACGGACTTCTTACGTGAGTACGGCGCTGTCGCCAACATACCAGAACGTATACTAACCTTCTCTGAGGACGAAATTGCATAACTACAACGCAAGCCTTTGCGCATCATAGACGACGTGACCGTACCACCATCATCTTGCTGTCTTGTTTCCGTCAGGCGCGACACAGAGTACGATGGGGAAGGTATTGCCGAGCAGATAATTACGCTTTTGCTCACTCAAGGTGTTGCCACACCCAGAAATCTCGTAAAAGTAATGCATGGGCAAACAGAACTACTGCTGACCAACTTCAGCAAGCAACGACGACACATTGCAAAAGGCGCAGCAGTTCCTTACCTCGACGAGATGACGGAATTCGTCGAATGATTTGCATTACAACAAGGAGAGCAAGACGCTTCGGCACTCTTACTTGTTCTTGACGTGAGCGCGAGCTTATCACCAGCGGAAAAGCAGCGCCTTGGGGACCTGCTTCACCAGTTTCGCGGTTGCTTCTCGTCGACATCCAGAGTTAGTCAGACACCACTGCCGAAACACCGGATTATCACGGAGGAGACAGCGATATCAGTCCGACAAAACGCGTACCGTGTAGCCCCAAAATAACGCGGAGCGATTTGAAAGCAAATGAACAACATGCTCTACGACAACTTTATCCAACCATCAAAAAGCCCGTGGGCATCGCCGGTAGTGATGGTCGAAAAGAAAGGTGGCAGCCTACGTTCTGTGTCGACTACGATAAGCTGAACCGGGTGACAAAGAAAGGCGTATACCCATTACCGCGTATCGACGATTCTCTCGACAGGTTGAGGCATGCCCGCTACTTCTCGTCGATGGACCTCAAAAGTGGCTATTGGCAAATCGAGGTTGACGAGAGAGACAGAGAAAAGATAGCTTTTATAACGCCTGGTGCGTTTTACGAATTCAAAGCCCTGCCTTTCGGTTTATGCTTAGCTTCTGCAACTTTTCAACTACTCTTGGATATGGTTCTGTCAGGCCTGAAGTGGCAGGCACGCCTAGTATACCTCGACGACGTCATAGTTCTTTCGGAAACGTTCGAGGAACACCTGAGACGGCTGCTGGCGGTTCTACAAACAATCCGGTCCGCCGGCTTAACACTGAAAGCAGAAAAGTGTCACTTTGGTTTCGAGGAACTCCAGTTCATAGGTCATGTTGTGAGTCATCAAGGCGTCAGCCCTGACACCGACAAGATCACGGCCGTCGCAAAGTTTCCAACGCCAATGGACAAGAAGGCAGCGAGGCATTTCCTAGGTCTCTGCTCGTATTACCGAATATTTATTGTCAATTTTTCACATATAGCTTCACCGTTAACGCACCTTACAAGACAAGACGTTGCCTTCGTATGGGACGAAGAAGAACAAGCAGCGTTTAATGATCTCCGACAGCGCCTGCAAACACCTCTTGTAATGGCTCACTTTGACGAGCACGCCCCTACCATGATTCATGCGGACGCTAGCAACGTAGGTCTAGGCACTGTGCTCGTGCAGCGGCAAGACTCAGCCTAGAGAATCATTGCATATGCTCGCAGGACGCACTCACGTGCTGAGCCTACTTACTCAACCACAGAAAAGGAATGCCTAGCGGGGGTATGGGCAGTTATGAAGTTTCGCCCATATCTCTGTGGCCATTCCTTCAGTGTTGTCAGCGATCATCACTCACTTTGCTGACTGACGATCTTGAAGGCTTCGTCCGGTCAACTAGCGCGTTGGAGCTTAGGCCTTCAGGAATTCGATATGACAGTGGTGTACAAGTCCGGACAAAAGCACTCCGACGCCGACTGCCTTTCAAAGTCTCCAATTGAGCAGGAAGCCACAGAAGATGACGAATACATGGTTTTATAGGTGTTCTAGACACTGCCACCATTGCTTGTCAGCGGCGGGAAGACAGCGAACTGATCCCGCTTATTGATTTTTTAGAAGGCCGAGTTACAAGCGCACTTGTCATCTTTGTTTGTCATCATTGTGCGTCCGCAACGATGTTCTCTACGAGAACTTTCCTGCAAGCAGAAGCAGCCTCCTACTTGTCCCAACGTCTCTCCGTCATGAGGTCTTACAAGCCTGGCATGATGAACCGACATCCAGCCAGCTCGGCTACACGCGAACATTAGCCCGAGTCAAAGAGAAATATTGCTGGCCAAGGATTGCCACCTTTGTGAAACGTTACGTGCGCACGTGTCTCGAGGGTCAACGACCCAAACCACCACATATGAAATACGCTGGGTTTCTTCAACCAGTCCAAGTGCCCACGACCTCATTTGCGCAAATCGGGATGGACTTTCTCGGACCATTCTTGATTTCCAGTACTGTCAATAAGTGTGTAATAGCTGCCACCGATTACCTGACACGCTATGCAGAAACCAAGGTCCCTCCAAGCGGCACCGCAGTCGAAGCAGCGCGATTCTTTATTGAAAACGAGGTTCTGAGGCACGGGGCGCCAATGGCGATAATAACAGATAGCCTTTACGGCTACATTCCTAAATGCAGTGCTGAGCCTCAGCGGCACGGCTCAGCAAAAGACCGCAGCCTATTACACGCAAACGAACGGCCTAACAGAACGCTTGAACAATTAAGACTATCACCTACATGCTGCTGAGTATGTACGTAGACGTGGAACAAAAAAATTGGGATGACATTCTACCGTACATCACAATCGCTTACAACACTGCTCAACAGGAAACAACGCGGAAGACCCCATTTAGCCTTCTTCGTGACCGTGAAGTGACGACGATGCTCGATGCGAAAATTTATGTTATGTTATGTTGCCACATAACTGCGGTCATACGGGCACGGTTGCTGAAGTTGTCGCTCACCAGGCTGAAGAAGCGAAATAACTCGCCCGCGTCAGAATCACCCGACAACAGGACTACGACGCTCGACGCTACAATCTACGGCACCGATACATCACATATCAGCCAGGCGACGAAGTCTGGGTTTGGAGTCCCGAGGGCTTTCAGGAAAGCTCCTCAGGCGGTACTTTGCATGGTCAGAACACAAGGTTGTACGGCGCTTCAGCGACCTGAACTATGAGATTATTCCTAACAGTCCTGCTTCCTCCAAGGTGAGGCAGCGTCCACCAGAAGTCGTGCACATTGTGGCATGAAGCCCTATTGTTCGGAATGAAGCTCCCACACCTCGTCTGACACATCTTCCTGCCACTACGTGAGCATCAGGATGACGCACTCTCTGGAGGGAGACAAATGCCACATCCAATATGCGGCAGGTAGAGAAAGACGAAGATCTCGCGCATTGCAGAAGAGAAGGCGAGGTCCCTGCGATCGTTTTTCAGTTTGCCTGCAATTAAAGTTCCGTGCCCTGTTTTATCTTTTCCTGCTGCTTGTGAATCGTGACATTATGCGCAGAGAAATTTTTAATACGTAGTTCTACGCAGAGCACGCATTCAAAATAGCGTTTCCGACTTTCAGCTGCATGTTGTACTGTCTGGTCCTAAACAGTCATGCGCACCGAAACTGCAATATGTATGTTTTTGTTAATAGGATGATGGCGTTCGCTACGAACTTCCCCAATAATATTGTCAACTGTCTCTTCGGAGCTACTAAGTCGGGCATTATTTCCATGTAATCTCTTATCCCTAGCACTGAGAATGACGCAGCAGTGACAGGTAGCCTGCAAGGTCTTACCCATTCTGTTGCTCTCTTTCTCCTCAAGAATAATTCTTTGTACTTGCGATTTTCCCGTTAGCAGCGGTTAACCTTGTGTAAGTTGCGAACCTAGGTTATGTCATATTCGGTTATAGTAGTAACCCAGGGAAGGTCGTCGCCATCTATAATGTTGGAGAACTAGTGAGATCCGCCTACGTATGAACGGTGACACAAAAGAGCACAGTCTTGGGCTTTCAGAAAACGGGCATTTAGCCTTTCAAAAGCAACCCCTTCACTTGGGATGATTACTTGACGTCATCAGTAACTGACCGACATGTAGCATCCCCAAGTGGAGAGGTGTCACGGCAGACAGCCACCGTCATCAGCGAAACAAACAGCACAAGGCTTCTGGAAAATATTTCGAAATCAGAGACAAACACCGACGGAGCTCGAAACGTCCATGCATATGTCTTCATGCCTACTGTCAATAAAACAGTGTTCATGTCAACGGCATCTCTAACCCGAATTGTTCCAAGTGATCTTAGGCCCTACCCTAAGGCTGCATCGCGTAAGACAAGGTGGGAGAAAAGTTCTTCAGATAGACCACAGAAGCATGAAATCAAACAAGCAGCTGCAGAGGTTTTCACGACAGTGCCTGAAAATAAAAAGCACTTAACACAGTTAAGACTGTCGCCACTACCCGTCCAAAAAAGAAACGACGACTACAGTTGGATTTCGGTTCTTCAAGTGAAGTAGAAAGAGACTGTTGCCGTTGTATTTGATGATTCTGATAGTGACAGGTCAGATTTAGATAATGAGAGGCAGGACATTTCTGAGGCCAATTGGCCGAATGAGGCTGTTCAAGTGACAAAGGGTGACTTTGTGCTTCTCAGGCTTAGTAAAAAAAATCTGACGTCTGTTACATGGGTAAAGTTGAGAGCAGTGACAACATTGACGTGTGTGTCCACTTTCTACAAAGAAAAAAGAAAGCTTAAAATGTTACTTTCCTCCTCATAAAGATATAGGGACTATACCAGTCATGGGCATAGTGATGAAGCGGCCAGTTCCAAGAACTATCGGGGGAAGAGCGCGTCTGCAATCTTGCCTCAAAGTCTGATGTTGACCTATCGGCTTATAATGTGCGCTGAGGACGTTGGAGCCAATGCGTTTCAGATGTCCTGTACCTCCCAAATGATGTCCCACTTCACCCAGAGGAAGGGGTGGAATGGGACAGATTTTAGCTGTACGAAACTATTTTTTTAATGCTGCGCTAGGACGATAGGAGCCAGGGCTCTTTAGAATTTGTGCAGCATGTTTCGACTTGTACTATAATCCATCAAAGATCTTGTGTTCAAAATAAATAAAACTAAAAATACATTTGTGAAAAGTGTCCCTCTGCTCCCTGCCCTCATCTATTAAGCCTCACTTTCAAAGGTGGTTGCACATTGCAATTCCTTTGCTTATACTCGTCATAACATATTGCAGTATTCTAAGAAACTACTTTCCCGTAAACGTCCCTGCCTTTCCTTGCTTCTCTCTTTCTACCTCCTGTAAAACACATGCAACAGTGTGGAAAAGAGGCAAACATCTTGTTTTTGTAAACAGTAAATATCACATTAAACAAAAGCAAATACAAATCGTGCGGTGAAGTCAGCCGGTCGCATCCCTTCCTACGAATGATAGCATTTTTTCAAGTGCAGATGGTTCTTGCACATGTACGGCTAATAAAGTGTACATATGTATCACGACTGATAGGCCGTGCTCGAGAAGACAGAGGCACAGTTGCTAATGAGTTTGCAGTTGCGTGTATTACCGCGTAAACTTATACCCATAACCCGTCATTGCGGCCCCTATAAAATAAGTATCATGCAACTTGCAAGAATACAAAGACAGCATGACATTTGTGTATCTGAATCTTGTCTTTGTGAGACAATGAAATGCAGCTGCTTATTGTTTTCTTTCATGGTGTGATTTATTGGCACGTATGTACAGACTCCCCAGAATTATGCTCAGCCTAGCTCACAGGGACTCGGACTCAGCCAAAATACTACTCAGCCAGGCTTACACTAACTCAGCCTCATAGGTTGGTCCACTTCTTAGTGAGCTCACCTTTTGAGTCAGTTCACAGAGCTATGTATACATTGCATGATATTAAAGTTGCAACCTGTGTGGTGCATAAGCAAACATTGCATAGGAGTCCGTGTTGCATGGGATGAAAACAAAGACCGTTGTACACATTGCAGTTAGTATTATAGAATTTAATTGATTAAGGGAAAATCAGACATCCACCCAATATGTCTGATTTTCCCTTAATTAATTACTTCTCTGTTCTCTTCCAAGACAGTTAAACATTACTTAAGTTTTCTGCAGATTAATTTTTAGACTCAACCTTCTGCTTTGCCTCTCCAGGTCAGTGGGCATGCATTGCAATTGGTCCCCTGAGTTACTAAGCAAGGCAATATCATCAGCGAATCCAAGTTACTAAGGTATTCTCCAGTAACTCTTTTCCCCAATTCTTCCCAATCCAGGTCTCGGAATACCTCCTGTAAACACGCTGTGAATAGCATTGGACAGATCGTATTTCCCTGCCTGACGCCTTTCTTTATTGGGATTTTGTTGCTTTCTTTATGGAGGACTACGATGGCTGTGGAGCCCCTATAAATATCTTTCAGTAATTTACATATGCCTCGTCTACAGCCTGATTCCGTAGTGCCTCCATGACTGCTGAGGTTTCGACCGAATCAAACGCTTTTTCGTAATCAATGAAAGCTATATATAAGGGTTGGTTATATTCCGCACATTTCTCTATCTCCTGATTGATAGTGTGAATATGGTCTGTTGTTGAGTAGCCTTTACAGAATCCTGCCTGGTCCTTTGGTTTACAGAAGTCTAAGGTATTCTTGATTCTATTTGCGATTACCTTAGTAAATACTTTGTAGCCAACGGACAGTAAGCTGATCGGTGTATAGTTTTTCAAGTCTTTGGCATCCCCGTTTTCATGAATTAGGATTATGTTAGCGTTCTTCCAAGATACCGGTACGCTCGAGGTCATGAGGCATTGTGTATAAAGGGTGACTAGTTTTGCTAGAATAATGTTCCCAACCATCCTTCAACAAATCTGCTGCTACCTGATCCTCCCCGGCTGCCTTCCCCCTTTGCATAGCTCCCAAGGCTTTCTTTACTTCTTCCGGCGTTACTTCTGGGGTGCCAAATTCCTCTAGACTATTCTCTCTTCCATTATCGTCTTGGGTGCCACTGGTACTGTATAAATCTCTATAGAACTCCTCAGCCACATGAACTATCTCATCCATATTAGTAATGATATTGCCGGCTTTGTCTCTTAACGCATACATCTGATTCTTGCCAATTCCTAGTTTATTCTTCACTGCTTTTAGGCTTCTTCCGTTCCTGAGAGCATGTTCAATTCTATCCATATTATACTTCCTTATGTGAGCTGTCTTACGCTTGTTGATTAATTTCGAAAGGTCTGCCAGTTCTATTCTAGCTGCAGGGTTAGAAGCTTTCATACATTGGCGTTTCTTAATCAGATCTTTCGTCTCCTGCGATAGCTTACTGGTATCCTGTCTAAAGAAGTCACCACAGACTTCTATTGCACACTCCTTAATGATGCCCATAAGATTGTCGTTCATTGATTCAACACTGAGGTCCTCTTCCAGAATTAATGCCGAATACCTGTACTGTAGCTTGACCCGGAGTTCCTCCATTTTCCCTCTTACTGCTAACTCATTGATTAGCGTCTTATGTACCAGTTTCTTCCTTTCCCTCCTCAGGTCTAGGCTAATTCAAGTTCTTACCATCCTATGGTCACAGCAGCCCACCTTGCCGAGCACGTCCACACCTTGTATGATGCCTGGGTTAGCGCAGAGTATAAGGCCTATTTCATTTCTACTCTCGCCATTCGGGCTCCTCCACGTACACTTTCGGCTATCCCGCTTGCGGAAGAAGGTATTCATTATACGCATATTATTATTGTGTTCTGCAAAGTCTACAAATAACTCCCCCTGCTATTCCTAGTGCCTATGCCATATTCCCCCACTGACTTGTCTCCAGCCTGCTTCTTGCCTACCCTGGCATTGAAGTCGCCCATCAGTATAGTGTATTTTGGTTTGACTTTACCCATCGCCAATTCCACGTCTTCATAGAAGCTTTCGACTTCCTGGTCATCATGAGTGGATGCAGGGGCGTAGACCTGTACGACCTTCAATTTGTACCTCTTATTAAATTTCACAACAAGAACTACCACCCTCTCGTTAATGCTGTAGAATTCCTGTATATTACCAGCTATATCCTTATTAATCAGGAATCCGACTCCTAGTTCTTGTCTCTTCGCGAAGCCCCGGTAGCACAGGACGTGCCTGCTTTTTAGCACTGTATATGCTTCCTTTGTCCGCCTAACCTCATTGAGCCCTACTATATCCCATTTACTACCCTCTATTTCTTCCAATAACACTGCTAGACTCGTCTCACTAGATAACGTTCCTACGTTGGACGTTGCCAGGTTAAGATTCCAACGGCGGCCTGTCCGGATCCAGGGATTCTTAGCACCCTCTGCTGCGTCAGAGGTCTGACCGTCGCCGTGTTCAGTTGCTTCGCGGCTGCTGGGGACTGAGGGCCGGGGTTTGATTGTTATTTTCATATAGGAGGTTGTGGCCAAGTACAGCACCAGGGTGACCAATCCTGCTCTGGTGAGAGAGTGCGTTACCGGTTCTGGTCACCGGAATCAGGCTGCACTCCATGCCTGTTTATGAAATTTTATCAACACGCGGATTTTTTTTATCCGGTGGAAAATTGCGCGGCCCCGGGATTTGAACCACGGTCCTCTTGCACGCGAGGCGGATACTCTACCTCATCGCCACCGCAGGAGTTGTACTCCTCATTTAACCTACAGTGGTGCCTTCTTCAATCAGTCAAGGTCGACCAGTCTGATTTCAGTTAAACCGCACAGATGGCACTCAACTGGAGACACTTGGTAGTTTATGACCTGCACAAGAGTGACCATAAATAATGGAGGAGAAAAGAATTCTTTAGGGTGCCCGAGCGGACGGTCGTGGCTAAGCTATGCATTTCCCTGATATAGTAATAAACTAGAAGAAAAGAGATTAAAAAAAGTGAAAAAAAGGAAAACAAAGAAGGAAGAGAACAGGGGATTTGAAGTCGTGACCCTTTGATGTTGCCCGGAGAGCTAGCTCAGTCGGTTGGTCCTCAGGCCCCAGGTTATATTGAACTGGCATAGCTCCTGTCCAGAGCCTCGTACTTACCTGAAAAGACACTGATGTTTTCCGCGATGGTCGATGGTCGAAAGACTAGGAAAAGCTTAAGCAGGTGTGAGCCGAGAGCGGCACGCTTAGCGTGGGAAGTTCGCCCGAGTAACTATGCCAAGGTGTGCTGCTCACGAGAGCGAAATACCTTTGTCTAATTATGATAACCCTAATATGAATATTTTCGAAAAGAGAATGCCCCACAGGGCTGTACTACGAGTGCTATGACTGATAATACTCTCTCTCTCTCTCTCTCTCTCTCTATATATATATATATATATATATATATATATATATATATATATATATATATATATATATATATATATATATATATGGGATTCAATGCGAACGCTGTTCATTTGTTTCTGCGTGTCGTAGTTAAGAGAGTGAGTATAAGGGAGGCAAAAAAAGAAAAGGAAAAGGAAAATTACTGAAGCATAATTGCAGCGCCGTGGTTCTAAAGCGCACCCGCGGTAGAGAAACCGAAGGAGATTTAAACGTGCGTGGCCACGTATATACGCACGCGAAAAAACTGCCTTAATAAATTTAAGAGACTTGAGACAAAGTTACGTTATCAACAGATAACGTGGCAATCAGCACTCGAATACGACAAGAGAAATTGCTGAGACATGGAAAATTCCCTTGAACTAAGTTTGGTTTCCGAGAGAAATGCTTCTAAATATTGAACATTTTAAAGGATGAGGGAATATAATGACACATGTACTCGTTTGTCTATGTCAGGCGACACGTTTCACCGCCTAACAAATCTTATCGCACACCGCAGGACGCGCCTGAATGTATCGGAAGTTTCTGGAATGTTATCGATGCTTCCATCCGCTGTCTGTGACCGAACCTTGTGTAATCTGACCGCACCTGTGCGCGACGCGAATGATGTAGAACTTTGTGGAAAGCACGCGGGTTCCAGCGATTACTCTGGAACATTCGACGACTGATGTATAAAAGCCGATGCGCTTGACCCGCTGATCAGATTTGCGACGATCGCCGATCGTGTTCGCCGCTATCGTTTTACTATAATTGTAGCCTTTTTTGTGGGCACAGGTTCGCCCAATAAAAGTTAGTTTTGTCGTTCACAGTATTGCTACTGTATTCTTCAACGTCACCACCACGTGACATGTGGTGGAGGCGCTTTACGTTCATGTACCGGACGCCCCCGACAAGGCGTGATCCAAGCCCGGACCGAAAAGACAACACCAACGTCGTTCCGGAACATCGAGCAAGCCGCTGGCTACAGCAGCTGCCCCCGGAACACGGTCTTCTACCAGATACCACCAAGAAGACAGTCCAAGAAGATCGTCCAGAAAGGACCAAGAAGACATCCCCAATGGGAGCCGCAGCGGCCACAATAGTTCTTCAGCAGCCCATGGGAACCACCGACGTTCCGCGGTTCCACATTTGAGGACCCGGAAAGCTGACTGGAGACGTATGAGAGGATCGCTACGTTTAACAGCTGGGAGAGCGACGACAAGCTGCGACATCTCTATTTCGCATTGGAAGACGCCGCCAAGACGTGGTTCGAGAACCGAGAAGCCACCTTGACGACGTGGGACCTGTTCCGAAGCGGCTTCCTGCAAACATTTACAAGCGTCGTGCGAAAAGAGCGAGCCCAAGCTCTACTGGAAACCAGAGCGCAGCTGCCGAATGAAACCATCGGGATCTTCACTGAGTAAATGAGCCGTCTGTTCCGCCACGCCGACCCGGAAATGTCCGAGGAGAAGATAGTCCGCCTACTGATGCGTGATGTAAAGGAAGAATTTTTCGCCCGAATGGTAAGAAGCCCACCGAAGACCGTCGACGAGGTTCTTCGTAAGGCGACGAGCATCGAAAAGACACTAGAAATGCGGAAGCGGCTATCCGACCGCCGCATCAAGCCAACAAGCCACGCCGGAGTTCAATCACTGGCCGCCGACGACCTACGCGAGACCATCAGGGCAGTCGTACGAGAGGAGCTTCAGAAGATCTAATCTTCATCGTCACATACCAGCCACAGGTCAACGCGACGCAGCCGTGATCCGACGCCAAGACCAAACTGTAATGCAAGATAAAGAACCACCGGCCTCGACGGGCTTCTCGACGGCCACGCAGTCACCGCCTTAGTCGACACAGGGGCTGATTACTCCGTCATGAGTGGACACATCGCCGCCCAGTTGAACAAAGTTAGCACTACGTGGGAAGGCCCACAAATTCGGACCGCTGGAGTACACCTCGTAACGCCGACTAGAATGTGCACGACAAGAATTACCAGTCACAACCGGACTTACCCTGCCACATTCGTTATCCTCCAACAGTGTTCACGAGACGTCATTCTCGGCATGGACTTCCTGAACCAACACGGCGCAATCCTCGACCTGAAGTCGAAGTCAATAGCGCTGTCGGAAGATCATGCGATACCGCTGGAGAGTCTTCCTAGTCACTGCGCCTTGAGTGTGCTCGAAGATCAAGTGAGCATCCTGCCTCGCTCGAGCATTGTTATTTCGGTCTGCACCGAAACACCCGTTGACGTAGAAGGCGTCGTCATAGGCAACCAACGTCTACTGCTCGACCGTGAAATTTGCGCCGCAAGAGGGATCGCTCGACTGCATGGAGGAAACACGAAAGTGTTGCTGACAAACTTCAGCCAGGAGTTCAAGCACATCAACAAGGGCACGACGATCGCATACATCGAGGAAATTCTGGAAACCAGCAATGCGTCTGTCCTGTCGGATTCTGCCGCATCTACCCTGACGACCGTAGTTCCCGAGCCAGACTTCGACATAAATCCAATCCTACCCGTGATGAAGTAGCAATGGCTCAGAAGTCTGCTTCGACGATACAAAGAGTGCTTTTCGACGTCATCAGGCTTCGACGAACTCCAGTCGCAAAGCAACGCGTAATAAACGAAGAGGGCACTCGACCTCTCCGCCAGAGACCTTACCGAGTTTCGACGCGAGAACGGGAAGCTATAAGGCACCAAGTCGACGAAATGCTGTGCGACATCATCCAGCCGTCCAAAAGCCCGTGGGAATCTCCTGTAGTCTTGGTGAAGAAAATGACGGAACCCTACGTTTCTGCGTCAATTATCGTCGTCTGAACAAGATCACGAAGAAGGACGCATACCCCCCCACGAATAGACTACGCATTGAATCGGCTCTGCAACGCTAAATACTTCTCGTCGATGGACCTCAAGTCTGGCTATTGGCAAATGGAAGTCGACGAAAGAGATCGCGGAAAGACGGCCTTCGTTACCCCAGACGGCCTCTACGAGTTCAAGGTTATGCAATTCGGACTGTGCTCGGCGCCCGCAACGTTCCAGCGCGTAATGGACACGATTTTAGCAGGATTGAAGTGGCAGACCTGTCTCGTTTACTTGGATGACGTCGTCGTCTTCGCCCTAAATTTCGACGATCACATCAGGCGGCTTGCGACAGTACTAGAGGCCATCAAGTCATCAGGGCTCACTCTGAAGCCGGAAAAGTGCCGCTTCGCTTACGATGAGCTTCTGTTCCTAGGCCACGTAATCAGCAAATCTGGTGTCTGCCCAGACCCGCAAAAGACCGCTGCCATCGCACAGTTCCCCCAACCCATCGACAAGAAGGCAGTGCGTAGATTCCTTGGCATGTATTCCTACTACAGACGCTTTGTCAAGGACTTTTCACGCATCGCTGAGCCGTTGACACGTCTAACTAAATGTGATGTTGAATTCAAGTGGGAAACGCCGCAGGCCGACGCATTTGAAGAACTCAAACGACGCATGCAGTCGCCGCCGGTACTTGCGCACATCGACGAGTACGCCGATACAGAAATCCATACTGACGCCAGTAGCCTAGGCCTCGGTGCCGTTCTAGTCCAGAGGAGAAACGGAGTTGAACAGGTGATAGCTTACGCTAGCCGGTCGCTATAAAAAGCGGAAGGCAACTATTCTACGACCGAAAAGGAATGCCTCGCCATCGTTTGGGCTACAGCTAAATTTCGCCCTTATCTATATATGTCAGGCCATTCAAAGTCGTCAGCGACCATCACACGTTGTGTTGGCTAGCGAATATAAAGGCTCCTTCAGGACGACTCGCGCGGTGGAGCCTCAGACTACAAGAATACGACATCACTGTAACCTACAAGTCCGGACGAAAACAATCTGATGCCGATTGCCTATCACGCGCCCTCATTGACGCGGGTTCCAGCGATTACTCTGGAACATTCGACGACTGATGTATAAAAGCCGACGCGCTTGACCCGCTGATCAGATTTTCGACGATCGCCGACCGTGTTCGCCGCTACCGTTGTGCTATATTTGTAGCCTGTTTTGTGGGCACTGGTTTGCCCAATAAAAGTTAGTTTTGTCGTTCACAGTATTGCTACTGCGTTCTTCAAGGTCACCAGCACGTGAAAATAAGATAATCTCCGCGCTTACCGAGAGGATGGCGTCCGCACGAGACGACACCAGGCGCCATACTGAGACATGGAGCTCTGTGGTTGGTTCAAAGCCCCCTTCTCAGCCGGCCCGGCATAGATCACGTGCGTTCCGATCGCCTAAGGTTGCGCACTTTACGATAGGTAGCGAGGCACTGGAAGTGGTAAGGGAATACAACTACTTAGGGCAGGTAGTGACCACGGACCCTGATCATGAGACTGAAATAACCAGAATAGAATGGGCTGCGGTGCGTTTGACAGGCATTCTGAAATCGTGAACAGCAGGTTGCCACTATCCGTCAAGAGAAAAGTATATAACAGCTGTGTCTTACCAGCGCTCACGTATGGGGCAGAAACCTGGAGGCTTACGAAAAGGGTTCTGCTTAAATTGAGGACGACGCAACGAGCTATGGAAAGAAGAATTATGGGTGTAACGTTAAGGGATAAGAAAAGAGCAGATTGGGTGAGGGAACAAACGCCAGTTAAGGACATCTTAGTTGAAATCAAGAAAAAGAAATGGGCATGGGCAGGACATGTAACGAGGAGGGAAGATAACCGATGGTCATTAAGGGTTACGGACTAGATTTCAAGGGAAGGGAAAGGTAGCAGGGGGCGGCAGAAAGTTAGTTGGGTGGATGAGATTAAGAAGTTTGCAGGGACCACATGGCAACAATTAGTACATAACCGGGGTAGTTGGAGAAGTATGGGAGAGGCCTTTGCTCTGCAGTGGGCGTAACCAGGCTGATGATGATGATGAATTACTTCTCTCCACCTTGCGGGTTTCCGTAGAACATTTACGTCAGAATTGAACTCACCGTTGCGTGAAGGCCTTGCCTCATGTCGATTCCAACAAGTGCGTTTGATCTGCATCATATGTTTGCCTATGCTGCTGGCTATCTTGGCCATTACTGGTTGGCCACATTTTGTACATTTGAAGGTTGAATAACTGACTGTGGTTCAATATATATTAAAAACGCTTAAATCACTTCAGGAACAACAATCGGAACTTGATACAAGCACATGCGCTTAATAACACGCATACGAATGCCAAATCAACAACTATACACGCGCATACAACACAAAGAGAAATTATTCAATAACTTCTTAAAGACTCGCGACCCTGACATGCTTAAAAAGTTTAAACAAGTTAGAAACAAGCTGAGCAGTGATCTCAAGAAAGCTAAATTGCAGTATTACGCGCATCGATTTGAAGCCTCTATGAGTCATGGTCATAAAACTAATAGGGTCATCTTTACCGAATGTGCCACACGAAATTGTTGTAAATGGAGACACGTACTGTGGTAACGATGCAGCTAATTTATTTAATAATCATTTCGTTAATGCCTGTGCTTCAACTTGTACAGGGTCGTCCTTTATGAAAGGGAACACGCGAGTGCGTGGCCTGTGCTCTGCGGAGGCTGCTTATAGCGCCAGCTACAGGCAGCAAGGGGAAGCGCGTCCGCTTGTAGCGCCATCTATTGACGGCCAGAATAAGCAGACGCGCCTCTTAGGCAAGCGTCTGCGCAACCCACGCCAGGTGGATGCGCAGCAGGTGAGGCCTGCAATGCAGCATCTGCTGCTAGCAAACCGCGGTTGGTACGAGAGCACACTGGAAACGTTTAAGGACCAACGTACGCCCGATAGTTAATAAGCACTCCCACGCTATTCATTCTCTCAGCGTATTTTCATTCGTAAGCATTTTTTGGCAAGTACCGCAGCAAGATCTGTCCTCTACGCGAAAAGCGTAATGCGTAATGTAATCATGCGTAATGTGCGAATTTACGACATGTAATCATTATAATAGTTATATGTAGATTAATGCATCTTCGTGAGCGATGAGGAACAATGAAAAACATTAATTAGAGAGAATAACCATAGAGATATATAGGGCCCACTGAAAGTGCATGTGGAAGCCTATACAAGGGGTGGACCAATCTATATTTGGGGGCGGGTCAACTTAAATTTCGGGGTAGGCCAACCTGAAATTTCGGGGTGAGCCAAACCTAAAATTTGGGAGTGGGCCAGCTTAAAATTTGGGGTGGGCCAACCTGAAATTAGCGGGTGGGCTATGTTGAATTTTTGGAGTGGGTCAACTTGAATTTTGGGGGTGCGCCACCTTGAACTTTGGGGGTGGGCCAACTTCAAATTTGGACAAAGTTAAAGTGGGCCAACTTGAAATTTGAGGGTAGGCTTATGCACACTTCGACAACTCCAGTATAGTCTCTGCATACTTTTTCGCAGTACGGAGCTCTAGCTCCCCACTCCCGCCATAGCGTGAATAAACCTAACTTGATTCGGAGAGGTTCAGGGAAGAGGTGCACTCAGGTGAACCATTAGTTTAGATATATGAACGTAATTATTTCGTTAATTATTAAGGCTTAGGTATTTCTATAATGATGACATTAGCTTAATTACTTGATTAGCATTAGTTAACGTTATTATTGAGGCGTCTGTAGCGAATTAATAATATGAGATAACTGAATTAAGTCTAAATAATTTCAAGGCACCCTTAATTATTATTAGTTAGGCTGCGTTGTTTTAACAATTAGTAACTCTTGATCAGTCTCATATTTTCACAAATTTATTAGCCTCAGTACTACTAACTACCTACAATTAATTCCCGTTACGCTTAACTAATTTTATCGTAACTAATCTTTTTAGTCTTATTAACCAAACCCTTATAGAACAGCACTCAATATATATATACATATATATATATATATATATATATATATATATATATATATATATATATATATATATATATATATATATATATATATATATATATATATATTGCTACGGAACAGCCGCCACAGTGTCCGAGATACAGTTATAAATAACATCGAAGAAAAAAAACCTTACCAATGGTATATTCCTAGACTTTCGCAAGGCTTTTGATCGCATAAAACATAATATATTACTAGAGAAACTCCAAGTATATGGCATTAGAGGCATAGCATTAGAACTTATGCATAGCTAACTTGAATCTAGATTTCAGTACACTTCCTTGAAAGGGTGCAGTTATGAAAAGAGCATGATTAAATATGGGGTACCGCAAGGCTCCATTTTAGGGCCGTTATTATTTATTATTTACATAAATGGGGGGGGGACCTAACTAACGTTCTTTTGATACAGGAAATCATACTGTACGCTGATGACACTAATGTCTTTTTTTCCGGAGCAGACCTTCCAAGCTAGAAGTTACCGCAACCCATTGGTTACAAGAACTTAGCGAGTGGCTCTATCTAAATAAGCTTGGCTTAAATGCAAAAAAAAACGAAATTTACAGTTCTTTTATTCCAAGAATAAGCAAACAGATTACGACGTAAAACTTTCTGGATCGCAATTTGAACATGTCTCAAGCCATTCGTTTCTGGGTGTTCCATTTAACAAAAACCTAAGCTGGACAGAGCACATAAATAAGGTGCGCACTAAGGTTGCACGATCTGTTGGCTTGCTACAACGGATCCGATGCTTTGTGCTTATCAGGCTTCTCATACAATTGTACTTTTCGTTTGTGCACTCGCATCTTAGCTACTGCATCTTAGTATGGGGAAACGGCAATAAAACAGATATAGAAAAATTGGCAGTCCAGCAACGGCGAGCTGTTCGGTTGCTGAACTTCTCGAAACAATACATAGGATCTTCTACACTAATGATGCGCTACAACATTCCTAATATTAGAGACTCTTCCAAACAAATATCTGCATACGGCTATTTAAAGAGATCTCCAGCAACAGGGAACTATTTTCAACTCGTTACCCGAGTCACAGGATACAGGATACAACCTACGTCACTGATCAATAGTAATAAAGAAACCAAGGACAAAATATGGCCCGCAAACGATCGAATATGAAACCATGTGTTTATGTAACACGTACCCTAACATTGTTGACGAAGCTACAAATTCTAGAACAATTCACGAATTTAAACGGGCAATACAAAAACATAATATTTTCTGATCACAGTGTGTTTAACGAATGTTAATAAATTTTCTTTGTTTAATGTCAATAGTAATGTTATCAATCTTCTATTTTGAATGTGTAACTTTTGGTAATAACAGAATGTGCTTATTTTTGCTGTGCTGTATTTATTTATTTAGTTACTTGCTATTTGGCAAACGGTTGATACTTTTCAATGTGTTTAAAATTTTGCTGTAAATAGTTTTCAAGTTTTGGGGCTTATTAGTTGTACTTTGTTTTATCAGTTGACTGCTACTTCTGCTACTCCAGCGAGGTAAAGGCCTTAGTCAGGAGGATTACGCCCTCCTTTTGCCTTACCTTGCGGGCAAACCTTGTATTTGTGTTACCCAAACAAAATGAAAATGAAAATGAAATGAAATACATGTAATGACAGAATCGCAGTTCTGCCAAGTTGTCCGCCATCTATTTCAAATGAAAAAGAAAGCACTGGCCAACACTGCAATGAGACTACGCATGCTCAAGCTGATTGCTGGGTCCATGGGCTATAGGAGGAGCATACGTGGAACCTAGCAGTTCCCTTGAGGTAGCAGCTACGGACGCTTGTGCATTCTGCAGCCGCCCGCTCACTGAGGGAGACACAGGTCTTTAGAAAAAAATCAATAAAAAAGTAAAGCTATTTTTGAGAAATAACATTTTTGGAATCTAGATCTATTATTCTCCTTTTCTGCCAAGTTTCCCATCTCATAAGGTCATATTTCAGCTATAAGATCAATTTAAAAACATATCGTTTCGCTTGTGTCGACGCTGAAACAACACAACACACAATGACACGATGCCCGCATTCCAGTGCCTTGAGTGCAGCCATCATGGTCTCATTTTAAAGGGCTCCTCACCAGGCCCCATAGCAAATATTCGTTATACGCTGGAAGTTGTTACGTGTCCTCTAGGGAGCATTCTGCTGCAAACGTTTTTCAAGTTGACTCCCCCCCCCCCCCATCAATAGCCGAGATATAAATATTTGAGGGCCGCGAACTCATGATTTCAGCAGGCGGCCTCCACTGCGTAGCGAAACTCCCTCTCCCCTCGCCCCGTCTAGCCTTCGCAAGCGAAATTCCTTCCCTGCGTTCTCTCATGCCGGACCTCGAGGATCGCATTACACATACGTCACGGGCCTCGCCTTCACTTTTCTTTTTTTTTTCAGCGATGCGCACTCCCTGGAGGCGTTGCGCGCGAGCTGTTATTGTTTTGCGCAGCGCACGATCTTGCGCGCTGTGTACAAGGACACATGACTAGCGGTATAAGTCAGTGCTACACTAATACTGAGGCAGCACAAGCGGATCGCAGAGCGTGGTCACGCGCTGGAACACGGTAGAAAATGGCATAGTTTCAGTACCTGCGCACGTGAACGCACGACCGCGGGAACAAGCACACGAAGCGGCAGTACATCTATCTTGCTTCGGTTCGAAGTAAAGCAAAAAACGCGCAGAAATTCCGTTCGTGAGTTTTATCATTTCTCTAAACTTCAATTCGTCAATTCAAGCAACAGATCACACAAATAACAGATGGTGCCTTGAATAATTCTCCAAGTCACGTGTCACCACGAGTGACGTCACACTGCGGACTCGAGTACGTAGACGCAGGTACGCGTCTACGTCATCGTCCGGCTTGGAGCGCGGCGGCCACGAGGAGAAGGAAAAACGGCGTTCGGTTTGAAACTTCAGATTTGTCCGCGGCGCCTAGCGATATAATACTTTGCGGACACGATCATTATCACAATTTATGCTCTGCGCCTGTCAGCTCAAAATGGCCAGAGCTGGTGAGGGGCCCTTTAAAGAGCGGGTTCTCGGCTTGCACGCTGCTGCTTCGTTAGGCTTGCTGGCCCATTAAAAAAACTGGCGCCAGACTTGACGAAATGTGCGTTCTCATTGGCTGTCACCTGCACGTGACGAGATAGCGCCACATGATTGACTGGGCTTTCTACCAGCTTTCTGCTAGCCGCAGTAAAGGCGCAGGCGAGACACCATGTTCGATACGTTCCGTCTGTCAGAACACGCGACGGTGCCTCCACTACAAAAGTTTGACTCCAAGCACAAGTTTGGAAGGAAGAGGAAGAAGTCCATGCTCGATAACTTGAAAAAAAAAAACGCCCCGCCGCGTCACATTCAGGACGAGCCATCAACGGCGTCAAGCGATCGCAGCTAGGGGAGCTGACAAGGGAGTGTTTAGGCCTAGGTGGTGCGTCAACAAGTTGGTGTAACCAAACGCCAGCCGCGTCCGTCATGACACATCTATACTGACGCCCTCAGATTTGGAGCTAATCAAGAGCAGAGCCGACGAGAAAGGACTAGGGCTCGCGTCAACGGCAGCAGTGAGCCGCAAGTCGAAGGTCTTGTCCGCTGGTGATGTTGTTGCCGGCCACTTGGCGATACGATTGTCACCGTGTTGTGCCTGGAATCGGTAAATACACCTCTGGAGCATATGACGTGCAAGACATGCGGCGGTCGCGCAAAAATCAGCTGGAAGAAGCGAGAGTATGGCTTTGCGGTCAATCTGGTGCTCATATGCTCGAACTGCAGCGACAAAGCGTCAGCGTGGAACTTGCCGGGTGTGAATGGCACTCGGAAGGTGAATCCATTTATAATTAACATTCTGGCTGCGCGCGCAATGCAAAGCACTCGAAATCGGGACACTGCGTTCAATTATCTTTTCGCAGCAATGGATGTATTGTACAGCGGGCTGCGTACGAAAACGTGGCAGGGGTACCTGAAAACGAAGTTGACGCCTGCCGCGACTCGAGCACTTGAGACGCTTACGACTGAGTGGGCAAAGTCGGTCCGGTAGTTTTGTAGCCAATTAAACTTGAGCGACCCGGGCAGCATTACTGCATCATGCGACGGGTCCTGGACGATTCGCCGGGCACAGTTAGCGCATTGGTGTCGGCGCTGTCATTGAACTTTTTACGATACTTGCAGTAGACTATGTTGTGCTGAGTAACTTTTGTGCTGGTTGTGCGCGTGAACCAAAGTTGATGACCTTTCATACGAAGAATGGAAAGCCAACGATGAGTGTCATAATAAAGTGCAGATAAGAAGGCTGGTGAAATGGTTGTGGAGGCTGGTTTCATGTTATTCAAAAGATCTCTGGAAAAATACAGCCTAATGTTTACAACTGTGCTGTCAGACGGTGACAGCCGTATTTTATTGGCCCTAAAAGAGGCCAAAGTATATGACTTCATAGAAGTTGACAAAGTGGATTGTGCCAACCATGTGCATAAGAGGATGGGGACAGTACTACGTAATGCCCTGTCAAAACACAATGGGCCTGGCTCAGAGCCACTTGGTGGAAAAGGGTGGTTCACTGGAGATTTGGTGAACAAACTGAGCTCCAATTATCGATGGGCTCTGAAGTCCCACATTGGTGACATTGAAGCCACGGAGAAGGCTGTGATGGCAAGTTACTATCAGGTAACATGAAAGGATGTCAACTGAAATCATAGCCTTTGTCCAGAAAGTCCTGATTCCTGGGGCCTGCAAAATGCCGCAAAGCCCAACCTGTGCCGAAGCACTGCTGAAATTTACCTCCTCATGTCAACAAGGCGTTACTGCCGATTTACCAACTGCTCTCTGGCAAGACGCTGCTTGAACTTTGCCAGCGGTGCAAAACAGAGAACAGCAATGAGAGCCTGCACTCTCTGATATGGGCACTCGCGTCGAAGGAGCGGCACGCATCACTCTTCAGCGTTAAGGCTGTTATCGCGGAAGCAGTGTTGAAATTCAGTGCTGGCCGCAGCAGAACCTCGGCAAGTGTTTTGCAAGAACTTGGCATGAACCCCGACCAAAAGGGCATGAAGTGCATGGAGGAGCAAGGCGGTGCCAATCAGCTGCATGTGAACACAAGCATGCATCGGCATAAAATGTGCAGTGCTTATTCAGAAAGCGGCAAACACAGTTTCTAATGACCAAAGTTACCATGCCCCAGGAGCGTACTAATGTTTGGAAGTGTGTATGTGAACACATTTGTGACTTCACAATGTGACATTTGTTTGTTTTCTTGATTTTCTCGAAATACTCATTTTACGCACCCAGCAAGACATTTACTGTGATATATCAGTAGCTATCACAGATATAAATGCTTTTTGCAACATGAAGCTAGATGTTTGGAACACGGAACATAGGAAGCAGTTTTCAAGTTTGCTTTTTGTTTTAGGTTCTTAATTTTTTTTTGTGTGTATGTGACCAATGCATGCAATGTTCGAAACAATGGAATTAAGTCTACTATAACGTAAGAAATATTAGAGAATCTTAGCGCGTCCGGTATTCCGGTAAGCGCGGGCGGCTTGCCGGTTGGGCGAGGGCGTAAACGTGAGCGGCCAGATTGGTGGTGCAAAACTCAACCACGGTAACGCAAAGCCAATTACCATATTCTACTTAGCTACTGGTGTACATTTTCGACAGCGGTGTAATCGTGTTCACATTTACGCCGCTCCCGAAAATTTTCAACAGCAGTGGAGCGGGATATAGTGGGTTATTCCAATTTTAGCTCTGTATTTGTCTGGTTGAAGTCTACGCCACCAGGCAGCTGCACCGCTCCGGCCGCTCACGTGTTACGCCCCCGCACATCCGGCAATGCGCTCAAACCACCCCCCTTTGCCGGAACAGCGGACACGCTAAAAGTCTCTGTTGACTCAATCATAAAAGTGCTTCCTTTGTTGTGAGTCTCATGCTTTCTGCTATTGACCATATGTCATCTGTATATTTTTGTGCGGTGGTTATTTATCTATCGTAATAAGAATTTACAAAATGCATTTTCCTAATTATACAATGAAATAATGAACCTACAATAATAATTGCATTTTTAGAATCGCGAGAAGCTACACAAGAATGCCATCTTTCATCAATTTTGGTTCAAGAATAGGTAAGAACAGCTGTAATAATTATACCCCCCCTTAAGTATGTTCAGTCTGTACTTAGGCAAACTTTTAATGGATAAGCACTCTTTGGTGACTATCCAGCAAAATCTATCTGTCACGCAAAGAGTCTAATGCCTTGTATCTGCGCAAAAATGCGTAATTTTCGAAGACATTGAATTGTTGTAATAGTGTAAATGTAGATGATTGGCAGCTTTGAGTGATAGGGAACAACTAAAGCAAAACAAAAGATCTGACAGATAGCCATTCTTGTCAGGCACCATGAAAGCTTACTTTCCTGCATTACGGGTGTAATAATAAATACAATAATCATTGATTGTCGTTATTTAAAAAAAACTGGTGACGTCGCCGTCGTCGCGGCAGGATCATAACAAAAAGGGGGGGATATGGGGGGGAGGGGGTGCTGTGGTGTAACTGGGGTCGTATAACGTAAAACTATTCCAATATGTTTTTATTCCAATCTCCTGACGTCAAATTTGCGTAATCGCCGACGCAAGCATCGGTCGGTCACTTGCAGGGTTGTCTGAACAAACCAATCAAATGCGGCCCTCGTTCATAGGAGGTCACTTTTGTTTGCTTCAAGAACGAATAACATTGCCTGCACTGAGTGGCTTGTCTTATCTAATTGGCTCAAAAAAGGCGAGGAGCCTGCTCAAGTGGAGAGGGATTCGATGGGGCCGAGCCGCTGCACTGAATATCGATAACCGGATGAAGAGGGTGGTGCCGGCGTCTGCGATTGGTCCGCTTTCTCTTACTTAGCTTGCGGTGGCTCGCCGACAATCGCGGCGCTATGCAACTGAAGCTTAAGAATGACGCTAACACGGATCCTCATCAAGGAATAGTTGGCAGAACGAGGTAGTAAACATGCCGAAAGTTCTCTAAAACGTTACGCGGCCACGCAAAAAAGTTTTATTACACGCAAATAAACCCATGTTCTCCGGCAGGGGCGAGTAGCCAGTGCCGGACTGATCGGCGGCAGCCGTCTTTTATTCCTTCCGGAACGGGACAGCCTGCGGCTATTCAGAAGAAAATTCAGTTTTGTTCTGCATATTAATGCATCTCTAACGCGTACGCATCACTTTGACGCGGTAAGTTTTTGCGGTTTTGTGACGTCGCGTGAGGCAGGTGAAGTGGGTGCAGCCCGAAAGGTTTTGACCAATAGCCGAGGGCTAATGGCAAAGATGCGTAGAATCAGAAATAACTATTTTTGTTTTGTTCGGTAAAATTGTGCATAATTAATGTGTACACGTCATATCAGATGGGGAGCTATTGCGGTTTCCGTGACGTCGCGTGACAGACAGGTGAAGTGGGGTGGTCCAAAAACGTTTTTGACCAATCGCGGTGGGCTGATTGCAGAGTTGGAATAGAAAAGTTTGGAATAGTTTTACGTTATAGTGCCCCTGGTTGTGACGGCGTTCCGGCTCAGTTGATACGATCGCTTTGAAGGCGCCTGATGCGGCTTGGCGTGTAATGCCACCGAGGAAGGCTGGAGAAACGGGAAGCGGCGTAAGAACGCCGAACGAGTACGGAAATATCGGCGTCGCTAGAAGGAACAACAGGAAGTAGGTGATCAACAAGAGCAAACGGATGAGCAAAAGAAAGACGAAAGGAGGCGTTTAGCAGCGGATTGGCAGAAGTGTTTCAGGGCGACGCGCAGTGAATCGCAAGCTCGAGCCGTTCAAGAAAAGGACAGGGAACGACGCTGGAAACGGAGGGCTGAGCTTCGCCAAGACGACGAGCAACGAAAGGTGGCTCGCGACAAGTTTGTAATCCCGTGTGTATGAAATGGAATGGTCTTTTGAACGTTATCATATTGCCCAAGCAGGATAGACATGACAAGCAACAAAAAATTCTACAGAAAATCGGACATCTTAGTACTGCGTAAGCATTCTTTGGCACCAGAAAAGACATGGATAGGCATGCATAAGCTAGGAAAAGCAAGTAAGCAAAAACGAAGTAACAGCCGAGCCAAAGAATGCTTATGCATTAGTAGATAGTTCTTAAAGTTTCTGTTGCATTTCTTTCATGTCTATATTTTAAAAATTTAGCGTGGTGTCATCAAAAATTTCAGTGCTCGTATTCTGAAACTTGCAAAGGTAAACAGCTTTTTCCATTGTTGTTCACGAAGAAAGCTCACGTAAAAGCTTAGAGATAGTGTCAATGCGTAACACTTCCCTCACAATACGTAGTATGCTATTGACGTTCTAGCAGCTTTTCAAAAGCAAGGAAATGAATCGGTTATCCCTGTTTTGAGCATTGGGCTAATGCGGGCAATTCACGCAGGCATAACATTTTGCTGACACACTCTGTTCGTGACTACCAGACTAGATTGTACCTTGACGCTTTCCTTGCACTTTTCTTATTTTGGCCGAATAATCTACTTCGAAATGGTTCCTATAAGCATGCTCTAACATCGGTCTAATACAAGTACACGACTAGCTTTGCATATTGGAATGCTTGCTTTAGTTTTCACTGACGGAATCATAACATCTCCAGTTACATAGTGTGACGATTGGGGGTTCAATCCCATCGCTCGTAATCCGTTGTCAAGATTGGAGTCGGGCATGAATTAGAAGGTAGCTGGCCCATGCTGTCGTCCAACTTATCCACGCTGAGGACGTTGATGAAGGGAAGGACTGCTTCTCATCGAGAACGATAAATGAGGGTTTATTTACACTATTTATATCAGTCTAACATGACTGTTTGAGAAAGTACATCAGTCTAACATGACTGCTTGAGAGAGAGTGTCCTGAGCAGCCGCACAACAGCGGTTTTTAAACACTCGGTCCTCTCCCGATACAAGGTGACGCGAACGTTCGTTCAGTCATTTTAAACAGGCCGCCTCTCTCCGGGATGGGTTACACACACACACGCATACACGCATACACACAGGTGCGATGGTCCGGATCCGACGTCAGAGGGGCTTCGAAGTACTCGGAACCGTTCCGGGTAGCGCGTTGTCTTGCGTCTTGGTCGGTGCGTGGGAAGGAGCCTCCGTCGGCGTTCCCGCGTCAACTCCCCCACCCGTAGCAGATCAGGTCGGCGTTGTCGTGTTGCGCACAAAGCCTGCTTCGTCGAACTCCCTCAGTCACAACGGCGAAGAGGCTAGAGCGTAACGGTGGCGGTTTCAGCACAAAGCCTGCTTCGTCGAACGCATCCTAGCTGAAGCGACGGAGAGTGGAGGATGCGCGTATTGTTCATGACACAAAGTCGACCTAGTCACGCCGTGGCTAGAGGTTGGCGGCGGAATTCCAAGATGAGGTTGCCACCACTGGCGTAAATGGCTGGCAAACTTGCACAGCCATTCAGACCAGTGGTGGCAAACTTGCACTGCAGCTGGCCGTTCTTAACAATAGGTGGTTTCATTTTCTCTTTATTTTTGTTAGTCGAGTTTTCAGTTCCGCGTTAGAGGAACCCTGCAACGGTTTTGACGATTTTCTACAAACGAATTGAGTCGTTAGGGTAGGTCCCTCTGATTACTAACTGACGCATTAAGTGCTCCGAGTGAAGTGCGTAATATATTATAAGGTTTTAAATATGTACACCGCTGCCAATCGCAGCACTCTATTCGGCTGAATTTTCAGCCGCCCCTACCCATTTGACGTCATTCACTCAATTGACATCAGTAGGGCGAGCTATCCGATTGACTGCCCAGGGCGCGTCATTGATAATTTTTCCACATTTATGGTGAGCAAATGATGCTCGTAATAGTTGGAATCTTAGTTAACTTGTTTCTATAAAAGAAAGTAACAGCAAGAGAATGCACAAGAACAATTTCTCAGTACACTTAAATGAGTACTGAGACAGAAATTGTCCATCTTGGTTTTCCGCTGCAATAAGTAGTTAATGACCCAGTAATCACGTCGCGAAACAGCATTTGCTTAAGAACACGACAGGTAATTATTTGGAGTCTTGTTCGTAGCGACCAGTCCAAGTTTTTTCAGAGAGCAAAGAGATGGCCAAAGAAGGAATGCAAACACAGCTGGGCACGTGATCGCACAGAACTGTGACGTACGCACGCCAGCGCTCGCCGGCGCACGAGCTTTGTGTTACTAGTTCGTCTGTTACGTCTACACGTGCTTTGCAAAGTCTTCGCCATCAATATCGTCCTCGGTTTCGTCCACCAGTGGTGACTATTTGCTGCAGGCGGGAGTTGCCGCAGTATTAGACGTGGCCAACCAATTTTGATTGGAGCCACTACAAAGCAGCGACTCGGAAAGCGCGGCCAGCGACAGCTATCAATATGCGTGCGCACTGCTACGAGTAGGACTAACCATTCGTCGAGGGCGCTTTGGAAATGAAGCATATTCTGGAGCCGGACACAAGGCGGGGTCGGCACAGCATCAGGCTTGGGGATGCATAGTCTTGGTGGAAGATAATCAGACTGCTCTAAGCTCGGCGGGTTTTGTTTATACCAGGCACGCTCGAAATGAGCAAAACTGGCTGCTCTTCAACGGGGTCCATTCTAAGCATGGAGGAAGGAAACTGAGAGGCCCTACCCCCTCCGCGCTCTAGGAGAAAAGTGTGGAGGAAATGACGCGGTAGGTTCCCCTTTGTTTTGCTGTTTTTTTATTTCTTTGCTGTAGTGGCCCCGCCTTTCGGGCCACAATGGGGGCTTTCTTATTGTTCTGTGCGCTCACACGTGTTGCTCCGTAGATTTCGTACCGTGGCAAAGGCGCCGTGCGGGCAGGTTTGCGTTGGTCTCCGTGTTTTGTTGCGCTGCGTTATCTGGACCGCGCTCTACCGGATGTTGCTGTGGCCAAGTGGGACAGGAGGAACTAAAATTCGTGAAATGAACGCGCATGCAACTCTGTACGCAACGTACCGCGCCACGGCAATGGCAACGGACGAAGGAATATCCGCGGGAAAGTTTGCCCTCTTTGGCGGAATCATGCTAACGTGCTAACGATTGTTTAGTATTGCTGCGGAGCGCGCGGGTCCGAGCAGCACGGTCGCGCGCAGCGCGGCGTGGTTTCGCGAGAAATGTAAACAAGAGAGGAGAGCCGGCCCGACAGGCGGAGCAACGCCATGAGCAACACCAACTTCTGGCTTCACTTTCGCTTCACAAAGAGTGACGTCAGGGCCTCTCCGGAGTTTCTTTCCTCCGTGATTCTAAGCGTCCAGCGGCGCGCACGAACTCGGACCACTCCTGCCGCTTATCGACGCCGACGGAAGCGAACGAGCAAGCCGGGCGAGCTGGCGATCGCTGGGAAGCCGCCTAGGCCTAGCTCATTGGCCGTCGGATCCGAGGCCGACGGTACATGCGATCCACCCGCCGTGGTTGCACAGTGGCTATGGTGTTGGGCTGCTGAGCACGCGGTGGCGGGATCGAATCCCGGCCACGGCGGCCGCATTTCGATGTGGGCGAAATGCGAAAACACCCGTGTACTTAGATTTAGGTGCACGTTAAACACAGAGGAAGGAAACTAAGGAGAGGCCCTGACGTCACTCTTTGTGAAGCTAAAGTGAAGCAGGAAGTTGGCGTTGAGCATGGCGTTGCTCCGCCTGTCGGGCCGGCTCTCCTCTCTTGTTTACATTTCTCGCGAAACCACGCCGCGCTGCGCGCGACCGTGCTGCTCGGACCCGCGCGCTCCGCAGCAATACTAAACAATCGTTAGCACGTTAGCATGATTCCGCCAAAGAGGGCAAACTTTCCCGCGGATATTCCTTCGTCCGTTGCCATTGCCGTGGCGCGGTACGTTGCGTACAGAGTTGCATGCGCGTTCATTTCACGAATTTTAGTTCCTCCTGTCCCACTTGGCCACAGCAACATCCGGTAGAGCGCGGTCCAGATAACGCAGCGCAACAAAACACGGAGACCAACGCAAACCTGCCCGCACGGCGCCTTTGCCACGGTACGAAATCTACGGAGCAACACGTGCGAGCGCACAGAACCACAACAAAGCCGCCATTGTGGCCCAAAAGGCGTGGCCTCTACAGGAAAGAAATAAAAAAAACAGAAAAAAAGAGGAGAACCTACGACGTCATTTCCTCCACACTTTCCTCCTAGCGCGCGGAGGGGGTAGGGCCTCTCCTCAGTTTCCTTCCTCCGTGACCTTAAAGAACCCCAGGTGGTCTAAATTTCCGGAGTCCTCCACTACGGCGTGCCTCATAATCAGAAAGTGGTTTTGGGACGTAAAACCCCATAATTTTTTTCTTCACATGCGATCCGTTCGCAGCTCGTAATAAAGCACGTATATTCGTCAACACAGTCAATGTCTGCAGATTTATGTCGCTTATAATTGAAAATATAATTAGTGTTTCCGACGCGGTTGGTAGCGATGAGAAAACGCGTTAGCCAGGCGAGCCGCTTCGCAGAGACGATTGCTGTGGCGGCTGCGCTGACAGCTTGCGAGTCAAAATCACGGGAACGATTTACTATTTCGTGCAACGTTTTATGCCATGCACACTTTCGAGGTCACTTTACTCTCAGCTACTTCGTGTCGGAAACAAATTTTAGCTGATTTTCCGCGCTGCCGTCATCGGCGAAAGAAAGAACATCGGGGCCATGGTGATCGGGGCGGCGAGAATCTTGCTCGCAGGGCCCGCCCCAACGGCAGCGCAAACTCGTGGCGTAGCGTTTTCTCGCTTGTTTAATTTCCTTGTTTAATGTCGATGTCGCGAGGTACTACGTTTTGCGGTTGGCTGCGCGCACGTGCACTTTACAATTGATTTTAAATATGTTCTAAGCTACAGTCACCGTTTATATTTTGCAGACGATGTGTGTTTGCCCACATAAATCGTTCTCACACGTTAACTTGACTTCGAATTTTTCTGTCAGTACTTTAAAACGACAAGTAAAATGAGAACAAGGTGAAAGCAGGAGCCAACCTTTCGACAAGTGGGCCTTGAAGAAGGCAAGTCCACTTGTAAAAACGCTGGCTCCTGCTTTCACCTTGTTCTCGTTTTGCTCATCGTCTTGAATTTACATTTCCCGCCTTCCCCGTGTTTTTTCAGCACACTTAAAGGAGTACTGACACAAATATTCGAAGTCGAGATAACTTTTGAGATCGATTCAGTTGATCACACACACATCGTCTACAAAATATCAGCGGCAAATATCGCTTAGAACATATTTAAAATCAATTTTAAAGTACATGCGTGCAGCCAACCACAAAACAGAGCAGCTCTCGACATTGGCATCAAGCGGGATTGTAAATAGCCAAGAAAACGCTACTTCATGTGGCTACGTCACGAATTTTCGTTGGCTGCCATGCGGCTTACATGTGCTCTTCTCCTCTGTTGTTGCTTCTTCTAGCTGTTGCACTTGTAGTGGGACGCTCTCCGTGTCGCTGCAACTGCAGTTTTTGCCGTGTCCATCGGGATATTTCCCACACTATCAGCTTGACTGCGCTGCCACAACGTTCAAAGCCGATTTGTTGTGTCTTACCATTGATCGTGGCCGATGCGAGGGTTTTGTTGAGTTTTGTGCTCGCCATCGCCGGCCGTAATATCTGAATCTTCAAATGGTTGGCCACGTCTAAAGCGCGAGACACATGGTGCGATTTTCCGTGTGATCTGTCGTACGGCGCGTCGTGTGCGACTTGCCGCATGCGGCGATTCGGGACACATGGTACGAATGAGCGAGCGGCGGGTAGCTCCGCCCAGAACCGGCGCCTCTGCGTGGAAGTTCGGAATGCTGCGTAGCTTCGAACAGAAAGTGAAAGCAACCGTATTTGCACAGCTATCTTGTTTGAAACAAACGATGACAACATACACACGTCTATGCGAGCACTGTAGACGTGTTTCCGCAAGGCCGCGTTCAGTAGCGTAGCAACGAGGGGGGCCGGGGGGCCGTGGGCCCCGGGTGCACGGGGCCAGTAGGGGGGGGGGGGGTGTCAAATACGTCTGAAGACACCCGAAAACTGTCGAGGACGGCGAGGATATCGACTACACCCGGGGGGGGGGGGGGGGGGGAGGGTGACAGAAGATCTAAGGGCCCCGGGTGCCAGACGACCTAGCTACGCCACTGGCCGCGTTAGCAGTACCGGATCCGTTGACAACCGCCGATGACCAGGAGCCGGCAGGCATAGCACGCTGGGCCATCGAATCCGACACCAGTTGCGCTTGTGACACGATCGCTTGCAGCTCGTATAACGAAGCGCCTGTGTTAGTCGGCACAACGTGCACACAGTTATGTCACGCTTAAATTGCAGCACATTTGATTTCATTGGCGCCGATAGAAGCGAATGAGCATGCCAGGCGAGCTTGCGATCGCTGGAAGACGATGTAGGCCTAGCTCGCGCGCCGTCTATCCGGGGCCGAGGGTCCTAGCGATGCGTCCGCAGCTCGTAATAAAGCGCCTAAATTCGTCAGCACAATCAATGCCTGAACATTTATGTTTCTCTTAAGTGAAAATAAGGTTAGTTTTCCTGGTACCGTTAGTAGCGATAAGTAAACACGCCAGTCAGGCGAGCCGCTTTGTATACAGACGATTGCTGGCGCGTCTGCGCTTACCGCGTCCGAGTAGAAATCACGCCAGCAATTTACTATTTCGCACACGTTTTATAACTCACACACTTTCGAGGTCACTTTATTCTAGAAGTTATTTCGTGTCAGAAACAAATTGTAGCCGATTTATGTGCCGCTGTCAGCGGCGAAAGAGGCGCGCGTTCCGACCAGGGAGAGAAAAAAAAACAGACATGATCAGAGCGGCAAGGCGCCCGCTCGCCGGCCTCGCCCCGCCGCCCCTACCACGTGGCCATGACGTTCACGCTACAGGCGCTGTCATTGGCTGCGGTCGTCCGACCGATGCGGCAGTCGCACGACACTATTCAGCAAGTTGGTCGCGCACGCTGGCAGCGCGTCAGAGCATACGTCATGGCTTTTTGCGAACACGTGACCACTTAGTTTACATTCCCGTTTCTCCCGTCTCGTTGCTCTCTGGAACCGAAACTTCGACTAGTCGCAACAAAAAAGACTGCAAATAATTACCTGTCGCGGTCTGAAGTAAATGAGGTTACGTGCCGTGATGACTGGGTCATTAACTACTTAGTACAGCAGAAAAAAACACGTGGATTTTTTTGTTCAGTACTCCTTTAAGCACTTCCGGCACACAGCAAGTGTCGTCTGCTTGTGTTACGACGTGCTTCGTTTTGACGAGCATTTTCACGAGCTCCGCGGTTAGTGTCGGTCTTTTCGCGAGCACCATAATTCGCCTTTGTTGCCTTGTGGGCTGCAAACGTTGCGACTGGCAATATGTCAAGCTGCGACATCATATTCCTCTGCAAGGCAGCAGACGAGTGGAGTAGATCCAGTGCATCGGACTGTTGATATCCGACCATCGCCACGATTTTCGCGTTTGCGGCCGTCACATTACACCGGAGGATTACTACCACAATACCGTTTTGCGAGTCCGGTATTCGGGTAAACGCAAGCACAAGGGGACAGGGCCTGGCCATTTGACCGTGCCGTTTCACGGGATGAGCAGAAGCGCAAACGTGAATGGTCTGCACTGTGCAGCCACCTGGTGGTACAGTACGCAACCAAACACAATAGCAGCAACGAAATGTATTCTTTTCTGCTGGCCTAAACATTTCCCAGGATCGCAGTCCATAACACGTTGTTTTTGTAAATGCTTAAAATGTCTTACACTTGGTTAGGGCAATATTAGCTCTTTGTTTGGCTGGTTAAGCTCGCGCCACCAGGTGGCTGGACCGTGTAACGTATGACAACGGAGCCTATGACAACGTAGAACGCAACATTTTGTGGGATATTCTGGAAGGGGAAGGCTTAGGTATGGTGGCTAGAGGGGGAGGTGTAGGCATCGGAGCGCCCGAGAAGCAGCATTTATTCAGGACGATGCGGCGGCGCTGCTGTCGGCTCCGAGATGCCTCCCGTACGCTGCGGTTATTTGGTTCCGCTGCGAAGTGTTTTCTCGCTCCGCGGCTTCTTGGGGCGCAATACGCGTATCAGAAAATCATTTTAAAGGCTAGGCGACTTTATCACTGCAGCTGGCCCAACGTACTACTAAATTTTGGTCATATTATCGCCATGCTTTAGCTTCGCGCTCAGAGCAACACTTATGAAACTCATAATTGCCATAATTGCACCGAACGGAGGAAGCTTCCGCAGTAGGCGGTCGTTTGCGGTTTGCCAGTGCCGCTTTTACATTTTAAGGGACTCTTATGGGGTGCCGTATGCAGTTCTGTCTGGCGTGACTTTATTAGTGCCTTGAGCTACAGGCGCTTGTCCTAATAGTCCACTGGACGGTGCGCGCCTCAGGACTTGAAACGGGCTTCTCGAGTGAACCAGGATTATTTCAAGTTTATTTAATTTTGCAATGAAAGGTTGAACTGTAGGCACCAATGGTCAAAACTGAGCATAATGAGAGCGCAAAAGGAAATTTGGTTTCCAATATTAGAAACCTGCAAAGAACTAAGTGCGTGTATGTAGTACCGCTCAGATAATGCCAAGAATGCCTTAGAAAAAAAGAATATTTCTTGTTAATAAAATAATGCACACGACTGTATATGCATAGTTGTTAGCTCTCAAATAAACAATATGACACGAAATGGAGTGCAAATACAATATATAATTGAGGTATATACCCAGAAACGGTGAACAAGATGCAGTGCAAACAATAATAATTTGTCGGGTGGGCAGTTCTGTTCAGATATGCAGATATTTCTGGGCATACAATGTGATGTGAACAATTCCTGTTCTATATACATATATAGACGCTTTGTGTTGGTCTTGCTGATATAAACGTTGCAGTTATGCAGTTTATATGTTGTTCGCCTCAGCTTGAGGTACTTCATTTTATCTGGCTTCCCTTGCTTTGATGCGTTCTCTCCTGCAACAAGGAAGTGCAACTTCGCGATGACAAAAAACCGTATCACTTGGTTGGTGATTTCTAAGCTATGTTGCGCACAGCCACCAATATCCAGCTTATTTATTCACAGGCAAGTAATAAGATCCATGATGCTGTCAGCCTTCAACTTGTTAAAGCTGAAACAATGCGTGAAAGCATCTTCCATTGCAGCAACCAAGCCTTTTAGTGCCTGAGATGGGTAAAGTAGGCCACCTCTATTCATGTGGTTGGTAAGGCACGACTCTTCCGGAAGCAAGCGCGAGTCTTTTGCTTGAAGCAACAGCTGAGAGCACTCTTCGCACTTTGTTCTCATTAGCATTTTCCTGGCCACATACCCACTATCGTAGTAGGTTATGCGCGAGTCGCTATTTGATCCAACCATTTCACTATGATCTGGCATCGCATCGCATGCCATTACCATCTTGTTAACTTCATTTAGGTGGCCCACATCGACGAGATCATCCAGCTTACTCTGCATACCGACCAAACTTTTGCTGTAGCGTGGGTCAAGAAGGCTACTCAGAACTCCTTGTGACAAGCAAACAAAAGCGGGGCAGGCGAAGCTATCTTCACGACGCGCGCTTAGAGCCGGAGAGATTGCTCAAACACAACCTCGGGCAAGGAATCTCGGAGACGACGAGATACCGCACCGCCATACGCGGCGAGGCCCAGCCGATGCTGACACATCCCCCTCTAGCCACCATAGCTTAGGTGACGATAGTCTGTAGCTCTTGAGAGACTTAGAAAATACCGTTTGCGTTAAATGGGAAGAGATGAGGAGCGAGGAGAAAGTTGATATCAACAAGAGACTGAGGCAGGGGTGCCCTTTATCCCCGCTTCTGTTTATGATGTCCATGGTGACGATCGAGAGGGCGCTGGGAGGAAGTAATATCGGGTTTAATCTCATACAAACTGACGGGTACAGTAGTAGAGTAGCAGCTTCCAGATTTACTTTATGCGGACGACATTGTGCTGCTAGCTAACAAGCAAAGTGATTTGCAACGTCTGGCTAATATCCGCGGACAGGAAGGCAAGAATTGAGGCTTGAAATTTACTGTTAGAAAATCAGGTGTTATGGTATTCAATGAAAACAGTTTGAAAGCAATGAAAACGCTCCTCCAACTGAGCATTTTCAGGCGGCAAGACAACAGCAAGGCAGCGCCTGTGGTAAGTCACCCGTCGGACAGTGAAGTCCTTGGAGCGACCCCATGAGCCGAATGTGACGGCACTTGCACGGGCGCCTACCAGTGGAGGAAAATGACGACACCGGTGCGGGCTCGACGATTGGCCGAAAATGACGTGACCCCGAGAGACCGAAGAGGTTAAAACCGAGAGACAGGGGGAAGAGACATTCATTCTTTCATTCATTCATTTCTTTCATTCTTCTTGCCAGAGGTCGCAGCGTCCGATTTGCTGCCGGCCGTCGATGGCTTGATGACTGTTCATTACTTTGTGTTATTACTGTAAATAATGTAAATGAACCTTCAGTTTCATTTTAAAATCCTCGTCAACGTCGGCCGACTCCGGCACTCTATGGCAAGATCCAATAACTGGTGGCAGCCGTAAGGATGATCCTTCGTCCAAAAAAGTACTGAGGAACTGGGAACAGCGAAGAAGAAAGAGCTCTCGACCCAGGGAGTCCTGAGGAAGTAGGAATAGCGAAAAAAGAGACTTCGACCAAGGGAGTCCTGAGGAACCAGATGGCGTGGGGCTGCATCCGTGACTGAGCGCGTGCTTTTTTTCTTTTTGATTCACCAGACTTCAAGTTTCGCGTGTTTGTTTGGAGGGTTCTAAGAAACGGGAATTTGTTGCATATTTTGTATTTGCACAAATTATTTAAAGAAAACAGTTCTAACCACCAGTCGGGGCAGCTGCCATAGATCTTAGAAGATTCACGAGGGCAGACTTGTTATTGTGCGACGAGTTGGGAGTTGAGGCGGTCGAAAAGATGAAAAAGCCAGCTATCCAAAAGTCAATTATGATGAAAGCAAGAAGATTGCTTGGGAGGTGATACAAGAAACACGGGAGCGTGAGCGTAAAGAACGTGAGCGTGAGCGTCAAGAACGTGAGAGTAAGCGTGAGCGTGTCAACAACGTGAGCGCAAGCGAGAACGGGAAAAGCACGAGAAAGAGATAGCAGAGCTACAGGTTGCCAGCGCAGGGCAGTGAAGGGGACAACCGTAGCAGATGAAGTGAGGTCGAGCCATGTCGGATGGACCAGTGGATGAAACCCTTCAAGGTTGGAGAGGATATTGCCTTATTCCTGGTTCATTTCGAGAGAACTTGTGAAAGGTGTAATTTCGCCCAGGGCACCTGGTCACAGCGGTTGGTGACTTCGTTGCCTTGTGAGGCAGCGAACATAGTCGCAAGATTAACGGCGAATGACGCGGAAGACTACGGAAAAGTAAAGGCAGCGCTTAGAGAGGCACCGAATTTCCCCGGAAGCGTTTAGGCAGCGTTGATACGCGATTCAGAGAAGCGACCAAAAAGGGTGACGAGGGCTACTCAGAGTTTGCGTGCGGTTTGAAAACAAGCCTTGTTGAGTGGCTTAAGGGTGCCGAAGTCTACGAAAGTAGACACAAAATTATAGAGCGTATTTGTCTCGAAGAATTCTACCGCAGCATTCCACAGTCAGTGAGGTTTTGGGTGCAGGATCGAGAGGCCGTAGGCATGGTAAATAAGGCGGCTGAGCTAGCTGATGAGTACGTGATGCGACGAAAACTCACTACTGACGACGAGCGTTCAAATGGAAAGGATAATCCGAGAAGGTATATCCACCACAAAATACAGACACAGGTAAAAGCTACCGAGTAGGCCGAGTCGATGAAAAAAATCTGGAAGGGAACAACGATAAAGTAGCTAACAGCCCTCTGGAGAAGGAGACAAAAAAGGTTGATACGCGAGAGTTCGAGAAGAGGCGACAGGTCCGATGTTATCAGTGCCAGGGCCTAGGTCACTGTGCCTCAGATTGCAAAAAAAAAGCCGGTAGGGCTTTCCTACGTGGGCGGAAGCGACGAAAGCTTGAAGCTTATCCGTCCATACCTCCAGGAGCTACGGATTAGCGGAAAAAACCTGTAAGGTATTAAGGGACAGTGGAGCAACCATGAAGCTAATTCACCCTTCTTTTGTAAACGCAGAGGACTATATAGGGAAGGTAACTTGGATCAAGCCAGTGCTAGAGGAACACAGCGTGTGTCTGCCAATAGCACGAGTGACAATTTCCGGTCCTTTCGGAGAACTGAAACAGGCAGGCGTTTCGAAGGCGCTACCAATGGACTACCCGTATCTCTTTTCAAACCATTCGGAGCGTTTGTAACGGGAGCGCTGTCAGGAGTTCGGAGAAGGAAGGGTGCAGGCATTAATCCGCTGGCGAGCACTCTAAATCTCCGCTCAGATGACCGAGGACCCCAGCGCAGCGGTGCCGGAACACGAGGGGGCGCATTCCCTAGTAGAACCTCGGACAACGGAGGAAAAAGAAAACAGTGTGACAGCAGAGGTGCCAATTAAAAAGATCCCCGTAGAAAACTCACGTAGCGAACAAAGGTCGTCAGTGGAAATAACAGAAAGGGAGAGCAGCTCTGTACTTTAACCTGCCTCTGGGGGCTTTGACAGGTTTCTCCAGTTGGACAGGGAGTCGCTCAGCGTGGAGCAACAGAGGGACCAGACTCTCACACGTTTACACTACAACGCGAAAGAGGGCATAGCTAGGCGCAACGTTACCATTCACGAAAAGGGAGTACTGCTGTATAGACACTACCGAGATCGTAGGGGCCGTATCCTCGATCAGTTAATCGTTCCGGAGAGGTGTCGGGCGGCTCTCCTGACTTTGTGTCACGGAAATGGCTGGTCGGGCCATCTAGGAATCAACAAAACGAAGGAGAGGCTCTTGCTAGAATATTACTGGCCAGGGTGCTTTAAGGATATGGAAAATTATGTAAGGTCCTGCGACGCGTGTCAGCGAGTTGGGAAGCCGGGAGATCAACGCAAGGCACCTTCAAAGTTGGTTCCCTTAATCACGGAGCCATTCCGTCGTCTGGTGATCGACACAGTCGGGCCTTTGCCGCCGAGCCGATCAGGGTGCAAGTATCTTTTAACCATGCCCTGCTCCACGACAGTTTCCTGAAGCGTTTCCTTTGAAGGAACTGAGCTCCGCCGAGATAGTCGACGCTTTGCTGTCCGCGTTTGCGCGAATCAGTTTTCCTGCAGAGACTCAGGCTTACCAGGGGACGGTATTTACAAGTGCTTTAACCACGACGTTTCTAGAAAGGTGTGGTGAGCGGCTGATACACAGCTGAGTACCATCCGTGTACCATCCACAGTCGAACAGCGTTGAGAAGATGCACTCAGTGCTTAAGAGAGTGTTACGTGCATTGTGCCCTGAACAGAAAGCAGACTGGGTGAACTGTTTACCCGCAACCCTGTTCACGTTGAGAATGGTCCCACATAGGGCAACGTGGTTCACTCCTTCCGAGCTGATGTATGGTCGGACGGTCCTTTCCCCCCTCAGAATATTAAGAGAAATGTGTGAAGGAACAAGGGAAAGTCAGACGGGTGAGTCACGTTTTAAAATTGCTGGATCGCTTAGGTGTGTTGTGAGAACTGGTTGAAAAAAAAAACCTAGAAGAGGCCCAGGAAACCGCGAAGGCGTACTATTACAGAAATGCGCGTCGGCGAACATTTAAGGTAGGCGACAGGGTCATGATCCAAAGGTCTTCACGAAAAACCAAACTTGAAGTACAGTGGGACGGACCCGTAAAGGTTACGCAGAAGATATCGGAGACTAACTAACCCCTAGAAATTCCCAGAAAAAGGAATCATTTACCAGTGCACTTTAATGAAACCTTATTGTGGAAGGGGAGAGGTGGTGCACATGGTGGTAAACGCGTCTGAAGAAGTAGCGGTCGAACTTCCAGTTTTAGCGACAATGACAGATGCGGAACGCTCCATAGAGGACAACCTGAATCTGTCTGTAAACCGACTGGCTCTCAAGGCCGATCAAGTAAGCGACCTCCGGAAATTCTTTGAGGAATTTCGCCAATGCTTCAGTAGCCGGCCGAAAAGAACGACGCTCATTGCTCATGAGACTGAGTTGACATCAGACGAGCCCGTCCAATCCAAACCGTACCAGGTCTCACCTCGTCAGCGAGAAATAATAGAAGTAGAGATCAAACGAATGCTTGAGTTGGGAATCATTGAGCCAGCATACAGTGATTACACTCCTCCGATGATTGTCGTAGAGGCGAGCGGGAAAGAGCCGCGTCCATGTGTGGACTATAGGAAATTGAGTGCGATTGCAAGAGACCAACTTTACCCTATACCTAACATAGAAGAACGAGTTGAACGGGTGAGCGGAGCCTAGTACATTTCAACAATCGATTTAGTTAGGGGGTACTGGCAGGTGCCCATGTCAGAAAGCTCAAGTCGCTACGCAGCATTCACTCCCCCCTCTTGGCACATTTCGACCACTAATGTTAAGTTTCGGGCTTAAGAACGCATCGTTTAGCTTTTCCAAGCTGGTGGATATTGTTTTAAAATACCTACAAGATTACTCGATCCCCTACTTAGATGATGTGGTCATCTTTTCTAACAGCTGGGACGATCACATAGAGCACTTAAGGAACGTGCTGGCACGTCTACGAGACGCGGCTCTCACGGTAAAGGCCGAAAAGTGCAACTTCGGGTGTTCGCAAGCTACCTACCTAGGGCATGTCGTAGGACAAGGAACGCGGCGGCCCTCCGAATTAAAGATAGGGCCTATCAATAACTTTCCTGAACCGCGAACTAAGACGGATGTCAGAGCCTTTCTGGGGCTCGTGGGGTATTAGCAGCGGTACATTTCGAATTTCTCACAGGTAGCAAGCTCCCTGACAGACACCCTCGGAAAGGGAGAGCCCGAAAAAGTTCGATGGAATGAGGCCGAAGAAAGCGCATTTCAGCACCTGAGAGAGGTTCTGAGCTCAGGTCCAGTGCTTCGGACCCCCGATTATTCTAAGCAGTTTATCGTGAAGTGCGACGCTAGTGACAGAGGCTTGAGAGTCGTCCTCAGCCAGATGGGCGAAGACGCGGAGGAGCATCCGGTACTGTATGCTAGCCGAAAATTAACGTGCAGAAAGGAGGCGCACAGCGCTTCTGAAAAAGAATGCGCCTGCTTAGTTTGGGTGGTCCAGAAATTATCTCGTTATCTGTACGGAGTGAAATTCACTTTCGAAACCGACCACTGTCCTCTGACCTGGCTCAGACACGTCCCCTAAAAACGGACGCTTGCTCAGATGGAGTCTAATTCTCCAGTCCGTTACGAAAGGGGAAGTTAAAGGGGAACGCGGATGCTTTGAGCCGGTTGTTTCGGTAAACCGACTTATTACCTTCCCTCCTTTGACTAACGAGGTAGGAAGTGTTATTATGCACTGGAATTAAGTCATACTTGTAGTGTCAAAAATTTGCTTCTGTATAGTTATACAAGTTTTTTTCATTACTTGTTTAACTTTGTCCCGTTTCTTTTGCAACTTCAATATCCCTCTGGCCTTGTCGGCATTCGAGGAGGTATGAAAAGGTGTTTAGAAAGGTGGTTGGAACTGCTTTATCAAAATTGGGAAAAAGAAAAAAAAGCAAGGTTGATTTTGACATAGTAATAGCCTGGCGAGTCAGGGGTGAAGAGCCTGCGCTTGCACGTGGTGCAGCGCTATGTTGTTTCGTTTGTTTTATGTACGTTTTCCAGGGCCCGAGATCCCGAAATTCGTCATACGAGGCTCCTCACCAGTACACTACATGTTCCATCAGTGCTCCTCATGGCCAGCGCATTGAGTTTACCGGCCATTCCGAACTACCGGGGCGAGCAGGAGCCGTTGGATACGGACCCTTTTCCTGGCATCACTCGAGTACCCCGACCATATCCAATCGCTGTCACATTCCAATTATGGTGCGCAGGGGCGCGTCTACCACGTTCCCGGACCTGTCAGTCAAGTTGGCGACCCGCACCTCATGCGCCGCACGTCGAGCTATTGTCTCCACCCCTGCTTGACTCTTCCCGAAAGTGCAACGGGAGCCTGGCACGGTTCCAGGTAGTTGATCTTGGTCCCGAGCAAAGCTGTTCTGCAGCTCTGAAAGGTCGTTCGAAAACAACCCGTCTCCTCCAGCTGAGCGCTTTCAGGCGGCAAGGCAACACCAAGGCAACGCCGGTGTTAAGTCACCCGTCGCACAGTGGAGCCCTTGGAGCGACCCCATGGGCCGTATGTGACGGCACTTGCACGGGCGCCTACCATTGGAGGAAAATGACGACACCGGTGCGGGCTGGACGATTGGCCGAAATTTACGTGACCCCGAGAGACTGAAGGGGTTAAAAGTGAGAGACAGGGGGAAGAGACTTTCATTCTTTCATTTCTTTCGTTCTTCTTGCCACGGGCCGCAGCGTCCGATTTGCTGCCGGCCGTCGATGGCGTGATGACTGTTCATTACTTTGTGTTATACTGTAAATAATGTAAATAAACTTTTAGTTTCATCTCAAAATTCTCCTCAACGTCGACTAACTCCCGCACTCAACGGCAAGATCGAATAGGGTGGACTCATAGAATAAAGTGGTAGACTGCGAAGCAGCTGGCGAGAGGTTGAAGAGGCTTCGCGCACTCGCTCCTAGAGAACCGGAAGTAGACGACACGACGTGCCAGCATGACGCAGAGCCAGTGAAGACGGAGCTAAGTCTCAATCACTAGGCGAACGAGTTGAGGAGAAGATGCAAGGCTGTGGAGGAGGGTAACTTGTAATCGTCCGTAACTCTTATAACATGAGAGGCTTTGCACAAATTGTGGTGCTAATGATTAACTTAAGCTATACCATGTCCAGGAATTCTGGACATTCTCCTTCGGAACTTCACAGCAACGCACAAGTGTGACTCAATGGGAATTTTTTTTTTTCTAATTTATATTTCAGAATATAGGGCGAGGGTCAAAAAGTTTCAAACGACGACAACAAGAGGGTAGTCCCTTCTAGCAACATATGCATTTTGGCACTTAGTCGGAACATTGGTGGTACGTTAAAGCAGTTAAAGAAAGTCAGACAGGGGCGGTGAAGTCCAACGACAGGAGAAAATCGTTTTGCACCCTCCCGCCAGAGGGCACATTGGCTTAAAAAAGCGCCAAATTTAAACCTTAAAGCGATTTATTACAGCTGACATTGAAAAGGTATTGGTAGAGGGAGTGTTATGCAGCCTGTTTGCACGTGCAGGCTTTTGAGAAGCATGCGTATGTGTATGCGTATGACGGATGGAGAGAGAGTACGTGCGTGTGAGGGAGAGTGCGTTTGCGTGCGAGGGATACAGAGTGTGTGTGTGTGCGCGCGCGCGCGCGCGTGTGTGTGTGTGTGTGTGTGTGTGTGTGTGTGTGTGTTTGTGTGAGAAGAAAGAGAGAGACGCTGTTTAGAGACAAGACAAAGCGGACGTTGCGTACTACGCTGCGATGTTTTCCTTTGTTAAACTGTACTGCATGACCAGAATATAAGTTCTTTTAAAGTTTTTTTTTCCTTTAAACTAAGTTCTGTGTTATCAATCTCGCACAGCCGGCGTATAATCACTGTCGCGCTCACCTATCACTGTTTCCAGCATGTGTGTGCGCGCGAGGGAAAGAGAGCGTGTGTATACGCGAGGGAGAGAGATAGTGTGCGTGAGTGTGCGTGCCAGCGGAGAGTGTGTGCGCGTGCTAGTGCCTCCGTATGTACATATGCTTGCACGCGAGTGCGCGTATGTGTGTGTGAGCGTTCGCGGCGTGTGTGCATGCCTGCATCTGCGTGTTAGTGCATGTGTGTGTGCGCTTGCGTGCTTTCGGCGCATGCATGGCGGCGCGTGAATGTACACATGTGCGACCGTGCTTGTTCGTGTTTCAGCATGCATGCCTGCGGACATAACTGTGCGTGTTTGTGTGCGCACGGATATCTGTGCGTACGATGGGCACGATGAAGAGGGCGTGTGAATGCGTTTGAGGAAGAGAGTGTGTGCTCGTGCCAGGGAGAGAGAGTGCGTGTGTGTGTGTGCGAGGGTATTTGCGTGTTTGCGGGTGTGAGCGAACATTTTCCTGCTTACACCTACTCTTGGAAACAAACGCGATGTGGAGACCATTAAAGCCCGTGTTTAAATGCACGAGACAACTACGAATGACACTGCAAAAAGAAAGCGCCTGCGATGTCAGTAATGCCGCCCTTGCCTACCACGGCCCGTAAGAGGCTGCCAAGCAGTTCAACTTCGTTATCTTGCTTCCGTCGGTGGCAGCGCAATGTCTTGAAGGAAATGACGCGCAAAATCTGCACTATCATTCGATCGTGTATCGTTTCGGTGACCAAGCGAGCTTTCGGCAGCGCACGTTTGTTGCTATATTGACATTTCAACTTTAAACGGCTTGCGTTCGGAAAAAACAATGTGAATAAAAATCGACAGTCGTCTGGCCGCAAGAAACATGCTCACGGAGCCATGTCATTCATGACAATATCTCAAAAGGCTGGAAGCGGTCAGGTCGACGTTACCCTCGACCTTTTTCCGCGTCAGCGAGGCTTTCAGAGAGCGCTTAATCGCAAGATATTTGTTCTTACTCTTACAGGATCATGTTTCATAAGCATATATTCGCTCAACTATACAATGTCGAAGGCAGGCTCCAAACTACTCATTCGCTTTAGCCACCCAAGATCAATTATTTAAAAGATAATCAACATACATTCGTGAATTACGCACACAACTGTTCAACTTGCTCCGTATCCGGAGGTTACCGTCTGAACACTCTAATGATAATAATGTCAGGAAGATTTACATTGATCTATTTCTTAAAATTTGGTGCCGTTAAAAAGACCACCTGTATAATGATAGTGCAGTAGGCATCTAATAAAGCAGGTGCGAATGCTCGGACAGGTTTTCTTGGTGCAATTCAAGTTGATGAACTTAGAACACACGCATCCAAGGATGCACCTCTGTCTTTACAATGTATTCTCCTACATTGTTCAAGAAATGCCTCAGTGCCACGGTACATCACAAAAGGTGTGTGGTAGCATTATTTGCTCTCCCTAATAGATTTCTGAGCGTTCGCGGCATCAGGCTTGGTTTTCTGGCGTCATCAGGAATCAGAACAGTGAATTAGGGTCTGATTTATCTTGCATGAGTAATTGACAAATCGCGCAACAGAAGGTTCCCGGAATGATGTGTGATGACGACATTCTGCCACTATCGAGAATGAATGTGATTTATACACGAGCGAATGTTTGTGGCTACGCAGCGAAAAGCCTAGGCCTTAAGTTTAGCAGAGAGAAATCGGGAATTATGATGTTTAATGAAAAGACGAATAATTACATGGTGTCAATTCAACAGCAAGTCATACGCATAGTCAAACAATGTATATGCATATTCAGCCATTGCATATTTGCTTGCTTACGAGGGTATGGGCCATTCCTGATTATGTCGTTCTTGTTTCGGGTATGAGCCCCCATTGCAACGAGCCACTTTAGATTTTTTCGCCCTAATCAACCAATATATCGTTTGCCAATGTAGCCGTGCGGTTTGGGGCTGCCTCCACCACGGGCACTAGGTCGGAACTCATGTTTCCATTGACTGCATACGTATATCAGCAATAATTCTAGAAAAAAAGCGGTATTTTTTTCTTTATGTGTTAACAATAGCCAGTTAAAATACATTCCGCAAAGCACTCATCCCAATACTTCAGTACTTTTTGTTCTAACACACACGTGCGCGCTACTGTATTTGATATAACGTACCATAATAATTTTGCATTGATTTCCGCCAGGCAGCTGTTTTTATTTTTAATGACGCCAGGAAACCCAGCCTGATGTCAGCAACGCTCATATATGTAATCGGGAGCGCGCACAATGTTCTCGCATATACCTATGCGTATATACAGGGTGTCCCACGTAACTTGAGCCAAACATTAAATACATGCAAATGCAACGTACCTGTACAGACTCAACGTAATGTTTGCCATCGCTTGAAGATACTCAGATATTTATTTTTAATTCGGCATAATTAGATAATTAGCCTTAATTAATGAATCAAATTCTAAAATATTATAATTAGGTGAAAAGTGTCTGTGACAAAATTGTATAGCAATATGAAAACTCCCGATCAAGCAAAAAATGCAATGCCTCATAGCCCCGTAAGGCAGAGGCTACATACACTCAGCAAAGTGAAGCTAACAGTGCCTAAATTCTTTCTAATCACGCATACGACATACAAAACAGCATGTCGAAAAATGCCATCATCAATGGCTCATACCCCCGTGAGCAATGGTTCATACCCCAGTAAGCAATAAAAAATGTAACGACTCATAGTCCCGTAAGGTTCATGGCTACTCACTTTGCATGAATTAGCTGCGATGACACTGCCTCTGTTGTCATCGGTGATTTCATTGCGTATGTGTGGGTACCGAAAAGGGAGCGGTTACGCGTTCCGTGTTGCAGATATATCCCTTGCGATGCCACACTGATCCGGCCCAACCGACAACCCAGCGGCGTACGTGCATCTATTTGACATTATCAAAGAATGTGACTGCAGTTGCGAGGGAAATAATGACGACCCATTAGGACAATAAGTGAGTTTGTTCCTTTTGTTCAAAATTATGTCACCTCGGTCTCCTGTGCCAAACAGCTTCGCTGGTCAACCACCTTCACGGAGTGGATTGGCTCATGATTTTTTTTTTACTTTCTCTCTGTCGATGAGGATCGCTATAGCGGCTTGTTGGTACGGCTTATTTTATTTTGTTGTAGCGCAAGCTGAACAAGGACAACACACGGGCTGCATGACGTTTCGAGGGTGTATATATAGCGACGAGAATGGGAAATAAATCTGTTGTTGAAAGTTAGCGTTGTGTGTGTCAGATGTGCCTTTCTGTTGACCTTGTTCAGCTCGCGCTACAACAAAATAAGATTTCTCTCTTTCTTTCTTCGTTTCTTCCTTTCTTTCCTTCTTTCTTTCTTTCTGTCTTTGTTTGTTTTCTCTTTCGTTCTTTTGTTCCTTCTTTCTTTCCTTCGTTCTTTTTTCCTCTTGTTTCTTCATTCATATTCAGCCATTGCATATTTGCTTGCTTACGAGGGTATGAGCCATTCCTGATTGTGTCGTTCTTCTTTCCGGTATGAGCCATTGCAACGAGCCACTTTAGACTTTCACCCTAATCAACCAATATTTCGTCTGCCAATGTAGCCGTGCGGTTTGGGGCTGCTTCCACCACGGGCACTAGGTCGGAACTCATGTTTCCATTGACTGCATACGTATATCAGCAATATTTCTAGAAAAAAAATAGTGGTATTTTTTTCTTTATGTGTTAACAATAGCCAGTTAAAATATATTCCGCAAAGCACTCATTCCAATACTTCAGTACTTTTTGTTCTAACACACACGTGCGCGCTACTGTATTTGATACAATGCACCATAATAATTTTGCATTGATTTCCGCCAGGCAGCTGTTCTTATTCTTAATGACGCCAGGAAACCGAGCCTGATGTCACCAAGCTCATTTGTGTAATCGGGAGCGCGCACAATGTTCTCGCACACCTTGTGTGATATACCGTAGCGCTGAGGTGCTTCTTGTATAACGTAGGAGAGTCCGTAGTAAAAGCAGAAGTGTACTGTTGAGCGCATGTGCTTAAGTTGATGAACTTGAATTGCGACAAGAAAACCCGTTGGAGCATTTGCACCTGCTTTAACAGAAGCGTACTGCACCATGAATATCCAGGCAGTTACTTTTTAACGGCGCCAAATTTTAATAGAGCAATGTAAATCTTGCTGACATTATTGCTATCATTCCAGTGTTGAAATTGGTAGCCTCTACATACGGAGTAAGCTGAGCAGTTGTTTTCGTAATAAACGAAGGTACGATAATTAAATTGTCAATAATTGATCTTAGGTGGGTAACGGACATGTGTAGCTTGGAGCCAGTCCGCGAGACTACCTAGCTGAGCGAATAATTAATAAACATGCTTCTATTTTACAAATCCTTTACAGATAAACTCTGAAAGCATAACTGACGCTGAAAAAGACCGTCTTTAAGGGCGACCTGACAGAGCCCAGCCTTTTTTGATAATGTGATCAATAGCATCACTCCGTGAGTACGTTCCCTGCGGCCAGTGCACTTTTGATGTACATTTGTTTTGTTTTTTTTCTAAATCAAGCAGTTTAAACCTTTGATGTCAATACAAAAGCGAACGTGTGCCGCCGAAAGCTGGCTTGGGCGAAGTAGGGGTGCACGACGCAATGATAGTGCAGATTTAGCGCGTCATCGCCGTCAAGACGCAAGGAAGATAACGAACGCGAACCGCTAGTAGCTCCTAGCGGGACCGTGCCGATGGTGATGGTGCCATCGAGACAAAATACAGGGTGGCAATACTGACTGTACAGGCGCTTTCACAGCGAAGCTGTGTACCTCTGCCCCGAAATGCATTTGTCGTGTCAGGGAGCAAGAATTTTGGCCGATCCTGGAGGTTGCGAAGTATCGGGCTGTCACGCGGCGGAGGTGAAGCAGGCTTCAAGTGCTCCGCCAATACTACTACTACTACTACTACTACTACTACTACTACTACTACTAATAATAATAATAATAATAATAATAATAATAATAATAAAGATGCATTGTTTCCCGTCGATGGGCATGCTGGAATCATTTGTGAACCGCACATGGTCTCACGCGCAGAAGGCATTGCCGCATATGCATAGGCGGAAATGTATGTACAACCATACAACATGACTCGTAAGAGGAGAGAGGCACCGACTGTGGAGTGCAGTGTCTGCCGTACAAACGAAAGACGAAATTATGATATCCACTGTCTATATATGCATATTCAGGCACACCCAAGTGTGGTACTGAGAAGTTCATTACCACGCACTTTGCATTGGTTAGCTGCGATGACACTACCTTTGTGGTCATCATTGAAGACTTCAATGTGGGCATTTGAAAACCAGAAAATAAATGGTTCACTGAGTTTGTGCATGAAGAATTTGGTTTGGAGTGCTACACCACTCGAAGTAACTCAATTAACCAACAATGGTCGTGCATAGATTCTACTTTGGCCAAGACATCTGTCTAAGGTTGTAACCGGACCAACCCGTATATATCACAGTAATCACAGTAAGGCTATCGTCACTACCATTACCAAGTGGTGACAGTGACAAGAACTTTATTAGAGTGTCCTGAGGAACTTGATTAGGGGGCACCCGAAGGCTCCCCGATCAAGTTGGTGGCTCCACCCACTACGGGACAGGGAGATGGTGACTCTCCGCGACGTCGCGGGCCCTCTGGACGGCCTGTAGTTGGCTTGTGAAATCCGAGCTCTTCAGCAAGGCGTCCCACTTGGACTCGTTATGAAAGTCGGAGCCCGCGTTGTACGGGCACAGCCAGAGCATGTGGTCGAAGGAGCAGCACGCGTGACCGCATTTGGAGCACGATTGCGGAAAGTTCGGGTCTATCCAACTAAGCGCTCTCGGGGTGAGGTACGATCTCGTCTGTAAAAGCCTGAAAGTAACAGCCTGAGCCCTGTTCAGTTTCGGACTGGGGGGAGGGAATTTTCTCCTGCTTTGTCTGTAATGTGACGTAATTTCGTGAAAGGTTGTAAGTTTATCTTTGAAGGGGCAATCCTGCGGGAGAGCCGGACTGCTAGCTCTGGCGCGGTTCGTGAATTCACGCGCCAGGCAGTTGGCCCGCTCGTTAGGGTTGCAACCCGCTCGGTTAGTTGCATCGTCCATGTGTGCCGGGAACCATGCTATGTTGATATGACCTGCAGTTTCTTCTCGCGTATTAATACGAAAGCATCTGTTAACGATGTTGGCTGCGTGTTTACAAACTAGAGCGGACGAGAAAGCCCTGACCGCCGTGCGCGAGTCAGAGAAAATGGACGCCGGGCCTTTTGCGGCTTGAAGAGCCAAGGCTATCGCGGTTTCCTCCGCCTCATTCGCGTGTTTGGCGTAGATTGATGCGGCGCTGATAAGCGTTCCGCGCGCGCCAACGACCGTGATTGCAAACCTGTCTTCGCTGCCATATTTGGCGGCGTCAACGAAGAATGCATCTGCCCCGTAAGGATCTATTCGTCGAAGGATGGCTCTAGCCCGCGCCCTTCTGCGACCTTCGTTATATATTGGGTGGATGTTCCTCGGCACGGGCTCGACCTTTATACCTTCACGGGCTAATTTAGACAGGGGGTGTCGGTTGAGCGGAGCCTGCATAGGGAGTTGACCAGCTTCATCAAGAATTTTGATTCCCGGCTTAGTTGACGAAAGCCTGGAGATCTGTGCAATAAACTGTGCTTCAATTAATTCGTCTGTGGTATTGTGAATTCCAAGTTCAAGTAGTTTTAATGTGCTAGCGGATTGTGGAATACCGAGTATTCTTTTGACGCCGGACCTGATGAGTGTGTCGAGTTTGTTCTTTTCAATTTTGCTCCACTTGAGGTACGGTGCCGTGTAAGTAATGTGACTGATAAAGAAAGCTTGGAAGACCCTGAGTAGGTTGTCCTCCTTGAGTCCCCCCCTTTTGCTTGCGATTCTAGTTATGAGTCTTGGTATGTTTTTCGCCTGCGCGCTCAGCTTGTTTAGAGCTTCTGCATTACAGCCTTTGGCGTTGATTAGAAGTCCTAAAATTTTGATGGAGTTCACCCTCGGAATGGGGTGCCCTTCTCGTGTTGTAATTTCGACTGGCAGCGTTTCCAGAGAGGTGAAAATAAATACAAGACCGCTTGTGTAATCCTGTGTGATGTGCTAGAGCTTAGCTGGTCATCCATCTTCACAGAGTGGAATGGCTTCTAATATTTTTTTTTCCTTTTTGCGTCGGTTTCGCTTTCAGAAAGTGATAATATTGTCACAGTCGGTAATGTGGAAAGAAGACGACGCTGATGGTGGTCTGGGAGACGACGAAGAAGTGTTTAGCAATATCGATGCTAAACATTTTATTTTTGTTCATTTCCTCCAGTTAGCTTTACCATTTTCAGTTTTTTAATAAAGATAGCTTATTTCATCCAAATCTTGGCCAATCCCCCACAGTGGGTGTGCGCCATCGCATAAGGAATACCATACCATACCATATCGATGCTCTACGCTTGCTGGCTCAGCCATTAAAAGCTACCTGTAAATAGACGGACGCTTCTTCCTTCCCATAACATCATTGGTGGACGTGCGGGGTAATCACTTGAGCAAGACGGAGCTCCGCAGCGGACGTAACCTGGCCGCCATGTCTTCCGAAGGAGACAGTTCAACCGCGGCCCCGTCGTCGCCACCGACGGTCATCCTGGCCCAGCCTCGCGACCCTGGCATGTTTTCCGGGATTGACAACGTTGACGTCGATGACTGGTTACAGAATTATGAACGGGTCAGCGCACACAACAGGTGGGATAACACGCTTATGCTGGCTAATGTAATGTTCTACCTCAAGAAAACAGCACCGGTCTGGTTCGAAACACATGAAGAAGAGATTACGAGTTGGGACCAGTGTAAACAGAAGCTTAGAGATTTGTTCGGCAAACCCGTCGGCCGCCAACGTGCTGCAAAGAAGGACCTTGGGACCCGTGTACAGACGTCCACTGAATCTTACGTGGCGTATATCCAGGACGTCCTCGCTCTTTGCCGCAAAGTAGATAACAATATGGCAGAGGCAGACAAGGTCAGCCACGTCTTAAAGGGCATCGCGGACGACGCGTTTAACCTGCTTGTTTATAAGAACATCACAACGGTCAATGAGATCATTAATGAATGTCGCCGCTTTGAAGACGCGAAGAGTCGCCGCATAGTTCAACAGTTTACGCGTCTACCTAATACCGCAGCTTCATCGACGTGCGAAGACATTTGTCCACCACGTGAGCCCACCTCCTCTGAGAACGTCGTCCGTATCGTTCGGCGAGAAATCGAAGCAGCGTCTCCTGCCACGCCAGTCACGCAGTGCTTTGACGATTCCCGGCCGCTTGTGTCCCTCATTCAGTCGGTCATTCGCCAAGAACTTGCCAATGTAGGTCTTCCGTCCATCTGCTCCGCCAGCCGTCCTGACTTTGCTTCGTCTGCTGCCACTGCCCCTGTTCACCGGAGCCAATGCGGTCCATATCCGAGCTATCGCAACCCGGCCGAATGGCGCACCCATGACGATAGACCAATCTGTTTTTACTGTGGACGTGTGGGCACGTTTCCGCTTCATGGAAATATATTTAGGTCTTTAAGACACTCTACTTTTAATACGGATGAAATGCACGAATCATATTGAAAAAAATAAAACCGAGTACTTGCTTTCTGAGGCTGGCACGGTCATTTGCGACGGACTGCGCCAAAAGCAGCTGGAGCCTTTCGCGCAAACAGCACACACTGAACATTTTCTCAAAAACAGAATTCCTATTGTTATGCATTCCCACCATGCAGGATCTGGGAATGGCTTCTGCGCGTTCACTTCACGCAGCAAAGCCAAATCGTAGGCCATTGAAAAGTACAGCCTTCCGCTGGTCGCCTTTGACGCTGCCATTTCGGGAAACTATTTGGTCTCGCGCTCTCCGGAACAAACGAGAACCACGAGAGCAGCATGCAAGGCTCCCTACGTACGCACGCACGAATCGGATGTGTGCGTACGCAGTACTAAAACCGTCGAATATGACGACCGATGGAGCCAGTGCAAATACAGCCACCATGCCGATAGACGCAACCACTACCATAACGCCGACAGTCATCTTGTCCCAGTCCCGCAACTCAGGAACATTTTCCGGGACAGACAATCTTGATGTCGATGAGCGGCTCCAAATGTACCAGCGCGTCAGTGCCCATAACAGGTGGTACCAAACTGTTATACTGGCTAACAATTTTCTACCTGAATGGAACGGCACGGGCCTGGTTTCGAAACCACAAGGAACAACTGTCGAGGTGGGAGCAATACAGCTCCACGATTTGTTCGGGAAATCTGTTGGCTGTCAGCGAGATGCGCAAAAGAACTTGGCTTCTGCGTCTAGGCATCAACCGATTCATATGTGACATACATCCAGGACGTTCTCACCCTTTGCCGCAGGGTTTACGAGAGGATGTCAGAAGAAGGCAAAGTGAACCACGCACTGAAAGGCAAATTTTCCCACTATCGCGGACGTCGTTAACGAAGGCGGACGCTTCGAAGAAGCAGAAATTCGTCGCATCGCTCGCCAGTTCACGCGTCTTCCAAATACGGCTGCTACGTCGTTGTGCAAGGTCCTTCGCTCTGCGCGTCAGCCGTAAGCGTCAGAAAGCTTCGTTCGTATCATTCGCCAGAAGATGAAAGCCGCGGTGCCTGTTCGCTTCCAGACCTGCTCGAACGGTTCTCGACGGACGATTTCCCTTGTGCAGTCTGTCGTCGCGACCAGTTGAGCAACCTTGGAATTCAAACTGTCTGTTCCGTCAACCGATCGGACACCTATGCCTTTCCTACGGTCCCTCATTCGTGACGGCAGTGCCCCTCTCGACCTTTTCGCAATCCAGCGGAATAGCGAACATCTATATGGTATATATATATGGATATATATACCATAGAGAACCATAGAGCCATAGATTCCATAGATCGGCCGATTTGTTGCAACTGCCGAGGCGCTGCAGCCACATTTCCCCTCACTACCGCAACACCTGGACGTCATCCCAATATCAATCTGCGTTCCAACCTTACCACCGGTCACCAGGTACTCGTATAGTACAGGAAGATTCCATAGAGCCATCGAACTCTACTAAGGCGTCCTCATCTACACGGCAGAGTCGTTCACCTTCACCACGACGACCTCTGTCTCACTCACTCCCTGTTTGCAGTTCTCCTTCGCCCATGTACCGGCGCTCTACGGGAAACTGAAGGGTACAGCTCCTTGGAGTGACGCTGCTAGAACGATCCCGACTGCAATTGCTCTACTGACCTTGCCGACGGATACGGATTTACTTGATGTGTACGTAGATGGTGTCCCTTCACTGCTCTGCTAGATGCAGGCGCGTGCATCTCTGCGATGAGCGACCAGCTTCGTAGACGGTTCACTAAAGTTTCGCAATTTTCAACTTTGACTTCTGATATTACGCCATCTCCTGTTGACGTCTTCTTTGCCGGCTGTCTTTCCTCACCTAACAAACATGGTTGCTCCCGAACTTTCGCCTCACCACGCCGACCAGTTATGCCACCTGCTCTCCTCGTTCAGCGACATTTTTTACTTGGGTCGCCCGTTAGGACAGACCTCTCTCACGACCCACTGTATTGATACCGGTGACGCACACCCTATTCACAAGCGACCATGTCATGGTCCTTGCACAAACGACAAACAATTCAAAGGGAGGTCAGGAACATGATCTCGAGAAGTCGTGGAACTGTCATTCAGTCCTTGGGCGTCCAATGTCGTTCTAGTTAAAAGGAAGGACGCCAGCTGGCGCTTCTGCGTGGATTACCAGCGCCTCAACAACGTCACCAAGAAAGGCGTTTATCCTCTACCAGCCGTTGATGACGCCTCCAACTGCCTCCACGGTGCAAAGTACTTTTCTTCCATCCATCTTTGTTCCGGATACTGGCAGATTGCTGTTGACAACATAGATTGAGAGAACATCGCGTTTATAACACCTGATGGCTTATATCATTTCAAAGTCATGCCTTTCAGCTTATGTGATGCTCCAGCTATTTTTAACGCATGATGGACACACTCTTTCATGACCTCAAGTGGTCCATCTGTATTTGTTACTTAGATGACGCCTTGATTTTTGCTCCTGCATTCGCCACGTACCTGGGGTGCCTCTCGCACATTCTTTCTGCTTTTCTCAATGCTGGCCTTCAAATTCATTCTTCTAAATGCCACTTCGGACGCAGTCAAATTACTATCCTCGGTTATCTTGTTGATTCATCTGTTGCGCGCCCAGACCCGGGCAAAGTTCGTGCCGTACGGATGCTTCCCGTGCCAAATGTGCTAAATATATCCGGAGCTTCGTGGGCCTGTGCTCGTACTTCCGCCGCCGCATGCACAATTTTGCGGAGGTCACCCGCCCTCTGCTCTTGTGAAGGCAGACGTTTCATTTTCTTGGGGTCCTGAACAAGCAACTGCCTACTCGGAGTTTATCTCTCTCCTAACATTTCCATTCCTTCTTGCGCACTCCGACCAGACTGCTCCAACAGGAGTCCGCACTGATGCCAGTGGTCATGGAATCGGTGCCTGTTTTTGCGAACGTCAACGACGCCACGACCACGTCATTGCCTGCGCTAGCTGTCTGCTTTCTCCAGATGAGTGCAATTAGTTCATTACTGAACGTGAGTGCTTTGCACTTCTCTAGGCAGTGGCAAAATCTCGCCCTTACCTGTATGGTCGGCCCTTTACATTCACGAAAGACCACCATGCGCTCTGCTGGCTTTCGTCCCTCAAAGACCTTACCGGTCACCTAGGTCACTGGGCGCTACGCCTACAGGAATACTCGTACACGGTTGCTTGTGCGAGTTTACACCAACATGCCAACTGCTAGTACTACCACCTAGACGATGCTCCTGATGTTCCTGTGTGCTATGCTTCTGCTTCTGCATTTTCGCTATGTGCTTCGCTGACCTCGCTACCGAAGAGTGCTGAGATCCGGTATACGTGGCATCATGTACAAGCTGACATCTAGATCATGTGATCCTTCTCTTGTTGATCCTTCTGTACAAGCTGTACGATCTACCAACTTTTCGTCACTTCGGGGAATCAGTACGTACGACCGTGTCCGGCAACGATTCTTACGGCCTGGTCTGTACCGATCGGCCCGCCGCTACGTCGCTTCTTGTGAGTTGCGTCAACTACAGAAGAAGCCATCTGTTCTCACTGATGGTTTACTCCTACCTCTTGGCAATCCTACCGAACCCTTTTATCGCGTTGGTGTACGACTGTTGGCCCCTTTCCCCACATCTTGCTGATGCAACAAATGGACTGCCGTCGCAACTGATTCTACAACTTGGTTCGGGTTCACCAGAGCCCTTCCAACAGACGTAGCCTACTTCCTCTTGCACAACATCATGTTCACCACGGCGCTTCTCGTCAACTTCTTACCGACAGGGGTCGCTCCTTCCTCTCTACAGTTGTGGTCTACTTGCTCCGCTCCTGTTCTACCAAACATAAACTTCGTACAGCATCCCACCCTCAGACGAACGATCTTAGGGGGCGGCTTATTCGATCAATAACGGACAAGCTGTCCGTGTGTGTTTCTGAAAACCATCTTGATTCAGATATTGCTCTCACTTTTGTCACATTCGCCTACAATTAATCACGCTACGACACTATAGGTTACTCGCCATTTTATTCCTTGTACGGCCGAGATCCAGTATTGCCTTTTTACAATACTGCCTACTACTCAAGAGCCCGTGTTTCAGTATACCCGCCATGTAATTGCTCGAGCCCAAGAAACATGCCTAGTTGCTCACCGTCGCCTTTGTGCTTCTTAGAAAACGCAGAAAAGCATTTGTGACATTAGTCACCGGGACGCCGATTATGTTCCCAGGGATCTTGTCCTTCGGCGATCTCCCAGCCGCCGCTTCGGCCGCTCGAAAAAACTAATGTCCCGCTATTCCGGCCTTACCGGGTCCTTTGTCAGGTAAGCGACGTAACCTATGAGATCTCTCCGACCGCACCTACTACTCGCTCCATCCAGGCATCCCATGACGCCGTACTTGTCGGCTGCCTAAAACGCTACTAGTCCGTTTCAGCATAAAAATCAGCGGAATGGCGCTTCCATGCCAGGTGGAAATACGTTACACAGTTCTGCACAACGCTGAGGAAGATGAGCAGGAGCTTGGGACTGAAGAAGACAATGCTTCAGAAACTAGACTGCAGTAATTGTCTTTGCCAATTACTGTAAATTACTCCTGATTCTGTAACTTACAAAAAATTAAATTATGGAGCTTTACCTGCCAAAACCACCATCTGATTATGAGGCACGCCATAGTGGAGGACTCAGGAAAATTTCGACCACCTGGGATTCTTCAACGTACACCAAAATCTAAGTACAAGGGTGTTTTCGCATTTTCACCCCCATCGAATTGCGGCCCCCATACTGTAAATACGCTACCCGTCTTGCTTCTTCTCTCAGCAATAATATTCTAAATCGAACCTAACCGGAAGCTTTAGCTCCTACATGGGAAATGAACAATGGTTTCTTCTCACAATCACTGCACCGAAATTAATTAGTTATGTTGAACTCACAAGAGACCGTTAAAATGAGATTGCAGAAACCACGAATTTTTATTTAACTTCCACTTTTTTAAATTCTGAAAATATGCGAAATTTAAAGAAACGCTACCTGAAGTATACAACCCCGCACCTCACCAACAAAAAATAATGTCGCAATTCTCTAAGCTGCACCTAATATTTCATTTATTGCGGACGAAAATGATATAACATATGCCACCCTTAAGTACACCACTAATTCCTGAATGTGGCATTCGCAAAACCTTGACAAGCATTGTAACAACCTCACATACATCATAAATTCATACGTCAAACTTGCCCGATTGAGCTGCTCCAATATAGAGATGTGATACCAGTTTTTGATGCTAACAAGCGGATTTGTAAACTTCGTACTTCTATTCTTTTTTCAGATTTACTGATTTCCGACGTCTTGTCAATACTTCTATATGGCCTAAATCAAAATTATTTCTGCTGCAATCACTGATTTAACGTTCTCTCTTAAATGCTACACGTTCTCTCTTAAATGCAACAATTCTCATTCAGGTCATTGAGCTGTTTTCGCACAAAATCATGCCTTTTACATGTATTTGAGCGGCCGGCATCGAAGATAGGCCCTAGCTAAAGCTTCCTCTTATTCAATCATTCCGGTTCTACCGGAAACCCACGAAACACAAAGCTGACTATATGGAAGCCCACGGCTGCAGTGGTGTACAAATAATAGGAAAATACAACGAAGGAAACCAAAGGGAAGCTTTGCGGGAGCCATCATCTCGGCCAGACATCTCACACGGAATGCCAACGAGCTGTCTGGCAAGGTGTCTAACAAAATCGTCGATTCATTGCCAGTCGGGCAAGTAGCAGATAAGGCCGATACTTGAGCGCGCTCGTTTTCAAGTACCGAGGTGAAGCAACAGTCTCAGGGTGCGCTTCTTTTTATTATGTTTTCTTTTGTTGTGCGTCATGGCATACGTCACGGCGCGAATTTCAAATCATTAAGGTGGATACGCCACGTGGTGGCGAAAAAGGAAACCAAACGCTTGTCCAGAATTCCTGGGTATGTATACACGTCTACAAAAGTTGACCGAACCGTTTCATGGGCCCTTTAAGATCATCTTCTGAACCAGGTAGAAGGACACGCATGTCAACGAGACTGGCCAATAGTTACGATAGCTCCCTGCTTTACACTTGCCACTACAAATAAAGAATTCTAGCCCTCTATTTTGTTGAGACAGACAAAGAAGAAGAAGCATTTTATTTATTCACTCACGAAAATAAAAGCACAGCAACAAGATATACAGAAGGAGGTCCCAAAGCTCAAGGCTGTATGGGGACATCCTGTTCTTATTAGAAAGAACAAAACAAATTAAGTTAGAGCAAATGCAGCAAAGTTGTTAAGTTGTCTACAAATAATTACACACGACAGCAAAAGAACTGAAGCATTACATAATATTATACAGAATTGCGTTTTGAACAAACAAAAAGTAATAAAACAATTCAGGTTAACGCAAATACAACAGCAAGGAGGTAGAATTGTTAACATGTATTAATGCAAGAAAACAAGTTAACTGAAAACATGGCATAACGTTGTACAGAATTACATCTTGTACTGAACTAAAAACAAAAATCAGGGGAAGTGAAATGTAGCCAAGAGGCAGAGATTTAACAAGTATTGACACAAGGAAACAAGTTGACTGAGATATGGTGAAATGTTAAAGAGATATAATGGTTTTCACATAATGAAGCAAACAGAACATGTTAAATTACTTCACAGCATTCACAAGTAAATATGGGAATAAATGCTTTTTAAAGCTGCCTATACTAGGAGACAGCTTTATGTCCGTTGGAATACAGTTCCAGAAAGGCATCGCTGTGAACGCAGAAGTGAATTTACCAAAATTAGTTCTGATTTTAGGTAATAAGAAGTTGTTAGCTAGTGCAAATCGAGTTTTATTATCGTTAGCAAGTTGTTCAGTGTTAAAGATCATTTGGGGAATGCTTGAGTGAAGGGAATTATAGAGAAGGATAGCCATGTTTAATTGAAATAGTTAATGGATTGTAAGAATGCAGCGCTCTTGCAAAAGAGCAGATACACTACATCGGGGTGACTGGAAAGTAATAATGCGGATGGCCTGGTTCTGGAGGTATTGTAAAGCAACAAGATGAGAGCTGTATGTATTGCGCCAAGTCCCAATGCAGTAGGTGAAGTTACTGTGAATGAATGCATGACAAAGAGAAAGCAACGTTGGTCGACTCAAGTATGGACGTGCTTTTATAAGAATCCGGATACCAAATCCAATTTCTTGCTTTAGATGTGAAATATGGGTAATGTACTTTAAGTTGGAATCGAGGATATCCCCCAAAAAGCAATGAGTGGAAGGTTTGATGGGATAACTATCGATAGCTATGATCGGAATATTGATTACTTTCTTTTGAGTGGGTTGAAATAGCATGGACGACTGTTTTACCAGGGTTAATTTCTGAAGAGTTACAACGACACCAGCAGCAAAGAATACATTTTGTCAGGTGTCAGCAGTTTGAATCGTAGTGTCGTCCGCATAGATATCAGGTTCCCAATGCGAAAGATGGACAGTTATGTCATCAATGTAGATAGTGAAGAATAATGGGGATAATATAGACCCGTAAGGAACTCCCCTATCAATTAATTTGAAGTTAGAAAGATTGAAAATCCTAACAGACTGTTGTCTGTTAGTTAAATAATCGTGAACAAAAGCGAGCGCCGGTCCTACTACAACGATTGCGTTTAATTTAGTAATTAAAATATTATGGAGAATTGACTCATACGCTTTGGTGAGATCAATTAACACTGCTCCAGCATATTTACCTTCGTCATCTTGGTGCTTAATTCGTTCAGTGAATGAAAGAAACGCTAGATTAGTAGAGTGACCTGCACGAAAGCCAAACTGCGTGGTGCAAGGAATGTTAAATTTTCCTGGATACTTAGACGCTTTTCAAAACATCTCTCTATAATGTTGCTGAACATGGATAATATAGCAATAGGGCGATAGTTAGAAATCCACCCCCTATCACCTTTTTAAAGGGCCCCTGAAACGGTTCGGACAAATTTTGCAGACGCGTAGGGCACAGCTTAAGTCGAACATTCGCACCACAATTTAAGTGAAGCGTTACGTATTAATGGAGCTACAAGCGATTGCAAGTTACCCTCCTCCCTAGACATGCTTTTCCTCCTCAACTCATTCGCCGAGCGATCGGGGCTAAGCTCCGCCTTCACTGGTTCTGTGTCACGATGCGACGTCACATCGTCCACTTTCGGTTGTTGTAGAGCCCGCCCACGCGAAACCTCTCCGCTAGCCGCTTGGCCGTGGACCCCAAGTATAGTATTCTGGAACACCATACCCCAAGCGAGAGCTATCGAAGCAGCGTGCGTTGCGAGCATTCTGTCGAAGCTGATGAAGGAACTTTAGCATATATGTACGTGAGCTGCCTGATCGGTCTCCACGGTCCAGCCACCTGTTGGCGCATAGCTTAACCAGCCAAGGAAAGAGCTAATATTGCTCTAACCAAGCATAAAACATTTTAAACACTTACAAAAACAACGTGTTAACGATTACACTCGTGAGAAAAATTTGCACCAGCAGCAAAGAATACATTTTGTTACTGCTACTGTGTGTGGTTGAGCTCTGTGCCACCAGGTGGCTGCACCGTGCAGACCATTCACATTTGCGCTTCTGTTGATCCCCTGAAACGACACGCAAGGGGACACGGCCAGGCCCTATCCCCTTGCACTTGCGTTTACTCTAATAGCGGACTCGCGAAACGCTATTGCGTTAGTAATCTTCCGGTGTAAAGTGACGGCCGCAATCGCGCAAATCCTGGCGCCTATCGGATAGCGGCAGTCCGATGCGCTGCAGCCAGTCCGCGCGTCTACTGGCTTGCAGAAGGACACCATGTCGCAGCTTGACATATTACCAGTCACTACATCTGCAGTCCACAACGCAACAAAGTCGAATCATAGCGCTCGCGAAGAGACAGACCGACACTGACGGCGGAGCTCTCGTCAAAGACGGAGCACGTTGTAACACAAGCAGACGACAGTTGCTGTGTGCCGGAAGTGTTTAAGTGTACTGAAAAAATTGTTCTTGTGCATTATCTTTATGTTAATTTCTTTTTATAAAAAGAAATTAACTAACATTCCAACTATTATGAACATCATTTGTTTATCATAAAGTTCGAAAAATTATCGATCACGCGCCCTGGTCAGCAAATCGGATAGCACGCCCTACTGAAGTCATATGGGCGATTTCCGTCATATGGGTAGGGGCGGCTTAAAATTCCGCCGTGCAGTGTGCTGCGATCGGCAGCGATGTGCATTTTTAAAACCTTATAATAAATTACACGCTTTATGCGGAGCCCTTAGATGTGTCAATTAATGATCAGAACAACCTACCCTAACGACTCAGTACGTTTGTAGACAATTGTCAAAATCGTTTCAGGGTCCCTATAAATACAGGGACTATTTGGCTTTCTGAACTTTACATGGAAATACACCCCATTTAAATAAAAGGTTAATTACATAAGAAAATGGGTCAGCAATGATATCAGCAACGTATTTTAGGTGCAGCGGTTGTATTTCATCAATACTTGCACTTGTTAGCTTTAGTTGTATGACATTTTATATTTCATCCGGAATGGTAGGATATAAAAAAAAAGATTGTTGTTTCTGGGGTGTTGTTATAGGACTAGTAGGAAGGGGCTTATTATTATCGGAAAAGAAATTACTAAATTCATTTGCGATGTCTGATGGATTTCGATACGTACCACTAGAGCTTGAAATCTCACTTATTGGTGAGTCTTTTGAGTTTCTGTTCAAAAAAGAGTTTAGGAGCTTCCACTCTTTAGTGGTAGCTTCAGCTTCATTAGTTTTAATTTCATAGTATTTCTTTTTGACATCTTTCAACAATTTGTTTAGGACATTTTTGTAGCAAGCATATTGCTTCTGCAATTTGAAGTTAAATGGGCAACGTTAGTTTTTTTTTTGTACATATTCTCTTTCTTGCGCATGCACACTAGCAAACCATCTGTGAGCCACGGGTTGTTGGGTGCTGGATACTTCTTGTTACATCTAACAAAAGTGGTTGCTTCATGGACATCTTGCTGTATTAGAGATGAAAAGCGTACAAAAACTAGCTCAGCGTTTCATTCAGCTTTTATCGTCGACCAGTCAAAGGAAGAGATGTAATTTATGAATTCAACTTTGTTAAACAAGGACTCTTGGAAAGAACGCTAAGCGTATGGTGAGGCATGAGACAAACGACAAAAGATGGGATAGTGGTCTGTGATATCGAGTTGCATTGCGCCACACTCATCACATGATATGTAGTTAGATAAAATATGGTCAATAAGCGTGCTTGAGCCGCCTGTGATACATCTTGTCGGCACTGTAAGCAGCTGTTCATAACCAAAGCCTGCAAAGCAATTCGAGTATCCAACCGCGTTATGATAGGATTCATCCAGAAGGTTAATGTTTATATCTCCCATAATAACAACGTTTTTTTCTTTTGCAAGATATCTTATCTAGGCTTTCGTATAGTGCAGAGCAGAACTCTGAGACTGACGGTGATGGCGAGCGATAAGTGCAAGCTAAGATGGTTTTTTCAGCATCACATTGTGCGTGTTGGTCATCAATTTCAATCCAAACAGATTCAGTGTTGTCAGCTAGGAGGGAGAGGTCACTCCGACTTTTGTATTTTATAGAAGATGATACAAAAATACCAGAACCACTGCGACTGTTTGATTGTCGGTGAAAGTACTCTGGTGAGTAATGTTGTAAACGGCATAAGTTTTTATTGTTATGTGATAGTTACGTCTCAGACACACAGATGGAGAAAAAGTGGTGGCCAAGGGATGCTAGGCAAGCATTAATGTCGTTACAATGTCTTCTGAGACTGCATGCATTAAAGTGGATAGCCGACAAACCTGGGCCTTGAAAAGAAACGTTGAAGACGTTTTGTCGAGTAATACATGTTAAAGTATTATGAAGTTTAGCTTGCAATAGTTGATTGTCAGAGATCAACCAGGCCGCCTGACTAAACACGGAAATGTACGCGTTCTTTGAGATGCACAATACTGGACTGTCAGCCGACTTTCTCGTCTTGATATGGCAATTATCCGTCCACAGACACAGCCATCCGCGCTCCCGCTTTAACTTCAATGCTTTAGCGAACAGCCTTTTTTTCAGCGTCAGGTGGTCGTTTACATAAACAGAGCGACTTTGCGATCCACCAAAGCCGAGGTTCTTAGTGTTCAGTCTAGCCTTTCGTGCCTTAGCGACGAAATCTTGCTTCTTACCTCGTGAGCAGGTACGGGCAATGACATTTTTCTCAGCCGTTTCAACCTTCCCTGGAACTCGATGAACGACGTCAATGTCCCTGTCCGTGATGGGACAATAAATTTTTGCCCCTACAGCTTTTATGATTGCCGCGCAGTCCTCTCCCTGTGTACACGGAATGTTCTTCAATTCAACGTTGTCTAGCCGACAGTACTGCACAAGTTCCGATACTTTTGCTGTTAAGGTTTCATTCTGTGATTGCAGAGTTTCATTAACAGTTCTTAGGCGCTCATTCTCTGACTTCACTTTCTCGACAAGAGAATTCAGCATTTCGACACTTTAGACCAGGCTGCTTATTTCGGCCTTCATTGCACGAATTTCAGACTGAGTTGATGAAATTCTCTGTTTCGTTTTCTCAACCAGTTTTCATCTACTCCTTCTAGTTTGCCTTCAGACCAAGCCTCAAGCAGCTGAATTCTCTTACCTAGTTCAGCAACAGTTGGCATCGTAAGCGATACAAGGTATCACTGAGACAGGTCAAAACACTGGCAGCAGCAGTTGCGGCAATCTAGTAATGAATATGCGGCAAAAAAACACCACCAACCTGCAAAGGTAAGAAAGCTCGTTTACGCCCGCATTCCTCCAGCTGCAAGTCCTGCTGCCAAATGAAACCGTACAGACACCAGCACCACATTTTGAAGCCCTTTCGTATCAGCAGACTATCTCAAGGCGATGGTCCTCAGGTGACGTTGGTCACGCACGCGCGGTCATCATCATCATCAGCAGCAGCAGCAGTAGCAGCTGCAGCCTGGTTACGCCCACTGCAGGGCAAAGGCCTCTCCCATACGTCTCCAACTACCCCGGTCATGTGCTAATTGTGGCCATGTCGTCCCTGCAAAGTTCCTAATCTCATCCGCCCACCTAACTTTCTGCCGCCCCCTGCTACGCTTTACTTCCCTTGGAATCCAGTCCGTAACCCTTAATGATCATTGGTTATCTTCCCTCCTTATTACATGCCCTGCGCATGTTCATTTATTTTTCTTGATTTCAACTAAGATGTCATTAACTCGCGTATGTTACTTCACCCAATCTGCTGTCTTCTTATCCCCTTTCATCCTTTCAGCGGCAGGACGCCGCTGAAAGGATGGGACGCTTACCGTTGCTGTTTTTCCAGATTACGTTCATCGGTGCCTTATCTCCGTGGGTTCTCGAACCTTGGTCGCGCTGGGCTGATCAAGCACTCCTGTCCCGGTTTCCAAAAGTGCAAGGATGGCCAAGTTTGGTTCCTTCTTCTACTGGTGGCTGGCAACATGGTCCCTTCACTGACGCCCTCGCAAGCTATGAAGCGGGATATAAAGGCCAGCAAGGCACCACTTCGGTTGGGCACGACACCGCTGAAAGGATGGGACGCTTACCGTTGTTGTTTTTCCAGGTTGGTTACTTCAAAGATGCATCCTGTATAAAATGCAGCCATTACTGCCTTGTTGCGGAGTCGTGCCCGACCGAATTGTATGATAAGATGCGGCGTTTGCTGCTGTTCTTTTCATTCTTGCGCAAACATTCTGCATGTCTGTTGTTGTTGCTGTCAGGTGATATTGAATCAAATCCCGGCCCTACCGTCGAACAAACACTTAACATTGTCCTTGAAACTGTGCGTAGGCTAGAAGCTGGTCAGAATACATTAATCGGTGAAATTAAGAGGCTGAACGAAAAGCAGGATGCTACCGATAAAGAAATTAAAAGCTTGACCGAGAGAGTGGTCACTTTGGAGGCAAAGCTTATTTCACATGCCACCTCACTTTCTAACAGCTCTGATCATGCTAGTGGCTCATTTGCCAGTCAACTTCAGGCAGTAATGTCAAGGTGTGACGAAGCTGAGAACAGAATGCGACGGTGCAATCTGTTGTTCTTTGGAATCCCCGACGACGATAAAGAGAGTTGGTCGGCTACAGAAAGAAAAATTATTGCCCTATGCTCAGATAAGTTGGATATCACAACTGCCGGTTCTCAGTTTGAACGTGTGCACCGGCTGGGAAAATTCGCTTCAAATAAATCAAGACCAATAATTGCGAAGTTTACGTTATTTAAGGATAAGCAGGAAATTCTCACTAGCGCACATAAGCTAAAAAATACTGGGATCTCTATTAGAGAAGATTTTTCGCTAGCTACTCGACAGGCACGTAAGAAATTGCTTCAATTTGCCAGAGAACGTAATTGTCCCTACAAACTGAATGTTGACAAACTTCGTATCGATAATACCACGTATATTTACGATAGTTGTTCTGATTTCGTAGTACCTGCTCGATAGCTAGTTGCCGATGTGCGCGGTGCTAAAGTCCAGCGGCTATCAACTACACGCGCACCTTCACTTTCAGTGTCATTTACCAACATCCGCAGTCTGTTGCCAAAACGTGTCATGCTTGAATCATTCTTGAAGATAGCATGTCTGATGTTGTATTGTTAACCGAGACCTGGCTTAATGCAGATGTAGGTGACTCCGAGTTATTTCATACTTCTAATCAGTACGCCATTTATCGCCATGATCGTTCACATAAGAAGGGGGGCGGCGTGTTGGTGGCCATCAATAAAACTATTCCTTCTTTTCTCGTTGACACTGACACTGCTCTTGAGGTAGTTTGGGTGGCTTGTCCTACATTATACGGGAAGTTGCTGATGGGCGTTTGTTATCGCCCACCTGCCACTGACCGCTTGTTCGTGTCTGATCTTCATAAAAGTATTACCAGGGCCCTTGAACAGTTTCCCACTAATAAAATATACCTATTTGGGGATTTTAATTTCCCTGATATTAATTGGTCTCTCTTGTCTTCATCAAGCACTGATTCAGGTGATTTTATTGAGCTGTGTTTAGAGTTCAATCTTACGCAAATTGTTTCTGAGCCTACCCGCGGTACTAACATATTAGATCTTATTCTCGCAACAGAGCCACATAGCATAAGCCCTGTCATGCAACTTGATGGCTTTAGTGACCATAACCTACTGCATTTCTCAATTTATATTCCACTGAAATTCGCTGGTGCTGAACGTAAGATTATAAGGGATTATAGCAAAGCAAATTATGAACAAATGAACAATGAACTTGAGGTTTTCCTTCAGAAAACTTTTCTTCCATCATTTACAAATAATTCTGTTGAAGTGAATTGGAATTCATTTAGAAATATTATGTCACTCCTAGAAGACAAATATGTGCCACTACTCACTATATCTAATGACAAACGTAACCCATGGTTTAATAAATCACTTAGATCACTCTGAAATAAAAAGAAAAGGTTATACGCTTCTGCTAAACGGCTATCATGTCCCTCGGCATGGTCTAAATATAAGGATTGTTTAAAATCTTACTGCCTAGCAATTTGTGAAGCCAAAAAGAAGTATTTTTCCAAAGATCTGTCCTCACTTCTACACACTAACCCTAGAAAGTTTTGGCAAGCTATCTCTACTGATCATGGCAGTAATACAGTAACATTACATGACGCTGACAATGTTCCTGTCCCTGCATCTGAGTGTGCTTCAACTTTCAATTCGTTCTGTAGCTCTGTGTTCACCAATGAAGACTGCTCTTCCATTCCCTGTGTCTCCGACCTTCATTATCGCTTCATGTCCCCTATAAATATTAGTGTTGAAGGCATTTCAAAACTAATACGCGATTTAAAGGTGTCTACATCATGTGGCATTGACAATATTAATTCTAAAATTCTAAAGAACACGTCAGCTACATCCAGTCAGATATTGTACTGCATCTTTCAGCAGTCTTTATCAACAGGTCTTCTACCTGCTGACTGGAAGATAGCCAAAGTTATTCCTATATTCAAAGATGGAAACAGACACTCACCTGGTAACGACCGCCACATTTCACTAACATGCATTTGTTGTAAGCTTCTCGAGCACATCATTGCCTCCCATTTATCCCGCCATCTTGAATCTAATAACTTTTTCTTTCAAAATCAACATGGTTTCCGTAAAGCGTTGTCTTGTGACACCCAACTATTGGAATTTACATCAGATTTACATTATGGCATGAATAACACCAAAATGATTGATTGCATCTTTCTCGACTATGCAAAAGCATTTGACAGAGTGGCTCACTGTCGTCTAATAGCTAAATTAACTGCTCTTAAGATTCACTCATTAACATTATCTTGGCTTCGCAATTTCTTATCTAATCGGCACCAGTTTGTATTTGTGAATAACTTCAGCTCCTCCACGTCTGTTGTAACATCAGGTGTACCCCAGGGTAGTGTGCTAGGCCCTCTTCTTTTCCTAATCTTTATAAATGATTTACCGAGCAACATTTCCTCCTGCATACGACTTTATGTGGATGATTGCGTCATTTACAGAACAATTAACTGTCATAATGATCACCTAACTTTGCAAAATGACCTTCACCTAGTTAATCAGTGGTGCGACCGTTGGCAAATGACACTTAACACATCTAAGTGCTGCGTTCTTTCCTTCACTCGTACGAAATCATATCCTAAGTTTCCTTACAAAATCTGCTCGTCGGAAGTTCCCCGTGACTCTACTTACAAATATCTTGGCGTTCATTTTTCTACTAACCTAGCCTGGAGCTTTCATATCGAGAAAATATGCGCTAAAGCTAACAGAACTTTAAGGTTTTTACGTCGTCATCTGCACCTCTCGCCATCTACCATCCGTCAACAGGCCTACCAAACTTTTGTACGCCCTCAACTTGAATACGCTTCTTCGATCTGGTCTCCTCATCAACAATACCTAATAGATAAATTGGAATCCATCAAAAATCGTGCTGCCCGCTTAATAACTTCTAACTACAGTCGTCAATCTAGCATTACCCAAATTAAACGCGATGTTCTCCTGCCAGACTTGGATTCCCGCCGCTCTGTTGCTCTCCTATGCCTCTTTCATAAATACTACTATAACTCATGGTTTAGCCGCTTGTCGCTTGAAACTCCTTCTCGCACATCTACTCGACTTCATAATCATCTCAGATCCAGGCGCATTTTTGGCCGCACACAGTCATTCAATAACTCTGCATTACCGCGCGCCATCGCACTATGGAATAGCCTTCCAAATAATATTGTCTCAATAAAAGATCCTGCGAAATTTCGTGAACATTTGGAACTTCTTATGTTCTTTTCACTTTGTTGTACGACTTCCTATTGTATTCGCCTTTGTATTGTTTTTGGACTGTTTTCCATTGTATTTCCTTGAATTTGTATGTACTTTTTCCAATGTTTAACAGTGTTCCTTTTTTTCCAATGTACAAATTTATTTGTTTCTCTTACTATGCAGTTCCTTTCTTTGCGTTAACTATTTGTCATTTTTCTGTAACCCCCCCCCCCCCCCTACTCAATGCTCATCCGAGCCTGTAGGGTAAACTGAATAAATAAATAAATAACATTACACCCATCATTCATCTTTCGATAGCTCGTTGCGTCGTCCTCACTTTAAGTAGAGCCCTTTCCGTAAGCCTCCAGGTTTCTGCCTCGTACGTGAGTACCGCTAAGACACAGCTGTTATGCACTTTTCTCTTGAGGGATAATGGCAACCAGCTGTTCGTGATCTGAGAATGCCTGCCAAACGCACCCCAGCCCATTCTATTCTGATTATTTCAGTCTCATGATCAGGATCCGCGGTCACTACCTGCCCTAAGTAGATGTATTCCCTTACCATTTCCAGTGCCTCACTACCTATCGTAAACTGCTCTTCTCTTCCCCGAGACTGTTAAACATTAGTTTTCGGCAGGTTAATTTTTAGACCCGCCATTCTGCTTTGTCTCTCCAGGTCAGTGAGCATGCATTACAATTGGTCCCCTGAGTTACTAAGCAAGGCAATATCATCAGCGAATCGCAAGTTACTAAGGTATTCTGAATTAACTCTTAACCCCAATTCTCCCCAATCCAGGTTTCTGAATACCTCCTGTAAACGCGCTTTGAATAGCATTGGAGAGATCATATCTCCTTCCCTGACGCCCTTCTTTATTGGGTTTTGTTGCTTTCTTTAGGTAGGATTACTCTGGCTGTGGAGTCGCTAGAGATATCTTTCAATATTTTTACGTACGGCTCGTCTACACACTGATTCCGTAATGCCTCCATGACTGCTGAGGTTTCGACTGGATCAAATGCTTTCTCGTAATCAATTAAAGCTATATATAAGGGTTGGTTATATTCCGCACATTTCTATATCACCTGATTGATAGTGTGAATATGGTCTATTGTTGAGTAGCCTTTACGGAATCCTGCCTGGTCGTTTGGTTGGCAGAAGTCTAAGGTGTTCTTGATTCTAGTTACGATAACCTTAGTAAATACTTTGTAGGCAACGGACAGTAAGCTGATCGGTCTACAATTTTTCAAGTCTTTGGCGTCCCCTTTCTTATTGATTAGGATTATGTTAGCGTTCTTCCAAGATTCCGGTACGCTCGAAGTCATGAGGCATTGCTTGTACATGGTGGCCAGTTTTTCTAGAACAATCTGCCCACCATCCTTCAACAAATCTGCTGTTAGCTGATCCTCCCAGAGTGTCTTCCCCCTTTGCAGAGCTCCCGAGGCTTTCTTTACTTCTGCCGGCGTTACTTGTGGGATGTCAAATTCCTCTAGACTATTCTCTCTTCCATTCTCGTCTTGGGTGCCACTGGTACTGTATAAATCTCTATAGAACTCCTCAGCCACTCGCACTATCTCATCCATATTAGTAATGATATTTCCGGCTACGCATACGTCTGATTCTTGCCTATTCCTAGTTTCTTCTTGACTGCTTTTAGGCTGCCTCCATTCCTGAGAGCATGTTCATTTCTATCCATATTATATTTCCTTATGTCAGCCGTCTTATGCTTGTTAATTAACTTGGAAAGTTCTGCCAGTTCTATTCTAGCTGTAGGGTTAGATGCTTTCATACACGCGCAGTAGCCACAGATAGAAAAGATTCGTTCAACAGGTTACAAACGCGCACTCCAGCGGTGCAGGCAGGACGGGTACGTGACGCCGCTTGGGTGAATGGTTGGGTGAACGTTGGATGATCTGCAAAGGTAAGAAAGCTCGTTTACGTCCGCATTCCTCCAGCCGCAAGTGCTGCTGCCAAAATGTAATAGAGATGTACTCTAATAACATATTCAATGTTTACCGTGGGGCTACCCCGCCGCGCTACGTACTGCGGAATAATAATTTAAGCTTCTTGATACAAATTAACTATATAGTAAAAGTACGAGACACGGAACGAGAAAGTAGACGATGCCCATGCCTGTCAGGATGCTATTATGCTACGTACAAAAGTGACTGTAGCTCGTAAAACAAATTGAAAAAACAGAAATTCAATTGCGTTGAGTAATCACACACACATCATTTGCGGCTTCGTTCAAGGGAACACGTGAGCTTTCGGGTTTGTGCATGCTTCTTGAATAATAGGGCTAGGAGCAGGAAACGCTTACGCGCAATTACAAGTAACATACACACATAATTTTTTCAGAAACTGACGTTAAACACAGGCAGCGCGAGGGTCTCGTTGGGCTGACACGACGACGTACTGGCAGCCGTATTCCGAATACTACATATGCTATGATGATGGCTATATAGGCTTGTTGATGGGTCCTCTTGTGATTTGTAGTAGCGCAAGCAGAACGACACGGACACGGAAGGTATACGAGACAGCACACAGCGCTTGCGTATGGTTGTTATTGTGATATGTTTTGTGTGCATTATAAAATAATAGGAGAACCGGGGTCGTTTCTACCATGACGCCACTAGAGGGGCGTTACGATCGATCGGTGAGCCAATGCGCAAAATTTAAATATGTTGCACAGACCTTCTGTATTTATTAACTAATACTCTCTCAAAACACAATGAAATTATTACAATTTGCAAAAATCAATGATACAAAATGGTATGATACATTAATAACGTCGTTTAAGCTTGCACGTTTCCAATCACAGATCATGCAGTGTTCCTGATCGTCTGCTCAGCGTTTCGGTTGCAGAAGACAAACACTCGTCTGATCGTTCCGTTCGGTAAGCGCACGTATGTTTTCCAAGCCTTGTATGCGCTAACGTGCGCCGGCGATCTAACGCTAAAAAAAATAAAGAAAAAACATCTGCTCAGAGAGCTGCACATGCGCAGAGATTGCTGTTAAAACAACAAAACAAAAACGTTGAACGGAGAATCCTGCTGCGCCACCGCGCTGCTGACGTCATTCTCCTCCAGTAGGAGTCGGTGTGTCTGGGTAACGTGAGAGGAACGTGCATTCTTTGTGTTTTTCGCGGCAGGACGCTATCGTATCTACGATGGGTCGGGGCCACGCGTCGTGCTTTCGGCCGCTGAAGAGGCGGCGTTTCATGAACGCTGCCGGGAATGAATGAATATGTATGTATGAACTTTATTCCCCTTTTAAGAAAGGCGAGGGGCCGGGGGGAGAGAGGGAGGTCTAAGTACTCCAGTCCCAGCAGGCGTCTATCACCACATTATGTGGCTATAAGTCCGTCTACCAGTCGTGGTAGGCCTCCGCTACCTCCTCAGCCTACCTCAGGACTGGGTCCTCTAGGGTGGGATCGGAGCTGCGTAGGGCAAACTCCCACAGCTCCTCGCTACTAATTAATGGTTTGAGCGTGCGGGGGGCGGGGGGAGTTTTGATGGGGCATTGCCACATGATATGGGAGAGATCTGCTATGGGGACAGGGCAAAAGCGACACTTGGGTGTCGGGTATGTGGCGGGAAAGAATAAGTGCAAAGTGCGCGGGGTAAGAAAAGTGCGAGTTTGTAGTTGTCGCCACAGTATTTCTCTCTGGCGCGTTCTAGATACAGAGAGAGGTGGATACAATAGGCGTTGATTTCTGTAATGTGTGCAAATTTCATGGAATGTGACGAGTGTGTCTTTATTGGTGTGTTGTTGGGAGTCATTGTGTTCTAGAGTTAGGCCCATATTTGCGGATACTCGTTCCGTGAATCCTCGAGCAGCGGCATGAGCCATTTCGTTTCCATGGAGTCCTTGATGTGCTGGAGTCCATACGAGAGCGATGTCTTTTTCTGGTGGGTGAGCTACAAGTAGAGAGTGTGCGAGGTTGTTAATGTAGCCGCTACTGAAGTTCCGGATAGCAGTCTTGGAGTCACTAATAATGACGTCGCGGTCTGGTAGCCCCGATGCAAGTGCAATGGCGGCCTCTTGCGCGTCGCCCGCCGAGGTGGTGTTGACTGACGCTGAACAAACAGTGTTGCCCTGGTTGTCTACGACCGCTATAGCATAACGATGTTTAGGGGTGTAGGCTGCAGCGTCCACATAGTACACTCCTTCAGCCTGTCCATAGCTGCGTTGTAGCCCCTTGGATCGAAGTTTGCGGCGTTTGACGTGAAATTCGGGGTGCATGTTTCTGGGTAGGGGCTGGATGTGGTATTGGCCGTGTATGTTCGGAGGAAGTTGATGTCGCTTGCTCTAGTTGAATGGTGGAGCATAATGAAGTTGTCTCAGGATCTCACGCCCAGCTTCAGTGGTGGTGAGTCTATGGTATTGAGATGATAGATGGGCTTCGGTTAATTCTTGAAGGGTATTTAGTGTGGCGGTGGCCATCACTCTTTGTGTGGATGCTCTAATTGGAACACCAAGTGCGACTTTGTGTATCTGGCGAATCAAGCAATTCACGGTATCCTATTCCTGCCTTGAAAGTGAGAGATACGGTAGTGCGAAGGTGATTTTGCTTAAGACAAAAGCCTTGATTAGCTGAATTAACTCCTTCTCTCGAAGCCCTCCGTGTTTGTTGGAGATCCTCCCTATCAGGCGGAGGGTATTAGCTACCGTTGTTTGTAGTGCTTGCAAGGTATGCTGATTTGATCGGCTGCATTGGAGGTGTAATCCTAGGACCCTTATCCTGTCTACTTTGGGTATAGGGTGCCCTTCAATCGTGAGTTGGATATTCTTGTGGGGCGCAGAAGGAGAAGCTGTGATTTGGTGGGGGAGCATCTGAGATTCAACTCGTGACCTACTTGTTCAACATGATCAACTGCGCCTTGGAGGGTGTCTTGGATGTGCCCGTCAGAACCTCCGGTCATCCACAGCGTAATATCGTCCACGTACAGTGTGAATCGGAGGTCAGGAATCTTCTTGAGAGTGAAAGCTCAAGGTCGCATAGCCAAATTGAAGAGGAGAGGGGAAAGTACTGCCCCTTGGGGCGTGCCAGTGCCTCCTAAACTTGTTTGGCCAGATTGTTCGCTGGCTAATTGTAGCGTCGCAGTGCGCTTCGTGAGGAAGCTGCGTATATAGCGGTAGATTCGCTCCCCGCAGTTTATACTGCTAAGTTCGCGTAGTATGGCCAAGTGGGACACGTTGTTGAAGGCGCCCTTGAGGTCGAGGCCGAGCAATGCTTGTGTGTCACGTGCGTCGCTCGGTTCGGTAATGTCTTCTTTGAGCCTTAGCATGACATCCTGACAAGAAAGAGATTTGCGAAAGCCAGTTATTTCCGAAGGGAACAAGTGATTATGTTCGATGTATTTGGAGAGGCGTAGCTCGATTACGTGCTCCAAGATCCTCCCTATGCAAGAAGTCAGAGAAATTGCACAGAAGTTATCAATGTGAATTGGCTTATTCGGCTTTGGAATGAAGATCACTTTGGCTGCTTTCCATTGTTGAGGTACCTCCCCCTCTTCGAGACAATGGTTGTAATACTCGCTGAGTTTGCGTATGGATTGCTCATCGAGGTTGCGAAGCGTTTTGTTAGTCACAGAGTCTGGGCCTGGTGCCGTGGTGGTTCGCAATTAGTTGAGGGCATTTCGAACTTCCGCTTCTGTGATGGGGCTGCAAAGCTCCTCATTGGGTTCACCAGCATATTCGGGCATGGGTATTTGTGTAGAAGGGGGCATATGTTTGGAGGCCAGGTTAGTGAACATGGTCGGCAGGTCGGCTGCATGTTCATGCAGCAGTTTATTCATCTGGCGGTTATTGTGCGTCCTAGACGTGGTGGAGTCGAGCAGGTGCCGGAGCAATTGCCAGGTCTTTTCAGTGCTGAGATTACCATGCGCTCCTTCGCAAACCTGAGTCCACTGCTGCGCCGCCAATTTGATAGCGTATTGTTAGATCTGAGAGTACAATTTGGCGATTCGGATTCGGAGTTTGTGATTGTAACGTGCTGTTAGCCATTTCCTAAGTAAAGCTTGCTTCGCTTCCCACATGTGTAGTAGCTTGGAATCAATTGTGGCCAAGGGTGTGTCTAGCGGAATAGTGGTGGTATGGGCCTCTACGTCTGCCTGCAAGGCGTTCGCCCATCGTTCAATGTCGGTAATGTTTCTTCGTTAGTGTTGTAGCGAGATTTTCTGAAATCCGTCCAATTCGTAAGCCTTAGTGGTTTCGTGGCTAGTGGTCTGTGCTTAAAATCTACACGGAGTTCGAGGATGTAATGGTCGCTTCCCAAGTTGTTTTGGAGGTTTTGCCACGTCGCCTGAGTGATGCGGTGAGTTAGGGTGAAGTCGGGGGATGTATCCCTACTGACGCTATTTCGTAGTCGGGTAGGAAGAGTGAAGTCATTGTAGATAGTGAAACCTTGATTTTGTATGTGCTGCCATTGAGCTCTTCCCTTAGGAGTGGATGCGGAGTGGCCCCACATTTGATGGGGGGCGTTGAAGTCGCCCGTTACGACTAGCGGCTGTTTATTGGCGTTAGCTTTGGCCTGGGCAAGCATGTTCTCAAAGCGGTGTTGTCGAGCATTGGGAGGGCTATCAACATTTAACACACATAGGGTGGGTTGTGTGTGGCTTTGAGGTAGAATTTTGATGAAATCGTGGGGGATTTCAGTACTGCTGAATGTGTCCCGTTTGACAGAAAGATGTCGCCTAGCAAGTACGGCAGTGTTGGGCTTGTCTATGTGAGGGTCTTGAAACGTATTGTATCCAGGTAGCGTGACTTTCCCGTGTGTTTCCTGCAAGGCTATAACGTCAGGGAGCCCGTGAAGACTATGTAGAAATAGTGTTAGACATGCGCGCTTGTTACGGAACCCCCTGCAGTGCCACTGCCAGATACGGGCTGGCTTCATCATTATTGTCATTTTGAAGGACGGGAGCTTGTGACATCGCGGAGCGTCTTCCCCAGCTGTCCATTAGCTCTTGGAACCGTTAAAACTGTGCAGATGCCTCACAAATAAATGCATCAAGCTTGCTCTGTAGCCGATTTTCAAGGACAACAAGTTTGTTTTCCAGGATGTCCATGCAGTCAGTGAGGAGAAATATGGCGTTTTCAACGGTGTTCTCGATGTCTGTTATTTCGGCATTCTTCCTTTTTACGGGTGGGGGCTGCGTGTGTGATGAAGGCAGCATCGGAGTCTCGGCTTCCGTCGTAGCGGTGGATGCAAGTGTCCATTTGTTCTGTCGGAGGACGTGTGAGTGTGAGCGCAAGCGTTTGTGGGAGTGGTTTACAGTAGAGCTGTTTAGCTTTTCTCAAGTCCGTTTCGTGCCGAGAAAAAACTCGGCCAAGCTGTGGGTCACCGAGCCACGCTACACCCTCCCTTCACACACGTGCGTATGGCGCAGCTTCGCCGCGGCGCGCATCACGCATGCATGCGCTTCACCTTCTCTCTCCCCAGCCGAGGATAAGCAAGTGTTCGCTTAGCCGTGACGTCACTGGCATGCTAGAAAGCTGTGAGCAGCCGGCGCGCCGACAGACGTTTCGCATCTCTCGTCTAGTAAACACGCGTGCGCAGTTACCATGGGGCGACCGAAGAAAGGCAAGAGTCCCCGAGCCGAGGATCCCGATTTTCGGGCCAGAGACAACGAATGCTGCCGACTGAATGCTCGGCGCCGCCGGGAATCGGTTCCGTGCCTGCGCGTCACCGAGAACTTCCAACGGCAAGCCCGCAAATCCATGGGCAAACCTAGCAACGCTTGGTACGAGCCTAGCCAAGCAAGCCATGCATGACATCGCTAAACTTAGCAAAACCTAGCAACACTTACCGAACACCGGAACTAGCTCCGCCGTGACCCAGCCTTGCACCAGTAGTGCGAACTGCCGACATTTTTTTTTGGGGGGGGGACATTTGAAAAAAATTGGGCAGCTATTCCACTCTGTGAAGGTGGATCACCAGGGAAACAGTAGCACATCGCGCAGCATTAGACAATGGTACATATATTTACTTCCACCATTTGGTAACGGTAGTGACAGTAGGTTACTGTAATATACACTGATTGGGGGGAGGGGGGTGTTCAGTTACAATCTTAAACAGAATCTTGGCCAAAGTTAAATCTATACACAAGTGTTGTTGAGTAGTTGAGTGACTTTGATTGACTTGGCACTTCAAACCAAACTCTTCTAGCATAAACTGAATGAACCAATTATTGTCTGGTTTTGCAATGCCCGCATTGAAGTCTGTTATAATTACAGGGGTAGTGTCATCACGGCTAGCCCCTGAAAAGTGCGTGGTCATGAACTCGATATCACACTTGGATGTGCCTGGAGTTACATACATGTACAGTGGACATCACAATTCCATCTTTCATTTATATGGCACAGACATTCCCATTGTCCTCTTCACTCTTAAAAAAGTTTGCACTCTTTGGGGCGTATCTTATCCCCCAATAATAATAATCTGTCTTGCCCGCATTTCCTTTCTTTAAAATTGCGAGCCCGCTGCTTGCAAGTCGCGAACGGCATGCGCGTTATCAGCGTGACAAAGCATTCTCGACAGAAAAGTAGCGAGTGCAGCGTTTTGAAGAAAGGAAACGGAAGCAAGGCAGATGATGAATATCGTTGTGGGACAAATATACACCTTAAAGAGTGCAACTGGTTTAGGAATGTTACGAGTCAAGGGTGTATGGTTGTACAGGGTTGTCCTTTATGAAAGGGAACACGCGAGCGCGTGGCCTGTGCTCTCCTGAGGCTGCTTAGAGCGCCAGCAACAGGCAGCAAGGGGAAGCACTTCCGCTTGTAGCGCCATCTCTTGGCAGCCAGAATAAGCAGGCACGGTTGATAGGCAAGCAGCTCTGGACTTCCTCTCACGCCAGGCAGAAGGGTGACAGGCGGGGCCTGCAACCAACGCAGCATCTGCTGCTATCGAACAGCACTTGGTGCGCTAGCAGATAGGAAACGTGGAAGGACCAACATTTGCCCGCTAGTTAATAGGCACTCCCAGCGTATTTTAATGCGTAAGTATGCTTTGGCGAGTACCGCAGCATGATCTTTCCGCCACGCAAAATGTTTAATGCCTTTTACCTGCCCAAAAATGCTCACTGTGCGACGTTACGACATTTAATCATTATAATAGTGTAAATGTAGATCAGTAGCTTTATAAGCGACGACGAACAATTGAACAAAAGATTGATTAGAGAGAATGACAACAGTGATACACAGGGTCCACAAAAAATGCATGGGAAATACTATAGTAGAGGTGGGCCAGCATAAATTTGGGAGTGGCCCAATTTAAATTTTGGGATACGCCATGGACGAACTTGAAAATTGGGGGTGGGCCAACCTGAAATTTGGAGAACATTTGGAGGTGGGCCAACTTGGAATTTGAGGGTGGGCCAGCATAAATCTGGTAGTGGGCCAAGTTGAAGTTTGGGGGTGGGCCAGCTTAAAATTTGGGGGTGGGCCAACTTGACATTTTGGTGGCAGGCCAACGTGGAATTTTCGTAGTGGGCCAACTTAGCATCTTGGTGGCGGGCCAACTTGAAGTCTGAGCGTGGGCCAACTTAAATTTGGTAGTGGGTCAAGTTGAAATTTGGGGGTGGGCTAACTTAAATATGGGGGTAGGCTTACGCATACTTTGACAACACCTGTATTCTGCATACTTGTTTGCAGTACGGATTCCTGGCAACCCACAACCCTCATAGCATGAATCAACCTCAGCTGATTCGGAGTAGTTTAATAGAAGTGCACTCAAGTGAAACTTTAGCTTAGGTTAATAAACGTAATTGTGTTATTTATTATTCAGACTCAGTTTTTTCTATAATGACGACGTTTGCTTAACTACTTAATTAATTAACCTTAGTTAACGTTATGACGAAGATGTTTATATCTGTAATTAATAATTAAGATAACTTAATTACGTCTAACTAATCTCAAGGTACCCTAATTCTTGATTAGGCCCGTTCATTGAACCTTAGTAACTTTTGATTAGTCTAATAATTTAACATAACTTGATGGTAATTAGCCTCAGTATTCCTAATTAGCCTCAATTAATCGCCGTTACACTTGACTAATCTTATCCTAATAACTTCATTAGTCTTTATTAACCTTACACTTATACCTCTCAGTACTAACCATGTATAGTCAAAATCATAAATCTCGCTAGTTATACGTAGTCATAAGGCATTCTCATATACAACTCCATAGGACCTCATGTACACCTATGCATGCAGTGCATCGTGTCACGCTTTACAGACAGAAAAATAAACGGACGGACGGACAAAGGTCCGAGGGAAGGAGCCCTACAATGCTTACGCATGAATACAGGTACGCCAGGAGTACCTAATAACCACTGGGCGTACGTTGGTGCTTCCACATTTCCACTACGCTTGCGTATCCAACGCGGTTTGCTAGCAGCAGGCATTGCGCTGCAGGCCCCGCTCCTTGCGCAATAGTCATGTGAGCAGGGGGAGGGGGGGCGCCAGCTAATTCTAGCAGGCGCCTGCTTATCGGCCATGCCTGGTTATTCTGGCCGCCAAGAGATGACGCTACAAGCAGACGTGCTTCTCCTTGCTACCACTAGCTAGCACTGTAAGCAGCTTCCGGGCTTTACTTCCGCAGAGCACGGGCCACCCGCTCGCGTGTTCCTTTTCATAAAGGACCACCCTGTACATGCATTTTGTCCTTTGTGTACATGCAGGAAGGAAAAAAACTGAGTGGAGGTCCTACCTCCTCCGCTCGCTAGGAGAAAAGTGTGGAGGATGTCATGTGGCATTTTCTCCTTTTTTTCTTTTTTCTTTCTTTGTCATGGTGTAGCGGCCATGTTCTCGGGCCACAATGGTGGTTTTGTTATGGTTGTGTGTGCTCACACTTGTTGCTTCGTGGGTTTAGTAATGTGGCAAAGGCGTAGTGTGTGAGTCCCCGTATTTCGTTTCGCTGTGTTATCTAGACCGTGCTCTCCCAGCTGCGGCCAGGTGGGACTCAAAGTAAGGAAGTGTGAAAAGAGCGTGCATGCAACGCCGTACACCGCGTACTACGCCACAGACAAAGGATGACGTGCGGATATATTTCCTGTCTTCGGTGGATTCATGCTAACGTGTCCTCACAGACTGAAACCAGTGCACTTCACATTATGTATGATAAACACCTAGCATGTCAGTGACAGTTGTGCAGTGTTCCTGCTTTTGGCAGCGGACGATGCAATTGTGGCACGTAAAACAGCCATGTGGAAGGATGGGAAAGAAGCGGCTGCTGTGAGTAATAAAGGGACAAACCCCTTTTACTACAGTAATTTTACGCGTGTGCTCGAGGGGTGTGGGAAATGGAGGTTAGCGGATGCGGTGCAACAGTGAACAAGGTTCGACAACAGAGCATATGCTTGCACGTATGTAGGCCCGGTCAACACACTAGCCGCACACATATGCTGTCTGGCACCGCAGAGCTTTGTTTCTGTGAAGCTTCACTTACTATGAGAACAATATACCTCAGGCCGCAGACGGTCTATTTAAATGCGTAACGATGTTCTCCTCGGCTGCAATGTTCGTCGGCGTGCTGTGGCTCGTCACACCTCCCCTGCGAGTGGCCGCCCGAAACGTGTTCAGTAAAGCAAAACAAGTCCGATGAAGCTACGTTTGTCATACATGTTTGTCGTCATGAAATGCAGATAGGCTTGTCATAGGTCGTATCGCGATGGAATACATAGGGGTTAGACTGTTGGTCAGATCGCTATGGCGCGTAACCACACTCGGCTGCGCGTAAGTTTGCAAGTTTACAACCGTGCAAACTTAGGCACAGCCTCGTGTGGTTGCCACTGTGGTTCTTGCCAAAGGCGAGAAATGTAAACAAGAGAGGAGAACGTGGCCCGACAGGATGGTGGAATAACACCGACTTGCATCGTCGAGTTAGTTTCACAAAGAGTGACGTTAGGGCCCCTTCTTAGATTTTCCTTCCTCCATGTTTCTGTATGTGGCAGTGCCTCGTGCTCGTGAGTCTGTGCTGTTCACAAATAATTCTAGTGTGCCCATCGATTTGAAACAATACATCTTGATTTATTTATTTCATTTATTATTAGCATAATTATTATTAAGGGCGGAGTGCTGGAAGCCTGCCTCGCCTGTGCCATGAGTTGGCCCGGTACTGCACTATCTATCGCCGGGATCGCACCACACTCACCTTTTTTTTGTTGATACGTGGACAAAAAACACATGGAACCAAAGCCGTATACAGCTTCGCTGTAAAATTGTGCAACGTATGCAACGAAATATGGCACTAAGCAACCCTGGGTGTCGCACCAGCCGCATTGTTGAAATTGGAAAATTAGCCTTCTAGAAATCTCATTGCGACGTGGGCGACTGCACCATTTTTTTACTGCGAGGCCTCTAGTTGGTCCGAATTTTCCATCAGCTCGTGCTCATTTAAAAGCGGTACCACCACCTAGTGGCCGCGGTCATTCAGACAGACTGAAACAGCACCTGGAAAAGGGCTTCGTCAATGAATTTTCACGTAACAGAATGTTTTCTTGTATATTTTCTTACATATGTGCACACGGACGTGACGTACGTGTGCACACAATGTATCTGTCCTTGATGCATGGGTGTTCTTCCCGTTGCATCTGTCACACGGCATGTAGTGACCGTACCCAACATTATAGCAAACACTGTAAAAAAAAAATCGTGCCTCCATTCCACCCTGTGAAAGTAGACATACAGCAGAGCTGGTGCAGAGGTTAGATAACTACCACCACCCCAGCTGATGCTACACAAGCACCACCACCACAAGTGACATACGTCATGCACACACGCTCATGTTCGGAAGTGCAGCAAACACCCTGATTCTTGTAGGCTGTCTGCCAAGCGCAAGTACTTTATTGAGCTAAATTAACGTTTAAAAGTAAATTGCGTCAGAAAATGCGTAAAGTGGGACTTGCACACAAGCTACAGACATGAAAGCTTCGGATTATAATATAAATGAACGAGAAAACCTTCTGATACGTGGAAACTGAAAAGCCCTTTTCCAGCTGCCATTTGAGGTCTTTCTGTCTGTCTGGTATTTTTATAAAGCATGCGCCTCCCAGCTCTCGAGCTAAAGGGCTCTCTCGTGAGGTACGAGTGCTATTGTTGAGAGTTTATCGCTGATGAAATGGGGAGCTTCATCTTTGGCTTTTATGGTCACAGCATACACCACTAGTCATTCTCATTATTTCGATGCCTGTGCATTTTACGCACTGTACAGCAACTAATTTTTAGGTATTTCTACAGTCAAGTTACATGTACCATTCACATTCTCATCCGCAACCCTTATAGTTGACACATGCTACCATCATCAATTTATTATCATTTGATGCTCTTTGGCCATATCTGGCCATTCCGCCAATAAAAATCTATTAATCATCATCAGGTCCATCTTCATTTTTGAAGGCCCTCCGCCTAGCACAAGTACTTTATTGAGCTGAATTTCTCAAATTAAGACATTTCTTTAAATTTGTAAAGTACGACTTGCACCCAACCTACAGACACGATATCATTGGATTGTAATTCGAATATATGAGTAAGCATCATTCTTAACGAACGCAAACCCCTGCTTCCAGCTGCCGTGGCGGTACAATGTTTCCTCATAATAGACAATTTCAGCATAGCGCATAGCAGCAAACGCAAACAGTGAATAGAGACTTTTAGCTTGTACGCTATTCCGGTAAACGGGAGCGGTTTGGGCGGATTACCGGATGGTCGGGGCGTAAACGTGAGCGGCCGGAGCGGTGAAGCCGCCTGGTGTTGTAGAGCTCAACAAGACAAACGCATAGCTAAAACTGCAGTAACTCACCATATCCTGCTTCGCCACTCGTGCAAATTTTCGGCAGTCCCGTAATTGTGAACACGATTACGCCACTGTCGAAAATTTACGCCAGCAGCTTGAAGGCCCCTCGCCTTCGCTCAGGGGGTCCGCGAGCCGCGACCAGCACGACAAAGGGCCAAAGGCGCAAGGAACAAAAACCACTTTAATTTACGATAGAATGTAACACTTCAATTACCGCAGCCTCGCGGCCAATAGCAGAAATGAACAAGGCAAAGAAGCAAGCAGCAAAGAAGCAAAGCAGCAAAAAGCAGCAAAACCAAAGTAGCAAGCAGCAAAACAGCGAGGCAACAAAATATACAAGCCAAAGAGAGCGACAAAATAACGGCCGTTACAAACCATCAACCAACACAATCTTTCGGTCGATAACAGAATGCATAAAGCGCAGAAAGCAAGCAAGCGCCGAACCAGGCGCGCAGACAGTTCCAAAAGCGAACTACAGAGCACTCTTTCCGCGGACACAAAACGCTTTTTTCCCTGCTCTGCAGCACGCTCGGAAAGAAACCTAGACGGGCCACGCCTCACCAGCGCCTCCCCAGGCCCTCGCCCCGAAAGAAAGCCCACAGTGCAGTCTCCGCTGCCTTCTTATCGGGCAGCCGCCTTCCCGGCAGTCCCCGCGCGAGTTCTTACGATACCGCGATCGATGCGCATGCTCCATGCGACAAGTGCCGTTGTGGCGCGCGTTTCAAACGCTTCCTCCGTGCGCGCTGCAGAGAGGGCCAAGGGCCCTGACACCCCCCCCGTACAAGACCGGACACCCGCCTGGGTGTCCAACAGCACTATGTAACAACACTATGTAACAACACTATGTAACAACACTATGTAACAACACTATGTAACAACACTATGTAACAACACTATGTAACAACACTATGTAACAACACTATGTAACAACACTATGTCCAACCGCACCATGCATCGTCCTAGTCGAGTACATCACGGCTTTTGCGAAGCAAAATGTTCGGGGCAGTTGGCACGCGATGGGCTGGAATTGTGTCTAGCGTCGTTCGGAGCTCCACGTGACGGCTCCAATTGGCGTGCGCTTAAGGGGTGCGCTCTTTCGAAGACAATACACTTTTCCCCCAACTGACGCTAGCGCACATCGGTCGCCTCGGTGAGAGGCCGACGACGTCGGTGATGTTTCGATGGGCCGCCGTGGCAGCCAGGCTGGTCACGCCCGTTGGAGTGGTAGCGTGGTATTCTGCGTAAGGCGAGGATATCCAAGGACAGCATATGTAAAAACGTCGCGATTAACAGATAACGGATGTAGGGCACAGCCGCGTTAACTGCTGAACTCGTATAATGACTGAAGGACGGTTAGCCGTCTGATGGGCGCTCGTAGTATGCTTTGAGGTCGTGCAAGCTTACGGGCCCTATTACTCTGCTGCCGCGTTTTTCCCTCAGTAGGTACGCCGAACTAGAAATACGTTTCGCGATCACGTAAGGGCCATCCCATCTAGGCGCGAGGGAAGCAGCAAACCCTTTTGCAGCATCGCTGAGGGGGTGCGTGCGGCAGAGCACTTCGTCGCCAACCGCGAACTCCAGGGGCCGCCTGCCTTTGTTGTATTGGTTCCCATGTTCCAGGTGGGCAAGGTCCAAGTTTTCCCTGGCCTCCTTGAGAGTGTGGGCCAGGCGGCTGGAAAGATTTTGTGTGAACGTGGAGTAATTGAGAGTTTGTAATTCAGAGCCGTTGGTGAACACATGCTCAATAGGAAAACGGAGCTCGCGACCGAGAATAGCCGCTGGCGTAAACCCTGTCGACCGGTTTACTGTGGTCCTTGTGGCGAAAGTCATCTCCTGGATACGAACGTCCCAGTCCTTGTGCCGCTCGCTGAAAGCCACCAGCATTGTCTTAAGGTTTCTGTTCACACGCTCCGTGATGTTGGCTTGAGGGTGGTAGGGTGTCGTCCTTTTGTGCTGCACGCCAAGAGCTTTGCAAGTGTCAACGAATATCCTGCCTGTGAAATATGTGGCATTGTCCGTGATAAGCTGCGCTGGGAAACAGAAACGGGTGAATGCTTCCAACAGCCTAACCCAGATTACTTAGAATCCAGCTTGCGTAGCGGGTACAGCTCTACCCATTTGGAGAAATGGTCAGTGACCACTAACAAGTATCGATTCCCTTTAGCTAACCTGGGGTATGGGCCCATAACATCACATGCCACAATTTCCCATGGGTATCGGCTCTCAACTGGTTGCATGAAGCCTGGTGGCTTCCCTCCCCTCGGTTTCACGGTCTGGCAGGTAGGACATGTGCGAACGTATCTGAAGACATGCTTTCTCATGTGGGGCCATGTCGCGACGCGACACAACTTCTCAAAGGTTTTCTTGCCGTCGCTATGACCGGCGAGGCGGGTGTCATGAAAGTACTCTAGAAAAGGCTTGCGCAGCTTTCTAGGCACAACGACACGGAATGGAGACTCACCGCAATCCATATCGGCAGCAGGTATATACCAAAAGAGCAGGCCGTCGTCTGCTTGCATGTAGCAGTCGTAGTTGCCGCTACCGGCAGGGTTGGCGCCGTCCAGTGCCTTGCGTATCAAGTTGCACTGGTCGTCGCTTAGCTGGGCGTCGAGTAGCTGCTGGCGGGAGATCAGTGTTCCCCAGGCGTCCATAGGCACTGCCACAGCCAGGACTTCGGGTGCCGGCTCGCCATCCCCGGAGAGTGGTGCTCGGGACAGGGCATCAGCTACCTTGTTGAAGGTGCCTTTCCTGTATTCTACTCTGTAATTGTACTTTTGAAGAGCGAGGGCCCAACGGGCTCAACGGCCGGCTGGGTTTTGTAGCTTTGACAGCCACGTCAGCGCCTGGTGGTCAGTCTGAATAGTAAACTCAGCCCCGTCGAGATACATGTAGAATTTTTTCAGTGCAAATACAATTGCTAGGCACTCTTTTCCTGTTACGGTATAGTTCCGTTCTGCTCCTGTGAGAGTGTGACTTGCAAAAGCCAGAGGGTGAAGCTTCCCTTGGTGCTTCTGAAGCAGGACTGCGCCGATGCCGTACTCACTTGAATCGGTCTGCGCGGTGAATGGCAGGTTGAGGTCGGGAAGCCGCAGACGTGCGGTATCGGTGATAGCCGATGACAGAGCCCGAAATGATCCCTGCTCCACGTCAGTCCAGTACCAGCTGGCACCTTTCCGTAGGAGCTGGTGGAGAGGCCTTGCCAGGTCAGCGCAGTTGGGGGTAAAGTGGCGGTAGAAGCCCACCATGCCCAAATACCGCTGCAGGCTCTTGACGTCTGTTGGTGGTGGAAGCTGCAGTATGGCCTGGAGTTTCTCCTCGTCAGTCTGGAATGTGCCTTGCTGGACAATGAAACCTAGGAGGTTGATTCTGGTGGAAACCAGTTGAACCTTCCGGGGGTTAATGGTGATGCCTGCGGCCTGCATTCGTTGTAAAACGGTGGTTAGGTGAAGGAGATGCTCCTCCAGGGTTTTCGAGAACACTATCACGTCATCCATGTAAGCCATCGCATAATTGAATTTGGCGTCTTGAAGCACAATATGTATTACACGCTGAAAGGTTGCCGGTGAATTGCACAAACCGAAAGGCAATCGGACAAATTCGAACAGTCCCCGATGGCAAGTGAATGCAGTCTTTGCAATATCGCAGGGGGCGATCGGAATTTGCAGGAAGCCCCTGCTGCAGTCTAAAGTAGTAAAGAACTCTGCGGACCCAAGAGAATACATCACTGAATCGATTGATGGGAAGGGGTACGAGTCCCGAACTGTGACAGCGGGTAGTCGACACACAACCGCGCCGTGCCATCTTTCTTAGGTGCTAGTACAACAGGGAACGCCCAGGGGCTCTTAGACGGTCTTACTGCACCGGTACCAATCATTTCGTCCAGCGCACTATCAAGAAGTGCTCGCTTGTGGATGCTCAGGGGCCGCGGATTGAAACGAATTGGGCGGGCGCATCCGGTGTCGAACCTATGAGTCAGTACATTAACGCTGCCAGGAGCTTCCGTGAACATTTCGGCAAATGGTTTGAGCGCTTCCTCGATTTTGGTCTTCTCCGCCGGAGAACCTGTGAAAGACTTCAGAACCGTGAGAATACCACTACCAGTCTCGGAGACCGCAGAGATATTGGCGGTAAACAGATTTGACTGTGCTTCTCGTGGCTTAGTCATGAACTTGAGTGGATGTGCATGCATGCCGTACTGGTAGGTGCCTTTACAGAGATCGAGAACGATTCCTGCTTTGGCTATGAAGTTACGGCCCAATATCACAGGGCAAGAAAGTCCGGGAAGGTGTAGGAAGCGTTGCCGGAATTTTTTATCATTGATGGTAACCGTTAACCGGGCTGCTGACGTAGCGGACGCAACGTGAGCGGATGCCATGCGAAGGGTCGTGTTTACACTTCGCAACTGCAGACGTTTCGTCTCGCAGGCACTTTTGACACGATCGCCGAGAACGGAAACAGCAGAGCCGGTGTCTAAAATAACAGGTACTTCTATGCCGGCCATTCTAGCCACCACCAATGGTGTTTTCTCAAGGTGGGCGTCAAGAAGACTGAACGTGGACGGCAAAGCCCTCACCATTTGTCCCAGATCCTGGGCCTTCGATCTGGGGGGGGGGGGTGACACGTTTCCGGTGCAGCTACTGCCGTTGATGCCGGTGGTGATTCGAGTGTGAGGAGCCGTTTCTTTCCCCCTCTCCGCTGCCGCTGTTGTCCGCGGCTCAGCGCCGTGGCAGCAGGATGGTGAGACGACCAAAACACCCGGCTTTTCGTAGTCTTGGAAACGCCTGCCCCGGTTCGGTGCTTGACGGCCGCGTAGTCTGCATGTTCCCAGGGGACGTCGGGGCGCGGTAGGTCGTTGGCCGGCTACTGGGAGCTGCTCACCACCGCCGGCCCTCGTCGTTTCCCTGCTGGCGGGAGCCAGGGGGGCTCGGGCACTGGCTCTTGTAGTGGCCTCGTCCTCCACACTGGAAGCAGACTGGAATGCTCCTGCGTGTATCTGCTGCGCCTGACTGGGCGGCAGCCGCTACAGGCCTGCTGCGGCCCCGAGTGCCTCGCAATGTTGTGGCAGGTTCCGGGACCGGAGGCCGGAAAGGTACCTGGGTGGTAAAGGTGCGGTGAATGAATGGATCCAGCGCCCTTGGAGGCGGTACCATATCCCCCGGGCTTGCAAATGGAGAACCGCGCCACGCGCAAGACGGCTCGAGGGAGGCTTGAGGCGGGGGTGGAGGCTGGTAAGTTAGCTCTGCCAACATCGTCGCCTGAATATCGGATGCCGCTTTAGCGAGATCGTCAAGCGAAGAGAAGGTGCGGCCCCTTAGATAAGCCTGGAAGCGTGGGTGTGATTGCCGGATTGCCCGGGTGACTGTTTCGGGTGCTGAAGGGTCTGCGCGCTCGTAAAGCTCCTTAAAGGACCGTATGTATTCTTGGAGGCTTTCCTCCTCCGCCTGACTACGGGCGCGAAGCTCGTCTTTCATGCGGACAACGTAGTCGGGGGGGGGGGGAGGAATTCTGCTCGCACAAGCTGCTCAAAGTGCGCCCAACTTTGGAATGACTGGCGACGACGCCAGCGGGCGGCGGACCCAGTCAGGGCGACGGGCAAAACGCGCTGAAGAAGAACGTCATCCGTAATGGCCTGCGCATCGCGGTAATCTCGCATTTCCTGAAGGAAGTCTGCCACCGATTTCTTATCTGTGTGGCCTTCATATGTAGGCACAGAGAGCTGCAAACGGAGACTGGCTGCTTGAGTTATGTTTGTCTGATGCTCGAGCAGCGCGGTCAGCTGGGCAATAATGCTGGACATATCTTGTGCTGGCGCGCCCTGGTCCTTTTTATCAGGCATCGCACTAGTGGTTTCGCGAGTATGATTTTCAACCGCGTCCGTCTTGACTTTACCCGAACGTAGATGCATTAAAATGCCGGCGGTGCATCTTTGGTGTTGAAATTGGTCGGGCAAGGCGGTCCGAGGGAATGGTCAAGCGGTTCTGCGGAGGCAGGATGGCGCCGAATAGCGGGGCGCAAGGGGAGAGAGAGGTAGTATAAAAACGTTCAGTGAGCTTACGTTGGTCAAAGGGGTTGGGTACAGCTGCGTGAGCTGTGGGACCCGATGTCGGAGCGAAACAAGTAGGCCTAGGGGGGATTGCCAGCTGCCTCGGGGTGGGGGCGGTTCCCTTGTTCCCGTGCTCGTGGTCCCTGCGGTGCGGAAGCGTACTCCAGAACAAACAAAAAAGGTGAAGAAAAACCACGTTGGGCGCCAGATGAAGGCCCCTCGCCTTCGCTCAGGGGTTCAGAGAGCCGCGACCAGCACGACAAAGGCCCAAAGGCGCAAGGAACAAAAACCGCTTTAATTTACGATAGAATGTAACACTCCAACAATTACCGCAGCCTCGCGGCCAATTGCAGAAAAGAACAAGGCAAAGAAGCAAAGCAGCAAAAAGCAGCAAAACCAAAGAAGCAAGCAGCAAAACAGCGAGGCAACAAAATATACAAGCCAATAAGAGCGACAAAATAACGGCCGTTACAAACCATCAACCAACACAATCTTTCGGTCGATAAGAGAATGCATAGAGCGCAGAAAGCAAGCAAGCCCCGAACCAGGCGCGCAGACACAGTTCCAAAAGCGAACTACAAGAGCACTCTTTCCGCGGACACAAAACGCTTTTTTCCCTGCTCTGCAGCACGCTCGGAAAGAAACCTAGACGGGCCACGCCCCACCAGCGCGCCCCGAAAAAAAGCCCACAGTGCAGTCTCCGCTGCCTTCTTATCGGGCAGCCGCCTTCCCGGCAGTCCCCGCGCGAGTTCTTACGATACCGCGATCGATGCGCATGCTCCATGCGACAAGTGCCGTTGTGGCGCGCGTTTCAAACGCTTCCTCCGTGCGCGCCGCAGAGAGGGCCAAGGGCCCGACAAGCTAAGCAGAATATAGTAATTAGCTCTGTGTTTGTGTGGTTGAGCTTTGCGCCACCAGCTGGCGCCACCAATCTGGCCGTTCACGTTGACGCCCCCGCTAAACCGGAAAACCGCCCACGCTTGCCCGAATACCGGACACGCTAAAAGTCTCTAGTGTTGCGCGCTCCATACTGCACATGCGTTGAACGTAAACGGTGCTGGATCTTTTAGGTACGTATGCTATTTATGGCAGCGCCAGCTGAAGGGAGAGCTGCCCACTTCGAGTGTATCGAGCCGTCGACCTGCACTGTTCGGCTCATTGCTTCCCCACTAATGCTCATAGTTATTAAGATATGCGTGATAATACTTCGACAATGTGCAGGTTACAAAAGGGCATTGTTTTCGAGATACGCTCTCGATTAGCAGCGCATTAGGCTTAACGAGAGAGACTGCTTATGTTTGCTGTAGCCACAGCGAAATGGCACCAAAGCCTGCACTAGCTTTTCCTGTCTAGGTGGCACCATTTGTCTGCATTAGTGTTTTGCTCCGTTCCGAAATTCTAAAAGACTAGTCTGCTACGCAGTGCAGCCTTTCTTAGTGTTAGCATTGCCTTGCCCACTAATGCAAGCATTTTACAATCTTACGGTCGCAGCGCCCGCTACGCAACGGTTGCAACAGGCGCACGCACCAAGGACCAAGAGTTCGTGCACACGTTCGTCACGCGGGCATGCATGTGTACGGAAGTGCAGCATACATTCTCATTCTTGTAGGCCCTCCGCCTGGAGCGAGTGTTATGGAAATAATTGAATTTCTCAAAGTAAACTGTGTCACAGAATAGAAGTGCCTCTGGCACACTACCTATAGACATGATAGCATCGGATTGTGATTCTTGTATAACATAATTCTGTTACGCAGAAAGTCAAACACAAACCCTTTTTCTAGCTGCCGGTTTTTGGGTGAGCATGCCACGAAAAATCCCCACCAGCTAGAGACCAACAGATTCGCTGTAGAACAGTGTCGCCACCTAGCGATTGCACTCACTCACACGGACCTCGAACGGCAGCTGGAAAAGTGGTATTAAGAGAGGGGGGGGGGCTATACTAGACGGACCGCATCTGTTGCAGTGGGCGGCGTGTGGATTGACGTCGATCAGCGCAACCCTATGGCACATGGTCGGGGCCTTTTCAAGTAGCAGCTTAGAAGCGGATTTCAGTGTCGTTGTGGCTGCACTATGGGTAGACCACATATACGTAGGCCTGCCAAAGAGCAGCATGGCCACGAACAACGGCAGAGCAAAAGAAACTGCAATACGACAAGTAGCGGCATGCTGTTAGACTTGAGGAATATTATTCGCAAGGGGCCGAGTGCATGTGCGAAGCCTGGCAGGACCCTAAGGTGGGTGCCAGAGAAGCACAACGCAAGCGACAAGCCATGGGGGACCCTAAGGTGGGTGCCAGAGAAGCAGAGTGCAAGCGACGAGCCCGGCAAGATGACGAGAAGGGACAGCAAGCAAACAATGCCGTGAAGCAACAGAGATATCGCACCACCAGTTGATCAACTTCAAAGGGGCCAACTCCAAATTAAAGCATCAGTTCTTGGACTAAGAATTTGACTTCTCGTCGTCGCGACGTCATCTAACTTCAGTTGGGTTGGTGGTACTTGTATAACGTCGGTTGAGCTTGCCTGACCTTGGCAACAGCTTCGCTGTATGTCCACTCCCACAGGGTGGAATGGAGGCAGATTTTTTATGCGCAAGTGTAGATACCCGTCTGTGAAACTGGCAAAATTATGTTTGTCGCCATGAGGGAAGCGAGCGCCAGAGGAGGAAGGTGCCTGAAGGTAGAGAAGACAATATCCTCGCTCTCATCCTTTCCATTTGTGCTTCGACGCCGCGGTGTTCACTGCGTATGTTCGCGGCATCCATACGCTTGCGCATAACCCATGGTCACGAAGTGAAACATCACAAATTTTTTTTCGCTCCAGTCACAGCATGTGCAACAGCCTTTAGGTGCCCGCTACTGCATTGGGCGTTGAAGTAATCGGCAGAATGAACGAGCCCAACGAAGGATGAAAAATAGCGAATGTGGAGCGCAGCTAAAGAGGAAAGTGGAGTGCTGCACTAAATGTGCTATACAGCGGCGATGCGCTAGCAGCATGCGCCGTCAGTCCCGGTTCCCGATGACATCATTGCATGCTATACCAGGAGCGACGACAGAACGCTATCAAACTGGCAAAAGCAGGTGGTTTTTGTGCTTTTTCAGCGTAATAAATGCGTACACTTGTTTTGTCGCTTCTCATTGGCTGCCTGCATCCAGCTACAAGCCTCTTGGAGCTAGTTGCATGGACAAATTCCTTTTAATGTCGAGTGCAAGCACAAAAGTCGGAGCTCTTTGTCTCGCCAATAATGTGTACATAATGTTCACAATGTTCCTATAGACTATTTTACGGAAGCGTTTAGGTGCCGCCATCTTGGGATGTTAACGCTGCTATTTTCTGTCTTTAACGACGAAGTGTACGTAGCTACAGTCGATTCGCAAGCATGAGAATAGTAGCATAAATGCATTCAGCGTTTCATGACCATGTTACGTCACTTTACATTTACCCGCCGTGGTTGCTCAGTGGCTATGATGCTGGGCTGCTGAGCACGAGGTCGCGGGATCGAATCCCGGCCACGGCGGCCGCATTTCGATGGGGGCGAAATGCGAAAACACCCGTGTACCTAGATTTAGGTGCACGTTAAAGAACCCCAGGTGGTCGAAATTTCCGGAGTCCTCCACTACGGCGTGCCTCATAATCAGAAAGTGGTTTTGGCACGTAAAACCTCATAATTTAGTTTAACTTTACATCTAATAAAACGTAGAAATCACATAATAATAGAAACCAGCCCAAGATGGCGGTGCCCATGAAGCCAATATAATATCGTCTATACCTGCCAGAGCGTTGAGTGCCATGTTCACAACCCATGTACCCGCAGGCAAAGACACTGTCACGACTTGTACAGATCAAGTCGTTTCCCATGTTATTTCTGTTCCATTGAACCGATTCTTGATTTAGTTATCTAAAGGCACCTGCCCGGTGTGAAATGGCTGCGATGAAACCAAGCTTTCACCGGTACGCGCGAAAGGCAATGCATCTGTGTGTATGTAGAACTCTGTAGCACCTACTGATTCAACAACTCGACGTGTTTTCACTGTTCGAATGTGCGCACGTATAACCCTGTATGTGCCCAATCGGCTGTTGTCTGTCGAGCTTGTGCAGCTTCGTAATTTTATCATGTTAGCACTGCAATGACCGAACGTAAAGCATGTGACGTTTACCTGAATAATGCGAGCATCATACAGAAATATGCTCCATCAATGCGGAGCATCTCAACTATTCTTCTCGTTTTGCCGTGATACTGTCATCTCTACATGCAGTGAAAGTGGTCCTACGCCTTTATGCAAACTCGTTCCGCTGGCTCTCAAGTGCAAACATCACAGTGGAACCTGTATTTCATTCGTTAACAAAACCTTTGCAAGGACAAAAGATACACATTGATATGGATTCAATCAATGAGCACCTTACAAATCTTGGCCTTTTGCGCTGCAACGCAAGTGTAAGATGCATTTATTGGTCCTGATTATTGCGAAATATATTTGCAGCACCGAACAAAAGCATGAACTGATAAAGCTATGCACTCTCAGTAATAGAACAATAATGCGTGTTACGTTTTTAGCACGATATATGGCAGCACACAGCCTACGCACTGCCCAGCTTAATACACTTATTGACGAGATCGCAGTCAGGATATTGCTATCGGGAAAAAATTTGGACGAGCACCAAGAATAGCACCTGTGCCTAAGCTTACCCATGACTAAGCTGCATACCCTGTGAACAAAGAAAGAAAGCGCTGTTTGTACACTTTTGCACCTTCAGTGCCCTTAAAACCGATCTCTAACATAAAACAAAACAAAAACAGATTTCTTCATGACATCAGTTAAATCATGGATAGATTATGTGTGACAAACAAATAGAGGACCTTAACAGAGAGAGCGTAAGAGTGGGGTCGAAAATTAATATGCAGAACACAGGCAGTTACAGAATGGGTGCCAAGGGAAGCAGAGTTGAGGATGGCAGAAGACTAGGTGGGGCGATGAAATTAGGAAATTCGCAGGCGCTATTTGGAAGGGACGGCATGGCCACAATTAGTACATGACCGGGGGTTGTTGGAGAAGTATGGGAGAGGCCTTTGCCCTGCAGTGGGCGTAACCTGGCTGATGATGATGATGATTTGGAATCGGTTGGCGCAGGACAGGGCTAATTGGAGATCGCAGGGAGAGGCCTTCGTCCTGCAGTGGACATAATATAGGCTGATATTGATGATGATGATGAGATTATGTGTGTGTGTTATATATGTCATAAAAGGCGTTTGCTGTTGGTAAGCAATAAAAAAAGTGCATGCTATTTAATTCTTGCCCCCTTCGGGTTGTGTCAGGAAAATATTTAGGGATCTTAAAGTTCACAGGATGGCAGGTATAATGGCATGCTGCAATGTGGTGGCACCTGCTACTGTGCCACTTCAGAGGGGAATTCATTGATCATTATCATTTAAGTAGTCTGAGAGGACTTGTGATGACGGGTAGCAGAGCAGTGTGTGATGTGCATGGCACGAGCGAGCGTCCTCGCCGAGATGGGTCCGAAGGATTTGTTAACAGAGCAAATGAAAGTTTGATGTCAGTGTTTGCCCTCAGGCATAAATCCAATTGTCACAGTTGGCAGCCGCATATGTGTAGTATAGTATGATATGCACCCAGGGGGTGACGTGACTTGCACGCATTTTTTAGAGTTCTGCTATAGCGCACATCTCTTGGAAGAGCAATACAGATCCTGCTATGCCGAGAACTGCACGGTGTGTCGTGCCAGTCTGCCACTCGCGGTTGGCACCAAGCTCCATCCTGTACCCCTTGCCTACTGAACCATCCGAGCGCAAGGCTTGGATTGACTTTGTGCGCCGGTGCCCCTGTGGTGGTGCCTGTGACTGGAACCCGCCAACCAATGAGGTCACCTTAGTGTGCTCACTGCACTTCACAGTTCGCTGCTTCTGGTTCCAGCGACCACGTGGTTGCAGTGTGGGCTATAGGAAGCGTCTAAAAAGGGGTGCGGTGCCTACACTGTACCCAAATGAAGAGCAGTGCAGTTCACTGGCCAGTAAGGATTCCCCTGACAACACTGCAGAAGGTTTGATGAGTCATGATATTTCCTGGCTGCATGCAGCAGAAATTTCCTCGCACGTTTCTAGGACCATTGAAACTGCATGATGCGCATATGGAGTGAAAAACGAAGGACGTAAGGCTTGCCTTCTTTTTTATATTTATTTATTTATTTCCCAATACTGCAGGCCATGACAGGCCCAACCTGGAGTGGGAAATCAAGATATAGTTAGAATAAATCGGGATTACAAATGAATAACGCCATGAGAAATCAAACAGGGTAACATCACTAAACCTATAATACGTACTTGCCCAGGTAGCACACAAAGTCTTGAAAACGTCGTATTAAGGGATTCAACGTCTGAAACGGATTTTTGACCAAAATCGACGCATCAAAGACGTTCCAAACAATACATCTTAAAAACGAGGGGTGAATACGTATTGAAAACGTTGAAAGCCAAACAGCTTAAAAACGAGGGGTGAATACGCTTTGAAAACGACTTCACATAACTTGCTCTATCTGTTTAGTTATCAAGCCTACCGGCCGGGTACGTTTTCGACAGCGCCGTTTTTGGCGGGAGAATTCCTCGCTTGTCAAACAGCACTCGTCGTGTCAATTGCTCCTCTATTCGACCTACATCAGAATGAGTGCGGCAAGAAAAAGAAATTCTTTTGTGGTGTTCACCTCACGTCAGAAAAGACGAAGGATTGCAAATGAACGTGGCATTCCAAGGAGAAGTGTTTTGTGCCAGGAGGAAGTGGAGCGCGACTACAGAAACATCGAAGCCGCCCTTACGGCAATGGTAGCCGGCCGAGCCTTTAACAGGAAGAAAGATCTGTATGACTATCCGGTTCCTTCCAGTGTGTTTGGCATATCAAAGGTGTCATCACTAAATGTGACAACGAGCTCCTGGAAAATGAGCAGCGTCGCATGCGAATGCTTCAAAATTCCCGCTGGACAAAGCACCTTTGCCGTGTTTCCTCTTATTCACAATTAAGGGATGTGAATACCTTACCGCTGAACAGCGCAATGTTTTTTTACGGCTGAGGCACGATTGCTGTACAGTTTTCGTGGGTATAAAGGTAACATTTTGTGCCCAGTCGTCTGAATAATGAAAACTGCGGCTTTAATATAAACAGTCCGAGCACTTGGATATATATATATATATATATATATATATATATATATATATATATATATATATATATATATATATATATATATATATATATATATATAATGTGTGTATGTGTTTGTTTAACTCCATATAAAATTGTAGGTGATATCTCATGCATATGCAATACAGTAAGCGTGCATTATTCATCTAACAACGCGCTTCCCCGTGAGACCCATGAACAACTTGGAGCTTGGCTCCAGAGCGCTAAATCATGTAAGTCACATGCAGCATAAATAAAAGTATCGAGTTAATAAGCGAACATCACTTTTGGTGCCAACGGAGGGTCACATCGGTACACTCATTTCTGGTAACGGTGCTTCGTAGGAAGTGTGCCAACGAATTCTATACTCTGAGCACAATGTACATAAAAAAATTTGCAGAAACCATCGTCGATGATTGTTAATGCAAGCGATTAGTGCCAACGAGCGAACGAACAAAAGAACGCTAGAGAAAGCGAGAGAGAGAGAGAGCAAAATATAGTTAGCGTGAGAGCGAACGAACGAGCGCGCGAGCGTTTTCCTTGCAGATCAACAGTCCGACGACCGACCACCGACGACTGAACTAAGAAAACATCCGACGGGGAGGAGACAGAAAGCTATTCGCTTTAATATTTCTGAAACTCGTCGTTATAGGCTCGCCACGCTTGGGCGCAGAGGGTGGTGTGATCGCACCTATATAGAAGCGGCGATTGTTTTTTAACATGCTGTAACCACAATGACGCGGCACTGAAAGCGGAAAGCGTCCGAAATGAGAGAGGAAACTGAAAGGCCTTGCGGAACGCCCAGTGGCAACTCCCAGCTCGCCACTCTTGCTGCAGATGGCGTGGCTAAAGAACAATGGAAGAGCGCGCGGCGTCTGACGGCGTCTGGCTCTGCGCAACATGATTCACGGGTCGAGAACTACAATAGCGCAATGCACACGACACGCAATACGCGCACACCAAGGCGCCACACCACGGCGCGTCAGCCTCTTTAGCGGCTTGTACAATATTCGACAACCCATCAACGCGATCCAACCTTGCGCAAGGTGGCGATGCCGTCGTCACATCATGTGACCAAGGCGGCCACGTGATTCGTGATGCCGAGCAGCATGCATGAGCATGCCGGGCGGGCGGGTGAGCCGGGCAGGGTTGCGTCACCGCACTCGCATTTCGCTGTGTTGTGTTTGCGGCTGTTCTGAATGTGCTGCCGCTGCCCTTTGTCATGTAAGTGTTGCAGTGTTTTGCTGTCAGGAAAACGACATTCTGTGATTAGTTTGGTTGTGCGATCTGTTTGTGTGGTTTTAATTTGGAAATCGATTGTGTTTTCATTTGGCATGGGTCCAAGGCGGCCACGTTATTCGTGAAGCCGGGCATAGTTGCGTTATCGCACTCGCATTGCGCTGTGGTCTGTTTGCGGCTGTTCCGAATGTGCTGCCACTGCCCTTTGTCATGTGAGTGTTGCAGCGTTTTGCCGTCAAGAAAACGACATTCTGTGATTAGTTTGGGTTGTGCGATCTGTTTGTGTGGTTTTCATTTGGAAATCAGTAGTGTTTTCAATTGGGAGGGCGCCGAGTGGAGGGCACTATTCAGCTCTTCAAGTTCATTGTCATGTTATGTGAGGCGCCTGTTCAATAACGCTGTAATTAAGTTAAGGGCGGTATAAGGACGAAAGTTAGAGGGACGAAATCGTGCTTGTGTGTCCCTAGCGTCGGGATCGGCCGCTATGCGTGATCCTAACAAGAAAGTCGCATTTTGCAGAATGTTAAGCAAGGCGTCAGAATTGCTGTCTCTGCGCACCTTGCCGATCTCCGCAATAAAGCCGTCGTGGTGGTATTTTAGTCTCCCGTTTAGCAAGAGTGTTGCAGACAAGAGAACTTGTACAAATGGGCTTTTTTAAATGATTCAGTAATAGTACGGTATCCCAAGAGGTAAGGTCAAGTGCCCGCCCTATTCTCTCGCGCTTCAGCGCACTGACAGAAGTTTGCGTGCACCATATATACCGTGCTTTTATCGTTTGCGCTTCAGCTTCTCGATTGTGTTTTCGCTCCCTTTACCCACGTGATGGGTATTTCATGGTCTTACGAGGAACTTGTGTCTAATATATTAAACGGTCAAGTTCAATTTTATTTCACGCCTCAAATGGTAGTAATATAGTGAGCCCCTTGTAGCTTTGTGCTTGTTATCCATTTTTCTACTTGACGAATGGATACAGCATGTACGCTGCATAACTCGCTTGTGGATACTGCGTACGTGAGTCGGGTATGCACTTGGTATAAAATGACTTGTATGCTCCAGGTAGCACGATTGTTTGCAGTTTGGGACATGTGTAGGACTGTACGCTGTGCGCCCTTCGCGCTTTACTTAGTCGGCCGTCTGCCGAGTTCGTGCGGGTTCCATGTGTGCGCATGGAGTTTGGGAAGAGCTCGCGCGTTTTTTTTTTTTTCGATTTGTGTTCTGTTTGCGCGCTTCGCACAACAGGGCATGCCGAAGTTCTTTGTCCTTGTGCAACACATTTTCCTAGCGTACGTATGTTAATTATTTGATACCGGTTTCACACGGGGCCCTTTTGACCGCGATCCAGTCCGTTACAAATCAAATTTCTCGGTCGTGATTGGCTCCTTTGCGCAAGCTGCGCGGGTGAGGGAATCGCATCGATCATTTCGATCCGGATCGGGTTTGATCGCGATCAAGAGTGGTTGTGTGACACCGGTATTACACGTGGCTCCCACATAGGGAACACTTTAAGTTCAATGCTACTGAATGAAGAGCAAGTGCATATACATGTCAGTGGTGGTATGTGGGCAAGTCTTTCTGGTGAATCCAATGCTTGTGCATTCAAAACATTTCAGCTATCAGTGTAGTGCATCAATTTGTCTACTTCGACAAAATGGAGCACCAGTGCAGATATCTGGGCTTACCTGTCCAAGGCAGCAAGTGTGGCTACATTGAAACCACTACCAGCATGTGCGGCAGTTCTATTTCCAGCAGCGGGACTGCAGAATATTCAGTAGTGTGCCCTAAAGCTGTTCCTCGATGAAGCTCTGCCCGGACTGTTGGCCAAATATTTTTGGACATGAAAGTGGGGGTCAACTGGTAAACATCAGTGGAACTGTGCCTGGACTCTGTGGCAAATATTTTGGATGTGAAAGTGTGGGCGAACTGGCTAAGAATTGGCTCTGGACTACATGTGTTAAACCTTTTTCTCATTCAGAGTGCTTTATTTTACTTTAGTAGACTGGAGATGTGCGGAAAGTGTGACATGTCAGTGGGCTAATTAATTTATTTGCTGGTTTGCAAATTATTCTTTGCAACTTTGTTTTTGCCAGAGTGGTACAAATTTGCCTCTTGTACGGGGCTTTTTAGATAAACCAATTACTATTTATTACGACCATTGCTTCCTTTGTTACACAAATGCAGCTTCCAGTGCATTCCAGTTTATTTCCATGTTTATGTAAGTTTCTAATATGAGGCTTGCATATTCATTTCTCACGTTCTGGAGTGGCAAGATGCAGCATTACTCAGTCTCATCGTTCACCGTACTACAGTAGTGCTTACTTGTTACACTGACTCCCCCGTTTAAGTATTCTGTACTAGTTTTACTTTATTGCTTTTTTGTTGTATAGTTCTTTTTCTAGCCATTACCTTCTGTGATATAACCTAAAGGCAATATTTCCAATTTTGCATTCCCATTGTTTGATTTCTGTCACAGGATTGTTTTATGATGGTATGCGGTGGTATTTCTTATTGTGCTCTTTTCAAGCTTCTAGCTTATTGGTAACATTGCTCGGAGGCATGCAGTTACCATCCGATTCAAGCTCTTGCATTTTTCAGTTTACTTCTTCCATTCGCTCCGATGTCACTTCTGGATAACTCTAGTCCATCTAATAGCACGTGCTCTTTACTATGATAAATGAGAAACTTTAGTACACTTCATGTTTTTCTGTTCATTTTTGTATGTGTACTTGGAATTTTGTTTATGTACTAGTGAATGCTCACTTTCGAGTTCATTACAAATCCTTTCTGCGATTTTTGTCATTGTTGATGTACTTTTACTTCTATTTGCATTTCTCACACATTTTGCTTGAACCTTGCATAAGCATTACATTTTAATAAAGTGTTTTTGCTTGGTCACAATGTTCTCATTTCATGCACTTTTGGCATGAATGCCTTGGTCAGGCCGCCTGCCAAGACGTGGCCATTTGTTCTTTGCAGAATGTCATTTCCATTTTGGTTGTAAGCATCGCAGCTTACTAAAGGCGGTATTAAGGATTCATTATTCGTAACAGGTTCATATTTATGTGGCTTGGTATAGGATGCGCCGGCCATGCGGGCAGCAGTGCTTGTCACTGCGCCATGGCTCTTACAGTCATTGCCGACGCTTCTACTCATCCGGGGCGCGATTGGAGATCGTTGTTGGAAACGCCCGTTCAGTTTCACCTCACGCGATTGGCGTAGGCCGTGCCGACGGGTGCGGCTGACGACGTCGGCGCGGCATAGGCCAGTCGCGTGAGGCAAAACTGAACGCGCGTTTTGAACAACGATGTCCGATCGCGCCCCTGGCACCCGCGAAAATTCGCTTCAGATTATCGTAAACCTTTCAAGACCACTTCTAGACCAGCTTTTTGATAACGTCCTAAAAACGTTTAGAAATTGGTTACGAATAGTTTTGGCAAAGGGATTATTTGTGTTTTTCCCAATCCTATTTCTAGACCAGCTTTTCGAATACGTTTTGCAGACCTGTTCTAGATCGTCTCAAGAGAGTATTTAAGCCGTACATTAGCAGACATATACGACGTTTTCCCAACGAAGTGCTCTCATTCGTGTCTTCTTTAACCCGTTTTTATCGTCTCGGATAAACGCTACGAAAACGTTACGTATCTCTTTTGTGCTACCTGGGTGGTAATAAGCAAAAAAAAACTAAAACAACAATTTTTCTAGTGCCGTATGAAAATCAGCCTCCTCAAAAATGGTTTAGCATGAGCGTTCCAGTCAGAAATTGTCTGGGGGAAAGAAACTGTGTTTAAATGCATTGGTTTTAGCAAATATCGGTTTCTGTGCATGGTCATGATTGTGTCGAGTCTTTCTGGTGTCTAAGGGTTTTACACATGAAGGTACGGTCATGTCAAATTTACCGTCCAGCTTTTTATGCAAGAACACTATCCGAGCTTATTTCGATGCACCTGCAATGTTGTAATCTCGTGTTCTTGCATACGTTTAGTAGGGGAGTCACACCTTTTATAGTTACCAAAAAAGAATCTGATTGCTTTTTTTTTTGCAACATATCAAGTTTATATATATCCTGCTTAGTTTCGGGATGCCAAATTACGGAAGCATATTCTAATTTCGACCTTATGTAAGTATTGTACGCTAGTAACTTTAACGTTGCTGGAGCTTTGTTTAGTTTCCTTTTTCGGAAACACAACTTCTTAAATTCACATGCACATATATCTGAAACGTGACCTGACCAGGATAATTTAGACGTAAGTGTAACGCCTAAATACTTATAGCTTGTGACCTTTGCTATTTCTTGGTTACAAAGAGTATAGTAATAAGAACTAGGCTGTAATTTACGTGTAACTGTTTATAAGACTGTTTTTGCACGTTAATTTCCGTATCCCAAGTTCGACACCACTGCTCAATCTGGAACAATTGGTCCAATACAACGTGATCACTCTCACACATCTCCTTGTATATAGTACAGTCATCAGTAAAAAGTTTTATACATACTGTATCGGACAAAAATTCATTGAGATAATTCACATAAACGAAGAAAAGCAAGGGTCCGAGTACACTGCCCTGAGGCACACCAAAAGAAACATGGAGCATATCAGACTCACACTCATCCACTACAACAAATTGTTTTCTGCTATGCAAGTATGCTTCAACCCATTTCGCTAAGTAGCAGGGAAGGCCGGTTAATTTCAGCTTGTGTATCAGTTTCGTATGCGACACCTTGTAAGAAGCCTTGCTAAAGTCTATAAAGAATGCATCTGTTTGCCCCGAGTGGTCCAATGTCATTATAAAGTCATATACAGTGGTGAGTAACTGAGTAGTAGTAGATCTTCCTTTGGTGAATCCGTGATGATAAGGAGAAAAAACTTTATTATTAGACAAGAAAGACCTTATATATTCAGATATGATGTGTTCCATAATTTTTGAACAAGTAGATATAATCGACACGGGCCTATAATTTGTTAAGCTGGTCGCCCTCCTGAAATATCGACACAACGCGCGTTATCTTCCAGTCATCAGAAAGCTCACTAGTGGTTAAAGAAAGCCTAAAAAGATTTGCCAAGTAGTCTGCAATCTGCGCTGCAAAGTGTTTCAAGAACACAGGTGATTGAGGCGATTAACATCCTAACAGGGTCCTGCTGGGCTTTACACTAGCAATGCTCATCTGATGAAATAATTTCATGCAGTGCAATGATTTAAAAATAGTAGTTATTGGGGCGTCTGCGAATATTCACAATTTTGAATACAAACGGAATAGCCTGTGCTATTCGATTCATATTCTATTTGAGAATTCAATGTTTCACATACCCAAATATTGTTTCTTTCAAATATATGGGGTATGAAAACACATAATTGGAGGGAGACAGACTGATGGTTCTGAGGACTGTTCCGAATGATTCTTCTGCAGCAGAGTCGCCGTTGTAGTCCTGCGTGAATGCATGGGGCACAGAACTTCTGCTCAATAATTTCCACTCATTAAGAATGGCTTGCATTTAGTCATCCTGCATAGGAATATGTTCCAATTTATTATTTGAGCAGTCCTGTCGTGTTTGCATTCATTTAAATTAATGTTAACTGCACTTCTTTACTTCAGCAGACCCAACATTGTACATATGCCTGGTAATGTTCCTTAGTTTCCTTACTGTCATTGCCAAATAATTGAATGCAGTTGTTGCATTGTGCCAATGTACATAAGCCTGCTTTCTTCTTTTACCAAACATTCTCTGCTCAAAGTAAACAATAAACATTTGGCGGCAGCATCTAATATCAAATAATAAACAGTGGCGGCAGCATCTGGAAACGCGTCTAACCGTCGTACTCTGCTGTGGCAGTTGCTGCATCGAAGCCAAGCTGTTTTGACCCAACTGGAGCATCCCTGGATCAACTGCTTTACGCGCGGCCGTTCGTATCATCAGTGTTTCTGCGAGGAAATACGACGGCTCGGCTCTGCTCTTCTTCTGGGTTGGCGACCGTGCGGACAATCTCTGCGCAAGCGCCGTTAGACGCATCGCAGCCTAATACAGTGGGGCGTTTCCCAGTCGGTGGTCATTTGGCTGTGGCGGCAGCATCTGGAAACGCGTCTAACCATCTTACTCTGCTGTTGCAGTTGCTGCATCGAAGCCAAGCTGTTTTGACCCAACTGGAGCATCCCTGGATCAACTGCTTTACGTGCGGCCGTTCGTATCATCAGTGTTTCTGCGAGGAAATACGACGGCTCGGCTCTGCTCTGCTTCTGGGTTGGCGACCGTGCGGACAATTTCTGCGCAAGCGTCGTTCGACGCATCGCAGCCTAATATAGGGGGGCGTTTCCCAGTCGGCGGTCATTTGGCAGTGGCGGCAGCATCTGGAAACGTGTCTAACCGTCGTACTCTGCTGTTGCAGGTTAGTAATTTTCAGCTTTGTTTTGAAATCCTGCGGTTTTTATTTAGGCTGTCGCTGCTGCCACTGCTGCCACTGTTGTAGAATGGTACAGTTGTGCTAGCCAATGACTGGTTTACTGTAGTTCCTGCTTGCTGGTTTTTCCTTGCTTTCATTTATTTTTGCCTTCTATTTTTACACTATTTCTGAGATTTGCTTAACGTGTCAGCTAGCTGTACAGGACGAAGGGTCTGTGAAATGTAGTGAGTGTTTGTACATGTATCATTTCGGGAAGTGTGCTGGTTTGCAAGAAATGTCCTACAAATCAAAATCTGAGGCGGCAAAAAAGGCCTGGAAATGCGCGACATGCAAGAGCGCTGGCTTGCGGGCTATTCGCAGTGAGGATGATGTTGCCATAAGCCTGGCACTTCAATCAACGAGAAGCTCGAGGGCCTGCCGACTCTGGTAGAAAAAGTGAGCAGCATGGAACAGGCAGTTCAGTTTCTGTCACAAAAATTTGATGAATTTAGGGAAAAGATCTCTAAGCAGGACAATGAAATTAAAGATCTAAGAAAAAAAGTGACAGAACTGGAAGAAAAAGAAAAGTTGCATGCGTCCGCAGAATCCAGTCTTCAACAGCAGGTGAATGACCTAGAGTTCCGGAGTAGGCGAATGAGTTTAGAAGTCCATGGACTCCCTGTTAAGGAGAATGAAAACTTGATGTCTTCTCTCAGTGAGGTTGCTGAAAAGCTACAAAACCTCAACTTGTAGAGGCTGACGTTGTATCCGTGCATCGGCTGCCCGCGAGGAGAGACTACGTGCCGAGAGTAATCGTTCGTTTCACAAGGCAGGAGACCAGAGATGCACGGCTTTAAAAGAAAGAACTACCTGCGGGATCAAAAACCGCGAATTTTCTTTGAAGAAAATTTCACTCGGCAAAAGAGGGAGCTTCTACGATCCGCAAAAGAAGTGGCAAAAGAGAAAGGGTATAAGTTTGCTTGGTACTTTAACGGCAAGGTGCTTGTTCGAAAGACCGAGGGAGCTCATGCCCTTCACATTAAGGATAGGGGCGAACTGGAAGAGCTATAATCGATAATTTTTTATGTGTGTGTGATAAAGGAAGGATGCAAGAGGAGGTGAAGTTTCACTTGCCTAATGATGTAGATGAAATTGTCGCAGCATTTTCTGCACCCTGCATCAAATGTATCCATCTGAATACACGATCTGTGAGAAATAAGGTGCCATGTTTGGAGGAGCTGTTCACCAGATTTTCTTTTGAATTTTCGGTTATCATGCTAACCGAGACATGGAGTACTAATGGCTGTGATGTTTTTAGGTTGCCTAATTATAATACCTATTATTTAAACAGGTCACATACGAGAGGGGGTGGAGTGGCGCTGTTCATTATGGGTGATGCTGAATGTGAAATCATTGAGCCTTATACCGTAATGTCTCCAGACTATGAACTGTTGTCACTGTGCACAAATAAGCATGTATTTTCAGTGTGTTATTGGCCACCGTCCGGTGATATATCAGCGTTTCTAGAGTTTTATGACCAATTTCTAGCATTTGTGGCTCATAATCATAATTCTACGACAATAATAGCCAGTGGAGATTTTAACATTGACATGAGTACAAACAGTTATTTTTCAAACGCTTTCAACATGGTTATATTATCAAATGGTTTTGCCAACTTAATTAATGTGCCAACTGGGATTACACCGGAAGGCGAGTCAACCCTTGATTTATTTATTACTAATTCCATGCAGTCAAACGTTAAATTTGGAGCTTTATCGTGTTCAATCAGTGATCACCTGCCGGTGTTTCTGTGTGTAGAATTAAGCGAGTCAAAAGGAAAAAAGTTGCCACCAGTATTGTACCAGCTAATTACAGATGAAACACTCAAGTCTTTTCGCGACGCCCTGATGTCAACAAAATGGGAAAACTATCACTAACCTTACAGATGCCAATGAGGCTTACGACAAGTTCTTAGATATACTGACCCAACTATACCACAATAGCTTCCCTTTCAGAACACGTAGAAAAAAGTAGGAAAACGCGGAAACCATGGATTACTCCTGAATTACTCAATGAAATGAAAATTAGGGACAAGTTATATCAACATTTTCTTCAGACACGATCAACCGATGACCTTGTCGCATTCAAAAAGTATCGCAATAGGCTAACAAAAAAATTGCGACACGCACGCACAGTATACTATTCATCTTTGCTGGACATTGAGCGTCGTCAACATAGTTTGCTATGGTCGAGGTTGAACACTCTCCTAAATAGAAATCACTCACACAGGCCTTTAACGAAATTACACATTAATGGCAAAGATTTATCCGGTGTTAAGCTCGCTGATGCATTTAATGATTTTTTCACAAGTATCGGCAACACTCGGTCTCCATCCTCTCAGGCTAGTAACTACGTATGCGCTCATAATGACAACACAATGTACCTTCATCCTGTAACACTGAATGAAGTTGCGTCCGTTATAAAAACCTTGAACAATAGCACCAGTTGTGACATAGACGGTCTTCAAGTTGGCCCTATTAAACACGTGGTTGACATTATTGCCCCAGTACTTGCTAATATTTTTAACACGTGCTTGCAATCAGCAATTTTTCCGGCGAAAATGCAGTTTGCAAAGGTTACTGTTATTTATAAAAAAGGAGATCGTAATGATCTGGGAAATTACAGGCCGGTATCCATTCTACCCGTGTTTTCAAAAGTGTTCGAAAAAATTTTGTGTCCAAGGATGACAAACTTCATTGAAAAACATAACTTGTTAACACCACATCAATACGGTTTCCGTAAGAACAAATCAGTCGAGTTAGCATTACTAGAACAAAAAGAATATATACTAACAGAGTTCGAGAACAGAGCAATAGTTGTTGGTATTTTCGTAGACTTTTGAAAAGCATTTGATTTAGTTGACCATAATATTTTGTTGGAGAAATTACAGAATTATGGGATACGAGGACAGTCACTGTCTCTTATAAAATCCTACCTTTCCAACAGAACCCAAGTTGTTAAAATAGATACGTTTAGTTCAAAAGCCAGGACTGTCCATAGCGGAGTGTCCCAGGGAAGTATTTTAGGCCCTATACTTTTCAATATTTACATTAACGATATCGTCAACATAAACCCTCAGGCAAGATTTATCATCTATGCAGATGACACCAGTATTTTTTTCGCAGGGAATGACATCCATACTCTCATTAAACAATGTAACAGTACAATGAAATCCTTAGAGGAATGGTCGAAACTTAATATAATGAAGGTGAATGAGAGCAAAACGAAAGCAGTTATATTTAAGCCGAAAAACAAACATATACCTCTGCATCAAGATATTAAATTAAGCTGGCGCAGTATTGAAATAGTCGAGAATTTCAAATGTCTGGGTGTCATCTTTTCCGCGAACATGTCTTGGGATAATCATGTCAAAAATGTTGTAATCAAACTGAGCCAAATAACAGGTGTAATAGGGCGATTAAGGTACATTCTTCCTACGCGCATCAAACTCTTGCTATATAATTCCCTTTTTTATTCACACTTGAACTATTGTCAGTTAGTGTGGGGAAACACGACATCCAACAATCTAGAGCATATTCACTTAGTACAGAAAAAATATCTCCGACATACATAGAATGCTCCCTACACTGCATCGACAATAACTTTCTTCATGAACACCGGTGTAATTCCAGCGTATAATGTGTACAAATATCGACTAAGTCGTGTCTATAAGGCAGAAGTCTATAAGAATATTTTTAACCTGCATAAGCTCGCCCAATTGCAAACTAGACCACCACATTATACCACAAGACACTTGAAGACTGGGCAGTACCGACACCACGGTCAAACTATGGGAAAGAGTGTCTGAGGTATACATTACCCACACTCCTAAACTATTACAATTCGGTTGGTTTCAATCTCTTCTCTTCGTCTCTCAATGAGCTCCGGCTGATGTGATTGATTTGTAATACTTCTATGACCATTATATGTGTATTTTTCCTTGATGATCTTCGTGACTTCTTGAGTAATGTATATGATGTGCCATATTATGTATGTACGGTATACATGCGTATATTTGAATGAAAGAATGTGATGCTGCCTCTGCCCAAATGAGGGATCGGGGGCTTGTGAAGCTGTTCAATGGACAGCTTTTTTCCTCCACCCCTCCATCTGTATCTTACAAGATCTTTACCTTAGAAGATGGAAAATAAACTTTCATTTCATGCCCTATTCAATATTCAATGATTGGTTTTCTCTAAATATATTAGGAAGTTTTGGTACTCGCAAACACTGAATAATTTCAGGTAACACTGTCACATCAAGTTAGGAAACAACCAGAAATACTTACAGCAACAATTTTCACTTCTAGTAAAAATATTTGACTCACAATCTAGAGACGTAATAAAATAAAGAACAAAAAGGAGTCAAAACACAACGTCAAATGTGGCCGACGCTGCAGTGACTTAGTTAACCATAGCCAAACTGGACTGTGTGCCTCGTTCACACAGTAGAACCTCGTTCATACGATCTTGTTATATACAATTTCTCGATGCCAACACTCACTATTGAGAACAGAAAAATGACCCAATACAGTTACGCTTCTTTTTTTACGGGTTCGTACGTTCCTGGAAAACACAATATTTTGTCTCCAACATTTGGTACAGTGCCAAACTGCCATTGTATGATATGTTTCCTAGCTGCTAGATATCATGCAAACGAGGAACGGTGTGAGGAAAACCATAGCTACACACTGCAGCAGCTTCCCCTCAATACTCGCCCACCCATCTCACGTGAAAACACCAGTGTGCACTCTGTCTCGTATTCCAGTAGCAGCAAATTTGCACCTGGGAGATCGCAGGCCACATTCACAGATATCGCCACCAAACCTGTTGGAATAAGCATCTTCGCCTATCTGTTTCACAGAGCATGGGGTGTAGTGTCGTTGGAAATGTGCTACACGCTCTTAATAGGCAATAACCCAAACGCGCTACCTGCAGCAAGTGAGTGTCAGGGTTCGCTCTCATGGCATCATATTTCGGAGACCCCAACCAGCTCGATCTAAATTGAGTTTTTTGCAGTCTGAAAACACTACGCAACATGAAATCCACAACCACCGTGCACTTGGGCCCGATCTGCTTGACTCTCATGCGCTTCTTGTATTCATTTTATGCCGAGTGGGCATGCCAAAACTTCCCTCTCCATGCTTCTGACAAAAGCTTAATTCAAGTAGCGCAAACACAAACGTAAGCTTGCGAAAGCTGCAAAAGCGAGAACGTGCCTCTTAAGCCCACCAGCTCGGCGCATGGGTGTCTCGTGCTGCAACAATTCACTCAACACTTCACCTTTTGTATAAAAATAGACGTCCACTACACTTGAGTCTGTCACGTTTTTTGGTGCCATTCAATCATACGTTTTCCCAGTTGGTACGTTTTCTCCTCTGTTTTTCTTGAAGATGTGTGAATGAGGTTCTACTGAATTATCTCAAAATTACAAAGTTACCAAAATTCAATTAGAAATTTTGAGCAGAGGTACTCATTTCTGTAAATTAAGTTATCACAGTTATTACATAGTTGGATAATTTGGTAGCCTCTTGTGTGATTCCCATAACTGGTGTGCACTCTTTCTATAACTATGCAACCTCCATGTAAATCACGACCACTATTCTTGTTTAGGCAGTGACGAGGAAGCACATTCTCTGGAAATTTCACAGTATCTTGATTGCAGTATTGCATTCTCTCGATACTTCACAAACATCTGATTCTTGCTCTGCCTGAAGCAGAGGAGAGAGTCGAAGGGACGTAGTGTCTAAAGGGGGTGAAAAATCACTATGTGTGGCTTGCTCTTAGTAGTTAAAGAATTTGGGAAGTGACGCGTGAGCTTGCAACTTTTATTAAATGCTATCGGACTTGTACATAACAAATTTCATGTAAGGAATTACGTTCCTTTCGGTAATTAAATTAACCATTGCTTTGATTACTCAGTCGCTTTGATTACTCACTGTCATTCAGTTACTTTCATTAAGTAACCAATTACCTGTAGCCAGTTAAATTTTTGAAGAAGCAAGCACTGACAGGCGATGGAGCTTGGAACGCTTACCGTATTTGCACAATTCTACCGCGCCCTCGATTGTAATGTGTAGTTATCATTATCATCGGCCTGTCTTATGTGCACTGCAGGACGAAGGCCTTTCCCTGCAATCGCCAAGTACTCCTGTCCTGTGCTGACCGATTCCAACTAGCGCCTGCGAATTTCCTAATTTCATCGCCCCACCTAGCCTTCTGCTATCCTCAACTCTGCTTCTCTTCTCTTGGCACCCATTCTGTAACTCTAATTGTCCACCGGATATCTAACCTATGCATTATGCGGCCTACCCAGCTCCATTTTTTCTCTTGATGCCAATTAGAGTATTGGCTAACCCCATTTGCTCTCTGATCCACACCGCTGTCTTCCAGCCTCTTAACGTTACTCCTAACAATCTTGTTCCATCGCTCTTTGCATGCTCCTTAACTTGTTCTCAAGCTTCTTTGTCAACCTCCAAGTTTCTGCCTCATAAGTTAGCACCGGTAAAATGCACTGATTGTTCACCTTCCTTTTCAATGATAATGGTAAGCTTCCAGTTAGGATGTTTCAATGTCTGCCGTATGCTCTCCAACCCACTTTTATTCATCTGTAAATTTCTTTCTCCTGGTCAGCGTCCTCTCTGAGTAACTGACCTAGGTAGACATAGTCCTTCATAGACTCTAGAGGCTGACTGGCGATCCTGAACTTTTGTTCCCTAGCCAGGCCACTGAGCATTATATTTGTCTTCTGCATATTAATTTTCAACCCGACTCATACGCTTTCTCTGTTAAGGTCCTCAATAATTTGTTGAAATTTGGCTGCAGTGTTGCTGTACAGGACAATATCATCTGCTAACCGAAAGTTTCTGAGATATTCGCCGTTGATTCTCACTCCTAAGCCTTCCCAGTTTACTTCCGAGTTCCCAGAATCCTTCTTTCAACCAAGCAGTGAATAGCATCGGATACATTGTCTCCTTGTCTGACCGCTGTCTTTATATATATAGCGATGGGTTTAGTATAAATGGCTGCAAGCTTTTCGAGCATATCTTCTCCATATTTGATTAAATCCGTGGTTATTCTATCTCCTCCTGCCAGCTTTTCCCGATTCATGTCTTGCAAGGCCCTTCTAACTTCATCATTAGTTATAGAAGAAGCCTCGGTTACCTGCTAATTACTACTTTGAATGGAGGCATCGTGGCTGCTCTGTGTGCTGTCATCATCATCATCATCATGAGCCCTTTTTATCTTCACTGCAGGACGAAGGCCTCTCTCGGCGATCTCCAATTACCTCAGTCCTGCACCAACCGATTCCAACAAGCGCCCGAGAATTTCCTAATTTCATCACCCCACCTAGTCTTCTGCCATCCTCGACTGCGCTTCCTTTCTCTTGGTACCCATTCTGTAACCTTAATGGTTCACCGGATATCTAACCTGCACATTACATGGCCTGCCGAGCTCTATTTTTTTCTCTTAATGTCAATTAGAATATCAGCTATACCCGTTTGCCCTCTGATCCAAACCGCTCTCTTTCTGTCTCTTAACGTTATGCCTAGCATTCTTCGTTCCATCGCTCTTAGCGCGGTCGTTAACTTGTTCTCAGGCTTCTTTGTCAATCTCCAAGTCTGCCCCATATGTCAGCACCGGCAAATGCACTAATTGTACACCTTCCTTTTCAATGATAATGGAAAGCTTCCAGTCAGCAGCTGACAATGTCTTCCATATGTAATCCAACCCATTTTTATTCTTCTATGAATTGCCCTCTCATGATCAGGGTTGCCTGTGTATAATTGACCTAGGTAAACATACTCCTTCACAAACTCTAGAGGCTGACTGGCGATCCTGAACTCTTGTTCGCTTGCTTGGCTATTCATGATTATCTGGGTCTTCTGCATATTAATTTTCATTCCCACTCTTGCACTCTCTGAGTTAAGGTCTTCAATCATTGGTTTTAACTCGTCTGCAATATTGCTGAATAGAACAATGTCATCGGCAAACCGAAGGTTGCTGAGATATTCGTCATCGATCCTTACTCCTGACCCTTCCCAGTTTACTTCCAAGTTCCCAGAATGCTTCCTCCAAGCAAGCAGTGAATAGCATCGGATACATTGTCTCCTTGTCTGACCGCTTTCTTTATAGTTATATTCCAGCTTTTCTTGTGCAGAATTAGGGTAGCTGTGAAATCTCCGTAGATATTTTCCAAGATAATTACGTAGGCAGTCTGCACTCCTTGATTACGTATTACCTCTATGACTGCTGATAAACGAGAAGAATGGGGGTTAACCGAGGGGCACGATTTTCATTAGTCATATCATGAGAAGCCAACAAACACTGACACCAAGGACAACATAGGGGAAATTACTTGTGCGTAATAAATAGAATGAATAAACAATAAATAAATGGAAATTAAAGTGGACGAAAAAACAACTTGCCGCAGGTGGGAACCGAACCCACAACATTCGCATTTCGCGTGTGATGCTCTACCAATTGAGCTACCACGGCGCTGTTTCCCCCATCCACTTTCTTGGTTACATATGTGTACTAGTAAACCCTGGAAGTGTTAAGCAGCCAATTAAGCACAAGTAATTTCCCCTGTGTTGTCCTTAGTGTCAGTGTTTATTGGCTTCTCTATGACTGCTGGTATCTCTGCTGAATCGAATGCCGTTTCCTAATCTATGAAAGCCATATAAAGACGCTCATTGTACTCTCCAGATACCTCGATTACCTGAGTAATGAAATGGATGTGATCCATGGTAGCGTATCCCTTCCTGAAGCCAGCCTGTTCCCTTGGTTGGCTAAAGTCTAGTGTTGCCCTTATTCTATTTCAAATTATCTTGGTGAATATTTTATATAATACTGGGAGTAAGCTAATGGGCCTATAATTTTTCAATTCTTTAACATCTCTCTTTTTGTGGATTAGTATAATGTTTTATTCTTCCAGTTTTGCAAGCATTATGGCTCCTCCATCTTTGATTAAATCGACTGTTATGCCGTCTTCTCCTGCCCCTCCTGCCGTTTCATATCTTGCAAGACCCTTCTGACCTCATCACTAGTAATAGGAGTTTCTGTAACCTGTTCATTACTGCTTCGAATGGAGGCATTCTGGCTCCTCTGAGTACTCTACAGGTCAGTATAGAACCCTTCCACTTAGTTACTACACCTTCGTAATTGCTGATGGTATTACCCTGCTTATTTTTCAGTGCAAACATCTTGGCTTGTCCTATGCCAAGTTTCCTTTTCACTGACTTAAGGCTGCGTTCATTTTTTACGGCTTCTTCAGTCTTTGTCACATTATAATTTTGAATATCTCTTGTCTGCGCCTTGTTTGTCAGTTTTGACAGTTCTGCAAATTCTATGTTATCTATTGATTTGGCCACTTTCATTCTTTGTCGTTTCTTTATTGGGTCCTTTGTTACTTGGGAGAGCTTGCCTACTGGTTGCCCTGGTGCCTTGCCTCCCACTTCAATTGCTGCCTTTGAAGCCAGCGTAGTTAGGGTTTCATTCATTACCTCTGTTTCACCTTCATCTTTCTGTTCTAAGGCTGCACATTTGTTTGCAAGTACCAGCCTGAATTTTTCTCCTTTAGCCTTACTGCCTCTATGTTGACCTCTGTCTTCTTGACCAATTTTACTCTTTCTCTCTTCAAATTGATCTGGATCCTGGCCCTTACAAACCTACGATCACCGCACTTTACCCTACCTAGCACTTCTACATCCTGCACATTGATGGGATCGGTAGAAAGTGTGAAATCAATTTCTTTTCTTGTTTTACCGTTAGGGCTTTTCCAGGTCGACTTTCTGTTGCTACGTTTCCCAAAAAGGTATTCATTATTGTCAGCTTATTCCTTTCTGTGAATTCTACCAGCATCTCTCCTCTAGCGTTCCTAGAATCGACGCCGTAGTGGCCAATTGCTTCTTCACCGGCCTGCTTTTTCCCCACTTTTGCATTGAAGTCGCCCATGACTACAATATCCTGAGTTGGCACTTCTGTCATCGCTAATTTAACATCTTCATAAGACTGTTCTACGTCATCATCATCGTGAGTGAAAGTTGGAGCATAGGCTTGTACTTCCTTTAATCTATACCTCTTATTAAGTTTGATTACTACTTTTGCTACCCCTCACTAATGCTGTGGAATTTGTCAATGTTGCCTACAATGTCCTTGTGGATTAAAAATCCTATCCCTTATCGCTTCTTATCTGGAGTCCTCTATAGCGGAAGACGCGGCCGTTAGTCAGCACTAAATAAGCTTCACACCACTTGTTCTAGCCTCACTAAGGCCAATATTATCCCACACAATGCCTGATAGTTCCTCAAAGAGTCCTGCTAAGCTAGTTTCACTCGCGAGGGTTCATGTGTTGAATGATGCCTGGTTCAGCTCCCAGTGGCGGCCTGTCCGGCTCCAGTAATTCTGAGCAGCCTCTGCTGCGTTGCAGGGCTGACTGCCGCCTCGGTCAGGTGCTTCGCAGCTGCTGGGGAGTGAGGCTGATGGGTTCATCGAACGAGTCGTGAGGGAGGTAGTGGTTGAGTACTGCACGAAGGAGGCCAATTCCTGTTCAGGTGAGGGAGTGTCTTTTGTGAAGCTTAGTGGGTCTTCCAATTTGGTTGAACCTGGGTTAGTATAGCCCCACTGGCTCTCGACATTTTCTGCCGGTGTCAGGTGCCATTCCAAGCCTGGAACGTGCAGTTATGAAGATCACTTTCCTTTAAAGCATTTAACGTACAGTTAAACTACCTCCCAAATATCCAAAAAATTAACTTGGTGCCAATTCTACCGCGCACATCAAGTAATGAAACCTGAGTCGACGCGTACTGTGCTTAAACAACTTTAGGGAACATACAAACTCACACAGACGTGCACACAGCTGAATATTCACGGCCAGTCACTATCGGAGTCCGACAATACCTCCTTTTTGCGGCCTACAAGCCACAAACTTATCTTCAGTTCCATCCAGTGCATTAGAAATGCCACATGTACAGAAAACTTGAAAATAGCAACCACAAACCAAGGTATAAATAATGTCAGTTCAATGGCAGTCTGGTTGTAGCTACCTTGCAATGAGCTTTCTTTTAAAAGAATCGAGGAAGTGGCTTCGTTTTTGATTTTGAGTAGAATTAGTAGAACACACTTTGTGTTTAATAAAGGTCAGCATTAGAATCGTGTAAATATGGTAAATTGGTTGGAAGTATAAAGAAAAATGGGATGAAACCATGTACATGAGGTTACCTCCTACCGACAATCAGCATCCTGCAACTGCGCTGGATCCACTGAACATGTCAGGCTTGCAAATTAGCACACGTCTCTTGGAAATCCTACCTTGGAGCTTTTTTATAATAAATTTCTCACTCTTTCCTGGAAACTGATTAAAGCTGCCTTCATAGGCAGAAAGACCTGCTCCTCAATTCTTCTTCACTTACTGCAGTCTTTGACTTCTCTAATATAGACACCAATTTTTCGGCCAATAAATACATGTAGAAGGATCGACATTTGGGCGAGTTGGTACTGGTTCAACATCTTGAAGGGGCAGCGCGAAAAAACGACGACAGAAGGCAGGAACACACAGGACAGCGCTGAACTCACAACTAACTTTATTCGAAGGCATACATACACTTAAGTACACAACCCATAGCCACGTGCTCTCCCATCCATGGCGTCATATCATTGCGCAGGCAAAAAACAAAAAACACGCGAAACTATTTAATCTAATACTACGTTATGGAGCTGCTTAAAAATTCAAATTCACTATCATGCAAATTTATCAATGGCATGCTTACACAGCGCGACCCTTTTTTTCTGATATAGAAGGCCTCAATAATCTCCCTCGTAATCTGATTTTTGTGCGTGAAAAGTATTGTGGTGTCTTTATATATTGGAGTGCACCCATGCTCAGAGCAATGCCGCGCGACATGCGAGTAGGCATTACCCGTTAGTGAGCGCCTATGCTCAGACAATCTAATATTAAGGCAACGACCTGTTTGACCGATATATGCGTGACCGCAGGAAAATGGAAGTTCGTACACAACTCCCATTCTACAGCGCACAAACGGGGACAAATGCTTAACAGTACAGCCTTTCCCAGCATGAGTGGAGGCAGCCTGGGCCAATTTTCTATCGATCTTACCACAAATTTTGATCAACTTGTCAGGGGCAGAAAAAACAACCTTTATATCAAATCTGCCTGCTACATTCCTGAGATTATGTAGAAGGCCTCAATAATCTCCCTCGTAATCTGATTTTTGTGCGTGAAAAGTATTGTGGTGTCTTTATATATTGGAGTGCACCCATGCTCAGAGCAATGCCGCGCGACATGCGAGTAGGCATTACCCGTTAGTGAGCGCCTATGTTCAGACAATCTAATATTAAGGCAACGACCTGTTTGACCGATATATGCGTGACCGCAGGAAAATGGAAGTTCGTACACAACTCCCATTCTACAGCGCACAAACGGGGACAAATGCTTAACAGTACAGCCTTTCCCAGCATGAGTGGAGGCAGCCTGGGCCAATTTTCTATCGATCTTACCACAAATTTTGATCAACTTGTTAGGGGCAGAAAAAACAACCTTTATATCAAATCTGCCTGCTACATTCCTGAGATTATGGGATAGTTTATGCACATATGGAATTACAACCAGTTTTTTCTTCTTGTCAGCAGGCTCTGGATTATTTATTCTTGAGGGGTTGTAATTCCATATGTGCATAAACTATCCCATAATCTCAGGAATGTAGCAGGCAGATTTGATATAAAGGTTGTTTTTTCTGCCCCTAACAAGTTGATCAAAATTTGTGGTAAGATCGATAGAAAATTGGCCCAGGCTGCCTCCACTCATGCTGGGAAAGGCTGTACTGTTAAGCATTTGTCCCCGTTTGTGCGCTGTAGAATGGGAGTTGTGTACGAACTTCCATTTTCCTGCGGTCACGCATATATCGGTCAAACAGGTCGTTGCCTTAATATTAGATTGTCTGAACATAGGCGCTCACTAACGGGTAATGCCTACTCGCATGTCGCGCGGCATTGCTCTGAGCATGGGTGCACTCCAATATATAAAGACACCACAATACTTTTCACGCACAAAAATCAGATTACGAGGGAGATTATTGAGGCCTTCTATATCAGAAAAAAAGGGTCGCGCTGTGTAAGCATGCCATCGATAAATTTGCATGATAGTGAATTTGAATTTTTAAGCAGCTCCATAACGTAGTATTAGATTAAATAGTTTCGCGTGTTTTTTGTTTTTTGCCTGCGCAATGATATGACGCCATGGATGGGAGAGCACGTGGCTATGGGTTGTGTACTTAAGTGTATGTATGCCTTCGAATAAAGTTAGTTGTGAGTTCAGCGCTGTCCTGTGTGTTCCTGCCTTCTGTCGTCGTTTTTTCGCGCTGCCCCTTCAAGATGTTGAACCAGTACCAACTCGCCCAAATGTCGATCCTTCTACAGTATATTTCTATTACATCGGGCTCTTTTACTCGTCCTAACAACTATGACCTACATAACCCAAGTAAGCTCGCGTCTATGATGGCAGTATGCGTATGCAAAAGCAGGATTCTTTCATGGTACGCTCGTCACGCTTTGTGCCCCCAAGAAGTGCAGTCGTTGAGCGGCTACCTACAACCATCGACTGGTCATACCAAAAGGATTTGCAGACTCCTGCGCGCAGAATGGATGAATCAAGCTCGATACCTCAAAGATTGTCTCCGCACAGCCTGTTGGCAGGAAAAAGACAAAGGCAAGAGCAGAAGGGATTTCCTGGAGTGGCGTAAGACATCCTATCATGTAGCCGATTGGTTGTGGAACAGCGCTTGGCCTACCCTTCCAAAACCACAGAAGAAGAAGATGCCCGAAGCAAAAGTGTTGGTACTTGGCGATGAGAGTCTACCAGAAGAGCACAGAAGAACCCTTGGTCTCGGCCCGAAATTCGCCCTCGAGCCAAGCTTCACCCCGGCGGAGAAGGTCACTATGGCTAGGACAGTCACCCACCGGGGGACCGACGAAGAAAGACCACGCTTCATAGCAGAGTGTGTGGAAGCGCTGGGACGATCAGGAGCGAGGCGCTCGAAAAATAAGACTGTAAACAATTGTGTAGATTATGCTGTGAGTAGAAACCTTCATATTTTGACCTCTGATAAGGAAGGCTTTTTTGTTGTAGTGCCAGAGAATATTTTCTGCAAAAAAGCGCGAGATGCAATAGAAAACAATTTCAGAGCAATAGATCTGAAGCCCGCTGAAGTTAAGGAGCGCGCACTGTCGCTGCTGCACAACCACAACCTAGAGCAACTAGCTTCATCTGTAAAAAAGGCTAAAAATCTTAATTTGGACATATTCTTCGCAGCAAAGACCCACAAACCGGACATTCCATTTCGAGCAATAGTTACGGAAAAGGATACTTGGCAGCGGGTGGTCTCGGGATACTTACAAAGGCATTTGCAATCATTGGTGATCAGAGATCCTTTTGTGGTGAAAAACTCGGATGATCTTATCAGCTTCCTCATTCAATCTAATCCTGGTAATTGTGATATTTTCAGCATCGATGTTCAAGACCTGTACTATAACATTCCACATGACGAACTAATGATAAGCGTTAAACTTTGTATCACCGAGGACAATGACGAGCTTAAATTTTCTAGCAGCTGTGGTGTATCTGTCAGCAGTTTTCTCGAGATTCTCTCTTGTTATTTAGCTTCAACCGTTGTTGAATGGAAAGGAAATTTATACCGACAAAAATCTGGCATTTGCATTGGCTCCAAGGTTGCACCGGTACTAACTAACATTTTCCTAGGTAGCGTAGACAGAAATATAGAAAGTAACCTAGATGACCGAACATTGAAAGTGTTAAGATATGTTGATGATTTTCTCATCTTTGTGAAGAGTACTAATCTCCAACAAATGATTCATAATGTACTTCAAATATTCCACAAATGTGGCTCAGGACTAGTTTTCACACATGAAGTGCCGGATAAGAACGAATTACAATTTTTAGATACGAGGCTCAACTTAACTGATACGCATGTGTGCTGGATGTATTGCCCAAGGTCAGAAAAACCAATTTTAAATTTTCACTCCGCACATTCCAAGGTTGTAAAAAACGGCATTGCGTTTTCGGTTTTATTTTCCGCACTTTCGAAATCGTGTTTTCACAAGACGTCTAAGAGTTTCTTAACACAACTGGAGCGTTTGAGAGCGGCAGGTTTTCGAGAGGATGCTATCCGCATGACAGTACAGAAACTGGTTAAACGTGTGAAATTAGGAGCCCCCTCAAGAATAAATAATCCAGAGCCTGCTGACAAGAAGAAAAAACTGGTTGTAATTCCATATGTGCATAAACTATCCCATAATCTCAGGAATGTAGCAGGCAGATTTGATATAAAGGTTGTTTTTTCTGCCCCTAACAAGTTGATCAAAATTTGTGGTAAGATCGATAGAAAATTGGCCCAGGCTGCCTCCACTCATGCTGGGAAAGGCTGTACTGTTAAGCATTTGTCCCCGTTTGTGCGCTGTAGAATGGGAGTTGTGTACGAACTTCCATTTTCCTGCGGTCACGCATATATCGGTCAAACAGGTCGTTGCCTTAATATTAGATTGTCTGAACATAGGCGCTCACTAACGGGTAATGCCTACTCGTATGTCGCGCGGCATTGCTCTGAGCATGGGTGCACTCCAATATATAAAGACACCACAATACTTTTCACGCACAAAAATCAGATTACGAGGGAGATTATTGAGGCCTTCTATATCAGAAAAAAAGGGTCGCGCTGTGTAAGCATGCCATCGATAAATTTGCATGATAGTGAATTTGAATTTTTAAGCAGCTCCATAACGTAGTATTAGATTAAATAGTTTCGCGTGTTTTTTGTTTTTTGCCTGCGCAATGATATGACGCCATGGATGGGAGAGCACGTGGCTATGGGTTGTGCACTTAAGTGTATGTATGCCTTCGAATAAAGTTAGTTGTGAGTTCAGCGCTGTCCTGTGTGTTCCTGCCTTCTGTCGTCGTTTTTTCGCGCTGCCCCTTCAAGATGTTGAATAAATACATGTGTTTCTAACTGTTTGATATTACCTTACTCAAATACAGATATTTTTGTGATTGCAACACTATTTATAAGGCTGAATAATATACATATCTATATTAACTTGCATAACAGATATGGCCATCATTTCAAGTAACGTGAACGTTTGCGGCTTCTGTTACAATTAGTCGTTTAAATTACTAATCAGTGAAGGGTGCCCAGAGAGGAGGTCCAACAGATGTTGGTCAAAAGATGGAAACAGCACTTCTATGGCTCAAAAGCGATGGTCGCTTCGGAAATTGATGCCAGGCAATCACATAAGTTCTTCTGATCAAAAAATGAGGGAAGATTACCGAAAAAAATTTTTCACAAGCAATTCTTGTAAAGATAGTGTGTCAAGGGCTGCAGAGGATGCACCAAAAGAGCCTGGCCACCTTGCTCTATTTACTTCATTTGTGCAGTGTTTAAAAGTATGGAGGAAAGTAACATTAAAGTAAGTTATTACTTTCTACTAATCCTCGAGTACTTTAGTGAGGCTGTAATCGGTAACAGTAATGAATTACATTTTTAAAAGAAGTAATCGGAATCTTACTTTTTTTCTGTAATGTGCACAAATTTGAATGCTATCATACTTCAGAGCATCACAATGTTTTGCATATGCACCAGTGTTTTCATAGCCTCCGAGATAGCGGTTTCATGCTACAGTCTTGGAACCTGTGCTTTTCGTGTAGTGTGAGGTTACCACCTGACAAAGTAGGAGTAGGTCTGAAGATTAATGTGCAGAAGACTGAGGTAATGCTGAATAGCCTGGCAAGGGAATAAATTGTTGATTGGCAGTTAACCCCAAAACTTGTGCAAGATTATATATTCACCTGGGTCAATCAGTTGCAAGGGGGCCCTGATCACGAGAAGGAAGTTTACAGGAAAATAAGGATGGGTTCGTTTTGAGAATTTGAGCCCTATCAGTCTGCTCCACCCAGTTGTGCTTCATGCAAATTGTCCATGAAGCACAGCTGCCCATGCATTGAGCATGTATACAACTAATGAGACGCGAAGAAACCAAAGAGCTACTCATTGTTCCAACTTCTTCTTTTCGCAGTGCCCGCCTGCTCCGTTTATTCGTCTTTTTCTACATACTCCCGCCCCCCAGTAGCGTTGTCCTATTCAAGCTTGCACAATTTCTGCACTGGCCTTGTTATCAGCTTGCCATCATGAGCTTTCACACGGCAGGCATGATTATTCCATCTTGACCAGGGAAGATGTCCATGATTGTCCCAGTGGCCAGATACCTCTAGAGATGTTGGGTTCCTCGATGAGAACTATATCATCTACTTGTAGACTGCTACTAGAATGCGATGGATAGAGGTGAAGGGCCCGCAGCTCGAGGACGTGTTCTTTCTTCCATTGGATCTACAGGTGCTCCACGAGCTTCTGGCGGTATCGCAACTTCTTGCTGAGGTCACCTTGCGTAGCCTGTGCACTTGGAGCTATATCGTCGCTGTTGGTTCGCTCTGGAGAGGCAAGAAATGAGCTCTCGACCAGAAAATGAACAGGATATAGTGGAGAGGGCTCTCTAGCGTCCGTATACGTATAGGTTAGGAGTCTTGAATTGATAACCGCCTCTACCACCAGCAGTACAGTCTCAGTTTGTTCACTGTTGAGCTTGCTCTTTCCCAGCACATTGCGTAAAGATGACCTGACTGATCGGATAAGTCTCTCCCACCAGCCGCCCCACCAAGGCGCACCTGGCATAATAAATTTACATTTTATGTGATGCGTCAAGAGCAAAGATGCAAATGGAGAGCTCTTCATGATGTTCCAAATGTCCCATAGGTCTCGCGATGCTCTCTTAATTGCGAGAGCATTATCGGAATACAGTGTTGCGGCACTCCTCTACGAGCCAAAAACCTACGGAACGCTAGTAAGAAGGAGCTTGTAGAGATTCCATTCATCAATTCAAGGTGTACAACTCTCGTGGTCGCACATGTGAACAACAGAATATAAGCTTTGTATGTAACTTCATCAGTCTCATGTTGCTTCGCATATAGTGGGCCTGCAAAGTCTAATCCCACAACTTCAAACGGCCGTGATGTGAGAAGCCTGTCTTCAGTCATTGGCGCAAATTGCACGTTTACAGGTTTGCCGTTGTATTTTTTGCAGAGAAAGCAAGCATTGGTGATCCGTTTAATTTCTTGTCGAGCGCGTATAATCCAGTAACGCTGTCGAATCTGCATCATAGTGCTTGCCGCACCGCCATGTGAAACTCTACAGTTAGCCTTAGTAACAACTAAGGCCGTGAATGGATGCCTTTGCGGTAGAATAACTGGGTGCTTTTCGTCATACGTAGCGTTCATTCTTTCAAGTCGGCCACCAAGTCAAAGCTGCCCGCTGTGATCAAGGTAAGTGTGGAGATCGCACAGGACGGAGTGTTTCTGGATAGTGTCTCTAAGCCGAAGGTGTTCAATGTCATTCGTGAATACTTCGACATGCACACGGCAGATCCAGAACATTTCAGCCTTGTTTAACTCCTCTGTCGAAATAGTTCCACCGAACGACGTTTGAATACGACGACATCGATCCACAAATGGAAATACCCAGGCGGTAACAGGCAGGGGCTTCTGTAGGTTGTCAAACTTCCTTAAGTATATCAGGGTGTCCACTATTCTCGGCGCTTGAAGAACTACATGTTGCGTGTCACACTTTGACTCTTGGTAGATCGGTGTGCTCATGTCCGAGTCTTTAGGCCAGGTTGATCTTGGCTGGGATAACCATTCAGGTCCGCTCCACAAGCTGCGAAATGTACATAGAATCTTTAAACATACACCCCTAGCCAATAAATCTGACGGGTTGTCTTCTCCTGGGCAGCAACGCCATAGCAGTGGGTCCGCAAATGCTGCAATTTCAGTCACTTTGTGCTTTACAAACTGACCGAACTTGTTACGGTCACCCCGGATCCACCTCAGTGGGATCGTTGATGATGATGATGATATGTGGTGCTTAATGGCGCAAGGGCCAGGTGTGGCCAAAGAGCGCCATGACAAGTGGTGATGTTGACGATGTATTATGGAGATGTGACTTGGCTGTAAAGTGGCCTAAAAATAGTTGCTGTAAAGTGCATAAAATCTACGTGATATAAAATTATGGCGATGACTAATGACGAATACTATGAACATTAAAATCCATCGTAAAAGAATGACATAGAATTGAAAATATATGAGATGGTAAAAATAGCTGGAGCACTGTTGCCTCGCCGGAGCCCTTGAAACACAAGGGCCTAGAGGCACGTGCTATACGAGAATTATCACAGCGCCATCCTCTGAAGAGAGGAGACGCTACGAACATGTGGGACTAACAACATGCAATACAACATCTTTCAGATAACTTAAGACTGCGTTGGTGTCAAATAGCGGTTCTGGGCCGAGTAACATTAATGGGTGAAGGGGGATGTGCTGCTGGTATGCTAAGGGAAAATGTTTCTTTCTTTCAGATTCGGCTTTCCGGCACTCCAGGAGGACGTGGAGGACGGTAAGCCGCTCCTCGCATCTACCGCAGGTGGGAGGGTCATTTCCGGTGAGTAGAAAATTATGGGTGCCGAATGTGTGTCCTATTCTGAGACGACAGAATAGGACATCTGTTCGGCGTGATCTTGTTACAGAGGGCCAGAATCTTAACTGTGGCTTTATCACGTGGAGCTTATTATTTGTTTCCGCGTCCCATAGGCGCTGCCAGTGGTTCCGTAGTTTCCTCCGTAAGAAGGGCTTCAGGTCTGTGACAGGAACTGCAGCGGTGGAATTAGCAGAATGCGATGCAACTGACGTGGCCATCTGGTCCGCCAGATCATTACCTTCGATGCCCCTGTGGCCTGGCACCCAGCATATGATGACATGCTGGTTACCTATATACGCTTTACACAGAACGGAATAGAGTTCATTAATTACCGGATTTTTGTGGTTAGAGAATGACATCAAGGCCTTCACAACACTAAGGGAGTCCGTATATATGACTGATTTCTGGAGTTTTGATTTCCTGATATGCTTCACAGCTGACAATAGTGCGTAGGCCTCAGCCGTAAAGATACTAATTTCCGGATGAAGTACATCGGTTTCCGAGAAGGATGGACCGATGGCTGCGTAGGATACCCCGTCGTGTGACTTCGATGCATCTGTGTAGAACTCCGTGCAGGAGTACTTGTACTGGAGTTGCCGGAAATGCATTTGTATTTCAATCTCTGGAGCATGCTTTGTGACTTGCACGAAAGATGTATCGCATTCTATGAGCTGCCAATCCCAAGGAGGTGGCAGCTTGGCTGGATGCATTAGGCGGAGCTCGAGTAGTGGGACATGCATTTCATCACTAAGCTCCCTCACACGCATCGAGAAAGGCTGTCTTACGGAAGGACGATTATGGAAGAGCGTAGCATATGTCATATCGTTGATGGTATTAAAACATGGATGTTGGGGATTAGACTGGGCTTTCAGGAAATATGTTTGGCTGATGTATGCTCTCTGCAGCTGAAGTGACCACTCATTTGATTCTACGTATAAACTTTCAATGGGACTTGTTCTGAAAGCTCCAGTGGCCAGTCGGATTCCTAGATGGTGGACCGGATCTAGCATCTTTAGCGCGCTCGGGGCTGCAGAATGGTAGATCACGGCACCATAGTCCAACCGAGATCGAATGAGGCTCTTGTATAAATTCATTAAACATTTCCTGTCGCTGCCCCATGTTGTGCGGGATAACACTTTCAGTAAGTTCATTGTTTTTAAGCATTTGACCTTGAGATTCTTTATGTGTGGAATAAAAGTTAATTTTGAATCAAGTATGATGCCCAAGAACTTGTGTTCTTTGTTCACAGGGATTCGCTGACCATACATTTCGATACTGGGTTCTGCAATGAGCCCTCTCTTTCTAGTGAAAAGCACACAAGAACTTTTGTTGGGGTTCACTTTAAATCCGTTTTCATCTGCCCATTTGGATACTTTGTTCAAGCCCTGTTGTACTTGCCTCTCGCATACTGTAAGGTTGCAGGATTTGAAACCTATCTGTATGTCGTCTACGTAAACAGAATAAAAAATGGCTGGCGGTAATGAAGCACGAAGCGTGTTCATTTTTAAGATGAAGAGCGTGCAGCTAAGTACACCTCCTTGGGGTACACCAGTTTCCTGTATAAAACGTCGGGACAATACATTGCCGACTTTCACACGGAATGTACGGTTGGACAAATAGTTTTCTATTAGGAAGAGCATATTGCCACGGATGCCAATTCCCGACAAGTCTCTCAAGATTCCATAACGCCACGCAGTGTCGTACGCCTTCTCCATATCGAGGAATACGGATAGGAAATATTGTTTATGTAGAAAGGCGTCGCGAATGTTTCCCTCAATGCGCACAAGGTGATCGGTTGTGGACCGCCCTTGTCTAAAGCCGCACTGAAAGGGATCGAGCATATTGCTGAGTTCAAGGAAATGTATAAGTCTGCGGTTAACCATTTTTTCAAAAAGCTTACAAATACAGTTTGTAAGGGCTATCGGACGGTAACTTTCCGCCAAGGAAGGGTCCTTGCCCTGTTTAAGAACAGGAACCACAATCGCTTCTTTCCATGTGGATGGGAGGTATGCCGTAGCCCAAATAGTGTTGAAAAGTGTGAGTAGTGTAAGTTTGGTGTCAGTATGTAAATTTATGATCATGTCATACATGACTCTATCAGGTCCCGGTGCAGTGCTTTTGCATGTGTTCAAGGCAGCTGTCAACTCAGCAATATTGAAAGGCCGGTTATAGGGTTCATTCTGTCTGGATTTTCGTATTATTGGCTTACATTCTTCTATTTGTTTGTATTTCAAAAAGGATTGCGAATAATGGTTTGAACTCGACACGCTCTCAAAGTGTTCCCCAAGCGAGTCTGCCTGATCTTTCAGTGTTTGACCTTGTGTGTTTACCAAAGGAAGGGAATATGATTGTCGCCCTTTTATCCTATTAACCCTGTTCCAAACTTTGGCCTCATCTGTATACGAATTGATACCGGATAAAAACTTCTGCCAACTCTCTCTTCTAGCCTGTCGGCGTGTTCGCCTGCCTTGCGATTTCACTTTCTTATAGTTAAACAGATTTTCCGCAGTGGGAGATGCGCGTAGCAACCCCCACGCTTTGTTCTGTTTCTTACGAGCGATCCTACAGTCCTCGTTCCACCACGGGACACGCCGTTTGCATGCCAAGCCATTTACTTGTGATATACACTTAGTTGCGGCATCTATTATGAAGGCTGTAAAATATTCCACGGCAGCATCAATTCCTAACGAGGACATGTCATCCCATGATATGCTAGTTAAGTTTCGGAATTTATCCCACTCTGCTGTGTCAATCTTCCACCTAGGAGCCTGTGGTGGATATTCGTTTTCTTTAAGTGTTCTTAGTAGTACGGGAAAGTGGTCGCTTCCGTAAGGATCATTCGTAACTTCCCATTCTAGTTCAGGCAGTATGGACGGAGAAACTATGCTCAGATCAATTGAAGAAAAGGTATTGTTTGCAAGACAGTAATATGTGGGTTTCTTCTTATTCAGAAGGCACGCACCAGAGGAAAAAAGGAACTGTTCAACAAGTCGACCTCGCGCATCTATACGAGAGTCGCCCCACAGGGAGCTGTGCGCATTGAAATCGCCAAGTAGAACGTAAGGTTCTGGCAATTGATCAATAAAGGATTGGAATTCATGCTTCGTTAATTTGTAATGTGGGGGTATGTAAAGAGAGCTAATGGTGATGAGTTTGTTTAGGAATACAGCTCGAACCGCCACTGCTTCGAGAGGCGTTTGTAGCTGTAAAAGTTGACATGCAATGCTCTTATGGATAGAAATGGCAACACCGCCCGATGATGCGATAGCATCATCGCGATCTTTCCGAAACGTGACATACGATCGTAGAAAGTTTGTGTGTTGTGGTTTTAAGTGTGTTTCCTGTAAACACAGCACTTTTGGATTGTGTTGGTAGATGAGTTCTTGTAGATCATCGAGATTCCTAAGAAGACCTCTGACATTCCATTGAATAATTTTTGTATCCATATTAAAGAAAAATTGGTGCTGTGTTTACGGAAACGGTGGTGATGTCTTAGGTTACAGAGCTCTTTCGAGGCCCTGTAACTGGAGTTCTGCCCTTTTTGAAGCGTTCGAGGGAGCCTCGCCGCTCCTTAGGCGCTTGGTGCGCCTTGAGGATAGGTGTTGTGTCCATTGCCTCTTGTGAGGCGCCGGACACGTGCTCTTGCGAGCGAGAAGTTACAAGAGAGGGTCCTGCCTTGGAGGGCAAGACCCCTGCGCCCACCAGCCCAGAGGTCGATGGGGCACCCTGCGGGATTTGGCTGCGCCGGCTGTTGCCAGCGCTGGAAGGGGCCGGGGAGGTTGGGACAGCCTCGGCGGCGGCCACCTTCGGGGTCGATGGTCCCTCATTCTGGGTCGACGGAGCAGCGCTAGCTGCAACCGCCGCGGGGGCAGGTGGCGTAACTGCCGACTCACTGCCTGTGGGTCGGACAGCCGCCGGAGGCCGTTGTGACGCTGCCCCCTGACGCGCCACATCGGCAAAGGTTTTCTTGGGCAGGTACGATACCCGCCTGCGTGCCTCCTTGAAACTTATATTTTCCTTTACTTTAACTGTTACAATTTCCTTTTCTTTTTTCCAGGATGGGCACGCCCGCGAGTACGCGGCGTGCTCCCCATCACAGTTTACACAGTGGAGAGCATTCTCACAAGCTTCAGATGTGTGTTCGTGGGCACTGCACTTTGCACATGTCTGGCGGCCTCGGCAGCTTTGCGAGCTGTGGTCGAAGCGCTGGCATTTGAAACATCGGAGTGGGTTCGGCACGTACGGCCTGACACGGAGCTTGATGTACCCGGCCTCGATTGATTCAGGCAAGATACTTGATCCAAAAGTAATTATTAGGTGCTTCGTCTGAATCTCTTTTCCATCCCGCCTCATCTTAATTCTTCTGACATTGATCACATTTTGTTCGCTGAAGCCCTCCAGTAGTTCCTCTTCAGTCAGCTCAAGCAAATCATCATCTGACACAACACCACGGGTGGTGTTCATTGTACGGTGCGGGGTTACTGTTATGGGGGTCTCTCCAAATGACACTAGTTGCGGTAGTTTCTCGTACTGTTTTACATCACGGAGCTCCAAGAGGAGGTCGCCGCTTGCCATCCTCGACACCTTGTAACCTGGACCAAAAATATCAGTTAGGGACATTGAAACAAGGAATGGTGAGATGTTTCGCACTGCTTTGTTTGGCTTTTCGGAATGAATAACATGGAAGTGGGGAAAGTTCTGGGTTTCGCGTCCAAAAAACTTGAAGACATCTTCGGTGCGCCCTCGTTTCTGAGGGCGATCAGGAAGTTTGGGGAAAGAAGTTTCCATGAAAATATTTAAAAATTCGGCAACAGCGCCGACCGCCCACCACGGAGCCCAACGAGGGGACGCGGCAGAGCTTGCGTACAAGTCTGCACGACGCCAGTCATACGCCGTCACTATAACCGAATATGGTGTACCCAAGGTTGGATAGCCACACAGGGTTAACCCTTGCCGCCAGGAGAAAGGAAGTAAAAAGAAGAGAGAAGGAGACAGGAAAGGTCAAAAGTGAGAGATAAAGACGAAGATTCGAGGAGGGAGAGACAGGAAAAGGCGACTGCCGATGTCCTCCAGGTGGGTCAGCCTGGAGGTGCCGTCTATGTGAAGCCGAGGCCGAAGAGGTGTGTTGCCTCCGCCGGGGGGCCTTAAAGGTCCAGACACCCAGCATCGGCTCAACCCCCAGGATCCCCTTTTCCCCAGACACGGCTAAGCCGCGCACGGCTACACGCGGGAGGGTCCAACCCTCGTGTGCTCGGGTACGTGGTGTCGCAACACACCAAACGCCTTCTTACGCAGACGCCCCTGCGGGGAGTGGGATCGTTGAGTCTGTCCACATGACACAGGGGAAATGCGTTGAATCCCACAATGAGCGGATGTATTTTAATAATCTGGCTCCTACTACCACAACCATAAGCTCGAGCTTCGGCAGTGTTAAAATCTTGGTAGGTGCTACTCGAGACTTCGCGACTATTAGTGAAGTAGCTGTATTTCCGCCGTCATCAACTGTTTTCAAATAGGCACATGCGCCATAAGCCTTCAGGCTGGCGTCCACGAATATATGCAGCTCTGCCTTCTCGACCGCTCCGTATAGCCCATCTCTCACGCAGCCTGTAATCTTGATGAAGCCAAGCTGGATTACGTCTGCGCACCATACAGTCCATGTCGTCTTGATCTCCTCCGGTAACTGGTCATTCCAAGACTGGCCTAAAACCCACAGGCGTTGAAACAAAAGCTTTGCAGTGATGGTGAAAGGCGAGAAAATACCAAGAGGGTTGAAAATTCGGGAAGCAACCTTGAGAAGTGTACGTTTTGTGTCTGGCTTAACTGAGGAGGCTAAGTATTGGGCTATAGATTTGGAAGAAAATTTGAAATCATCAGTTTCGGTACCGCATTGCACTCCCAAAACTGCAGTTGATCCCTTGATGCACCTTCCACTTGCTCCTCCTGGTTGTCGGCACAAAAATGTATAAAACTAATGAGACGCGAAGAAAGTAGACAAAGAGCTACTCATCGTTCCAACTTCTCTTCGCAGTGCCCACCTGCTACATTTATTCGCCTTTATGTACAGAGCACATGAAACAGCACTGATCGTGTGCAGAACCTTTTCTTAAATTCCCCAGTGGTAAAAGGTAAACATTCTTGGAAGCTATCTGCTCTGCCAACTCCGCAATAGTTCTGGGCTGGGCTAGCTGGTTTAAATCCATTAATATGATACTGCAGAACACATGATACATTAGACAGACAGGATAATGCACTGACCATTGACTGATTGTTATTCAGAGTTGTACGTTATAAAAGGCAGAAAATACAGATGTCTCAGTGCTATGATAATTGATTTGGATGGACGGCACCAGCTCATATACTGCATGGCTCTAATAAAAAATATTGATAGCCATCGCATTGTCTTGTCTGTTCCACTTGTCCTGCTGTCCGAGCTGTTTCGATATGTTGCCAATCCTGCTGTGCAGTTTCATCAGTACTGATCTGCTTAACACATTTCTGCCCATTGCTGTTGCTCTCATCCAGCTGCGTGTGGATGGTGGTGAAGGTGATGTAGCCATAGGCACCGACCACCGGGGGGTTTCCGATGCCCGAGCCCCCTCCGGAGTTTTCTGGGAGGAGGGGGGTGGTCAGAGCCTCCCCGAGTGTCATTACCAGAGTTCTATTACCCACACTTTTTTTAGCTGCCTCAACCTTTTCATTTGCAATTTATTGCAGCTAAAAGCTTACTACATAATTGTTGGTGCGTACGTGCACCGCTTTTAATTCGTATTTTCAATTTTATTCTGCAAATATTGACGATAAGGGGACAAGCGCATTAGAAGCACCAGCTTAGCTACCTCATCAGTATTTTTTAACTTAAACATTGTTTTTTAATTTCCATGCACAGACACAATATATTGAAATATATACAAAGGACAACATTGATTATATTTTTTTCATGAGCCGGAGGTAGCCAGCTAACAATTATTTCTAATGGTATGGATAGTCTATACCTACAGAATTAGTATGTTACTCTATGTTCACCTTGCTTCAAATTGCTTTGTGTGCTTCGTTGACCCTGAAAAAAGCCTGCAGGCTTCAGTGACCCCCTTGGCAGAGTCTTTTATCAGTGACCTGTGAAGTGCATGGGAATTATGTGTGTCTCAGCATTGCTTCTGTTTCCAGTAGGCAATGCTAATGGCTCATAAAAAAAACCCTTCCAATAATTTACAACATTTATTAGGGATGGAAATATTGCCACTTGCATGTAGAGTCATAAATATATATAATTCACTCAGTAACCGAAATGAGGCCAAGCCGGAGTCACTCGAGATCAGAATCAAAAGCAGTCATGCGCAGCAGCACTTATACTTGGACTCACAGGAAAAAAGGAAAAGAGAGAGAGATAGAGAGAGAGACTGCAGTTTCTGCGGAAAGGCGAAGCAGTATTACTGATAGCGAAGTATAAGACAATTACACGAAGGAAGATTACAACACCGACAGACACCAAATTCTTGGTGTTGTGAGAAAATTCGGGCTGTGAAATTGAACTGTGTCCTACTACGAGATCTTGTAAATACTCGTATAAGGCCGTTACTTCAGTGAACAATTCTTCGAGATCAAACGAAGTTTCTTCAAGTGCAATTGTTACTAAAGGTAATTTGTTGTTGCTGCTGACGCGACACTGCCTCCAGGGTCGCTGGCTTCTGTTTCTGCCATCGCTTCTATTTATATGAGCTGTTCATTTGATACCATGGTTCAACAACTCGCCGATTTCGCCCTAAGAAGGACATATTGGTGCCTAGTAGCGTTGTTTCAGCATAACCAATAGAAACACGTCGTTGTGGGCACTAAACTGTTTTGCTTTACCTATACTACTTCCGAAAGACATGAAGCTCACTGTCTTAGACGACACATACAGCTCCGTTACGGTCGTCACCGATGAGACCAGTTACCCAAAAGAACAACCTATCTGCCTCTTTGAACCCAAAATCCGCAGCACGGGCAGCAAGTGTCTGTGTTTACGTGAATATGACGCCTTGGTACAAGTGCTGTCCCGACATGCTTCCGTGTTTGGCTTCTAAGGTGAAAGCCGTACCACTCTTCTATTTTCGTGAGCTCGCGAGCGGATTGACACTGGCTCAGCTCTCTCTATCCGTCCGAAGCCTTATTGAGTGTCTTCGTCGGAACGGAAGGTGATTGCTGAACAAGTGCATGAGATGTTGAAAAAGGGTCATCCAAGAGTCCTTGAGCCCATGGACAGTGCCAGTTATCTTGGCGAAGAAAACAGATGGCTCTTGGAGCCAAACGGGTTCGCAAAGAAAGATGTGTGTGTACCTGCTCCCACAAATCCATGACGTAATGGGCTGCCTGCATTTTGCCTCTTTCTTTTTGTTGCTCAATTTAAGGTCAGGTATTGGCAGATACCTATAAACGCCGCCGATACAGAGAAGATCACATTTGTGACACTGGACGGTTTGTTCGAATTTAACGTTGTGCCGTTTAGGCTTTGTAATACGTCCGCCACTTTTGACAGGCTCATGGATGCAATTTTTCGTGGATTAAAGTGGGAGATATGTCTGCGTTACCTGGATGACGTCGTCTTCAGCCGTACATTTGAAGGGCACAACACCCGCTTAGCCTGGATTTGGATTGAGTGAAGAAAGCTGGCTTGATTCTCAACTCCGTAAGTCCCAGTTTGGTCACTGCCAGATATTGGTTCTTGGCCACCTTGTCAACAAGAATGAAGTCCGACCTGACTTACGGAAAATAAAGGCAGTCAGCACTTTCAAGCCACCGCAGTCTGCACAAGAGCTCCGTAGTTTTCTTAGATTATGCTAGTATTTCCACCGCTTTGTTCTGAGATTCGCTGATATTGTGTACCTACTGATGCATCTGTTGCAAAAAGATGTACCCGTCGATTGGACGCCGGAGTGTCAGTCATTGTTTGGGCAACTCAAGTCGATACTTACGTCGCACTCTATATTGCGTCACTCTGACCGTTCTTCACCTACCGAAATCCATAGTGACGCCAGCCGTATAGGCATGGGAGCAGTGATTGTACAATGATACAATGACGCAGAACACATTGCGGCTTATGCCAGTTGTTGTCTAAGCAATTCTGAGCGAAATTACACTGTCACGGAGCAAGAACACCTCGTGGCTATTGTAAGGCAGCTTTGATTGTTTGTGTGCTTAAGTGTCGCGAGTCGGCGACGTGATTTGTGTATAGAGAGGGGATTCACTTCCCTCCATGTCAGCGGGGCAACTGTTTTTGTTTTATGAGGGGTCAGAAGGACCGCGTGGTGTCGAGTGACAAGTCACGGCAGGCGCAAGGGGGGCGAGGTGCGGATTCAGGGAAGTCGGTATTGTGCGCACATAGTTGGCAGTCCGCCGACGGCCTCATGGGTTCACACAGACAAGCCTTGAATAGGACTGCTGTACGCGGTGTTGTGGTTCCGGCTCCCGAGTACCTGGCTAAGTGGAGGCGCCGCCAAGGTTAAGAAGGGCTTAGCAACATTGACCACGTGCTGCATGTACGGAGCGGGGATCTATTCTACGCGTCCGGAAGGCAATCGGCGGCCTTTGATGCTAGATGCGGAGAAAAGCCCGCGTGGTGTCAAGTGACAGCTTACAGCCTGCATGCAGTGCGCATATGAGGTGCACATTAGGATGGCGTCGTCTTGTACACACGCACTCGGAGAACTTTGTCTTGTTCACAATAAGTTCGGCTGACATGGACGGTCATAAATCTCCCATGCGGACAAACTGAGTGCGGCTGCAGTATGCGGTGTTGATGCCCCGGCTTCCGAGACATTTGCGGTCTATAGACGACATCGGGGTTTAGATGGCTTAGCAATACCTTGTACGGGCCTGGCGTGTTTTGCTGAGGCCGTAACTGACAACGCAAGAATGAGAGGGCAACGGATTTCTAGGGAAGAAGGAAAAGAGCTCTGTTTTCGAATATGTTTACTTTTAAAAGTAAGCCCAAGCCCTTTGGGTTGTGGCTTAACAAACTTTTGACTCTCATTGGCAACTGAATCTGTGGGACGCGACAACAGCCCTACCGTCCTTTTTCTTTGTCTATTTTGGCTATAAAAATCGGGACGACATGCTGTCCCTCAGACTTGGCTGACATCAGAATTGCTGATAGATCAGTGAGGCTCCGTACCATGTCCGTGAGACTTGGCTGAAATCAGGATTGCTGATCGGTCAGTGAGGCTCCGTATCATGTACGTTAGACTTGGCTGAAATCAGCATTGCTGATAGAGCAATCAGTGAGCCTCCGTACTATGTACGTTAAAACGAGTCTGGGCTCTAACAGTCATTGAGACAGTCGAAGAGTGAGACTTTTTATCAATTGTTCAAGTTTGTAGTGTATTTGTTTTACCTGCCATGTATATAGAAAAGTTATAAAAAATATTTCTTCTACATCTGATCTTCATCACTTCCTGTCTGCATTTGATCAACAACTGCCAATCATCGTCCGAGAAACTTCATGTTCCAACGGAGAAGCGAGGATAAGAGAACGAACGAAACTTTACTGCTATTCTTGTTGTTCAGTAATTTCTCTGTAATATTTACAGTCGCCCATTTCAATATCACCACCATCATTCTTTATGCTGGCTAGTAATTCTTCGAGATCCGTCTGGTCGTCTTGCACGACGGCCTTTATGACTTTACAACTTCAAGAATATGACTTTGTGGTAACTTATAGAAGTAGCCTTCATGCTGATGCAGATTGTTTACATATACAGATATACATACATACTTACACATATACATATATATATATATATATATATATATATATATATATATATATATATATATATATATATATATATGGAGGCGACACAGAAAGTCTTTGCCCCTACTTTTATTAGCCAAAGTAATGTACATATGGGCGATTACACATATACGTACTATTTTACGTACCTTGCACTATTTTTCCACGTAGTCCGCCCACCTGTTAAGACATTGTCTTATCGCAGCTTTAAATTTGAGATGCCACCGTGGTAGAATTCGTGTGGCTGACTGTGGAACTACCATCGGACTGCAGTCTTGGCTTCATCATTGCACTCGAATAACTTTCTTGCCAGGAACTTTTACAGTGTAGATGTATACCTCTACCGCCCGAGGAAATTTTGGGTTGTAAGCAAGAAACTCTCCATACGTGGGCCGATCCCGGAGATAGTACAATGCTCGGCCGACCCGCGGCGGAGGTTAAGCACGCGTTAAGCACTCCCCATACGTGGGCCGATACCGAAGATAGTGCAATGCTGGGCTGACCCGCGGCAGAGGTGCTATGCCATTAAGGGGCCCACATACACAGCTTCGCTGGTCATCCTTCTTCACAGCGTGAAAGGGCCCTGAGATTTTTTTTCAGCTGACCGAGAAGGTTGGACTTGCTAGCGGCAAGGTTGTAGGAGTTGGGGTCGGGCATGAAATAAGTGGTAGCTAGCCCATGCTATCGTCCAACTCGTCCACACTTGGGACGTGGTTGTAGGGACGAACTTGCTCTCACCGAGAACTAGGAGTACGGAATTTATTTACAATATCTACATTACGACAGGAGATATATTTCAACAGTCTAGCATGACTCCCAAATGGAGGATGAAAGACGAAGCGCAGGATGAGCAGCCGAAAAACGGCCGCTTAAAAATCCTCTCTCCTCCCTAGATCCCTAGGTGAGGGAAAACTGCCGTGCACTCGGAGCCTCCACAGTCGTCGTAGGCGTAGTCGACCCGCCTTTGAGGCAGAGGGTTCACACACTCACATCCGCACTTTGGATTCGCAGAACACACCGAGCGGAGAAGGTCCTCGTAGGCGATGGTTGTCACGCTTCACCCAGCTGGCGCCTCTTGATTCCAGAGCTGACTCCTCAGGTAGCCGCCGCGACTGTATGTTAACTGTAATGAATTCTGGGACCCGTGAAAATGCACCGCAAAACACCCTTTTCTAGGAGTTCTCCTGCCTCAAGTAGACCGTGAATGCGACAGCGAACCAACTAGCAATACCTGGTCCGCCAAGCGGGGCTATCCTTGCTGGCGCCATCAGTTCTCCGAAGGCGGCACATTGTTGGCTGTCCAAAGCGACTCGTCGCAGTGGGCCGGGTAGCCGTCGGTTCTCCGAAGGAGGTGCATGGTCGGTTCTCCAAGGCGACTCGTCACAGCGGGCCTGGAAGGGTTCGAAGGTTGCTGCCCCTGTAGACTGATCGAAACAGCTGCAGCGGGCTGGGAAAGGTTCGCAGGTTAGTACCCCTGCAGGCCGATTGTAAGAAGGTCCGGACTGTATGGTGGGTGGCCCAGATTCTCCCATTGAAATGACTAGAGCTTGTCGGTGGTTCTGATTGCCACATGTGGGCTCGCATTGTCGTGGAGGATTGCCCACATCTATAATCCCTCAGTGTTTTCGTCTGATTGCAGCCAGCACACACGCCATTGTGGAACAAGAACTGTCGGCATTGATAGTTATGAAATCCAGCAGGAGCCAGAAGACCATTAACATCACTTTCCCAGAGCAAAACTTTTTTTGTCACAGACTAACCTGGATATTTTCACACCATGCTCTGCTGCTTCGAATGCAGCGTGAAGTGCAGTATCCACATTTCATCGCCAGTAACAGTGCAGTCCAGGAAACTTTCACCCTCCTCTGCATACTGTTGTAGATGATTCAGTGAAGCAATCATGTGCTTGCCTTTCATCATGTCATCCAACTGCTTAGGCACCCACTGACATGAAACCTTTCGGTACCCTAAGGACCCGTAAACGCTGTTGTAAACACTCCCATATAAAATGCCAGGCTCCCACTAAATCTCCTTGAGGTGCACACGCGGATAACGATTTCACTATTGTATCCATGCGATAAATGTCGGTCAGCGACACACGCTGCCTCCCCAAGCGCTCTTTGTCATGCGAGTCATCGCAGCCTTTTGCAAACTCGCAACACCACCACCTTACACTTGACACCTTTCCTCATAAGTGGGCTGCATTTCCCTGTGGATTTCGAAAACAAATCGCAAATCATTACTCGTACGCCGTGGACATGTGAAGCACAACCACCATCTTCAACAACTGACAGCAGTGCCGTGCCGCGGAGCTACCGGCAGTAAAGGCCAGGCCGGTCCAAGAAAGGTCCACCGCTTGGAATGGATGTGTTGACTTTGAATTTACAATTTTTCTCTGCTTCTTTGCATATCAGCAGCCTGTCATAGCTTCACATGACCGTCTAGCTGGCCTGCATTGCCTGGACATGGATCCTCCCAAGAAGGAAGGGGAAGTTGAAAACCTCGAGGAAAAGGCGGGTATAGTTCACGGTGCCAAAAGGGGACGCAAAAAATGTGACGTGGCTGCTGAACAAGGCATCCCGGCCACCATTATTTGAGCCATGTTGAAAGAAAAGGACACCATCATCCGTGCCGCTTCGTCTGGGACCGTATCTAACTTTTGGGAACGTATCCAATGTTGGTGAGCTAAATTGGTGTTCTTTGACTTCAGAGTCAAACGCTGAATCTGCATTTAACATGACTTTTCAGAGAGCATCAAAAACGTATCGCTAATTCTACAAGCTTTGTAAAATACAGAAGACATGTCCCAGCGTTAAAGAATCCCTGGTTAACCAATGGTATACTAACAAGCCTACGTAAGGAAGATAACCTATACCAAAAAGTTAAACGCCTTTTTAACGTTCGACTCAAAACTCTCTATAAGATACAGTCGACGACCGATTTTTCGGACCCTCAAGGGACCGCGAAAATGTCCGAAAAATCAGGCAGTCCGAAAAAAACAAATGTGCCCCCAAAGAACTCAATTTCTTGCTGACTTTTGATTTAGAGGCTGGAAAAAGTGATTAATGGTCTTCTGAACCATGCTTCGCTTGCGTGAGAGCAGGTCCGCCTGAATTTCGGCGAGAGTCGTCGTGTCGCCGTAAGATGACGAAAGAGTTGCGACCGCTTGCATCAGCTCAGCTTGCGTCGGCTGCGCTGCTGCAGGCGAGTCGTCGTCGTCGTCGTCGCTCTCGGACTCTGGAAGCACTTGGAGAATGATTTCTTTTTCTGTGAGCCCGGCGCACTGTTCCAACTGTTTAAGTCTGTTTGGAAATATTAAACACTTTTGCGACGTCTGCCTGTGATTGGCCACCTTCGACGAGCTTGATGATTGCCGCTATCTTCGCCATCGGCATTGTGGCGTATTTGCCTTGATTCATTGGAACTCTCGAGGCTGACGACAACACAGATTTCTTCTCCATTGTGAATCGGCACGCTTGCCTAAGCAGCACACGCAGCTCAGTCGTCGAGAAGTTGTCCCACCGACTTCGTGGAGTGCTCCTCGCTGCAACGTTGCACGCAAAAATAAAAGTTCCGGGAACAGTGTCTTGAAGCACTGAAACCGATCTAACCAAATGCGAGCCACAGTAGCGACAGAACGTGGTTTTCGGGGCGTCTCCCCAGCACGACCACGACTAGGCCTACTCGTTAAGCTCGTCAACGCACGGCAGACACAAACAGGCAGTCGAAGGAAGACAGGAAAAAAAGCATTGCGTTATGGCAGTGACGCTGTTACGGAAGCGCAAGCTGCTAGCATATAGCCTCAATCCAGCGTCATATTAGCTGAGGAACCGCCACGCAAGACCGGCACCGGTTTCGAGGCTACAGGAGGAAAATGTAAAGAAACAAGATGGCGGCGACAGAGCTCAACATGCGCGGCAGTTGGCCCGGCTGACGCTTGGAAAGTACGAAAAATTGAACAGCCCTCCCTAAAGTGCCCGAAATTTTGAGCCACGTAATACATTGACTTTATCAGGTATGTCCTGGGGCCGAGGAAATGTCCGAAAAATCAAGCATGTCCAAAAAAGTAGGCGTCCGAAAAATTTGTCGTCGACTGTATATGTAACATGCTAAACAGGCGGCTCAGGGTAGCGAAAAGAAATTACATTACGAATTCATAATAGCCAAAGCCGGCACAGATTCAGAATGACGGTGGAAAATAAATTCCTTCTTGAACCGACCCTGTCGGGCTAAACCAATAAGTAACCTTGATTCATCAGACGCCACGTATAAACAACCAGAAGAAATCGTGTCACGCATTTAATTAGTTTTTCTGTGACCATACCTCTGATCATACCACTGATACTCAACTATAATTTCAGCGATGCTTACAATCATTATACTTATTGCCAACTGTCCCAGATGAAATAATCAGTGTCATACATGATTTAGAGGTTACAGGAGCAGGTCTTGACGAAATCAGTTCCATTAATGTTAAATTAGTAGCTTATCTAATGGCCCTCCCTTATCTTATGTTACCAATTTGATCTTTATAGACTGGAGTATTTCCAAGTCAACTGAAAAAAGCAAGAATTATTACAGTATTTAAAAAGGGTGAACGTTCCTACATTTCTAATTATCGTCCTATTGCTTTTCTTCCTTTCTGTAGCAAGGTTATCGAAAAATGTGTTGAAAAGCGCTTAACTAAATACTTCTCAAAATTTAACGTTCTCTCGCCAAATCAATTTAGCTTCAAGGTAGGATCCTCGACTGACTGTGCTATACTTTCTTTCACAGATAAAATAAAAAGCGCTATAGATGCCAATTTCTACGCAGGATCAGTTTTTATCGATCTATCCAAAGCGCTTGCTTCCATTAACCACGTCATCTTACTTGCTAAACTACGGGCAGTAGTCGTCAACGACGCAGCATTAGCACTTATGAAAAGTTACCTAATAGACAGACAACTAGGTGTGTATTTTAGTTCCTCACTTTCTGATTTCAGAATAACCAATAAAGGGGTCCTACCGGGGTCTATAATTGGCCCACTACTAGTCCTGCTTTATATTGATACATGCATATTGCGTGTTTCTTGTGGACCGTGCATGTGGGCGCCCCGAAGAAGACAACGAGTGCTCTCTGGCTCTCGAGCTGTCGGCTGAACTGGCCAGCGATGCAGTTATCCTTTGTAAATATACTTTGTAAACAGTCTCCAGTTCTTAATCCTTCGTTTGCAAAACATTTTGGTGGAGGGGGCCATTCCCCATCCTCGCCATAGAGCTCTGCAGCGGCCACCCGAGTTCAGTCTTCTACTAATCGTATGTCGCGTACACTCAAGACGTCCTCGCTCTTTGTTGGAAAGTCGATGAGAAAATGGCCGAGGTTGACAAAGTCGACCACGTACTCAAAGGCATCGCAGACGACGTGTTCAGCTTGTTGGTCTTGAACAATGTGTCCACGATCGACGTCATTGTCAAGGAATGCCGCCGCTTTGAACTCACCAAAAGCGCCGTGTCATTCCACAGTTCTTCCGGCTCCTTAACACGGCTGCGACGTCGTCTTGCATGGACTTTACCGCTTCACCACCCTTAACTGAGCATGTCACTCGTATTGTCCGCCGCGAGCTCGGGGCTACAAGTTTTGCGCCGTTCCATTCATGCCCACTTGACTCCACCATTGACCAACCAGCCGCAGCGATCTCTCACATTCAGGCAGTTGTGCGGCAAGAATTTGCAAACCTAGGTTTTCCTGCTGCTTGCTCTGTCTCCCGACCTGATGCCCGACCGGTTCCGAGAGGTGCGCCTCACAGCGATCTGTATACCCCTCCCAGATACCGCAACTCTTCCGAGTGGAGAGCTGAAAAGAAGTCCATTTGCTTCCTTTCCATCCGCATTGGCCACGTTGCTCGCCACTGCCGCACTACGTGCACGTCGCTTTATTCGAGCTCCGTTCCCTCGTCTCCTCAACCATATGCCGACCCGCATAGTTACTCGCGTCGGCGTATGCCTCCTACTTCAGACGTATCCATCGATGTCAATCGTCCTGCTCGCTGGCCGTCACCTCGGCGCCCTTGGTCCCCGTCGCCCCAGCCACGCCGCTATTCGTCGCCTACCGATTATGGACCCTCCCGGACGGAAAACTAGACCATGCAGCTCCTGGGGGTAGTGCTGCATTATCTTCATCATGTTGAAATGCTCCATTAACTCTCCCGCCGAACCAGAACTCACTTGATGTTCACGTCGACGGTGTCCCTTTGATTGCGGTAATAGATACTGAAGTCCAGGTGTCCGTAATGAGTTGTAACTTCCATCGTCGACTGAGGAAGGTTCTCACGCCTGCTACTACATGAGCCGGTGACGTCCCTGGAATGTGTACTTCCCGTATAAGTATTACGAACCACCACGTTCCTGTTCTTCTTACAGTGCTGACCAATTGTCTCCATGACCTAATCCTCGGACTTCACTTTCTTACGGCGCATTCAGCTTTGATCGACTGTTCTGTCGGTACCCTTTGCCTCGAACTTCCTCTACTCGCGCATATTCGTGCTGACCTGCCGAACCGCTTTAGTACGACTGCCTTCGTCCGCCTGCTGCCTAAAGCCTTGACTTTCGTCGATTTGCTATCATCTTTTCCTGTGCCCGATGGTGATTACATCGCCAGACCCGTTTCTGATGTCCTTTTGATGCGCAATATCACTGTGCCCCACTCTGTCGTCACCGTCGCCGATAACCGGACATGCCTCCCCTCGTCAGTTTTGGCCTGACAAAGGAAGTTCCACCCAAAGGCATATCGGTTGTAACGCTGCGTGCTATAGGAGATGACCACGTCACGGCGTTTTCAGTCGACGTCTGCTCAGATTCTTGACCATGTCCACAGGATGCTATTTGCCCTGACGCAACATTTTGTCCCATGATTGCTGCAGGCCTATTGCCTAAACAATTATGAGCTCTGTGTCGCCGTTTCGTTTCCTACTACGACATCTTCGAGCTCAGCAATCGCCAATTGGACCAGACTCCAATTGTTAAGCATCATATAAATACTGGTGATGCCAGTCTAAGTCATCGCGGGCCATATCTAGTTTCTGCTTCAGAGCGTAAGGTTATTCAAGATGAAGTGAGCAAGACACTTGCCAAAGGCATTGTTGAACCTTTGTCGAGCCCTTGGATGTCGCGCGTGGTGCTTGTTAAAGAGAAAGATGGCACATGGTATTTCTGCACATATTATCGTCATCTAAACCGCATTACCAAGAAAGACGTCTACCGTCTGGCTCCTTGCCTCGCATTTACGACGCCCTCGATTGTCTTCACGGTGCCAATTACTTTTCATCAATAGACCTTCGGTCTGGTTATTGGCAAATCTCTGTGGATGAAAAGGACCAAGAGAAGACCGCATTCATAACCCCTGATGGTCTATATCAATTCAAAGTTATGCCATTTTGTCTATGCAACACCCCAACAACGTTCGAACGTATGATAAACTCTTTGCTTCAAGGGTTCAAATGTTCAAGGTGCCTCTGCTACCTAGACGAAATTCTCGTATTTTCGCCTACTTTTGAGGCACACCTTAAGCGCTTATCAGCTGTTCTTCAAGTCTACCGCAATGCTGAGCTCCACCTAAATTCATCGAAATGTCGCTTCGGTCGTCGGACGAGAACAGTGCTGGGCCGCCTCATCGGCACTTCTGGTATTCAACCTGACCTGGAGAAAATTCGTGCTGTCACGTCTTTTCCTCTACCTCAGTCTGTCATAGATGTCCAAAGTTTTGTAGGACTCTGCTCCTACTTCCGATGCTTCGTTAAAGACTTTGAAGCAATTGCTAGACCGCTTACTGCTCTTCTGAAGAAAGACGTGCCGTTCTGAAGAAGAACTGCCGCATTTGCCCACCTCACCAACATTCAAACCACAGCACCTATACTGGCCCACTTTCACCCGTCCTCTCCTACACAAGTGCGTACCGATGCCAGTGGTCACGGTATTGGAGCCATCTTAGCCTAGTGCCAACGGGGTCCAGATAGTGTTATCGCCTACGCTAGCCGCCTCCTCACAGCAGCGCGGCGCAACTATTCTATTACTGATCGTGAATTCCTGGCTCTCATCTAGGCAGTTTCCAATATTACGCTCATACTTGTATGGCACGCAATACTCTGTAATCACGGACCACCACGCGCTCTGCTGGCTTTCCTCACTTAAGGATCCTACAGGCCGGCTTGGTCGCTGGGCTCTGCGGCTGCAAGAATATTCCTATGCAGTAGTATACAGGTCGGGCTGATTACATCAAGACGCGGACTGTTTATCACAGCGAACGAACCACCCACCGACCCTGACCCCGATACCGACGCTTGTATTTTCTCCATTTCTCAGCTTCTACACGTTGCCAACGAGCAACGCCGTGATGCCACCTTGCACTCCATCATTGATGGCTGGGAATCTTCGCCTTCTGATTCATCCCTTCACCTGTTTGTTCTCCAGGATGGCGTATTATACTGCCACAATGTACACCCCGGTGGTCTTGCCCTACTCCTCGTCATTCCCAAGTACCTCCGGTCAGCTGTTCTCCAAGAACTTCATAATTTACCAACGGCAGGTCACCTTGGCGTCTCCCGCACCTACAACCGGATTCGCCGACGCTTCTTTTGGCCAGGCCTTGCCCACTCTATCCGGAAGTACGTTGCGGCCTGTGAGAAATGCCAGCGCCGCAAAACACCACCGACGCTCCCTGCCGGATGCCTTCAACCGGTCTACATTCCTTCGGAGCCGTTCTTTCACGTTGCCTTGGACTTACTTGGCCCTTTCTCTCTATCTAGGTCTGACAACAAGTGGGTCGCTGTGGCGACAGATTACGCCGCGCGCTACGCCATCACCAGAGCACTTGCAACAAGCTGCGCCACAGACGCCGCCGATATTTTTTTTTGTGACGTGATTCTGCAGCACGGCCGGTGCTCCACACCAACTCCTCGCTGAACGTTGTCGGACATTTCTTTTCTGGAGTCATCGCCGACATCCTGCACTCCTGCTTAACCAAAGCTGACTACGTCTTACCATCCCCGGACTAATGGTTTCACGGAGCGTATGAATCACGCCCTTACAGACATGCTTGCAAACTATGTCTCGTCCAACTATACTGATTGGGACCTTGCCTTTCCCTACGTTGCTTTTGCATATAATTCTTCGCGTCACGACACTGTCGGTTATTCCCCGTTCTTTCTGTTGTTCGGCCGAGAACCCACATTGCTACTGGGCGCATCCCTTCCATTCGCCCCAGCAGAAGCCAGCAAGTATGCACTTGACGCCATCATCAGGGCAGCCCAAGCACGCAAAATTGCCCGCACTCGCCTCCTGGCCTCCCAAGAGATGCCATGGCATTGGTACCATCGGCAACACAGAGACGTCCACTTTTCACCTGTATCTCTGGTACTCCTGTGGGCCCCGACTCGTCAGTATAAATGATTTACCCGGTTGCTTTTCAGAAACTGCAGGTCGATAGCAGTGCATCTTGAGCACACAATTAAGTATTTATCTGCTTTGCAGCTGATTGCTTTCATCGCTGGATTTTCCGCGCATGAAACAGTAGTGTGATGCCTACAAGATTGCAGAGCTACATCGCCCTGGCCTTGTATCGCTTATCGGACACCTATGTGGTTCTCTTGGCGCCTTCCCTAACACAAGAGGGCAGCAGGACAGCACGGCTGGCTTAAAAAAGTGACAGATCGACGACGAGGCTTGCAGTTCAGTAGCAGTGCATCTTGAGCACACAACTAAGTATGTATCTGCTCTGCAGGTGAGCGCTATACGTTTTCGATTTCCTCCCGCTCAAATTTATGCACTGCTGCCGGAGTGCACGAAACTGCATCTGAAACATTCTAGACTTTAGAAACATGAAATAGTGTCATAGTCCAGAAGCCTCATATAAAAAAAAAGCTGTGGGCGAATTGCGTGCTGAAACAATTGATGAACACACAGAGATAAAAGAAAGTCTAGAAGATCTAAAAGAAGTGAGACAGGTAATTAAGGACTTCGGAACATTGAAAGAAGTAATCTAGGCCATTGCAACCGAAAACAAGAAACTTAAAGTACAAAATGCTAAGCTGACGCGAAAACTAGAGGAGCTTGAAACGTACCAGCGTTCCAACAACTTAGAAATCATGGGTGTTCCTGTCGATGCGGAGCCAATAACTATTATTGAGAAGATTTGCGAACTTGTTGCGGGGGAAGTGCAAGATTCTGATATTGGTGCATGTCATAAATCACCGACAGCGAAACATAATGAACAAAACGTAATTGTTCGATTTGTGCGCCACATCAAGAGGAACGGTTTCCTTGCTAAATCATGAAAGGAAAAAATTCATACCAGAATGCTTGGCTTTTTATGAGAATTGTCCTAAATCCATTAATGAGCATTTGACAAGACAAGGTAAGCAGTTACTAAGTGCTGCGAAACAAAGGAAGAATGAGGTTGTTTGGAAATATGTCTGGACCACTGGAGAGAAAGTAACGGCAAGGTGCAATGAAACATCTCTTATTCTGCACATTTTCAGCACTGAAGATATCTGCAAGATGATAACCTAATATTTTCTTTTATTTCGTGAGAAAAACTCTGGTTTAATTTGAGTCCAGAAATGGCTTGAGTCGATAAATCTTGATATCATGATTACGTTTCATTTGGAAATATATCTGCGTATTTCCAAAAAGATATTTCAATGTTTCATTTAAACGTCCAAAGCATAAAAAATGAGCAAGTTAAATTTGAAGGATTGCTCCAACATACCAACACTAGTCCCGATGTTCTTTTTACTGAGACATGGTTATCAATTAAGGACTACTCCATACGGCTTGAAAACTACATGCATCACGTATTAAACCGTACCTACGCAAAAGGTGGTGGTCTAGCAGCCTATGTACGAAATGATCTGAACTCATAGAAAATTGCAGATTTCTCCCTAATTAATCACAATGTTGAATGCCTCACTATCCATCTTCAAGCAGGAACGTTTACAGTAATCTACAGACCACCCTGTGGCAACAAGAAATAATTATTTTCCTTTTTGGATAAGCTGTTAGCTTATCTCAGCGGCACGGGCAAAATGTTCGCCATACTAGGTGATTGGAACATAGATATGATGGCTGAATATACAATAACAAGAGGATATAATCAGCTGCTGTGCTCTTATGCATGCTCAAATATTATAACTTTGCCAACACGAATAATAGCGCACAGTGAAATCTTATTAGATGTCTGTATCACTGATGTACACGTTTCCTCTGCGACTGCTGGTGTCATGTCCTCCGATATAAACGATCATCTTTCAAGCTTCTGTTTTCTGCCTTGTTCCCAGAAATACAAGCAAAACGCGCCTGTATATTCCTACTGCCTCATCGATACAACGACGCTAGCCCATTTTCGCTCTCTTATACGTGAAAAAAACTGGGAATCTGAGCTAACGGAAAGTGACCCAAATAAGGCATACGATTCATTTTTCGATAATCTAATCGCTTGCTACGACATAGCCTTCCCACGATGTAGTGCTACAAAACGGCCAAAAGAATTTAGAAAGCCATGGATAAATGTGCTTTTTACAAAGAAATCTAAATAATATGTATCATACATTTCTTAAAACACGAGACATGGATCAATTAGCCAGATTCAAGGAGTACCGTAACCAAGTAAATTCAGAATTAAATAAGGCAACAGAAAAATATTATGACGATGTATTCTCGCGCAGTTATACGAATCCAAGAAAAGCTTGGCTGGAAATTCAGAAGATATCTGGAGGAAAGGCTAGCCCTCAAGACCTCCGAATAGCTTCGGTTAGCGGTACTCTTGCAGGTGAGGAAGCCGTCTTTGTCGTAAATACTCATTTCTTCAATGCTGCAGCAACATTTCTGCTGCAGATCCAGAAGAGATAGGGCATACTGTTGTGAAACCGACTGTGAAAAATTCTTTGATGTTATTTCCGGCGACACCAAGCGAAGTAGAAAGCGTGATAAATAACTTTAAGTCAAATAGTGCTGCAGGTCTCGACGGTATCACGGCATCTCCTATAAAATATGTGTCTGACATCATCTCTAATGTCTTATCTCACATTATTGGTAAAATGTTTGAGTCCGGAATTTTTTCTAGCAAACTTAAGATAGCCAGAGTTTGCCCGGTTTGCCCGGTAAGGTGACCATAGTGTAAAGAACCTTCCAATCTATATCAATACTACCTCTTTTTTCAAAAATTTTTGAAACTGTTCTAAACGCTCGACTAGAGGGTTTCTCAAGGAAATATGCTATTATTAGTACGGCACAGTATGCATTTCAAGAAAATAAATCATGTAAGGATGTACTCCTAAATAGAAAACGTCAAATACTGCAAAATGTGGAAAACCGTTTATACACAGTAGGCGTATTTCTGAACCTGCGTAAGGCATTTGACAGTGTAAATCATGTTATACTTCTGCGTAAACTTGATGACCATGGTATACGTGGTACGGCAATAGATCTAATGAGAAGTTATTGGATTGTTACCAGTTTGTTTCATATAATCAGGCGACTTCCTCACTTTTCAAAATACAGACTGGCGTGCCACAGGGATCCATACTTGGTCCTATATTATTTAATCTTTATAATAATGACCTTCCTAACATTTCTTTCTCGCCTAATATCATAATGTACACGGATGATACTAATCTTTTCTTCGCAAATTCTTCCCTGCAATGCTTAGAAAAAGAAATAAATGATTACTTGAATTTATTATCTGAATGGCTCTACATCAACAAACTACAATTGAATGTCAACAAAACTAAGTATATAATATTTAAACCGATAAATAAGCCATTGCCTGCTAATATAACTGTTCTATTTCAAGCAAACAGGCCAGAACAAGTAACATCGCAAGAGTTTGGGGGGTATGGTTCGAAGAGAACTTCTCCTGCGACAATCTTGTCAACAAGCTTAGCAATGATCTCGAAAAAGTAGTAGGCTGTATGTATAAAAGTGGGGATATAATACCATTATGGCTAAAGATAGCAACATACCATGCCCTTTTTTACTCGAAGCTAACTTATTGCACCTTGACTTGGGGAACGACAGCAAGAAACTATGAGAAGTTATTAAGCTTGCAAAAACGAGTAGTCCGAATCTTCGAAACTACCCTGGTAGGCCGTATGACTTACCCACACACAATCTCTTTGGCAAACATTTACTGATCTGAGCAAATCAAGCTTTTTTAATTATACGTTACTCCTACATATAAAAAAACAGACTCCATGTTGTCAGCATCCCCACTTCTCCTCGATACCCATTACGTAATCAAAACAGAAAAATACCATTTACGTGTACTAACTACGGCCGTCAGGATATAAACTATCAAATACCAAGGCGACTAAAGATCTTTGAGTAAAAAATTTATTTTTATGCACCTCATTTTAAGCAATGTATAAAAAGCTTTCTCATACATTATCAAATTACTTATACATAAAATGCTGTCGCACTAACATATTTTATGCACTATATATGTGTGCATTAATCTGTGCTATAATGTGAATCTACAAACAAAGAAAAAATGAAGCATAAAATGTCTTTCCACATAGTCGTTGTTTAATGTACAAACTATCTTGTTTATTTGTATATTCTACATCATACTTGCTCGTTCTTGTGTTATATTCGCTTTTTCCGTACATTGAATTATCGCGCTTAGGAGCAAGAGCCCCTATCAGGCCATATGGCCTTTAGCTCTTGTTTCCTTTTTCTGCAACAAAGAAAGAAATAAACTTCAAACTGAGGCCTTCCTTTACGCTGACACCACATTACCTGCAACCGATTGTTCACTAACTTCTCTGACTACTAAGGTAAAAAATGACCTGAAAAATATTTTCACGTGGTGCCATCTTAACTCGCTAAGAATAAATCCTACCGAAACGTATTTTATGCTTTTTCATTCAAATCGTAGGACACCGGAATTTATTCCGACTGTCAACTTAAACTCTCTTGTCATCAGTGCAGTTAATGAATGCTCATTTGTTCGTACAATAAAGGGCAGACTCAAACTTAAAATTTACAAGGCATATGGCCAGGGGCGGGTAGGGGGACGGGGACTTGTGGGGCTTCAGCTCCTCCCCCGAAATGTTTTCGTGCCGCCGCTCACCGCCCACCAAAATAACCCCCGGCACTGGAAATTATTCTGAATTTTGTCTAGAATGTGTTTTTCATGTTCGAAAAGCCATTTAAGCTCGAACTTTGCGAACTCAGGCTTGATTGTGTGGCAACACCCATGCACTGGGAGTCGCTAACGCAAGAAGGCCCATCCGGGCACAAAATTTTAAGGGAATATTGACGGCGAGCGGGCTCGTCGTAGCATCTGGAGGAGGCCGACGAATCTACGGAGCACATGGATTTCAGTTCCGAAACATCATGGGTATAAAGTTTCCCTAAACTTTCGATGCAAAAGGTGCATTCACATTTCCAAAGTCGAGCTGTAGATATTAAAGTACAGAACTTCGTGGGTTTAATGTTCTTATACATATTTGACGCCAAAGGTGAATTGACTTTTCTGAAGTTGCACATTGGCCCACACAAAGAGACAAGCCAAATCAACACAGTGTCACACAAATTGACAACGCACGCAGCGAGGTATGATGACACGAAGCGTTGTGGTGATTCATTTGTGCTGTCATGTCACAGAAAACAATATCAACATTTCTTTCACCTGCGCCAAAGCATCCATGTCAAGACACTAAAACAAGCAAAGGTAACTACGATCTTATTTATTTTTCTACTTTGACTTTTATTCGCGAGGACACATTGAGCCTCTTCAACTTTTTTTTTCGTTCTCGCTACCCTCGGGCTGCCGGAACCAGCTAGAGCGCATGCGTTTTTCTCGTGTTGCCCCGACCACTGCACGCCGCACTTCGGTACGCGTTTGTTTTTCTCTGACCGAGTGCGCCTAGCAAAAGGTCCTCCGACAGTGGTCCATTGTGTAAATGTCTCAAGGTATCTGCCATTGTCAGTCTTTCGCGCGCATACTCAGGGCACCCCACGAGCACATGGGCTATAGTCTCTACTGCGTCCCACACTGAACAGTCCGGGGAGTCTGTCCGTCCAATAAAGTGCAAATATTTGCGCGTGAAGGCGACGCCTAATTGCCGTCTGTGTATCTGGCATGTATGAGGGCGTGGAATTCCACGCAGAATAGGAAATTTCATATCGGGATCCAGCCTTTTAAGGCGAACGTGACGAGCGTCTGGCTGGGCCCAGTATCTTCTAGTCGCACTCCTAATTAATTCCGACAGGAGGCATGTGATGTCCGGTCTGGAGAATGGCACTACAGTTTGCAGGCCATTGCTGAGGGCGCGCCTTGCTGCAGCATCGGCCATCTCATTACCGTTGAGCCCACAGTGTCCCGGGATCCATTGGAACACTGTGCGGTGGTATTTTTCTTGAGCGCATGAGAGTAGCTCCGTGATCAGCAGTGACAGAACCTGATATGCGGTGTGGCGCAGGAAGCATTCCAAAATTTGCAGCGCGGGTTTTGAGTGTGAAAATGCACCACACTTGAGGTCTTTCCCCGCAGATGTGGCGAATCGCTTCCCGAACAGCCACAAGCTCTGCAGCGGTTGATGTAGAATTATGATCTAGTATGAAATCTCGAGTCATCTGTTGGGCTGGTATCACCACAGCTGCTGTCGATGCCTTTGGTGACGCGGAGCCGTCTGTGTAAACATGAACATATGTCTGGTATTCTGACCAGATGTACGCGAGAGCAAGTTGTTGTGGTCCACTGACGGGAACCAATGATTTCTTCAGTATGCCGGGGAGACAATGCGTGCTCTTTCACGTTTCCTAGGCGACACGGGCCTGGACTCACGCCTCTGATACCAGTTGTGCAATGTGTCCTTCACCTCATTCCTCCCATTATCATCCCCCATTATGACCCTTTTGTTCCCCTCTTCCCCTGCCTTTACGTGGAGTAGCAAGCCAGATGCTCCATTATCCGGCCGACCTCTCTACATTTTCCAGTCATTAAAATATTTCTTTGTCTTTGTCTCTGGCCGAGCGGATTGTTGCTTGGCAGAGTTTTAGACGCTTTCTGGCTAGCAGATGAGAAAAAAAACTGGTTGCTCGCCGTTATCACTGTGGGGACTCGACGGATTGCAATGCATTCACTTGAGTGCAACCTCTCCGGGAAGCCTTGTCTCGCCGGTGTAGGATACCGAGCAGTATACGTATGGTTCTCTGGTCCAAGCGTCTCACTTTTTCTTCAATATTCATTCGGTAGCCACATTAGGTACCCAAAGTAGTCATTCGATTGTGGCCCACATGCTTTCCTTTGGTTTTTTTTATTTCAGTGCCCCCGCCACACAAAAGAAAAAAGACATTGTTGCAGTGCAGCGAATTGTCGCATGGTAAAGTGTGGTTTTGTTACTTCTTTTGTGGAAAGTAATGGGCCCCGGAATGCTTGAGTTTCTGTATACTCTTATTATAGTATTGTGATAGCAATTATATGGACACTCCAGGCACATTGGTGCCGTCGCCATCGTGTTCTGTATTGTTGTAATCTCAGCGCCGACGCCCGTTGTTGCAGCTGGGTCGCAAGCCCCAAGGGTAGCGTTGGCCTGGCGGCCTGGGGCACAACTGGAAGCATCCGAAGGTCCGAGCAAAGCATGAGTCGACTGCTAACAGAACAACTTGTTTATTCTATCATCGCATAAGAGCGGGCGGTCAGGTCGACCGAAGTGGAGAGACGGGAGAGCACGTTACTCAACAGAAGAAATCGGAGCCTCTCTAGGCGTCCGGGGGCAGCTGCTTTTATACTCTCGCAGTTGAGGGGAAGAAGGAACGCCTTGATAGACGCGCACGTGACGGCGCCGCTCGGGCACGTTGGGACGAGTAGGTGACGCATCCGCCGGGCCGGCGCCGATCATACCTCCTCGCTTCACAGTTGGGGGAGCTCCTCTCCTCGGCTGCCGCGCTTCGACAAGCGTGGGCACCAACATGCACACACACACGCACACGAAGACACGTGGCATTGGAACATGCCTGGACGCGCTTGGCGGGGAGGCGTAGCGGCGGCGCCGAACGGGCCAAAATGTCCGCCGCTTTGAACGAAGCCCCGGCGTCCGTTGCATCCGCGCCGGCTATACCGCGCGTTGTAGGCGAAACGTAACAGACCGCCCCGCCGGGGGAAGGAGATCCCGATGGTCAGGGGACTGCATCCGCTGTCCGGAGGGATGTCGCTCGATGATGCTCATAACCGACGTCGGGCGTCCTTCGGCGTTTCTTGAGCGCAGCGCACAGAGAAGGCCTCGTTCTCTCGTTCAGGTTCACACAGGACACTGCAAAGTGACTTCGGGAGAGTTGCCATTTTTGTTGTCGTTCCCAGCAAGCGTTAGAACTACGCTGAAACTCAACCGCTCAGTCAGCAAGCACGGCACAACTCTCACTAAGCCCTGCCAGGCTCTTTCCCCTTTTATACTACGGCCTAGTTCCTTACAGTCTAGCAGCACTCAGAACGCGTCCACAAATTGGAAAATTGCACTAGAAAGCACGTCATCGCTTTGAAACACTAAACAAAAGCAATATGTTAAAAATCCTGCCTCAGGCAGAAAAACATCAGTAACAAACAATTTTGAGGCTGATTCCTACGTTAGGGGCTTCGACTTAAGCCATCGGCGTTACCGTTGAGACTCCCCTTTTTGTAACGCACTTCAAAGGAATATTGTTGCAAAGCGAGGCTCCAGCGCAGGAGGCGGCCATTTTTGGGAGAGATGGTCTGCAGCCATTGGAGAGGGCAGTGATCCGTCTCAATGATAAACCTCGAGCCGGCTAGGTAGCATGACAATTTCTGAACGGCCCACACGATACACGCACACTCTTTCTCGGTGGCGCTGTACGCCTGCTCACGACTGGTCAGCTTACGACTAGCATACAGGACGGGGTGTTCTACTTCTCCATTTTCCCGTTGGCACAGTACAACGCCCATGCCTCGCTCACTAGCATCGCACTGAACAACGAACCCTTTTGTGTAGTCGGGCGATCGTAGCACAGGCTGGCTTGTTAGGGCACTCTTTAGAGAGCTAAAAGCTCTTTCCTTTGTCTCGTCCCAGACGACTGTTTGCGGCTCTGTCTTTCTTAGAGCATCCGTCAGGGGAGCCGCGATATCAGAGTACCTGGGGATGTACCTGTGATAGTAGCCGGCGACACCTAAGAACGACCGAATATCGGTCTTCGTGCGCGGTTGCGGGAAGTCTCGCACAGCGGCCACCTTTATTTCAGAGGGGCGGCGACGACCCCGACCAATCACGTGACCGAGGTAGACAACCTCGGCCTGTGCTAACTGGCACTTGGGAGCCTTGACTGTCAAGCCCGCATCGCGCAGGCGGGTTAGCACTGCCCGCAAGTGGGCCATATGCTCAGACCAGGATGCGGAGAATATCGCTACGTCGTCTAGATACGGTAAAGCGAATTCTTGCTGTCCCTGCAACACTTTATCCATGAGGCTTGAAAAGCAGTATGGCGCGTTCTTCAAACCAAAACTCAACACTTTAGGACGGAATGTTCCCATTGGTGAAATGAACGCCGCATACCTACTAGCCTCTTCTGTAAGTGGAACCTGCCAATAACCCCTGACAAGATCTAGGGTGGAAATAAACTGAGCGCTACTAACTTTCTCAAGGCGCTCCTCGATGTTAGGGATCGGATAAATTTGATCCTTAGTGATGGAATTAAGCCTGCGGTAGTCGACGCAAGGACGAGGTTCCTTGCTCGGTACCTCAACTAAAATCAAAGGGGAGGTATAATCACTCTCACCCGCCTCAATAACTCCGAGCTGTAGCATTTTCTTTACCTCAGCCTCCATAATATCGCTCTGGCGGGGTGACACCCGATACGCCTTGGATCGTACTGGCTCTGGGGAGGTAAGTTCTATATCATGAGTAAGGACAGAAGTCCTACCAGGCCTCTCAGAGAACAGACCTTGAAACTCTTGTAAGAGCTGGTGTAGTTCGGTTTTCTGCTCATGCGAGAGCGATGCTTTACTGATTAAGTCACTAATGACTTGATCGGTGTCTTTCCTGTTCGTCACTGAGCCTAGTCCCGGAGGCTCGACCGGAAGCTCTTCAGGAACGTTTACCATCATGCACACCACTGCTTCCCGTTGTTTGTAGGGTTTGAGCAGATTACAGTGGTAAACTTGCTGTGCTTTCCGCTTTCCTGGCAGACTGACCACGTAGTTGACGTCCGACAGTTTTTGAACAATCCGTGCTGGGCCCTCCCACTGCACGTCGAGTTTGTTTTTTAGCGATGTGCGCAATATCATGACCTCATCGCCCACCTCAAAACGACGGGCCCTGGCTGTCCGATCATAATAAACCTTGGCCCTCTGCTGGGCCTTTGCCATTGCTTCACCTGACAACTCCTGTGCCCTTCTTAAGCGTTCGAGGAGCTTAAGCACGTACTCCACCACGACTGGGTCGTCGCCCCTGCCTTCCCACGATTCTCGAAGCATGCGAAGCGGAGATCGCAGCGAGCGACCGTACACCAGCTCAGCTGTCGAAAACCCCGTAGCCGCATGCGGCGCGGTCCTTAATGCAAACATCACCCCAGGCAGACACAGCTCCCAGTCCGTTTGTTGTTCAAAACACAATGCTCTCAACACGCGCTTCATGACGGAGTGGAGCTTCTCAACGGAATTCGACTGTGGGTGGTACACCGAGCTGTGTAACAGCTTTACCCCGCACCTTTCGAGAAAGGCTGTCGTCAAAGCGCTCGTAAACACCGTGCCCTGATCTGACTGGATTTCCGCAGGAAAACCAACTCGTGCAAATATGGACAGTAGTGCATTGACTATCTCAACTGAGCTGAGTTCTTTAAGCGGCACTGCTTCAGGGAACTTTGTCGCTGGGCAGATCACAGTCAAAATGTGTCTGTACCCCGTGGCTGTTACCGGCAGAGGTCCCACTGTATCAATAACGAGCCGTCTAAAAGGCTCCGTAATGATAGGTACCAACTTCAACGGCGCCCTCGATTTGTCCCCTGGTTTGCCCACCCACTGACAGGTGTCACATGTCTTCACAAAGTGGTCTGCGTCCCTAAAACACCCTGGCCAATAGTACTCTTGCAAGAGAGGGTCCTTAGTTTTCTTAACTCCTAGGTGTCCGGACCACGAACCCCCATGCGACAAGCGCAACAGATCCTGACGATAGCATTGAGGCACGATCAGCTGATCGAACTCCACTCCCCTGCGGTCTAGATACTTCCGGTACAGGACCCCACCTCTTTCCACAAAGCGAGCATTTTTCTTGGCGATACCTTCCTTGACAATGCAGCGTGTTTTCTAGGCTGCCATCCTTTTTTTGCTCGGCTATCAAAGCCGACCGGCTGACTTTTAGCAACCTATTAAGTCCGTCTGACGTAGGCGCGATGAGCAAATCTGCAGATAGCTCTTCTAACTTTCCCGTGTCGGGCATTTCCTCTCCAGTATCTGGTGCCTTTAACGCTACAGGCTCAATTTTATTCAGTTCGGGCGTGCTCTGAATATCAGCTTGCTGCGCCTCTGACCCTTTCTCATTGTTCGACAACGTCGGCCCCGCAACTACCGCCTTTGCAGCGAGCTCCTGAACCTTCGATCTGGTTAAGGCCAGAACGCTAGCCTCACCAAACAAAAGCCCCTTCTCGCGCAGGAGGTGATCGGACCTGTTCGAAAATAGGTACGGGTACTGGGGGGGCAGCATAGATGACACTGCGGCCTCCGTCTCAAGTGCTCCGAAAGGTCCTTCAATAAGCACTTTTGCTACGGGCAGACACACGCTATGAGCTTCCACGGCGTGCTTGATCCATGCGCACTCGCCCGTGAACATATCGGGTTCTACGTAAGAGGGGTGAACTACATCCATCGTAGCTGCGGAATCGCGAAGCACTCGGCACTCTTTCCCGTTCACGAGGAGGTCTCGCATGTAGGGCTCGAGAAGCTTTATGTTCTCGTCAGTGCTGCATAATGACAAAAACACGACTTTTGTTTTTGTTTCCGGACACTGCGCCGAAAAGTGACCCGGCTTCTGGCACGTATAACAAACGCGCGCTTGCCTCGTCTCGAACCGCTTTCTACGTTCGGCTTCGGCTGCCGCCGTCTCCTTACGTTCGGTCGGACTGCTTTCACTCGCATCCGCACTACGTGTGTCGCCCCTTGCTCTCATGGGTGTGAACTTTGGCCTCTCAAACTTGGAGCCAAATTCACCCTTTTGACCGTCCTTAGCTCCGCGAGCCCGACGCGTCACAAACTCCTCGGCTAGCTCAGCGGCTTTAGCCACTGTACTAACGTCTGGCCTATCCAAGACCAAGTACCGCACGTTCTCAGGTAACCGACTATAAAACTGTTCTAGCCCGAAACACTGCAGAACTTTCTCGTGGTCACCAAACGCTTTCTCTTCTTTGAGCCACTCCTGCATGTTTGACATAAGCCTGTAGGCAAACTCTGTATATGACTCACTTTTGCCTTTCTCATTTTCCCGAAACTTCCGACGGAAAGCCTCCGCTGACAGCCTGTACTTCTTTAGCAGACTCGATTTCACTTTGTCGAAATCCTCTGCCTCCTCTCTCTTCAAGCGAGCGACTACGTCGGCCGCCTCGCCTGGTAACAAAGTGAGCAAACGCTGTGGCCACGTTTCCCGAGAGAACCCCTGCTTCTCGCACGTTCGCTCAAAGTTAACCAGGAACAAACCAATGTCCTCTCCAAGCTTAAACGGCCGCATCAGATCAGTCATTTTGAACAATACTCGTTCTCCTGCACCGTGTGCCTGACTTCCATTACGAGCGCGTTCCATCTCTACCTCGAGGCGCTTCATTTCCAAAGCGTGGTCGCGCTCTTCTTTTTCTTTCTCTTTTTGTTCTTTTCGTTCGCGCTCATCTTGCTCTTTCTGTTCTTTTCGTTCGCGCTCCTGTTTCTCTTTTTGCTCTTTAAGTTCGCGCTCCTGTCTTTTTGCCGTCTCCCTCTCCTCAATGGTCTCAAGGCATTCCGACAGCTCGTCATCCTCAGCTTCTAACTCAAGAATAGCCCTTAGCAGTTCTGGTTTTCTGAGTTTGTCCGAGACATCCAGACCCAACTCTCTTGCAGGCTCCAGCAATTTCGGTTTGCGCAACGACTTCAAATCCATGGCTGCGCTGAATGCTGCTTTCTCTACTGCCTACTATTGTCTTGCCGCAAACTAACCCGGCAGCAACGACAACCACAATTACCAGCTCTGTTTCTGACACTAACAAAAGCCTGGCAAAACTCAGAAGAAGAAAGTCCCGCACTCACCAAACCTCGCAGCCAAGAATTCAGCGCAGTCGTTCCGCTGCAGGCAACCAGTCATCACACAGGGCTCGTTGCACTGCTCCCGGATGGTCGTTGTGCTGCTCAGCATACAGTCAACTGCATATCTTCGCTGCTGGCCTCCGTTGTCGCGATCTCACCGCTGGCAGACAGTTGTTGTAACCTCAGCGCCGACGCCCGTTGTTGCAGCTAGGTCGCAAGCCCCAAGGGTAGCGTTGGCCTGGCGGCCTGGGGCACAACTGGAAGCATCCGAAGGTCCGAGTAAAGCATGAGTCGACTGCTAACAGAACAACTTGTTTATTCTATCATCGCATAAGAGCGGGCGGTCAGGCCGACCGAAGTGGAGAGACGGCAGAGCACGTTACTCAACAGAAGAAATCGGAGCCTCTCTAGGCGTCCGGGGGCAGCTGCTTTTATACTCTCGCAGTTGAGGGGAAGAAGGAACGCCTTGATAGACGCGCACGTGACGGCGCCGCTCGGGCACGTTGGGACGAGTAGGTGACGCATCCGCCGGGCCGGCGCCGATCATACCTCCTCGCTTCACAGTTGGGGGAGCTCCTCTCCTCGGCTGCCGCGCTTCGACAAGCGTGGGCACCAACATGCACACACACACGCACACGAAGACACGTGGCATTGGAACATGCCTGGACGCGCTTGGCGGGGAGGCGTAGCGGCGGCGCCGAACGGGCCAAAATGTCCGCCGCTTTGAACGAAGCCCCGGCGTCCGTTGCATCCGCGCCGGCTATACCGCGCGTTGTAGGCGAAACGTAACAGTATGAAGTCCAAGCGCGATAACACTGTGACCGCGCACGCATGCTGCATGTGCGAGTGAAATCGTAGGGGGGGGGGTGTAGTGGCATGGTTGAGCCGACGATGGTGGCTCAGTGTTGTGTGCACAAGGGATAAAAGTGGGGAGGCAGCGCGCCACCTTCCGTCGTGCGCAATACATCGCGCACATACAATGCAGCGAACTTTGTTTCCAGTGACACTTTCTTGCCCTTTATCAAGATGTATCTTATTTCTATATTTCATTGTATCTTCGCATTCCTAATGTACGAGGGCGAGTCAAATGAAAGCGAGCCTACCCACCCGGCACAATGATGCTTTGGTTCAATATTTGTGAGGCATGCGCGTAGTACACAAAGCTCATTTACAAAAGTGACACGCAGGTGTAAGGATAGTGTTCCTCAAAGCTCTCATACACTGGGTTTAACATGGTTAATAACGGACACTCAAAAAGTTGCACAGCATGGTGTCGTGAGGTTTTTGACAGCGGATGTGTTTCCTAAAAAGAAATTAGTTCCGTGTGGCTGGATCCAACATGCCATCCAGCCACACGGAACTAATTTATTTTTAGGAAACACCCTCAGCTGTCAAAAACCTCACGACACCATGCTGTGCAACTTTTTGAGTGTCCATCATTCGTATCGGGGAACGACGAACAGCCAGCCAAGCCACCTATAAACAAGCCGGCCCCTCCACCCTCAACACCAGAACCAGGCCACGCTCCCGCACACCGTAAAGGCGGAGCCGTTCCCGCTCCAGAACTCCATCTCGATTCAGGCAACAACGCTCAAGATCCCGGTCTGCATCGGCTTCACGCATCACATCTACCAACAACAAGGTGAGCTTCGCAGAGGCTCTCAGGGGTACCTCGCGAGAGGGTCGTAAGATCGCCAACACACAAATCACCTCCCCTCCTCTTTCACTAGATAACCCAGAAATAGCTAAGCTTAAGTGCGAGAACGCCATCCTACGCGATCTCCCAACTAAACTCACTCAGGAGGTTAGAGACCTCAAACAATCCCAAACACCAGCCCCTACACCTATCGCACAAAACGTCCCTGCCCCTAGTCAGGAGGACCCCTCGACTCCCGCCCCCAAGAAGAGAGAGAGCCCTGCAACATGGAGCCACGGGTCAGGTCCGCTCTCAAGTTAAAGGCATGCTCATCTCACTTCAAACAACTATTAGCACTTTCCAACATGCACTAGACAACATCAAACTAGCCTTCATTGGTATTGTCCGACGAGTGACCAACCTGGAAACTCATATTCTCACGCCTCCTAACCATGCCACTCCCGTCTGCGACCCTTCCGGGACGCCGATGGCGACATCCACCATCTCCCATCATGGCTCACACTAATCAAGACGCCCTCATTTGGCAGTGGAACTGCCGAGGCTTTCACCAGAAACAACCGGTACTCAATCAATACCTACGCCAACATACCCGCCGCCCGGATGTTATCCTACTTCGAGAAACCTGCAACGCCCCCACCACGCTCCCCGGTTATCAAACCTTCCATACCGCCCACCCTCTTCGCCGGGTCTCCACCCTAGTACGGCGTCGTATCCCTGTTATTGAACAAGTTCTCAATAGTCCTCACATCGAACATCTATTCCTCGAATTAATTCCCAATCGTAAACCGAAAGAATGCATCTTTCTTCTGAGCAATTACAATAAACCCAAGGACAAAGCAAGGTGTCGCTTCCTCAACTTTTTTAAGAAGACTCTCAAAGGCCCTGTTCACGTAGCTGGAACGCACCGCCTACTCATCGGCGGCAATTTCAACCTCGCCCATACAGGCTGGGGCTACGTTCGCACGAAAGCTGCAGCTCGCAACCTCTGGCAAGATTATCACGACCTAGGCCTTACGCTCATCATGGATCCTTTCTTTCCTACACGCCTCGGTACCTCCAATACCCGGGACTTTACCGCCACCCTCACTTTCATCAAACATATCAACAATGCACACTGGACCAATACCCAGGAAGACCTGGGCAGCGACCATTATATCCTTGCTCTCTCTTTACCCCAAATCACTGTCGCCCCAGCCCCCACTAAAGAATTCACCATTACCTTGGTGTCTCGCTGTTTCATGGTATATACGTTTGTTTCTGAAAATAAAAATCAGTTGGAAGTCAGCGCTTGTCTACGTCGTTCTTTTTTGTCCTCCGTCTATGTATGCGCTGTAAGTGACGATTGAACCATGGAATACCAACTAGCCCGTACTCAAACCTTGCTTCACCATTACCGACTGGGATGTTTTTCTTAAGATACGCATTGGTTCTACCTCAGCAGAAGGCATTGCCGACATTAACACCTGGATGCAAGCGCTACGCATTGATGTTCAAACGGCCACTCGGGTGGTAACTACAGATGCCTCAGTTGAACGCATGGATAGCCGCCTCGCCCATCTTCTGCAGGCTAAGGCCTCCATCCTAGCTCGATGGAAGGGGCAGCGCCTAAACCGTCGCCTCAGATGTAAGATCTCCAAACACAACACAGCCATCGAGGAGCATTGTCAAACCCTCAGCCGGCAACAATGGACTGAGCTGTGCAACACGGTGGATGGACAACTTCATCGTCCCTACTCGTCGAAACTCCTCAAACACCTGCTTGATAATACCACCACCCGCACCACCCAGCGGGATCTGCTGCAGAAGCTCCTTTATAAGAAGAAGCTCCCTTAAGCAAGGTCCACAACAGGTGCTTGACTACCTCTGTACCAGATATATCTCCAGGGGACAAGTCAGTACAGACAGCAATTACATCGGTGATCCCAAACCTACACTAGACGCCGATTTCAGCGTATCTGAAATACATGCTGCTCTTCGCAAGCGTAACAGTCGTTCTGCTCCAGGGGCAGACGGAGTCACTAACAAAACCCTTCGCAATCTCGATGACGAGTCCATGTCCCATCTGACTGACTACATCAACGATTGCTGGCGCAGTGGTGCACTCCCAGCTGGCTGGAAGACTGCCAACGTTATCCTAATCCTCAAGCCTGGCAAACCATCTAGCCTCAATAACCTAAGGCCCATCTCCCTCACTTCATGCGTAGTGTCATTGGATTTCGCCCTCACCTTTCTACTCAAACGCTATGTTGCAGCTCAAACACCAAGTGCTAAACGATCGTTCCCGTAACATGAAAGCCATCCTCGGACTCGACCTCACTCAAGCCTTTGATAAGATTTCCCATGCAGCTATCCTTGGCCAGGTCTCCCACCTCCACCTGGGAGAGCGAGCTTACAATTACGTTCGTGACTTTCTCTCCAATCGCACGGCCACCCTCTCGGCCGGGGATTTACGATCAGACCAGCTTCCCCTTGGCAGCAAAGGCACCCCGCAAGGTTCAGTTATCTCTCCCATGCTCTTTAACTTAGTCATGATTGGCCTTGCCGAGCAACTACAACGAGTCGACAATATCAACCATACCATCCACGCCGACGACATAACCACCTGGTCGTACCGAGGCAGTGATGGTCAAGTGGAGTCAGCCCTCCAAACGGCGATAGACTCGGTTGAAGCCTATCTCCAAGGGACCGGACTGCGCTGTTCGCCGGCTAAATCTGAGCTTCTGCTCTACAATCCCATTCAGCGGGGTCGCCCTCCCAAACACCAATCTGATCGCTGACCCTGTGACACCATCACCCTACGCCTTCAAGATGGCAGTCCTATCCCACACGTCCCTAGTATCCGGATCCTCGGTCTCACCATCTCTACCAACGGCTGCAACGCCTTCGCTCTCAACAAGATCTGTGCCCAATCTCAAAACACCCTACGACTTCTTAAACGTATCTCTAACCGACGAGGGGGACTCAAAGGAGAAAGCCTTCTCCGCCTCGTCCAATCCTTTGTCATATGTAACATTACCTACGTTGCTGCGTACCTCAACTGGTACCGGGCTGAGCGAAACAAGCTCAACACCCTCATACGAGGGGTCTACAAGCAAGCACTTGGCCTCCCGCATTGCACCAGCACTGAACTGTTCAACCAACTGGGAGTTCACAACAGCCTTTCCGAACTCGTTGAAGCCCAACAACGCTCTCAGCTTGAACGGCTCACCTTTACTGAAACGGGACGGTTTATTCCATCCACGCTTGGCTTCACCTACCATCAGTAACAGGGCCCCAAACAATCGATCCCGACCGACATCCGTAGCTGGATCTACATAGATCCTATACCTAGAAACATGCACCCTGAATATAACAGGGCCCAGCGCCAAGCTCGGGCTGGAGCTATCATAAAAGCCCTTGCTCACGTACCTGGCGTCACATTTGTTGATGCAGCCCAATATTCCCATGGCACACGATTTGTGGCCGTCGCCACACGCGATGGAGTCCTACACCACGCCTCCAGCGTCACTACCCCCACTGCCGTGACGGTTGAAGAAGTGGCCATCGCCCTGGCCACTCTAGATCCCACCTGTCACACCATCGTGTGTGACTCTCGCTCAGCCGTCACTAACTTCAGCAAAGGCCGTATTTCTCCCCAAGCTCTTCGCATTCTCTGCCAGGCACCACGCTCTAAAGACAGCATAATCTCGCTAAAATGGATCCCGGCCAATGCGGGCCTTGTCCACCCACACCTCCCCAATCTCAACGAGGTCACCCACTCCATTGCGCGAGGCCTAGTCAACCGCGCCGGAGTGACTGGAGATGGGTTGGACACCAGGGACAATCTGACAACTTATAACGATCTCGTTAAGGCCTTTTACGTCAGTCGCCGAACCTTCCCCCGCTTCACCCCAACTTCAGCCGGGCGCAGGCTACCACCCTGCGTCCGCTACAAACAAGCACGTACCCTTCACCCACCCGCCTCCACCTTATATTTCCAGACGTCTGCACTACCCCCAACTGCCGGTGCTGTGGCATTCACCCGGCTACGCTTCCGCATATGCTGTGGCAGTGCCCAGCACAGTACACACAAACTAACACCACGACTCTGTCGTCGAGGTTGCATGAGGCTCTGCGGAGCTTCGGCCTCGACGACCAAACCTGGGCGACCCAGCACGTCCGTGAGGCGGCGGCGAGGCAAGCCCTCGACGTCCCTTCATGGGAGGCTTAGGCCCGGCCATCATAAAGTGTTGGTTGTACACTAAAAGTTTATTCCTCCTCCTCCGTGTGGCTGGCGTGTACGTTGAACAATGCATTTCATTGGCCACTATGAAGCATTGGAACAAACAGTTCAAAGAAGGGCGTGAAAGTTTCAAAGACGATCGAAGACCGGGTCAATTATTATTATTCATATTAGATATGAAAACATGCAAGCACACAAAGGAAACGGAGAGAGCACTCTGATAACTGCCACCGAGAGGGCATACTGCCTGCCTACTCTTTCGGGTGGAGGGAACGAAAAGGGGAGAAGAGGAGCAGATAGTCAGTGTGTCTACCAAAGGGAAAACCGGGAACTCTCAGGGATTTTGAATAGTCTGGAAATACTCAGGGAAAACTCAGGGAATTTCTGTTTCTATCAGGGAAAGTTAGGTGTAACTTTTTTGAAAGGGAACGAAAGTCGCGGTATTGCTGGCTCGAGTAGCAGAGAGGAATCGTAAAGAATATACTTTGACGTCGTGTTGTCGGCTGGAGGAGTGGCCAGCTAGTGTACAGTCAACGAGCGTCTTTCCGGGCGCCCGATAATTCGGACAGGTTCGCGGCACCTTCACCTACCCAATAGATTCAGTGTATAAGAATATCTCAAATTCCGTATGGCAGAACCCTTCGCCATCCGACTTTCCGAACTTTCCGAAATCGCATTAATCAAAGCCAGCACCGCCGCCATCTTTATTACCTCGCCGCCTCGAACCGGCGCTCCCGCACGCAGATCCACTGGCAACAATAGCCACCACCGCGGCAACGCTAGGCCTAGCTGCTTCAACGTTCGCTACTAAGCTTCTTGCTATTCGACGCGGCGCTTTTCATTAAAACGATTCGCCGCTATCAGCAATGTCATGGACTCCGCCTTTGTGCTCCTCGCAATTGGCTTCGAAGCTAGGAAAGCACGACGCGTTGCATAATGCCGATTTCCAAAAGTCAGCTTCACCTTGGTACAGCAGTGGTACGCGGTGAAGCATAAGGAAAAGTACTGCGGTGAAGCCTAACAAGTGTGGAAAGGGGCAATCGTTGCGGGACACAGTACGTATTTTTTAATTATACAGGCGTGCATCCGCCATCTCCTGTGACAATAGGAGCACCGATATGCCTAGTAAGTGTACTGGCAGGTATTCAGAGCTTTTTCGGATGTGCCTGTGGCGATTTGAGTCCAAAAGGGCCCCTCACCAGGTCTGGCCATTTGAGCTGACAAGCGAAGAGCATACATTGCGTGATAACGGACGTGTCTGCAAAGTATAACTCGCTACGCACCGCGGAAAGACCTGAAATGTCAAACCGAATGCCGTTTTTCCTTCTCCTCGTGGCCGCCGCGTTCCAAGCCGGAGGATGACGTACATGTGCTAGTGCACCTACGTAGACGTGTTTGCATTGTGACGTCGCTCGTGGTGACATATGTGTCTTCGAGAATTATTCAAGGCAGCATATGTTATTTGTGTAATACGTTGCTTGAATGGACGAATTAAGGCTTAGAGAAATAATAAAACACACAAACCGAATGTATGCATGTTTTTGTTTTAATTGGCATCGCAGCAAGAGCGATGCACTTCCGTTTCATCTGCTCCTTCCTAGGTCGTGCAATCGCCCGCGCAGACACCGAAAGAATATGTCATTTTCTACCGTGTACCAGCGCAGGATCATGCTCTGTGATCCGCTTGTGTCTGTAGTATTCGTGTAGCACTGACTTATACCGCTAATCAGGTATCCTCATACACAGTGCGCAAAATCGTGCGCTGCGCGAAACGAGACAATCACAACAGCTCGCGCATGGTCCCGTCAGCGCAAGTGCACGGCGTCGCAAAAATAAAAGTGAGGAGAAAAAGAACTGAAGACATGGCCCATGCTGTATGCGTCACACGATCCTCTAGGTCCAATGTGGGAGAACGCAGGGAAGGAATTTCGCTTGCGGAGGTTAGAACGGGTGAGTGGAGATAGTGTCTCGCTTGGCAGTGGAGCTCACCTCCTGAACTCATGGGTTGGGGAACTAAAATATTTCTACCTCGGGTAGTAATGAGCCGATTTAAAAATTTTTTGCGGCAGAACGCTCCCTAGACGACACGTAGCAACTTCCAGCGTATACAACCAAAATTTGTATGGGGCCTGGTGAGGGGTCCCTTAAGGGCAGTAACATACATGCATTAATTTTCGGAACTGCTCTATTTTGCGGATGTTTTCGCGGCGCCTAGGGAGTCTTAGAATCGGACATTGACTGTACAACTGACCAAGAGGATGCTTCAAATGGTCTATGGGGCGATTGCGCGGCAGAAGGAAGACGAGAACAGAAAGAACCTAGGCATTGAGGAGGGAACAGAAAAGGAAGCATGCCACTGCTTCTTTGAAGGAGCTTGAGGTCTAAAAAAATAATAATAATAAAATAAAAAATACACTTTTGGCTGATGCCGAGATTCAGGTGTCCCTCGTGCAAACCGAAACAAACTCTTTAAAGCAGTGAAACGCAACACTGAGGCGTTGTGCGTGGGCTGAGAGTATGTGAGAGAGAACAGCTGTTGTGAGAGGGAATATTACTTGTGAGAAAGTTCTGGACTCACACGAATAAGCTTGCTATCAATTGATAGAAACAGCTCATATTGAAAATATTTGCTTCTGCATGCATCTCGTTTTTCTTCGTATTTTAGAATGTTCAAGTCGATTCGCAATGGGGTCTACCTTTTTATTGAAGGTACATAATTTGCTATGCATTTCACTAACGCCTCCCTTCTGTTTTCTTTACACTACTCCTTACTATTAAAACTGGATTAAGTAGTTTTCCTTGTTTTTTAAGATACTTACTAGAGAGTTACAGCATCGGGCGACATGATGTCAGCCTATCTTGACATAATATAAAGTTCTCTGTCACTCAGGGAATTTTACGATGCCACTCAGGGACAACCTGGAAAACTCAGGGAATTCGGAAATGTCAACTGGGTAGACACCCCGAATAGGAAACAAATAGGAAAGAAAATAGCAAATAGACAACTGACAGAGACACGGACAAAAAAGTAGGAACAAAGAAAAAATGTCTTTAAACGGGAGGCCAAATCAGTTTTCTGCATGAAAGTTAGCAAGGCTCTATGGGCCTGGTTGCGTTGAGCGACACTCCTCTGAAACAGGCAATCGTCAGGGGTCTTAAACTTAAGTCCAATCAGTTCATATTCCTTAATTAGCAGTGCACGTTGTGTGACGGATGCAGGACACTCCAATATAAGGCGTTCAAGTGTCTCGCAGGAGGAGCCACAGGATGTACACGACAGACTGTCCACACGTCTTTGAGGATACAAGCATTCGCGCGACAAGACAGAGCTAACTCTTAATTTCACTAGCAGTGCTCTAGCACTACGAGGCAAGCCACGAACACAGGGAGGAAAGGATCAGTTCGCAACACGGTGGTCTGGGAGCTACTTTAGGAGGTATCGGCGGATTAACACACGGGCGTTGTCGATCATACAGGAAATTTCTGGGCAGTCACTGCCGTTGTCAGCACAAGTTGAAGTGAAGCGATTAGCGTCTACATTTACAGCAATACCCACGCGCAAAGGTATCCATTGGGCTGTGAGGGACACCCCACGAGAAGATCATTTTGTCGGCAGACTCTAGTATATACTGCGTAGAATTGGGCTAGTGGCATCCTTTCTCAACAGCCTGCTAAGGCCAGCACGTTTGCCTGTAATGATGACGACCTTCAATGTGCTTATTTCTTCCTGTACATACTTCAGAGAAATATCAACTGCTTCCAGCTCCACAGTTGTTGATGAGGATAGATGAGATATTCTAAACACCCTTCTTATGTCAGTCGAAGGGCAGAAGAAAGCTGCTGCAGCGCCTTGAGCGTCGCTGTTTACCGATGCGTCCATAAATACTTAAAGATGGTCTCCATATTTTTCAAATAAGTGCAGCTGGGCCAACTGGAATAGTACCAAAACAGGTTGGTCAGACATTTTGCGTATCTCAAAAATCGAAAGATGAATAGGGAAGAATAATTTCTTGTTGTGTTCCTTTGGTGTTGCTGTAGCTTCGACGGGGCGGCCAGACGGAGGACCTACGGCATGAGGCCTAAACGGCAGGTGCGCGCAGCTCCGCAGAATAAGAGCCAGACTACTCAAGTCGGGGACCAGGCAAAGGACTTTATTTCCGCGAGGGGAAACGCAGCAGGCGACTTACAGCATTTGGCGCTCAGTGGCGCCCTGACGTTAACGACCCAAAACCAAAACCAGAAGCCAACACAGGATACCACATCACCTCTCTCTTGAGAGGAAAATGCGCTACTCGCTCTCCTCACAATAAAAGCAAGTCATGAGTTACAGAAGAACACATGTTAGCACTGTAACACACGTGTTTGGTGATGACATCTTTATACAATAGAAAATGAAATCTATGGTTTCCCCATATTAAGAAAAACACACAACATGGAAACTGAAAATGTACATGATTGCACTACAGCTCTGAAGGGTTTCAGTACCCGTCTTGGGAAGACGATGAGATGCAGACTTGCACACACAGGTCACACATGAAAAAGAGTTCACAGAGTACAAAACTAGACAGTGCAAACATCTGTGCGCCCCCTGGGACAGCACTGATGGGTGGCTCATTCGCCCTGAGCCTGACTCGAGACAGCTCTGTGGCTGTCGTGGATTGGAGATTGTGCGTACAAAGCACTTTACACTCCCAAGAAGTTGGGATAGTCTGCCCGTAAGGATGCTAATGACCTAAGTAATGTTCAAAAACTTTTCGGTATGAACGACAAATTCGTATGGCCGCTATTACCGTAGTGAAAATGTGCATACTACATACTTGTGTTGCAAGAAATGTATGGTATCCCTTCTATGGGGATGCTAAGAAATCAAGAAAAGTGTTCCTACCACTAGGATCCACTGGTAAATCTGCAGTACAGCAGTAAGTACAGCGTGAGCATTGCACCCTTTATGCTGCCAGAAATCCCCCCATTTGAAGGATACTACGGAGGACTGGTTCAAGTTATAGAGGAGGAACAGCGGAAGTGTTACTCGTACATGGACTGGAAGGTGCGTCAGTGTCCTGAGTGTTTTCAGGAGCAGTGTCTTGGGGTGGAGTGTCGTACGGACGTTCAGGAGACTTTCAGGAGACTTCCTCGCCCGGGAGCGCAAGATGGCGGTTCCCGCCACCCTTCTCCCTTGACCCGGCGCCTTCAAGATCGCGCTCAACAGCATGGCGGACAGTTGCATCCTCGGGAGGCTGGCCAACATGATGCCCGGCCCGAACTCCGCGAAGCCAGTCGAGACATCATGTCCATTGCTACCGATGTGGTTCACCTCACTACATAGCATCCGATCCAGCCTGTCCGGCAAAGCAAGCTGCCGTGCGTGCGGAAAAGTGGGACATTACGCTTCCGGTTGCCGTTCAAGGAACCGAACGCAGCGACAGTCTCCTGCTTGTACGCAGCTTGTTTCCGTTACCGCTGGTACAGACTCAGCCACTACAGTCCCGTTTGTGCTTACAATTCAAGGACCGAATTTCCGTCCGGCAACAATTCACGCCGAAGTCCTCATTGCGAATACTACACTCAAGTTGCTCGTGGACACAGGAGCTATGGTGTCGCTGATGAACAGCTCCCTGTACGAAGAACATTTCAAAGTTTTTCCATTATCTCCTTCGAGTCTTTCACTCAAGAATTATTCGCGGCAAGAAATTCTGCACTCAGGACGTTTCTCCGTGCTTGTCAAGTACCGCAACAAGGATGCAGTAGTGACATTTCACGTCCCGAACCAAGGCACTTCTCTTCTGGGCTTAGACGCCATTCAAGCTTTGGGCATTAACATTCTGGGGTCTTCGCTCACATGTCAAGTATCAGGACTTCCAGCTGACCCAAGCGTCCAGCTCCCGTCTCTTCTACACAACGCTCCAGTAGAGTTCGCCCATCTGTTCTGAGGACAATTGGGAACTGTAAAGGGCTTCGTCCACGACGCTCCTCTCCGAGCTTCAGTGCGACCACTCTCAGCAAAACTGCGTCCTCTACCTCTGGTTCTCCGGGAGCAAGTCTCAGCCGAGCTACAATGCCTATAATCAGCTGATGTCATCGAACGAGTCACTGCGTCTGAGTGGATTTCTCCGCTCGTCGTTGTCCGGAAGAAGGACAATTCCATTCGACTTTGCGTCGATCTTTCAGACCACAACAAGGCTATCATCATCGACGCCTTTCCGCTACCGAGGGCTGACGAACTGTTCCATCGACTCGCTTGTGCTACTGTCTTTAGTAAGTCGGACTTGCAGTCCGCTTGTCATGAGGCTTTATTCTCCGACAAAAGCCGTGAGCTTACTACTTTTATCACTCATGATGGTTTTCTTCGCTTCAAGCCTGTGTGTTTTCGTTTGGCATCGGCGCCATCCGCTTTCCAGCAGATCATGTCACCTGCTTTTTTACTGTCCAGGCACCTTGTGCACCTTGGTCACACTCATCGTGACCAAGACAGAAATTTGCAAACCATCCTGTCTAGAATAAGTAATGCAGGCATGCAGCCTAACCACAAGTGCGTATTCAGTGTCCCAGAATTAACTTCCTTAGGACAAAATTTCTGCAAACGGCATTTCGCCGATGGATAGCAAAATTCAGGCAATCGTGGAGGCACCACAGTCTAAGGACAAAAAGGCTCTACATTCATTTCTGGGCCTCACGGGATATTATGCTAAATTGATCCCGCAGTATGCCGACGTAGTGGAACCGCTAAGGAAACTCCTAAGGCAAGGGCAAGCTATTGTCTGGGATTGGGATGCTGAATACAGCTTTCAGGCGATTAAAGACGTACATGCATCACACCTGATGGTACGCATGTTTCAACCGTACCTTCCTATTGTTGTGACGGTAGATGCTTGTGATGTTGGCATAGGAGCTGTCCTACAGCAAAAATACGGAAATGAGCTCTTTACAGTAGCTTTTGCTTCTCGTACGTTATCTTCCGCAGAACGACAGTACTCCTTAGGTGAACGGGAAGCATTGGCATGTCTGTTTGCGTGTGAACACTGGCATGTTTACTTGTGGGGTTCACTCTACGAACTGATCACCAAGCTCTAGTCGCATTGCTATCTTCAAAGGGTCCTGGACAGCGACCATTAAGAATCGCAAGGTGGAGTGCAAGATTGCTATATAACAGATGGGGCGTGGAACCGGCAGCATGGCGGAAGCGCTTACCAGTTTCCTACTGCTTACGCAGGTTGTCTGGGTGCACGGTTTCTCGGCAGCGATGCTTGCAGCAACCCTTCACGGTGACGGTTCGCAACCAAGGACCCCGGCGGATATTCCTACAGCGGTGTCTCTAGCATCCATTCACCACGATGTGTGCCTGGTGCGCCTCTCCAGCAGATCACTGCTTGACTTCTGTTCGGAAACACTTCAAGTGCGCATCCCCCCGACCAAATTCGACGTTTTCTGTTACTCAAGTATGCAACAATGTGCACCCCGTGACACTGACTGTCACCTTTTGCTACAAATAGTCTGCAACGGCATTTCGTCGATGGGGCGTGGAACCGGCAGCATGGCGGAAGCGCTTACCAGTTTCCTACTGCTTACGCAGGTTGGTGAAGGGTTGAAATCTGGGCCAGTTGGTACATACTTGAACGAAAAAACCAGTCAAAAACACAAAGGACAAGAGGGGAGGTTCACACCACAACGACTGGATGTTCACAGAGAGGTTCACACCAGTCGTTGTGGTGTGAACCTCTCCTCTTGTCCTTTGTGTTTTTGACTGGTTTTTTCGTTCAAGCAGGTTGGTGCTCTCGAAACTTTTTGTAAGACACCGTGTTCTGTCAAGCTGGTTCCGCCCCAAGTGCTGTTTTCTATGTTTGCATCACGGTCGCATTCGAAAAGAAGGCAGCCGACACGGTAGTTTGTTGTTTTTCGTAGTTCAGCACTTTATTTGCTGCTTTTATTGCTGTGTGGCGGTGATATTGAAGTTAACCCAGGGCCAAGTGATGCGCAATTTTCAAAGAACCTAGATGGTCAAAGTAAAATGATGTCGAAGTTAAATTCTATCGAAGAAAAACAAAACCAATTGACCCTAGATGTCACAGACTTGAAGGCTCGTATTTTTTCGCTAGAAGTTAAGATTGGCAAAGTCGATGACATACGCAATGCTGTCGCAACAATGGCAGACCAACAACAGGGTGATCGTGCTACACTGATCGCTCTCACCCAAAAGATTGACGATATCGAGAACAGGCAAAGAAGGAACAATCTGGTCTTCCGCGGGTTGGATGATTCATCCCCGAAAGAGACAGCAGCCGTATCTGAAGAACTTATTGCAGAATTATGCAGAAGCAGGCTTGGCGTCACAGGCCTAAGTATTGAGCGTGCGCATCGTATAGGGTCATATACGACAGGGAAGCCACGTCCAGTCATAGCAAAATTTTGTTCCTATAAATCCCGTCAGTCGGTGCTGTTGAACGCTTACGAACTCAAAGGCACCAGTTATAACATATATGAAGATTTTTCACAATCTGTCAGGGACAAAAGAAAGAAGCTATGGGACTATGCGAAGTTGAACAAGTGGGAAGGGGACAAGGCTGTTTTTAAGCATGATACGCTTTACCTGCGGGGAAAGCGCTTTCGGCTCGATGAGGCAACAGGAGATGCAGTTCAGCAGTGACCTTCGCATAAGCGTACAACAGGATTGCCTCTCAGGGTTCTAATCATAAATTGCAGGAGCATAAAGAATAAAATTGACAAATTTCAATGTCTGCTACGTACCCTACAGCCCACGGTAGTGTTGGGTACCGAGTCATGGCTGGATTCTTCGGTTTTAGATTCTGAAAATTTTCCGGCAAGCAACCAGTGTTTTCGGCGTGATAGAAATTATCATGGTGGAGGTGTCTTTATTCTTGTAAATAGTAGAATACATTGCGTTCATGTGGCAAGCCCACTACTTGATATCGAGGCAGTTTTTTGTAAGATTCGGCTGGTAAATGGAAAAAGCATGGTGTTGGGCTCCTACTACCGTCCACCAAGCGCGTCGTATGAGCAGTTCATCAAGCTTTCTGACTTTTTGGAGTGTTTGAAAAATGACCGTGTCTTGATCGGAGAGGACTTTAACCTACCTGAAATTGACTGGTCATGTGCAGTTCCCAGGAATTCTGTTAGTGGTTGTCTGTACTCCTCGTTTTTTGATCTAATGGACAATCATGCATTTGAACAATATGTCCTCAGTGCGTCGCGTGACGATGGTACTGGCCATGTCTTGGACTTGCTGTTGTGTAATGGGTCTGGTATTGTATCAGACGTTCATGCACTACCTGGATTGAGCGACCATAATATTTTTATTGCTGACGTTAGTGTTACAAATCTTCCAATGGTGAAAAAACCGCCTAGAAAAGTGTTCTTGTATAGTAAAGCTGATTACTTTTCTATAAATCAGTCGTTAGATTCGTACTTCCCAACGTTTGACACATTAGCGGTTGATTTGAGCGTTGAACAGTTGTGGGAAAGCTTTAAAGAAAAGCTTTTCTATGTTCGACATAAATTCGATCCAACTCGGATGCTTTCATCTAAACGTGATAAAGATAAACCGTGTTTTGGCAGGAACAGCGCATCTTGCTGCGCAGGGTACGGAGGGTATACTTAATGTATAAAAAACACAGGTCCCTGGAAAACTTATCTAAATTAAAGAGGCTAAAGTTTGATTTTGAGAATTCAGCCAAATCGGCTAAGGAATCTTATTTTGCTCGTCTTGGGTTACGGGTGGCAGAAGATCCCAAAGAATTTTGGAAGTATATTCGGCGTAGGGGAGAGAACGACAATTCTGTCCCTCCCCTTGAATACTTAGGCACGGTACTTGATGATGAAAAGCGCAAAGTTGAAGCATTTGGTAGTTATTTTTCTTCTGTGTTTAGTAATCGCCAGTTTCGGTTTGTAAGTCTCGCTTTTTCGCTATGCAATGAAGAAATGCCCGAAGTTGAGTTTGCTTTGGAAGGTGTACGCAAGCTATTAGAAAATGTTTCTCCCAGAAAGGTGAATGGACCAGACAATATAGCAGCAGCAATGCTTAGTAGTTGTTGTGAATCGTTATGCATGTATTTACGCCGTCTTTTCCGAAAACGTGTAGACATGGGTGCCATACCTACCGACTGGAAATTGGCAAATGTTGTGCCTGTACACAAAAGTGGGCCTAAAACCTGCATTGAGAACTACAGACCGGTGTCTTTGACTAGTATTACATGTAAAATAATGAAACACGTTATATATAGTTGTATTATGTCACATCTAGTTAAAAATAATCTATTAAATGCAAACCAACATGGATTTCGGCAGGGTTTTTCTTGTACTACGCAGCTTGTAGAATTCACTCTCGATTTGCCTCAAGCAATAGACAAAAGGCAGATAATTGATTGCATCTTTCTAGATTTTCGTAAAGCATTTGACTTGTGGCTCACGACCTACTTATGAGCAAATTACACCCCTACAAGTTGCACAAAAAGGTAATTGCATGGATATCTGAATATCTTTCACATGGACAACAGTCTGTGGTTCTCAATGGCATCTCCTCTGATCTTGCTGCAGTAACCTCTGGAGTACCCCAAGGTTCTGTGTTGGGGCCCCTCTTATTTTTATTATATATAAATAATATCACTAGTGGTATTACGCATCTTTCAGGATGTTTGTAGACGACTGCATAGTATATAGGGTTGTTGATAGTGATTCCAATTTTTATGCACTTCAGAGTGATTTAGACAAACTTCCAACTTGGTGTGCGAAATGGGAAATGTCACTTAACGTTTCAAAATGTTTAAACATCACCTTTACAAGGAAACATTCATGCAAGACATACGAGTACAAATTAAATAGCGTTACTCTAAGCAGGGTTATGGAATGTAAATAGTTGGAAGTTTGGTTTACCTCGGATTTAAGGTGGAACAGGCATGTACAGGAGGTAAGAAAGAAGGCGGCACGAAAGTTGGGCTTCCTCCGTGAAAATGTTGCCCAATTACCTAGTAAATTGAAAGACCAGCTGTATTGTACTCACGTACGTTCGGTACTTGGGTACGCTTGTATCTGCTGGGATCCTTATACGTGTCAGTTAGTCGATTTACTTGAAAAAATTTAGAATACGGCGGTTCGATTCGTTCTTGGCAATTACGACAAAAACCTCAGTATTACCGAAGGCAAGCGCCGACTTCATTGGCAAGATCTAAAGGATAGAAGAAAGTGCCTCAGACTCAAATTTTTTCACAGTGTTTACTATTCTAAAATAGGCATTGACAGGAACAAATATATTAAATTACCATCGTACATTTCCCGTAGAAGAGACCATACTTTGAAACTCCATGAATTTCCTTTTAAGGGTGACACCTTGCGTTATGAATTTTTTTACAGGACCACGAGGGAGTGGAATGCTCTCCCGTCAAATATTGTTGGTATACAATGTAATGAAACGTTTTACCGCGCTTTGTGTCTTCAAATGAGTGTCAACTGATGTAGATATGTATGTACCCCCCTGCTGTAATGCCTTCTAAGGCGATGCAGGTACTCAATAAATAAATAAATAAATTTCATTATTGAGTACTGTAAAGGTGGGCAAAACGTCATTATGGGTGCATTGTCACGCCTACCTGTCCCTCCCTAATGTGAACCAGCACTAGATGAGGAAATAGTGTCTAGTTTCATCTTGTATTACAAAGGAGGAATTCCAAGCAGCCACACAAGCAGATCCAGTATGCCAAGCATTAAAAGACAAAATAGTAAAAGGATGTAGAACTGTGGCGGATCTTCCGCCAGAGTTACAGGCATATTCTGCTGTAGTCCGAATTGTCCTACATGGATAATCTTCTCTGAGGTGAACGTATAGTTCCTCCTGCTTCCTTGCGTCAGACACTCCTGTCTATTGCTCATGAAGGTTACTTAGGCATCACAAAAACCACGCTCAGATTGAGAGGTATCTACTGGTGGCCTCACATGGATAGGCAAGTTGAGGAACTTGTGGGAAACTGCTTTGTGTGTCAACAAGCAGATAAATCTGGCAAACCATCTTTTGCTCCATTACAACCTGTCGAATGGCCATTAAGACCATGGGAAAAGTTAGCCATAGACATAATAGGCCCTCTTGATCCTGCTCCACAGTATGCACGTTTTGCTTTGGTCATGGTTGACTATCATTCCAAGTGTCCCGAACTTGCTTTTATGCCTTCCGTCACATCCGAAGCCATCATGCCCAGTCTCATGTCCATATTCAGTGGAGAAGGATTTCCTGATGCTGTAGAGTCTGACAATGGACCACAGTTTGTTTCTGCACACTTCAAGAACTTCCTAAGGGGAGAGGCATTAAGCATTTCTTGTCTTCTCTTTACTACCCACAAGCCAATGGCCAGGTAGAAAGATTTAACCACGTCCTTAAAGAATTCATTCAGATTGCTATTTTGGAACACCGAGACCTCAGGCTTCCGGTCTTAGAATACTTAGCAATTTACAGGTTTCCCCCACATATCACTATCGATGTGTCTCCAGCTATGCTGCTCCATAGTCCAAAACCACAAACTCGTCTGGACGTCGCAAACATGCCTCCAATTCATCCTGAATTTGCTTCTCCAAAGTTGCGCCAGGAAGTGCAGAGAAGAGGACATGAAAAACAGGAAAATGCTAAAAAGTATATGGATCGTGTCGTCGCGCAACCGAATGTCCTCAGTTTCAGCCAGGTTATCTGGTTAGGGTACGTGCTTCACCAAAATCTGGTCCTATATACTCCGGTCCGTTCAAGATTTATCGCAAAGTAGGTTGAAGTACTTTCCAGCTTGAAAATGGCAAGCGTTGGAATGCGTCTAAACTGGTGAAGTACTCGGTGAGTCGGGTTGAAACAACAAATGAAAGGAGTCATTTTAATGACGACACATCCCATTTTCGTCACTAGTTTGTTGTAGCTTCGACGGGGTGGCCGGACGGAGGATCCACGGCATGCCCTAATTGGCAGGGGCACGCAGCGCCGCAGAAAAAGAGCCGGACTACTCAAGTCGGGGACCAGGTAAAGAATGATGTTATTTCCGCGAGGGGAAACGCAGCAGGCAACTTATAGCGTTTGGCGCTGAGTGGCGCCCTGACAGAAACGACCCAGAACCGAAACCAGAAGCCTACATAGGATACCACAGTTGTCAGTGAGGTGGTATCTTCTTAATTTCCAGCAATGGCAGCAAACAATGCCGCCATTTTCCCCATGTGGTAGAACGGTCACTGATCAAGCTGGTTAATAAATCCTTGTCCATCTGAAACTCGGTGCAGACGCTCTACGTGGTATAACACTCTCTGGACTGCTTGCAGCCTCCGGGGCAGCTGGTGTTCTTCAGTGAGTAATGGAATAGACTGTCTCACGAAGTAAGCCAAGATTGACTTGGAGAGCAACACGATGTTCCCGTTCCATTTGAGACATCAAACTAGGCACGTTCAACACTGGCAAGGCATACATAATGCCAGAAAGTACAGATGTTTGATATACCTGTACTGCTGTCATCTTGTCACAGCCATCGCCCCTAGCAGTCGAGGTGGCCACATATCTGAGTAGGGACTGGGATTTTCGCCACACAGAGGTGACGGCAGGGCGCTCATCAATAATTACGCCCAGGTAGCAGTGTTGTTGTACCCAATCTACCGGCGCATCTCCAATGTATAGCGAGCTCGTGATTTAACAAGCGCGTTGTCTAGGATGATACACAATTGTGGCTGACTTAGCGGCTGAAATCTGCAGACCAACTTCATCCATGTGACATTCACAGTTCTGTGCAAGATTCCACGAAGACGTGGACCGTGGTACAAAGAACCGCTGATCCACAGTGCGATAACATCAGCATAGATTGCTATGCCTATTCGAAAGTCACATTTTTGAGGCAATCTGCTTGCAAGTCCGCCAAGTACGCTGTTGAAGAGAAGCGGTGATAAGACACTGCCCTGCGACACAGCACACTTAACAGTGCAAGATTCATTTATTGCTCCTCCAATAGGCACTTTCATTTTGCGCTCCTATAGAAAATGGCTCACAAAACGAAGCAAACGACCCGAAATTCCCGCAGTCATAAGTGCGAAAACAATTGCCCTATGTGGTACCGAATGAAATGATTGCTGTATGTCAAGGCATAGTATATACGCAGAGTAATATTCAGAGTAATATGCAGAGTAATATTCGTATTGGCTCACTTTCATTTGACTCGCCCTCGTATATGTTGCAATACTCCTGCTTTTATATGTGCTCTCAGTTGTGACTTTAATTTCAGTGCAATTACTCATAATGCTTGACCGGTGACAGCTCCTCCTGCGCAATACATTGGAACAAAGGACAGTGCCATTGAGACTTTTCCCTGGCCTTTGCAATGTACAAAAATGTAAACAAGGTTCTTGAATGACAAAGTTTCATTAAAATATTTGCCTCAACTCCTTCATTTCACGGCCTTTACATTTTTCATATCAATGGCAGGCACTGCTTCGCTGGTTTCGAGCTGATATACCTAGTTCTTAAATTCGTGTGATATTTTCTTTACTTCTTCAATAGACAAAAACATGGAAGCATTGATATCAGTTATATTGGGCACAATTTTTTGGACATACTTATATATTTTTTTATGAATAAATACATATTTTACTTGTCTTCACAGTGCGTAGGCTTGAAGCATTCGTTTGCAGCATCTTTGGCAATGGCGATGCAGTTATTATTTATGTATTTGATCCCTCAATAAATTCTATAAGGAGGAGGCCGAGCTACAACATGAGCCCCGCCCCCCGAACGAAATTTATGGCTGCATATGACCTATTTGAAGCGCAAACTTGCTCACGGTATCGCAATTTTACTGAAAGCTAGGCATTATTTTAGCAAACCAACACTGCTAACCTGGTATTATTCTTTTGTTCACAGCCATCTCAATTATTGTATTACATCATGGGGTAACACATATCCAACACATAGCGCCATACTACAGCATTTGCAGAATCAAGCCATCCAGATATTGTCATTCAGCTCATGCTACTGGAGTACTTCTGATATGTTTCACAACCACAGAATATTTTCAGTAAATAATCTTGTTAAATATAAATTAGCTGTAATGTTATTTATTGTAACATGTAATCCTCCGTCAGTAAATATATTTTCTGAGGCTACTTTGGTTAACTGAAACTGCACAAAATTTCAACTAACAAGAATTTCTTATTGCCACTAATACATACTAATTATAGAAAACAATCTTGATATTTCGCAGCATTATCTACTTGGAACAGCCTCCCACAATATGTCAAGCGCTCTTCGTCTTTATGTTTCTTCAAGAAAACATTATTCACTTTTATACTAGATAGCCAAAATAATCCACATATCTAAGCTATTCACTTCACTCCTGCTGATTTTTTAGTTTTTTTCTTTTTTTCTAGTTCTTTTTTCATTTGTAGCCTTTATAAATACTTCTTGTTTGTTATATTGCGAATGCCTTCACTGTTTTAATTCTACGATTAGTTACTGACTTTATTTTATTTGCAGTTTTTACTACATTCGCTTTGCATAATCTTCCACCTAGTGACTATTATGTTGCGGTTTATGCTGTATACTTGGACAAATGTAGCTATTTTCTGACAGGAAGTCCCTTTTAAGCCACGTGCTCTGGGACCTCATTCTGTTACTTATGTAAGCATGTCTCCACTTATGAAAGAAATAAACTGAAACTGAGAATGAACTTGAAGCCTTTTCACATGTGCAGGCATGGATTAGCGGCAATTAGGTGCTGCCGTAGCTCACGCGTGTCGCTACATTACAATTTTAGATTTCAACGGACCGAACAGTCCCCAATTTTACGAACTTCCTGGTTTATTGAAATAACTCGAGTGTGGTCATCACTTTGTTAAATCAGGTTCATAGTACTGTATGTATGTATGTATGTATGTATGTATGCATGTATGTATGTATGTGTGTGTGTGTGTGTGTGTGTGTGTGTGTGTGTGTGTGTGTGTGTATGTATGTATGTATGTATGTATGTATGTATGTATGTATGTATGTATGTATGTATGCATGTATGTATGTATGTATGTATCAGTGGCATAGCCAGAAATGTCGTTCGAGGGGGGCTCACGCAGCAGCTCGGCCTCCTCTTTATAGAATTTGTCGAGGGATCAAATACATCAAGAATAACCGCATTGCCATTGCAAATGATGTTGCAAACAAATTCTTGAACGCTATGCATTGTCAAGACAAATATGTATTTCTTCACAACATAATATACTCGTATGTCTCAAAAATTGTGCTGGGAATAACTTATATCAGTGCTTCCATGTTTTCTGTCTATTTAATACGTAAAAAAATATCACATGAACTTTAGAATTATATCAGTCTGAAACCAGCAAAGCAGTGCATGCCGCTGATATGAAAAATGTAAAGGCGATGAAGTGAACAAGTTGAGGACAAATATTTTAGTGAAACGTTGTTAACTTCCCTGCCTTTCTCTCATTTGCATCTTTCTCTCTGTGTCATTCAAGAACCTTGGTTACATTTTTGTACATATGCAACGACCAAGGGAAAATCTCAATGATGCCGTCCTTTGTTAGAATTTACTGCACAGGAGCTGCTGTCATCGGTCGTGTATTATGACTAATTCCACCGAAATTATAGTCGCAACAGAGAGCACATATAAAAAAGCAGGAGTTCTGCAAAATATGCGAGGGCGAGTCAAATGAAAGTGAGCCGATGCGAATATATGACTAACGCCGTACTTTATTTAAAAGTAGTATCCATGAGCATTTAGACATTTGTCCCACTGACTAACAAGTCACATGATTCCGGTCTCACAAAACTCCTTAGGTTGCTGCTTCAAAAATTCTGTAACTGACTCTTTCACGTCATCGTCCGACACAAATCTGGTTCCCTTGGGCAGTTCTTTTCAGATGCTCCAAAATGTGGAAGTCACAAGGTAACAAGTCTGGGCTGTATAGCGGATGTTGCAGCGTTACCCACTTGAACTTTGCCAGTTTTGTGTTAACCACATCAGCGTCCTGGGGACGGGCATTGTCGTGGCACAAGATGACCCCATTCCTCAATTTTCAATGTCGTTTGTTCTTGATTGCAACATGCAGCCGATCCGACGTTTTACAATAACAGAAACGATTGATAGTCTTTGCAGGTTTAGCAAATGGCCGGTGATAACAAAAAAAGTCAAGAACACCTTTCCGGCGGAAATGACGGCCTTTGCTTTCCTTTGGGATGGGGAATTCAGATGTTTTCACTGTAAGCTTTGCCGTCGTGTTTCAGGCTCGTAGTAGCGGCACAATGATTCGTCCCCGGTCCCAAATGCAGACAAAAAGTCGTCATCCGCCTTGTGACACGGGTTTAAATGAGTTAAGGCAGCGCCGAACCTCTCCGTCTTCTGCTGGTGGTTCAAAATCTTGAGCATCCATTGTGCACACAAGATCTAATAACCGGGGTGTTCATGAATTTTGGTGTGACCCGAACCGCGACTGATGTTCACACGCCCTGTCAATTCATTGATGCTTATCCTCCGATCTAATCAGTCTTTGAAATTGGGTTGGGGGGAGTTTACAGTAGCTTTGGCATGGTCTTGGATCGTCTTTGCAACGTTCCCGTCCTTTGAACCGTTTTCTCCAATGCTTCACAGTGGCCAATGAAACTCAATGTTCAACTTACACGGCAGCCAAAAGGCCACTAGTGTTGTGCCGCAAAAAAATTTTAAAGTTGGCTCATTAATAGCCGAGACAAAAATATTTCAGTGCCGCGAACCCGTGATTTTAGGAGGCAAGCTCCACTGCATAGTGAGACTCTTTCTCCTCTCGCCCCGTCTAGCCTCCGCAAGCGAAATTCCTTCCCTGCGTTCTCCCATACCAGACCTCGAAGATCGCATGAGACGTACGTCATGGGCGCCGCCTGCACTTTTTTTTTCCTCGCTTTCTTTTCCGGCGCCGTGCACTTTCACTGGCGGCGTTGCACGCGAGCTGTTATCGTTTCGCGCCATGCAGGATTTTGCACAAGGACACATGACTAGCGGTATAATTCAGTTCTACACGAATACTGAGACAGAACAGGCGGATCCAAGAGCATGGTCATGCGCTAGAACACGGTAGAAAATTGCATAGTATTGGTACCTGCGCACGTGACCGCACGACCGTGGGAACAAGCACACGAAGCGGAAGTACATCTCTCTTGCTTCGGTGCAAAGTAAAACAAAAAAACACGCACATTCCGTTTGTGTGTTTTATTATTTCTCTAAACTTCAATTCGTCACAAGCAACAGATCGCACAGATAACAGTAGTTGTTTTGAATAATTCTCGAAGCCACGTGTCACCACAAGCGATGTCACACTGTGGACACCAGTACGTAGGTGCAGGTACACGAGTACGTCATCCTCCAGCTTAAAGCGCGATGGCTGGAAGGAGAAGGAAAAATGGCGTTCGGTTCGAAATTTCAGATCTTTCCGCGGCGTGTAGTAATGTAATACTTTGCAGACACGATCGTCAACGCACAGTGTATGCTCTGCACTTGTCAGCTCAAGATGGCCAGACCTGGTGAGTGGCCCTTTAAAGAACCTTTGTCTTCACCCCCGCAGGGGCGTCTGTGTCAGCAGGCGTTTGGAGTGTTGCAACACCACGTACCCGAGCACATGAGGGTTGGACCCTCCCGCGTGTAGCCGTGCGCGGCTTAGCCGTGTCCGGGGAAAAGGGGATCCTGGGGGTAGAGCCAATGCCGGGTGGTTGGACCTTTACAGCCCCTCGGCGGCGGCAACACACCCCTTTGGCCTCGGCTTCACATAGACGGCACCGCCAGAATTACCCACCTGGGGGAAATCAGCAGTCGCCCTTTCCTGTGTCTCTCTCCTCAAATCTTCGTCTTTATCTCTTACTTTTTCACCTTTCCTGACTTCTCCTCTCTTCCATTTACTTCCTTCTCCTTGGCGGCAAGGGTTAATCCTGTGTGGCTATCCAACATTGGTTACACCATATAAGGTTATAGCGAAGGCGTACGACTGGCGTCGTGCAGACTTGTATGCAAGCTCAGCCGCGTCCCCACGTTGGGCCACCGTGGTGGGCGGTCGGCGCTGTTACCGAAAGTTTATATATTTTCATGGAAACTTTCTTCGCCCCCCCTTCCTGACCGCCCTCAGAAACGAGGGCGCACCGAAGATGTCTTCCAGTTTTTCGGACACCAAATCCAGAATTTCCCCCGCTTCCACGTTATTCACTCTGAAAAGTCAAACAAAGCAGTGCGAACCATATCACCGTTCCTTGTTTCGAAGTCCTTGACTGATGTTTTTGGTCCAGGTTACAAGGTGTCGAGGATGGCAAGCGGTGACCTCCTCTTGGAGCACCGTGATCACAAACAATATGAGAAACTACCGAAATTAGTGTCATTTGGGGAGACCCACATAACAGTAACCCCGCACCGTGCAATAAACACCACCCGTGGTGTTGTGTTGGATGATGATTTGCTCGAGCTGACTGAAGCGGAACTCGTGGAGGGCTCCAGTGAGCAAAATGTGATCAATGTCAGAAGAATTAAGATTAGGCGGGATAGTAAAGAGATTCAGACGAAGCACCTAATAATTACTTTTGGATCAAGTGTCTTGCCCGAGTCAATCGAGGCGGGGTACATCAAGCTCAGTGTTAGGCCGTACGTGCCAAATTCACTCCGATGTTTCAAATGCCAGCGCTTTGGACACAGCTCGTAGAGCTGCCGAGGCCGCCAAACTTGTACGAAATGCAGTGCCCGAGAACACACCTCTGAAGCTTGTGAGAACGCTTTCCACTGTGTAAACTGTGACGGGAGCAAGCCGCGTACTCGCGATCGTGTCCCTCCTGGAAGAAGGAAAAAGAAATTGTAACGATCAAAGTAAAAGAGAATATATCACTCAAGGAGGCACGCAGGCGGGTTTCATACCTGCCCAAGAAAACTTTTGCCGATGTGACGCGTCAGGGGGCAGCGACACAACGGCCTCCGGCGGCTGTCCGACCCACAAGCAGTGAGTCCGCAGTTACGCCATCTGCCCCCGCGGCGGTTGCAGCTAGAGCTGCTCCGTCAACCCAGCAGAAGGGACCATCGACCCCGAGGGTAGGCGCAGCCGAGGCCTCCCCAAGCACCTGAAGAGCGGCGAGGCTCCCTCGAACGCTTCAGAAAGGGCAAAACCCCCGTTACAGGGCCTCGAAAGAGCTCTGTAATCTAAGACATCACTTCCGTTTCCGTACACACAGCACCAATTTACTTTAAATATGGATACACAAATTATTCAATGGAATGTCAGAGGTCTTCTTAGAAACCTTGATGATGTGCAAGAACTTATCCACAAGCACAATCCAAAAGTGCTGTGTTGACAGGAAACACACTTAAAATGGAAACACACAAACTTTCTCCTACAGTATGTTACGTTTCGCAAAGATCGCGATGATGCTGTCGCAGCATCTGGCGGCGTTACCATTGTTATTTACAAAAGCATAGCGTGTCAATGTTTGCAGCTACAAAGGTCCCTCGAAACAGTGCCGGTTCGAGTTGTTCTCCTAAACAAACTCATCACCATTTGCTCGCTTTACATACCCCCGCCTAACCAATTAAATAAACATGAATTTCAGTCCTTTATAGATCAATTGTCAGAACCTTATGTTGTTCTTGGCGATTTTAGTGCACACAGCAGCTTGTGGGGACACTCTCGTATCGATGCGCCAGGTAGTCTCGTTGAACAGTCCCTTTTTTCGTCCGGTGCGTGTATGCTGAATAAGAAGGAACCCACATATTACTGTCCTGCAAACAGAACCTTTTCTTCAATTGATCTTAGCCTTGTTTCCCCGTCTGTACTGCCTGAACTCGAATGGGAAGTTACCAACAATCCTTACGGAAGCGACCACTGTCCCATACTACTAAGAAGATCTAAAGAAAACGAATGCCTACCACAGGCTCCTAAGTGGAAGATTTATACAGCCGACTGAGATAAATTCCGAACTCTCACCAGTATCTCATCGGATGACATGTCCTCGTTAGGAATCGAAGATGCTGTGCAGTATTTTACAGCCTTCATTATAGATGCCGCATCTAAATGCATATCTGAAGTAAGTGGCTTGGCTGGCAGACGGCGTGTCCCGTCGTGGAAGGACGAATGTAGGATTGCCCGTAAGAAACGGAACAAAGCGTGGGGGTTGCTACGCGCTTCTCCCACTGCGGAGAATCTGATCAACATTAATAAAGTGAAATCCCAAGGCAGGCGAACCCGCCGACAGGCCAGAAGAAAAAGTTGGGAGAAGTTTCTATCGAGTATCAGCTGGTTTATAGATGAGGCCAAGCTTGGAACAGGGTTAATAGGATAAGAGGGCGACAAACATATTCACTCCCTTTGTAAACACACAGGGTGTTACACTGCAAGATCAGGCAGACTTACTTGGGGAGCGCATTGAGAGCGTGTCAAGTTCAACAAATTATTCACAATCGTTTCTCAAATACAAACAACTAGAAGAATGCAAGCCATTCATTAGAAAACGTCGACAGAATGAACCGTTCAACCGTCCTTTCAGTATTGCAGAGTTGAGAGCTGCCTTGAGCGCATGCAAGAGCTCTGCACCGGGATCTGATAGAATCATGTATGAAATGCTCAAAAACTTACACAATGATATGCATATTACACGACTTACACTTTTCAACACTATCTGGGATGCAGGGTACCTTCCAACCGCATGGAAAGAAGCCATTGTGGTCCCTGTTTTGAAACGAGGCAAAGAACCTTACTCAGTGGCAAGTTACCGCCCGATAGCCCTCACAAGTTGTATTTGTAAGGTATTTGAAAAAATGATTCATCGGCGACTCATCCATTACCTTGAACTGAGCAATATGCTTGATCCCTATCAGTGCGGCTTCCGAGAAGGGCCCTCCACAACCGACCATCTTGTACGTATTGAAAGAAATATCCGTGACGCATTTGTACACAAACAGTTTTTCTTATCGATATTCCTCCATACGGAGAAAGCGTACAATACAACATGGCGCTACGGAATCTTGAGAGATTTGTCAGAAATGGACATTATGGTAATATGCTAAACGTAATAAAAAGCTTCTTGTCCAATCCTACCTTCAGGGTAAAAGTCGGCAATGTGCTGTCACGTCCTTTTACACAAGAACCTGGTGTACCCCAGGGAGGCGTGCTCAGTTACACATTCTTTATTGTCAAAATGACAACACTTCGTGCTTCCTTACCACCGGCCATTTTTTATTCCGTCTACGTGGATGACATTCGAATAGGTTTCAAATCCTGTAACCTCGCAGTGTGCGAGAGACAGGTACAGCATGGTTTGAACAAAGTGTCAAAATCGGCAGAGAAAAATGGATTTAAGATGAATCCGTACAAGAGTGCTTGTGTTCTGTTTACAAGAAAGAGAGGCCTGGTTCCGGATCCTTGCTTAGAACTGTGTGGACAACAGATACCTGTGAAGAAAGAGCACAAATTTCTAGGCGTTATACTTGACAATAGACTCACTTTCGTGCCACACATTAAACATATTAAAGAAAAATGTCTGAAAACAATGAACCTAATGAAGCTTCTATCCCAGACTACGTGGGGTAGTGACAGGAAGTGCTTAATAAATCTCTGCAAGAGCCTGATTCGGTCACGATTACATTATGGTGCCGTGGTATACAACTCTGCTGCCCCGAGCGCGCTAAAGTTGCTAGACCCTGTTCACCATCTAGGTATCCGCTTAGCCACGGGCGCTTTCAGAACAAGCCCGATTGAAAACTTATATCCGAATCCAATGAGTGGTCACTCCACCTGCAGGGATCATACATCAGCTTTACATATTTCCTTAAAGTACGCTCTAATCTTGAACATCCGTGTTTTGGTACCGTTACCGATATGACGTGCGCTACACTTTTCAGCAATCGCCCCTCTATAAGACAGCCTTTCTCGCTGCGTGTGAAGGAGCTTAGCGATGAAATGCATGTTCCACTTCTCGAGCATCGCTTAATGCACCTGACCAAGGTCTTACCTCCTTGGGAGTGCCAAGGTGATAGAATGTGACATATTCTCTATAAAAGTTACAAAGCACGCTCCTGAGGTCGAAATCAGGATGCATTTCCTAGAACTTCAGTACAAGCACTCCTGCGAAGAGTTCTACACAGACGCTTCCAAGTCAAATGCCGGTGTATATCCTATGCAGCCGTCGGCCCATCCTTCTCGCAATCCGATGTACTGCATTCGGATACAAGTATCTTTACGGCCGAGGCCTACGCATTACTCTCTGCTGTGAAGCATATAAGAAAATCAAACCTTCCAAAAGCAGCGATCTATACAGACTCTCTAAGCGTCGTGAAGGCCTTAATGTCACTCAGCAAACATAAAAATCCCGTATTTAATTAACTCTATTCGTTCTGGTGTAAAGCGTACTCATCTAACCAGAATATCATAATATGCTGGGTACCTGGTCGTAGGTGAATCCAAGGTAACGTTCTGGCGGACGAGATGGCCACGTCAATCACATCGCAAGCTGTTAACCCTACCGCAGATGTGCCTGTCACAGATCTGAGGCCTTTCTTACGAAAGAAACTGCGAAACCACTGGCAACACATGTGGGACGCAGAAATAAATAACAAACTGCATGTGATAAAGCCACAGTTAGGTTTTTGGCCCTCCCCAACAAAATCTCGGCGAACAGATGTCCTGTTCTGTCGCCTCAGAATAGGACACAGTTGGCACCCATAATTTTATGATTACTGGAAGTGAACCTCCAACCTGTGGTAGATGCGGCGAGAGGGTGAGCGTCCTCAATGTGCTCCTGGAGTGTCGGGAAGCCGAAACGGAGAGAAAGAAACATTTTCCGCTTGCATACCATTATTACATCCCTCTACACCCGGCTGTGTTTCTTGGTAAGGAACCACTTTTTAACGCCAAGGCAGTCCTCAACTTCTTAAATGATGTTGTCCTACATGTTATAAGCCCATTAACTTCGTAGAGCATCCTCGTCCCAGAGGATGCCGCTGCGATAATTCTTTTGCGTAGCACATGCCTCCAGGCCCTTGTGTTTCAAGGACTCTAAGGAGGCAGTAGTGCTCTAGCCAATCTTATAACCTGATATATTTTACAGATCGTATCATTCTTTTGAAATAGATCTTAATGTTCATAGTTCACGTCACACGCCATCGCCATATTCTTATTATACAGATTTTACGCACTTTAGAGCGACTATATTTAAGCCCCCTTTACAGCCACGTCTCACCAACTTCATAGAAATCATAATTACACTGCAAACTCATTACCACAGACATGGCGCTCTTTGGTCATACTTGGCCCTCGCACCATTAAACATCAAACACTCATTCATTCATTTATCTTCACACCTGCGTGTCATTTTTGTAAATGACAGATGGCTCTGTGCCACGCGCATGCCTCCCACATAATGAACCGAACCATTATTGTGCGGGGTGAGTGGGCTCACTTTCATTTCGCTCGCTCTCGTGCATTAGAAATGCGAATATACAATGGAATATACAAATGCGAAGACGCAGCTTCATAAAAGGCATAAAAGTGTGACTGGAAACAAACTTCGCTGCACGTATATGCAAAACCTCACAACAAGATATTTAAATATATGTGTAAGTCTCCAATAAATCTACGTATCTAAGAAGAAGTCGCTGTATATAATGCATCAAACAAGGCAAATAAGCATCTTGCGCAACAACAAATTCGCAGATCGCAGCCCCCCCCTCACTCCGCTCCTGATTTATTGCGTGCGACAGAGGCAGCGCACTTCCTCCCCGCTTTTCTCCCTTACGCAAACAACACTGAGCCACCATTCTCGGCTCAGCCATGCCACCCCCGCCCCTTACGCTTTCACTCGCACAGTAGGCGGCGCGCGGTCGCGATGTTATCGCCTTTGGACTTTATACGGAACATGAGGGTGACGTTGACGGCAAGAATGCACCTGGAGTGTCCATATAATTGCTATCGCAATTATATAATAAAGGTATCCGGCAACTGAAGCAACCCATGGCCCATTACTTCCCACAAAAGAAGTAACAAAATCGAACTTTCGCAATGCTAGAATTTGCTGCGCCACAACAATGTCTTTTTGTGTGTGTGGAGCGGAGGCATGGAAATGAAAAAAAAAACGCAAGGAAGGCATGTTGGCCATAATCGAATGCCCACTTTGGGCACCTAATGTGGCTACCGAAGGAATATCGAAGAAAATGGGAGACGCTTGGTCCACAGAGAACCATGGGCATGCTGCTCGGTATTCTACATCGGCGAGAAGAAATTTTTCTGAGAGGTTGCGCTCAAGCGAACGCGTTGCAATCCATCGAGTCCCCGGAGTGATGGCGGCGAGCGACCATGCATTGTTTCTTCTTCTCGTCTGCTAACCCGAAAGCGTCCAAAACTATGCCAGGCGAAAATACACTCGGCTAGAGAAAAACGAACACGCATCGAAGTGCGCCTCGCGGTGGTCGGGGCAACACAAGAAAAACGCATGCGCTCTGGCTAGTTCCGGCCGCCTGCGGGTAACGAGAACGAAAAAAAAATTGAACAGGCTCAATGTGTCCTCGCAAATAAAAGTCAAAGTAGAAAAATAAATAAGATCGTAGTTACCTTTGCTTGCTTTAGTGTCTTGACATGGATGCTTTGGCGCAGGTGAAAAAATGTTCATATTCTTTTCTTTGACATAACGGCACTAATGAACGACCACAATGCTTCGTCTCATCGGACCTCGCTGCGTGTTTTGTAAACTTGTCTGAGAGTGTGTTGACATGGCTTGTCTGGTTGTATGATCCTATGTACGACTTGAGGAAAGTCAATGCACCTTTGGTGTCAAATGTTTATGACAACATTAAACCCATAAAATTCCGGAATTGAAAATCTAAAGCATGACTTTAGAAATGTCAATGCGCCTTTCGCATCAAAAGCTTATGAGAACTTTATACCTTTAAAGTTTCGGAATTGAAATCCATGCGCTCCGTAGATTCTGCGGCCTTCCCAAGATGCCGCGGCGAGCCCGCTCGCCATCAAAACGCCTTTGAAACTTCGTGCTCGGATGGGGCTCCTTGCTTTACGATATGTGACTCCCGGTGCATGGTCGTTGCCGAGAAATCCAGCCCGATTTCGCAATGTTCGCGTTAAAATGTCTTTTCGAGCGTAAAAAGGACATTCTAGACAAAATCCAGCGTGATTTCCTGCGCCGGGGACAGCAAAAAATTTCAAGGTATGTATGTAGCTACGCCCCTGGTATGTATGTATGTATGTATGTATGTATGTATGTATGTATGTATGTATGTATGTATGTATGTATGTATGTATGTATGTATGTATGTATGTATGTATGTATGTATGTATGTATGTATGTATGTATGTATGTATGTATGTATGTATGTGGGTAGGTGGGTGGGTGGGTGGGTGGGGTTCAGAAAGCAGGTTGAGGCTGTCTAAGCCTCTGCCCCCGGGCCCCCATGGAAAGATTAAAACTTTCCACCTATGGATGTAGCCATCGCCATTTAAACTTGTTGAGGACATAAACGAATTATATGAAAACAATGTAGCTCTAAAGGAGTACTGGCACGACATTTATTACTTTTCATCTTTTTTGTTTATTTAATGTTCGAATTTTCTCTAAGCCCCTTAAATATTTTGCTGTAATATTTGTTTCAATTCGGTCTCGTTTTGGTGCCTCAGAAGTGGGTGCTTCACAGTGTTGCTTTACACTGGCTTACTCTGATCCTGCAATTTCTGCATGCAAGCGTAGTCAGAAAAAAATGCATGTTGCCCTTCCACCTACTTTTTTTAAAGTCAACATTTCTTTGTTTCTTCCCTCGCCTTTTCCACTGCCGCTGCTGCTGCTGTCGTCGTCTTGCATGCTGCGTCGGGGGGCAGTTGAGAACATGTGTATTGCACATGGTAGGGATGTGGAAGAGGCGTCTGAGCCCTTTCGAGAGAGTACTTCGTGGGTGTCGCCAGAATGCCCTCTGGAGCCCTCTGGTCATTCTAACAGTGCCCTCTGGAATTCCCTTGTCATTGACGCAATGCTCTCTGGAAGGCTGTAATTATGCGTTAGCCCCTCACAAAGGCATTGCAGAAGCTGCAGTACTTCTGTACTCGCGTGCAACAGCCCAGAAGGGAGATAGCATTAGAAAAAGAAGACAGAGAATGCGTAAAGCCAGTGCGCTGACGAAATGGGTGAATAATAGGCACCGATGGCAGCTTGCATACATGGGATATTTGCAGGAGAAGGGAAAGGTGCCGCACGAAAGCATGCTTCATTTGGCGTCTCTTTAATAAAAAAAAATGCTACATTAGACATGGCAACAGTTGCGGACAAACTGTAAAAATTTAAATTCAAGTTATGATGCGGCACGTTTCTGCTATTTCAGAAAAATAAACACCGTGCTACCTTGTACATGCAGACAAATGACGTAAGGCGTGCAGACTCGGAGTGACATCAAATCAACGCAGCGTCAAGGCAACACGCAAGCGGCTATCCAGCAAATCAACACTTCAATTACGATGTGTGAGGGAATGACAGCGCTAACTTTCTCGCAGGCTACAAACACTGGCATCGAAGAACGTCACCAGCAGATGTGTCTCGCTGTGTGTTCTGTGTACTACATTGACAAACACAAGTGGTGCATGCAACGTAACATTTAACATCACATCACGACTGTTGTAGGCCATCAACATCGCTGTCAAATGTCGTCACTGGTCACAAACAGCACAGAAACATTTGCTTACATCGATTCCCACTGTGCGTCGGACCTGGATGTCTTTTTCTTTATTTTTTCTTGTGGGCAACATTACGATGCCTAGCCCTATTTCTACATGGCCTCGGCGAATCTTGCTTTGTCATGACATCATGATGAAGTCAGTGACGCCAGGTCTGTAACTTCGAGACCTTTTTAGTCTTTCATTTAAATACTCGTATCTGATAAGTTCTTCTCAATCTTCATATATTTGCTAAGTGTGGTCCTTTTATGTGCAACAAGCATACAATACGGTTTGAATGCTTCAGGAAGTTTTTGTACTGCCATACCATATGAGTAATAACAAAATGTCAAGCTGTTTTTTGTGCATCTGCTTTAGTCTCATGAAAAGCGGGCTCAAGAGCTCTCCCAGACAGATGTTCGGCCATTACGGGACATCAATGCTAAGAAAAAGGTGTATCTCCCCAACCTGACGGCACCGTCAACCAATAGGTGTTTTGCAATGCGACACGGGAAATTGCCGCCACGGGTGCTGCCCAGAGCACCCTTTTTCAAGGTTTTCTTATGCCCACAGGATTGAACGGCCTGGTGCGACTGGCTCCTTCCAAAAAACAATCCACCGGTAAAGAAAGCTGAGTGTCGGGGATGCCTGTACCCATTAGGAAAACCGACAGCAGTGTGATTTTGAAGCCACACAATTTTTTTAAGTTGTCGACGCATCCACCTAGCTACAATACAACTTGCAGATACATACTTGCAGAGGCTTCTTATTTCTTGAAAATGCAGATTTTTAATTCTCAGCAAAATAAGACATTTTTATCTAAATTTGGCATATACGTTGCATCACAAGAACACAAAACTACTCGCAAAATCAATTTAAAAAGTTTTTAACCGCTGGTTTGAAGACAGATGTTTAATCTGAATGCACTAGAAATTTGTCCACTGTAATTTAGATCTGATTTTCATTATTTTATATTTCTTTTTAGTGCTTAGCCATATATACTGCCATTGAATTGTATGAAATATTCTATGGATTATTCTTTAAAAAATTTGCAAAGCTATGCATACCTTGACAGTGCTCAGCAGGGTTTTTCAAATTCCCGTTTAAGTTTGTCAAAGCAACCACAGGTCGCATCATGTGATATGTTTCAGCTGAGTATTGAGGTTGCTTGTAACCGCTTCTGCTTTGCAGGCTTCCTCTGATGTCGAAGATCCAGAAGGGAGGACATGAAATTCATTGGCTTCCAGCCGGTCAGTTGCCGGTTAGTGACCGGTGATGTACAAGTGCCTTTCTCATGGGCAACAGTAGAGCAATCTACATTTGTATCTGACAGCTTTAAAAGATGATGTTGCACTTAGTGCTGCGTTGTGTTTCCTCAAATTGCACGGCAAGATTGCATTTTTGGGGCTACATTATTCAATTAAATTAGGAAAATAGTTGCTGCCATTTTTTGCCTCACGTGGCTAGGTTTTTTCTTTCCTCCGTGCATCTAAAATTTTCATACCTGTAGGCAACTCACTTCTATGACAGTGAGGTGCTCATATAATGGTTTTTCAACTTTTCTGGGCGAACAAGCAAGCTGAGTTTTGCTGAACGATCTGCCTCAAACAAAACCAATCTTCGTGTGATTTTAAAGAGAAATCAAAGAGCAGTCGGTGCAAGATATTGCTTTAGCTTTTTGAGAATCAATATGCAGGTTGCTTTATGTTGTAAGTGTGAACATATGATTGGCAAAGACCACCCTTCATGGACTACTGAATATTAGTGCATTCAGTTTCTCCAACCTGCATTGTTGATTGTTGCACCTCATGATCGTTTGTAGTAATAGACACCTTTGTTATTGTGTGCCGACTAATTCCCGGTGACCAGAACCGGTAACGCACTCCCTCACCAGAGCAGGATTGGCCACCCTGGCGCAGTATTGACTACAACCTCCTATATGAATACAACAATCAAACCCCGGCCCTCAGTCCCCAGCAGCTGCGAAGCAACTGACCACGGCGGCGGTCAGACCTGTGACGCAGCAGAGTGTGCTAAGAATCCCTGGATCCGGAGAGGCTGCCATTGGAATCTGAACCTGGCAACGTTTAACGCTAGAACGTTATCTAGTGAGGCGAGTCTAGCAGTGCTGTTGGAGGAATTAGAGGGCAGTAAATGGGATATAATTGGGCTCAGTGAAGTTAGGTGGACGAAATAAGCATATACAGTGCTAAAAAGCGGGCACGTCCTGTGCTACCGGGGCTTGCAGTCGGATTGCTGATTAATAAGGATATAGCATTTAACATACAGGAATTCTATAGCATTAACGAGAGGGTGGCAGGTCTTGTTGTGAAACTTAATAAGAGGTACAAATTGAAGGTCGTACAGGTCTACGCCCCTACATCCAGTCATGATGACTAGGAAGTCGAAAGCTTCTATGAAGACGTGGAATCGGCGATGGGTAAAGTCAAAACAAAATACACTTAACTGATGGGCGACTTCAATGCCAGGGTTGGCAAGAAGCAGGCTGGAGACAAATGAGTGGGGGAATATGGCATAGGTTCTAGAAATAGCAGGGGAGAGTTATTAGTATAGTTTGCATAACAGATTAATATGCGGATAATGAATAACTTCTTCCGCAAGCGGGATAGCTGAAAGTGGACGTGGAGCAGCCCGAATGTCGAGACTAGAAATGAAATAGACTTTGTACTCTGCGCTAACCCTGGCATTGGCTCCTAGTCAACGGCTCCTAGTCAACGTGTTGCCGAGCACGTCAACACGTTGAGGTGCTCGGCAAGGTGCGCTGCACTGACCATAGGATGGTAAGAACTCGAATTAGCCTAGACCTGAGGAGGGAACGGAAGAAACTGGTACATAAGGAAGCCGATCAATGAGTTAGCGGTAAGAGGGAAAATAGAGGAATTACAGATCAAGCTACAGAACAGGTATTCCGCTTTAACTCAGGAAGAGGACCTTAAAGTTGAAGCAATGAACGACAATCTTGTGGGCATCATTAAGGAGTGTGCAATAGAAGTCGGTGGTAACTCCGTCAGACAGGATACCAGTAAGCTATCGCAGGAGACGAAAGATCTGATCAAGAAACGCCAATGTATCAAAGCATCTAACCCTACAGCTAGAATAGAACTGGCAAAACTTTCGAAGTTAATCAACAGCTGACTTAAGGAAGTATAATATGGATAGAATTGAACATGCTCTCAGGAACGGAAGAAGCCTAAAAGCCGTGAAGAAGAAATTAGTAATAGGCAAGGATCAGATGTATGCGTTAAGAGAAAAAGCCGGCAATATCACTGCTAATATAGATGAGATAGTTCAAGTGTCAGATGAGTTCTATAGATATTTATACAGTACCAGTGGCACCCACGACGATAATGGAAGACAGAATAGTCTAGAGGGATTTCACATCCCACAAGTAACGCCGGAAGAAGTAAAGAAAGTCTTGGGAGCTATGCAAAGGACGAAGGCAGCTGGGGAGGATAAGGTAACAGCAGATTTGTTGAAGGATGGTGGGCAGATTGTTCTAGAAAAACTGGCCACCCTGTATACGCAATGCCTCATGACCTCGAGCGTACGAGAATCTTGGAAGAACGCTAACATAATCCTAGTCCATAAGAAAGCGAACGCCAAAACTTTGAAAAATTATAGACCGATCAGCTTACTGTCTGTTGCCTACAAAGTATTTACTAAGGTAATCGCAAATAGAGTCAGCAACACCTTAGACTTCTGTAAACCAAAGGACCAGGCAGGATTCCGTAAAGGCTACTCAACAATAGACCATATTCACAGTATAGTTCAAATGATAGAGAAACATACGGAATATAACCAACCCTTATATATAGCTTTCATTGATTACGAGAAAGCGTTTGATTCAGTCGAAACCTCAGCAGTCATGGAGGCATTACGGAATCAGGGTGTAGACGAGCCGTATGTAAAAATACTGACAGATATCTATAGCAGCTCCACAGCCACCATAGTCCTACATAAAGAAAGCAACAGAATCTGAATAAAGGCGTCAGGCAGGGAGATACGATCTCTCCAATGCTATTCACAGCGCATTTACAGGAGGTATTCAGAGACCTGGATTAGGAACAAGTGCGGATAAGAATTCATGGAGAATACCTTATTAACTTGCGATTCGCTGATGGCATTGCCTTGCTTAGTAATTCTTAGGACCAATTGCAATGCATGCTCACTGACCTGGAGAGGTAAGAAGAAGGGTGGGTTTAAAAATTAATCTGCAGAAAACTAAAGTAATGCTTAACAGTGTCGGAAGAGAACAGCAATTTACAATAGGCAGCGAGGCACTGGAAGTCGTAAGGGAATACGTCTACTTAGGGCAGGTAGTGACGGCGGATCCGGATCATGAGACGGAAATGATCAGAAGAATAAGAATGGGCTGGGGTGCGTTTGGCAGGCATTCCCAGATCATGAGCAGCAGCTTGTCATTATCCCTCAAGAGGAAAGTGTATAACAGCTATGTCTTACCAGTACTCACGTACGGTGCAGAAACCTGGAGGCTTACGAAAAGGGTTCTACATAAATTGAGGACGACGCAAAGAGCTATGGAAAGAAGAATGATGGGTGTAACATTAAGTGATACGAAAAGAGCAGATTGAGTGAGGGAACAAACGCGAGTTAATGAGATCTTAGTTGAAATCAAGAAAAATAAATGGGGGCATGGGCAGGACATGTAATGAGGAGGGAAAATAACCGATGGTCATTAAGGGTTACGGACTGGATTCCAAGGGAAGGGAAGCGTAGCAGTGGGCGGCAGAAAGTTAGGAGGGCGAATGAGATCAAGAAGTTTGCAGGGACAACATGGCCACAATCAGTACATGACCGGGGTAGTTGGAGAAGTATTTGCCCTGGAGTGGGCGTCCGACCACTTGCTACTTCGCTTATTTTGGAAAATGTTCCCAGGGTTGTCCATACTAGTTTTAAATTCTCTGCTTTCAGTGTTAACAGTTTTTGTGCACTGACAGTTAGTATTTGAAAGTACAACCAATTGTCCCATCGACAGGCTTGCAAACATTCTGTCGTGCAACACAAGTTACTCAATATGTTCCTAAAGCGTGGTTAAAAGGGCATTCCACATCCGCCACCACTGCTCTGCGTGGCCCTTGCTATCAACACTTCCAAGGCTAAACTTATGACACATGCGTGAATGCTCAAGAAAATGGACCATGGGACAGCCATCTTGGTAGCTTAATGGTAGAGCATTGGGCACATACCGTTCAGCTCTTACTTGTAGCAGTTTGTCCTTGCTTCCATTTTGCTTGAGATTTCTACAGTTCAAATTAAAGCACAGTTAACTTGGCATGCACTTTCTTTGGCCACATTCGCTGTCTACTTCTACTTCATATGTAGTATTGTAATTAAAAAATTAATCCCCTCGTTCCCCTTTATTATTTATAGTCCTCACCTCACATATGTAGTGTACTGTGCCCTGATGACGCGCAGATGCAATGAAAAGTGGCAGGCATGATGCCGAAAGGCAGGACAGTCTGCATTTAGCTGACACAACAAAGGCACAATTGGAGATCTCTATTGCAGTGGACATAGAGTAGCTATGCCTTCAAGAAGCAAACTTGGTCACAGCCCTTCATTATACTCCTTCCTTATTTTTTGTTTTGCTCCAGCTTCTAACCTGTAAAGAAAAGCTGTTTCAAGAGCACTGAACATCTTCCCTTGGCCAATACATGGATGTCTAGAGTTTTACGAGGTCTATTCTATGTACGTTTTAAAGTAGAAAATAAAGTGGTTATAAATAAGTAGTATAAACTGTCGAAGTACTCTTGATTTGGCCTCAAGGTTGGCAACCACCGATTTATTTTTTATTTAGTTAACAGCCTTTAAATATAGCAGCCTAAAATCATGGGCACCTAGTTGAAAGTTGATATGACTGATTGATTATTTACTTATTTATTTATTTATTTATTTAAATATACCTTACAGGTCTCAAAGTGAGGTATTGAGTCGGGGGCAGTACACAGCAAATACATAGAATATATGACATCTATGAAACCGTAGCAGTTTACATACTACAACCGTAAGTGCAAACGAGGTAAAAAAGAATTACTCAGTTCACGATTCAATAATAAAAAAACAATATAATAACAAGGAATGAATCACACAGGGTATCTTCAACAAAGTCGTGTAATTGACAAGACCAGAATGTTCAACAGCATTAAATATTTTAAAAAGACAAAAGTTACTAACGGGCGACATTCTGGCGGAAGGGTAAACATAATGACATAACAGTACTAACGGGACAATAAGATATAAAACGTGGTGCAAGTACAATAAAGCATGGTGCGGCAACCGTAAAACGTCACATTTCTTTAGTCATGTAGTTGGTCAAGGCGTCACAGAATGAATCGTAGTTGGGCTGGCATGCAATGCTATCCGAGAGCGAATCCCATAATTTGATAGCACGAAGAACAGAAGAGTAATGGGATGCTTTTGTAGAACCGTAAAGGCGGGCATAGCTGAAATGATTATGAAGCCTATGTGACGTGGAGTAGGGTCGTTTCAAGCGTGCGGGTGTTCGAGTGGAGTGAATTAAATTGTGGAACAGTGATAAAAGGGCAATGTCTTGGCGAGCGCTCAAGGATTGTAATGAAAGCTTAAGTTTTATTTGTGTTACACTGGACTGATAGCTGTAATCGTTTATGATGAAGCGGCTTGCTCTGTTCTGGATTCGTTCTAGCATTTCAATGAGGTATTTCTGGTGAGGGGACCAAATGGGAGATGCGTATTCAAGCTTGGGATGAACGAGAGTTAGATAAGCTAGCTTGCGAACATTATAAGGGACATTTCTTAAGTTGCGTTGCAAGTACCCCAACAGTTGGGAGGCATTAGCTAAAATGGACGTGATGTGTTCTGTCCAAGAAAAATTCACTTTGAATAGAACTCCTAGATACTTGTATTTTGTAGCCATTGCAACAGTGTAATTATTGATATGGTAAGGCTACCGTGAGGTTGTCATCTTCCGGGTAAATGACATAACTTTGCATTTTGAGGTATTTAAAGTCATTAGCCATTTATCACCAGCTAATAATTTATTCAAGGTCTTGCTGAAGAACGAGATGACCATCTCAACTTTTAATTGAGCAATAAATTATACAGTCGTCGGTGAATATTGTTGTAGTGGAGGACACACTGTGAGGTAGGTGGTAATAAAGTTTAGAAAAAGCAAGGGACCGAGGACGCTACCCTGTGGTGCACCAGAAGAAACGTCTCTTGCGCACGAAGAGTAGTTATTTGCAATAGTAAACTGCTGACAATTAGAAAGTTACGGAGCCATGACAGAGTAAGACAGTCCAATTTGAGTGCCGAGAGTTTTGATATTAGACGACAATCCCAGTATAATGCACAGTAGCTGTATGGGTGTCACTCCTGGCTCCTGGAAGCATATTGCTTGCTCAATGTCTCCAGGTTGCGTTGTGATAGACACTGGTCGTGGGCTCTGTGTGATTTCTGGAAAATAATAATGGTGGCACTCTTATGTAAAGCCTTCTTTGCCTCTTGCTCTGGATGCGGCATGCCATCTGATCTTGCCAAGTATATGTACCAAGCAGTCTCACACAAGTACCGTCACATTTATGCTTTGGGAGAAGGAAAGTACCAGCATAGCGCATTTGTGCAATAACCTGGTGTTGCCTGCATTTGGAGGAACGTAAAGGAGGGATTGTGGTGTGGCGATAAACTTTTCTTTTTCTCAACTACTTTGCACCTCTGTGCTTCAAAAACAGAATTCTGTTTCATAGTGGGATTTGGACAGAATCCACCAGCACAATAGCCTGTTCCTCTACCCACCATGGATTGGCCCAGTTTACCCAGTTTGATGGTTAGGACATTTGTCCATTGTTTGTGTCATGAGGCAAGACATGACTGTTGACAAATGATAGCAGAACAAAACAGGAATCATTGCACGCAAGACAACGGTTAAAAGTGGGGTTGTCTTCTTTTAACTGTTGTCATGTATATTCCCGACCAGATGGGTTTCCGTCCAATTCTATATTTCATTGCACGCAAGTTACTAAATAAAGCAAGTAGATGGCTATATTCCATGACAGAGTTTAGCAAGACAAATAAAGCTTGAGCTCAAAACGAAGGGAAAAAAATGCCGCAGATGCGAGTTGGAATCTATGTACAGCGAAGCTCTCTGGGAATGCAAAAGAGTTGAAACACGAGTGCACTTACGCACACACTCACAAGCGCCGGCATACAGAAATCATACGGAGCCTTTTGTTAAGTGAAGATGATGACTGCAAGTGAGTAAAATGAACGTATTGAACGTATCATGGTTTCAACATAGCATGCGTATACGTACGTAATGCAATTTGAATACATTCTGTCCATACAAACTGTTTAGTTCTTTCTCATTACCGTTCAGCCGCGTATGCGTGAAGGTGAGAATTCTGGTTCTTTCCCCTGCACAGCCGGCGCCGCCGCTGCCGCGGATGCACAGAGGCGAGCACCATGTGGTGGTGCGGCAAGGAACCCAGTGGCGCACAAGCTCTATTGTGATTGGTTGGCCTATTTGGCCAGTGCACAGCCAGACCACAGTGCCCGCATTCACGAAATTTGGCGAGGTTCGCAATGAAAATATTTGCTTTTAAAAATCGTAAACATCCTAAGCGGGGGAACGTCATCTCAAAGTTTTTGACATTACCATTAGAAGGGTGGCGGGTGCATGGTTGTAAAGCTCTGGCTCTCGGAGGCAAGCCAAAGTGCCACTACAGACAGACATTGACACATGACTGCAGTACCCTGTGCAGGGTCTACCTATGCCAATTTGGCGAGCCTAAGTGGCCTGCATTTCTGGTGGCCTCATCCCCAGAGAGGACCCTCATGTACGACGCTCATCAACAGGTGGACTAAGGGGGGCTTCCTTGATACAGGACCTTGGCAGGAACAGCGTCTGGCAGGAGCTCTTAGACCGAGATGATGCATCGGTTCTGCAGGTCTGCCAGCTTTATCGCTCAAGTTTTCTTGAATCTCGCCTGTTTCACCCTCCTGCTCAAGCCACCTGTCCTTAGCTTGGCTTCACATTTTTGTTGTCTTCCACATGCAGAGTCCACAATGTAGATGCAGTCCAAAAATTAAGGGAACAAAACTGTCCATTTAAATCCATTCACCACACCAGTGTATACCTCTGCAATTGACCCAGGCCCTAGTGTAACTTGTTGTAGCATTTCTTCACCATCACTGGCATACTATTGTCATTGTTGTCAAGTCATTACTGTTTTTGTGCTTTCACTTTGCCTTTGTCATGTGCACAGCTGCTCATCCGCCTTACACGGACAAATAGTGCCATCTTGTAACACTTTGCTCTATTCCAAATGATGCTAGGTAGCCAGCTCCCTGCACAATGGTTTTCATAACATTGTTTTCCACAGCGCATGGGGTGGATAAGGCTAGTGTAGTGCAGAAGGCAGCCCTTGACTAATGGAAGCCTCTTGTGTTTAGTACTTCGGTTTTCAGTAGTTGTGCTTTACTTGATAATTTGTCATCTCGGTGGTCCAACGCCTGTCTCACTGTCCGATTTCTATCCTTCCAGGACAAGATAGAGAACACCGTATTAGTGACCAGGATGCAGTGCGGAAGTTGGCGCGTGTCGCAGCGTTCGAGCTCATCTTCCCCAAGGACGTCTCCACCCAGTGTACCGTGGAAACGGCCTCAAAGGCTGCCAGCTGTGTTGCCAGAACTGCGTCCAAGTCAGTGCAGTGCAGTGGGTGAATGGCGTTCCTCTTCAGAGATTCTTTGAATGAAGAGCAGAAGACCTTAGCCGTGTGTATGTGCTCCACGCTTGTTCCTCTGACCTAAGTGACTGTGCAGTTCAGCTTTTGTGAGAACCAAGGTTGCAGGTTTGATTCTTGGCCGGGACCACTGCATTCTGCTGGGGAGCACCAAGCAAGAACGCTCTTTCATCGTGTTGTCTTAGCAGGCAGTAAACCAACTGATTGAATGTTTATCGAGGACAATGTTGTAGAACTTGTCCAGGCGATCAGAAGGTGTAGTCAGAGGAGCCATAGACTGCTCAGCAGACCTGTCTCTCTCCACAGCTTATGCTATAAGTGTGTGCACTGCAGTTACAAGAGCCTGTTGGACCTGAGCTTGTTGTAGTTGTTGGGGGGGGGGGGGCTGCCGAGTTTACCAACTGCAGATAACTGAGCATAGTAATGCCAAATGTAATGGCACTATTGGCACCTCCAATATATGGTCACTACCTAGCGACCACCCTGAGACACAGCGGATCCAGGTTAAGGTTTGAAACGAAAAAGGGTGTCCTATCACGGCATGCACTCAATGCCTCATAGTTCTCAAATCATCGTGATGCCACTGCGCACCAGCTCGAAAATTAAAAGTGATCGATGCCAAAATACTTTTGTTGTGTGCTGTTATACGTGTCATCGCTGTGGAAAGACAGCAATGTATGATTTCAGTGTTTCTAGAAAAAAGCAGATGACGTGCATCGGAGCGCAACTTGGAGAAGAAAATTTCGCATTGGGCAAAGATCACGCATACTATACTGGTATCAAAACACTTTACTCTGCTGGACTTCTTTATTCTCAGCGAGTAGACCATTACTTTCGTCTTCTCTATCTTAAATATCTTGCTGTCATTTCAAACCGGAGTGTACTTTGTTCAGGCAGGCACTTTAACAAATTATAGTGATGTAAGCTTAAGCTTCATTTAGTTTTTGTTCCTTCATAGTTGTCAGCCCCAGCATTAGTGTTATGAACGCTTTAAGCAGCAGGAATCTTTTCGCTTATGCACTTTTGTCTTCAGGCATGGTAGCAGGAATGATAACTGCCTCAGAAGGCCTGAAGTTGATCAAGACATGTTATGCCGCAAAACGAAATATCGTTTTCATAGCATGCTTTAGTTTAGCGCGGTGCAAGCAGAAGGTGTTGTTTTTTCATTCTTTGCGTTGAGTTTCAAATTTATTTTCTTGCAAGAAATTTAGAAGGAACTGCAACCACCTCTTGTTTGACCTGCACACAGCACCGCTAGTTTGCTTTTCGACACTGTGCACTCAGCTAAATTCTATTACAACTGGTTCAATTCATATCCAAGTCATGTATTTACACTACTAAGAGTGACTTTGCCCAAAAGAAAGCCCTCGTGAACATTTTCAGACTTGTTGGAAGAAACTCAACTTGGTCCGACTTGTTGTTCATCACTTCTCGCATTTCACAGTAGTGTTTGAGAATTTCTACGGGTGGTGGGTGTCTGCTGTGTGCCCAAGCCTGGGCCCTGCCTCGAACACTGTATGCTGAGGGCGCGAACAAGCACAAGTCATCAGATTCGGACAACCTTACCACACGTATCAGCTAACTATAAAAAGGAGGTGCAACCCGACTCTCAAACGGAACTGTCATTTGTTTTTATACCAAGACATACTGACCAGGCAATTTTATAGCTTCTAGCCTCGTTCTATCAGTATAGAATGCTCATATATAGCTTCTGAAAACACAATGGACGTTACTGCCTATATAGCGTGAGATGCTATATGTGATATACTGCAACACAAGTTGCTGTGTGGAGTTGCCTATGAAGGTCCAAAACAGTCAAGAATTGTACATGTAGCAGTGGAGCAATTTCGCCAGCAAGTGCATCTACCTTCCGGAGGCCCACTACACACGAACACTTCCTCTTTTAACCTCCAGCGCTTTCAAAGGCTGTTTGTCTATAAAAAAACCTTGTGTCACTCGCTGGGCAGGCCAGACCTTGCACACACAGTGCAACTATTTCCGTGGTTTCGTCGCTCAAATCCTTGAGACCGCGACCAAAATAAGGTGATTGGCAGAAAGGACTGTTTCGACTTCCATGAAACACCTCGATTTGATGCCACAAAAGAGAAACGTGACCACAGCACTAAGCGAAAGAGCAGCTGTGAAGCCGGATCGTAGCCATCTCTGTTTATTTGGACAATGTTGCCAGCTCCAATAACAGATTCTGGAGTTTCCAGTAACAGTGGCATACTTGCATCAGTATGGCCATAGGTGGTGGAAAGTCTGTATTATGATGGCTGCCTTTGAATGTGTAAGAGTTCACAGCATCTCACAGATGACTGGCCCACTTGACGAGATTCTATAGGTTGCATGACCCAAGCTTGGACCACACATGCCCACAAGAATTGACAGTGTCGCAACTAAGTTCTATACTCTTGATGAAGATCATTACAACCAGTCATTGACCATTGCGAAATTATATTATTTCTGGCTTTCCAGCATAGTTTCTTGGGTAACACTACAAATTTATGACCTTTGGACGGTGAGCATAGATGACCAGCACACTGAGCGTGAGCTTCACAATGCTTGAACATTGTAGCATGTTTATTTGGTAGCCCTGCATTGTGCTAAAGTTCTGCTGCATCTCGTTATGGATTCCTTTATTTCACTAGTCATTCTCTTGGTGCACCAGACACAATCGCCTTCTTTTTGTTTCTCATTGACAAGCTTCTCAGTTGACCTGATGTCTACCTAACTGTATTACATATGTCGACATAAATAAACCTTATGTTGCTGAATACATTCCTTGAAACCTTTATATTTTACTTTGTTTAGACTCTGGACATCTTTAGTGTTCAAATCAAGATTTGAAGGTTTTGAGTAATATTTATATTTAATTTTGTTAGGTTCATGGCCCTCGGGCGGCGGTAACCAGGGCGTAGCCTCGGGAGACTCAAGCAAGACCACCAGTCCCTGCTGAACGCAAACAACTGTTTATTGAACTGCTTGCAAACCCTCATCACATAGATGGGGGCACCACTAACTACCACATTGTAGAGTGACAGCCTCTACAAATTTGATTGCAGGTGTCACTGTTTAAACAACCCTAAATTGGTTGCCACAAAGCGTAAAAGCGGCGCCATTTAGTTGTAAATGAATTTTTTTCTTCCCATACTTCCAGCCATTGCATATGCTTCTACAGTTTAACCTACTTATAACAATCTTCAAGTGCCAAGAAAATCCCGTTCTTATAACAGTGTTGCATGAAAAAGTAGGGGGGGGGGACAAATATCCAAGCATTTTAAGTCGGCAGAAAAGAGCACAGTCAAATCCACCAATAGAATTACCGGTTTTAACTATACTCGGATACTGCAATGAGATCCGATGCACCGTCAACTTTCGTATGTGTTCTATGGTGAAATAAACAACTTATTACAATGCTCTCTGCCACAATGTTGGTTATAACAATTAAATCGAGCTACTGCATGGGTGTGTGTGCTGAAATAAAAAAAATCATCGAACAAGAACAATAAGAGGAAAGGAAAAGAAAATCATTATCAGTTTTTGCACCTGCCTGCCTGCTTGCCTGCATGCTGCACGCCTTTGTCACACGCACTTTTGTTGCACTGTGCATGACACACCTTTATCGCCTCGCCTTGCACATCACTGGCCTCGTGCACCCTTCTCCCATCTCCTTTCCACCTTCCGATACCCCAGGTAGCACAAAAGAGATACGTAACGTTTTCGTAGCGTTTATCCAAGACGATAAAAACGGGTTAAAGAAGACACGAATGAGAGAACTTCGGCGGAAAAACGTCGTATATCTCTGCTAATGTCCGGCTTAATTACTTTCTGGAGACGATCTAGAACAGGTCTGCAAGACGTATTCGAAAAGCTGGGCTAGAAATAGGATTGGGAAAGACACAAGTAATCCCTTTGCCAAAACTATTCGCAACCAATTTCTAAACGTTTTTAGGACGTTATCAAAAAGCTGGCCTAGAAGCGGTCTTGAAAGGTTTACGATCATCTGAAGTGACGGGCGCGATCAGATATCGTTGTTCAAACACGCGTTTAGTTTCGCCTCACGCGACTGGCCTATGCCGCGCAGACGTCGTCAGCCGCACCCGTTGGCACGGCCTAGGCCAATCGCGTGAGGTGAAACTGATCGGGCGTTTCGAACAACGATCTCCAATCGCGCCCCAGATGAGTAGAAGCGTCGGTGTTGACTGTAAGAGCCATGGCGCCGTGCCAAGCACTGTTCCCCGCATGGCTGGCGCATCCTCTACCAAGTCGCTCGAAAATGAGCCTGTTAGGAATAATAAATCCTTAATACCGCCTTTAGTAAGCTGCGATGCTTACAACCACAATGGGAATGACATCCTGCAAAGAACAAATGGCCAGGTCTTGGCCGGTGGCCAGACCAAGCCCTTCATGCCAAGAGCGCATGAAATGAGAACATTGTGACAAAGCAAAAACACTTTATTAAAATGTAATGCTTATGCAAGGTTCGAACAAACTGTGTGAGAAATGCAAATAGAAGTAAAAGTACATCAACAATGACAAAAGTCGCAGAAAGGATTCGTAATGAACTCGAAAGTGAACGTTCCCTAGCACATAAACAAAATTCCAAGTACGCATACAAAAATGAACAGAAATACCTGGAGTGTACTAAAGTGTCTAATTTATCATAGTAAAGTGCGCGTGCTATTAGATGGACTAGAGTTATGCAGAAGTGACATCGGAGCGAATGGAAGAAGTAGACTGAAAAATGCAAGAGTATGAATTCGATGGTAACTGCCTCCAAGCAATGTTACCAATCATCTAGAAGCTTGAAAAGAGCACAAAAAGAAATACCACCGCACACCATCATAAAACAATCCTGTGACAGAAATAAAAAAAAATGGGAACAATGCAAAATTGGAAATATTGCCTTTGGGATATATCAAAGAAGGTAATGGCGAGAAAAAATAACCATACAACAAAAAAGCAATAAAGTGAAATTAGTACAGAATACTTAAACGGGGGATTCAGTGTAACAAGTGAACACTACTGTAGCACAGCGAACGATGAGACAGTAATGCTGCATCTTGCCACTCCAGAACGTGAGAAATGAATATGCAAGCCTCATATTAGAAATTTACATAAACATGGAAATAAACTGGAATGCACTGGAAGCTGCATTTGTGTAACAAAGGAAGCAATGGTCATAATAAATAGTAAGTGTTTTATCTAAAAAGTCCTTTACAAGAGGCAAAGTTGTACCTCTCTGGCAAAAATAAAGTTGCAACGAATAATTTGCAAACCAGCAAATACATTAATTAGCACACTGACATGTCACACTTTCCGCACATCTCCAGTCTCCTAAAGTAAAATAAAAGCACTCTGAGTGAGAAAAACGTTTAACACATGTAGCCCAGAGCAAATTCTTTGCCAGTTCACTCACACTTTCACATCCAAAAACATTTGCCACAAAGTCCAGGCACAGTTCCACTGATGTTTACCAATTCACCCCCACTTTCACGTCCAAAAATATTTGGCACACAGTCCAGGCATAGCTTCATAGGCAAACAGCTTGAGAGCACCCTACTGATTATTGTGCAGTCCCGCTGCTGGAAATAGAACTGCCGCACATGATGGTAGTGGTTTCAATGTAGACACACTTGCTGCTCTGGACAGGTATGCTCAGATATCTGCACTGGTGCTCCATTTTGTCGAAGTATACACATTGATGCACTACGCTGGTAATTGAAATGTTTTGAATGCAGAAGTATTGGCTTCACCAGAAAGACTTGCCCACATACCACCACTGGCATATATATGCACTTGCTCTTCACTCAGTAGCATTGAACTTAAAGTGTTCCTTATGTGGGAGCCATGTGTAAAACCGATGTCACACGACCACTCTCGATCGCGATCAAGCCCGATCCGGATCGAAATTATCGATGCGACTGGCTCACTCTCGTAGCTTGCGCAGAGGAGCCAATCACGACCGAGAAATTTGATTTGTAACGGACTGGATAGCGGCTAAAAGAGCCTCGTGTGAAACCGGTATCAAATAATGCACAGACGTACGCTAGGACAATGTGTTGCACAAGGACAAAGAACTGCGACATGCCCTGTTGTGCGAAGCGCGCGAACAGAACACATGTGTATATATATATAAAAAAAACTGCGAGAGCGCTTCGCGAACTCCATGCGCACACATGGCACCCGCACGAACTCGGCAGGCCGCCGTAAAGCGCGAAGGGTGCACAGCGTACATTCCGACACATGTCCCAAACTGCAAACAATCGTACTACCTAAAGCATACAAGTTATTTTATACCAAGGGCATACTCGACTTCCGACACATGTCCCAAACTGCAAACAATCGTACTACCTAAAGCATACAAGTTATTTTATACCTAGGGCATACTCGACTCACGTATGCAGTATCCACAAGCGAGTTATGCAGCGTACATGCTGTATCCATTCGCCAAATAGTAAAATTGATAATAAGCACAAAGCTACAAGGGACTCAATACATTACTACCATTTGAGGCGTCAAATAAAGTCGAATTTGGCCGTTTCATATATTGGACACAATATATGGACACATGTGGTACACGGTAATACCATGAAATACCCATCACGTGGGTAAAGGGGGCGAAAACACAATCGAGAACCTGAAGCGCAAACGATAAAAGCACGGTATGGTGCACGCAAAATTCTGTCAGTGCGCTGTAGCGCGAGGGAAGAAAATAGGGCAAGCACTTGACCTCACCTTTTGGGATACCGCACTAGTACTGAATCATTTAAAAAAAAGAAGCCTGTTTGAACCAGTTCCTTTGTCTGCAACACTCTTGCTAAACGGGAGACTAAAATACCACGATGACGGCTCTATTGCAGAGATCGGGAAGGTGCGCACAGACAGAAATTTTGCCGCCTTTCTTCGCATTCTGCAAAATGTTTTCTTGTTAGGATCACGCATAGCGGCCGATCCCGACGCTAGGGACACACAGGCACGATTTCGTCCCTCTAAATTTCGTCCTTATACTGCCCTTAACGCCTTAATTACAGCGTCAGTGAAAAGGCTCCTCACATAACATGACAATGAACTTGAAGAGCTGATTAGTGCCCTCCACTCCGCGCCCTCCAATTGAAAACACTACTGATTTCCAAATTAAACTACACAAACAAATCGCACAACCCAAACTAATCACAGAACGTCGTTTTCTTGACGGCAAAACCCTGCAACACTTACATGACAAAGGGCAGCGGCAGCACATTCAGAACAGCCGCTATCATACCACAGCGCAATGAAGTGCGATAACGCTATTATGCCCGGCTCAAACAGATCGCGCAACCCAAACTAATCACAGAATGGCATTTTCTTGACAGCAAAGCACTGCAACACTTGCATGACAAAGGGCAGCGGCTGCACATTCAGAACAGTCGCAAACAGACCATAGTGCCATGCGAGTGCGATAACGCAACTATGCCCGGCTTCACGAATAACGTGGCCGCCTTGGTCACATAACAATTGAAAACACTACTGATTTCCAAATTAAAACCACACAAACATATCGCACAACCCAAACTGATCACATAATATCGTTTTCTTGACAGCAAAACACTGCAACACTTGCATAGTAAAAGGCAGCGGCAGCCCATTCAGAACAGCCGCAAACACACCACAGCGCAATGCGAGTGCGGTGACGCGACGACGCCTAGACGACGCGACTATGCCCGGCTCACCCGGCTGCCCGGCATCACGAATCACGTGGCCACCTTGGTCACATGATTTGACGACGGTATCGCCACCTTGCGCAAGGTTGGATCGCGTTGGTGGGTTGTTGAATATTGTAGAAGCCGCTAAAGAGGCTGACGCGCCGTGGCGTGGCGGTGGCGTTCTGAGTCGGTTGCAAAACGTATTCACCCCTCGTTTTTAAGCTGTCTGGCTTCCAACATTATCAAAACGTATTCACCCCTCCTTTTTAAGCTATCTTGTTTGGAACGTCTTTGATACGTCGATTTTGGTCAAAAATCCGTTTCAGACGTTCAATCCCTTAATACGAGGTTTTCAAGACTTTGTGTGCTACCTGGGACGCAGTTGACTGCACCGACGTCAAAAGGGTGCAAGAGAATTGGGACAGAGGCGCGCCAGGCTGGTGATGCACTTGTAGAGCGGCTAGAAATCGGAGATATGAAGAGTGCGGGGCATTTCCCTTTCCCGGAAGTGCTGCCTTGTGCAATTTTTCACTAAGTCAAGATATGGCACTGTGCTCAGAGGCACGGGAACTGGTCAGCTGTGGAGATACGCAAGAGGCATTTGAATGTTCGAGCAAAGCAAGCCAAGTAGAAGATTGACAGAACTAGAGTTGTTACACTCACAAGTTACTGTTCCGCGTTTTCTTGCAAAACTACCTTGTCTTAGTGTGCCTTCTTTATTAAGGATGCCATCAAAACGAAAACATAAGAGAAAAAGGGCTTATTTTGACCCTTGGTGAAATTCGGCGCGCAATCATTGCCAGAAAAACTGTCCCTCTTGCGGGTGGTGGCAGCAGTGCAGTTTTGGAGTAGGGAGTGGGCCCTTCGTGGCTAACAGAGCTATACAGGAGAATTCTGCTGTGTGTGCACTGTGGTGGAGGTTCTGCAGCGACTGAGACTCAACAGGGAGGTCTAATTCAACTGTTCCCATGGATGCAGCAGAGGTGGCTGCGGAACATATATACTGACTGCGAAGAGCTACACAGCGTTGCTCACCCTAATTGTGTATTATATTGCAGATAACGCGACAAGCAAGCGGATTCTCTCATATGCTTGCAAGCATTGCAAACAACCAGCCTGGTTAGTTAGATTGTTATTGCTATCACAACAATTTCCTTCTATAAGAGCTCGAACGAGGAGGAAGGGAAAAAGAAATGTACCCTGTGCGAAATTAGGAGGCTGAAGGCCTCGCAGAGCAAAAGGCACCATCCACCACAGTCACGGTTGCTGTTGCTGATGAAGTAATGTGTAATAAAACTATAAGAGAATGTTCAGTCTCAGCTTCTCTACAACACTGAACATGTAAATGGCTCCGCGATTGCACGACCTTAGGCACCACTGAAAGGTGCATTGAGTAAAAGATGAACGCGATCCTAAATGGAAATGATCATTCGCGATAAATTTCAGTGACTGCCACTGTAAGAGTCATTATAATGTCTCGCACATTTGTGGGCTAATTTTAGAGCAACGAAACATTGAAATATTTGCGTAAGATACATCTCTTCCACTAGAACAACCTTGGGCCACTTAACTATGTCGATAAATCATATAAATATTTCTAGACATATCGTTTTGCATCAGCAACAACTGCAATAACACTGCGGTGGTTTCAAAATATGCTTCATTGAATAGTGGTTGCATTGAATAGTGGGCTGAATAATTTTGCTCGCGGATGGTTAGTGCTGATGCCGTGGTTGGAGCTTATCTAGTGCTATAGGCGTATATAGTGAAAAGGTTGTGTTCAATGGCAAGGCAACCTACAGATGCGAAAAGCAAGCAACATGCGGCGCCAGTGTAACGCGGACAATGCCGCCAGATGACGACAGCGCCACTGTGGTGGCATCAGGCATCCTGGCAAGCTTAGAGCCGCCGGTTTTCACGCTTCCCAGCACAGTTCTAATATATTGTATCTTACTACTAGCCATGTGAAAATACCGGGATCAGTTCATTATTTCTACCGTGTTAATTTTATTTCCTGTCTATATATGAATATTCCTGCCGCCATGATGTAGGCATGTATCCTTTTCGAAACATTGGCTACATTGACGTATTCTTTGTTCAACCACTGTAGGCTACTTGTATCTTCCTCTTATCAGCAGTATATCGTTGTCAATCCTTGTATTCTAGACTCAGTTTCCCTTCACCTTCTTATCAGTATCATGATGTTTATGTCCCTGCCCAGCGTTAGTTCATCAGCCTATTTTTATGTCCACTACAAGATGAAGGCCTCTTCCGATGATCTCCAGTTACCCCTGTCGTGCGATCTATATTACCACTATAGAAGTTCTCTTTTTGCACTCCGATTACTTGTTCAAAATATCGTCATCCTCAGTCTATTATATGTGTACTGCAGGACGAAGGCCTCTCCTTGCGATCTCAATCAATTACCCCTGTCTTGCCCCAACCGATTCCAACTAGCGCCCGCGAATTTCCCAACTTCATTGCCCCACCTAGTCTTCTGCCTTCCTCGACTGTGCTTCCCTTCTCTTGGTACCCATTCTGTGACCCTAATGATCCGCCGGTTATCTAACCTGTGCGTTACATGACCTGCCCAGCTTCATTTTTCTTCTTAGTGTCAATTATAATATCGGCTATACCCATTTGCTCTCTGACCCAAACCACTTTCTGTCTTTTAACGTTATGCCTAGCATTCTTCTTTCCATCGCTTCTTGTGCGGACCTTCACTTGTTCTTAAGCTTCTTCGTCAGTCTCCAAGTTTCTGCCCCGTATGTCAGCACCAGTAAAATGCACTGATTGTACACCTTTCTTTTCAATGATAATGGTAAGCTTCCAGTCAGGAGCTGACAATGTCTGCCATATGCATTCCAACCCATTTTTTTATTCTTCTATGAATTTCCTTCTCATGATCGGGGTTCCCTGTGAGTAACTGACCTACGTAAACGTACTCCATCACCGACTCTAGAAGCTGGCAGGCGATCCTGAATTCTTGTTCCCTTGCCCGGCTATTCATGATTGCTTTTGTCTTTTGCATATTAGTATTCAACCCTACTTGCTCTTACACTCTCTCTGTTAAGGTCCTCAATTATTTGTTGTAACTCATCTCCAGTGTTGCTGAACAAGACAATGTCATCTGCAGACCGAAGGTTGCTGAGATATTCGCCGTCGATCCTTACTCCTAAGCTTTCACAGTTTAATAGATTCAATACTTCTTCCAAGCACACTGAAAACCATTGGAGAGATTATGTCTCCTAGTCTGACCCCTTTCTTTATAGGTATCTTCCTACTTTTCTTGTGTAGAATTAAGGTAGCTGCGGAATCTCTGTAGATATTTCCTAAGATATTTACTTAAGCAGCCTGCACTCCTAGATTACGCAATGCCTCTATGACTGTTGGTATCTCTGCAGAATCAAATGCCTTATCGTAATCTATGAAAGCCATATAGAGAGGCTGAGTCCTGGCTGGCTGTATTCTGTGGATTTCTCGATTACCTGATCAATGACATGGATGGGATCCATTGTAGAGTATCCCTTCCTGAAACCTGCCTGTTCTGTTGGTTGACTAAAGTCCAGCGTTGCCCTTATTCTATTGGAGATTATCTTGGCAAATGTTTACATATAATACTGGGAATAAGATAATGAGCCTATAATTTTTCAATTTTTAACGTCTCCTTTTCTGTGGATTAGTATAAGGTTTGCATTCCTCCAGTTTTCTGGGACCGCTGAAGTCGATAGACACTTTGTATACAGAGCCGCCAGTTTTTCAAGTATTATGTCTCCTCCATCTTTGAATCCATCGACTGTTATTCCATCTTCTTCGGCTGCTACTCCCCGTTTCATGTCTTGCAGGGCCCTTATGACCTGATCGCTAGATTTAGGAGGAGTTTCTGTAACCTGTTCACTACTGCTTCGAATGGAGGCATTCCGGCTCCTCTTGGTGCTGTACAGTTCAGTATAGAATTCTTCCGCTGCAGTTACCACACCTTTGAAATTGCTGATGATATTACCCTGCTTATTTTTCAGGCCATACAGCTTGATTTGTCCTATGCCAAGTTTCTTACTCACTGATTTCATGCTGTGTCCATTTTAAGGATTTCCTCAGTCTTTCTCACGTTATAATGTCCAATATCCCTTATTTTCAGCGTATTGATCAGTTTTGACAGTTCTGCGAATTCTATCTTATCTCTTGAGTAGGACAATCATTCTTTGTTGTTTGTTTATTAGGTACTTTGTTACTTAGGAGAGCTTGCCTACTGGTTGCCTAGGTGCCTTGCCTCCCACTTCAACTGCTGCCTCTGATGCCAGCCTAGTTACGGTTACATTCATTCATCATCATCATCAGCCAGTTTTATGTCCACGGCAGGACAAAGGCCTCTCCCTGCGATCTCCAATGACCCCTGTCCTGCTCCAACCGATTCTAATTAGCACCCACGAATTTCCTAATTTCATCACTCCACCTAGTCTTTTGTCGTCCTCGATTGCGTTTTCCTTCTCTTGGTACCCTTCTGTAACCCTAATGGTCCAACGGTTATCTAACGGGGCTATTACAAGACCTGCCTAGCTCCATGTATTCCTCCTGATGTCAATTTGAATATCGTCTATACGTATTTGCTCTGTGATCCAAACCGCTCCCTTTCTGTCTGTCAACGTTATGCCTAGCAATCTTCGTTCCATCGCTGTTTGCGCTGTCCTTGTTCTCAAGCTTCTTTGGCAGTCTCCAAGTCTGCCCCATATGTCAGCACTGGTAAAATGCTCTGATTGTACACCTTTCTTTTCAATGATAATGGTAAGCTACCAGTCAAGAGCTGGAAATGTCTGCCGTATGCGATCCAATCCATTTTTATTCTGTGAATTTCTTTCTCATGATCAGGGTTCCCTGTAATAAATTGACCTAGATAAACGTACTCCTTCACAGACTCTAGAGGCCGACTGGCGATCTTGAACTCTTGTTCCTTTGCCCGGCTATTTATGATTATCTTTGTCTTCTGCATATTAATCTTCAACCCCACTCTTACATTCTCTCTGTTAAGTTCCTCAATCATTTCTTGTAACTCGTCTGCATTGTTGCTGAATAACACAATGTCATCAGTGAACCGGAGGTTGCTGAGATATTCGCCGTCGATGTTTACTCCTAAGCCTTCCCAGTTTACTAGCTTGAATACTTCTTGAATACGCAGTGAATAGCATTGGAGTGATTGTATCTCCCTGTGTTACCCCTTTCTTTATCGGTATCTCCCTGCTTTTCTAGCGTAGAATTAAGGTAGCTGTAGAACCTCTGTAGATATTTTGCAACTTATTTACGTAAGCGTTCTGTACTCCTTGTTTACGTCATGCCTTTATGACTGCTGGTATCTCTACTGAGTCAACTGCCTTTTCATAATCTATGAAATCCGTATAGAGAGCATTACTCAAATGATATTGCACAACAAAAAACGACACGAGCGTAAGAGAAGATGACACACCAAGCGCATTACTATATCATTTGAGTAATGGATTACCAACTTGCCCGGAATGCTGCTCCTATATAGAGAGACTTGTTGTACTCTGCGGATTCCTCGATAACTTGAGTGATGACATGGATGTGATTCATTGTAGAGTATCCCTTCCTGAAGCCAGCCTATTCCCTTGGTTAGTTAAAGTGCAGTGTTGCCCTTATTTTATTGGACATTATTTTCGTAAATAGTTTATACAATAATGGGAGTAAGCTAATGGGTCTGTAATTTTTCAATTCTTTATCATCTCCCTTTTGTGGATAAGTATAATGTTTGCACTCTTCCCGCTTTCTGGGACCCTTGCAGTCGATAGAGACTTCATATAAGGATCCGCCAGTTTTTCAAGCATTATGTCTCCTCATCTTTGATTAAATCGGCTGTTATTCCATCTTCTCCTGCCGATCTTTCTCGTTTCATGCCCTTCTGACTTCGTCGCTAGATATAGGAGGATTTCCTGCATCCTGTTCATTACTGTTTCTAATTGAGGTATCCTGACTCCTCTGGGTACTGTACAGGTCAGTATAGAATTCTTCCCCTGCCTTTACTATATCTTCAAGATTGCCGATGATGTTACCCTGCTTATCTTTCAGTTCATACATCATGGTTTGTCCTATGCAATGTTTTTTTCTCACTTATTTCAGGCTCCGTCCATTTTTTACGGCGTCTTCAGACTTTCTAATGTTATAGTTTCGAATATCCTTTATTTTCGCCTTGTTGATCAGTTTTGAAAGTACCGCGAATTCTACCTTATCTCTTGAGTTGGGCATCGTAATTTTTTGTCTTTTCTTTATTAGGTCCTTCATTATTTGGGAGAGCTTGCCTACTGGTTGCCTTGGTGCCTTGCCTCCCACTTCAATTGCTGCCTCTGAAGCCAACCTAGTTACGGTTTCATTCATTAGCTCTATGTCATCACCATCTCTCTGCTCTTAAGCAGCATATTTGTTTGCAAGTACCAGCCTGAGTTTGTCTGCTTTTACCCTTACTGCCTCTATATTACCTGTTCTTCTTGACCAATTTAGCTCTTTCTCTCTTCAAATTGATCTGGATCCTAGCCCTCACTAACCTACGATCACTGCGCTTAACCCTACCGAGCACTTTTACATCCTGCACTATGATGGGATCGGCGGAAAGTATGAAATCAATTTCATTTCTTATTTCACCTTTAGGTCTTTTGCAGGTCGACTTTGGGCTGCTACGTTTCTTGAAAAAGGTGTTCATTATTTTCAGCTTATTCCTTTCTGGGAATTCTACCAGCATCTCTCCTTTAGCGCTCCTAGAATTCCTAGAATAGTTGCCGATTACTTGTTCACCATCCTGCTTTTTCCCCACTTTTGCATTAAAGTCGCCCATTACTACACTATATCGAGTTTGCACTTTTCTCATCGCTAATTCACCATCTTCATAAAACTTATCTACTTCCTCATCATCGTGACTGGATGTTGGAGCGTAGACTTCTACTACCTTTAATCGATACCTCTTATTAAGTTTGATACGACTACAGCTACCCTCTCATTAATTTATTTACAATAATGCCAGTCTCTACTGAGACCATAGCAGGTGGGCACTATGCATATGTACACATACAAAGAACACTGACGTTATACGTGTATTGATCCTTAATATGATCAGTTTTGCACTTTACACATAAACAATTTGCACTACATAATGTATACACCAAACATAAGTACATGATCATTTTAAAAATAGAATTAAATGACAATTTAGATATGCTATGCTGCAAACACGACTACATGCACAGGGCACAAGTACATAGTGGTTTGCACGATCAATAATAGCACTAGCAATTTGAACTTGCTAGGAAGTTTTCTTCAATTTTTAATTGAAACTGAGACAGAGGCTCTGTGTTAGTGGTGAGAGGCGTTAACATATTCCATTTAAGGATGGCAACCGGAAAAAGGAATATTTAAACACATTATTATTACATTTATATTCTACTCAGGTATTTGTACCTCGTACGTCGTGTTTGTGAATAAGAAATGTAATTTTAAATGTCAATTTTAAATAATTATGCAGGAGTTGATAAAGAAATTTTAAACGTGCCTGTTTCGCTCGTGCTTCGAGCGTAAGGAGCACAGAAATCGCTAGAAGGTTAGAGGGAGAGTCTTCCCGTCTAAATTTGTTATGGATAAATCGAATGGCTTTCCATTGTACTGCTTCTATTTTCATTATGTTAGTCTGGGTATGAGGAAACCATACAGTGTTTCCGTATTCGAGGATCGGCCTAACGAATGTTTTGTATGCTAGGAGTTTTGTTGACAAGGGTGCGAGTTGAAGTGATCTGCGAAGGAAAAATAACTTTTGCATAGCAGATGAAGTAATGCGGTGAATACGCTCGTCCCACCTTAGGTCTGACGTTATTGTGAAGGCTAGATATTTATATTTTTGTACTTTAGTCAAAGCTGTACCATTTATGGTGTAGCAAAAGTCTGAAGGTTGTTTTTTCATCGTTATTCATACATGCTGATTTCTTTACATTGATTATCATGTGCCAGTCTGAGCACCATTCTGTAATACTACTAAGTGATTTGTTAAGGGAGCAGTGATCTTGATCATTCTTAATTTCGCTATAAATGATACAGTCATCCGCGAATACCTTTATTTTGCAGTCTATGTTAGTGGGTATATCATTAATATACACTAGAAATAACAAGGGCCCAAGCACGGAGCCATGAGGCACTCCAGATGTAACTGGTACTATATCTGATGTTGTATGTTCGAAAATAACAAACTGACACCCTTTAAACAAAAACCCATGAATCCAAGCAACAATTTCTCCGTCTCCGATAATGCTTTTTTAGTTTATTTATTAGCTTGGTGTGACAAACACAATGAAACGCTTTAGAAAAATTAAGTAGGATTATGTCCGTTTGGCCGTGATTGTCAATAGCCAGCGCGAGATCGTGTACGGCTTCTGTTAATTGAGTTATGGTCGACAAACCCCTGCGAAAACCATGCTGCTTAGGGGACAGGATGCCATCGTTTTCAAAAAAAGGTAAATGTTTTAAAAATATATGTTCGAGTAGTTTGCATGCCGTGCTCGTTGACGATATTGGTCTGAAATTTCATTCAACGGATTTATCTCCTGACTTGTAGGTCGGAATAATTTTAGCTATTTTCCAATCTTTGGGTAGTTTTGATGTTGATAGGTATTTACGGAAAATAAGGCCGAGGTATCTACTGCACCACTGCGCGTACCTTTTAAGAAATTGGTTGGGTATATTGTCCGGATCACATGCTTTTTCAGTGTCTAGGGCAAGACAGACAGACAGACAGACAAAGAACTTTACTAATGGTCCTGAGGAACAGCGTTAGGGTACCTCCCTTTTCAGGGAGTCCCCGTAGCCTTCGACGGCCGCACCCACGTCGGGGTAGGAAGATCGTGGTCCTCCGCCCTGTCGCAGGCCCTCTGGACAGCCCGTAGTTGCTCGTAGAGGTCGCCGCTTTTAAGGGCTGCCTCCCAGTCGGTTAGAGTGGTTAGCGATGAGCTGCATAACGCAGGGCATTGCCAGAGCATATGGGATAGGGAGCAGTACGCCTCCCCACAGTCTGGAAAGTGGGGTTCTACATTAGACGCAAAGTGACTTAATCGGCCCCAGGAGTGGAACGACCCCGTTTGTAGCATGCGAAATGCCAACGATTGTGGTCTATTAAGTTTAGGGTGTGCTAGCGGAAAGGCCCGTCGAGCGAGTTTATACTGTGCCAAGATTTCATGGAAGGTGAGAAGTGAATCCCTGTACAGTCCTAAGTCGCCGCCCGTGAGTCCACCTGAACCGCCGCGGTGTGTAAGACATCGCGCACAGTCATGGGCCAACTCATTGGCGTTAACAACCTCAGAGTGCACATTGATTCCCATATGTGCCGGGGACCATTTGACGCTAAGAAAACCAGCAGCCCTCTCGCTGCCGAGGATGACCGCCGCCTCCTTCGAGATCGAGCCGGAGGCGAAAGCTCGGGCTGCAGACCTGGAGTCTGTAAAGATATTGGGACGTAGAGCTATAGATAGATATTGGGACGTTCAGTGCTATAGCTATAGCAACCTGCTCGGCTACTGTGGCAGAAACCTTCCGCACGGATGCTGAGTTCATGAGAGTGCCGTTGGAGTCAACCGAAACTACGGCATAGTGATCAGAGTGCTTGTACTGGGCGGCGTCAACAAAATATGCCAGATTCGGAGTGGCCGCAGCCGCTTTTAACAGGGAACGAGCCCTGGCTACCCGGCGCCCTACATTGTATTCAGAGTGGACGTTACGTGCCATGGGATCTACCTTGAACGAATCTCGGACCACGGGTGATAGGGTCACGTTGCGCTCCGTGATTTCCTGGTGACCGCATCCAACGGATTCGAGGATGCGTCTCCCCACTCGCGATGATGAGAGTCGTATTATTTGGGCCACTCGTTGAGCCTCGATCACCTCTGATAGGGTGTTGTGCATGCCTAGTTGCATGAGACGCGCGGTGTTGGTAGAGAGTGGTAAACTCAGCACGCGCTTGATGCTTTTGCGCATGAGGGCGCCGATTTTGGCCTCATCCCGTTTAGACCAGCGCAACGTGGAGGCTACATAGTTAATGTGGCTCATCAGAAACGCGTGGTAGAGTCTGAGGAGATTGCTTTCGCTTAAACCCCCCTCTGCGGTTCGAGATCCTGAGGATGAGCCGAAGCATATTCTCCATCTTGGAAGTAATGCGGGCATAGTCTGTGAGTTGCCCCCACGAGATTCCAGCAAGAGTCCGAGCGCCCTGATGGTATCCACTCTGTGGATTTGTTATTCTTCCCTCGTATAAAGGGCTATGGGAACTTGATCTAAGGGTGTGGAGCACCTAACCCCCCGTCGGGTGGGCCTATACAATAGAAGTTTGGACTTCGCTGGTGACAGACTCAGGCCCGTGTCTAGTAGGAAGAGTTCTGTGATGTCGAGCGCCTCTTGGAGCGCACTGTCAACTTCAGCGTCAGACCCTCCCATGCACCTCACAGTAATATCATCCGCGTAGAGGGCGTGACCCGTTCCTCTTACTGTGGCCAGTCTGTCCGAGAGGCCCTTCATGGCGATGTTAAACAGTAGGGGAGAGATGACCGCCCCTTGCGGGGTGCCTCTCGCTCCCAATGTAAATTCCTTGATTTGATTTGCCCTATTTTGACAGTGGCCTTTCGATCCCTCAGGAAGGAGCTAACGTACGCATGGAATCGTGGCCCCGGGCCCAGGTCCTAGATGGCGTCTAGCACGAACCGGTGCGAGATGCTATCAAAAGCCTTGGACAAGTCTAGAGCAAGGATGCCCCGAGTGTCTCTAGTGTCGTCATCAATGATTTGCATCTTTATAAGTAACATGGCGTCCTGTGTGGAGAGTGCCGGCCGAAAGCCGACCATGTTGTGAGGGAATGACTCATTAGTTTCGATGTGCCTAGATATACGGCTGTGAATGGCATGTTCGGCCTCCTTACCCACGCAGGACGTAAGCGATATGGGTCGCATGTTCTCCGGCGCAAGAGTTTTGCCTGGTTTCGGGATGAGCACCACTGAGGCTGTCTCCCAGGAAGCGAGGGCGAGGCCCGTTTCCCAAATTTTATTGATCTCCCCGGTGAGCAGCGTAACTGATTGTTCGTCCAAGTTGAGGAGAAACTTATTGGAGATGCCGTCCAGGCCCGGTGCAGAGCTACCGTTGAGCATTTGGAGCAGCTCCCAGATTTCGGATTGCGTGAAGGGGACGTCGAGCTCCCCCACCGCTCCCCCCCCCCGGTAACGAGGATAATCCCCGTCATCGGAGGGGCCCAGCGGGAGATACTTTTCGGCCAACTCTTGAAGGAGGACGTGCTCAGATACACCCGCCGCCTTTTGATTATATACTATGCGATCGATGGCCAGTCTCTGATTGTTTCTGCTTTGCGAATCATCGAGTAAGAGTCGAGTAAGTCGAGTAACCAAACGTTTGAAACCACTGCATATAGGACGGCGCCGCACGAAACGTGCAAAGGCGTTATAAGAGGGGTTCCGCTCGATGAGACGCAGGACTCCATAAACCGCAAGATCGTCAACCCACGCAACCCGCTCGCTCTGGCGGCAAAGAGAATCAAGGAAACTGGCACGGTCATCTTCGCCTTCGACGGCTTTCGAGTCCCGAACTATGTCAGATACGACAATGCCCTGATCAATTGTTCTATTTACCGCAAGCAGATTGCCACGTGCCATGTGTGCGGCAGACTCGGCCATCGCGCGGACGTATGCCCCTCGCCCGACGACGCAATTTGCAAAGTTTGTGGACTAGCTAACCCTAACGCAGATCATGTGTGCACCTCGATCAAGTGTGCGCTGTGCGAGGGAAATCACGTCACGGCAAGCAAGGAATGCACGAACAGCTTTCAACTCCCCTACGTCGTCCGAAGAAGACGAGTTGAAAGAAGAATCGCAGCAAACGCAAGCAAAAGCACCATGAGATCAGGACCAATCGCCCTGAGTCAGCACGACTTCCCGCCGCTCAAGAACGCCGAGTGTAGCACCATCAACGACAACGTGGCCGCCAACGCAGATGCTCGCTTGTCCGGCGAGCGGGGTCGCTCGAGATCGAGGAACCGCGGTCGCCTGTCGTCACGATCGCGAGGACGCTCCAGGAACACGAGTCAGATATCCTCGTCAAGGGTACGATTCGCCCCCAGCCCACGAGTTGGCGGTGATGATCGGTTGACGTGGGCCCAACGTGTTCAGCAGCACCAACAACAGGAGCGACAAGAACAGCAGCACCAACAGCAGGCCGCCAGCCAGGTGAGTCCGATGGCACGGCCAGAGCACGTAGAAATAGCAAATACGATTAAAAGGCTAGAACACGAAAAGAAAGAGTTAAGGTAAACAATCACACAACTCGTCGAGGAAATCAGACAACTCAAAACGCCACCACCATCCTACCCTAATCAAACCGAAGCCACATCAGAACCCATGGTAGTAGAAGTACCGGAAGCGCAATCTACGCGCAATCCGCATAAGAGAAAAGCCGTGACAAACCCATCCATCGAGCACGGAAAGCGACATTAAGGAAATCAAGGAACTGCTCGGCGGGCTTGCAACTACCATCGCGTCACTGAAGGAAGGGCAAGACAAACTTGCGACGACTGTAGGGACCCTCAAGGAAGGTTACGACAGGATAACGTTACAAATCAATCACATGATGGAGACGATCAACATCCATGGGCAAGGCTCAACGCGCTAGAAATGGCAGACCACCCGTCTGTCACGTCACAGTCTATTAACACCAAGCTACCTCGGGCATTGTCGCTCGATAGACAAAGCAACAACGTGGCCTCACAAAGGCCACCCCACGCCAACAACAAAGATGGCTGTGCAAACTGAAACGTTTCCCCTTTGGCAATGGAATTGTAGGGGCTACGTCGGCAAAAAGGCCCCCCTGCAACAATACATTCGAGCCAAAAAAGGCAAACCCCAAGTCATTCTCCTACAAGAGACAAATACCGCTACACCCTCGCTATCCGGCTATGACGTGACCGCAACGACACCGCAACAGAAATGTAGAGGTATTGCCACGTTGGTCAGCAACAAACTAGCCCACACGACACACAAAATTAATCACGACCGCAGCAATTGCGAATTCGTTCTCACGGAAGTCTTCCCTAGAGCCAGCAACGCCAACAGCGTATTCATCCTAAACGTTTACAGCAGCCCCAAGCACAGAGCACAAAAATTTAGGCAAATACTCCAGCTCGCCCGCAACCGTGCCGGCGACAACCCCATGATCGTGGCCGGGGACTTCAACGCCCCTAACACGGCCTGGGGATACGTCGCCAATAGAGCCAAGGGCAAGTACTTACTAAACGACGCCGATGAACTTGACCTAACGCTCATAACGAACGCCGAATACCCCACAAGAACGGGTAACTCGGTCAACCGCGACAACAACACCAGATCTCACTTTCGTCCGCAACGTTCCAAACTATCAGTGGAACAACCTCTTCGAGGATCTGGGCAGCGATCATCACATTGTTGAGACAACGATTGACACCCCGTCCAGAGAACCCAGAAAATTGACGTACGTCGACTGGGACAAGTTCCGCGAGTTCAGACACGAACGCCGAACAGGCAAAGAATCAATTGAACAATGGACGTCGCAACAAAAGGCCGACATTATGGCGGCCACGAAGGAAATAGAGACAGATCTCCCCGTTCAAAGCATGGACAGCCGACTGGCTCACATGCTCGAAGCCAAACAATCACTCACCAGGAGATGGAAAGAACAAAGACACAATCGACGGCAGAGGAAAAAAATTTCTTCACTCAACCGGCTGATTGCAGAATATTGCACGCAACAATTTGACCAGTAATGGAACGAGTTGTGCGAAGCCACGGACGGCCGCATCAACAGCGGGACGACGTGGCCCCTGCTCAAACATCTTTTAGACAGAACCAGAGCCAAAGCGGACCAGGGTCGTACGCTGAACAGGATCATGCACGAGGAACTCAAAATTACCACGGAAAATGAGCTCATTGACTGTCTCGCCGACAAATACCTCCCGCTGGCCAAAAATGCTAGAGGCACGACCGCCGAAGCATATCGCGGCAAAGCCAACCCAGAGCTAGATCGGGACTTCTCAACCGAAGAGATACGCACGGCGCTTCAGAACCTAAACAGCAAGTCAGCGCCGGGGCCGGACGGCGTAACTAACAAGGCACTTAGAAACCTCGAGGAAACCTCAATCGAAACCCTCACAGAGGAAATCAACAAAATCTGGAGGAACGGAGAACTACCCGAAGGCTGAAAAACGGCCCTCATCGTGCTCATCCCAAAGCCTGACAAGGCGCCCAACATCAATAACCTCAGACCTATCTCGTTTACGTCTTGCGTCGGCAAGGTAGCCGAGCACGCGGTCCTAAACAGGTTCTCAAGGCATCTCGAAGAAAAAGATATCTACCCCGCAGCAATGATTGGCTTTAGACCCGGGCTATCCACCCAAGAGGCCATGAAGCTCCTCAAGCATGAGATCATTGACGCAGACACGAGAGACGCGAAAGTAATCCTAGGGCTAGACCTCGAAAAGGCATTCGATATTTTATCCCATGACTACATACTCGACACGATCTCCAACCTCGACTCTACGCTTATACAAAATCATTCCTGAGCGAGAGAACGGCCGCCCTCCATCTAGGGGAAATCAAGTCCCAGAAATACAAACTCTGCGGCAAGGGCACACCACAAGGTTCTGTCATCTCTCCGACGCTTTTTAACCTTGCGCTAGCTGGCCTAGGCAAGAAACTGGATCAAATCGAGAACGTCGAATACACGATATACGCAGATGACATAACGATCTGGGTCCCCGGAGGTAGCCTGGGATCAATTGAAAGAGCTCTGCAGCAAGCGATCGACGCTATCGGAGAATACCTCGCTCCCACCGGCCTGCGATGTTCGCCTGCGAAGTCGGAGCTCCTCGTCTACAAACCATCGAGAAGCGGTCCCAAGCCAAAGAACGAAATCACAGACACAAACTCCATTACTCTCAGAACAAAAGACGGAGGAACCATTTCACACGTCAGCAAAATCAGAGTCCTTGGGATGCTCATTGAGAGCAACGGCTCTAACGCCGCGACAGTGGAGAAGATCGTGACAAAGTCGAATAATGCCTTGAATCTCATACGACGCGTAGCAAACAGACAACACGGCCTTAAGGAAGAAAATCTCCTCAAGCTAACACACGCCTTTGCGCTATGCCACTTCACCTACGAGGCGGCCATACACAGATGGAAGGTAGCGGTAAAGGACAAAGTCAATGTACAACTGAGGAAGTTGGTCAAACTAGCGCTGGGAATCCCCAAGAACACCGAGACAGAGCTCCTGCTGCAACTGGGGGTACACAATACACTTGAAGAAATCGCCGAAGCTCAAGAACGGGCTCAATGGACAAGACTCTCTGGAACCAAACCAGGTAGAGAAATCCTAGCCAAACTAGGTCGTGACACCACAGTAATGGTGAATCTATATGAAAGCGTTCCGTCGGACACACGCAACTCCTACACGGTTCGCCCACTCCCGCGGAACATGAACCCCGCGCACCATCAACCCAGAAGGCTGGCACGCGGATCGTTCATCCTGCGCGAAAGACGTGATAAGAAGATCTTAGCCTGTTTCGTAGACGCGGCACAGTACCCGACCTGGAAGGCCTCCGTTGCCACCACGATCAATAAGCAAGGTGAAGCCACAAACGCTCTCTCAGTCAAGACCCACAAGTCCGAGATAGCAGAACAAGTCGCCATCGCACTCGCACTCGCAAACCCGACCACCACCCACGTCTACAGCGATGCACGCTCGGCCGTCAAAGCCTTTCACAAAGGAGCAGTTGCAAGCCAAGCACTACAGATAATCAATAGATCCGCACCGCTGCAGCATCACACTATCTGCTGGTTCCCGGCGCACCTCGGAGATATCGAGGACGCCCCTCGCAATCTCAATGAGATGGCTCACAGGAGCGCGCGAGACCTAACCCTCTGCGACGCCACCTATTCTGGTCGTGACCATCCCAGCGAGAATCGGGACCCTCCCTCCACATATAACGAGATAACAAGGCACTTTTATCTAGACCGCAGAATTTACAGCACACCTCACAATAAGCTCACCAGGCCTCAGGCCCTCACGTTCAGAATGCTTCAAACAAAAACGTACCCCACGCAGAACAGACTACATCACTGCCTGACCTAAAACTGGACATAGACATAGGCAGGAAAACTATCACCCAATATCGCACACATCTGTGCCATGCAAAACTACAAACTTTCTCCCCAAAGTTCCGAGACTGAGTCCATTAAAAAAATGTGTTTAACATTGAAATCATTTGTGCAGTACCCCTTCGATATAGTCTCCCTTGCAGTCTATACACAGCTTCCAAAGCTTCTTGAGGTCTTGAAAACAGTCGGAAAACGCTTCTTTTGGCAGGGCTGTCAGCTCCTTTGTCGTAGCGTCTTGAATGGCCTCCACGCTCCCCGCCCAGCGACCTTTTAGGGCTCTCTTCACACGAGGAAACAGGAAAAAATCACATGGGGAAAGGTCAGGCGAGTATGGCAGATCGGGAAGTACAGTGATGCTGTGCTTGGCGAGAAATTTTGTCATGCTGAGAGCAATGTGTGGCCTTGCGTTATCATGGAGAAGGTTCCATTGTCCAGATGCCCATAAGTCAGGGCGACGGCGTCGCAGCGCATCATGCATGTGTTGGAGCACGCGGATATAAAACTACTGATTTACTGTCTGCCCTTGTGGGACGAACTTGTTTATGTATGATACCTGTGGCATCACGAAAAACTATCAGCATCGCCTTTGTTTTGGTATTCTGTCGCCGCACCTTCATCGACGCCGGCGAGCTTGTGGATCACCATTCGGCGCTCTGCCTCTTTGTTTGAGAATTGTATTGAAAACACCATATATCGTGTTCAGCAATGATGCTGTCAACGAATGCAGCATCGTTCTCTGCCTCGGAGAGCAAATCAGCGCTCACTGATGCCCGCGTGTCCTTTTGGTTCTGTGTAAGCGAGTGCGGCACAAGCCTGGCATTCAGCTTTCGTTTCCCCAAGTTCTCGCGCAAAATTTGGTGGCATGTTGTCTTACTAATGTCGAGAGCATTTGATAGCATGTGGAGTGTAATGGTGAGGTGTTCCTGTACGATCTCCCTGATCAGAGCCACGTTGTTTTCATTTCGTGAGGTAGCAGGGCGCCCCTGCCTTGTGCCCCATCTTCCACCAACATTCTCCCCGAAACGGACCTCTTGTGCCACTCGAAAACTCGCGCGCACAATAATGTCTCGTTGCCGTAAGCGTCACGAAGGAGCTCACACGTCTGTGTGGCTGTCTTGCCAAGTTTCACACAGAAATTTATGTTTACACGCTGTTCGAGGTGGACGTCCATCTCTCCACATTCACCCACAGCAGAATGCACAGACGTCTAGTGACAACGTATGGATGGATGGATGGATATTATGAGCGTCCCCTTTGGAACGGGGCGGTGGGTTGCGCCACCAAGCTCTTGCTACTATACTGCCTAATATCCTACCTAGGTTAAACAATGAAAAAAGAAAAAAAACAATCTGAACTACCACGCCCAAATTTTCTGATCCCCTATTGTGAACTGTGCTTTTGTACATCTCCGTCTTTTGTCGTTTCCCTACTTTTCATCCACCGATCCTCCAGTCGCCTCTTACTAATGTCTATTGCGGGCATGTTTGCTTTACCACTGCTCCCTCTGAACCCAAGCGCTTCAAGGAGGCCAGTGGTGCCTAAATCGACCGCTGGGTAGACTTCTTCACATTCTAATAAAACATGCTCCGTAGTTTCCCTAGCTTTACCCCAGCAAGCACATGCTTCTTCTTCCTTCTTCTATCTCGCTTTATAGGTGCGTGTTCTACGGCATCCCGATCTCGCTTCGAAAATTAATGAGCTTCCCTTTGAGTTATCATAAATGGTTTCTTTCCTGATTTCGTTTTCTCCTCTTAAGTAGTTCCTCATGGCAGGTTTCTTTTCCATTGCCGCCACCCATGAGATTAATTCAGCCTCTCTGACTTTCCGCTTGACCTTCTTTGTTGCTGTGTTGTCCACCCTACAGGCCACATACTTGCTGGTAAGCTTCCTAGTTCTTTTCCTCCACTGTGAAACAATGTTTTTCCTGTACAGATACCTGAACACTCTCGCAGCCGGTTTACTTTCTTCCATATTCCTGAGCCGTACTTCATACTCAATTTTACTGTGAGCTTCCCTCACTTCAAAACTAGTCCAGCCCATATCACCCTGCACAGCTTCATTTGTAGTCTTCAAGTGAGCGCCCAATGCGAGGCGACCCACTGACCTTTGGTTCCCGTCGAGCCCTGATTGCACCCCTGATTTAAAGCAATCAACCGCATTTCCAAAAGTAAATCATGGAACTATTACACCTGTCCACATACCTCGGAGGACCTCGTACCTATTTTATCTTCATAGCGTTCTGTGCTTCATTATGGCTGCATTTCTCTTCCCCTTTACTGTTGTGGTTTTTTCTGTGTTTCCATATATCCATTGCCTTCGTTTATCCATATACCAAGGTATCTTTATTCTTTTACCCGAGGTATTTCTTGGCCCCGCATCTCCACTGTCTGTTCACTGTTTTCATTGAATACCATAACGCCTGATTTTCTAACACTAAATTTCAAACCTAAATTGTTGCCTTCCTGTCCACAGATGTTAGCCAGACGTTGCAAATCACTTTGCTTGTTAGCTAGTAACGCAATGTCGTCCGCATAAAATAAATCTGGGAGTTGCTGCTCTATTACTGTACCCGCCTGTTTGTATGAGAGATTAAACCCTACATTACTTCCTTCTAGCGCCCTCTCCATCCTCACCATGTACATCATCAACAGCAGTGGGGATAAAGGGCAACCCTGCCTCAGTCCCTTGTTGATATGAACTTTCCCCTCGCTCCTCATTCCTTCCCATTCAACGCAAACGGTATTTTCTAGGTAAATCTCTCTCAAAAGCTGTAGACAATCGTTACCTATGCCTTCCCCTTCCAGAATATGCCACAAAATGTTGCGTTCTACGTTGTTGTAGGCTCCTGTAATGTCTAAAAAGGCCACATACAACGGTCTGCTTTCTGCTTTTGATATTTCAATACACTGAGTAAGAACAAACAAGTTATCATCCAAACGCCTACCTATTCTGAAGCCATTCTGAAGCTCTCCCATAATGCCATTATTCTCTCCCTTGTTTGAAGTTTTCATTTGATTGCCTACATTGCTAGCCTGTATATTAGCGATGCAATGGTCAACGGTCTATACGAGTCGCCAACTGTCTGGTATTCGTCAATCCTTTAAAGTTTTTTCCACTGCTTTCACCAGAGCTTCCTTACTTTTTGATCTTGGTTCATTTATCTGCCTAACGGGAACCTCGTCTAGCCCTGTGGCTGTGCGCTTAGGAATTTTCTCTACCGCTTTCTTCCAGTTTAAATTTGTCAGCACCAGCTCCTTTTCCACTTGGGTCTCTTTCGTGCTCTTTTTTTCATCAAGTACAACTTCGTCATTGCCTTGGAAAGATTCGGCTGTTGTTTACGGATGTAAATTATTGCCGCTTCTCCTTCCAGTCTGTTTTCATCTTCGTCTAGGATATGTTGTTGTATTGTTGTTGACTTCCTGCCTAATAATATTATGTGGTTCCAAAATATTCTAGGTGCGGCCTTCTTTTTCTCACGTATTTCTGACAAGCAACGTTGACTTTCATCTTTTAGTTTTGCTTGCACCAGTATTTGAACCATAGACTTTTTCTCCCGGTATATTTCCCATTTACTGGTCACTTCATCCTGTGGAAAGTGCACATTCTTTGCCTGCCTGTGCTCTCGAGATGCTTTCTGTCGTTCGGCGATCGCTTCTCGTATCTCCTTGTTCCACCAGCTTTTCGGTTTCTTTTTTTCTTTCCAACGAACATGTTGTTTCTCTTTCCGTATTTCTGTCGTTATTACACTTAGAAGCTCACCATATTCCCACTCTTTACTTGGCCATTTGCCAAGTTCTTCCTCAACTCTAGTGACTCTATTTGCTATTTCTTCAGTGTTCAAATTTGGACTGCCCATTTTGCTCTCCTTGCTCTCTTTCCCAACTACATATCCCATTTTCAAAATGATGTGTTTATGGTCACTCCCTGTGCTATTAAACCCTTCCTCATCGATGACCATTTCTCTCAACTTATCATGAATTCCTTCTGTCATCAGACAGTAATCAATGGTCGATTGCCGGTTTCCCACTTTCCACGTGATCTGTCCTTGACACTTAGGCCCTGTATTCACGATCACGAGGTTATGTTGCTCACAAAGATCCAGCATTGACTTCCCGTTATTGTCGATATAGCCATCTAAATCCTGTATGTGGGCATTCATGTCACCTAATACGACAATTTCAGCACCACTCCCGAAACCCTTAATATCAGCGCTTATGCATTCCACTAACTCTTTATTCTTCGCTGTGCAATTTTTCCAGTCCACAAATACGTAACGCACAGCCAAGTTTCTTTACCACTCATTGTACCTGATAACCAAAGATGCTCTTGACATTGTGAATTTACTCTTTTCCATTTGGCTCCCTGATGGATGAGCGTTCCGACTCCCCCTCCTTTTCTTTCCGACTTTGTTCTGTTGCACCCTTCCCAAACATAATTCTCAATAACTGGCGACTCTTCTGAGTCTCTAAGGTGCGTTTCTGTAACCGCGTACACCCCTATTTCTTCTCTGTGTAACTGCTCCTCAATCTCTGCACACTTTTCCTTTCTTCTGCCGCCCTGCATGTTTATGTAGCCTATTGCATGGCGAGCTCTTTTTCTTGTTTTCCTACTTTTTCTGTTATCGACGGCGGTGCTCTTCTGATGTTTGCCTAGGGGACCTTCTTCATTACTATCTACTCTGACCTCCTGAGCGCCCGCGAGCCCTCAAAAGAAGCAACAGCGGGACCACCAAGTCGCCAGCCCACTTCTCGTGCTAGCCTGTCATTGAAGTGGATCCCGTCTCGTTTAAAACCACCACAACTAATCAGTTCCCTGTTTACTTCGACAACCTCGAAGCCTTTCTTTCGGCTCATTTTCCATATTACCTCATTATCAGCCACTACGGCTCTTTGTACATGACTGTCACGCACAGGCACCTCCGGCACCGTGCACACTACGATCTGCACCTGAGGGGATAGCTCACGCAAGTCGTCCACCCCCTTCGCCAAGCGCTGGGCTAGTCCTGGCCCTTTCCTGTTTAGGACGTCATTTAGCCCACCTGCTACTATGACGAGGTTGCGAACGTGGGGATTTTCCGCGAGCTTTTCTTTTGCTCGCTCCATGACAGAACCCAGTGTGCACCCTGGAAATGTCCCTGCCGCCACTCTTTTGTCGCCTGTTACCCTCTCCACAATTGCTTTTGAGCACCCAGCCAGGTTTGAATCGCCAGCGATAATCACCCTTTCACTCTCTCCTACCTCTTATTGCTTCCTTTTGTCATTTTCCGCGGGATTCGGACTCAACAAGGGGCATTGTTTCCTGGGCTACTGCTTTTTCCTCGTAACGGCCTCAAGGTAGGTGCTGCTCTTTCCAGCTAACCCTTCATCACCCTGCCTGCGTTTCGCGTATTTCTTTGACGCTCCCGCGCCTGTCGCGTCGGGGGTCTGCGTTTCATTGTCACGCGCATTCTCGGTCACAGTGGCGGCCCTGTTCAGCTTTTCCTCGGCTGCTTCAAGTCTCTTTTCAACTACCTTCCGTGCCTCACGCTCCCTGTTTAGCTCATTTTTGAGCTCTTGCACCTGTTTGACAAGCTCTTCCTGGAAAGCCTCCATTTTCTCCAGTCTAGTATCCACATCACATTCTGTGCCGGTTGATTCGACGCCCTCTCCATTCTCACCCGTCTCCTCATTTGCCTTGAGGGACTCCCCCCCACCCCCGTTCTGCCTGCTTTACCGGCCTTCTCGCCATGTATTGCACGGCTTCTTGCGAATACTATAATACTATATCAATGCAGAGCACGTGCCTTTTAGAAAAAACCGATACGCACAGTATCCAACTCCTCAAAATGCCGCAAAGCAACTCTCACCACTGCTTCTAAAAACAATCAATGCCGCGGAGACCGAAGGTACGATACGCTCTCGCACGCGCTTAACCACGCGGCCACGCTCTCACTATTCTGCCAAACACGCACAGTAAAACCACTAATAGCTATTTGTCTTGCCACTTCCAAGCTACTGTTTAAAACCTACAAACACTCAACGTCCCACCCGGCTGCACGTGTTGGAACACGTGGCACGAAAGGACGCTTTAATCATCCTGCAAAACAAATGTACACGAAGCACACCCGCGCACCCGAAATACAAGAGGCAAAAAAAGGAAAGAAAAGGAAAACCCCCCATTACTATTTAAATGCAAAAAACCAGCAAATAAAAACAGAAGCAAGCTCAAAGTATGCACAAAAACTTATGATTTCGTCGTCTCCACGGAGCCCCGAAAAGCACGTCCATTCGCCACAAAATCCAAACCAGATACTTTGTAGATACATGTAGCTGCATACATACATACATACATACATACATACATACATACATACATACATACATACATACATACATACATACATACATACATACATGTAGATACATACATGCACTACATGTAGATATTTGTCTACATGTAGTGCCATCTAGCGGCTGCCACAGCAATTAACATAAATAGCTCAGGTTAGCCTGGAAAGATGGCGCTACACATACGCACCAACAATTTGTTTTGGGGAATAATTTCTAGAGGCGAAAATAAATCAGTCTCGAAACTTTACGGACAAAGGTTGTACTTGAACACATAATCGCCTCGCACATTTACTCGCACCCAGAAGAAAATACCTTTTTCTTTCAGAAACAGCATGGCTTCAGGAAAGGTCTATCTTGTGAAACACAGTTACTGGAGTTCACCACCGATCTACACATCAGTATGAACAACAGTCAACAAATAGACGCCATTTTCCTGGAATTCTCAAAGGGATTCGATAACGTTGCCCGTTGCCAGCTCATTTCTAAAATATCTCCTCTAGGTACCGACTTACTAACCCTTTCTTGGCGTAGAAACTTCTTATCGCTTCGTCGCTAATTCACCGTTGTTAACGATTGTCCTTCTTCTATTACTGAGGTCACGTCTGGTGTACCACAGGGTAGTGTATAGGGGCCTATCCTTTTCCTAATATTTATTAACAATATACCTTCAAACATTTCCTCTTGCATATGACTGTTTGCCGACGATTGCCTCGTTTACCAATCGATTCATTCCATTAACGATCATACCACCTTGCAGCATGACCTTCACATTATTACCGACAGGTGTAACATATGGAAAATGTCTCTTAACCCTTCCAAATGCAATATTATATCGTTCTCACGCAAGTGCACTTGCTCGATATTCACATACAGCTTAAGTAAGGCCACTTTCTGACGTACCACTACCTACAAATACCTTGGTGTAAACCTTACTAGTAACTTTTCTTGGTCTTCGCATATTACTACAATTTGCACAACTGCATCTAAAACGCTTGGCTTTCTGAGGCACACCTTACAAAATTCATCTGCTGACCTGTGTAAATCAGCATATGTGACGTTTGTATCCCCGTAATTAGAATTTGCATCCGATTATGATCACCATACCAAGAATATTTAATAACCATGCTGGAACGCATACAGAACAGAGCTGCCCGATATGTCACTCGGAATATTGATCGGAGCTCCAGTATAACGCAAATTAAGCTAGATATTTCTTTAAAGCCCCTAGACACCCGCCGCAAGGTTGCTTTGCTCTATCTAGTTTACAGATATGTTCATTCCGATAAGCCATGCATATTACCCTTCGAAACTCCCGCCCGTACATCCTCAAGATTACATATTAATCTTAGCTTCAAGCGCACTTTTGGTAAAGCTACTGCTTTCAGTTTATCTGCTGTACCTCGTGCCATTTCTGATTGGAATAGTCTTCCCGATGAAATCGTCTCGATAACCGATCGTAAAGTATTTTGTGAACGTCTGTACGCGCTTTTTACTTAATCTCGTTCCTCTTATTTCCTGTTATACAATTGAGCATTCTGTGCTTTTGGTTCTTTAGTTCAACCACTGTACAGTTGTGTTAGATTTATTTTTGAGTTGTTTCCATTGTATTCAACAGCTCATTGTTGCATTGCCCCCTTTACTTATGGCCCCACAGGGCCTGTAAGGTGCTTTCTAAATAAATAAGATTGCAGTCCCAGTACCTTATCATCGTCCAAAATCTAATCACGCACCTTAAAGGCTTAACTGTCAAATTTTATTGGGTAATCACGACTTATCACAGATGTGCTCGTGAAAATGACCTTGGTTGAACATGCAGATGCATTTCAATACCAAGAGAACACGGTCAGACAGACAGACAGACAGACAGAGAACTTTATTGAAGTCTTGAAGGGCTAGTTAGCAGAGACCCGTCGGGGTCCCCGGATCGCTGCTGACTGCTCCCATGTCGGAATCGGGAGGCCAAGCCTCTCCACTTTTTCACGGGCCCCCTGGACAGCCGTGGATTGGATGTTGAGTTTGATACTTGAGATGGCCTCGTGCCAGTCCTGTTCGCTGGTGACTGTCGTATCCCGCAGGACACTGCCAGAGCATATGAGCTAGAGTGCTAAATCCCTCCCTACAATCTGGGTACTGTGGATAAGTTTCTGGGTTAATCCTGCTTAGGAGACCTCGCGAGGGATGACTTCTTCTGAAGCATACTATGCGTGATAGCGGTTAGAAAGAGGACAGAGAGGTAAGGGTGCAAAAAAAGAAATATGCACAGGCAGAGACACACACACAAAGGGTGTTCCAGATGGAGATGTTCACGAAGGCCGGCAGATTGCAAGAAGCGCAGTAGTGCTTGCATGGCCTTCTTCTGTGACGTTAAGTACTGTCAATGGTGGATAATTCCTTCTTCCGATAGTGGTCGGTCGTCCAGGTGGTCGAGTTCGTTGTGAAAGGATTCCCTCTGTGGACTGTACTGCGGACAGTCGCACAAAATATGACCAATCGATTCTTCATCACCGCAGTGGTCACACGTTGTGGTGTCAGCCATACCTATGCGTAACGCATAGGCTTTGGTAAAAGCAAGACCCAACCAGAATTGATACACAAGCGTGGCGTCTTCAGGGCGAAGCTTTGATGGGACTCGACGGCTTAATATGGGATCAAGAGAGTATAGTCGGGAATTCCTCAAATGTGGCTCGTTCCATTGCGACGTGGTCCACTGGCGAGCAAGCAGGCTGAGCTTCCGTACTGCGTCAGTTCTAGAAACTGGTATTGGTACGTGGTGGTCCTCAATATGATCAGAACGGGCAGCTTGATCCGCATGCTCATTGCCGATAATACCGTAGTGACTCGGAAGCCATCGGAAACTTATTTCATGCCCTGCATCACTTATATCGTGTATCGTCTATGTTATCTGTAATACTAGCCATTCGTAATCACAGCCGGCTATCAAAAAACCTTCTTTCTGCATTCGAAAGGGAAACTGATCTGTCGCTAATACAAGACGAAGCTCGCTCTTTAATATCATCATCATCATCAGTCTGGTTACGCCCATTGCAGGGCAAAGGCCTCTCCCATACTTCTCCAACTACCCCGGTCATGTTCTAATTGTGGCCATGTTCTTCCTGGAAACTTCTTATTCTCATCCACCCACCTAACTTTCTGCCAACCCCTGCTACGCTTCCCTTACCTTGGAATCCAGTTCGCAACCTTTAATGACCATCCGTTATCTTCCCTCCTCATTACATGTCCTGCCCATGCCCCCATTTATTTTTCTTGATTTCCACTAAGATGTAATTAACTCGCGTTTGTTGCCTCACCCAATCTGCTCTTTTCTTGTCCCTTAACGTTACACCTATCATTCTTCTTTCCATAGCTCGTTGCGTCGTCCTCAATTTAAGTAGAACCCTTTTCGTAAGCCTCCAGGTTTCTGCCCCGTAGGTGAGTACTGGTAAGGCGCAGCTATTATACACTTTTCTCTTCAGGGATAATGGCAACCTGCTATTCACGATCTGAGAATGCCTGCCAAAGGCACCCCAGCTCATTCTTATTCTTCTGATTATTTCCGTCTCATGATCCGGATCCGCCGTCACTACCTGCCCTAAGTAGATGTATTCCCTTACCACTTCCAGTGCCTCACTACCTATTGTAAACTGCTGTTTTCTTCCGAGACTGTTAAACATTACTTTAGTTTTCTGCAGATTCATTTTTAGACCCACCCTTCGGCTTTGCCTCTCCAGCTCAGTGAGCATGCATTGCTGTTGAGCCCCTGAGTTACTAAGCACGGCAATATCATCAGCGAATCGCTATTTAATAAGGTATTCTCCATTAACTCTTATGCCCAATTCTTCCCAATCCAGGTCTCTGAATACCTCCTGTAAACACACTGTGAGCAGCATTAAACAGATCGTATCTCCCTGCCTGACGCCTTTCTTTATTGGGATTTTGTTGCTTTCTTTATGGAGGACTACGGTGGCTGTTGAGCCGCTGTAGATATCTTTCAGTATTTTTACATACGGCTCGTCTACACCCTGATTCCGTAATGCCTCCATGACTGCTGAGGTTTCGACTGAATCAAAGGCTTTCTCGTAATCAATGAAATATTTATATGAGGGTTGGTTATATCCCGCACATTTCTCTATCACCTGATTGATAGTGTGAATATTGTCTATTGTTGAGTAGCCTTTACGGAATCCTGCCTGGTCCTTTGGTAGACAGAAGTCTAAGGTGTTCCTGATTCTATTTGCGATTACCTTAGTAAATGCTTTGTAGGCAACGGAGAGTAAGCTCGTTGGTCTATAATTTTTCAAGTCTTTAGCGTCCCCTTTCTTGTGGATTAGGATTATGTTAACGTTCTTCCAAGATCCCGGTACGCTCGAAGTCGAGGCATTGCGTATACAGGGTGGCCTGTTTATCTAGAATAATCTGCCCGCCATCCTTCAACAAATCTGCTGTTACCTAATCCTCCCCTGCTGCCTTCCCGCTTTGCATAGCTCCCAAGGCTTTCTTTACTTCTTGCGGCGTTAATTGTGGGATTTCAAATTCCTCTAGACTATTCTATCTTCCATTATCATCGTAGGTATCACTGGTACTGTATAAATCTCTATAGAACTCCTCAGCTACTTGGACTATCTCATCCATATTAGTAATGATATTGCCGGCTTTATCTCTTAACGCATACATCTGATTCTTGCCTATGCCTATATAATAATATGAAACGCCTCTAACAATTCACATGCCGTAGTGTCCCTGCTTCTTCCAAGCATTTGTATCTTGTCCAGTCGTAGCTCACACGAATGTGAATTGCAGTGCTTAGGCAAATGTGCTCCGTCTTTACCTTTCAGTGACAGCTCATGTTCCCTCACACGCTCATTTACGCATCGCCTAGTCTGGCCGACATATGTCTTACCGCAACATAGCGGAAACTCATACACGACTCCATTAGCACATTTTGTGTACAGCTTGGCGTGCACTTTGAAACAGCCACGTTTCTTGCTCCCATCAGAAAGAATGCGAGGACACAGCTGAGTGAGCTTGTGTGGCGCAGAGAGTACGACGGACACGCCATGTCTGTCTGCAACCTTCTTTGGGTTGTGGGTTAAACGGTGCGTATGAGGTAAGGTCTATGGCCTGAGCGTTGTACGATTGAAACTGTTTTTGTATGTTGCACATTTGCCTGCGTGTATATATTGCAAGTTATACAACAGAGAATAACAGTCGAAAATTGGCACTCCCCTTGTTGCCTTCCGTCATTCCTTCTTTCCACCGAAGCGATCATACTTATGGTCTACTCAGCAATATGAACCGACTAGCCCAGCAACATGTACTTCTTGTGCACATTTCTTGGAGGAAATTTCCAGGCCTCGATTACAGAGGTAGATAGCAGTTTGGGTGGCCGCTCTCCGCATTCTCGCTCGCAACTGTAGGCGTGTTTCTGCAGACGTCCATATGCAGATGTCATCCGCATACATTGATAGCATGACTCTGCTAGGCATGTGCTCAAGGAGAGCAATTAGGGTTGGATTAAATAACACAGGGCTAAGTACGCCGCCCCGGGGGACTCAGGAGAAGCTATAATGTAGAGAAGTATGACCTTCCTCAGGGTTGCAAAAAAGGATCGAATGGAGAGATAGCTGTGAATCCAGTGAAACATCCGACCACCCACTCCTACCTCTTCGAGAGCAGAGGGCATGGCTTCGTGCGTAATATTGTCATACATCCCTTTGACGTCGCGAAACAAACCGCAGAGACGCCTATGGCATTTCTCATGCTGAACATAGGTGACCAGGCCGACGTCATCGATCGATGATCGTCCACGTTGAAAGCCTGCCATGGCATCTGGGTAGGTATTGTGGTACTCCAAGTACCACTCCAGGCATCCTAGGACCATCCTCTCCATTACGCAGCTTGCCAAAGTGATCAGGTGATTTGATAAGAGTTCCAACGGCGACTTTCGAGGCTTCAGCAGTGGAAGAAGGTGACTTGTGTTCTAGCTTACTGGTAGCATGCCATCTCTCCAAGATTCACTGTACAGCTCAAGGAGAACAACTCTCGCTCGCTCACCCAGGGGACACAGAGCTCAGTAAAAGATTCCGTCAGGTCCTGGCGCTGATGTGCGGCCACACTAAGCTAATGCTGCTTTAAGTTCGTGGATTGAGAATGGTAGATCCAAATGGTGATCACGTGGTGGAAGACAACTACTCGAAGGCGCTGGAATGTTGGGAGCTGTGAGTTGGCAAGATAATCTGGAGCAGAAGTTCTCTGCCACGTGAATCTCCAGTCTCTTTTGAGAGAGGGCTAGAGCCTTAGAGCCTTACATGGGAACCGCTGTACGGGGGGTCTTCCAGAGACTAAGCACCATTCTCCATAGTTGCGATAAAGGCTTGCGTGCATCTAGCGACTCACAAATGGCAGTCCAATGTTGCGATCCCAGCGTGTCTAACCGGCGCTGAATATTTTGCGGGCGTCTGGGGGTCGGTAAATCGTCCATTGCCTTCGTGCATCAGCACCTTTTTTCAGCATGTCGCAGGATTGCTCGAAGTAATTCTAGTTCCTCATCAAATTCCGTGAGTTTCGAAAAGCATGTGAGAGTATGTATAGTGTCTTCCACCGCGCTTTTCATTGCCTCTTCCAAATCGAAAGATGGGTTCGCTTCGCAGTGTTCTTTCATAACAGACTGAAATTTAGTCCAGTCCACTCTTTGGATCACATCTCGTATTTTGGAGGGAGATTATCCTCTGTTCTTGACGTGCGTGGGGATATGGTCGCTTTCGTGCGTCTCTATGTAAACAAACCACCCAGCACACCTGACAAGGCTTCGTGAGACAACAGCTAAGTCAAGACAGCTGCTGTATGTGGAGCCACCACAGCTGCTGTATGTGCAGCCACATAAAAACGTAGGACTTCCATCGTTCAACAGCCCAAGATCATTACTGGAGGCAAAAGATACCAGACCTCTGCTTCTCGCGTTGATCTTCGAACTTCTCCAAAGTGTATAATGGGCGTTGACGTCTCCAATAATGACTCACAGATCGGGAGTTGAGGAAAGGATGTCTCGTGGTCTTTTGTTACCAAATTGACTTGACAGAGATAGGTAGGCGCCCACAACAGTAAAGGTAAAGTATTTTTCTTTACAGTTAGGTATAAATATTGTTTATTGTCATTAGGTGGCTCGGGCTGATAAATGTAAGTGAGATCACGGCGAATAAACACTAAAACTTTACTGCTTGCACCAACACTTGATGACATAAACAATTCATATCCAGAAAGCCAGATCGTGTTCGATAAATTCAGCTCGCAAATGATAACGGGAAACATTGGCATACACGAAGCGACAAAAATCTGGAATACGCGCTCCGAGTCCGTGGGCATGCAATTGAAAAATAGCTGCTTGTCAGACCTCATCCCTGAAAGACAGTGCCTGAGGAGCTATGATCTACTCAAGGGTTGCGAGCACCGGACTCAGAGCGTCCAGTACTTGAAGCGCACTTCTGGTAGGCGGTGTGTGCATGTTGTTTAGCAACACGCGAATTGTATTCATTAAAGGCCTACGAAGAGCTATCACTTGCTCATCTTCTTTCCGCGACACTTCAGATACAGAGCCTTGCTCTACTGGGGCCGCTTCTGCTATGGCTCTTCTGCCGGTCATGTACGCGTAAGGGGCATTCATTCCTTTGTAGAGAAAGATCCTGCAGTTTTCTCCTTTCTAACATCGGTGTTTGGGGTGCTGGAAACTTCCGCTGACGGTGCTGCTTAACGAGCTGACTTTTCTTGAAAAGTTGATATCTTCCGTCGTGAGGACCTTGGATGGTGACGTCGTCTTCACCGGACTTTCTCAGTGGCCTCTTAGTGAGTAGAGATGTCTCTCACTTTTTGTTTAAGAATGATGATCTTTTTCTTGATCTAGGGACAGTCTTTGGAAGAGGCGCAATGATCACTTTGACAGGTTGTCTTGTCGGCACATAAACATCAACAGCATTGATCAACATCAACAGCGTTAAAAAATTGTAAGCAAGCGTTTGAAAGTATCATGCTGCGGCTTCCCAATGTCCCAAGAGAACTCTGCATTTCAGTTATTTTATACTTTGAAGGAATAGGCAGCATTTTAAGTGCAATGTGTCGTGTAGCTTTAACATTTCTGGCTTATTTACAAGTGTTAAGAATAGTTATTGAGCTCTCAACTTTTTTTTTACTTTCTCATGCATTATATATTAGTTTCGCCTGGTGTCCTTACCGAACTAAAGGAAGAAGCTTCCTTATGTGGGGTGACTCTAAGGACAAGTTCATAACTGATGTGTAGGTATAGTTCGAAATATATGGGCAATAGGGGCTTTCACAATAGATCACGTATGCAAGCACTCTAGAGTGTTACGAGCTTTTCTAACAAGCAAGAATTGAGCCGCTGCCCTGCGAGAACAGTGTTGATCAATTACTCGCTTTTTAAAAATTTATAACCACAAACGTTCCGAAGCATTACATGCAGACAAGCTTTCGAACGGAACAGTCATACACATATGGGGAACTTTTAATGTATGCGATATAATTACAAGAAACGGAAACTTTTATTGCAGGAAATTCGGTTCTAAGTATCCAAGGTCGCTCACATCTGCTGTCTTCTTTTCCTTGTGAATATTGCAATTTATGTAGATTGTGCTTCGTTGCCTATAACCTCAACTATACTGTTATGTAAACTATCGATACATTTATGCTGTAGACATAAACACCAAGTTCAATTCTTTATTTAATTATTAAAATTGTTTGTAGCAAATGTGCATTTCTAATGCGCGCTGTGCTTCTGCTACTGGGTGAAATCCGGCACTTCTGTGAGGAGGAGAAGGAATAAACTGACGGCCTCGAGTCCTTGGGCCCTGGCGGCATCTTCGGCCTGCTGGATTGCCTTGAATTGGTCTTCCGGTGCACAGCTGAGCAACGCGGTCTCCCACTGCACTCTGGTCTTGTTTACTTTATTCAACCCGGTGGCCTACCACCGCTACTTGCCCGGACGTTTACACGGATAGATGTAGATTCTGTCAAGAAAGGACGGACCTACAACATATTGTTTGGGCTTGTCCTCGGACACCCACACATAATAATATAAACGGGACTTCTGTGATGCACTCTTTTTCTCTTGTCCATGCATCATCTTGAGGTTTTGCGAAATTACAAGGAATAAATGCTAATTCAAATAATTTTTGGGCCCCCTGTAGCTCACCATGTGTGAATGATAAATAGGTCTATGTCTGTTAAATATTACTGACAGAAGCAGTGCCATGCTCTTTCACTTGCTGTAATAGTAATTTGCAATATATATATATATATATATATATATATATATATATATATATATATATATATATATATATATATATTAGGGAGAAGACGAAGAGGAAAGGTTGGGGGAGGGAGAAGAAGTGGTATGGATACCTTGTCATACTGACATATCTCAGTTTTATTACAAATTTGGCGCAGTGAAGGACAGGATTCGGACCTGTCTTGTGCACCTTATCCGCTTTGTTTGATCGAGGACTATGTGCTTCGATGTTATTAAAATCTGCGCGTACGGCGACAGGCACGCAAGCGTGGCTAGCCTTTTTCACGGAGGACGGTTCGCGGTTTCGGGTGAGCAGTGATCGCTTGTTCAAAATGCTCACGAACGACCTTTTGCTGTTGGTGGTACAACGTAACCGCGTACGACCACATGAGGGAACAAGGCCGAATATATGAGAGTGCACACGACATTTTTCATAATATTGCTACGGGGTAGTATTCCCAATGACGAAGAGCCGAGCAGGAAGAAGACGAAGACGACGATTGGAAGCTAGCGCGGGCTGTTGCCTCTTGGTCAGCTGCGGCGTATCGCCTTGTAAATATACTTGTAAATAGCTTTTCGTCGGTGTCTTCCTACGTAACATATTTGGTGGAGGTGGATGTTCCCTGTACCTCGTCACGGAGCTTCGCAGTGGACGGTACGTCGAGCCTACCTTCATGGCTCCCGGCGACGCCAACCCGACTCCACCGGCTCCGACACCTGCTGCCACTTCGACGACCTACATCACCCTCTCCGCTCCCCGTGATCCTGGCGTATTCTCGGCAAAAGATGGGGAAGACGTCGAGGACTGGATCAGCCTTTACGAACACGTCAGCCGCAATAACCGGTGGGACCCAACTATCATGCTCGCCAACGTCGTCTTTTACCTCGGTGGCACACCTCGAGTTTGGTATCGGACGCACGAAGATGAGCTGACCAGTTGGGATTCGCTTAAGCAAAAGCTTCGAGACTTGTTCGGCAACCCCTACGGTCACCAACTTGCCGCGCAGAAGGCGCTTTCCGGTCGTGTGCAGACGTCAACGAAGCCCTACGTCACGTACATTCAGGACGTCTTGGCTCTATGCCGCAACGTTGACGCACACATGACTGAGTCCGACAAGGTCTCCCACATCCTCAAAGGCATTGCCGATGACGCCTTCACCTTGCTCGTATTTAACAACGTCGCGACGGTGGATGCAGTTATAAAAGAGTGCCGCCGCTTGGAATTCGCTAAAAGCCGACGTATTGACCAACAGTTTGCCCGTCTGCCCAACACCCCAGCGACATCTTCCTGTGCCGACGCTCCTCGTCCCAACAACACTGGCGATGTTACCAGGATTGTCCGGCGTGAGATCGAGGCCGCCTATCCGGCTGCGTTCGACTCCAGCCCCTCCAATGCACCTGCAGTCACTGTTTCCCTGATCCAGGCAGTTGTCCGCCAGGAGTTCGCCAACCTGGGTATTCACTCCATCTGCTCGGCCCATCGCCCTGATCCCCACCCGGCTTCTCCGATTCCACCCCGTCCCGCACCTTCTTACCCACCACGTTTCCGCAACCCCTCTGAATGGCGCACTGCAGACGACAAGCCAATTTGTTTTCACTGCCATCGAATTGGGCACATTTCTCGGCACTGCCGCAGTCGCTGGAGTTCCCTGAACCAGTCTACATATACTGCCTACTCTCGCACCCTAGGTGGCCTTTCTCGTCCCTATGCTGCCCGCTTCTCATCGATCTTCTCACCACGCCTCCCGTTCTGGCCCATTTCGATCCTTCTGCGCCTACCGAAGTCCGTACTGATGCCAGCGGTCACGGAATTGGCGCAGTACTGGCACACCACCAGCGTGGCCACGACCGTGTTATCGCTTACGCCAGCGGGCTCCTCTCGCCCGCGGAGCGCAACTGTTCCATCACTGAGCGTGAGTGTCTGGCCCTAGTTTGGGCGGTTGCGAAGTTCCGCCCGTACTTATATGGCCGACCCTTTTCCGTTATCACAGACCATCACGCGCTTTGTTGGTTATGCTCATTGAAAGACCCTTCAGGAAGACTTGGTCGCTGGGCCTTACGCCTCCAAGAATATTCGTTCTCTGTCACCTACAAATCTGGCCGACTACACAAGGACGCTGACTGCCTGTCTCGCTACCCGGTAGACGAGCCTGACGACGCCGACAGTAGTACCGCCGACGGCATTTTCTCTGTGTCTGCCTTCGCTAACATCGCCGATGAGCAGTACCAAGACCTATCGCTGCGAGTACTCATCGAGCGTCTGCGCTCTACACCTACCGACGCATCCGTTCGCCGATATGTCCTCCAGGGCGGCATTCTGTACCGAAGGAGCTTCCTCCCTGATGGCCCTGATCTTCTTCTTGTCGTGCCAAAACATCTACGACAGACTGTGCTCTTTGAGATGCATGACGCACCCACTGCAGGACATCTTGGCGTAACCCGCACGTACGACCGCGTCCGCCGCCGCTTCTATTGGCCTGGTCTCGCTCGCTCCGTCCGACGCTATGTTGCTGCCTGTGATCCCTGCAAGCGTCGGAAAACGCCTCCGGTGCTACCTTCCGGTCATCTCCAGCCGATCACCGTCCCTGTGGAACCGTTTTTTCGTGTTGGATTAGACCTCCTCGGTCCCTTTCCCACGTCATCCTCTGAGAACAAATGGGTAGCCGTCGCAACTGATTACGCCACCCGATACGCTATCACGCGGGCTCTACCTACCAGTTGCGCCACTGACGTCGCGGACTTTCTCTTGCGTGACATTATCTTAGTGCATGGCGCCCCGCGACAGCTGCTTACTGACCGTGGTCGTAACTTCCTCTCGAACGTTATCGCCGACATTGTGCGTTCCTGCTCTATTCAGCACAAGCTGACTACCTCATACCATCCTCAAACCAATGGCCTGACAGAGCGGTTAAACCGTACTCTGACCGACATGTTGTCCAAGTACGTTTCGAAGGACCACACGACTGGGACGTTGCCCTTCCTTACGTCACCTTTGCTTACAATTCTTCCCGGCACGACACCGCCGGATTTTCTCCATTTTATCTACTCTACGGTCGCGAACCGACCTTGCCCCTTGACACGGTACTTCCTCCTGCTGCGACCTCAACAACCGAGTATGCGCGCGACGCCATCGCCCTCGCCGATCATGCACGCCAGCTTGCCCGTGCTCGACTGACGGACTCGCAAACCACGCAGCAGCGTCAGTACATCGCCCGCCACCGTGACGTACAGTTTTCGCCTGGTGCACTCGTGCTCCTGTGGTCGCCCTGTCGTCACGTCGGACTTTCCGAAAAGCTCCTTTCGCGATACACAGGGCCCTACCGCGTGCTGCGCCAGGTGGCGCCTGTGACTTATGACATTGCTCCTGTGAGCTCAACCTCGTCATCTACTCTGGCGTCTAGTGATGTCGTGCACGTCAGTCGACTCAAGAGCTACTACACTGCTTCAGAGTCCTGCCTTTAGTCGCTCCGGGACGGCGCTTTTGCCGCCGGGGGTAGTGCTACGGGGTAGTATTCCCAATGACGAAGAGCCGAGCAGGAAGAAGACGAAGACGACGATTGGAAGCTAGCACGGGCTGTTGCCTCTTGGTCAGCTGCGGCGTATCGCCTTGTAAATATACTTGTAAATAGCTTTTCGTCGGTGTCTTCCTACGTAACAATATAATGGAACTCGAACAGAGAAACAGTGAACACCAGCAACAAATACCAGAGCTCGTGACGAAAAATCTCCAGCATTCTCGGCGGCTTTCGTTGTAACCGATAAAACCGGATATTTATGACGGTTTGTCACTTGCAAACACTCAAGCTTGGCTCAGTTTCTATGAGTGCACGTGCGACCAAAATAGTTGGCGACAAGACCTTGACAAGGTTATGAATATGCGCTTGTACCTACGAGGCATAGCGAAAGCCTAGCATGACTTGATAATCACCCAAAGAGGGCACCGGCCATGAGGTGATCGAGGGGAGAGACAGTTTTTTGACAACTTTCTCCAAGACTCAGCTCCAGAGCTGGGACAGTGCTACTGGGAGCGAGGACTTACGGAGTCAGCATCTGGAAAACGCACCTTAACTAAGGCTCTCGTACCCGATGCAGTAAAATATCGATTGCTCTCGTCTCGCCCAGTCATGCAACAGCTACGACTTAACCTCTACTGGGATGGAGAAGTCACTACTCGAGATGACCGCCAAATGTCATCGGTTTCACTTGCTGAACATCAACGGAAGCTCACTACAGCGGCGGACGTTATCAAGCTGTATCCAGGTCTAATACGTGTCGGAGGCTATCCGAAGGCCACATCAAAGTTTGAAGTACCGTTTGAACTTCGTGACAAAACTGTAGTGAAACGTAAGGCCAACAATATGTCACGGCGAGAGAAGAAACGTTGGTTGAAGAAATAAATTCAGAAGATGCTCGACGCCTGTGTAATCCGCCCATCAACCTCTGCCTTCGCTTCTCCGATCGCTATTGCTCCTAAAGGAGATGGCACATTTCGTCTCTCTACTGATTATAGGCAGGTCAACAAACAGACTGACTTATTTAGCTTTCCAATACCACTTATCGACGAAATCATCAATGAAACGGGGGGCTGTAAGATCTTTTCTCGCTTGGACCTGTGCAAACACTTCTGGCAAGTGCCACTGTCAGAGGAGACTAAAAAGTTTTCCGCCTTCGTGACATCATTCGACATACACGAATATGACAGACTACCTCTTGGCTGGAAGAACTCAACCGCATGGTTTCAGAAGATGATGAACAATGTTCTAAAGCCATATATTGGAATTTTGTTGCTATGTTTACATTGATGACATTATTGTGTATTCTAGGTCTGAGCAGGAGTACACCGAACACCTGGCGAAGGTCTCAGACGCACTCAGCTATGCCGATCTGTAGATAAATGAAAAAAAGGGTGATTTCTTTCAGCTCAAGGTCATTTTTCTTGGTACAGTGTTCGACGGTGCTACCAAAAGTACCAAACAAGAGCCTGTACATCGAATTTCCGCACTTGAGAAGCCGCATGACCTTCATTCACTGCAAGTTTTCCTTGTACTAGCAGGGCACTTCAGGGTTTTTATTAAGGATTTTGCAAAAATGACAAGGTGCCTGAGCGAGCTGACGAAAAAGGATGTTCCTTTTATTTGGACCAATGATTGTGAAGTAGTCTGTCAAGAACTAGTGCACCGCATCTCGTCAGACCCAGTACTAACGCTACCTGACTTAAGCCTACCATTCGAAATGAACACAGAGGCATGACATTATGGTACAGGGGCAGAGCTGTATCAGAGAGACTGCAGTTCTCCACTAAATCGACATCTTCGAGTCGTAGGGTACTATTACTACACCTTTAACACTTCTCAGCTCAACTACTCTACGACGGAGAAAGAGGCCCTTGCCGTCATCATGGCAGTGCAATACTTTAGATCGTACATAGATGGCAGAAAAATCAAACAGTATACGGACCATCAGGCTCTGACCTATCTCCTCAGTCAGTCATAGTCAAGAGGAAAGTTGGCACGCTGCTAAACGAGCTGCAGCAGTATGATTTTGAAGTCATCCACCTGGCCAGAAGCGCGTTGATGGATGTAGATGAATTATCTATACTAGCGGTCGAAGTTACACATGAAGTGTTAAACATGATGAAACTATGGGAAGGATGCGAAAGTCTACAGTTTGCCAATGGAAGGTGCATGGTGCCGGAGACTCGTTTCGAAAGTGCACCACATGTACCATGACATTCGCGACTCTGGCAGTCATGGCGGTTTCTGGCGAGCCTATAATAAGGACACTCCAGGCACGAATGTGCCTGGAGTGTCCATATAATTGCTATCGCAATAGCATAGTAAGCATATCCGGCAACTGAAGCGTCCCGTGGCCCTTTACTTTCCACAAAAAAAGTAATGAAATCAAACTTTCACCATGCGACAATGGAGGGTAGATGGATGGATGGATGGATGGATGGATGGATGGATGGATGTTCTGGGCGTCCCCTTTGGAACGGGAATAGCTCTTGCTATTGACACGTGTACTGTACACGAAACGTGGTCGCCCTTTATCGGGCGACCACGTTTCGCCGCCTAACAAATATCGCACAGCGCGGGACGCGCCTACATGTATCCGAAGCTTCTGGAAAGTTATCGATGCTTCTATCCGCTGTCTGTTGTCGCCGAACCTTGTGTTATCTGATTTCATCGCCTGACGCGAATGGTGTAGAACTTTGTGGAAGGCACGCGGGTACCAACGATTAGTCTGGAACATTCGACGACTGCTGTATAAAAACCGACGCGCTTGACCCGCTGATGACATTTTCGACGATCGCCGACCGTGTTCGCCGCTATCGTTGCGCTATAAGTGTAGCCTGTTTTGTGGGCACAGGCTCGCCCAATAAAAGTTAGTTTTGTCGTTACCAGTATTCCTACTGTCTTTTTCAACGTCACCACCACGTGACACTATATTGGGGGGCGAGCTCCACCACTGGAAAAGCTGGCGCCACCGTCGGCGTTACGTGGCATGAGGGATCACGTGGACACAGAGGCCGTGCCGGCTGCTTCGGAAGCGCCGAAGCGAACTGAAAACGAAAGTTTAAAGTCCCACCTGCACTGTGGTTCTGATTAACTGGTGAGGATTTTCGCTTCGAGTATCTGCTAGAACCGGCAAGCAGCCGTCGGCTAGAATTCGGGCATGCAGCAAGCACAGCCGCGCGGAAGATCTCCGCTACGGCCTCGGGACTGCGATGTTCGGTAAGGGCAGAAAACGTGCACTGAGACTCTCGCCTGCTGCCCGGCTAATGTCATGAAACTTTATTTGGTCTACGAACTTTCTTATGGTAGATTCTGGCAAGTTCACTGGAATGGAAAGGGAGTGGTAAGAAGCACGTTAGAAAAAGGCATGACACATGAGTCAGACTGAGATTAGGGACCTGACCTTGCTATTATTTTGTGGCCCAGCTTAGGCGACTACAGCAAAGCGCAGAAAGAACTCACACCTGCTGTATCGACCAATAACCGGAAATGAGGCACGCATATGGGTTCTGCGAAGAGGGGACGCGGGCAACACTCACGCGTGAAGAAAATCGGATTAGTAGCTGTACCGTAGAAAAGGCACTAGAACTGCACCCACGCTCGGAACAAAAGGATAGAAGGCCCAAGCTGAAGGAGAGCGTTCGGGGAGACGAGTGTGTAGATGAAAGTAGGGAGTGGTTGAGGTCACCGCCACCGCTAATGCCCATGCGCTCCCCAAATGTCCCGTCGACCGTTTCTGTCACGGAAATTGAGCGACGCGACGCTGCCCAGCCGGTTTGATGTTTGGCATCCGCGTGCGCCTGCTAAGGATCCCCGTGAAAATGGCGGTAGCTTTACCACTTAGCCGACTACGGCCGAGGAATGCTTTTGTGTGCGATGGCCATCGGGTCTCAATTATGGTGTCTGTATTTCAAGCGAACCGGCACACAGCTGCACGGGAGACAGATTTCTCAGTACTGGCAGGGTAGCCCGCTGTCCGGAGGATATGCAGTTAATATTCCGCGATTTCACGGATCATTCTCGGCAGCTTGCATGGCGGCCGTTTGCAGGTGAAAAGAGCGAAGTCATCAGGGGCCGATACTCGCCGCCCAAGGTAGGGGAGAGGGAGGTGGCACGTGTGTTTGAGAAATCCTATCCCCTGGCGTGTTCTAAAGAGTGCCCCTGTTTCCACCAATGCTGTGTGTGGCACGAAGGTGGTTGTGCTATTGGTTACAATGATGTGAACTCGCATGTGTGATTGGCTGGTTTGCGAATCCTTTGTACAACTGAGGGCTTAAAAAGTCATGTTTGGTTGTGTGGGGGGAGAGCGGAGCTTCGGGCTTCGACTCGAACAGACGCTTCGGCGTTTGAATAAAACGTCACTTCGTCGGACAACGGCTCTTCCTTCGCGCTGCCACCGTGCACTCGAAACATCGAGGGGCGCCGACTTCGGACCTTCAACACCTTCCCTCCTTGACTACCGTTGAAGCTACGAGAGGACAAAGGGAAAGGAAATTAACTGGCGCAGTCGACCCTAGGATCGGACAGCCCGCAGCGAGGAAGGTGCTTAAGTCCAGTGAAGCTGACTAGACGCTCGCTGCAACTTGGACCTGCTGGTACGCTGTGAGAAGCAGTACTGGCATCCCGTACGAGCCTGCCAGACAACATTTGCTCGACAGGAGTTGAGCGGGACGAGAGCTGCTGCACGTCAAGGAACGAGGGCAGACCCGAAGGAATTCGTTGAGAGACAAAGGAGGTGCTGTGTTCTGCGTCAGGAGCAAGGCAGCAGGGAACGTGGACGCGACTGAGCAAGGCCACGCCAGGGGTGATCCGGTGGAGCGCTGGGAGCACCGAAGGACTACGTCACGACGAGCCTGGGAGCCAAGACTGACGCAGCTGACAGCAGCACCGGGCGACGCATCACGACAAGGCGAGGCTCATTTTGTGCTCTCTCGAGGTCCCTTTCACTGAACGCACTTGCGTTCAGGCACATCTGGGAGATGGCGGATTCAGATGGAAACGCAATGGAAGGTGATAGTGTGAATGAATCGCATCGCACCCGCGAATTGATGCTTGAGATAGAGGCTTTAAAGCTCAAGCTAGAGCTGGAAAAGATCAGGTCGTCGCGTGCCTCATCAGAGGAACCGGAGAACAGGAATCAGCACACCGGAATGGCACGATACGCGAAAGAGTTGAAAGCAGTCCTTGCCCCCATGCCCACTAATGAGCCAATGATTCCCTCCTGGTTCAAGAACGTGGACGCTCTTCTTGCGGCATTAAGTGTACCTGAGGAAATACAGGGCATAATTATATTACCATTCTTAAATGACAAGATGCGAACATTCGTTGCCAATCAATCGGAGGCTGGTGTAATGCGTTACTCAGACCTAAAATCTAGAGTGTTGAAGGAACTGCGGATGACTCCAAGTGAGTACCGCAGAATGTTTCTCGAAGTCAAGAGGGAAGCAAACGAGTCTTGGAGCCAAGTTGCGGCACGCCTGGAGACAATGTTCACGTACTACCTCAGAAGTAGAGAGGTGCTGTCGTTTGAGAGTCTGCAGGAATCGCTTATAGCTGACAGACTAAAGCAGTTAATGCCAAGTGATTTCCGCTCACTAGTCACCCAGCAGGAAGTAAAGGGCTGGTTGAGAGCCAAGGACATAGCAGAGTTAGCCGCAAATTTCGAAGAAAGCCTGCACATTAGCAGGCAAGGCAATTATCGCGGTACTGCACCAGGAAATGATAATTATAGGCCGCAAGCTAAACAAGCCGCTGGGTCGAGCTTCAGCCCTAATTCTGTGGTGTGTTTTGGGTGCGGACAACGGGGTCACTTCAAAAGAGATTGTGACTCTTCACATGGCACTACTGCCAAGAAAGGTGAAGTTTCGCGCGTAGCTCCCCAGGATGAGAGGTCAGTTAAGATCCCTGCCACATCACCGTGGCACGCCGCCTTTGGGAACAATCCACTGATGGGTGACCCGAGAATCGATGTTTTAGTGGGAGACAAACGCTGCGTCGCGCGCATTGATTCAGGTGCAGATATCACGGCGATCAGAGTGAATGCGGTATCGGCTGAGATTTCGGGTCAGAGCAGCGGCCGAATAAAGTTAACGGGTGCTTTTGGACAGGGTGTCACCGCGCACCTATAGTATGTGCCTCTCGGTCTTCCGTGCTCGTCGGGGAGCGCTACTCAGCGTGTGCATTGCTTTGTGCAGTAACAGATCAGTTAACTACCAGCGCGCCAGTTTTACTCCCTCCGGAAGATTACGAATGCCTTCGTCACTGCCGGCAAGAGCTACTGAATGATCAGCAGGAATGTGATTGGGGTATAGACTTTAAAGCAAAGGAATTCGAACCGGAACAGTATTCCCCGATGAGAGAGCAAGAACAGGTAACCGAATGCTCTAACCGTAGCGCTAACGCCGTGCAGCGCGCGATTGAGGAACCATCGGGCAATGAGCCACAGGCGACTGACACTGAGAGTGGCGCAAGCACCTCATTAGGAGATGGAGAGAGTGAAGAGGGCGCAGAGGCATTGGAGTCGCGAGCTACTAATCTCACGTCAATTGAGGAGCAGCGGCGATCAGATAGTCCGGATGCTGTAGGGGTGGATAATATAGGTGACAGCGGGCAACTTCGGCCAATCACAGAAAACTCTTTTGCGAAAGAGCAGGAAAAAGATGAGTCACTGGCCGACGCTTGGCGCCAGGCGAAAGAGGGGTCGCACGGCATGGTAATCGACGGTCCATTACTTTATCACAGGGAGAAATTAGATGAGAAACAGTGCCTCCAATTGGTAGTCCCAAAGTCGCGCCGATCCGAGGTGTTAGAGTTAGCGCACGACAGTCCTTGCGGCGGTCACTTCTCAGAAAAAATGACAAAAGAGCGCATTAAAGGGGCCTTCTTTTGGCCATCATTGGCGTCTGATGTGAAGCGCCACTGTCAGAGTTGTCATGTGTGTCAGGTTCATGCGCGTAAGCTAAAAACTGATCGGGTGCCCATAACGCCCCTGAACAGACCGCAGACACCTTTTGAGGTAATTTACCTTGACTGCATAGGCCCCCTAGAGCCAGGTTCGTCACGCGCTCATAAATATGCCTTAAGTGTAGTGGATCTTTGTACTCGATGGGCAGAAGTGATTCCACTGCGGACTTTAACAGCCAAGGCAACGTGTCAAGCTTTAATAGACGTATTTAGTCGATGCGAAACGCCAGAACTAATATGTAGCGACCAAGGGACAAATTTCACCGCTAAATTAACCACGGAGCTGATGGATAGATTAGGTGTAAAGATGAGGTTCGCTACGCCTCACCACCCGCCAAGTAACGTTATCGTGGAACGCTGGAACGGTACTTTCAAAGGTATGCTGCGTCACATCATAGGAACGCACGGAAGAGATTGGGACCGCTACGTACCTTGCTTGCTGTGGGCGTATCGTGAAGTGGCGCATGACATCACTGGGAAGTCACCATTCGAACTAATGTATGGTCGTGCACCACATGGGCCCCTCAGCATTCTTCGTAAATCGTGGACTGGTGAGTGGACCCCTCCGATAGGGCTAAGCAAACCAGCATCGGTGTATCTAAAGGAGCTCCGAGAACAGATGAGCAAGGCTTCAAAAGTTGTAAATGAGCGTAGCAGCGAAATGCAGAAACTTTATGCACAGAGGTATAACCTGCGCTCCACCCGGAAAGAGTTTTCGGCCGGGGATCGGGTCCTCGTCATGCAAAGTGAGGGCGTCAGCAAACTGCAACCGAAGTGGCAAGGACCTGTAGTCATGAAAGAAAGGACGCGGACCGACAGTTACATTGTAGTCGATACTGCGGTGCTGAGAGACTGGTCCATGCTAATAAACTCCGACAGTATTACGCGCGAGCTAGTTATGTGGGTGTGGTATTCGAGGCCGACGCAGAGTTTGGGAACATCGAGATGACACCGCACGCTACCAAGCCGTGTGGCCAAATTCATGTAGCTGCACAGACAAATGACCTAAGTCCTAGTCTGCGGCAGGAACTCAGCGTGATATGGATGAGTATAGAGGGGTGATGTCGGACCGGCCTGGTCGAAGTATGTTTGCTGAGCATAAAATTATATTATCACCAGGTACTAAGCAGACACGTCCACATATGTATAGGGTACCAATGGCCTTGAGGGCGGAAGTGGAAAGGCAAATGCAGGAGTTGCTGGCCTGGGACTTTATCTACCCAGTACAGAGCGCGTTTGCCCATCCTGTGGTGTGTGCGGCCAAACAGGACGGATCCATCAGAATATGTGTAGATCACAGGAACTTAAACGCCGTCACAGAACCTGACCAAGTTCCCATGGGAAATGTGACCGAGCTCTTGTACTCTATAGCTAAAGCAAAGTACATATCAGTTCTAGATATGACACGCGGGTATTGGCAAATACCGCTGGATCAAGAATCGCAAAGGCTGACAGCGTTCGCAACACCCAGCGGCTTGTACGCATGGAAGGTTATGCCTTACGGGCTACGCAATTCTGCGGCAACATTCCAGCGCGTAGTCAACTAGTTACTCAGCAGTCATCGTCAGTATGCTTGTGCATACATTGACGACATAGCCATATTTTCTGAGACATGGGAAGGCCACATGCACCACTTGCGAGCAGTATTACGATCGATTCAGGATGCAGGCCTCACGGTAAACCCGGTAAAATGCAAATTTGCCCTGCCACAGGTTAAGTATCTCGGACACGTAGTGGGATCAGGTGTACATGCTCCAGACCCTGAGAAAGTACGCGCTATCCAGCAGCTGAGACCGCCCAAGACAAAACGTGAACTGAGGAGTGTTCTCGGGATTCTCAACTACTATCGAGACTATGTGCCTAACTATTCAAGACTCGTCTTGCAACTGACAGGGCTGACAAATAAAAGGGCTCCAAACACACTGCCGTGGAACTCGGAGGCGCAAGTTGCGTTCGACTCAGTTAAAAACGCTCTCGCGTCTATTCCTGGGTTGACAGCACCAGACCCCGGCAAAGGTTTTTGTTTGGCAACGGATGCATCAGAAATGGCAGTTGGCGCTTGCCTCTCCCAAAAAGTAGGTGAAACCGAGCAACCAATTGCATTTCTTAGTAAGAAGTTGAGCCCGTCGCAACAAAAGTGGTCCACAATTGAGCGGAAGGCGTTTGCAATTGTATGGGCGCTAGAGTCGTTGGGTACATGGCTATTCGGCACAAAGATCAAAATAATGACTGACCATGATCCGCTGACTTTCTTGACTCGCGCGGCTCCCTCCAGTGCTAGGCTGACGCGTTGGGCATTGGCGATCCAAAAGTACGACATAGAAATTGTTCACGTCAAGGGTGCGCTGAACAAGGCTGCTGATGTACTTTCGCGTCTCGGATGAACATTCGTGATGTGTTATATATTTGTTCGAGTCAATAGGCTGTTATGTTTGACTCAGGCGCGTATATTAGTTGATCTTTAGCCATGAATTAGAGTGTATATCGAATCACGGTGCAGGATTCGTTTTCGCATGTTCGGAGACAAGCGTTAAGTGTCGTTTGAAGGTAGCTCTAAAAGATGAATACTTTTGTGTATAATCTTGAAATGTCTTGTGTGTCTTGCATGGCATTGTGCCTGGTGTGGTATTTGCTGGTGCGACCGATTGAGCTGAGGGTATAGCTGACACTGATCCCGTCGCTCCCGTTGAGTGTGCTCTGGGGGACCTCGGGGTGCACAGAGTGGGTCTCATGTGTTGGGACAATCACGGTGCGGACTGGTGACCGCGAGAGACACTATACAACAGGAGGATTGCGACTCCGTACTGTTCACGTGCCTTATGTTAGAGGAGTCAAACCTACGCGAACTTATTGATGTTGAGTGCAGCGCGGAGTGTGTCATAATTGTTCTTGCGTTGGTAGAATGGCGAGATTTTTGTTTACTGATGCGAGTGTGAGGTCTACTGTATTGGAAGCATTGTCATGTGTTCCTCTTCGCCATTACTACACGAGGTTATCCTTTTGTTTATGAAATGGAGATTGGTTTTGTGTGCGGAAGGGTTGATTTAATATTTGTGCAATTTTTTTATATGTTTTTATCATGTTACGTGGACATCGAGTGTCCAGTAACACTCTTGAGGGGGGAAGAGTCACTTTGAGATTAGGGACTTGACCTTGCTGTTATTTTGTGGCCCAGCTTAGGCGACTACAGCAAAGCGCAGGACGAACTCACACCTTCTGTATCGGCCAATAACCGGAAATGAGGCACGCATACGGGTTTCGCGAAGAGGGGACGCGGGCAACACTCACGCGTGAAGAAAAAGCGGATTAGTAGCTGCACTGTAGAAAAGGCACTAGAACTGCACCCCCGCTCGGAACAAAAGGGTAGAAGGCCCAACCTGAAGGGGAGCGTTCGGGGAGACGAGCGTGAAGTTGAAGGTAGGTTGTGCTTGAGGTCACAGCCACCGCTAATGCCCATGCGCTCCCCAAATGTCCCGTCGACCGTTTCGGTCACGGAACTTCAGCGACGCGACACTGCCCAGCCGGTTTGATGTTTGGCATGCGCGTGCGCCTGCTAAGGATCCCCGTGAAAATGGCGGTAGCTTTACCACTTAGCCGGCTACGGCCGAGGAATGCTTTTGTGTGCGATTGCCATCGGGTCCCAATTATGGTGTCTGTATTTCAAGCGAACCGGCACACAGCTGCACGGGAGACAGATTTCTCAGTACTGGCAGGGTAGGCCGCTGTCCGGCAGATATGCAGCTAATATTCCGCAATTTCACGGATCATTCTCGGCAGCTTGCATGGCAGCCGTTTGCAGGTGAAAAGAGCGAAGTCATCAGGGGCCGATACTCGGAGCGCAACGTAGGGGAGAGGGAGGTGGCACGTGTGTTTTAGAAATCCTATCCCCTGGCGTGTTCTAAAGAGTGCCACTGTTTCCACCAATGCTGTGTGCGGCACGAAGGTAGTTGTGCTATTGGTTACAATGATGTGAACTCGCATGTGTGATTGGCTGCTTTGCGAATCCTTTGTACAACTGAGGGCTTAAAAAGTCATGTTTGGTTGTGTGGGGGGAGAGCGGAGCTTCGGGCTTGGACTCGAGCAGACGCTTCGGCGTTTGAATAAAACGTCACTTCGTCGGACAACGGCTCTTCCTTCGCGCTGCCACCGTGCACTCGAAACATCGAGGGGCGCCGACTTCGGACTTTCAACACCTTCCCTCCTTGACTAACGTTGAAGCTACGAGAGGACCAAGGCACAAGAAATTAACTACATGATCATGTTTATGGTCCAAGAATTTACAAGAAAATAAATATTGAATCGTCGCGACGGCACATCACAGTTTCCGCAGGTGTCGTAGTCTCTATAATTATTTATTTTTCAACAGCCCTGATAGCGTTCACGCAACAATGTTTCCTTGTGTACTGTCAAATGCTCATATTCAGCGGTCTAAAGCTCGCGGCACGGTACGAAAACGCGCCCGCAACAAAAGCAAAACATTGTTCGCAGACATGCATACAGACGCGACTGCGAACCCGTGCAATCGTTGCGTTGAGGCTTCATTCTAATATGCTTCATTCGGTTATACGCACAGCCTATTATTTTACATGTTTTTTTACACACTCTATTACATTTTCACAGTTTACTCTCAGCGTTTGCCTACCTTTCACAAAAAAGCCGGTTCGGGATTCCATCGCGGCAACCGCGCGCAGTGGTGCTGACTATACAGATTCGGTAAAGAGATAGCGTCTGTAAACGATTCTATGCTTTTAGTTTGCCCAAGATTGTTATTTTGGCACGAAAGAACTTCCCTCGTTTTGAGAGTACTTACAGAAATGTCCAGGAGGGCTGTCGCGTGATGTTTTGATTGAGCGCCGTAATCCAAACCTAGGAGGATCGCGCCACGTTATCCCTCATACTACGCAAGGGAGGCGCTTCCGACAGATGGCGACTCCGTAAGTCCTCGCCCCCAATACTGCCTAATGTCCTACCTAAGTTTAGAAAAGACGAAAAAGAAAAAGAAAGACACTATGAACTCCCAAAACCAAATTTTCTGACCCCCTATTGTGAACTTTGCTTTTGTACGTGTCCGTTTTTTGTCGCTTCCCTACTTTTCTTCCACCAACCTTCCAATCGCCTCTTGCTTATCTATTGCGGACATGTTTACTTTCTTCTGCTCTCGCTGAACCCAAGGGCTTCAAGGATGCCAGTGGTGCCCAAATCGACTGCAGTGCAGACGTCTTCACATTCTAATAAAACGTGCTCCATCATTTCCACAGCTTTAACGCACCAATCACATGCTTCTTCTTCCTTCTTATATCTCGCTTTATAGGTGCTTGTTCTAAGGCTTCTTGATCTCGCTTCGAAAAGTAATGAGCTTCCCTTTGATTCATCATAAATTGTTTCTTTCCTGATTTCGATTTTTTCTCTTAAGTATAGTTACTCATGGCCGGTTTCTTTTACATTGCCGCCACCTATGAGATTATTTCAGCCTCTCTGACTTTTCGCTTGACGTACTTTGTTGCTTTGTTGCCCACCCTACCGGCTGCATACTTGCTGGTAGGCTTCCTAGTTCTTTTCCTCCACTGTGAATCAATGTTTTTCCTGTACAGATACCTGAACACTCTCCCAGCCCATTTACTTTCTTCTATATTCCTCCGCCGTTCTTCACACTCAATTTTACTGCGAGCTTCCCTCACTTCAAAACTAGTCCAGCCCATATCACCCTGCACAGCTTCATTTGTAGTCTTCCCGTGAGCGCCCAATGCGAGGCGACTCACTGACCTTTGGTTCCCGTCAAATCCTGATTGTACCCCTGATTTAACGCAAACAATCGCATTTCCAAAAGTAAGTCCTGGAACCATTACACCTTTCCACATGCCTCGGAGGACCTCGTACCTATAGTATCCCCATAGCCCTCTGTGCTTTATTATGGCTGCATTTCTCTTCCCCTTTACTGTTATGGTTTTTTCCTGTGTTTCCATATATCTATTGCCTTCGTTTATCCATATACCAAGTTATTTATACTCTGTTACCCGCAGTATTTCTTGGCCCTGTACCTCCACCGTCTGTCCAATGTTTCCATCGAATACCATAACATCTGATTTTCTAACACTAAATTTCAAACCTAAATTGTTGCCTATCCTGTCCACACATCTGAGCCAGACGTTGCAATTCGCTTTGCTTATTAGCTAGCAACACAATGTCGTCCTCATAAAATAAACCTGGGAGCTGCTGCTCTACTACTGTACCCGCCTGTTTGTATGAGAGATTAAACCCGATATTACTTTCTTCTAGTGCCCTCTTCATTCTCATCATGTACATCATAGACAGCAGTGGGGATAAAGGCCACACCTGCCTCAGTCCCTTGTTGATATCAACTTTCTCCTCGCTCCTTGTCCCTTCCCATTCAACGCAAAAGGTATTTTCTAGGTAAATCTCTCTCAAAAGCTGTAGCCAATCGTCGCCTACGCCTTCCCCTTCCAGAATATCCCAGAAAATGTTCCGGTCCACGTTGTCATACGCTACTGTAATGTCTAAAAAGGCCACATATAACGGTCCACTTTCTACTATTGATATTGTTACGGGAAGGAAGAAGCGTGCGTCTATTCCCAGATGACTTTTAATGGCTGAGCCAGCAAGCGTAAAGCAGCGATAACACTAGACTCTTCGTCGTCCCCAAGGCCACCATCAGCGTCCTCTTCTTCCCACATTACCGACTGTGACGTCACCGCCGTCGGAAAAAGCACCTTATTGGTGCGGCTCATCGGTCTGAGAAAGATAAGGTTTGACACGGCTGACGTCGATGATGTGAGAGAGAGGTGAAGGCACCGTGGCATCAAGCGGAGACACTTCATATGTGACAGGGGTCACCTGGCAAAGGATGCGGTAAGGGCCATAGTACCGCAAGAGGAGTTTCTCCGAAAGACCAACACGCCGAGTTAGATACCGAACAAACACAAGAGCACCTGGGGCGCGATCGGAGATATTTTGTTCGATACGCGTTCTGGTCAGTTGCCGCAACGTCACAAAGTTGCAGTATGCAAAATTTGTGACAGCGGGGCGGAGAGAGCAGCCACTCAGGATGCGGTGACCTCCCGAAAAGTTTACTTCCGCCGTTTGTCGTATGCTTGCAAACAGTCTACTACAAAACCAAATGTTTCTCGTCTTCAAAATGAATGAAATCTTCATCTAAAAAAATGCATTTTTTTCTTCTCAAGCCCAAACACATTTTCAAATAGTAGTACGTGTGAGTACTGCAATTTATAACTATTAGGTTCTTTTCGTCGGCCCTAGGTGGTGTCGCGCACAGCGAGAAGAAAAAGAAAAATAAACGGCGGGAAGAGTGGCGCACTTTTCAAGAGGCAGCGACAACATTCCAGTGGCTCGCTGGCACCGATGATGTTGTCGATTTCCCTGTACAACCAACAAATTATTTGTTTCGAGAAACAAAAACGACGCCGGAATTCACTTCCTGCCATTTTTTTCAAACGCGTTTCGCACCGCCACCCGCTCTCCTCCTTCCTCTAGAAACGCCAGCGCAACAACTTAAGTTCCCAACGGAAGCGCCATTTTCTCGAATTAAACTATGCATTGGATTCAAACGTGCCATTCCGCAGCCGAAAAGGCCGCCTGTTGGATCCAATTCAATCCACCAGCGCTGGTCGTAACGGCACTTCTGGCGTGTCTGTGAAGCAGAAAGACGAATGCGGGCAATCTAGCGTGCTTGGGTCGTTGTGGCTATAACATCCCCAGTGTACTCTGTCGGTGAGTCGAGTGTGGTCGAAAGGAGAGTCTCGAAATACAAAGTCGGCTCACGGCCGAAGAGGAGATACAAGGGTGAATAGCCAGCTGTGTCGTGCCGCGAGAAATTGTAGGCGAACGTGACAAATAGAGCAATGCCCCAGTCACGATGATCGGAGGAAACGTGCATTGCTAGCGTGTCAGTTAATGTGCGGTTCAGGCGTTCGGTAAGATCATTAGTTTGAGGATAGTAAGCGGTAGTAAGTTTGTGCTTAGTAGCCCGTACATGATAGAAGTAGGTCGTCTATGACTTTGGCAAGAAAGTATCTTCCGCGATCAGTGGGAAGTTGAGCTGCACCGTGGTGCAAGATAACGTTGTGAAGCAAGAAATTAGCGACGTCTGTAGCGCAGCTGGTCGATAGGGGCTCTAGTCATGGCATAGCGAGTTGTGCAGTCCGTAGCGACGGCAATCCACCTATTTCCGTCATTTCATATATAGGGAATGGTCCGAGAAGATCAACGCCAACGCGAAAGAAAGGGTCGGTTGGTATATCCAAATGCTGCAGGAGACCGGCAGGAGGCACAGCTGGTCTTTTCCGGCGTTGACACGACTCACACGCGGCAACATAGCGCCGGACAGAGCGGTTGAGGCGAGGTCAGAAAAACCGTCGCCGAATTTGGTCATACGTCCGTGTGACGCCAAGGTGTCCAGCGGTGGGAACGTCGTGCAGTTGCTGCAGTACAATCTGTCGAAGATGAGACGGTATGACAGTTAGGAGCTCGGGCCCATCAGAGTGCATGTTGCGGCGATAGAAGATGCCATTTTGTAGCACGAACATCTGAAAGGATGGGTCAGACGGATCAGAGAGCAGGCTTCGATAATGAGCCGTAACGATTCACCGCGTCGTTGTTCAGCGCCAATGTCTTGCAAGGCAGAGAGCGAAAGAACGCAGATCGGTGTGACATCCACTAAACCGTCCGGTACATCGACGGGATGAAAAGACAGGTAGTCGGCGTCCTGATGTAGACGACCCGGCTTGTAGACCACAGTGTATGTGTATTCGTGCAGCCGTAGGGCCCAACGACCGAGGCGTCCGGTGGGATCCTTGAGGGAAGAAAGCCAACAAAGGGCGTGGTGATCGGCTGTAACTGTAAATGGTCGACCTATATGTAAGTTCGGAACTTGCCCACCGGCCAAATGAGGGCGAGGCACTCGCGCTCAGTAATCGAGTGATTGCGCTGGGTGGGAAAGAGGAGGCGGCTGGCGTAGGCGATAACGCACTTGTGACCATTTTGGCCTTGAGCTAAAACTGCGCCGATGCCGTAGCCACTGGCGTCAGTGCGTATTTCTGTCGGAGCGGAGGCGTCAAAATGGGCGAAAACAGGAGGTGTGGTGAGCAGCGTGATGAGCTGCGAGAAAGCAGACGCTTGTTAGAGCCTCAACAGAAAGGAACGGCTTTCTTCAGGAGGTCAGTCAGGGGACGGGCAACATGGGCGAAATTTTCCACAAACCTGCGGAAGTAAAAGCAAAGGCCAATAAAGCTGCGAACATCTTTGGCACAAGTTGATACGTAGAAATTCTGCACAGCATGAACGTTAGCGGGATCGGGGCGAATGCCTGAAGAATCGACGAGATGTCCGAGCATGATTATTTGGCGGTGACCGAAGTGGTACTTGGAAGAGTTGAGATGCAAGCCAGCGATGCGAAAAACAGAAAGAAAGACGAAAGTCTTTCAAGATGAGTCGCAAAAGTGGAAGCCAATACGATGACTTCATCCAAGTAACACAAATAGACGGACCATTTCAAACCACGCAAGAGTATGTCCATCATCCGTTCAAATGTCGCCGGGGCACTGCACACGCCAAAAGGTATTACCCGGAACTGATATAGGGCGTCTGGTGTCACGAATGCGGTCTTTTCATGGTCCATTTCATCCACGGAAATTCGCCAATGTCCAGAGCGAAGGTCTATGGATGAAAAATAAGTGGCACTGTGGAGACAATCCAGAGCATCGTCAATGCGGCGAAGTGGGTATACATCTTTCTTGGTGATCGGGTATAGATGACGATAGTCAACGCAGAATCGCCAACTGGCGACCGGCGACACTAACACGAGCAGTACACATTCCAAGCACATCCGGAGTTCCACCGTCGGCGACCTGGAGCGGTCAAGTCGGAGCAGGAGTAAGTACTTTCTTCAAGCGTGTTCGAAGCTCCGCACCCATGATGGAAATTTGGGCTCTAGTGTCGATGAGTGCTGTAACCGGCAAACCATCTACGTCCACGTCCAGAAGGTTCCGATCAGCAGGCAGGGTCAGCAGAGGAATTTCAGGCCGGGTTTCTAGAGCAGCGTCACCTCCAGGAGCTGCCCCAGCTAGTTTGCCGCCGGAGAGCGGCGACGGTAAGCTGGGGATGGAGAGCGACCCAGCTGGGGCGAACGGGAGCGGCGAGTATGTTGTGATGGCGAGCGGCTAGTCGCGGTGGAGGTGCATCTTCAACCTCGGTGGAGAGTGATGGCAGGCGGAAAGTGATGGCATGCGAGGATTCAGTGGGAAGCGGTGGTAGGCGGGAAAGCTTGGTCGAGAGTGGGCTGGCCAGGAACTTCAACAGTGGCGAGAGATGTGGCCCACACGTCCACAGTAAAAGCAGATGGGTCTATCGTCATGTGTGCGCCACTCGGCCGGGTTGCGATAGCTCGGATATGGACCGTATTGGCTCCGGTGAACACGGGCAGAGGCAGCAGACGAAACAAAGTCAGGACGGCTGGCGGAGAAGATGGACGGAAGACCCACATTGGCAAGTTCTTGGGGAACGACCGACTGCATGAGAGACACAAGCGGCCGGGAATCGTCAAAGCACTGCGTCACTGGCGTGGCAGGAGACGCTGCTTCGATATGTACGATACGTACGACGTTCTAACAGGAGTTGGGCTCACGCGGTGGACAAATGTCCTCAAACATCGATGAAGCTGCGGTATTGGGTAGACGCGTAAATTTTCGAACTATGCGGCGACTCTTCGCCTCTTCAAAGCGGCGACATTCGTTAATGATCTCATTGACCGTTGTTATGTTCTTATAAACAAGCATGATAAGCGCTTCGTCCGCGATGCCTTTTAAAACGCGGCTGACCTTGTCTGCCTCTGCCATATTGTTATCCATTTTGCGGCAAAGAGCGAGGACGTCCTGGATATACGCCACGTAAGATTCAGTGGACGTCCGTGCACGGGTCCCAAGGTCCTTCTCAGCACGTTGGCGGCCGACGGGCTTGCCGAACAAATCTCTAAGCTTCTGTTTGCACTGGTCCCAACTTGTAATCTCTTCTTCGTGTGTTTCGAACGAGACCCGTGCGGTTTTTTTGAGGTAGAATATTATTTTAGCTGACATAAGCGTGTTATCCCACCTGCTATGTGCGCTGACCCGTTCGCAATACTGCAACCAGTCATCAACGTCAACGTTGTCAATCCCGGAAAACATGCCGGGGTCGCGAGGCCGGGCGAGGATGACCGTCGGTGGCAATGACGGGCCGTGGTTTAACTCTCTGCTTCGGATGACATGACGGCCAGGTTACGTCTGCTGCGGAGCTCCGTCTTGTGCAAGTGATTACCCAGCACGTCCACCAATGATGTTACGGGAAGGAAGAATCGTGCGTCTATTCACAGATGAATTTTAATGGCTGAGCCAGCAAGCGTAGAGCAGCGATAACACTAGACTCTTCGTCGTCCCCAAGGCCACCATCAGCGTCCTTTTCTTCCCACATTACCGAGTGTGAGAATATTAAAATACACTGAGTAAGAACAAATAAGTTATCATCCAAACGCCTACCTATTCTGAAGCCATTCTCAAGTTCTCCCAATATGTCATTATTCTCAGCCCAAGCTTGCAGCTTTAATTTGATTGCCTGCATTGCTAGCCTCTATATTACCTAAGTAATTGTCAACGGTCTATACGAGTGAATTCTATCTTTCTCCCTCTTACCTTTATAAATATAAATTCATTCTATTTGGTCGCCAACTGTCTGGTATTCGTCTATCGTTTAAATATTTTTCGACTCGTTTCACCAGAGCTACCTTATTTTTTGTCCTAGTTCATTAATCAGCCTAACGGGAACCTCGTCTAGCCCAGTGGCTGGGCACTTAGGAATTTTCTGTTCGGCTTTTATTTCAGTTGAAATTTGCCAGCACCAACTCCTTTTCCATCAGGTTTTCTTTCATGCTCTTTTTTTCTTCGAATACAACTTTGTCATTGCCTTGGAAAGATTTGGCTGTTATATTTCGGATGTAATTTAATGCCGCTTCCTCTTCTAGTTTGTTTAGATCTTCGTCTAAGTTATGTTGTTGTATTGTTTTTGACTTCGTACCTAATAACTTTATGTGGTTCCAATATATTCTATGTGCGGCCTTCTTTTTCTCACGTATTTCTGACAACCAACGCTCACTTTCACCTTTTATCTTTGCTTGCACCAGTATTTGAACCATAGACTTTCTCTCTCGGTATATTTCCCATTTACTGGTTACTTCATCCTGCGGCAACTGCGCCTTCTTTGCCTGCCTGTGCTCTCGTAATGCTTTCTGTCGTTCGGCGATCGCTTCTCATATCTCCCTGTTCCAACAACTTTTTGGTTTCTTTTTTTCCTTTCCAACGAACATGTTGTTTCTCTTTCCGTACTTCTGTCATTATTTCACTTAGAAGCCCATTATATACCCACTCTTGGCCATTTGCCAAGTTCTTCCTCGACTCTAGTGACTATATTTGTTATTTTTTCAGCGTTCAAATTTCGACTTTCCATTTCGGACTCCTTGCTCTCTTTCCCAACTACTTCCTCATCAATGACCATTTCTCTCAACTTATCATGAATTTCTTCTGTCGTCAGACAGTAATCAATCGTTCATTGCCGGTTTCCCACTTCCCACGTGATCTGCCTTTCAAACTTAGGCCCGGTATTCACGATAACAAGGTTATGTTGCTTACAAAGATCTAGCATTGACTTCCCGTTGTTGTCGGTATAGCCATCTAAATCCTGTATGTGGGCATTCATGTCACCTAATAGGACAATTTCAACACCATTCCCGAAACACTTAATATCAGCGCTTATGCATTCCACTAACGCTTTATTCTTCTCCGTGCAATTATTTCCGGTCCAAAAATACGTAACGCCCAGCCAGGTTTTTTCCCTTTCATTGCACTTGATAACCAAAGATTATCTTGACATTTTGAATTTTCTTTTTTCCATTGGGCTCCCTGATGGATGAGCATTCCGACTCCCCTCCCTATCGTTCCGATTTAGTTCTGTTGCACCCTTCGCAAATATAATTCTCAATCAATGGCGACTCTTCCGAGTCTCTAAGGAGTGTTTCTGTAACCGCATACACCCCTACTTGTTCTCTATTTAACTGCTCCTCAATCTCTGCCCATTTTTCGTTTCTTCTGCCGTCCTACATGTTTATGTAGCGTATTGCATAGGGAGCTCTCTTTCTTGCTTTCATCTTTTTTCTGTTATTGACGGCGATGCTATTCCGAGGTTCCCTTAGGGTAACTTCTTCATTACTACATACTCTGGCCTCCTGAGCTCCCGTCGGCCCCCTAAAAAAGTAAAAGCGCGACCTTCTCGTGCAAGCCTGTAATTGAAGTGGATCCCGTCTCGTTGAACCACCCCACCTTCTCACTTCCGTGTTTACTCCGACAACCGCAAAGCTTTTCTCTCGTCTCATTTTCCATATCGCCTCATGAGCGATATCCTGTCCCTTTCCTGTTTAGGACGTCATTTAGCCCACCTGCTACTATGACAAGGTTGCGCACGTGGGCATTTTCCGCGAGCTTTGCTTTCCCTCGCTCCATGACAGAACCCAGCGTCCGCGCCGGAAATGTCCCTGCCACCACTATTTCATCTCCTTTCACCCTCTCCACAATTGCTCCTAAGCACGAATCCAGGTTTGAATTGCCGGCGATAATCACCATTCCACTCTCTCCTACCTCTCCCTGCTTCACTTTGTCCTTTTCCGCGCGATTCGGACTTGACAAGGGGCATTGACTCATGCGCTCCTGCTTTTTCCGCATGGCGGCCTCAAGGTAGGTGCCGCTCTTTCCAGCTAACGCCTCACCACGTTGCACGCATTCCACGTACTTTGTTGGCACTCCCTCTCCTGTCGCGTCGGGGCACTGCGTTTCATTGTCAAGACCATTCTCGTTCAAAATGGCGGCCCTGTTCAGCTTTTCCTTGGCTACTTTAAGTCTTTTTTCCGCTACCTTCCGTGTACACCCTCCATATTTAGCTCATTTTTGAGCTCTTCAAAGTGTTTGACAAGCACCATCTGGATAGCCTCCATTTTCTCCACCATAGCATCGACATCACGGTGTGTACCGATTAACTTGGTTCCCTCTCCATTCTCATCCGTCTTCTCATCTGCCTTGAGGGACCCCCGTGCACTGCCTGCTTTCCTGGCTTTCTTGCCATGTGTTCCACGGCTTTTTTCTAATGCAAATTCTATAATACTATAATAATGCAGAACGCGTGCCTTCTGGCAAAAACCGATACGTACAGGATCTAAACCAATAAAATGTCGTAAAGTAATTCTCACCAATGTTTGCGGCATTTATTGCTTTTAAGAGACTTAAAGGTACGACACGTTTTCGCACGTGTTCAACCGCGCGGCCACGCTCTCACTTTCCTACCAACACACACACAGTAAAACCACTACTAGCTATTAGTCTTGACACTTCCAAGCTGCTATTTACAGGCTATAAAGACTAAGCGCCCCATCCGGTTGCACGTGCTGAAGCACGTGGCGCGAAAGGGCGCTCTGACTATCCTGCAAAACCAAATGTACACGAAACACACCCGCACAAACTAAAAAAAAGAGAGACAAAAACAAGAAAAAGAAGAAAACTACCCAATTATTATTTAAAGGTTTAAAAAATCTGCAAATAAAAACAGAGACAAGCTCAAAGCGTTCACAAAAGCTTATGCTTTCGTCCCCGCCACGGAGCTCTAAAAAGCATGTCCATCCGCCACAAAATCTCGAACACGACTTGACTTTCTGGATGGATGGATGGAAGGGAGGAGCATCCCCTTTGAAACGGGGTGATGGCAGTTGCCACCATGCTCAGCTTTTATTTTTGTTTAACTGTGTTGAAAGTTATTAGAATTCGCCATGCCATTTTCTTTAAATAGTCTTCCTACACTTTTAGCCTTATGTCACCTCTCTGCTTTTGAGCCACCAATCTTCCAATCGTTTTTTGCTAACTTCCACCGCATATTTAGTTACATTACTATTGTTATCTTTAAACCCTAAAACCCCAGGAAGCGTGACTGTGCCCGCATCGACATCGGTATGGATACCATCACATTTTAGTATGAGGCGTTGTATTGTTTCTACAGATTTACCACACACAGTACATGTGTCTTCTTCGTTAAATTTCTTTTTATTGCTGTGCGTTCTAAGACATCCTGACCTAGCTTCAATGAGTAGGGCACTGCCTCTTGAGTTTTAAAACGCTTCCTTCCTCATCTTCTGTTTCCAGCAGGCCAGCGCTGGGTGCACGCACGTGGCAGTAGACGACCCCAAGTGGAGTCCGCTGCTGCCACGCATGATGACGTCACAAAAAAAGTTTAATAGAAAAATCTGAAAATGCTAACATTATCGTTTTGTTGTTAAATGCACTGCACCTAAATAAATAAAGCATTTATTTTATGTTGCGTTTTAAAATCGAAAATGACTGTCGGCGCCTACACGCGCGTGCACGCAGTGGGAGGATCGTTGTGGTTCCTTGTGGCTGTGTGGTCTGTACTGTAGTACTGGAGCACTGTGTAATATCTGCGAGTACAAATAACGTTGCCGTTACGAAGCTACAGAAGCTTCGAACGAACTGTACTGCATCCACGAAACAGCACGAGACATGTCACCTGATTTGGACTGACGGTTTCGAAGAGTCGTGGTAACACAGCGTCGACTGCATGTTATGCCGACATGAATAATGCATGTTGCAGAGTGTGTCATATGTAGCGCTTTTAAAAGTTGTGTTTACGCCTTCTGGTAAAGCCGGATGCTTGTTTGGCCTTGGATACCACGTCGACACACTGCTCACGAGCTCGAAAATGCAGAAGTCGTGCGCGCCGGCATTGACGTCGATATAAGGTGCATACACATTTCCAAATCACTTTGCAAAGTAAGGGCGCCTTTTGTCGATGAACAAAGTGCATTCACATATTTCGCGTCGCCTTACGCACGCAGAAGCCTAGTAACGAAAGCCTGGACGTGAAACGTGAATCTAACAGAAAGGCCTGTTCCCGCCTGAAGGCAGTGTCAGCAAGTGTCCGTGACGAGTTTTAAGTGACTCACACGAGGCTGGGCGCTGAACAGTGTGTGGAGTGCCGCTGCTTCAGTCTGGCTAGTGCCCAACCCGCTTTCATGAACCATTTGAAATGCCAAGTGTATTAGTTGCTATAGATTGTGGTGCAGTAAGACAGCCTTTCCATTGCAGCAATGAAAATTACCTGTGGAAGTAATATGAGCAAAACGAGAACTAGGTGAAAGCAGGAGCCAATATATACTGTGGCGAGGAAAGCATACGTCGCCTTGAAGAAGACAAGTCCACTTGTCGAAACGTTGGCTCCTGCTTTCACCTTGTTCTCGTTTTGCTCATCGTCTTGAATTTCCATCTCCCGCATTCCCCGTTTTTTCTGTGGAAGTAATAGTAATACGATAGGTTTTTGTGGTGATTGTTATTATGTATCACAGGCATGGGAGTGCGATCATTTCCACCCTTAGCACGTGTTTAGATAAATGCTTTATCTACTGAAGATATGGTACAGTACCTGGAACTTGAGTGGACCTTTCACTGTACAGGCTATACCGAAACCTCTCTACCTCTGTGTGCTTCATTTCTACCTACTGTCTTTGCTCTACAAAAAAATCCAAGTTTCTCTCAGTGAGTTTCACTCACTAAGAGAACAGGCTCGTGCGCCTCTGCTTGACTTGAAGCATTCAACAGGGGTCAAACACATGCCGTAGTGCGTTAGTGGTACAAATTTCAATTGGGGGCCATTGTACATGCGCCCCTAAGGAATCATTTCCTATGGCAAATACTAACGTAGTGGCATTTCTTTCTTAAAATTTGTATGCCTTAATAATATAGGTAAAATATACAAGTATGTCTACAAATTTAAGAAATGTGGAGTCCCTGACATAATTCCTAATGCATTTTGGTACATTATATTATTCCCAATGGACTCCTCAGTATCGCTGTTATTTCTCAGCATTCTCTCACAACAGGTATTCTTTCATCTTTGAAGCAAACGAAAGTCCTCCCTCTTTTGAAATCTGGCGACTAAGGCATTTGTATCTATATATAGATTGATCATCTTAGCACCTTATTTAAGTAAAATGTTAGAATACATAGTTTATAAGCATACTGTTGAATTTATTGAATCGCATAATGCCCATGTAAGTTCTAACATGGTTTTCTGCATGGATTTAGTACCATGTCGCAGTTAACTCACGACGTCACGCATGCTTGTATTTTCTAACATTTCTAGCAGTGTCAATCATGAGTAATAGTCTTGACTTTATTTGCTTGCTTTTCTTCACATTGCCTGGTGTGTGCATATTGTTCTTGTATGTATATACCTGAATAAAAAATTCAGTTGCAAGTCAGTGCTCCTGTTGCGTTTTCACTGACATTCATACTTTGTGCACTGTTTATAGTCTTTCAAAAATGCACTAACACGCCCAGTTCTCAGTGTGGAAGCTTAAAGTTGGCTGTGAAAATAAGAATCCAATAAACATGGAAACTGTCTGTAGGACAGTTGCAATCATTTTACTGTTTGCAACATGAAGTTTGTACATGTTGGTACAAGAAGAATTGAACGAGATATACAGAGTGTTACAGTGTGCAAGGTTGAACGGTCCCGTCTCTGCCATGAATACGGCAATATCATCATAGGTGTGCACAGGTCTTGCACTGCAAGCCGGATATTTGCTTCAGGGCTTTCTTATTAAGTGTCAGCTGCTTGCATTCATAACGTGGTTGATAAATTGCTTACCCATTTCCCATCCAAGTTCCTGCATTTCATTCTGCAGTATTCAACGAATTATTTTCAGCACCTTTCTTTCAGTGACAATAAGGGTTACATCTATGTTCTGTCAAGGTGTTTTCTAATGCACCAAGATTAAAGATTCTGACGTTTTCAAGGCTGACGCAATAGCAAAAATATTCTCAGCCATAAAGTGTGCTCATGGAGACAGCAGGCACCTTGTCCCACAAAACATCAGTCAACTCTATTTTTAGATAAAAGCATATCAGTGTCATACTTGCCAAGCTACATCTCTACACCAGTAGGCGCCACACGGTCTTTCCGAAAAGAAGGTTGCACAAGTATTTAAATACACTATTTAATAGTTTACTGTTAAGACCTGTGTTTCCTTCATTTCAGTTGCAATATTCGAAGTAGGTAGCAAGAGTGTGTAGTTTTAGTGCATCTGCTGTTGACAGAGCTAAGCTGACGTGAAGGTGAACGTGCATCCCTACATATATCAACCCAACGTAAAGGTATGGCTTGATAAAGACACGTTGCGCTGGAAAGGTGAAATAAAGGCCAGCAGGATTCTCTGGTAATGTGGCACGCACAATACAGCTGGGATACAATATGCAGATTACTTTGCAATTATACTCATTTGCTTTCTTGGTGTTGCATGAGAGGAAAGAAAGCTGCAGCCTAAGTCCACATGCTATAGTGTTATTTATCTTCATAACATCAAAAAAATTGCAATTCATTGCTCCACCAAAGGCACCACAAGCCAGCTAAGCCTTTCCTGACTTAAAGCTTCTCAGCCTGGTCTCTACATATGTTAGCTTTGAGATTGTCTTTTCACACAAACTTCTCACAGGAACTGTGGAAAGGAGGTCAAGAACGCAACAGAAATCTTTGGAAACTCATTTGTCCAGCCCAGTATGATTTTATGAACCTGGCTGTCTTGATGCCAGTTTGGGACTTAAGAAGCTGCAGCTTACCATGCAAGGTGTCGAATTATATATATTTCAGAGGAGCTAGACATAAAAAAAAACATTTTATTATCCCCCTCATAGAGTTCCAAAGGGGTTCTACATGAAAACTATGAGATAAACTTGCGTAAATCCCACGCAGTGTGGGAATTGATGTTATGTGAATTATTTTACAGGAAGTTGGCTATGCCTAGGAGAAGTGTTGCTATCGGTCGTTCCGAAATGAACACTCGTGTGAAACTTGCTTTTGAATCTCAAACGGAGGCAACCAAGGACCGGTGGGTGTGCTGCTGCTGAGGCACCCAGATCTTTTCATGTGAGCCATCTGGTTCCAACGCAGGCAGCGTGACAGTTGCATGACAAAGCTGGAATGACGACAATGAAACGAACACGATGGCATCACAAACACAACCACACATCTAGTGGCACAAGTTAATATACAACTTGGGCTCCTGGTTGGCATAAAAACATGTGAGAGTAACAACCCCTATTATTTAAACCTTTCAATACAAACTACAACAAAAAATTTGTGCTTTCTTGCACATATAAAAGTACATAAAAAATGAGACTAACATAAGCAAATACACAATAAAAAGACCATTACAGCAAAAGCAATATTGTATTAATTATGCGACATTAATTTATGTCAGCCAGGCTGACACTCGCTCGCGCAAAGGGTATGGTATGGTATGGTATGGTATGGTATTCCTTATGCGATTGCGCACACCCACTGTGGGAGATTGGCCAAGGTTCGGATGAAATTAGGCAATCCTTATGAAATACTAAATTGGTAAAGCTAACTGGAGGAAATGAACAAAAATAAGATGTTTAACAATTGAAGACAATCTCTGTGTAGCAACTATAAATTCCTCCACGGTTGAGCAAATATCCCTGTAGCACTTTCCAAGAGAGGAGGCGCCTAGAGAAAGGATATTTATAATTGAAAAGCGTAAACCAAGCTGTGTAAATCTTGATTCTAGAATATTTTTTTGTTAAAGAAGTCAAACGGCGGCAGAATATGCACCGACCAACTTCGAATAGGAATGCGAAGAGATACACTCCTAATGATATATCGTATGTACGTTCGCCCTGTATTAGAATTTGGTTGCGTGCTCTTCTCTGGAGCTCCAGCCTACATGTCCCGTCCTCTAATCCTCTTAGAAAGAGAGGCATTACGTCTGTGTTTAGGTCTTCCTAAATTTGTTGCAAATTCTATTCTTTATCTAGAATCCCGTGTCCCGACACTTTCGTGCAGGTTCCGGCTTTTGACGGTGCAGACGTTCTTAAGGATTTACGAATCACCACTGCGTCATCCCCAGATAATCTTTATTTCACAACCTGCGTTGTTTTTCGGTGTCATCTGGCCGCGACTACATAATCCGCAAATTATATTCGTGCAAAAATTACTTGACTGTTTGGGCGTGCGCATATGCGATGTTCTTCCTATTACCGACAGAGCTGTTGCCACGGATATTCAATTTGATGATATCTTTCCTAATAATGCAAAATTACTTCCACACCGTATTCTAGACGGTATATTACAAGATCACCTGAAAAACCTTCAAACAAACGTTGTAATTGCTACAGATGCTTCACAATGTGAAGAAAAGTCAGGTGTAGGAATATTTTCCCCGATTCTCGATTGGACATTTTCTCTTCGGCTGCCAGATTTCATACCGATTTTTTTAGCCGAATTCATGGCCGTGGTGCTGGCATTACGCAAATTAGGACCATCAATTACGTCAGCCGTGATAGTCACTGATTCTTTATCATTGTGCTCCTCCCTTACTGCTTCTAATGATTCTCGCGTAATGAGGACATTTCAATCATTGGTACCTGGTTACTTGAGAAGCGTGCGTTTGATTTGGGTGCCTGGCCATAAAGGACTAATCATTAATGAAATTGCAGACTCTCTAGCCAAGGCATCAATAAGTGGCCCGATTCTTCCTTGCTGCCCTTTGACTGCTTATGTTACTGCAGCTAGATTTCGCAGGAGTATCATTATACAGTCAGTATCAGGCTCCACAATTACTAACTCTGTGGATTACGGACATCTCCTGCACCCTTGGAACATAGATTTTTGCCGAACACGGAAAATTGAAGTGTCCATAACAAAGCTGCGCTGCCGTATACCTGCATTGAACTTCTACCTCCACAGGTCTGGTCTGGTCCCCTCACCATTATGCTCATTCTGCGGCGAGGCGGAGACAATCGACCATTTCTTGTTGTCTTGCAGACGTTTTTCTATTATAAGAAAACGACTACTCGAAATCCCGCTTCGCTCTATTGGTCTAACTTTATCAGTGCCAGTGATCCTATCTTTTGGAGCCTCCATTATTGGGTTCAGCAACAGAAATGTTTGCTTGGCGATCCAAAATTACCTAATTGAAACCAAGCGATTTCCATGTTAGATTGATCGTTCTCCCTCCCAACCATAGCTTTCTTTTATTTCTTATCTTTTATTAACTATTATTGTTAATATTATTATTATCTTATACCCGGTTTTCATCTGATTATTTCCTTTTTCTCCAAACACAAAACGTTCACTTTTAAACTCACACGCCCAAATTGTTAACTCCCTTGTTATCATTATTATTTAGGCACCTAATTAAACCGCCCGATTCTTGGCCAATCCCCCACTGTGGGTATGTGCCACGGCCACTCAGGACAACAACAACAACAACAACAACTTCGTCGTTCTCACGGCGGCTGCCCTCTTGAGCATCGCTCGATGATATCGTAATATATATATATATATATATATATATATATATATATATATATATATATATATATATATATGTTGTTACGTGGTAGTGACTGTGAAGAAAGCAGATAAACTGAGAAAGACGAAAGTTGTATTGGGCGAACTTGTGCCCTCAAAAACAGGCTACACTCAAAGAACGGCGTCAGCGGCGAACACAGTCGGCGATCGGCGAAAATCTGATCAACCGGTCCAGCGCGTCGGCTTTTATACGTCGGTTATACGGTTTATACGGTTACACGTCGGCTTTTATACAAAGTTCTACACTATTCGCGTCGCGCATACGTGCAATCAGATTACACAAGGTTCGGTGACAGACAGCGGATGGAACCATCGATAACATTCCAGAAACTTCCCATAGATGCAGACGCGTCCTGCGCTGCCTGATAACATTTGTTAAGCGGTGAGACGGGGTCACCCGAGAAAGACAAGTACACGTGTCAATACCCCCCTCTCAAAAAGCATCGACCCGATGCTGCAAACAAACGAAAGTAATAAAGAAGCACTCGTAGCAAAGAAAACAACAAAATAAGGAAAGTTCGTCAGGGTCCGTAAAAGGGTTTAAGACGCGCCACTTAGACCTCTTCAGATCGTGCGCGGCGCCGCTGTGAATGCGAAATGCCGTCTGGCACGACCTCATACACTGCGCCAATACGTCGGATGACCTTGTAGGATCCGAAATAGCGTCGCAACAGTTTCCCACTCAGTCCTCGTCGGCTTATCGGGGTCCATACCCAAACACGGTCGCCGGGCTGGTACTCGACGAAGCGTCGTCGGAGGTTGTAGTGTCGGTTGCCGGTACGGTGCTGGTTCTTGATCCGTAGGCGGGCGAGCTGTCGGGCTTCTTCGGTGCGCTGGAGATAGGTAGCGACGTCAACATTCTCCTCGTCAGTGACGTGCGACAGCATGGCGCCGAGCGTCGTCGTCGGGTTCCTGCCGTAAGCCAACTTGAACGGCGTGATCTGTGTTGTTTCTTGCACCGCCGTGTTGTAAGGGAAGGTTACGTACGGCAAGACCGCGTCCCACGTCTTGTGCTCTACGTCGACGTACATTGCTAGCACGTCGGCGAGGGTCTTGTTCAGGCGCTCCGTGAGACCATTCGTTTGCGGATTGTAGGCAGTTGTCCTCCTGTGGCTTGTCTGACTGTACTGCAGAATGGCTTGCGTGAGCTCTGCTGTAAAAGCCGTTCCTCTGTCGGTGATGAGGACTTCTTGGGCACCATGTCGCAGCAGGATGTTCTCGACGAAAAATTTCGCCACTTGGGCTGCGCTGCCTTTTGGTAGAGCTTTAGTTTCAGCAAAGCGGGTGAGATTGTCCGTCGTCACGAGGATCCACTTATTCCCGGATGTTGACGTCGGAAACGGCCCTAACAAATCCACCCCAATCTGCTGGAATGGTCGGCGAGGAGGTTCGATCGGCTGTAGTAATCCTGCTGGCCTTGTCGGTGGTGCCTTGCGTCGTTGACAGTCTCGGCATGTCTTGACGTAACGGACGACGTCGGCGGTCAGACGCGGCCAGTAATACCTTTCCCGTATCCTCGACAGCGTCCGGGAGAATCCGAGGTGCCCAGCGGTTGGATCATCATGTAGGGCGTGCAGTACTTCTGGACGCAGCGCTAACGGTACAAAAAGAAGGTAGCTGGCGCGGACTGGTGAGAAGTTCTTCACGAGCAGGTTGTTTTGTAGCGTGAACAAAGACAAAACGCGCTTAAGTGCTGTTGCGTTTCGCCTGCGACACGTGGTTTTGCCGGCGCGACTGCGGCGGGGCGGCAGACATTTTGGCCCGATCGTCGTCGCCGCAACACTCATCGGCAGGTGTTTCCAGGCGCGACTGCGGCGATGCGACCGCAAAGGATCACCCTCTCATTCCAGTCATTGTGCCCGAAACAGGCGATGCCAAAGCAGGGATCATCCTCTCATTCCAGTCATTGTGCCCGAAACAGGCGATGCCAAAGCAGGGATCATCCTCTCATTCCAGTCATTGTGCCCGAAACAGGCGATGCCAAAGCAGGGATCATCCTCTCATTACAGTCATTGTGCCCGACCGGCAGCGCTACAACAGGGTGCTACGAGATCGTGCTCGACATGGTGCTACGGCAGCGCTACAACAGGGTGCTACGAGATCGTGCTCGACAGGGTGCTACGAGATCGTGCTCGACATGGTGCTACGGCAGCGCTACGACAGTGTGCGTCACCATTAGCCCATTGTACATTCACGTGCTCGTCTTTTGAGGGGTTCCTTCTTGCCCTCAACTGCGAGAGTATAAAAACAGCTGCCCCCGGACGCCAAGAAGGAGGGCTCCGATTTCTTCTGTTGAGTGAAGTGCTCTCCCGTCTCTCTACTTCGGTCAAACCTGACCGCCCACTCTTTGCGATGTTAAAATAAACAAGTTGTTTCGTTGTTACCAGTCGACTCATGCTTTGCCGGGACCTTCGGATGCTTCCAGTTGTACCCCAGGCCGCCAGGCCAACGCTACCCTTGGGGCTTGCGACCCAGGTACAACCACGGGCGTCAGCGCCGAGTTCCCAACAGATCGTACAAGCGGTGCGATCCAAACATCTGGTTGGCAGCGGTGAGATCGCCTCCGACTTCAAACAACTGTCTGCCAGCGGTGAGATCGCGACAACGGAGGCCAGCAGCGAAGAGATGCAGTTGACGGTATGCTGAGCAGCTCAACGACGATCCGGGAGCAGTGCAACGAGCCCTGTGTGACGACTGGTTGCCTGCAGCGGAACGACTGCGCGGAATTCCTGCCTGCGAGGTTTGGTGAGTGCGGGACTTTCTTCTTCTGAGCTTTGCCAGGCTTTTTGTTAGTGTCAGAAACAGAGCTGGTAATTGTGGTTGTCGTTGCTGCCGGGTTAGTTTGCGGCAAGACAATAGTAAGCAGTAGAGAAAGCAGCATTCAGAGCAGCCATGGATTTGAAGTCGTTGCGCAAACCGAAATTGCTGGAGCTTGCAAGAGAGTTGGGTCTGGATGTCTCAGACAAACTCAGAAAACCAGAACTGCTAAAGGCTATTCTTGAGTTAGAGGCTGAGGATGACGAGCTGTCGGAATGCCTTGAGACCATTGAAGAGAGGGAGACTGCAAAAGAAAAAGAAGAGCGTGAACATAAAGAACAGAAAGAGCGAGAGCAACAAGAGCGTGACCGTCAACACGCTTTGGAAATGAAGCGTCTTGAGGTAGAGATGGAACGCGCTCGTAATGGAAGTCAGGCACACGGTGCAGGAGAACGCGTATTGTTCAAAATGACTGACCTAATGCGGCCGTTTAAGCTTGGAGAGGACATTGGTTTGTTCCTGGTTAACTTTGAGCGAACGTGCGAGAAGCAGGGGTTCTCTCGGGAAACGTGGCCACAGCGCTTGCTCACTTTGTTACCCGGCGAGGCGGCCGACGTAGTCGCTCGCTTGGATAGAGAGGAAGCAGAGGATTTCGACAAAGTAAAATCGAGTCTGCTAAAAAAGTGCCGGCTGTCTGCGGAGGCGTTCCGTCGGAAGTTTCGGGAAAATGAGAAAGGCAAAAGTGAGTCATATACAGAGTTTGCGTATAGGCTTATGTCGAACATGCAGGAGTGGCTCAAAGAAGAGAAAGCGTTTGGTGACCACGATAAAGTTCTGCAGTGCTTCGGGCTAGAACAGTTTTATAGTCGGTTACCGGAGAACGTGCGATACTGGGTCTTGGATAGGCCAGACGTTTGTACGGTGGCTAAAGCCGCTGAGCTAGCCGAGGAGTTTGTGACGCGTCGGGCTCGCGGAGCTAAGGACGGTCAAAAGGGTGAATTTGGCTCGAAGTTTGAGAGGCCGAAGTTCACGCCCATGAGATTAAAGGGGGACACGCGTAGTGCGGATGCGAGTGAAAGCAGTCCGACCAGACGTAAAGAGACGGCGGCAGCCAAACGCAGAAAGCGGTTCGAGATGAGGCGAGCGGGCGTTTGTTATACGTGCCAGAAGCCGGGTCACTTTTCGGCGCAGTGTCCGGAAACAACACCAAAAGTTGTGTTTTTTTCAATAGGCAGCACTGACGAGAACATGAAGCTTCTCGAGCCTTACATGCGAGACCTCCTCGTGAACGGGAAAGAGTGCCGAGTGCTTCGCGATTCCGCAGCTACGATGGATGTAGTTCACCCGTCTTATGTAGAACCCCATATGTTCACGGGCGAGTGCGCGTGGATCAAGCAAGCCGTGGAAGCTCATAGCGTGTGTCTGCCAGTAGCAAAGGTGCTTATTGAAGGACCTTTCGGAGCGCTTGAGACGGAGGCGGCAGTGTCATCTATGCTGCCACCCCAGTACCCGTACCTATTTTCAAACAGGTCCGATCACCTCCTGCGCGAGAAGGGGCTTTTGTTTGGTGAAGCTAGTGTTCAGGCCTTAACCAGATCGAAGGTTCGGGAGCTCGCTGCAAAGGCGGTAGTTGCGGGGCCGACGTTATCAAACAACGAAAAAGGGTCAGAGGCGCAGCAAGCTGATATTCAGAGCACGCCCGAACTGAATAAACTTGAGTCTGTAACGTTAAAGGCGCCAGATACTGGAGAGGAAACGCCCGACGCGGGAAAGTTAGAAGAGCTATCTACAGATTTGCTCATCGCGCCTACGTCAGACGGACTTGATAGGTTGCTAAAAGTCAGCCGGTCGGCTTTGATAGCCGAGCAAAAGAAGGATGGCAGCCTAGAAAACATTCGCTGCAATGTCAAGGAAGGTATCGCCAGGAAAAATGCGCGTTTTGTGGAAAGAGGTGGAGTCCTGTACCGGAAGTATCTAGACCGCAGAGGAGTGGAGTTCGATCAGCTGATCGTTCCTCAATGCTATCGTCAGGATCTGTTGCGCTTGTCGCATGGGGGTTCGTGGTCCGGACACCTAGGAGTTAAGAAAACTAAGGACCGTCTCTTGCAAGAGTACTATTGGCCAGGGTGTTTTCGGGACGCAGACCATTTCGTGAGGACATGTGACACTTGTCAGCGGGTGGGCAAACCAGGGGACAAATCGAGGGCGCCGTTGAAATTGGTACCTATCATTACGGAGCCTTTTAGACGGCTCGTTATTGATACTGTGGGACCTCTGCCGGTAACAGCCACGGGGTACAGACACATTTTGACTGTGATCTGCCCAGCGACAAAGTTCCCTGAAGCAGTGCCGCTTAAAGAACTCAGCTCAGTTGAGATAGTTAATGCACTACTGTCCATATTTGCGCGAGTTGGTTTCCCTGCGGAAATCCAATCAGATCAGGGCACAGTGTTTACAAGCGCTTTGACGACAACTTTTCTCGAAAGGTGTGGGGTAAAGCTGTTACACAGCTCAGTGTACCACCCACAGTCGAATTCCGTTGAGAAGCTCCACTCCGTCATGAAGCGCGTGTTGAGAGCGTTGTGTTTTGAACATCGAACTGACTGGGAGCTGTGTCTGCCTGGGGTGATGTTTGCTTTAAGAACCGCGCCGCATGCAGCTACGGGGTTTTCGCCAGCTGAGCTGGTGTACGGTCGCTCGCTTCGATCTCCGCTTCGCATGCTTCGAGAATCGTGGGAAGGTAGGGGCGACGACCCAGTCGTGGTGGAGTACGTACTTAAGCTCCTCGAACGCTTAAGAAGGGCACAGGAGTTGTCAGGTGAAGCAATGACAAAGGCCCAGCAGAGGGCCAAGGTTTATTATGATCGGACAGCCAGGGCCCGTCGTTTTGAGGTTGGCGATGAGGTCATGATATTGCGCACATCGCTAAACAACAAACTAGACGTGCAGTGGGAGGGCCCAGCACGAATTGTTCAGAAACTGTCGGACGTTAACTACGTGGTAAGTCTCCCAGGAAAGCGGAAAGCACAGCAAGTTTACCACTGTAATCTGCTCAAACCTTATAGACACAGGGAAGCAGTGGTGTGCATGATGGTAAACGTTCCTGAAGAGCTTCCGGTCGAGCTTCCAGGACTAGGCTCAGTGACGAACAGGGAAGACACCGGTCAAGTCATTAGTGACCTTATCAGTAAAGCACCGCTGTCGCCCGAGCAGAAAACCGAACTACACCAGCTATTACAAGAGTTTCAAGGTCTGTTCTCTGAGAGGCCTGGTAGGACTTCTGTACTTACTCATGATATAGAACTTACCTCCACAGAGCCAGTACGATCCAAGGCGTATCGGGTGTCACCCCGCCAGAGCGATATTATGGAGGCTGAGGTAAAGAAAATGCTACAGCTCGGTGTTATTGAGGCAGGTGAGAGTGATTATACCTCCCCTTTGATTTTAGTTGAGGTACCGGGCAAGGAACCTCGTCCTTGCGTCGACTACCGCAGGCTTAATTCCATCACTAAGGATCAAATTTATCCGATCCCTAACATCGAGGAGCGCCTTGAGAAAGTTAGTAGCGCTCAGTTTATTTCCACCCTAGATCTTGTCAGGGGTTATTGGCAGGTTCCACTTACAGAAGAGGCTAGTAGGTATGCGGCGTTCATTTCACCAATGGGAACATTCCGTCCTAAAGTGTTGAGTTTTGGTTTGAAGAACGCGCCATACTGTTTTTCAAGTCTCATGGATAAAGTGTTGCGGGGACAGCAAGAATTCGCTTTACCGTATCTAGACGACGTAGCGATATTCTCCGCATCCTGGTCTGAGCATATGGCACACTTGCGGGCAGTGCTAACCCGCCTGCGCGAAGCGGGCTTGACAGTCAAGGCTCCTAAGTGCCAGTTAGCACAGGCCGAGGTTGTCTACCTCGGTCACGTGATTGGTCAGGGTCGTCGCCGCCCCTCTGAAATAAAAGTGGCCGCTGTGCGAGACTTTCCGCAACCGCGCACCAAGACCGATATTCGGTCGTTCTTGGGTGTCGCCGGCTACTATCAGAGGTACATCCCTAGGTACTCTGATATCGCGGCTCCCCTGACGGATGCTTTAAGAAAAACAGAGCCTCAAACAGTCGTCTGGGACGAGACAAAGGAAAGAGCTTTTAGCGCCCTAAAGAGTGCCCTAACAAGCCAGCCTGTGCTACGATCGCCAGACTATACAAAAGGGTTCGTTGTTCAGTGCGATGCTAGTGAGCGAGGCATGGGCGTTGTACTGTGCCAACGGGAAAATGGAGAAGTAGAACACCCCGTCCTGTATGCTAGTCGTAAGCTGACCAGTCGTGAGCAGGCGTATAGCGCCACCGAGAAAGAGTGTGCATGTCTCGTGTGGGCCGTTCAGAAATTGTCATGCTATCTAGCCGGCTCGAGGTTTATCATTGAGACGGATCACTGCCCTCTCCAATGGCTGCAGACCATCTCTCCCAAAAATGGCCGCCTCCTGCGCTGGAGCCTCGCTTTACAACAATATTCCTTTGAGGTGCGTTACAAAAAGGGGAGTCTCAACGGTAACGCCGATGGCTTAAGTCGAAGCCCCTAACATAGGAATCAGCCTCAAAATTGTTGGTTACTGATGTTTTTCTTCCTGAGGCAGGATTTTTTTTTAACATATTGCTTTTGTTTAGTGTTTCAAAGTGATGATATGCTTTCTAGTGCAATTTTTCAATTTGTGGACGCGTTCTGAGTGATGCTAGACTACTGTAAGGAACTAGGCAGTGGTATAAAAAGGGGAAAGAGCCTGGCAGGGCTTAGTGAGGGTTGTGCCGTGCTTGCTGACTGAGCGGTTGAGTTTCAGCGTAGTTCTAACGCTTGCCGGGAACGAGAACAAAAATGTGAACTCTCCCGAAGTCACTTTGCAGTGTCCCGTGCGAACCTGAACGAGAGAACGAGGCCTTCTCTGTGCGCTGCGCTCAAGAAACGTCGAGGGACGCCCGACTTCGGTTATGAGCATCATCGAGCGACATCCCTCCGGACAGCGGATGCAGTCCCCTGTCCATCGGGATCTCCTTCCCCCGGCGGGGCGGTCTGTTGCGTTTCGCCTGCGACACGTGGTTTTGCCGGCGCGACTGCGGCAGGGCGGCAGACATTTTGGCCCGATCGTCGTCGCCGCAACACTCATCGGCAGGTGTTTCCAGGCGCGACTGCGGCGATGCGACCGCAAAGGATCACCCTCTCATTCCAGTCATTGTGCCCGAAACAGGCGATGCCAAAGCAGGGATCATCCTCTCATTCCAGTCATTGTGCCCGAAACAGGCGATGCCAAAGCAGGGATCATCCTCTCATTCCAGTCATTGTGCCCGAAACAGGCGATGCCAAAGCAGGGATCATCCTCTCATTACAGTCATTGTGCCCGACCGGCAGCGCTACAACAGGGTGCTACGAGATCGTGCTCGACATGGTGCTACGGCAGCGCTACAACAGGGTGCTACGAGATCGTGCTCGACAGGGTGCTACGAGATCGTGCTCGACATGGTGCTACGGCAGCGCTACGACAGTGTGCGTCACCATTAACCCATTGTACATTCACGTGCTCGTCTTTTGAGGGGTTCCTTCTTGCCCTCAACTGCGAGAGTATAAAAACAGCTGCCCCCGGACGCCAAGAAGGAGGGCTCCGATTTCTTCTGTTGAGTGAAGTGCTCTCCCGTCTCTCTACTTCGGTCAAACCTGACCGCCCACTCTTTGCGATGTTAAAATAAACAAGTTGTTTCGTTGTTACCAGTCGACTCATGCTTTGCCGGGACCTTCGGATGCTTCCAGTTGTACCCCAGGCCGCCAGGCCAACGCTACCCTTGGGGCTTGCGACCCAGGTACAACCACGGGCGTCAGCGCCGAGTTCCCAACAGATCGTACAAGCGGTGCGATTCCAAACAGTGCCCTAGGGACAACGTCGGTGTTCCCTTCCAAATACTCGACGAGGCCTTTTAGCTCCGCGTCTGCTCGCTGCTGTTTAGTGAAGTCTTCCGCGCTTATTATTCCAAGGAAGGCGTCGTCGCCCTCATCGTCTTGCGGCGGGGGATCGATGGGGGCGCGTGATAAGCAGGCGGCGTCAGAGTGTTTTCTTCCGGATTGTATATTACCGTTGACTTGATATTCTTGCAGTCTCAGACTCCACCGCGCCAGCCGTCCTAAAGGGTCCTTTAAGTTAGCTAGCCAACGCAACGCGTGATTGTCGCTGACGACTTTGTATGGCCTGCCATAGAGGGAAGGGCGGAATATTGCTGTAGCCCAAATGATGGCGAGGCATTCTTTTTCAGTCGTAGAATAATTGCCTTCCGCTTTTGACAGCGACCGGCTAGCATAAGATATCACCCGTTCAAGTCCGTCTTTCCCCTGGGCTACTGGCGTCAGTGTGGATTTCGGTATCGGCGTCCTCGTCGAAGTGTGGAAGTACCGACGGCGACTGCATACGTCGTTTGAGTTCTCGAAATGCGTAGGCCTACGGCGTTTCCCACTTGAACTCGATATCACATTTGGTTAGATGTGTTAGCGGCTCCGCGATGCGTGAAAAGTCCTTGACAAAGCGCCTATAGTAGGCGCACATGCCATTGAATCTGCGCACTGCCTTCTTTTTGATTGGCTGAGGGAACTTTGCGATGGCAGCTGTCTTCTGCGGGTCGGGGCGTACTGCAGATTTGCTGATGGCGTGGCCTAGGAATAGAAGCTCATCGTAAGCGAAGCGGCACTTTTCCAGCTTCAGAGTGAGCCCTGATGACTTGATGGCCTCTAATACTGTCGCAAGCCGCCTAAGGTGATCATCAAAATTTCCGGCGAAGACAACGACGTTATCCAAACAAACAAGACACGTCTGCCACTTCAATCCTGCTAACACCGTGTCCATGACGCGCTGAAACGTTGCAGGCGCCGAACGCAGTCCGAATGGCATGACTTTGAACTCGTAGAGGCCGTCTGGCGTGATGAAGGCGGTCTTTTCGCGATCTCACTCGTCGACTTCTATTTGCCAGTAGCCAGGCTTGAAGTCCATCGACGAGAAGTACTTAGCGTTGCAGAGCCGATCCAATGCGTCGGCTATCCGTGGAAAGGGGTACACGCGTCCTTCTTCATGATCTTATTCAGTCGACGATAATTGACGCAGATGCGTAGGGTTCTGTACTTTTACTTCACCAGGACTACAGGAGATGCCCACGGGCTTTTCGACGGCTAGAAGATGCCGTCGCGCAGCATTTCGTCGACTTGTTGCCTAATAGCTTCACGTTCTCGCGTCGAAACTCGGTAAGGGCTCTGGTGGAGTGGTCGAGCGCACTCTTCGGTTATTATGCGATGCTTTGCAACTGGTGTTTGTCGAATCCTCGATGACGTCGAAAAGCAGTCTTTGTATCGGCGGAGAAGACTTCTGCTCTGTTGCTGCTTACTCATAGGAAAACTTGGATTTACGTCGAAGTCTGGTTCGGAGACTATGCGCATCGGGGTAGATGCGGCAGAATCCGAGAGGACAAAGGCATTGCTGGTTTCCCTAATTTCCTCGATGTACGCGATTGTCGTGCCCTTGTTGATGTGCTTGAACTCTTGGCTCAAGTTGGTTAGCATAACTTCCGCTTTCCCTCCGTGAAGTAGAGCGATCCCTCTTGCGACGCAAATTTCACGATCGAGCAGTAGATGTTGGTCGCCCTCGATGACGCCTTCTACTTCAGCGGGTGTTTCGGTGCCGACGGAAATAATAATGCTAGAGCGTGGCGGGATGCTCACTTCATCTTCGAGCACACTCAAGGCCTGGTGACTATGAGAGCTCTCCGGCGGTATCGCTTGATCTTCCGACAGCGTTATCGACTTTGACTTTAGGTCTATGATTGCGCCGTGTTGGTTCAGGAAGTCCATGCCGAGAATGACGTCTCGTGAACACTGTTGGAGGATAACGAAGGTGGCAGGGTAAGTCCGGTCATGAACGGTAATTCTTGCCGTGCAGATTCCAGTCGGCGTAATGAGGTGTCCTCCAGCGGTTCGAATTTGAGGGCCTTCCCATGCAGTTTTAACTTTCTTCAACTGCGCGAAGATG